>NW_025422022.1:7212500-8432310 GCF_011764305.1 Mustela putorius furo
TTAAAATAGAAATTAAAATACATCCCCCCCTTCTTTTTTTTAAGATGTACTTTTTTTTTTTTTTTAAATTTTAGAGCGAGACAGAGAGAGCATATGAGCAGGGGGAGGGGAGTGGGAAAGGGGAAGAGAATTTCAAGCAGACTCCCCACTGAGTGAGGAGCCTCACTCAAGCTTGGACCCAGGACTCTGAGATCATGACCTTACCCAAAATCAAAAGTCAGCTACTTAACCAACCGAGCCACACAGGCACCCCAAGTCACTCTCCTTCTTAAGATCATTTGATGGCTACCCACTTTATATCAACTTCTCATCAGCCGCATTAGACACACAAGAAAATAGTGAGGGAGTTATTACTACCCTAGAATGTATACATGGATAAATAAATGATGGCAATGAGGAAAAGTAAGTAAAGTGGGAAAAGAAGAAAGACTTTTCAGGCATAAAAGGGCTAAGACAGTTTACCATATTACAGACTCGAATTCTAAATGAATTACTAACAATTTTTTTCAACAAGAAGAAAAATGAAAGTGGAGACAAGCTACATAAAAATACTATGAAGCAGAAGTATTTACCAGATATGTCAGTAAATTAAATTATCACTCTTCGCAGATGATATGATACTATATGTGGAAAACCCAAAAGACTCCACTCCAAAACTGCTAGAACTTGTACAGGAATTCAGTAAAGTGTCAGGATATAAAATCAATGCACAGAAATCAGTTGCATTTCTCTACACCAACAGCAAGACAGAAGAAAGAGATATTAAGGAGTCAATCCCATTTACAATTGCATCCCAAACCATAAGATACCTAGGAATAAACCTAACCAAAGAGACACAGAATCTATACTCAGAAAACTATAAAGTACTCATGAAAGAAATTGAGGAAGACACAAAGAAATGGAAAAATGTTCCATGCTCCTGGATTGGAAGAATAAATATTGTGAAAATGTCTATGCTACCTAAAGCAATCTACACATTTAATGCAATTCCTATCAAAGTACCATCCATCTTTTTCAAAGAAATGGAACAAATAATTCTAAAATTTATATGGAACCAGAAAAGACCTCGAATAGCCAAAGGGATATTGAAAAAGAAAGCCAACGTTGGTGGCATCACAATTCCGGACTTCAAGCTCTATTACAAAGCTGTCATCATCAAGACAGCATGGTACTGGCACAAAAACAGACACATAGATCAATGGAACAGAATAGAGAGCCCAGAAATAGACCCTCAAATCTATGGTCAACTAATCTTCGACAAAGCAGGAAAGAATGTCCAATGGAAAAAAAAAGACAGCCTTTTCAATAAATGGTGCTGGGAAAATTGGACAGCCACATGCAGAAAAATGAAATTGGACCATTTCCTTACACCACACACAAAAATAGACTCAAAATGGATGAAGGACCTCAATGTACGAAAGGAATCCATCAAAATCCTTGAGGAGAACACGGGCAGCAACCTCTTCGACCTCTGCCGCAGCAACATCTTCCTAGGAACAACGCAAAAGGCCAGGGAAGCAAGGAAAAAAAAAAAAATGAACTACTGGGATTTCATCAAGATCAAAAGCTTTTGCACAGCAAAGGAAACAGTTAACAAAATCAAAAGACAACTGACAGAATGGGAGAAGATATTTGCAAACGACATATCAGATAAAGGACTAGTGTCCAGAATCTATAAAGAACTTAGCAAACTCAACACCCAAAGAACAAATAATCCAATCAAGAAATGGGCAGAAGACATGAACAGACATTTCTGCAAAGAAGACATCCAGATGGCGAACAGACACATGAAAAAGTGCTCCATATCACTCAGCATCAGGGAAATACAAATCAAAACCACAATGAGATATCACCTCACACCAGTCAGAATGGCTAAAATCAACAAGTCAGGAAATGACAGATGCTGGCGAGGATGCGGAGAAAGGGGAACCCTCCTACACTGTTGGTGGGAATGCAAGCTGGTGCAGCCACTCTGGAAAACAGCATGGAGGTTCCTCAAAATGTTGAAAATAGAACTGCCCTATGACCCAGCAATTGCACTATTGGGTATTTACCCTAAAGATACAAATGTAGTGATCCAAAGGGACACATGCGCCCGAATGTTTATAGCAGCAATGTCCACAATAGCCAAACTATGGAAAGAACCTAGATGTCCATCAACAGATGAATGGATCAAGAAGATGTGGTATATATACACAATGGAATACTATGCAGCCATCAAAAGAAATGAAATCTTGCCATTTGCAACAACATGGATGGAACTAGAGCGTATCATGCTTAGTGAAATAAGTCAAGCAGAGAAAGGCAACTATCATATGATCTCCCTGATATGAGGAAGTGGTGATGCAACATGGAGGCTTAAGTGGGTAGAAGAAGAATAAATGAAACAAGATGGGATTGGGAGGGAGACAAACCATAAGTGACTTTTAATCTCACAAAACAAACTGAGGGTTGCCGGGGGGAGGGGGTTTGGGAGAAGGGGGTGGGATTATGGACATTGGGGAGGGTATGTGATTTGGTGAGTGCTGTGAAGTGTGTAAACCTGGTGATTCACAAACCTGTACCCCTGGGGATAAAAATATATGTTTATAAAAAATAAAAAAATTAAAAAAAAAAAACAAACAAACAAACAAAAAAAAACACTAAGTTTTCTGTTTAATAAAAGAGTGACCTGGAAACATGGCCAACAATAACTTGAGAGTACATGGAGATGTTTGATGGGGAGGTCAAACATAATAAAAGTCCTTATCATGCTCAGGAAGAGAAGAGAAAAATCAGATGAAATTAGACTTTTTAAAACAATTTTTAATTAAATATGTAGATGAGAAAATTCAGGATAACATCTTAAATAATTAACAATAAAATCTATAGATTATAAACAGCAGAGGATAAACAAAATAAAGAAAATTATTTTTGGTTAAAGAAAAATTCAGTAAGTATTTTTAAAAAGCAAAGAAATAGGATGGCAAAAATAAATTGCAAAAAATGTTAATGTTGTCAGCAAGTACCAATATAACAGTAATAATAGTATTTACAAAAAATTAAACTCACCTGTTAAAAGACATATTAACTACTTGTCTTGAGTGCAAAAATAAAATCTAGATTTATGTTGTTAAGCCATACTCAAAAGAACACCACAGATGAGTTTTAAATTCTTAAAATAAATATTAGAAAAATAGTATATGCCATAACAATACTTATTTAAAAAATCAGGTGGTAGTATTAATATCAGAAGGAATAGATTATAAATTGAAGCATTATGGGGAGATGGAGAGGAGAAGGGAGTTGAGGGAAATTGGAGGGAGAGATGAACCATGAAAAACTATGGACTCTGAAAAACAATATGAGGGTTTTGAAGGGGTGGTGGGGTGGGAGTTGGGGGACCTTGGTGGTGGGTATTATGAAGGGCATGTATTGCGTGGAGCACTGGGTGTGGTGCATAAACAATCAACTCTGTTACACTGAGAAGAAATTAAATTTTTAAAAAATTAAATAAATAAAATAAATTGAAGCATTCATAAAAATAGGGGGAGACTACATCTATATAAAGAAATAATAACACAAAAGTTAATAATCATAAAATTATAGGCATTTAACAACACATTTAAAATATACAAAGCAATATTTGACAGAACTACAGTGATAAATGGACAGATCTAGTCAGAAGTGATGATTTCACACACAGGTAAATAAAAACTGAAGATAAAGACTTAAGCTTTCCAATCGAGAAGATTAAAAGGTAACTCCCCCCCCCCAGAAAAACAGAAGAAAATAGGAGCAAAGAAATAATAAAGCCAAGTATAAACACAAAAAACAAAAGATCAATGGAGAGTAAGTCTTAATGGAGGTAGAATAGCAGTTGTATACTTTTAAAAAAATGAATAAAAAGATAAAATTCAACCAAGATGGTAAAGAAAAACAAAGTAGGCATATATTAACCGATGTTAATAATGAAAAGAACATAATTATAAATTTAGTGGTATTTCAAAATTATAATAGCATTTTTACATATTTTCTTTTAGAGACATAAAACATCTATTGAACACTACATAAAAAACATTAGTTTCTTCCAAGGAGAAGAACTAGTCTGCAGTGGAAGGCAGATTTTGTTTTGAACAATCTGAGTGTATTCTCTGTTCAATAAAACTGTAACAAAAGGAAATAAACTTTAAAGATAATATACTATGTATACCAACATATATATACATATATTATGTGAATAATACATAATATATTACATTATATATTTAATATATGTGTATATATAACATTATAATTGCATTATATACATCTATATATAATATGTAAATAATATGTAATACTATGACTAATTTAATTCCAGTAGTTTTTCAAATGAATTAAATAGAATGATTGAATAATCAATAGAAATCAAAGATTGAATTAGAAATCAAATGCGTCCCATGAGTCATTAAAAAAAAAAGGGTCCAGAACTCTTACAGTTCAATAAGAGAAAGTTTTTAAAATGACCCAAAGGAAAAGTGAGAAAATTTAGGTATAGGCAATTCACAGAAAATAAAACACACTTGATTAACAGAAAGGTATGGAAAAAAAAAAGGCTCCAACTTAGTCATATTCAGGGATATTTTCATGAAAACAAAGAGATACTGCATTGCAACTGAATTGGCAAAACTAATTATAACGAAGATTGATAGGATGTGAACCAAACCAACTCCTATCCAGCTGTTAGAAGGGCAAATCAATACAACCACTTTGATAGCAAAGTGTCATGTCACTATGCTAGAAATTTTAGAAGTGTGTGCCCTGTCATTCAGTGGTTCCTCTCCAGGATAGGAAGTATCTTTTACTCTATTGAAACTTGCACCTACGTACACAAGAATGACATGTCCAAGAGTAATCACTGTAATTTTGTTTGCAACTGAGTAAAACTTGAAACAACGAATAAAATAAAAATAAAGTTTGTTACAATCATACATATCACCACGTATAACAATTATACAGCAGTAAAATCAATAAACCAAAAATACATGTTGGTGTGTGTGTAGGAGTTGTGCAAATGTCAAGGATAATACTGAGAGAAAATGAATTTGCAGAAATCGATAGAAAACATGGTTACTCAACATAAATCTTAGAAACATAGAGAAGATACATTGTTTATAATTACATACATATGTAGGAAATGTGAATGAAACATACATGGGAATGATCAATAAGTCTCAGAGGTTTGGGAACAGAATGAGCAAGCAGTTCACAGAAGGCTTTAATCACATGTAAAATATTACTTTTTAAAACAAAAGTTGTGGAGAAAAGATTCAAGATATATCAAAATAGCAAGAATGGATACAGCTGGGTACTGATTTCTGGTTTATGTTATGTGATTTTCTGTACAGTATGTTTAAAATATTTGACAACCTCCAAACTGAAAAATATAGTCCCTACTACAGTACTGGCACGTGAAAAACCTACATCACATGTAATTATTACTAGTGGTAATCCTTCTAACATTAGTATTTCGCTGGTAATACTGTAAGAGTTACTATCTTTACTACAAGTAATAATATAATTACTACAACCATCCATCCCTTACTCTTGCTTCTACCATTATTATTACCGTTAGGAGATCCAACCTGTTCTGAATGTTTTGGTAAAGGAAATAATTATCTTGCAAAAATAATAGTCATCTCTAGTATATCCCTTCTGTAGGCTGAAACTCCTATACATTAAATCGAACAAAGAATGTTATTTGCTTATTTAGCGCTTGATTAAGTCAGTCATTGAAAACTGAGGTTTATAAAATAACTATATTATTTGAGAACTTCTTTCTGAGAATATTTTCTCTTTCATAGCCTTCTGTTGGTTAACACTCTTGTAAGCAACCAAGAAGGCTTGGTTCTAGAACTAAGGACCAAAAAAAAGTCAACTTGTCCCCCCAAAAACAGCCATAACGCCATGGAGAAAGACTTGTGTTTCAATGATGTAATTTTATATTTGATTGTAATTAATTAATAATTATGCTATAGGGAAACTGATATTCTTGTCAATGAATACATTCTCTTTAAGCAGCATGGCATAGTAAGAAATACACTAATTAATGTCTTTCTCAGTTTTCTGCAATATAACACAACGACATATTAGGAAAAGAAAGCTAAAAACGTTCTACGAACCCTGAGAAGAGTGTAGGGAGGGTTTAGCCTTACCATTCAGTGATTCACGAATGTTTTCCTCCGTTTGTTTCTCCGAAAGGCCCAGGGGATTCTCCACGCCTGATTCTGCTTCCTGTACTTCAGCCGTTAAAGAAATTGGAAATTCACGGGGAAGCGGAGTTTGTCTTTCATAAGTTTGTTGATCATCCAAACACAGAGGAAGTTTAATAACCTATTCAGAGAGAAATGTCTTATCTAAACTGTTGAAATAGTGCACACACAGTTAATTTCACCCTAGAACAATGATACAATATGCAGACTCAAAAATGTCCATGATGAATTTTATTTTCCAAACCTTATATTTGCTTGCATTTTTTTGTATTAGCAGATTTACATAATTGTTTCAGATATTACCACTGTTTTATATAGTCCTGAGTTTTTTCTTTGTCTTGCCTTATAATTTTCTTTAATTTCTTCTCACAAATAACACTGTCTGATACTGGGATCAAGTTAGCAAATATTCACTCAGTATTCACTGTCTCCAAGAAACAATAATTCTAATTCAAATAAAAAAGATAAGATTGTAGAATCTAGTGGCGAAACTATGGGTGTTCATTGTGCCATTTTTTTTCAACTTTTCTCTATGTTTACAATTTTATTTTTATTTTATTTATTTTCATTTAATTAATTAGTTAATTAATTTTTATTTTATTTTTAGTTTTTAAAGATTTTATTTATTTATTTGACAGAGAGACAACGAGAGCAGGAATACAAGTAGCGGGAGTGGGAGAGGGAAAGCAGACTTCCCGTTCAGCAGGGAGCCTGATGTGGGGCTCCATCCCAGGACCCTGGGATCATGACCTGATCCAAAGGCAGACACTAATGACTGAGCTACCCAAGCACTTTTCTATGTTTACAATTTGAATAATAAAGTGCTTGGTGGAAAGAATCAATGACACAGGAAATGAAATATTTAGAAAAGTGCGGGAGTTTGGGAAATAATTAAAGGCTATCCTGCTTGCAGAGCTGCACCTCTTGGATTCTTTCACATACCCTATGGAGGCCCAATCAGACCTGTTCTCCTGTCTCCACGCTCCGGGTGTTAGCCTGAGTTCTATCCCTAATCACAACGTGGTAGAACATGTGAGGTCACAGCTAAGCCACATGCCCTGCCGCTTTCTTTCCACTAACAGACATGGGAGGGAAATGATCATAATTTATCTGAATTATTTCCTTTCCTCTCTTCTAAAGCTGCATTACAGAAACCACTTTTCTGTTCTAGTGGTTCACCCATCTTTTCTCTTCTCTGTTCCAAGTTATTATTTTTTTTTTCCTGAGCGACTCCAGAAAGAGTACTCAAAAATTACATTGACTTGTTCAAAAATTGCATTTAAGAAAACTCACGTTGGAAAAATCCTAATATTTTAGAATTTCACATAAGAGGAAAATCAGTTTTTAAGATAAGAAAATTTCATTTTTATCCTCATGAAAGAGAAGCAAATGCATTCCTATTTATTCTGCCTTATGCTCAGAAAATCCTCTCTTGACTAATGGCATTATGCTCATCAATAAGACTCACCTTGCAGCTCCCGTTCCATGAACTATAGAGAGAAGATCTGCTACCAAATAAGAAAGCTAGTAGACAATTACAAGCATCTGTGATGACTAATGGCCAGAGGGCTCTACAAATAAATCATAATATTATTTTTCACCAATTTTTAAAAAAAGGAATCAGGAAAAAAAAAAGGAAGAAAAGTTTAGTAATGTGTCCAAATCAAGTAGATTTTAGTGAAATCAAGCTTTCTAAGCTGTTTACCAAATAACTACTTCTCTTGATCTTGTAAATTTTAAACATCCCTTCCTGATTTATCTCAAATATAAAATGCTTATATCTTTACAATCAATACTGGTACTACCCAGATGACCTTTCATGAAATAAAATTGTTGCTGACTTTCCTTGCTGTAATTGAAACCTCTGAATTTTAGGTAACAGTTGGTAAAAATTATAGATGCCTTTCACATTAGCTAGCAAACTTATATCCATATTTATTTTTTATTACAACTCTATTTTTATTTTTATTCCATTTTGATTTTTTGGTACAATATTCAAGTCACCAATTAATTAAATATTTTGTTATGGGTTATCTACTGTTTTCTTCAAAATTTGGATGATTTTTCAATAACTCCTTTGAATTCATTTTCAAATGCATTTACGTTATGTTTCTACATGTTAGAAACTTTTATAAACTTCTGATCCTGACACCCACCTCCAAACAACTGAATCAAAATCTCTGGGAACAAGACCTAACCATGGTATTATAAATGCTTCCTACATGATTTCAGTGTACAGTCAGATTTGACTCAGAATGGCACTATTTTCAGAATAAGTAGAAAGGCAAATATTTGGATTTAGATTCAGATTTATTTTCTTAACAGCAACTATAATATCTCAAAATGATATTTCAACAAAACATTTTAATGGATTTAGCTAAAAGGGGAAAAAAAAAAGCCAGCTGATTCAACTTCAAATAAGTAAGAAATAGGAAGACCATCACAGAAGAAGGATATAGAGCTGCTTATTTTTTTTTTTTAAGATTTTATTTATTTATTTGACAGAGAGAGATCACAAGTAGGCAGAGAGGCAGACAAAGAAAGAGGAGGAAGCAGGCTCCCAGCTGAGCAGAGAGCCTGATGCGGGGCTCGATCCCAGGACTCTGGGATCATGACCTGAGCCGAAGGCAGAGGCTTTAACTGACTGAGCCACCCAGGCGCCCCTAGAGCTGCTGATTTTTAACCCAACACTGCGTGTGTTTCCTGGAAGTGTTTATATTTAATAGCCCCATTACTTTGGTAGATAGATGATGGTAATAGGTAGGCAGATAGATACATACATAAACAGACAGATAGATACATACATAAATAGATTAGATTAGATTGACTGAGAGCTACCTAGCCAGTTAGCTCGATAAACAAACAGATTGGGAAAAGTCAAACATGTAGGTAAGGGGAAAAAAAAAAAGACATTTTATGATATAGGCACTGTGGCAAGACATCATAATCAGGAGGAACAAATTTGGACATACAGGACAGAAGTTGACTAAAGTTGTGTTGGAATGCTTTATACTTTCTGTATGCTGCCATTTTATTTATTTATTTTTGAATCCCCCATGGTATTTGCTTAGAATGAATTTATGCAATGACAATTCTGCTAAAAGGCTTGGTTAGAAAATACATTTCCAAACATATACAAGTAAATGATATATCCTCACAGGTTTTTTGGAGTGATTTTTTTTTTTTTAATTTCTGAGGTAAATCATATAGCATGTTTTTAAGTAGTATTTATGGGTGGTAAAAGGAGCTTTGTAATGGTCATTTTTATCCTGTGGAAATGTGGGTCATTAATTGTTTTTTTTTTATATGAATACATGCCTATCTCACAAAATAAATGGCAACCATCCAGAAGGCACAGACTCTATCTGATCTCATATATATATATAGAGTAAGCAGTGCCCAATACATAATAGTAGCTCAGTTAGTACTTCTGATAAGGAAACATCATAGCCTTACACCCAAGTTGCTGGGACAGATCATCTCCAGCAGCAACAAATTATAAAATGAAAATTGAAAGATTTGGGTGACTTCCCTGGGCCACTCATGACTTACAAGCTTGGGTTAAATTTTCTTTAAGATTTCTGCCAATTCTAGGATGGTATTCTTTCTTTGTAGAAATCAATTTAATTGGCATCAAGAAAGCATTAGGATGTGATTACTTTTATTTTATTTTTTTTTATTTTTAAAGATTTTATTTATTTATTTTAGAGAGAGAGAAAGTGAGAGAGAGAGAGAGAGCATGAGAGGGAAGAAGGTCAGAGGGAGAAGCAGATTCCCTGCAGAGCTAGGAGCTGGATGTGGGACTTGATCCTGGGACTCTGGGATCATGACCTGAGCCAAAGGCAGTGGCTTAACCAACCGAGCCACCCAGGTGCCCAGAATGTGATAGCTTTAATAGGTTTATGATCCTTGTTGAAATTTTCAAAGCACAAAAAGTAAGGTAAAGGCTAAAAATAAGCAGCTTTAGAAAAATTTTAAATTCTTTTTTCCACTCCTAAATCATATTACAAACCTGAAAGTAGAGATTGCACAGCCAGTGGTCCAAGTCCAAACAAATCAAATCTTCCGTTTTCCTGAAGTTGTCGAGTCTCTGATCATAATGTCCTCGGAGAAGGGGACACTTGAATTTTCCCTCTACTACATCAAAGTTGTTATCACACAAAGGAAAGGCTGCCCAGCCCACCACCCAGGCAAAACAAGTGTATTTCCCACGAAGGAGACAGAGTTCAAACAAGAAAGCCATGCCAGGTTTCACATCTTTCTTAGGAGGGAGTACCTAGGAAAAGATACCAAGACAAGGGAAGATTAGGATACTTGTACATGGAAACACACTATATTCACTGAAGCCTATGTCCAATTTATAATTAAGTAAAGAGTGGGTCTTACTTCTATTTTTTCCCTTAAAAATTAACCATTGTCAATAATGATGCAATAAACCTTAGGCGTACATATACCCTTCCAAATTAGTGTTTTCATCTTCTTTGGGTAAACACCCAATAATGGAATTATTAGATCACATGGTATTTCTATGTTTTCTTTGAGGAAACGTCATACTGCTTTCTACAGAAGTATTATTTATAATAGTCAAGATATGGAAGCAACCTAAAAGCTCCCTCCTGAGAGACAAATAGAGAAGGAGGATGTGGTGTGTGTAGAATATCTATATATAATGGAATATTACACAACCATTAAAAAGGATGAGATCATGCCATTTGCAACAACATGAAAGGATCTAGAGAGTAAGTCAGACTGAGAAAGACAAAGACTATATGAGTTCACATATGTGGAACCTAAAACAAACAACAAGAATAAAAACAAACAAACAAAAACCAAATGAATAAACAAAAAGCAGAATCAAACCAATAAGCACAGAGAAGAAAGTGATGGTTGTCAGAGGGGAAGGGATGGGAGGCTGGATAAGATGGGTGAAGGGGAGTGGGAGATACAGGCTTCCAGTCACGGACTGAGTAAGTCACAGGAAGAAAAGGTACAGCATAAGGAATAAAAACAATGATATTGTAATAGTGTTGTATTGTGGCAGATAGTAGCTATACCTATAGTGAGCACAGCACAATGTTTACACTTAGTTCACTGTTATATACACCTGAAACTGATGGAACATGTGTGTCAACTACACACACACAAAAAAAAAAAAAATTAAAGAAAAATTCACTCTTGGATGCATTTACATGAATAACCTTTCCAGTTCAAAGTAATTGAGCAAACACACTGCTATGAAAATGGGACCCAAGCAACAAGACAAATTTGACCCTTCCCGTTCCAGATTCGGCACTATGGTCTTTGGGAATCAAACTTGTAATCTGTTACCTAACACCAGAGACTGTATTTGAGTCCTTTTTACTTGAGCTGGCCCTTCTATTGTATAACAGTTTCTATCAATTGTCACCATCATGGTTCTACTTGCCTGTCACTCATCTTTGTAGTGCTCATGTACCCAGCACAAGTGCTTGACATCAAAGAGATGCTTTTTCAAAAGGTGGTTAAACAAACTACTGCACTCCAGAGAAACTATTCCTAGTCATATTGATAGCTTGCATTACTATTGAAAGGTCTACCTCTTGAAAGAAAAATAGTGTCCCATTTAATTCTGTGACTATCCTGTTTATTTCAGTTGACATTATAATGCACGTCACTGTATAAGCAACCTGTCAATGTTCGATAAACAGTGTTAGGCATAAGGATGAATGAAATGATCAGATTGACCAAACCATCTTTTCAGGTCCCCTGTTGTAGAGATGGAGCCTGTGCTTTGGCCTTTTAAAAAAGAAATTTAGGGGACACCTGAGTGATTCAGTCATTTAAGCATCTGCCTTCTACTCAGGTCATGAGCCCAGAGTCCTGGAATCAAGACCTGCATCAGGCTCCCTGCTCAGAGGAGAATCTTCTTCTCCCTCTCCTTCTACCCCTCCCCTTGCTCTCACTCTCTTGCTCTCAAAATGAATAAATAAAATCTTAAAAAAAAAAAATTTAAGGAAGTGCAAGACATGAAAACTCCTTTTTTTTTAATAGAGTATAAGCTTGAGTTTCATTTTAAAATTCTATGTGACTAATTATAAATGGGCAAAGATAAATACTTGCTTAAGATTATTTTATAAATTTATCCAAAAGTCCATAGGCATATTTTATATGATTTATGTAAATATTCTAAGACTTAGTTTATGTTTAAAATGAAACAGAAGCATCTGTTGAAAAATACCATAACCCTGTGGCAGCTGCTATTAAACCATTAACAGGATCAGGTTTCATTTAAACCAGATTTACCATTTTCTACAACAGCCCATGGGAAAGCTAAAAACATTAGACACAAATTACTGACAAAAGAGATTCTTAATCAAGCCATACTTTTCATTTGGCTATTTGGCTGTGAGTAACCTT
Source organism: Mustela putorius furo (assembly GCF_011764305.1). Lineage (NCBI taxonomy): Eukaryota > Metazoa > Chordata > Mammalia > Carnivora > Mustelidae > Mustela > Mustela putorius. Next base: position 7,225,130 of record NW_025422022.1, read on the forward strand.
TGTGATAGGAAAATAAAACCTAAATGAGAAAGAGGAAGAGGAAAAATTGAGTCAGAAACCTGGTTTGGATCATCATTTAAAAATAAAGCTGAACTGAGGTCATTACAATAATTTTATCTATTCTCATCCCTGACTTTAGAAGCACCCACCTTGTACTAACCTGATCTGACTCAGTGATATGTTCAAAGTAGATAAAATAAGAATTTGAGCCATACTGACCCAATTCTATTAAGTTTCTGTGGTCACAGGCTATGACTTCTGGTTTTTGTATCAAGGTTTTGATGTACTCAAGTCTCTTCACTGATAAATGACCAGGAGGGACACCTGGGTGGCACAGACGGTTAAGTGTCAGACTCTCGTTTTCAGCTCAAATCATAATCTCAGGGTGGTGAGATCATACCACACATTGGGTTCCCCACTCAGCTCGGAGTCTGCTTGAAATTCTCTCTCCCTCTCCCCATCACCCTCCCATCTGTGCTGTCTAGAATAAGTAAATGAAGTTTACAAAATAAAACAAATAAAAGACCAGGGGATAAGCAATTCTTCACAAAATTGATACAAATATCAGGCTGGACAATAAGTATAAAAATGTTCATAAAAACATGAAATGCACATAATTATTAATATCATTATTATTATTATCTGAAGACTCTATCCAAACTATTTCCAAGATGAGTTAGATTACAGTTTATTTAATAAAGAAGAAAAGAACATATCAAAGTAAAAATTCATCTGTAAAAATGTAAAATACCAGTATTGTTTTGCATATGAGGAACAACTGTTCAAGGCTACCAGACATAACCTATAACCACCAGCTTAGCTCATGACTGCTGTAACCATGTAAATAAGAAGCCAATTCTCATGCACAAAAGGAAGCTCCACTGCAACCTATTTCACAATATAGAAGAGTCACATGCAACTACCCTGACTGCTGGGAAAAAAAAAAAAAAACATAGTATATGAACATGACAAAATATAGTCAGTGGTATTGATTGAAAAGCAAGATAAGAGCTATATGTTATCAAATAAAAGAATTTACTTTATGTGACAATAGTTGTCTTATCTTATTTAATCTTTCAGTGTTTTTCCCTCACCGTGTATCATAGGAAAGATCGGTTGCTCTGTAATGTGTAGCTGGGGACTCATTCTTTTCCTCTTTGGCAACAAAGGATCACTAAGTTTCATTGTGTCTCTCAGAGGATCCTCTCCATAAACCTGAATACTTCCACAGCTGTCTTATGATGTAATATTTCCATGAGCATAATTGAATTGAATGCTATATAATGAGGGATTGAATGCTATATAATGTAATTGAATGCTATATAATGAGGGAAATAAATGTACTGGTCTCTGCCAACCACCACTGCCATCTCATCATGAGAGTCTTGGTGGCTGGGGGGTCACAATGTCCCTAATTTTCTTAGTATCAAGAAGAGCCTACTTTTTGAAGGCAGAGACACTATAGAGCTTAAGTTCAGTGGGTGACATAGGATGAAAGAGAATGTGCACGGGAAAGGAGAGTAATGAACAAGCAAAATCCAGGAAGCAAACAATAATTCTGAAGGCTGAAGGTTGCATGGAAAATTGGAAAAGAAAGTAAAGTTCTTTCCACTTGGGTACCAAATAGTATGAAAGTGAAGCAAAACAGAGACGATTAGGATAGTCTTTCAAAATGACAAAAATGCATATTGATAAAGTATTCTTCAATCTTCTTGACTTTATGGAATTTTGAAAAGGATTATTATTTTTATAATCAGAAAAAAATTAACAAAGTGATTTCAAAAACAGAAGGCCCATGGGGCATCTGCATGGTTCAATCAGTTAAACATCTGCCTTAGACTCAAGTCATGATCACAGGCTCCTGGGATTGAGTCCCACATCATCAGGCTCCCCGTTCAGTTGAGAGCCTGCTTTTTCTCCTCCCTCTGATGCTTTCCCTACTTGTGCTCTTTCCCTCTCTCATTCTTTTTCAAGTGAATAAATATAATCTTAAAAAAATTAAATTTAACTTTAAAAACCAGAAGACTTTCTGCTTCTGCTAGTGAGGGAGATGATCATAAATTATCATAATTCCCATTATAATAAAGAAAAACACCAGTTAAGTTACACATTTATGTATATTATTGAACCCTCAGGGGAACTGAGGACACAAAGAAACTTAGGGGAAACTAAATCTCAGAGAGGAATAAGTCTTTCATATATGAACTAAGACTCAATGGGGGCTTTAATCTTAGGAAACAGGTGAGGGAGCAGACCTGTCATTGGGTGAGAGCCTTTACAGATAGAAGGAGAAACTGGTCAAAAATAGAGCAATCTTGGACTAATGTGGAATATTGAATACATAGGAGCCCCCAGATGCACAGTGAGTCCTCACTATATACCAACTCTCAACCTTAGGACTTGTATCCAGAACTCAGCAGCATATGAGTAATTAGATCCAGGGTGAGAGTCCAAGAAAGATCTCCAGTGGCACAAAAGTCCTGAGGCAGGGATGGGGAGCACAGCAGAGTCCTAGTTACATGGTGTTTGAACACCAAGCCAGACTGGAAGGAGAAATATTTTATCTCTCAAGACTTTTGAAAAACAGTGATGAATTAAAACTAACTAAAGCTATAACTTAACCCCCACTTAGCTTAATTCTAATCAGAGAGATCATTCCCTCACCCCAGCTGCCTGACAGAGACAGATTTTTAGTGGGGGATAAATATTTTCTACTTCAGTCTTTAAAAGTCCTTTATATACTGTGTCTGCCCCCACAGAAGCAGGAATATATGATGTCTAGACAAAAGATAACAACCAATGAAAACTGACCCACAACTGACTCAGATGTTAAAATTAACAAAGAGATTAAACAATCATAATTAGGATTTAAAAAAATAGAGGAAAAGATAGAAATAAATAATTGAAGGGAGGAAACTCCAGGAGAGAACTTGTAAAAAGTTTAGAACAACAACAAAAAAAAGTCATAAAATACTTGAAATGAAAAGTTTATTGAGTGGACAGTAGAAATGGACATACCAGGAAAAGAATAGATGAACTCAATGAGAAATCAATAAAAATATACACAAAGATAAAATAAATAAAAACAGAAAAAAGAAAAAACAAGATCCAAGCATGTAAGAACCTTTGGGACAATAATGAATACACGTAATTGGAGTCCTGAAGGAAAAAGGGAGAGACAATGGTTACAGAGAAAAAATTTTGAAAAGATGATCACTGAGAATTTACCAATATTGATCAAAGACATCAACCCACAAAACCAAGGAAGCTAAGAAAATCCTAACAAAACAAAATAATATGCAAATAACACCCAGGCTTATCATAGTCTAACTGTTAAATATCAAAGATAAAAAATCTTAAAAATACAGCACCATCTATAATATGTAACATGAAAGTTTATTATTGGCTGTCAAAGAAAGGGTCATACTTGGTCAAGTATCCATATTTTTTTATTGTGAAGTCCTGAGTATTATATAAAAATATTTATATCATATGGAAAACTTTTTCTTTCTTCTTTCTTTTTTTCTTTCTTCCTTTCTTTCTTTTTGTACTGTATTATTCTGGTCATATAGTTGCTCTTCTCTCTGGCACTGAACAAAAGGTTTCCAGAAACTTTGGTTAAGAAAACCCTCCACTTTTTGCTTCTTGGTAGGCTGTTTCTTGCATAACTGATATCTTATCATTTTATATTTACCATATAATTTGTAATTCCTTAGCATCACTTTAAAACCCTAATGCAGCTTCACCACAGTCTAAGTTTCTTGTATTATTTCCTATTAAACTTGCACAGATTAAAATATATAATGCATATACATACATATTAAGTACTGTCAAAATTATTGTCTTGAACATCTGCCCATCACACACACACACAGAGGCTCATAAGAACCTCTTTATCAGGAAATCCTTCTTCCCAAATTCTGCTCATTATAACCAAGGAATTTTGATATTTGAATATTGTTTGATATTTGAATATTGTTCAGTTTAAACAATACTTTGAGATAATAATTTCTAATCTACATGTCCTCAAGCAGAAGTACAGTCAGGTGGGGCCCAGATATGGGCTAGGAGACTTAATGTGTTTTCATAACAATTACTTAGTTTTTCTAAGAATTTTAAAGCACTTAAACATAAAGTAAATAATTATTATAGGAAGAAAAGAGTTATAAATACATAATGACATCAGAAAAGGGCATCTTTAGAAATTTGTTGAGAAATACAGATTATCTAACAAAATTTCTGATAATATATACAACACAAACATGGAGAAAAGGTGTTATATTCAATCCCTTGCTCAGTTAGAAATTGGTTCTAGAATATGAAAGACAGTTGTTCATTCTCTACCTGAACCCTGCATTGATAGGAAGGTTTGCCAGTTTATATGGTAAGTTAAACCATGTGAGAACAGTTCTAATTTTAGGAAGCTCCCAGTCACTCCTAAGAAGTCATGATGTCATTAATGCTGTTGGTTAAATATTTCTAGCTCTTCACCTTCTAAGCGTATGGCAGGATTGTACTTCCAAGCTCCATAGTGGTTGGGTGGGACCTTTGACTGGTTCTGTCCAATGATCCTTAAGTGAACATAATAAGTATCACTTCCGGGCTGGAGCATTTATTCTTGGTTCTAGACCTTTGAGAGTTCTCTTTTGCCACAGTGACAAATGACATCCCAGATGGTGCTCTTTCAAACAGTCTTTAACTCAGAGTGAGAATGGGTTCAACGGAACCTCTGCTTTCCTGGAGTGGACATAGAGCTTAAGTGAAAAATAAACTTCTACTGTATTAAGCCTCTGAGATGCCATGAGGATTTTTTGTTACTATAGAATAACCAAGCTAGTGTAGACTCCTTTGCTGGCCCTTCCTTGTATTTACTCAAATCTAGTCTTAACTGTTATATAAAGATGATTATTGTGCCAAAAGAGCTCAGAGCCACAGGTCTAAGTCACTGGAGATTAAGTCAAGGGTATAGAGGTTTTTGTCAGGTTAATGACAAAGCCAATATTAGAGGAACATGCAAATACTCATATAGTCAGTCCTTCCATAGATAAAGCAGAATATTCCATAATGCTTAAATTGTTGCCGGTAAGTCTACCATGGTGCTGCTCACACATGGCTTCAATTCTGATTTTTCTAAATGCATCTTAAATGGTTTTCTTGACTTTATGTATAGATTACTTGAATCCTAATTGTTCATTCCCATTTTCTTTAATTACTACCCTGCTTTAAAAGAGAAACTATATATCTTAGTGGTTAAAAGCAAGAGCTTTGGGGTGCCTGGGTGGCTCAGTGTCTGCCTTCGGCTCAGGTCATGGTCTCAGGGTCCTGAGATCGAGCCCCACATTGGGCTCTCTGCTCAGTGGAGACCCTGCTTCCCCTTCTCTCTCTGCCTGCCTCTCCGCCTACTTGTGATCTCTGTCTGTCAAATAAATAAAAAATATTTAAAAAAAAAAAAAAAGCATGGGCTTTGACATTAAATAAACATGAGGTCAAATCCCAGTTTCTCACTTAAGTAGGAATCCTATCATCTCCGGATTTCATTTCACCATTTATTAAATGCTGCTGGTAGTACTTGGGGTTTGGAGGAAAGGGGATGACAGCGGTGACAAAGGGAAGGTGGCAGGTATACAGAAGGGTGATAAACTAAACGGTGTCTTCCAGGACTACCATTCTAAGGAATAAGGGGAGTCCAGGAAGTAAATAAATACACTTAATTTGCAGTAGAAATCACAAAATGTTCTTTCTTAGACAGACAGCTCTGGACAGATGAGTGGGAATTGATGCCACAGCACAGAGTAATCTAGGTTATCCAGTGAGAGTTTTATAGTACCATTATTTGCCTCTCCATTCCCTCAGCCAAGATAAATAAATAGACAAATGAGCTCTAATCCCCAGTCTTTCTGTTGTGGGATAAAAGAAAGTAATTATTCTTGGAAACTTATCTTGGACTAAGGATCAAGGACAGAGGGTGGTGACAGCTATTACTGTCATAGCTTCTGAGAGAAAAATCTTACTTTCTACACCATTGGAATACCATCCTCTCTCCTGTGCAAATGTAGTCATTCCAGGTCCCTGTTTTTTCTAAAGAAAATTGGTTTTTTGTTTGTTTTCCTTAATCCTAGAAGGTAGTCTATCAAAAGTGAACATTTGTTGAAAGTTTACAAAAAACAAGGTACCTTTTAAATCACTTTATCCTTGTCAACTCAATCACCACCGTAATTCTATGAAGTAGATTTTGTTATTAACTCCATTTTTATGAATGACACAAATCAGACAAAAAGACCGAGCATCAAGTCACACTGAAAAGAGATGTAGAGAGTGGAGCTGGTTTCTGACCTGGCAATCTACTGAAGCACCATTCATGCTCTTATGCTTCCTGAATGTAGGAGGTGCAGCATCAGAAAGCCTACCTTGGCTTCATGGAGAAGAAGCCCATGGTCTTTCTTCTCTACCCTATTTACTTCTCTTCTTGATCCCTACACACTGAGAATCTACGGCTCTTCCTCCATGTACTTCAGCCTGTTCTCTCTTAAATTGCTTACTCTGAGTTCAGCCATTGAAAGTAGACATGGGCTTACCAAGAAAAAACAGTTTTACTACAATAAAACTCCATTCTCCAGAATCCTTAATGAGCGGGTCTTCCTGAAGGGCTAGATTCACCAGACAGCTTGCAGATTAGTCATTCAGAGCAATCTTCCTGAAAAGGGTGTTCAATTCCATGATCTCTCAAAACCTACAGACCCTGAATCTAATTTTTGGATTTCTCAACAACTAACATAACTATTTGAGGAACATCGATAAACATACAATGGCATCCTCAAGGATCTAGACTCCTAGTCCCCCAAGATTAATTTGTGTAAGAGTTATCCAAGGGTGCTTATCAAAAATGCAGATTTCCAGGCTCATTCTCATCCTTGAATCAGTAACATGGGGTGAGGCTTGAGAATATGAATTTTAACAAGTATGCCAAGGTAAAGGTAATTCAAGTGGTTCATCAGGCCATACTTCGAGTATCACCATCCAATATGGACAGAAAGATAAGACAGGTTTGTGTGTCCTTAATCATATGACTTACACAGCTTAGGGCAACCACATTTCTGTCTAAAATCAAACTGATTCATACCTGAATAATTACGGGCTAAAAAATATGACCTTTCCCCCCTTTTCTATCAAACATGACTGAAATCAAGAGGAAATATATGGCATGTCATCTCATTATATTGAAATTCCATTACCTGACCTCAACCTCAATATGTCATAACTCATCTCTTCACATGCTCCTCAAATGTTCAACTAAGAATATTTCACTCTAGGGAGATGGCAAAATCTAATTGAATATTTTAATTTAGAAAATTCAGTTCTGGGATTTCTATACCCCCCCCTTTTTTTTACTGTGAAAACAAAAAGTTGAATTTTCTTTTCAGTTTCTCCTTGTTAGGCAAAAGATAAATTTTCCCTTCATTGTCCCTGAGAGTTGAACACATTGGGGAAAAATTGGGCACAGCCCATTACTTTTCCAAGCCCCTGTGACTGAGCCTCAATGCACAAAAAGATGGCATTCCTGAACATCTGCAGCATGATTAGATCAAAGACCAACAAATTAACCACAAATGGTTTTACAAGGAACAGGCAAATATATCATTTGGAAAGGAGAAACTTTTGGCAATGATTGCTAATCAACGTTTTTCCTTTGGGCCACCCACTTCACACCAAAGATATCTACTCATAACAGTAATACCTGGGCAGCATTTCCTATTTTACAAAACTCTTATGTACACATGATCACATTTGATCTACATGTCAGTCCTATTACAGCATCAATATTAGCCCATTTTACAGGTGATGGAAAAACAATTAGGAAAGTAATGGTTCACTCACATTTTCCCAACTACTAAATTGTTGATTTGACTATATCAAAAATGATATCCCACTTTACCACTTCCTTCGATTCATTCAATCATTCATTCACAGACATTTTATTAAATGCCCATATTGTACCATTTTTGGCACTAAGGATAAAAAAATGGAATGAAGACAAAGAAACTTCCTTTTCTCTTTGAGCTACTCTCTAGAGCAGGAAGGGATGGTGAATAGCCAAATAAGACAATTTTAATAGTAACAAACGCTCTGACTTATCACAACTGATGTTGGAAATAATCAAGATAAAATAGTGGTGTACTGGAAAAGGACCAGAGGAGCTATTCTGTTAAGAACATCTAGTTGAAGAAAGGGAGAGTTAACCTGAGACCAGCCACATCACAGTGAAGGGAGGAGCCCTCCTAGGCAGGAAGCCACAAGCAATCCCACGGCCCTGCAACAAGAATGAGCTGGTTGTATTCAGAGACTGGAAAGGAGTGGAGTGAAACACATGAGCAGGGAAGGAGTATTAAATAAAATGAGAGAAGGGGATAGAAATGAGATCACATGCTGAAGGCCCAGGTAAGGAATTTAGATTTTATTTTCAATGCCATGGAGAGCCACTGGAAAATCATAAGCAGAGGCTTGCTGTGATCCGATTTGCAGTTTACTATACTGACTTTCAATGGTCCTTGAGCTCATGATGCTTTTGTTTGAACAGAAATCATTTCCCTGCCTTCACCATGAGCTTTGAGAGCCCCATCGGTTGAAAAGTCACTGACTACAGCCTGGTATATGTATGAGGCCGATAAATGTGAAAAGATAACTGGCTCTCTTCTTGGCAATGAACAGGCCATATGACCTTGTGACCCTACTCAGCCCTTTGTGACTTCACTCAGTGTTCATTCGAGAATTAGGGTCTTAGAAGTAATTGTGAAGCATTTTGTATAGATGTTGAAATACTAAAACATATTTCCTCTGAATGTGAGCGAGTTCAAATATAGAAGCAAGTTTCTCCTCTTTAGAGAATTCAAAATGATTTGATTGTTGAATTGCATGCAAAGTGAACAAGAACTACTATTTGGTAACTAGGGCATTCTTAACTCTGAATACATCAGATGTGAACAGATGTAGAGAGCAGATACAGAGGGCAAGGATAGATTTGTGGCATTACAAAAGCATTTGCAATAAAATAAAGAATGTCAATCTGCATAAAACACCAGAATGTTTTTAAAGTTAAAAAAAAAAATTCAACTAGGAGGCAGGCAATAGCTGACCATTTAAAGCCTGCAATGAGACTGAATTTTTTAGATTTGTTCATGTTAGAGATATTTGAGACAGCCACATTTCTAGGTGCTAGAGATACAACAGTGAACAAAATAGTCCCATGTTCCTACTCCCAAGAAATTCATATTCTAGCGCTACCAAACAGTCTTAAGATTAAATGACCAACTGTCGAAGTCATGTAATGTAAGAGCCTCATTCCCAAATGTTAGTTTACTATATGATAAAAAATCTGTCCTCCAAAAGGACAAAGAGGAACCCTAAAAGAGAGAGGAACTTGGCTTCAGAAATAGAAATAAGTTTGGTAAAAATACAAAGAAATAGAATATGAATTGATGAATACTTTAGAGATATAAAAAAAATATATATATATCAGTTCTTGCTGCTTCCTTTAGTCTGGATTGTGAACTTCAGTGTTTGGACTGTGGGGTCATTCACACAATGACATTCATGCAATTTCAGCTTCTGACATCTGGGTAAGTCCTCATCTCTAAAACCTCCATTTCTCTTATCTGTAAAATGGGTTTAATAATACATTGGGTTGTGAGAAGTTTGCATTGATTGTGAGTATTAAGAATATAGTGAAGAACTTGTCACACTGCTGGCAGTTAATTGTATTTTACTCTTCCATTCTTCCAGAGACTATGGCGTACAGTAATACAAGTGAATTTCCACACTGAAGGCCTTGAAACCCCTCACATCACTCAATAGCAATGAGTACAGGCAAAACAGTATCAAATAAATTTAATGGAAACTGAGCTATCTTCAGGGAAATAAATCAAGGCTGGATTAGCTAATATTTCTTGAAGGAATGTTTTGAAGAGCTGGAGAAATCTAATGCAGAGGAAAACAGAGAAGATTCTATATAGTAGATTATTACTATAGTGATAAAAAGAGTTATAGCAAAGAATTATTTCCTACATGCAAACCACTATGCTCAGTAATTTATACACCATATTAATTAATCCTCACAAAATCCCTATGAATTAGGGATCATATTCCCATTGTACAGATGAGGACACTGAGGCCAGTGAGACTGTGTTTTCCTGAAGTGTTGGACTTCAGCAGAACCAATCACTGCTGAGAGTAAGATGCATGGTCAGTGGCCATCCATGCCATTCAGGTAAAGCTGTTTGCAATCTAGGTTCTCTGGGGGACCTCTTGACCAACAGAAGTTGACCGTTCCCAGCACTGACAAAAAACAAACAAACAAAAACCTTCCTCCAACTAATATAAAGAAAAACTTTCTAAAACTGTATAATATAATATACTCCCAGATTATTTGTTATTAATGGTAATAATCAATAACCAATAAAAGTAATCATGTTCAGGTTCTAGTTTTCCTAAAACTGTTCCTTCCTATGAGTTATTAAAATCTTTTCAATTTTTTGGTATTAAATGTCACATAGAAAATAACCTCTTGCAAAATGTTGGGTTCATCATATTTTAAGAATTAATACTTTAGGTCATTTTAATCAGTTTCTGATATATGCAGTTTTCAGAAAGCACTTCAGGGAAGAACACTGTGGCCATGACTAATAATGACAAGAATATGAACTATATTCTTCATATACATATTGGAATCAGAACATTACTGGAGTACTTTACCATCTTAAGTATTTAGGAAGCCTTAAATAAAAAATAAATTTGCCTATTTCACTGAAATTGAGCATCCTCTTTTCAGGCATAAAACTTCAAACTTATTAATTTCATGGCTATATTTTAAAATGAGTGCCAGTACCAGCCAGCTGACTGCATGATAAGTGTCTTAAAATTTCAAGAAGAGGCACTAAATTTTTCACAGTATTTGTGTTTCATTCTCAGTGTAATAAAAATATGCCACCCCTTTTAATAATGAATAATAGATTCTCGGTTTGATTTACATGCATGGATTAAATGTCATGTTTGAAAAGTTGCTATTTTATTCATATTGGATTTCCCTCCAGTAAAACAAAAATGGTGCCCATCTACTACTATAATAATGATACCTTGCCCCACTGATGTATAAATATTAACTGGTTGATAGACCTTAAAATTCTATAGATACATGAAATAGCCTGATAGTACGGGGAGTCTAAGTCAGGTTTTCCCTGAAGCTTCTGAGGTACTTAGGTGTGCCCCACAATTAGCCCAAACCCTCCTACACACAGTGTGGCTACATCAGAGGAATAAGAGAGCCAGAACTTGTTTCAATGATGCCAGATTGACATACTGAATTCTAAAAGGTTCAAATCTATCATTGTTTCTTCTTTCCCACTAGAAAAAAAGAAAAAAAAGGGGGGGGCTATTCACTGTCACCACTTATTCATGGGCCCCTGGATTCATATTCTAGGATGGCCAAAGCAAAGCACCATGGGGTGGGCTTAAAAACCAGAAATTGATTTTTTCACAGCTCTGGAGGCTGGAAGTCCAAGGTCAAGGTGCTGGCAAGGTTAGTTTTTCTGAGGCTTCTCTCCTTGGCTTGTCTCCCTCACATCAGTCTTCCATTGGTGTATGTCCGTTTCTTAATCTCCCCTTTTTATAAAGACAGCCCCATATTGGATCAAGACTCTCCCTCATGACCTCACTTCAACATAATTAACCTCTTTAAAGACCTCACCTTCTGAGGTACTGGGATTTATGACCTCAGCATATGAATGGCGGGGGGGCAGCCTGCAAACTTCAGTCCATAACAGGGCCCTCTCTATTTACCCTCACCTACCATTTCTACCTTCCTATATGTACATGGCATAACTAAAGGATGACCCATTTTGTACAAGATCCAAATGCCTTCTTGGTAATTCTAAGCTGAATTTGGAAATAAAATGATCCCCCCCCTCCTTTAAGCACACAAGGTTCAGTTTGTAACAGCTACCCATGCAATTTAAGGAGAGGGTGCTGACTTTACTCCTCCAGCCCTTGAGATAGTATTTGGTCATATGAGGAATTACATAAATAAACTCTTCAGTTACTTTTTGTTGCAAAAATTAGTGCCAATTCTATGGGTCCAAAAAAGAGGCATGATTGAGCACAGTGACTCACCTACTCCATACAGCATCACAGCATCAGGTGAGGTCACCTGATGCTGTTTAACTGGTGGTTAGACTGAACTGGAGTGTCCAAGATGACTTCTCTCACATGCCAAGCACACTGGCAAAGACAGAAAGAAAGCTAGGCCTTGCCCAGGAGCTCTCTCTCTTATAGTCACAGGGCCTCAACTTCTGGTCTAGCAAGGTACATTTTTATGAATTATTTTACATAGCATCTCAAGCACCTAAGACTATGGCTTCCAATAAGACAGGAAGTGAAGCTGCCAATCTTTTAAAGACTTTCAAACCCAGAACTGACACCTAGAAACTGACAGCATCACTTCTATTGTTTTCCATTGTTTAAGCAGTCACAAACTGTTCCCCCCTCAGAGTGAAGGGGAGGAAACATAGATTTTGTTTTTCAGTAGAAGGAATAGCAAAGAAGTTATGGCCATCTTTAATCTACCCCAACATGTTATTGGTAACTGAATGGATGAACAACAATATGCAAAATATGTTGTACAATACAAATAAAATTAATCTATTTGGCCATGTACATTGCAGTGACCTTTGCAACTTCCATCTGAATTAACACCAAACATGAAAGATTTCCAATAATTCAAGCAAGCTAATGTGAATTCAGGAAACTACTTGCCTGGTTTTCATATTTTTTTAAAACTCTTTTATTACTTGTAATTCTTCCTAAGGTTGAAGTGCTTATTTATTTACTTACTAAACCTACTTTTCATTTGCACAGTGAAAGAATACTTTGGTTAGACAATGACTAATAAAAGGAAGGTAACTGTGTATGCAGTTAATATAGCTCCATAACAGGAGTGCATGCTTGCTGAAAGCTAGATTTGTACATATACCTTCTAAATTCTATAATTTTCTTAATAAAGAGCTTGTAATTGCATTCTATAATTAGAAAGGCCAATAGAACTATTTTCACTTAGAAATATCAAAATATAATCTGGAGAAATGTCTGGTTGGTCTTTAAAATAATCAAGTTCAAAGTTAATATAACATTGAACAGGTGCATTCAGGGAGGTCCTCATGCATGTCTAAGTACTCTGGAAATTCTCAGAAGGCATTCCATTGGAAAAGGAGCTTTGTTGAATATGATCATGCTTCAAGGATGTGACTTTATGAGCTCACTTCTCTCTCTAGAAAATGTCTACCTAAAATATGGCTTGTATATACTAAGGAAGGGAGACAACAAAAAATAAACATGAAATTGTAAAACCTTAAAACATTGATATTTATGTTCTTAGTCATTACCAATGATGGGCTCCCCATTTATAAGTAATGTGAAAATAATCTCTCTTCCTCCAAATTAATTTGTTTCTTCTCCAACAGATCTATTTCCATTTTAGAAGCTACTGTTACCAAGATTTGACTCTTAAGATTATCTTGACATTTCTGTGTACTCAGTTTTGAAAAACCAGATTTACTTTAAACTTATTGCATCTTTATACCTAAAGTTTCACATTTCATTTCCTTCTTTTTTAGAAATGTCTATTGAATGCCTCCTATGTACAAGTACTATATGCTCTGAAAGACACTCAATAAATATGGTATGGCCTCTGTCCTCAAACACATGAAATCTTGTTGGAGCTCATTCATGTGTATAAACAATAGCAAAAGTGATTGAGGTTGAGATTTGAAGAATAAGTAGGAGTTGACTTTGGGAACAAATGGCTGATGGCTCACAAAACTTGTAGGGTATCTGGAATTCAGGTATAGCTTGAGCTAAGAATGTGCTTGAGTACATAATGGGAAGTTTGTTCTATTTAATAGGGGTAAAGACTGTGGACAGGGGCTGAAACCACATTGCTAGGTCTTTGAATCCATGGCAAGGAGTTTGTGATTTATCTTAAGAGCAATGGAAAGTCAACAAATGTTTCAAAAGGGAAGTGTTAGAGTGATGTGATGAAAAGACCATTTTCACTAATGATGACCAAGAGAACATTGGTGATGCCCCTGGGGTGAGTGGAAAGCCCTTTGTGGAGGTGGAAAAGAGTTGGGTATCCAGAGTTACAGAGCAAGGGTTTCATTGCCAACATTGCCCTGCTAAGATCTTAGGTAACTAGAATTATTTCTCCATATTGCAGTCTCTCATCTGTGAAATAGAAATATTAATGTCTACCTCACTTATTGCTTTTGAGGTTAAATGCCATAATATTATTGAAAACCGTAAACTCTACTTTGGTCTAAAACACTTCACTGGCTTTAGAAAAGGTGGACTTAATGTATAAATGTTGTTCACAATCGCTCATTTATCCTTTCAAACAATAGAGTCATAGACATGTTAGGAAGAGAAATACTGATACATTTTAATCAACCAAAACTTTGTTTTAGGCATATATTTGGTGTTTGTTTGTTTTTGTTCTTTTTAGAGCTGATTTGCTCCTAACTTTAAAATACTTTAGTCCTTGAAGTATGTTGGCCTTGAGCTGCACTACATAACATTTACCCTAGACCACGATCCTATTGGTGGTAAATAACAACGTAAAATCAACAAGTTTGGGCTTCTTGTGATGATTATTGTATGTGGAGATCACAGAGGCACAGGGAGATTGGGTGACTGCTCTAAGTCACTTTGCTAAGTAGGTTTTGGAACCAAAATTCAGTTCAAGAAAGAGCACACACTTAACCACCATTCTACCAGGTCTTGGTCCCCTATATTTATTTTTTGTCTTTAAACAAGTACTTAAAAAATTTCATCATTCACACTGGCATGTGATTCAAAAAACAGATGTGCTTATCGAATCAAATGGGGTTAAGGGCCATCAAAACTGAGTGATTCCCCCCCACCTTGGTGACACAGACCCTCAATCCAAGACATGGTTTTCTTTGCCTTGTGGTGTAGGGGAATGTGAACAATGAAATATGTAAGTACAAATTGAAGGAAACCATGGTCTTAATGGAATCATTAGAGAAATTGTTCCAGAATGCTACATCCTTCCAGAAATAATAACCCTATAATGTCAGCAGATTCAGAGTCAGCATGGGTTACCTGCTGCACACAGACTGCCTGGTCATGTTTGTTAGAGCTGCCTGAGACCTAGCCCAACTTCAGCACATGACCTTTCAGAACTCTTTGTTTAATTAATTAATCAATGTTCTTTGCCTGAATTTTGCTGGTTTTGCTTCTTGAACCTATTATTTGTATCCTCTTTTTTTAAGTTGGTCAATCCCTGTACCCAATGAAAAAGAATTATAAGCATAGCACTTTTATGTAATAATTAACAAACTGTTCTTTCGGCTCAAGTACTATTGCCAAAGTACGATAATATTTTTAATTTTCATATTTAAATATCATCTTTAAATAATGACATATTTAAATGATAATGTGAAAACAGTTATCATAACCATCATAATTCTTAATATGTGACTTTAACTTTTAAAAAGTAGTTTAGTATATTTTCTATTTCAATTTTCTATACAGCACTAAAGATTCCATATCTACTTATCTGCATAGATTAGAAAATTAGAATATTAGAAACCAAGTACAACTGAAGAAAGTGTAATTTTCTTCAAATTTTCAAAGGATCATTCCAATTTTCTTATAATAAGATTTTCTTTATGTCATGGTTTTCTGTAGTTTTCATCTTTGTAATTATAAACAAAAAGCCACACATATATGACTGGTTTCAATCAGTGTTTTCCAACTGCAGTGTACATATCTTGTGAAAATAGAGATCTTAGTCCCAACCCTTGATTTAATTTTGAGTTCATTAGTTGGAGAAATAATCATTTAATTGTACAAATTATACAATCATTTGTTCTTTCTTCTGCTATTCAAAAGCTCTTCATTGCCTAATATTTTATTAAATTGAATAGAAAAGCCATAGTGTTTATTTAATATTCCCTTGGAAAATTATAAAATATTTCAAATATAGAAGATTCAAAAGAATAATTCAAGATGGCATTAGTCCTTTCATTCTTCCTTGCTCTTAGAAGATATTTCTTTTTAGTTCTTTTAGCAAGTTCTTAAGAAGGCTATAATGCTATGGGTTGAATTGTGTCCCCTGAAAGAAGAGATATTAAAATCCTAACTCCCAGAATCTCAGAATGTGACAGGATTTGGAAATAAGATCTTTGTTGATTTAACCAAGATGAGGTCATTAGGTTGGGTCCTAACCTATTATGACCAGTGTCCTTACAAAAAGGGGAAATCTAGACACAAAGACAAATACACACAGAGGGAAGAGGATGCGAAGACACACAGGGAGAGTGGGATCCTATGTGACTCAGTCATTAAGCATCTGCCTTCAGCTCAGGTCATGATCCCAGGACCCTGGGATGGGGGCCTGTGCATCGGGCTCCCTGCTGGGTGGGAAGCCTGCTTCTCCCTCTCCCACTCCCCTTGCCTGTGTTCCCTCCCTCACTGTGTCTCTCTCTGTCAAATAAATAAATAAATCTTGAAAAAAAAAAAAAAAAGAAAGAAAAGAGAAAAAGGAAAGAAAAAAAGACACACAGGGAGAGGGCCATATGAAGACAAATGATCAGAGGGATGTATCCACTGCCATGGAATAGCTGAAGCTAGGAGAGAGGCACAGGACAGTTCTTCCCCAGCACCGTCAGAGAGAGCAAAGGTCCTACTGACATCTTGGCTTCAAACTTCTGGCCTCCAGAATTGTAAGACAATAAAATTCTTTGTTTTGAGCCACTAAGTTTATGGTCCTTATAGCAGCTTTAGGAAGTTAATTTAATATTCTTAGTCAAAACTATGCCAACTCTTGAATGATAGAGTTAAGTAACTATCTTCTTAAATTTTCTCTCAGGCTCCTGAATGTATTGTTCAGTTTTCTTCAGTCCTCACTACTTCAATCTGCTGCTTCATCACTACGTGTCCACCTACGGATTGATTTTACTTTGTCCTGCTCACAAATTTTGCTCCCTTAATCTGAGAGTTTGGGTTTTCCAGCAAGTCTGGGAAATTGATAGCTATTATGTCTTTGTATATGTATTCTCTCTTTTTCTCTATTCTCTGTTTCTGGAACAATTATAAGCTGCATGTTAGACCTTTTCTTCTAATTCTTTCCAAATCAATTCACTTTTTTCATCTCCTTATCTTTTCGTGCAGTCCAGGCAAGGTCTTCAAATCTGGTTCCAGCCCATTAGCTCTCTACTTAGAAGGTTTAATCTATATAATGTAACTTTTGAGTTTTTAATTTCAACTACTTTATATTTTCCATTATAAGATTTACATTGCTAGGTTAATAGGAGAGATAAAATTTTAAACAAAGCCTAAAAAAAGGAGAAATTTCCTATTATTTCCGTCTATTAGTGGGTAGATTTTTTTTGTCCAGTCTATTCTTTGGGGGCTAGTCTTGAATATCCTCATTTGATGCAGGAGACTTTCCTTCAAAACTCCATACCAAATGGGTCCAAGGCCTCACTTCCCGAATGGTCATTGAAATCCAAAACTTTAGATACCCAAGATCGATCATCTCCCCAGTTAACTCACTGCCCTGTCTGGTTTTCAATTTCCTCTTCATTTCTGATAATCAAGGATATCCTTTCCTCTCTTGAGTGTTTACCAATGCATCTAAAACCCACTGGCTCATATCTCATCTAGAATTTCCAGGTGTTTATAGAACCTAATCTGAAAATAAAATATGCCTTTGGCTCCTGCTTTGGCAGAATGGTAGACTAAGACAATCTGAATATTTAACTTAGTTTAACAGCTTGCCAAAATTGAAAGACAAAAGGCATAGTTGGCAGGGTGGGGGACAGACATCCTCTCAAAGATCCTAGCCTATGTCTTGTTAATGAACATGATCAACAAAGAAGGCAATGTTTTCTAGTTGAAAGATCTCCAGGATAAATGTCAAAAGACAAGTAGGTTCCAAGTGTCTCTACCAAGAAACTTCAAAATCTTCAGGCAAAACAAGCCCAAATCTCAAATCTATAATTCAATTTAATACAATTCTTACAGTATTCATAAGAGGGATGGAGCTGTTATTACCCATTTTACATGAGAGGACCGAAGCTCAGACTTTTCAGTCAACTCATTGTTTTTGATCACCTCCATCTCGCAATACAGGAAAACCAATGCTAAGATGTGGAACTATTTAGACAAAATCCAAGTGACAGTATCTGGAAGTAGTCTTGTGGGTGTTTGGGGTGCTATTACGTTGGGCTTACCCATATATCTGCCGCCTCCTTTGGAGACTTCCCAAACCCTTTTCACCTTAACCTTCAAGTATTTACCTCCTGGCATAGCCTGATGCCAAAGCGAAGCCACCTTTAATGTTGTATCATTGTACCCTCATTCCAATATCCATTAAAAGGTAGACTTACATGTGGATAAAGCAAGACTTTCTGCAGCATTCTGGGTGCTTCTGTAATTAGGATTTGCCCTTCTTTGGAGGGAAATGTTTTCTCAGTCTGTCCTTTCTGCATGAGAGTAGATGACCATCTCCCCCACCCCATTAGCACTTGTAAGATGCCTTGTGCTCTCTAAAGACCCTATGAAGCCAATTTCTCCTGTTTGTGGAGTTACAATAGAGAAGATCCCCTCTTAGACTCACATTTTAAAAATAATGACACAAATATCTTATATGTCCCTATATCAATTACATACCCAATGCACATTTAGGTGTTTGTGCATGTGTATTCCTATTGTTAAAAAGTTGTATTTCTGGAAAACTTGCTGTTTGAACTGTCAGTCTCCCACAAACTGCCGGCAGAGTGACTGGCAGGCAGAATTGTGTGGTTAGTGAAATATTTGCTGTTATTGGGTAGAACCCAATGGAATGAACAGGACTTTGAGCAACAGCATTTTTATTCTGAAATGAAACAGCCTCAGATGACTTCTCTTTCCTGTCAAGTTCTGGAGGTTTGGGTGCTTTTCTTGTTTTTGTTTTTGTCCTGAATTTTGTACTTTTCTTATATACACTGAATGTGAAATAGCCTAGCGCATTTCTTTGGGGATCCGGGATTTTGTTAGGTGACACCAAGGGACACATGTAATTCGGTGACATTTTGTCAGGCTGTTAAAGAGTAAATTTTCCTTGGCTGTGGCAGGAGGTAATTATTTTTGTTTGTTTGCTTCTGACACAGGGGAAGAAAATTTGGGGTTGTTATTTCAACTATTCCAAGACACTTTTTGTTCTTTTTGGCAGGAAGGGAAAAATGCATTTTACTATTGAAAGAAGGGCCGCCTCTGCTTTCCCCTACAGACAAGATGCACTTTTTAACACTAACGTTTTCGCAACCTCAGTCATGTAGTGGCTCTGGACCTCTCCCTGAAGCCGTTCCTAGTACCCTTCTTCAGTCCTCTTGGCATTAGATCTTTAGCACACTCTGTTAGTTCTCCCAAAACAGGTGTGGAATATTCTCAAAACAAACATAGCAATATATGTGGCATCTGCCCTCAGAGTTCACATTCTGATAGTGGGATCCAGGGATGGGCCTCTAAACCCATAAAAATAATAATAACATGGGGGCTTAAGTGGGTAGGAGAAGAATAAATGAAACAAGATGGGATTGGGAGGGAGACAAACCATAAGTGACTCTTAATCTCACAAAACAAACTGAGGGTTGCTGGGGGGAGGGGGTTTGGGAGAAGGGGGTGGGATTATGGACATTGGGGAGGGTATGTGCTTTGGTGAGTGCTGTGAAGTGTGTAAACCTGGTGATTCACAGACCTATACCCCGGGGGATAAAAATATATGTTTATAAAAAATAAAAATAAATAAAAATAAAATAAAAAATAATAATAATAATAACAACACTTTTTACCACCTTTTAGCATCAAACAGGTATTGATGCAGATGGCTCTAGAACTCAAGCTTTTGAAACTACATACTCTATAGCCTAACTCTATGTGTTAAAATTTCTGGTACTTAATTAAAATGTAGCAAATAAATGTAACAGCCCATTAGGTACAATTTTTTTTTTTTAAATAACTAAGATTTTAGGTCACACCACATTTCTGAGGTAAAGGGTGAGAACCAAGACCTCAGCACAGGAGCTGAATTATGCCCGCTGTCTTCTTAGAACATGTCCTCAAATTCTGGTCCCATAGAGGCAGTGGGTTCCCCCAGGGAAAATGTCCTCTCCTTCCAACCTGAAACTAACTCCTCTCACTGGCATACCCCCCTTAAGAAGGCCTTTAGGATCCATCACTAAAAGGAATTAAAAAAAAAAAAATGAAGGAAAAAAAGAAAAGAATTAGTAAAAAAAAAGAAAGAAAGAAAACGTTAACTGACATTGCTCTCAAGCAAAGGTCAGTTTGAAAGTTACTCACCATATAAAGTTACTCATCTGTTATATATAATAAAATGAAAGTCCACTGGGTAAAAATTTATGGACAGTTTCTTTATCAAAGAAACAGAACAATTATAACAATGATTAAAAGAAGCCTCTGGACTCTTACTACACACCGGCACTGTGGATTTCCACAGCTATTCTCTTAGTCATTTCTCATGATGTATCTGATAGGCAGATATTATGCCCATTTCACAGATGAGCCAACTGAGGTTTGGTTCCCCAGTGAACATTTTCAGCCAGGATTCCTTTCTGCTTAGGGAGGATGCTATCCAGGGAAAAATTGAGGTCTCTGTCTTAAAGAGACTCCTGGTGTTACCATCCCCATCAACACTACCAACTCTCCAAACCCTCACAGAAGTCAACCACGGCTACATCTTAGGATTACGCTGTGAAACTTCGCTGAATGTCTGATTAGTACATGGCTCCCAACAGTAGGCAGACTTTGTTTTTTTGGTTTTAACAACTGTCAACTTCCAAACAGAGAGGTCATCTGATACTCTATACTTATTATTCAATGGTGTGGCTTTTATGAATGCCAGATCTTTTCTATTTCTTAAAACCCACTACAGAGTTGTTGCTCATTAAAAAATCAAAAAGAAAAACCAACCAAACAAGCAACAGCAATAAGAAAAATACTGTCTGTCCTCAAGGGGTGTAGATATCTAACAAGTAAAGGCGGCAAAAACATGGAGGTTGGTAATTTTCTTCTTGGACCCTATAAGTAAATGATGGCCTCCTGGGTTTGTAGTTTATAGATCTACTGTACAGAAAGGCTCATTTGTTTTTACGGCTTCACATTCTGTTTTAATTTTGTCAGTTGGTCAGAATAAATGCAATATATTATCTGCAGAGTATATTCATGTGAATAATACACTGCAACCCTTAATGAAATACCACATGCTAAAATTAATTAAAAGGATACCTTTTAGCACAAAACCTAAAGGGAAATGGGGAAAGAGAGCACACTTCTATTTTAGAGAGAAATTAGTTTTTTTTTTTTAATATCACTCTGCAATACCTATATTGACTCTCAAGATGTTTGTTTTATGCATTCAAATTAATAGTGTAAAAGGCAATTCTGTATTTGTGAACAGTCTGTGCTCATGCCCAACATCCAATGTACCAGGACTAACCCAACCTCCCTTCTTTTTCTTAGGGCCAGAGGAAGCTGAGACTCCCCTCTCTGTTTCCAAAGGTAACTTGATGATCTCCAGGCTCTACTTCTCATCCCTGCCACCAGGGTCAGTCCCTCTTTAATCTCACTTATCTCTTCCTGCCTTACTCAGCACCATCTCCTCTGTAATCTCTTTGCTTGGTAAACACATCCCCTTATATCCATAATATATTTTCTGAACAATCCCTCCAACTTCTCTTCCGGTCCAAAGCTTGGTTCTCACCTAAATTCAGCATCTCTGGCTATTTACACATGTATACATGTACAAGACACCCAAAAACACTCATCATTAATCTCCCAGCACATAAATCCAAAAAGGATGAAGAACTAGACCAAGTATCCACGTTATATGTTCTTGATAAATGAAGATAGCATTTCCATTTTACACTGGACATGGTGGGGGGAGGGAGGTCCCTTTATGGTGCACAACCCATGTTTGGTGCGTAGTGGGTGCCCACTAGGTATTTGCTGAATGAATGCATGCAAGAATGAATGAAATCCTTCCTGTTCACTACACAGAGTTGAATATCTAAATCTACATCAATTGGGATAAAAAGATGGACGGGTAGGAAGCATGGAGAAACTACAGAAAAAGCGCTATGTGGGCAAAAAGACCTGCTTACCACATGAAGGCTTTCATGGAAATAGAGCCCCACATCATAAAAGTTTCCATCATGCCTCACTGGGTGTGTTCTGGTCTTCAGCTGCTCTGTATGCCTCCACTGCATGGGACAGCCACCTGGTCGAGGGAGCAAGGACACTCTGAGGAGGTAAGAGCCTCGGGGAGCCTTGTTCTTGAGGCCCCTTAGGCATTTCATCTGCATTTGAAGACGCTGAGGCTCCTGACCCTGCACAACCTAAAGACAAGACAGGTCTTTGAAATATGCAGGAACTGGGTAAAACCACGCAATTAGCCACAATGCGATTCTCGGGGGTGGGGGGAAATAGACAATTATTTTCGCTCAACCTGTAATTGTTAGGTATTAGTAATGATAACAGGGGAGGACACAAGATATATAATTAGGAGGTCAAAAGCCAAACCTGCCAATTATGCCAGGGAAAGTTTAGCCAATTTTTAAGCATGGTATGTTAATGATCTGTGACATCAGAAAACATTCATCTATTATAATAAGATAGAATTAACAGGAAACCAACACTTCTAAAAACCACACATCATGCCTCTTCAAGGTTATCTGGGATGGGAGAACATGGGCCGTGAGCTCCAGCTCACAGTTCGAAAGGCGACAGTCCTTCCCTCTGACACTAATCACAGACCATATGACACTGTAGGAGAGGAAACCATTTTTGCCGACCCTTCACGATCTTCGCTGGACTCCAACTTAAATTTACATGAAAAGGGTTAACAAGAGAAAGAAGCCGAAGTTTTATTATTGCACAGCAAGGCCCAGGAATGACATGGAGACCTACAGAAATGACCAAGAGAGGCATTTATAGGAAGAGAGACAATAGCGCATTTCTTTGGGGATCCAGGATTTTGTTAGGTGACACCAAGGGATGCATGTAATTCTGTGACATTTTGTCAGGCTGTTAGAGAGTAAACTTTCCTTTGCTGTGGCAGGAAGTAGAGAGGCATTTTAGGAGGACAGACAGTACACTGGCGAGAGGCTGACAGAATAAAGAAAACAGGTGTTAGAGGGTTTTAGTGAGGAAGGAATTCTAAGCTAAGTTTGGCCTGAAGTAGTAGATTGGTAAAAATAAATAGCAAAGTTTCTACAGCTTTCTCCTTTTAAGAGTTCCAATCACTGGCGATAAGGATATTTTTTCACTTCTCAATACAGGAAGGGTACCTTCCGTATGGGAGATAGTATTCCTGAGTTCAGGGGGACAGAGGAGGGTCTGAGGGGTCTTGCACTGGTTGCTTCTCAAGCAACTTCACTTCAAAATAATCCCTGTGCCACTCTGGTACATTCTGGAAACCTACCATTGGCCCCTAGACCACACTGAAGAGGGAAGTCCAAAGTAGGTCAGACAAACACCGATAGATAGTTTAATACAATTTCAACATGAGGTCAACTAGCCCCATCAGTTTCACATGCGAATAAATGAATAAAGGAAGGGTAGCATTTGTATACGCTTTAACCTACAAGTCAGCATAAATTGTAGGTAACTAAAGAACACGATTCGGGCATATTTTATGGGACATTGGAATTTCATTGCTTACCTTCAGCTGACAGAAATAGGCCATTTTCATTTTTAGTAAGTGCCAGAAAGTTTATACGAATTGATAAGATTTTTAATGGACTTGTTTCAGATTAAACAAAAATTAAACTGGGATTATTAATAACTCCAATGTCATTAAGTCATGTTTTCTATACTAATAAGTCCCAAATAGTCTTCAGAATAATTTGACCTCAAAGAATTCTCTATTACATTGTGCTTTAAGCAAAAAATAATGTCGTTTTTGGAAACAGGTTACTCTCTTGGCTACTGGAGTTAGTAGCATACCCATTAATCTGCAACCAACAGTAAGTACTTAGGAATCCCGCCTTGACTTTATTTTGTTAGTGATAATATATATTTCCATATAGATAGTATGCTTCTGGAATCAAATCACAGTTAAATAAACAATGAAAGTTGCTAAACTTCTGTTTTTGTTTTTTGGGTTTTTTTCATATGAGTCATACTTAAAAGCCTATCGGAATAACAATTATTTTTGGTTTAATTAGAAAATCTTAATTAACAATAAGGACTTAACCTTCATATTTTGGTTTCCAAAAATATTTTAAAAATTAACACCATGTGAATAAATAAGACAATCTCTTTAAACCTCAAGGCAGGATTACCGATGCAGGCAGACCGAGTTATTAAACACATTCTAAATTAAACGCCTCTATGAGTTTTATACTGAAATATATTGTGATAGTTTTGCATGCCAAATGTGACATTTTGTCACATTTTAGATTCATCTTCTGTAGTAATTTTGGAAATGTCATACAAACAAAGATTTTGTCATTTACCAATGGAATTACTATGCATGGTTGCTTAGGCATCTCTTCGCTGGTTCTTGTGGTTGTTTCAAGTCAGCAAGCCATAAAAAATCTTTATCTCTCTGAAACACAGCAATTTGGAAGATAATCGAATGGTGACTAGGGGGCAGAAATGCCAGTCTGAGGAATTATACCACAATCTCTCTTGCATTTACAACCTTCCTCAAAGCGTATGTCAGATGAGTAGGGAAAGAAGACAGAAGATTCATCAAATCTCAAACCTTGTCTCATTTGCATGGTGGCAGCTCTGCCTCATTGTCTAGTGACAACCCAGCGCGGTGCCAGGGACACCTTTTTTGAGGAATTCCAATGCCTTTACAACTGAGAATTTTAGCTGTTCTATCTTAGCAAAGAATTCTCATCAAAAATATTTACCAAGCCCTGCTGAAACTCTGTTTCTCTAAAGGGTCCCCCAAGAGGAAAAGCACCACAGGAAAAGAAGTCGATAACAACTGATCTCATCACTTTAACATTTTGTGGCAGAGGAAAAGTTCCTGGTGAGAGCCTCACCTTCCAGCAAGGTCCTGCTGCTCCCTTTGATTCGCGAGTGACTTCTGGGAGGGTGCAGAGCTTGGCTGAGCTGTCTTCTTTACAGACATTTAGCTCTGCAATTAATGGTTGACTTGGTGCTCTGCTAGCAGTTACAAGAAGAAGGGAGATAAAAGGAACAGAAATCGACAGTGGGCATAATGAAAAGGTTTGCCCTTGGAAACACAACACAATTTGATGTTTTCCTTAAACATCGTGTCAGATTAACTGAGAACTAGATAAACACCACATTACCACCATTGATTAAAGTTGGGGAGATGAGTAGCTTTTGAAATGGGATCCAACAAAATACAAGACTCACTATATTCCGTACTGATCTATCAGCAATTAAAATGCGGCTTGTTTCAGAAATTACCAGAAGGTTACATATTTGGTAAGATGTTTAGCCACCTTATTTTCTACCCCCACCCCTTCTAGCCTATAAATTGGTAAAGAATCGCTGGAATGGGAAAAGCATTTAAATAGATGAATAGCTGATATGATACAAACTTTTTCTTTTATTTTTTTGACGCAATGATCAGAGATGAAGATCTATTTCTACCTTCAAAATGTTCCGTAGGCTTTTTTATTTTTTCTCCAATTAACATTTATTGTCTTTATTTGAGCTTCTTTGTTACTATTTATTTATTTATTTATTTATTTAAAGCTTCACGCATCCTAACAACATGCGCCTGCTTTCCCATATTCATTTGAATTAAGAAGGATCTTGTATTTCACTTCTCCTGACTTAAGCTTAATTCCATCAGCAGGGCCATCTGTGACAATGACTGTACCCCCACCAGAGGAATGGCCTTTCTGGATCTCACAGCTGATTTAGTTTCTTGTGATAGAAATGATTTCCCTTAATTTGGTTAGAGCTACACTGACACAAGGGTTCATTAGGACACCCATTTGCTGGCAATTCAATTTCAAATTAAATACACTTTGTTGTAAATTTTATTACTTTTAAACTACTGTATCTATTGTCTTTAATGGCCCTATTATACAGTTATGAAGGTAAACAGATTTCATTAGTAAACATCAAACATGTTATGTTAACCGGAGTGAAATGGTTTCCTCAGTTTCTTTCTTTGTTCTCTTGGCAAGCATAGCATGGCACTCATGAAATATCTTAAAAACGTAATCTAAATAATTAGATGCTGAATTCATGATTATAATCCTAAAGGGGGAAAAAAAAAGATCCTTAGTTGCAATCCCAGTTCTTTATAATTAAAGGTATTCTAAAAATACCTTCCTTAGTTAAACAGGAACATGCACATCAAAAGGTTAATACACAGTTTTAATATTATATCAGGTACCTTGATTTAAGTCTACAGATTTGTGTCCCCTTGGAGCAGTCACACCCTGGTCCAGGAGCCAGACCAGACATGAGCTCATTTTGAATTAGGTCCTGTGGCATATTATTACTCTCTTTTTTTTTTTTTTAACCTCATGTACAGCTCTTATTAATTTTGTGATTATATAAATATATGTTTACATTTGCACATTATATAAAATCTGATTATATAAAAAGCCCCCCAAAAAGTCGTCCATTAGTCCACCACTCAGAGATAAACCCTGATAAAATACTGAGGTCTATTCATCATAGCTAGGTAACTAAACACACCTTTCTTTTTTTCTTTACAAAATAAGGCCAAAGATGTAAATAGTATTTTGTCACCCATATTTACCACTTCGTACATTAAAGGCATTTTCTATGAGATCAAGGTTTTTTCCTACAACATAATCTTATTGTTGGATACTTTAGTTCCAATTCTCACTCTTTTCATCCATAATTAAGTCTCTTGCATATAACATCTTGTTTACCTCCCTGGCAGAGATCACGGCTACCGCCCTGAGTGTTGACTGACACCTCCTGTCCCCGCGGCCTGTTCTTGGGGGCGCTGAAGACCCTTCACAGAGAGATAGGTCCCACTCCTATTGATACCTTATTTTCCCTGCTATTTGGATCATAAATTAAGCAAAATGACAATGAATAAACAACATTGGTGTCTACAACAAGATTTCTCAACCTCTGCCCTATTGACATTTTGAACCACATAACCCTTTGTTTAGGCTGGCCCACACTGTAGAATGTTCGGCAAGATCCCTGGCCCCTGCACACTAGATGCCATTAAGAGACCCTCTCCTAGTCCCAGTAGTGACAACAGAAAATGTCTCCAGACATTGCCAAACGTCCCCTGCAGGCAAAATTGATCCCTGTTGAACATCACTGATATGTAACATGAATAGTTATTGCTGACTGCTTAGCGTGTTCAAGACACTCTTTTAAATAAGTTGTATCTATTATTTTGTTTAAACCTGACTATAGTCCAACAAGGTATTCTTATTTCTGCTACACTGATGAACCGATGCCGGAAAATGTTGAATATCTTATCTGAGGTTGCATAGCCCTAAGAGGTAAAGCCCAAGATTCAAAGTGGGAACATCTAACTTGAAGCCCCCTCTGAACCCACACCCACTACTTCTGTCTCTCCTCTCCTGGCATGGAGAAGCAGCAAGTGGCATCCCCAGATCTTGGAAGTTCCTACACTGGCTCAAGGAGGTAGTGGGAAACAAGACATGGCTCCCAGCTCTGCGCCATCACCAGAATGCCCCATGGCCAACAGCTGAATATGAATGATAGGGCACAGATAAATTTCAGGAGGAAAGGAAGTTACAGTTTCCACAAGCCTGATCCTCAAGGTCAATCAAACTGGGGTGCCTGTTACCTACAATTGATCCACATTTAATCTAGAGTGAAGCATACAAAAGAAAAGAAAATGCATTGAGTCCACCAGGAAGGAACATACTTCTTGCAGGTTTTGTCGGTCTTTAAATGGGACATAGGGATGTACTGATGGAGGCCTTCCCCTTCAAATTTCAAATCCTGTATCAAAAGAAAGCAGAAATAAAATAAAATTGATTAAAAATTCACTTGAAACACTCCATGCAAAGTGGGTTTTTCTAAGACCTGGATATGCTTGCCCTAAAGGTTAAGGTTCCCGAAGACAAATAAAAACATGGGGGTTATACCTTTAACAGCCCCCTTTTGTAGAATATGACTTTCCTCACTCTGCTTAGTTACTTTTGGCCAGGAAGGTGGAGAGAATAACAAAGAACATCAAAAAAGGAGGAGAAGAGAGAGAGAGAACTCAAGATGAAACCTTCAATCCTTTACAAGCAGTACTTCTGCCTTATGCTATGGGTCACACAGATCAACCCCGGTAGAGTGTAAGAGGGAACTACAAAATGTTCTAATAGGAGGCCAGGACCCTGACTCCACAGCAATCATGAAGGCCAGACAAGCAAATGTTGGCAGTTCCTTAATAAGTCTCAAGGTTGGAATGATGTTCCACGGCTCCTAGCTCTGTCCTCTGGACACCTGGGTCGGGTCCACTTCATAGATCTTCTTTGCTAGCCCGTGTTGGCAGTAAAGTCACTTCCTCAGCTGGTTTCCAGCCAGTAGATTTGGGAGTCCAAGGTCACCCTTATTTTGGTTTCTCTCTGTCTCTTTTAGTTCAAGCAGTTGGCTTTTCTGCTTATCTAATTCCATTTACAACTCTGTGAATCTTCTGTGAATCTTAGAAGAGTTCACTTCATAAGACAAAAACCAAATCTAGAAATCTCTTGAGGAGAAGGCCTTCCCTACCACAGGCTTCCACTGAAAGGATGCCATGTGATGCATTGTGCTTGGTTTTGATAAATAAGTTTCTTGATACAGCTCTGCCAAAAGAAGCTCTGGAATACGTATGTGAGATCTAATAAAACATCAGATTCGACTAAATAAATATTCTTAAGTTTAATGGCATATTAATTAGCAGTGAGATTTCATAATGACAATGTTCATCTATGTTTACTGACCACTGATACCCTACTGGGCACTGTACTTCATTCAGTTTCTTATTCTGTAGATATCTATTACGGTTTCATTTTATGCCAGACACAGTGCTAGAAGCCAGGAATACAGTGGTATATAAAGATCTATATTATATCTGAAATTATAAATTCATCTTTCTAATGGACATAATAAATAAAATTAACTAGAAAAATAAACAAAACAATGACAAGGATGGTAGGAACAATCCAAAGAAGAGTCTGGAGAAGACTTTTAAGGGACAAGGTTGTGGGAGAAAGGTTAGAAAAGAATGACTTTTTTAAAATGAGACCTGAGTTGAAGAACAGTTTATCCATGCAAAAAGCAAAAGAAATTAGTGCTCCGGGCAGAAAGAACAGCATGTACAAAAGTCCTGAGGTAGGACATAGTTTTATATATTTTAAAAAGAAAATCAGTGTGGCCTAAGTACAGCCCCGAAGGAGAAAATAGGAAAACTGGGCTAGAAACATAAATAGGTTCTTGCATGACTTGCAGGTGATGTTAACTGACCTACATATTATGTGCAACTGGGAAGCCAGTAAAAGTTTTAAGTAAATGAGTAGTAATTATCTGTCCTATGTATCACCAGTGATGAAAACTTAAAAATATTAAATGCATGTTTATTTATTCTTCTTTCCTATAAATTATGTTTCTCAGCAAAACTCAGCTACTATAGCTCCAGATAATTGGAGAGGGGAAATATCTTCCCAATATGGAGGACACTAAAAAGGAATCACAACTGGGAAGCCTAGGTGGCACAGTCAGGTGAGACTCTGCCTCTTGATTTCAGCTCAGGTCATCATCTCAGGGTCATGAGATCGAGTCCCCCAGTCAGGCTCTGTGCTCAGTGCAGAGTCTGCTAAAGACTCTCCCTCTCTCTCTGCACCCCCCAAATAAATAAATAAATCTAAAAAAAAAAAAAAAAATCACAACTAAAATGCATAAGGCAGAGGGAAACCTTTCCACTTTTGCTCCTAGTGGATTATGAACCGGAGAAGGAGGTAAAAATAAGGGAACCAAGCAGCTAAATGTGCATGAGGAGTGGCTTTTTCTCACCCCAACCCTTCCTCTCCAAGGCAGAAATCCTTCGGAATTACAGAAGAAGTGTGAGACAGTTTGAGGAGAAATCAAAGAATAGAAGGGTCATGCCAGGCTTTCAATTCAAATTCTGAGAAGAGACACATCCCATGGTAACCCCATCTACCAACACGGTGGGTGTGACATTAGTTAACCGCATTAGAGCAAAATGGAGCTTTGTTGTGGTTGATCACCAAGAAGGGCCAAGTTTAGGATCTATATTGGTGAGGGTCCCAGCAGAAACATATGCATTCTCAAAATTAGATGACTGGAGGAGGAAGATTTATTTATAAATGTGTCATTGCAAAGCTGTGGATTTAGGATCAGGCTTTTTTCACTGTTAGGCTTGGAGGGTTGAGGAGACAGAGTAGTCACCAGACCCTGGAAGGAGAGTCATATAAAGTCATCTGTCTTGATTAGAACAATGACCCTGGGAGGAGGGATTGAGGCAGCTCAATGCAGGGAGAGCAGAACTATCACATGACCTCTCTTCTCTCCTTCCTAACCCTTAACAACATTCCCTATTAATGGGAAGCAACCAGAAGCCACAGGGAACAGTAACCCTATGGATGTGCCCTCACAGTTTAGTCTTGTACGACAGAAAACACTATAGATTAAGCCTGGCAACCTTACCGAGGAGCTAATGGTGTACCTAGAATAAGCTGTAGGGTGAACCACTTCACTAAACTAGGAAGTTTTGCCGATGAATTGAGTGAGGAAGATGAGGGGAAATAAAAAACCAAAAATGAATTTCAAATTTCTGGCCTAAGTCAATGTTCTCTAGTGCCATTTACTGGGATAGGACATATGGGATAGATAATGCAAACAACAGTTATTGTTATTGATTTTATTTTATTTTATTTTATTTATTTATTTGAGAGACTGAGAGAGAGCATGAGCAGGAGGAGGGACAGAGGAAGAAGCAGACTACCCGTGGACCAATGTGGATCCCTGGACTCTGGGATCGTGACCTGAGCCAAAGGCAGATGCTTAACCAACATAGCCACCCAGGTGCCTGCAAACAAGGTTTTGAGGAAAAAAATATCAGCTTCCAGGTTGGACATGTTAAATCTGCAGTGTTTTTGTGATACCCACATGGCAATGGTAAGCAGGAGTGAGATAGGGAGTCTGACAGTAAGAGGAGAAATCAGAGCTTCTGGCTGTCCCCAGCAAGATAATGGAATTTAGGTGATGGGAATGAGAGAAGCCACCTTGAGACACTTCTAAGCACCTCTGGAGTCTATCATTTGATTCTTACAACAGCCCTAGGATGGCTATGCTCTGAGCGATATACTGATTCTGCAGATGGGTAAACTTCAGGCTCTTGCCCAAGGTTGTAGCACATGGTGGAGTCTGGAGCCAGCTCTCTGAGGTTCCAGAGCTCAGTTCTTAATCCATGGAATTGGCCTTTCTCGTAGTCGCCTTGCTGTTTTAGAGGCTACATGCATAGGGTGACCGTTTTCTTCACTCACTTGACCCCATATAGTTTCTATTATTAGCCCTTCACCCACATCCTTGTAAAAACAATTAAGATTAGGATCAATGGCTGTATGTAATCCTTTGGAAATGAATAAAAAGGGCCAAACAGTAAAACTTTATTAAAACAGGAAATTTTCCTTTGCACCAACCATTTTCCAAAAGAGATCAAACAGAGCCAGCATGGTTTGCAAAGAGAATGAATGCCCTCATCGAGCTAGCTATTTTCAAATCCTCTCAAGTACGTGAGAAACATCGATTATTTATTAACAGTAAACTAATTAAAATTTATCACCTCATTAAGGAAGATTTTATCACAAACTTTATGATGTAACAATTATTTCATGCAGCTTTGGTCGTATTTCTTCTTCCATATAAAATAACTCTTTTTTGTATAGAGTGTATTCCAAAATATTTTGCAACACAGACTTTCTACCATATCCTCTTCATCTGAACAAGTGATAGTTTGTTATAATTGGGGATTACCCAGAGAACAGTTTGGCAAAAATTATCAGTAAATACTGTTGCTAAACCAGAAATTAAGATAGCTATGTTCTGCATATTCATCCAACATCTAATTAGATATCACTAAAAATTTAAATATTGACTTCCCAAAAATATGTCTTCATATTTTCCTGGTCTGAACCACGTTTTCTAACAAAAGTAAGAAAAAATTACAAGGACGACAAGATTGTTCTGGATGCTTCTATACTCAAAAAAAAAAAAAAAACATAAGATAATGACTCTAAAAGTTGCTAGTTTTTTCATAAATATCCAAAGACCCTCAAAAACTATTTCTATTTCCTTGTCTCTCTCTCTCTTTTTTTTTTTACAAGTAATGTTAAGTCACCAAAGAATCAGTTGATGTCTATTTTTCATTTTATCTAACAGTGAATTCTTTACTTGGATGTTATTATTCAGACTCTTTTTGCCTGTGATAATGGCTAGCACAGGGAAAAAGAAAGAAATGAAGGACATAATTCAATTTTAGCTAATATTTGTTGAGTACCTGAAATATACTAGGCACTGAACTATGGGGATTTTATATAACAGCTTCTGAGTCCTCACATTAACTCTTTCAGATAAACACTATTATTATGCTTGCTTTTGAAGTGAGGAAACTGAGTAAAGCAAGATTAGATCAAGCCTGGAGTGTTGGCCTCTAGAACACATGTTCCTAATCCTTATATTATGGAGTTCTGAGTTTGATTTTTTTGTTGTTGTTTTTAAATATTTATTTATTTATTTAAGAGAGAGCAAGAGAGCACAAAAGGGAGAGTCAGGCAGAGGGAGAGGGAGAAGCAGGCTCCCCACTAAGCAGGGAGCCCAATGTGGAACTCAATCCGAGGACTCTGGGATAATGACCTAAGCTGAAGACAGACACTTAATCGACTGAGCCACGCAGGCACCCATGAGTTTAATATTGTTTAACCATATATTAGGTGATTCGAACGAACTCTCTTTATTCAAAAGCAATGCTTGGTAGGCAAATACACCATATGAGAAAGTATTGCCACACTACAATTACATATTTAGAAATAACAAAAACCTAAATTTATATGGAAAATCATCTCTATACTGGTATTCCATATATCAAATTTATAAAACAGTAGTATTAAAACTGCCTTTGAACTCAATGTCAGTCCTTCAATTTTTTTTTTCTAAAAACTTAAAATTTGATGAGCATGCCAAGCAATGCATGCAATATATATAGTGAAATCTTGCATGGAAATGCATGATCTACACATCTATGTAGAAATGCCATCCCTGGTGTTTTAACTATTTTAATTTTCTCTCAGTTTTCAAAAAAATTCACATTTAAGTACATAGGTACAAGCAACTTTAAGATATGTCAATCTTAAATATGTATATATCACTAAATGTATACATAGGATCTGTATATATGATATAATGAATACTTCTATGATGATTGAAAATGTAAATATGTCATAAAAATAAAAATGCTAAGTCAAATCATAGGTGAGAGTGGAATTATCCTTTGAAGGGCACAACCTTATTAAAATAATTCACTTTAAATAGAGCCATTTGTAAAATTACTTAAACTGAACGATTAACCCAATAGGCATCAAGCTAAAAAATAATAGGCAAAACTGCCTTGGAAAACTTAAATAGTTTAAATTTATGGATGAAACCCAAAAAAATGTCTAGGCACTTTAAACTCTGGATTAATGTTTTTTTAAATATCAGAGTGAGAAGTGAGATTACACCATGGTTAAAACAAAACAAAACAAAACAAAACAACAACAACAACAACAAAAGCAAAACAAAACAAAAAAACTTCCAAAAGTATTTCTTCAAATATATGCCAAAAAACAATGAAAGTTGTTTTTCCATTCTACACCATCTTTTATATGAATCTCAGGGGAGCCAGATCCCAGATCCATATAAGAATGGGTTTTCGAGGGGTGCATGGATGGCTTTTCTGACGGGCTGAGTAATATTCCATAGTATCAATGAACCACATCTTCTTTATCCATTCATCTGTTGAAGGACATCTCTGTTCCTTCCATAGTTTGGTTATTGTGGACATTGCTGCTATGAACATTAGGGTGCATGTGTCCTTTTCTTTCACTAAGTCTGTATCTTTGGAGTAAATAGTGCAAATACGGGGTCACAGGTTAGCTCTATTTTGAACTTCTCGAGAAACCTCCATACTGTTTTCCAGAGTGGCTATATCAACTTGCATTCCAACCAACATTGTAAGAAGGTCCCCCTTTCTCCACATCCTTGCCAACACTTATTGTTTCCTGTCTTGTTAATTTTTGCCATTCTAACGGGTGTAAGTTGATATCTTATTTGTGGTTTTGATTTGTATTTCCCTGATGGCTAGTGGCACTGAACATTTTTTCATATGTCTTTTAGCCAGTTGCATGTCTTCTTTGGAGAAGTGTCTGTTCATGCCTTCTGTCCATTTCTTGACTAGATTATTTGGTTTTTTGGATGTTAAGTTTGAGAAGTTCTTTATACATTTTGGATACTAACCCTTCATCCGTAATGTCATTTACAGATATCGTCTCCCATTCTGTGGGTTGCTTCCTAGCTTTGTTGACTGTTCCCTTTGCTGTGCAAAAGGTTTTTATCTTGATGAAGTCCCAAAAGTTCATTTTTACTCTTTTTCCCCTTGTCTTTATAAACATGTGTTGAAAGAGGTCCCTGTGGTCAAAGTTGAAGAGGTTACTGTCTGTGTTCTCCTCTAGGATTTTGATGGATTCCTGTCTCACATTTAGGTCTTTCATGAACTTTGAGTTTATCTTTTTAATAACTGCTTTACTGAGTCATGAAGTAAAGAAATGTTTCTTACATTTAATATAAAATCATGCCTTTAAATGAAAATAAAATAATAAAATAAAATAAATCATATCTTTTGCCTTTCAAATAAAGTGTCTACCAAGACCTAATACCATGAAAACTCTTTCTTCATGTACTGTTTCTATTTATTTATTTATTTATTTTGAGAGAAATAGAGAGCACAAGCAGGGAAGAGAGGTAGGGAGAGAAGGAGAGAATCTTAAGCAGGCTCTATGTCCAGCAGAGAGCCTGACACAGGGCTTGATCTCAGGACCCTGAGATCATGACCTGAGCAGAAACCAAGACTCAGATGCTTAGCCACCTGAGCCACCTTGTCTTTTTAGAAGAAGACTTCTAGGGTGACAAAATAATGGCAGTTGGACAGAGAAACTTCTACTTTATGGAAGAATTACAGCTAATAAATTTACACAAAGTGGTGATATATAAATCCATAATTTTGCAATTCTTTATGAAATTATTATTTCAAGCAAGAATTACCAATTGATACGCTATAAAAACACTCAAAAGTGAGTGGTAGATAAGGAAGTGGATATTGTTTGCTACAAAGTAGTATCACACAGATTTTTTTTGTTTCAAAGGGAAAATAATAGATGAGTCAAGCTATCCATGACTAATTTTAGCACATAAAAGATACAATAACCAGATATTACTCATCTCTAGATGTGTCAAAATATGGACTTCCCAATATTGTTTCTAATGTCTTCCAACCAAAGATATTCATCTTGAATTCAGTCAGCAGCTTTAGATCAACTTCCATATTATTAGAAGTACAAGGAATAAGACAACAGGCTAACATCATCAGATGGAAGCAATGTCACACATCTGTCTACAGAATGTTTACAGTACATCTGAGCCAATCAACCTGTCAGGCTTGACTTACAAGACACAAGACAAGATGTACTGCATGGTCCTGATTAGTTCCTGGTTTGGACAAAAATAAAGTAAAGGGTATTTTGGGGATAGTTGTTGTATTTGAGTATACATTGGATATTAAATAAAATTAAGAAATTATTTTGAATTTGATTAACTATGCTGATAGCTTGGAATTGATCTTATTTTTTGATGGCATAAGGAAGTTACTTTGTTTGGGGGGGTGCTGGCTCCACATGCCTCTTACAAAATGAACATAATTATTCATTATACGGCTGACCCTTCTTCTAAGACCTGTCAATGGAGATGTCCAATGGTTTCTTATTATAAAACTGCCATCGGATAATGGCCTTTAGTAAGGGACTGGCCACCAGAATGACCACCCTCAGTGGTCACTGCTAAAATTAGCCAGGAGAACTGGACCCATGAGAGAAAGGTTACATATTTCTGACTTAACCTTTTAAAATATTAAACAATGAGTTTTAGGTCACCAGAGTGGAATATTGGGTCAAAGAGTCCCAAACAAATCACTTCATGATGATTACCCTAAAAATCAGTATCTTTACTTTTACCCTAATCCCTTAAAGGCTTAATTCCTCTTTTTCATATTTCTCTGAAGTTATACTCTGCAACAGTAGTTCTCTTTATTAAGTTGACCCAAGAGAGGAGTAATTTCACTAGAGAACCAATTAGTGCACTTGAGAATATTTTTTTAATGTGAATTTTAAGATAAAAGGATTAGACACCAAAGTTTCCTATACATGCGATGTATATTTGGTTTCCAATTGACATTTCTTCATAGATGTTATTTTCTTGTGAGAGAGGTGGAAAATTTAGCAGATGTAAATTCATTGTTATAGTGGTCAAAGTAATATTTTGAAAGCTTTTCATTACCTGAGCAAAGTTGTCTCTGTGAAGCTTTATTGGGCAGTAAAATAGAGTGAATAAGAAGAGCTAGGGCACCTAGTGGCTCAGTGGGTTAAACCTCTGCCGTTGGCTCAGGTCATGATCTCAAGGTCCTGGGATTGAGTTCCGCATTGGCGGGCTCTCTGCTCAGCAGGGAGCCTGCTTCCCCCTCTCTCTCTCTGCCTGCCTCTCTGCCTATTTGTGATCTCTCTCTCTCTGTCAAATAAATAAAACCTTTTAAAAAATAGCTAATAATTTATGATTGATAATCATAGCTAATAATTTTTTCCTAAACCAAAAAAATTAAAAAAAAATAAAAACTTTAATATTTCAGGTTCTTTTTGGAAAATTTCTATGAACCTGTAAAACATCTTTTACACTATATATATATATTTTTTTTTTTTAATTTGGAAATGGTTTTAAAATGTGATTTATTCACTGCCGTGTGAAAATATTTTTCTTTTTTTCAACAACATTTTAAAACAAGTTTATTGTGATGTAAGTAATATTTAAAAGCCTGCACATTTCATGAGTACAATTGGATGAGTATGGAAACAATCACTATAATCAGAATGATAGACACAGCCATCATTTCCAAAAGTTTCCCTGCATCTTTTTTAATGTGTTGTAAAAATGTTTAGTACAAGTTGCACATTCTTGACAAATTTTAAGTAAACATTCAATCTTATTGACTGTACGTACTATGGTATATATCAGTTTTCTAGAACTAATTCCTTTTGTATAAATGAAATTTTATACCAACTTAACAACTCCTGTAAAAACATTGCAAAATGACCTAGGGGAAACTTCGTGAGGAGTGGGATTTCTTTCCTGTACGCTCTGCCGTCAACTTCATTTCCTCTGGCACAGGAAGATAGCTGTGCTCTCTGCTCCTGGAATCTTGCTAATAA
Organism: Mustela putorius furo; assembly: GCF_011764305.1. Lineage (NCBI taxonomy): Eukaryota > Metazoa > Chordata > Mammalia > Carnivora > Mustelidae > Mustela > Mustela putorius. The sequence goes on from NW_025422022.1 coordinate 7,262,719, forward strand.
TTTTACCCTTTATTATAATAAATGCATTAAAAACTTGAGGTATGCTATCAGTTATCTATTGCTTTGGGGTCTTTTCAAACATTTATTTATTTAATTATTTGAGAGCAAAATTGAAAGCAAGAGAGAGAGAGACAGATAGACAGATAGAGAAATAAGTGGGGAGGGGCAGAGGGAGAGACAGTCCTAAACAGACTCCAGGCTGTGTGTGGAAACCCAGGCAGGACTTGATCTCAGCACCCTGAGACCATAACCCTAACCAAAACCAAGAGTCAGATGCTTAACCGACCAGGGGACCTAGGCACCCCTGTTCTCTCTTGCTTTGTAACAAAATCCTTAGCATCTGGAAAGGGCAAACTTTGATCATCCTGCTTTGTGAGGATCAGAAAGCTGGGATTGGCCTAGCAGGATGGTTCTGTCTCAGGGCTACTCACAGACTACAGTGAGTGAGTTAGCAGGGACTGAGTCAGCTCAGGCAGCTGTGAGGAAGCTCTCTTGACCTCACACATGCCCCTGCATGACTGCTTGCTCACACAGCAGCTGACTTCCCCTAAAGTAAGTGATCCAAGAGAGGACCCACACAGAAACCCCTGTCAGCAAAGACATGCATCGCTTCTCCAGTATTCATTAGAACTTGTACATGATTCCAACCAATACTTCAGGAGAGGTGATGCAGGGTCCAAATCTCAGAAGGTAAGGACCATCAGGATCCTATTCAGGGTGCCTGCCCCAGGGAGAAGAGGTTACAAAACCCCCATGTCCTTTCCTACTAAGCACCTCATTCTAAAGCATCATTCCAAGGATAATCCATGATCTGCATAAATCTCCAAAATTTTGTGGAAATTGTGGGACTGTGACAAGAACTGGGATCCAGTAAAAACTTGTCATAAAAGAACCACATCTTTAATCATTAAAATCATCTGTTTTTATTTGCATATACTTGGCACACCAGGTTACAGTAGTTTCAGGAGCTCATAAATAGTGATACAAGAAGTTTCTCCATTATGCTGTGCTCAGCACAAGTGTAGCTTCTATCTGTCACCACACAGCCCTATTCCTTCATATTCATAAAATCTCAAAGCTGATGACGTAAATTCCAGCACACACTAATTACCTGGGCGTTGCAGAGTAACAGCAATAGGGGAAAAATTACCAAAAAAAATCCTCTATAAAAAATTATATTTTCTGAAAGGAAGCTACTCAATACAAATGACAAAAAATAAAGTGTTTTGAGGAACTTTCTTTAATACTTATAAAGTTTTGCCTCTAGTATTAAATGTATGCGGGGGCTTTCCAAACATATGGATTATTTTTTTGGCATTATATCTGTTTCCCCTTTTATACTGATGTCATTCATCTTAAGGTTTCCTTAATATTTTATATTACTTTCATTAACAGTTATTTTAAAAAGGAGCTTGATATTCATAGGGAATGAGCAGGCTGACAGTCCAACTTGGGTGGCATGCCTGCTGAGGGTTTTTTGGTTCTTTTATTTTATTTTTTTTTAATATTTATTTACCCACTTGAGATAGAGAGAGAGGGAGAGAGAATCTTAAGCAGGCTCCACTCTCAAGCATCAAGCTGGTCTCAGGGCTCAAACCCAGGACCCTGAGATCACAGCCTGAGCCAAAACCAAGAGTGGGCTCCTCAACCAACTGAGCCACCCAGGCACCCCTCTGTGGAGGGTTTTGTCACAGAACAAGGAAAAGCTTCATTGAAAAGTTTCAAGTATGGAGAGCTTTTTAGTGGAGTAATAGAACTAAAACATGGAGCAAGATGAACAGAGGAATAAAAACAGATTCCTCAAAATCATAGACAGAGATAATTTATACATTATTTTATAGAACCAGGTAAAATCTTAACAGGACCTTAAACAAGAACCGCTTTAAATAATGGTGAGAAATTTTACATGAACACACACATACACACACACACACACACACACACACAATCACATATGTATGTTCTGTTCTTTCAATGTCTTCATTCCACATAAAATGACTTTTGCATTTTAGGAGCTTAACAAGCATTCTTTTTTTTAAGATTTTATTTATTTATTTAACACGAGAGAGAGAGAGAGAGAGAGAGAGAGCGCGCGCGCACAAGCAAGGAAAGCGGCAGGCAGAGGGAGAAGCAGGCTCCCTGCTGTGCAGGGAGCCCGATGCGGGGCTTGATCCCAGAACCCTGGAATCAAATCACCTGAGCTGAAGGCAGACACTTAACCAACTGAGCTACCAAGGGGCCCAATGAGTATTCTTTTTGAACATTAAGTTTACATATATTTCTAGGCTCCTGTTATTTACAATATATAAGAAAAAGTCCTTATCTATAAGAAAATTATGATTGTTTTTATATTTGAATAATAATGCAATGTACTATAGGCTCAAAAACAGGTAAGATGGGAAATTCCTGATTAGTAAAGATATTGGATTAGTAATATATGATTAGGTAGTTAATATTTTTATTATTTTAATAGCACTTATTGGATCAGCTCTTTAATTATACACAACATTGTGACAACATTGTATAATATGAATTAGTATCTCTATCTTATTGAAGCTAATATCCTGAGAGTTTAATTGAGTTGTCTAAGACCACATATGCCTAAGATTTCGAGGTTATTTAAACCCGTTATTCTCTCACTCCGAAATCCAAGTCCGTCCGCCATCACATGATATGTTCTTCAAAAGTAACTAACAAGGCAGGTAACACCTAGCTTGAGAAGTTATTTAACACTTTTGACCAAGGAAGTAAAATAATCAGTTATACCTTAAGCATTAATCCGAGAATGGATTAGAACGAAGGGAGAAGAGAAACCAGGAAAACAGCTAAGATTTTGTTAAAGTGCCGTATGCTTGACACTTGTTACCTCATAGGCGGTGAACTACCTTAATAAGAAGCATTTTGTTAATTGCACAGCTGTTCATCAAGGGAAGGAATTTTTATATTTAAAAGAATGTATTTAAGCCACATTGTGATTTTTTCCTTTAGTCACTTGGGGAGGGTGGACTGAAAAAAATTATTTATTTCTATTTTTGTTAAGATTTTTAGAAAAATAGTATCTTCTGAAGTAATTTCTCAGGCGATTCCAAATGGCACAAAACAAGTTCTAGAAGAGAATTCACACTCTTTCTTCCTCCACAGCCTGCCCCACCCTTTCTCATTCCTAACATTCCTGCTTCTGCATTTCTAATTCCCTTCATTCACAAATCGGTCCTAAAAAGTTATATATTCATGCAAAAATTATGACATTGCGAATCATTCCAAGGTTTTACAAGTACCTATGATCACTATACATGCTAAAAGAAGAAAATGACCTTTTCAAAGAGAAGGGCGAAAAAGAAGGTAAGGAATAACCCTCCCCCCCCCCCCCGACCCGCAAGGAGAGCTGGAAAATGATAGCTTTTTTTTTTTTTAGATTTTATTTATTTATTTGACAGAGAGAGATCACAGTAGACAGAGAGGCAGGCAGAGAGAGAGATAAAGGGAAGCAGGTTCCCTGCTGAGCAGAGAGACCGATGCGGGACTCGATCCCAGGACCCTGAGATCATGACCCGAGCGGAAGGCAGCAGCTTAACCCACTCAGCCACCCAGGCACCCCGATTTTTGTTTTTAATTACATACTGGAAATACACATCTTTCACCTTTACAAAAAAATGACAGGATGTGTATTAATATTCCTAGAATATGAGTATTTGCCGGGCACCCACAAGAGCCCTGATGCCCAGTAGGCTGAGGCTAGCCCTGCCCATCACAAGTCTGTGACACGTGATCCAAGCTGAGCCAACATGATTTCAGATTGGAGCCCAATGAGGAGGATTCAGGAATCTAGTACATGGCCTGTGAAGTCCAATCAGATGGAAGTACGGGGCATTTGAAACACTGAGAGAGAAAAAAACCTCCCATATGAATTTTAGCAAATTCATTATTTTATTTATTCATTCAATTTATTTATTCATTCAATTAACAATGACGGTGTCTGTCTGTTGTTTGACAATAAGTGCTAAACAAGGTTGGCATATGACCTTGAGGCAAAATAAACATATTAAAAGAGGCCCTGAGAATTATAAAATGTCTTTTATAACTATAAAAAATTATAAAATTATAAAAAACATAAAAATTAATTATAAAAATTATTAAACATTATAAGAATTGTCTTTTATGATTATAGATATTATAAATAATATATAATTATAATTTTTATAATTATAATTAGAACCATTAAATGGCTCTAATATTCTGATTTCTCTCCTGACTTAACTGCAGTGAGGCAATTATTAGAGAAGGCATCCACCCAATAAGGAAATAAACTCAAATTCTGCACAACTATATGTCCCAATTCAACAGCTCCAGCCATATCTCAAATCTCCTTTCTTTTTTATTTCACCGTAGTTTCCATATATCTACTTTCAGCTTTCACCATTCATTTCATAATAAGAAAATATCTTGTAAAATTTGCTACACTTTTTGGATTCCAAAACAAATTTGACAAACTACCTTTAGTTTCCAATCCTTAATTAATATATCTCTCCAGGCCATTGAATGAGGCCTCCCTCTCCCTCTAGTTGGTGAAACTGCGGGTGCCCCCCATTCCATAAAGTGTTCGTAGAGTTTTCTGTTTTCTTGTCAATCCCCACATTTCTTTAAACTGTGCATACATGGGCATGTGTATTTAAATAATCTAAACTGAGGCATTAAAACAAAATGAACATGCAAAATGCACTGCAGTGCTTTCCTTTGATTCTAGTTCTCTATGTGATAATCCCACTTGATCTAGAACCATAGAGTAATAATAACTGGAATGTCTATATTTGGTTTTTTTTTTCCCCCAGGAATAGTTAATTCAATTTTATTCATCATCCATTGAGGACACTGAGTACATTAACATTTAAAACAATTATTCACATTCCCTCACCCCATGAATCTTGGTTTGTCAAACTGCCGGAAATGTCACTTGATAGAGATTTGGGCTGAGCAGATGTTCTACTATTCTGCTGTGTCTCAATATGAGTTTGTTTCATCACTTATTTTTCTCCAGCAACTGGCTGAGATCGGTTCTATTGCTTCATAGTATGGGCACCATACCTAGTCCAATTTGGTTCAAATTCCAGTTGGTTGTTGCTAGTTTTGTGACTTCAGACAAATAACTAAATATCTCTGAGTCTTTGTTTCCTCATCTGTAAACTGTGAGTAGGAATATATTTCTAATTTAATTATACATCATTACTATTTTATCAGCCGTAACACTGGGTAATATTGAGTTCTCTGAAAACATATATTTACACATATAAAAATACTATGTATATGTATAAGCTATATATGCGGGCTTTTTTGTTTTTGTTACTCTGCTATTTATTTTCCTTGTTCTCATGTAGTAAGATGAGCAGAAAGCTATAAATTATCTAATCACAATGCCCACTGAACATGTCATATAATATCTATATATAATATCTATATAATATAAAATGTCATATAATATCAATAATCACTAATCACAATGCCCAGTGAACATGTCATCACACTGGTCCACTTCTGCTTTCTATGCTAGTTCTGACTAAGGAACAATTCTGTTCAGAGTTTGGCTTGTCTTCAAATCAGAAAATAACAAAATGTTGGGGGCACAGATTTTAATGAAGACTTTTGATGGAGCATTTGCCCGGCTCTATAAAATTTATGAAATTAATATTCACCAAGCAACAATTCTTCCCAGAGCTCACTGCCAAGGTCCCAGCCATTTATCCAGAGTAATTAGTATAGCTTCCTTCCCAAAGCTAATCTTTATCCCATGCCTATAATGGCCCAGGCACTCTACTAATTGTTTATCTAAATTATCTCATTCATTATTTGATGTTCTAATATAAGCTTCACACCAAATTATGAAGGGGATACTATTATTATTTCTATTTTACGGAACAAAACAAAAAAAATGAAGCAAAGAGAGGTCAACTTGCCCAAGGTCAAGTTGAATAGCTGGAATCTGAATCCATTCTATTCCCCTCTCCCCCGAGCCTCTGTGCCTGTAATCTCATCCACATGCCATGTCTCCAGTTTCCCATTCCATGTCGTACAACCAAAGAGCTCCACCCAAGGGAAAGTCCGGTGAGTCCAGAATCTAGACCATAAAATAATAATAATAATAACAATAATAGTAATAAATAGCACAATAATAATAATTTACCATTATATAGCACTTTAAATTGTTCAAAAAACATTTTAGATACTGTGTCAAATTGGTCTTTTACAACATAATGAAATAAGAAGGACAAGTGTCATTCCTATTGTTCTGCAGATAAGAACGCTGAGCTATGAAGAGGTCAGACGACTTGCTTAAGATCACGTAAGTGGAACACAGTGTAGCAGGATTCCCAGGCAAGTATGTTATTATGTAACTTGATCATTTTTTTTCTCATGTTTTTATCATATCACAGAGAACCCATTTGGCTGGCTTCTAGCTTGAAAACAATAGGCTAAATGTCTTCAATCATTTTACCTAAAGATATTATGACTGATTCCTACATACTTTTTTATTTTCCTGATTAATCCACATTTTCCTTTAATCTAAAAATACTAGGGCAGCCTCCCAGAGATGAACCCTCCCCTCCCAGGAACCAAGCCCATGATTACTTCACTACCATGGCCTCAGGTAGAACACTGCAGATGGATAAAGATGGAGCAACAATATCACCCAAGAAAAGAGACCACATAAGAACTAAGGCTTACAATTCACCTGTATGTGTGTCTCACAAAAAAACAAAAACAAAAACAAAAACAAAAAACAAAAAACAAAACTCATTACAAAAATCACAAGGCCAATCACAAATGTGTTCTGATTACTCTGTTTCACAAATACATCAAATTGCAAAATTTAAAGAGCCATACAAATCAAGTCAGCTGCTACTGTGTTATTGCTGACATACCCTTGACTTTTCTCTCTACTCTTATAATTCCCTTCACTTTCCTTACATACATTGCCTCCAGGTGTTGATCTGACCCAGACGGTCCAAACCCTTCTGGCAAGTTCTAAAATCAGCAAAACCTTCTCCTGCTGCCTGAACTACATTAATGATGTTCTTATGAGATTTCCTCCTGTCTGTGCTCAACCCTCACCATATAACTGTTCTTAAAGAAAAAAGTCTCAAAACTATTTTTCTCCAATACTTTCTTTATTCACTACCTCTTCTGCAAAGGGAACGGAAAACAAAGATGGAAAAATTATTATGTTCTATCATCTTCTGCCCCTCATCACTGCTCTTCTAAATGTTCTTCCCATCTTAAATGATTTCCTTCCAATCAAAGAAAAACATCTTTAATAAATAATGAATAAGCCAACCCTGAGGCTTCAGTATGTCATAACCGGTTTCTGGGTTAGTATGTCATAACCTGGGGTTGAATTAAAACCCTTTTCTTTCTACTTTTTTGAGCTTTTATGGTCTACCAGAAAATTTACCAGATGCTGAGCTATTAAGTAAAAAAGGCAAAGTTCCCCTTTTAGAAGTGTACCATTTATAGGAATCTAATCTATAAGTAAACCAATAATGAGTTGCTAGGATGGAGATTTCACCAAAGCTCATTAGAACCACCTAGTTTCTTGTGAAAAGTCAGCAAGGTAAATATCTCAGAAAAAAAAAAAGGAACAACATGTCAGTGACAAAAAAGTGTACTTCCGAAACTATAAAAGATTTGATCATTGCTAGAGTATGAAAGGCTAAGGACAGAAAAGTAGGAGGTCAAGCTGGAAAATTTGACAAGGATCTGAGAACAAAAGATGTTGAATACATTTCAATGTAATTTTGCGTTTTACCTTTCATTCTTTCAAAACTATTGAGTGTCTCTGATGTGCTAGGCATTCTAGATGAAAGGGAAACAATTGCTGGTTTCAAACGAGGGAAAATCTAATCAGCTTGTCATTTTAGAAAGACTCTCTGGCAGCAGTGTGGAGGGCTGATCCCAACACAGAGACGGGTAAAGAAGGTATAGCCACAGGGAGGGCGAAGGTCTGTAGCTTTTGAGATGTGGCAACACGGCGGGAAAGGAGGAACAAGATTAGAGAAATGTACGGGAGGTGAATGAATAATACCAGAGGTTGATTCAATTAAAAAGGAGGAGGATGACTCCCAGATTCCTAGTTGGGAAAACCACATAGAGGATGGTTTAATTTTCAATAATATAGAGAATTCAAGAAGAGGAGGTTTGAGGTGGGAAGGGAAATAGAAGTGGGGCATTCAATGATCATTTTGGTTTGGGGTTTTGGTTTTTGAGAGAGAGCGTATGTACACGTAAGAAGAGGGAGGGGCAGGGTGCCTGGGTGGCTCAGTGGGTGAAAGCCTCTGCCTTTGTTTCAGGTCATGATCTCGGGGTCCTGGGATCAAGCCCCATATCGGTCTCTCTGCTCAGCAAGGAGCTTGCTTCCCCCTCTTTCTCTGCCTGCCTCTCTGCCTACTTTTGATCTCTTTGTCAAATAAATAAATAAAATCTTTAAAAAAAAAAAAGGAAGAGGGAGGGGCAAAGGGAGAGAAAGAGAGAGAGAGAGAGAATCTCAAGCAGACACTATGCTGAGCAAGAAGCCAGAGGCGGGACTTGATCTCATGACTTGAGATCATGACCCGAGGTGAAATCAAGAGTCAGTTGCTTCAGGGACTGAATCACCTAGGCACCCCTGGTGATTGGCCTTGAAGTTTAAAATACAGTTCTGGAAAGCAGGGTGGAGAAGTGGGTTGGAGATATAAATTGAGTCCTCAGTGAAAAGTTAAAGCTGATGGGCATGGGTAGGATGACCCACAAGAAATGTGCAGAGCATGCGAAGAATTGGTTAGAAGAGTTCTAGAGTTCTAGAAAAACAACATGTTAAAAATACACTGAAGGGGCGTCTGGGTGGCTCAGCGGGTTAAAGCCTCTGCCTTAGGCTCTGGTCGTGATCCTGGGATCCTGTGATTGGGCTCCGAGTCAGGCTCTCTGCTCAGCGGGGAACCTACTTCCCCCTCTCTCTCTGCTTGCCTCTCTGCCTACCTGTGATCTCTCTCTCTGTCAAATAAATAAATGAATCTTTTAAAAAAAATACACTGAAAAAAAAGGAGGACTTTTCAGAGGTGTAAAAATCAAGCAACAACAGAGTTTCAAAAAGGTGAAATGTTTCTAACATTTTGAATGCAATAAGTCAAAATAAAACACAAATGAAACAGTGGTTGAATTGGAAGTCACAGAAACAGGAAGAGTGTCCATCGGTAGAAACCAAAAATCAGCAAGTTGAGAGAACACGAAGAAGGAAAAGAAGCAGAAAAGACAAGGGGAAGTTTTTCTTTCTAGTTTGGGGGTGAGGAGAATAAATATTGATGGCCACAGAGGAAAAAAGGATGAATGCTCAAGGAAGAGTTGTCATTCTGTTTATTTGTTTTTAAGAGGCCAAAGCCTTATCCATTAGCCTACTGGGGCTTTCTTGTTTGTTTTTAAACTGAGGATGATTTTAAATAATAATTTGATAAAGAGAAAAATCAAAGGAAGTGTTTAAAGGTACAAGAGAGACTTTTGCTTCCACTTTAAGACATAAAAAGTCTTAAGAGAATGTCTCTTCCTGAAGAAAAAAGTAGCATAATCTACAAAACAATAGTTTGTTGTTTTTTTTTTTAAAGCTTATTTGGAGGTGAGGTCACAAAGAAACATGCTCAAATGAAACCTAGAAAATTATTATTCTCTCCAAGATGAAGAATCCCGGAGCTGCTTTATCCTCACAGAGCAGTGGTATGAGGTAGAAGTTGCCACAGACATGGCGGGGGGGAGGGAACACAACTATTTTCCTAATTTTATCAAGCCAGGACGGGGGGGCAGCATGAAGTTTTAGAAGCCCTTGGAGTTTCAAACAAACAAACAAATTGTACTTCCTCCCACCGATTCTTTTCCATGGTTCCTCTCTGAGCACTAAGAAAGATTAGCAGCAGGACAAGAGAACAGACAGAAACTCCCTGTGCCCAAAACATAAGACACAAAAGCTACAGAACACTGAAGGCAGAGCACGGGACTGAGAGAAGTCAACAACTATTCCAGCCCCTTCATGGAGTCATCAGAGGAGGGACAGAAATGCTAAAAGACTACTTCCCCCACATTGCAAGTACACAGAGATTGTTGACAGGTAGTTGGGGACAGGGAAATCAAGACAAAAACTCTAGCACTCAGATCAAAAGTCCCACTTAAAGGAAGGCTCAATTTTATCATCATATAATTTGAGCACTGTAGTGAGCTAATCTACCCAATACAAGTACACAACCCAGACCTCCTGACTGAGTGCTTGCAGACTGAATCAGCTCCAACACTCATAACATGACAGAAGGAACATGCTTTATCTTGGCAGAAATATTATTTATTTTAGTATCTCTCTCTCTTTTTTTTTTAACAGAATTCCAGCATTCAATTAAAAAAAAAAAAAAAGACATAAAGAAGCAGGAGAACATGATCTATTACCAAGACAAGAAGCAATCAGTGGAACCATACCAGAGATGGATGAGATGCTGAAATTATTAGGTGGGAACCTGTATGAGAAAGTTAAAAAATAGGTTAAAGAGTCCTGTTAAAAAAGATGAAAAGTTTTATGAGCAGGTGATGAAGACTACAAAAAGTCAAGAGGACATTTAAAAAATAAGTAAAAGGGGCTCCTGGGTAGCTCAGTCAGTTAAGCTTCCAACTCTTGATTTTGGCTCAGATCATAATCTCAGGGTCATGAGATCAAGCCCCGTGTGGGGCTCTGTGCTGGGCATGAAACCTGCTTAAGATTCTCTCTCTCTTGGCGGTGCCTGGGTGGCTCAGTGGGTTAAAACCTCTGCCTTCGGCTCAGTTCATGATCTCAGGGTCCTGGGATTGAGCCCTGCGTCCTTTCCTCTCTCTCTGCCTCCCTCTCTGCCTACTTGTGATCTCTGTCAAATAAATAAATAAAATCTTAAAAAAAAATTATCTCTCTGTCTCTCCCTTTAGCCCTTCCCTCCTCTCTAAAAATAAATAAATGAGATATCAAGGATCAAAAACTCTTTCAGTGAACTCAGCAGACTGAATGGTGCTGAGGGGAAAAATGAGTAAAACTAAAGACAGGTTAATATAAATGTAAATTCAAGGAGAAAAAAAATTTTCACATACATAAAGTCAACATCCAAGTTCTATGAAATGTTATCTTGTAATCTAACATACAAAGAATCCCAGAAAAACAAGGGAGAAAGAACAGGGCACTGAAGAAATATTTGAAGAGGTAATGGCTAAAGCTTTTAATAATTAATAAATAACCAAAACCACAGACCCAAGAAACCCAGCAAACTTTACCCAGTAAACATACAAAGAAAATCAAGCCTAAGGATCATCAGAATCAAAACAGTGAAAACCAAATGAAGAGAAAAATCTTGGAAGTCCCCAGATGAAATGACATATGGTTGATTCTTATCATTTGTAGTAGTTATGCTCAGCAAAGTCACTGCACACACTGAATTAGCGAATACTGAACCATTGTTTCCAGGGAATATATGGGGTTAAGTGTCTGTGAGCCTCTGGTCACATTTCATCGAAGAAACACTACCTATTACATAGAGTCATTGCCGACACCCACGTAAAACAAGCCTGTCTCATTACACAAACTTCCTTTACCACATAACCTTTCCTCATATAAAACTTAGCTGGTATTTCTAGAATTCTTCCACAGCCGCCTGATCTCCAGAACCTGACTTCATGGCAAGTTGAACATTTTTCACATTGCATCACTGTTCAAGACATCAAAGTAGGTCAGCACTAACTGAGGTAGGTTTTACACATTCCTTGAACCTAGGAAACATGACAGCAAATTTATCTGGTTTTCTCATCTCGGAAAAGTACTGCCCATTATGCTTTAACGTTCTTTGTCATCTCATGAATCCACAAATTTAGTCACTTTTCCATCTTTTCCATAGCTTCATTACCCAGTATAGAAGTCACTTTAGCACTCCCTGGAGCAGCCTCAGGCAGAGTAGGTGAATTTCCTCTTCCTTTTTCTGAATGTACTGTATTTTGGACTCTTTCATATTCAACTTACAGTCAATAGCACTACAACTCACTTGTGAATGAAACTTATCAAAAACATAAAATTTCTCCATAAGGCACATCACAGCCTTCTTGTGCTTAAGAAGACTAGAGATTTAACTACAGGTGGGGACCATTTGAAATCACAAAAAAAAGGGGAAAGAAATACAAAAAATGTGGCCTTAAATTGTCCATAGAAAGTACCCTTGTTTAAATGTGAGAGCTGAAAGAAGAAAGTAGGGTGTCACCTTGTCCAACCATAGCTAAAAACTTGCACAGCAGGCAACTCAAATTTTTCATCACTCTGCCCATGTTCATGAGTTACAACAAAAGTGTCAAAATGATTGATTTGTAAGTTACAAATAAATTTTACCAAGTAAGTGAATTTGCAAATCAGGAATCTGTGAATAATGACAATTACCTGGATTTCATATATGGAAACAACAGTAAGAAAGAAGGCCAATTTCACAAATGAGACAATGGAAGAATAGCATATTTGAAGTGTTAGAAGAAAAGCCATCAGTCTAGAAGTCTATCTTCAATGAAAATACCCTTCAAAGTGAAAGCAAAATAGAGATATTTTCAACCAGATGAAAATTTAAAAAAATCACTTACAGCAGCCCTGCACCATGAAAGTTATTAAAAGAAGTTCCTTATATGGCTAGAAATACCAGATGGAAATCCAGTTTTGCAGGAGAGAATACAAAGACACCAGAAATAATAATATGGTGGTAAATATAAAAGATCTTTATATTACCATTTATAGTTTTAAAGATATATGTGTCTTTCCATTTCTTAAGGAGCCTATTAACTTTTTGAAACAAAATTATAATTATAACAATGCTTTGGAGGTTATAGCCTTTATAGAAATAAAATATGTAAGACCAGGAGCATAAAGCGTGGGAGGTTCACAATTGGAAATATACTATTGAAATTCCTAAATGTTCTGTGAAACAGTGAAATATTTTTAAAGACAGACTGTGATAAGTTAGAGATGCATTCTGTAATCTCTAGAACATCATTAGAGGAAAAAAAAAAAACAACTAAGAAGGCTTGTGTAAAACAACAGAATAGATAAAACAGATCCATCACAAACAAACAAACAAACCTCCAAAAAGGCAAGAACAGAAGAACAAAGAGAAACAGAAAAACAAAGAGCAAACAAGATAAGAAGAAATCAAATAACAAGATAATGTGTTTAAACTCATATATATTAGTGATTTCATTAAATGTAAGTAGTCTAAATATCCTTATACAAAGGTAGAGCTGGTTATACTAAATAAAATACCAAGACCAAAGTATATGTTGTTTACATGAAACATACATCTGAAAATTTTTTAAGGAATGAAAAAATTAACCCTGCAAATGCTATGGAAAGAATCAGATATATAATATATTATAAAAAAGAGTCCAAGGTATAATATATAATACAAGCAGATGTGGCTATATTACCATCAGGCAAAGCACCTCCAGATGAAGAGTATGACCAGAGCCAAAGAGGGGTATTTTTCAATGATTAAAAGGAAAAAATAATAATCTTAAAGATGCAGGTATGTGATCATAAAGCTTCTAAATATATAACTAAAGAGAGAGATAGACAAATCCATAATCTTACTTGGAGAATTTAATACTTTTCAATAACTTATGGAAGAAGACACACACACACAAACCAGTAAAAATGCAGAAAATTTTAAGTGCTACTGAACAAGTTACCTAATTGACATTTATAGAACAGTACACAGAACAGCGTAATGTATAGTCTTCCCAAGTGCAGGTGGAGCATTCAGTAAGATAGACTGGATGATGGGCCTCAAAATAAGTTGCAATAAATTTCAAAGGATGAACATAATACAGAATTTTTTCTCTGATCACAACTATATTAAATTAGCAATCAACCACAATACCTAGAAAAATTTCTCAAATACTTGGAAATTAAATAGCATGCTTCTAAAGTACCCAAAGGTTAAATGGGAAGCTGCAAAATATGTTAAAATTGTAGAATAAAATAAATTTCAAAATATATATACGTATAATATGCCCAAATCAGTGGAAAGTAGCAAAAAAGTACATCAAAGAAAATTTATAGCTTTTACATTCTACATTGTGAGAGAGAGGTCTGAAGTATAAAATCAATGATGTATGCTTTCATCTTAAGCCTTTTAAAAAAGTTTAAAATTGAATTAACCCCAAAGAAAGCAAATGGTGGTGTAATAAAGTGTCTCATTCTTTTTTTTTGATGTTTGACTGTTGCACTTTCCAGTCTCTCTACTCCTACCCTACCGCACTGGAAGACAAATTATTAATAAAGCCTAGGTATTCTCTCCCTTGGTGTTGGTGGCAAGTTCACACCATGTTACTTCATATTGCGTCCAGGGTCATGTTCACCCTGCCCCCCCACACCTAACCACAGTAAAAGCCAGGATCTCCTCTCCCTGCCCCCTCAAGCCATTCTTAAGTCCACTTGTGACCCTGTCTTTTTCTTCCCAGAAAACCTCATTATATGAGTAATAAACCTTTTCATACCCTCTCAGTGTGTATATGTGAAACTATCAATCTCAACATCTGATGTAAATCTGGGGTGGAGTGAGGGGGGTCCATTGCACACCTGTGGGGTAATACAATAGGGAATAATGGAGACAAAGGAAGAAATCAATGAAATAGAAGACAAACTAATAGCCAAGACCCAAAAGATAAACAAAATTAGTTCTTTTATTTTTTTTTAAGACTTTATTTGAGAGAAAGAGAGAAAGAGCCAGATAGTGAAAGAGAACAGGAGTGGGGAGGAGAGGGAGAAGCAGGCTCCCCACTGAGCATGGAGCCCAATGCAGGGCTTGATCCCAAGACCCCTAGGATCATGACCCGAGCTGAAGACAGACACTTAACCCACTGAGCCACCCAGGCACCCTACAAAATTAGTTCTTGAGAAGATTATGAAGATGAGAAATAGATTATGAAGATTATGAAATAGAATTACATTCATAATTATTATGAATTAATTCATAATAGATTATGAATTAGTTCTTGAGAAGATTATGAAGATGAGAAATAGATTATGAAGATTATGAAATAGAACAACTACTGGGTTAGAATGGTATATGAGGAGGGGCACCTGGGTGGCTCAGTGGGTTAAGCTGCTGCCTTCGGCTCAGGTCATGATCTCAGGGTCCTGAGACTGAGTCCCGCACCGGGCTCTCTGCTCAGCAGGGAGCCTGCTTCCCCCCCCTCTTTCTCTCTGCCTGCCTCTCTGCCTACTTGTGATCTCTCTGTCAAATAAATAAATAATATCTTAATTAAAAAAAAAAAAGAATGGTATATGAGGAAAATGGAGAATCTGAAAAGTAGTGGAGAGCTTTGACCCAGAGCAAAGAAAAATGAAGTGGTCTTATGATCAGGGATGCTTCTTTCACTGAGGAAGCTTCTCTGACTTGCCATTTTCTCTATGAATGCCTTACAATATAATATACACATTGAGTCAAAATAATTTTAAGCAAGTCACACAGTGCTTTGTATACCTAATCCTGTTATTTTAATCAATGTTTTTAACTATGGAAGGCGTGGAGGGAGTTGAGCTCCCTGCCATCACCGCCAACCACTGTCAACGCAACCTTTGAGAATTGCCTGGAAGGCTTTTCAAACTGTGCTTTCCTACTAATTTTTATTTGTTACTCTGCCACGTCCTACATTGACGAGGCCCTCTCCCTGGGTAAGTATTAGTGCAAAGGGTAAGTGTCTGTCAGCAGCGCCAGAAAATCAGTTGCTTTATGATTGTTCCACGGAAAAGTTTGAGCACCGTTTCCTAGCAGGAATTACAGGGCTGAGCTCCTCAGAGCACCACCTGAGAACCATGTGCAGCAGATTCATCCTGAGGATCTGCTTAAAATGTGGATTCCTGGTCAGACCCAAAACCCAACAAAGAGCCCACACCTCAACATGTGGCCCAGGTTGCCTTCCCACTCACAAAAATTTTAGAAATATCAATGTCGAGTATAATTAAACCAGAAAGAAGAAAATCCCAACCTTACATGAATTTGGGGTTACCTGCTATCTTTTCTATGATGACTGTACTTAAATGTAAGGTAGTATCACTAGCATTTTAGAACCAAAGAGAAACTTACAATCATATTTCCTGGAATTGTATAAACACGAAAACCAAGACCCAGATGGTTTGACTGCTTTATCCAAGTAATACAAAGCTAGGCTGAGCTTCAAGACCCAGAACTCACATCTCCTACCCACAGAAGGTTAATTCCCATCAACTACAATTATAATATTTTATTTGTAATCTTGGGCTGCCACAAATAATGGACTTGAAACCAAATGGAAACTTAATGAATGAAAGGACTGAAAAATAGTCTCTTCATGCAATTATAGACCATCAAGCACTGCTGGAAATCACATGGTCCATCAGAAGAGATATTTGGACAGCTTAAAGTTTAAAGCTTAAAGTTCATGCCTTCTGAAAAGGCATGAACTTCTATGTATTCACATTCCAACTGTTACCTAATAGAGCACATGGAGGACTTTAACCCTTGGGCTGCTCACCATATTTTTATCTTCATCTTCAGTCTTTCTACCAAAGGAATGTATAGGACATTACCATTAGAGTCATTTGCTCTACCTGGGGGCTATTTACTCTATTTGATTCATTTTTTACAATATTGTTACATCCAAAGGCAAAAAAAAAAAATGATGAAGGCTTGTTTCAGGTTTGCTTATGTGATTTTGTACAAGTTAAATTAGTTAAGCAGAAATTATGCTGGCTACAATGGATCTCTTAGTCTCTAAATCAATAGTAGAAAATTGTTTCTTAAAAATAATTTGAAGGGCATTCTGCTCAAATATATTTTAGCCAATCTATCAAACTTGAGGCTTGATGTTAACAACTCTAAGGGAAAGCCATGAGGAATGAAAGAATGCACAGATACAAAGATTGGAAAGAATATTCATGAGCACCTTCCTATACCGAAGTGCTACAGTATCCACCTCAAAGAATAAAATGAAAGAAATTCTGAGAAGTCAAGAATAAAGGGATATCTGGAAATTTTAGGTAAAAAAGAATGAGGAGAGAATAGCAAGATCTCAACTTCAGTTTCTTCACCTGAAACATCGAGATCATCACACCTGCTTCCCATGGTTTTGTACAAAATGAAACAAAAGAAAACAAAATAAAAAACAAATTAGGGCACGAAAATTCCTGCCCCAAAGCATGGCACCTTAAGCTAATAAATCAACATGAGCCAATCTAACATTTTTTAAAATTTACATATGGAGGCACCTGGGTGCCTCAGTCTGTTAAGTGTCTGACTCCTGGTTTCAGCTCAGTTCATGATCTTGGGTTTGTGAGATGAGCCCCGCACTGGAGGCATGGAATCTGCTTGGGAGTCTGTCTTTTCCTCTCCATATGCCCCTCCCCATTCTTGTGTGTGCTCTCTCTCTCTCTTTCAAATAAATAAATTTTGTTTAAAAATTAACATATGGTGGGCGCCTGGGTGGCTCAGTGGGTTAAGCCGCTGCCTTCAGCTCAGGTCATGATCTCGGGGTCCTGGGATCGAGTCCCGCATCGGGCCCTCTGCTCAGCAGGGAGCCTGCTTCCCTCTCTCTCTCTCTGCCTGCCTCTCCATCTACTTGTGATTTCTCTCTGTCAAATAAATAAATAAAATCTTTAAAAAAAAATAATTAACATATGGTAACTGGATAAAGTTTATTTTTACTTTTAATTATGAACAATATCAAAATAAGTATTTTGTAGAATTAATTATATAGTGAATTCATCATATCCCTATTACCTAGATTTACCAATGATTAATTTTTGCCATATTTGTTACATTCTTACACACACACACACACATATTTATACACACTCACACACAAGAACACTGAAAATTTTTTAGAGTAAATGAAAAACATTTAAACATTTCTTCATTAAATATTTCAGCATCCATCTCCTAAAAAGTGTGCATTTTCTTCATAACCCTGCCATTATGACACATTATAAAACTAGCACTGATTTTTTTTTATAATAAACTTTTTTTAAGAGCAGTTTTAGGTTTCCAGTACAAATGAGCCAAAAATAGGGAAAGTTCCCACATTGCCTGGTCCCACATATTCACAGCCTTCCCCACCAACATCTCACACCAGAGGGCTGTATTTGTTAAAATCAACAAATGGGCTTGACTTACTTCACTCAGCATAATCTCTTCTAGTCCTGTCCATGTTGATACAAAAGTTGGGTATTCATCCTTTCTGATGAAGGCATAATACTCCATTGCATATATTACGACCATAACGTCTTTATCCATTCTTCTGTCGAAGGGCATCTGGGTTCTTTACACAATTAAATAACTGTGGCCATTGCTGCTATGAACATTGGGGTACGGACGGCCCTTCTTTTGACTACATCTGTATTTGGGGGGTAAATACCCAATAGTGCAGTTGCAGGGTCATAAGGTAGTGCTATTTTTAATGTCTTAAGAAATCTCCACACTGTTTTCCAAAGTTGTTACACCAACTTGCATTCCCACCAATAGTGTAAGAGGGTTCCCCTTTCTCCACATCCTCTCCAACACTTGTTGTTTACTGTCTTGTTACTTTTGGTCATTCTAACTGGTATAAGGTGGTATCTCAATGTGGTTTTGATTTGAATCTCCCTGATGGCTAATGATAATGAACATTTTTTCATGTGTATGCTAGCCACTTGTATGTCTTCTTTGGAGAAGTGTCTGTTCGTGTCTTCTGTCCATAAGTCAAACAGATAGAGTCAATTATCATATGGTTTCACATACTTGTGGAGCTTAAGGAATAACACGGAGGACATTGGAAGATGGAGAGAAGTGATTTGGGGGAAATCAGAGGGGGAGACAAACCATGAGAGACTGTGGACTCTGAGAAAGAAACAGAGGGTTTTGGAGGGAGGGGGTGGGGGATTGGGTGAGGCTGGTGATGGGTATTGTGGAGGGCTAGTATTGCACAGAGCATTGGGTGTGGTGCATAAACAATGAATTTTGGAACACTGAAAAAAATTAAATTAAATAAAAAATAAATAAATAAATAAAAGCAACGAATCTACATTGCCATACCATTATCACACAATGTCTATAGTTTACATTAAGATCCTTGGTGTTACACATTCTGTGGATTTTGACAAACTGTGAAGTCATATGTATTTACCATTACAGAATGGTTTCACTCTCTAAAAATTCTCTGTGCTCTGCCTATTTGTCCTTCCCTCCCACCTAATATCTGATCTTATTATTGCCTCCCAATTTTACCTTTTCCAGAATATCATACAGTTGAATCATTAAGCAGCCTCTTCAGACTGGCTTCTTTCACTTAGTAACATGTATTTAAGTTTTCTTCATGTTTTTTCAGGGTATGAAGCTCATTTCTTTCCAGTACTAAATAATATCTTGTTGTCAGGATGTACCATGGTTTAATTATCCATTTACCTATTAAAGGACATCTTGGTTGTTTCCAAGTTTAGGTAATTATGAATAAAGCTGCTACAAATATCTGTATATAAGTTTTTGTGAAAATACACATTTTCAACTCATTTGGGTAAATATTGAAAAGAGCTATTATTAGATCATGCAGTGAGAGTATGCTTAGTTTTTTAAGAAACTGCTAAACTGTCTTCCAAATTGGTTATACCATTTTTGCACTCCCACTAGCAATGAATGAAGAGTTCCCGTTCCTCCATATCCTCACCAGTGTTTCATGTCGTCACTGTTTTGAATTTTGGCCATTCAAATAGGCAGCTAATGGTATCTCGTTTTTTTTTTAAATTTTCATGCCCCTATTGACACATGGACATTTAGCATCTTTTAATATGCCTATCATGTCATTCACTTTCTTATTGTTGAGTTTTAA
Source organism: Mustela putorius furo (assembly GCF_011764305.1). Lineage (NCBI taxonomy): Eukaryota > Metazoa > Chordata > Mammalia > Carnivora > Mustelidae > Mustela > Mustela putorius. The sequence continues at coordinate 7,282,606 of NW_025422022.1, forward strand.
GAGTTCTTTACATTTATCAAATAACAGTCCTTTCCCAGATATATCTTTGGAAATATTTTCTCCCATTCTGTGGCTTGTCTCTTCAGTTTCTTAACACTGTCTTTCACAGACTAGAAGTTTTTAATCAAGTTCAGCTTTTAAATTATTTCTTTCCTGCATCATGCCTTTGGTGTTGTATCTAAAAAGTTATCACCATTCCTAACATCATCTAAAATGCTGCTAATATTATCTTCTAGAAATTTTGTGGTTTTGTATTTTACATTTATGTCTATGATCAATTTTGAGTCAACTTTTGTGAAAAGTGTGAAGTTTGTGTCCAGGTTCTCTTTTGTTTTGGGATTTTGTTTGTTTGTTTTTGGCATATAGATGTCCAGTTGTTCCAGCACCATTTTTAGAAAAGACTTTCTTTTCTCCATTGCATTTTTTACTCTTCTATCAAAACTCAGTTGACTATTATCTGTGTTAGTCTATTTTTGGTTTCCTTATTATGTTACATTGATCTTTCTTATACCAATTCCACACTCTCTTGATTACTCCAACAGTTAACTTTTTTCATATCTTCTAACATCCTGTCTATATCCCAATTTCCTTGATTATCCCAGAAACATCCCGGGGGGGGGGGGGACACAATGCTTTTTTGGCGATAGTTCTTTTGTGAGAAAATTTTAGGAATCTAAGAACAAAAACAGACAATGGAAGAATGTCCGTAAAGTCCAAAACTTTCTGGAAAATACATCCTTTTCTATAACCGAGACATAAAGAGATAATTGCCACTCCAGAGATAATTATTTCGAAAAGCAATTCAATCTGAATGAAGGGTAGCCAAGATTTTTCTCTACTAATTTTGCAACTTATCATGAATTAAATCTGAAACTCTACCTCATAGCTTAAAGCTCATTTCTTTATGACTAGTACATTACAAATTCATATGTAGAGTAGGAATTTATGTTCTTAGCAACATGCTTTTTTTCAAATAATAACATCTCAAGGGTTTCTGCAGGAATGAAATGAGTTCATATACATTATGACCAATGCCTGTCACATAGTAAGTGCCACAAAAGTATTATCAATGATTATATGATAGAATAAAATCTTTAGCTTAAAGTGTATATGAATCTTCTAGAAGGTCTGTGTTATAATATACTCTAGTATCACAGAGATTTTGAGACGGTAATTACATGTTCATTCCCAGGAACGTGCATTCTAATTAGTACCTCAGATATCCTGAGAGAGGGCAATAGACTGCATTTTAAAAACAGTATTATTGAGTTTTAGCTGAAAAACACAAGACATAAGGATGAGAGAGAATTGGTATGTCATAAAAATAAAGTGAATAGCATGAGAAAAGGAAAGACTCAGCAAAATAACAAGAAAATCAACGGACAATCTACAAGGTCTACTATGTATAAAACTGTAATAGAAAATGGGGCATGGGGACAAAGACATAAAATACAAACTCGTGTGTGTGTGTGTGTGTGTGTGTGCGCGCGCACGCGTGCAAATAAAGCAATGCCTGTTCTTAGAGACTCTACCACTCACCCCACAAGTGTTCCAAGACACAAGCTTTTGAAAATTCATGTAACTGCAACAGAGCAAAGGGGCAATGTAAAAATAATCATGGAGAAGAGAAATGTTCTTTCTCCCCATAAACCACACAGAGAAGGGATTTTTAAGACAAATTTTAAAGAAAATCTGATTTGCCATCTTTTTTTTATTTAAAGATTTTATTTATTTATTTGACAGAGATCACAAGTAGGCAGAGAGGCAGGCAGAGAGAAAGGGGGAAGCAGGCTTCTTGTGGAGCAGAGAGCCCAATGCAGAGTTCGATCCCAGGACCCTGGGATCATGACCTGAGCCCAAGGCAGAGGCTTAACCCACTGAGCCACCCAGGTGCCCCTGATTTGCCATCTTTTGAATGTCGTTTCCAATTGTAACTGAGAAGTCACCTTTGGAAAAATAATAATGTTAATAATGATGATGATGATGATGATGCAAGGTCTATACCCTTGAACTTCATTCAGATGAGTATTGCAATGAAGCAGAATACCATATATCTTTTCATGTTTTTTAAAATCAATGAATGAAATAGATTAATATTCTATGGACTAAACATATGTAGATATGGAGATGGAGATTTATGTACATAATTGTTTTCTTCCTTTTTTTTTCTATCAGTAATTAATTTGCGTGATTTCATAGAAAACATACATACACTATTTCTCCATATAGAAGAAATAGAAACATAGAGAAGACTCAAGGAAATGCCCCAATATTAAGTGATCTAAATGGGAAACTGTGGAGGGTTCCTCATTACTAATAGAAGAAATGATTCAAGTAAAAGCAAAATGAAAAATATGCCATATTATTTCTGAGCATTATGGAAAGTTTCTTAGCAATCTCTGAGAAGCTGCTGGCTTCGGTTGAGCACTGTTTGTTCTCATTGTCTCTGACTTATAGATCATATCCCTGATACTGTCACCAAATCATTGAATGATCTTGGGATAGTTTCTTGCAAAACTTGGTTTCTCTGTTTACGAAATGAGAGTAGTAATCCTTGACACCCTCGTGCTTCACTGAGGTATTTCAAAAATTAATGAGTCACAAAGGCTTTGAGCTGCTCTGATCAAAGGTGCTGCGTATAACTACAAAGAATTGTTATTATTTACCAGTAACCCCTTTTTAGTGTGCCACTAATGAGCATTGTGGTCAGCAATAACTTATTAGGGGGGAAAGAGAGGTGAAAGTTAAAAAGGCTGTTTCTCTCCATATTCAGATATAATTCTTGTTAATATTAATTGGTGTTATGCAGACATATTGAAAATGGGCTTCCTGTAGTCTAACAGTTCCTGTTTGGAAGTCTTTGTAAATATACTTACCCAACATTGTGGGGTTAGAGGATTGTGCATACTGGGACTTTTTCTTGGATGTGTGCAAATTCTACAGAGAACTCATGTTTCAACCGACTTGGTACATAGGACTCAACATCAAAAATTCTCATTGAGATGATTTTCTTATATATCCTTTTTTTTTTCATTTTCATTTTAATGATCCTTAAGCAATTTCACTGATAATTATCTTTTTCTCTCTCCACACATACACACACACACACACACACACACACACTTTTTTTGCATCTCACTTTTTTTTGGAAATGAAGTCATTCAAATTTTCACTTCAAGAAGCTAAGAGTCAAATAGTTGGGTTTTTCTGGAAATTTTCAACCCCAGGATTATACATGTGTTTTCTGCTTTTTCTCAAACCATGCTCCACTGTACCATACATTCTATATTCTAACGCATTAAATGCTCAGAGTGAGCAACTGAACTGGCAAAAATGGTACACATTCAGCCATGTTTGAAAAGATTTCATCCTTTCCAAATTGATAGATGGCACAGAATCGTGGTGGTACAAACCAGATTTCCTATGATTGAAGAAAAGTTTCTAAACATTAACCATAAAGTAGGCAATTTTATTTTATTTTGTCTCTGCTAAAAGTGCATGTCAAAAATCTTCTTCCAGGAATATTTAGAAGCACTTTGGGTCCCTGATAGGGAAGAAGGAGTGCAACTTCTCAGAGCCTTGGCAGTCCACCTGTCTCTGAACAGCCTTCTTTCTCAGCCCGAGGGCTCTCTGCCATGCAAAGCTCTATCCTAAAATAAACAAAGCACTCAGCCACTAGAAGCACTTCAGCTGAAACGTTTGTGAAACAAGTACATTCTTCAGGACTCAGGGCAAATGAATTTTTCATGAGCTAAGATCTATGCAGAGAAGTTTTCATGAAAACCTAGTATTTTTTAAGGAAGAGTTCTACAGACTGAATTGTGTTCCAGCAGAATTCATATGTTTAAACCTTAATCTCCAAGGTGACTGTAGTGGAGATGGGGCCTTTTGGAAATAATTAGATGTCGATGAGGTTGTTGAGGGTAGAACCTTCATTATGGGATTACCACCCTTATAGGGAGAGCCAGAGAGTTTATGGTCTCTCTCTTTCCCTACCCTGTGAAGGTATGGGGAAAGGCAACCACCTACAAGACGGGGAGAGGAATCTCTCCAGAAACCACCCACATGGGCACCCTGATCTCAGACTTCCAGCCTCCAGAAGACTGGGAAACAAATATCCGTTGTTTAAGCCACCCAGGCTGTGGTATTTTGTTATGACAGCTAGAGTTAAAGAATACAAAGAACAGTAGCCACAGGCTGTCATGACTTTGTTTCGTCTTAACATATAAAAATTCTAACTGGATTCATTGACCTTAGGAAGATATGTTAGGAGGCGAATGGTTCAGATGTTTTGCCAGTATTCCTTTATCCAATATGTTAGGTATCAAATGCCCGTTCAATAAATAGCTAATTAGCAAATATTGAACTCTAGGATGGGTGTTGGGTAGAAAGACGTACAAACAGGACAAGCTCCTAACTTCAAGGTGAGCGGAACATGACAGAGATATGTCACTCAGAGAATGCAAGATTAGATTTGACAAGAGGAGAGCTGATTAAGCTTCCAAAAAAAAAAAAAAAAAGAAAAGAAAGAAAAAAGAGTAGAACGTGATTAACTACAGATTGTGGAGAAGAATTTTATTTTTAATATGGTTTGTATTTGGGGAATGACAGTCCTTTTTTAAGGTGAAACAAGCTATATAAGGTATGAATTCAATAGTAGGTAGTGTAAAATGCTAGCCACTTCTTTTTAATGCTCTGTATTTTCAAAAATAACAGAATGATTATTTTGTAATTCATTCTTCTTGGACATTATTTTATCAGCTTAACTCCAAGGAATGTCACTGAGCCTTTAAGCTATGATAGAAATGTTTCAGCTTTGGTTTTTTGGGGGCAGTTGAGTTTTTTGTTTTGTATTATCAAATACAAGTTGAAATAGTGTCATCACTCATTTCATAAGATATATTGGTCCATATTTCTTATAAAATAATTTAAAAGATGTCAAAAGCACTTAATTGGCTTAAAATGTCACTTCCTCCAAAATACCGGATAAATGACAGAAAGTTTTACATTAAAATCCATATTCCTTGAATACTATGAACTGCCCCTAACAATATATTATAATGGTTAAGACCCTCTGTTTGAATCCTTGCTCAGCAACTTAGCTACAAACCTTCAATTAGCCTTGCTATGCTTCATGTTGCTCTTCTATAACATGAAAATAATAATTTGTTCTTAAGGCCATTGTGAGGTTAACTTATGTGAAGTGTGTAAAATAGAATCGGTAAGCATGCAATGAATGTTCACTACTAAATTATTTAAGAAACTTTTTCTGATTTGGATGTCATTTCCTTTTCTTATCTAATTGCTCTGGCTAGGACTTCTAGTACTAGATTTAATAAAAGTGGCAAAAGTGGGCATTCCTGTCTTATTCCAGATCATTCAGGAAATCTTTCTTCTTTTCACCACTATGATGTTAGCTGTGGGCTTGTCATAGATGGTTTTTATTATGTTGATGTACATTTATTTATACCTAATTTGTTGAGATTTTTATACAAGTGAAATAAGCTAGATAGAAAAAGACAAATACTATATGGTATCTTAAAAAAAAAATCACAAAGTCAAATTCATAGAAACAGAATAGAATGGTAGTTGTCTCAGTGGGGAATATGAGAAATGGAGAGATGTTGATCAAAGATACAAACTTTCAGTTATAGGTTGAATAAGTTTGAAAAATCTAAGGTATAACATCAGGATTTTAGTTAATAATACTAGACTGTACTAGTTTTTGTTAGTTTTGCTAAGATAGTAGATCTTAGGCAATCTCCCAAAACAAACAAAAAAAGAATACCAAGTCATCACATTATATACTTTAAATATATTATAGTTTTATTTTTCAATTATACCTCAATAAATCTGTAAGAGATAAAAGAGCCTTTTTCTCTAGTCTATGACACAAATATTTTTAACTATAATTGAGATATGTATGAAAGTATCAAATTCAAACACCACATAGTGACATTAGACTGTAGTAGAGAAAATTGGTATCAGAGAACATTTATATGCTAAAGATAGCCATGAGAATTTTACCCTACCAGTTATCCACAGAATTCACCCATTTATTTATTCATTCATTTAAAAGTGAGGGTATACTTCATGTTTTCTGCCAGGCTCTGCACTTGGTGTTGAACATAAACAAACAAACCCAACAACAACAACAAAAACAGGATTTTCATGTAAAGAAGCTCATGGAATAAAGCATAAGTATCTTTACTTATTTCCTGAGGTACTACTGTAAGTGTTAAATATCATGTGTGGGGGTTCCCTTCTCTTGAACACAATGTAGCATTCTCATTTCTGTCCTATTTAGCACAAGTTTTCTTCTGCTGACATATAACTGAGGGCTGAGTTTCTGAAGGAAATTTGGTTATACAAGGAACTTATAAGAGAATGGGAGGAACTGGGCAAAGGAGAGAAGAATTATTAAATAATTTGTCAAACTGACGCTGTTTTGTTTTACAAATATATGTAATAAAATCACATTTTGTGTGGCATTCTCAGCATGATGAAGTTGCAAAAAAAAAAGTTACATAAAAAGTAGCATGGTTTGCCCTCAAACAGCAAACAAGAAACCCTTTCATCAATATCTGTGCTTCAGAAATGTCCCTCTGTCTTCCTGAAAGTGAGAGGATATCTGGTCAAAATGTTAACTGACAGCCACTTGAGCTTGCCTTGAACTATGAGCAAGGCTGAGTGTTGGTTGGTGGTGGACTACCTACTGATAAAAGACAAAGGGGAATGGCTAGACATGTCAGGAACCACTTTACTACAATTTGAAATTCAGAAGTTTAGAACAGGATCTAGAAGTTTAATAGAATATGACAATCTACTGAAGATTATTCAGCTCCCCTACTTTGTTTTTTCTGACACATGGTTTAACACATATAAACCTATACTCCAAAACATGACACTTTCTCCTTCCTTGACCCAATTCCAAGCAGCAGTAACGTGGCTTCATGTTCTGGAACATGTCCAGTAGGCTCCTGGGAGTACATGAGTCATACTCTATGGCTTACGTGACTACTAAAAGAAAGGCATTTACCGTTCAAAAATAGTTTTTGTTCTTTAGATTTGTATCCAATAATACAACCTCAAATTCTCTGACAGTTTAGAGATACTGAATTTTCAGTTCTAAGAAATTATGCCAATGGAGATTTTTAAAGAATGATCAGCTCACCCAGTCTCTAGATATACAAAATGTTATCCCTGGACCATGTTTGTACACCAGAGATAGATGCCTATAAAATTAGTTGCCTTAGTCATTCTGTTATGCTATATGCCCACACATTTTTTCATGATAGAAATTTCTTCAGTGACCTCAATGCTTAATTATCAGATTTAATAATGCCTATTACCGGAAAGGAAGAAAGAAAAGATGGAGAAAAATTTATGTTCTGAAATGGCGGGGGGGTGGGATGTTGGGGTACCAGATGGTGGGTATTATAGAGGGCACGGATTGCATGGAGCACTGGATGTAGTGAAAAAATAATGAATACTGTTATGCTGAAAATAAATTAATAAAAAAAATCTTGTGAATCACAGCAAAAAAAAAAGATAAGATATAAAATAAATTTCAATGAAAAAAGTAACAACTCATAATATTTTTTGTTTTGCAAATCTTTTTTTTCTTAGAGGTGCTGAAAAAATGTGAACTGACAGTAAGTAAATAAATAATTGATTGTGGCTGCATTAGGTAAAGATTTTCAGAGCAAAGATAACATCACTGAAATATGTTTACTCATTCTAAATGGTAACCTGCTGCTCCTTCAATGCCAGTCTGCTTTGGCAAAAATGCCTCCATCCGAACATTCTGGGATGTTCAGAATGTATGCCAGGTAATTAATGAGGAATTAGAAAATAAATACATAAAATGGGAGCTAAGTAAGGAAAAATTGGAGTGCCATAAATTGGACAGCACTTTTTTTTTTTAATATAGATTTAACCACATATTAAAACTGAAAGGGATTCCATGAGGTTTTAATTTGGAAATTTGTATTTCTGCTTTGGAGAGCCATCTTTCACATTTATAATAATGTGGCATTTTCCCTGCCTATGTCAGAAAAGGCACTGAATTAGCTGATGCTTGCCAACTATGGACCATGACAGGGTCATTATGGTTTCCCTTGAATTAACATGTGGAAAAGCACTACTGCTTTTTTTTTTCTCTCTATGAAATAATGTTAGCACTCTTGTTCTGTTTATCTCTATAATTTTATTCATTATATCTTCATTTATATTTACGTCTAATGTAATATTTAAGAAGTGATAGATAAGCTACCGTATTGGTTAAATAACAAAATAGAAGTTTAGCTCATATAAATGTCTTTAGTGATTTTAAAACTCCACTAATCTCAAAAAGTTTTCTATGCTAACCACAGCAGAGAATATGCTCTGGCTTATGGAAAATATGCTGATTAACCTGTTAAAGTGTCTTATGACATCCATCTTTTATTTGTGTAGATCTTATTATGGATTTTACATATCTACATTTTCTCTCATATTCAAGAGTGAGGGATCATACTTGACTCTCATTCACACATGCTAGATTTGTTTCAAAATTGCCCATTGCCAAATGTCAGGCAGTTATGAAAAAATTTAGAAAAGTAGGGCTAGCTGCCAATACACACTGATGAGCTTTTCATACTGTCTCCATGAAAGACGCTTGGTTCAAGCTAATATAATATTTCAACACTATCCTAGATGCTGTATCTCATTTTTAAAATCAAGACAAAAACTTGGGGTGCCTGGGTGGCTCAGTCAGTTAAGCATCTGTCTTTCGCTCAGGTCAGGATTCCAGGGTCCTGGGATCAAGACCCACATTAGGCTCCTTGTTCAGAAGCAAGCTTGCTTTCCCCTCTCCCTCTGATGCCCCCCCTCCTGCATTCTCTCTCTCTCTCTGTCAAATAAGTAAATATTTTTTTAAATTAAGAATAAAATCAAGACAAAAACTTAAAATAATTTTCCTTACTGTAGTATATTAAAACCTCCCATAAGCATGGCTTCCTAATGAAATAAACTAAATATATGAATTATTATTAAAATTCAGAGGAAAACCTAGTTATCTGCAACTGATTAAGAGCAGATACATCACATAAAGTAAATATGAGAAAATGCCCAGGAAAACACTTCCCTCTGGTAGCTAAAAAATAAAATAAAATAATTTTATTTTTAATTCAATACTTATTCAAAAAACAATGCATTATCACTTCCCTGGATTTCTTCTGTGAATAAATTCATTAACATTATTAACATTATGCCCTTAATGGCTGAGATTTATTTCTTACTGGATAATCCTCAGACCTAAGTCATATCAGGTCTTTCTTATAAGCTTTCGAATGTTTATAAGATATATAAAGTCAGTGCAAATATTTCTGAAAAGTTTTATATACTCAGGTAACTAAACAATTAACAATTAACAATTAAAGTAACAGGTCATCATTTGCATAACCCTTGAAATGGGACCTCTCAATTGACTCCAAGACTCAGTTGACTCTCAAACGGACACCCATTGCTCTTTTGGTTTTGTAGTATTCAGTATTATTTTTTTTCTCCAGGAAACACATTAATTGTCAGGATCTCTGTCTGTTGAGTTTTCCCACCGTAATCTCTGTACCAGACAATTCCGAGCCCAGTCCCATGATGTTTTAGTTAAGGTCGTTTTCATCTCTTTTTTTATGGTCTCGATTCTTTTGTCACCCCACATCCACCCCTAGAGGCCATCCAGTGTTGAGATTATAAGACATCCACCCAGTTTCCACATCCATTAATAAGTATAGATAAATAGTTTGAGAATGGACTCACCAAACAGCTCTCAGCTCTACTGGAACTTCTCCTATCCCCATTTAAACACCTTGACTTTGGAACACTTGAGTGACTCAGTTGGTTAAGCGTCTGCCTTCAGCTCAGGTTATGATCCCAAGGTCATGGGATCGAGCCCCATGTTGGGCTCCTGCTTCTCCCTCTGCCTCTCCTCCCTGTTTGTGCCTTCTCTCTCTCTGATAAATAATCTTTAAATAAAAAAAAAAAAAAAACACCTTGACTTTTTTAAGTATCAGTTCACCCTTACAACAGCCATAAAAATTAGAGGTAGGATGCCTAGGTCGCTCTGTTAGTTAAGTGGCCGATTCTTGATTTTGGCCCAGGTGGTGATCTCATGGTTGTGAGATTGGGCCCCACATCCAATTCCATGCTTAGTGCTGAATCTGCTTGAGATTTTCTCTCTCCCTCACCCTCAGCTCTTCCCTCCACTCTTACCATCTTTGTCTCTCCCCTTCACTCAAAATAAATACATAAAAATCTTAAAAAAAAAAAAAAAGTAAGCATAGGTCACAGTCTCAACAAATACATAACATAAGTCATAAGAAAAGAGAAACATCAACCGCTGGGCATTTGGACACATATTAATCCCCACGACCCCCATGAAACGTTTAAATTATTTCATCCTACTTCATACAGAGATTCAAATTCATATAAATATCAGAACCAAGGTTGAAAGCCATGAACTCTAAGAACAAGTCTGAAGTACTTTCCTACACACAATGTTCACAGAACTTCCTGACACCATGAAGATGAGAACATGGATGACCATTTTTTCTCTCCCCCTGCCCCTGCCATTTAAAGAGCACTTTCTCTGTGCTGGATTCTTTATGAAAGGCTCCTCTTCCTCCTCCTAACAATGGTCTGAAGTAAGTACCACTCCCCAGTGATTTTTTTTTTTCCTATTTAGCTTGAATTAACCTATCTTTTTTCTTGAGGTAAATGAAATAAAACTAGTTGAAGTAAAATTAAGTTGTGTGAGGACTGGGATTGATACTGATAAATAGCATGAGTTCTGGTTGCTAAAAAATGTATAAAAAATAAGGGGAAAGATTTAGGCAAATCATGAATCACGTGTTCTGCACAGGGGTGTGTTGGCAAGTAAAATCAGTGGACGATATATAGGACAGACATTTCAACTTGCTATTTTAAAAAGAGACATTATCTTATATTTCTCGATATACATTTGAGACTCACCTGTTCCAAGGAAGAACTTTCAAGCAGAATTATACTTTTCTGAACATGTCCCTCAGAGGCCTCACCATAGGCAGAGGTGGCTTGGAGCTCAGGTCTTTTTCTGGAACTCTCTGGCTCTTCAGAATCCACAATCTCCTTGAAGCTCTCATCTATTTACCCCAAGATAATCAAACAAGATTTGACTTGGCTCTTTGTCACTTTAACAGTGGCTTGCCACACAGTCATCTAACCACGTTTTTTCTTATTGGGGATAGAGCCTGGTTTTCGATAATCTACAGTTTAGCAAGTTATTTTCTGTTTAATGTCCTGGGAAATTGCTAAAGGCCAGAACAAGTTTTAAGATTAAAAAACAAGCCCGATGCCAACAACTTTTGTTCTTCCTGTCATGTTCCCAAAGTGAGTCAAGTACAGGCTCTAAATGAAAGCCTTTTTCCCACTTACCAAATTACCTCCTGAAGAGTAGATACGCTGCTTCTCTGTGTGTTAATATCACATGTTGTTTACCTTACCCTCTCACCCCTACTCACTGCTTTGCTGAAATCAACTTAGGAGATGAATAGGTGTAGGAGAAGCTGGAGCCCTTGGGTTCATTTTTCAAGTTAGGATCCCTGAGAACAGTTCCTGAGCTTTGCAAACACAGAAGGACTTCATCTGGGCTGCCTTGTTTATTTGCATAGAAATGCCTGCATTTATATAAATGGTATGTGTGTTTTCTTTCTCTCTCTATCTTCTGAAAACAGCATCATCTACAAAATGCATCTATTCATCTAGCTAGATGTACACTGTAAATATACAATAATCCTTTCTCTTCCAGGCTTGGGCGAAAATCCTGGAAGATAAAATATGGAATTTTTGCATGCTTCCAAAGTTAGGATTTTAACAAAAACCTAGATACTTTTTAACCAAAGGAAGAGAGCCCAGTGTCCAACAGAACATGAGGTAGGTTACTGGAGAGGCGAACTGGGCTGCTGCTACCAAAAGACTGCTTTCTTTGCTCACTGGTTCACCATATTCCCTTGCATAAATTCTTAAACTTTCTAAGTCTCCATTATATCCTCCTGTACAATATAGCTGACTGTATAGTACCGACGAACAGTGCCTGACTATTCATTCTGTAAATTCCATAGGCTTTGGAAAGCTCACAAATGATTTCGAAAGCCTATCAGGTGTACCTGGGCGGTTTCCAGGATCCAGGCTGCAAAGACTTGTCAGAATGGAAAAGACATAATAAGTATAAAAGTGCATTGCCCAATGCCTAGCACGCACACACACACAAAAAGATATTCAATATGTATTTGCTGACTCACATGCTAGACTGAAAATATAGAGATCTCTTTAATTTAAACATAGCCATTTTTTATGCTTAATTTTATGTGTCTGCATGGCTAGACTACGGCGCCCAGATATTTGTTCAAACACCAGTGTAGATGTTGCCATCAAAAGTAATTTTTAGATGTGATTAACATTTATATCAGTAGACTTTGAACAAAGCAGATCCCCCTTCATGAAGTGAAAGGGCCTCATCAAGTCATTTGAAAACCTTAAGAGTAAAGATTAAGGTTTCCTCCAAAAAGAAGGAATTGAGCTTCAAGACTGCGACATTATCTCTTACTTGAACTTCCAGCCTTCTGCCCTGCGGAATTGTGACTCAAGACTTCAAATCCTGCCTGAATTTTATATCAACTCTTAGCTGAATCTCCACCCTACCAGTGTGTCCTAAGGGTTTCAGACTTGCCAGCTGCCATAAATCTCTCTCTCTTTCTTTCTATTGGTTCTATTGGATTCTGCTTCTCTGGGGGAATCCTGACTAATTCTTCATTCAAGTGAGGATCCCTCAAAATGAGGGATCAAGCTGGCCTGAAAAATGAGTCTGTTTGGTTTACAAAGACAAAAAAAAAAAAGTTACACAAACTGGTAGTAAAAAAAAAAAAGCTAAGGGGAACTGTATCTAGGCAGGAATAAAAATTTTAGGGGATGCCATTCTATAAATGGGGATCAAAAAAGGCGGCCTATCTTTCAGGATTGTTAGGAGGTTTAAGTAAGATATTACTTACCCTGTTTAGAATTCAACAGTGGTTAGGATGATGCCAGACACCTGGTCAGTACTCACCAACTATTTAGCTGGTATTAATGTTTTTATCATTATCAATTATCTTCATTATTCTCTGTGTGTGTGCTTATGATGTCTGCCCATGTATTAGCGAATAATTTAATCCCCATAACTACTCCATTGTGGGAGGGATTGTATGTCCATTTGGCAGAAATGATGACAAAGAAAGATTAAGAAATTGGTCCAAGGTGACGGTTACCAAACGGAGAAGACTAAGCATAAATTCAATGGAAAAATAACTAAAAATATAGAGGACTTAACCATGACCCCTGTCTCCTCACAAGTATTTTAAGGAGTTATTTAAATAAGAAAGAGACAAAGATCCCTTGAGAAGAACTAAGCACACACTGAGAAGAAAAAAAAAAAAAACAATGAATTTAAATACACGTGGATACAACAATTTACTCTTAATGCTTTGATAAAATCTCAAGTGTGGTTCTGGCATGAATTTATATGCATTAATCTAAGAATTTAGATTTTAGTTTTTAAAGGATTATCTTTAAATTCCTAGATTAATACACATGAGAATTACTTACTTAAAGAGCCTAACATTCACAAGTATGAATTCCCATGTTAAGATTGAAAACAATTTAGTGCTTGTCTTCTACCACCCAAAGCATTTCTCTAAGAGCTAAAACATACTCTTTAAAAAGAGTGGCATATAGCACCATATTAGAGAATCCAAATATGTCATATCCCATTGCAAGATCCTGCAAAGCAGGTAAATCACTTTCACTATCTAGGGTTATAAGTTCTATTGAATTCTAGAAAACTGGGCCATAGTTACCTTTCCCCCCAGCTTTAGCTATATTTAAGTATTTGCAACCATCAAAAACACACGTAGGTCCTCAGTGAGTGGTTATATTTAGAAAACACAGATCAACATTTGCAAGAACACATCTTGATAAATTTACAACTAATGTTAATACAAAAGATAGAGAATAATTAGTCTCCTACCTTGGGCTTCTCCTTGTTCACTCTTGTCAAACAGCCTCATTAATCGATCACAGAGAATTCTATTATCAACTTGTAGAGGTGCTGAAAGAACATATTTATGATGACTTACTCATCAGTTAATTCATAAATATGCAAATTGAATTACAAAAATAAATTATTAGTGATTGTAGCTCTTTAGTTATTCTATAGGTCATAGACAAATTTTATTCAACATGCTGCCTTCCTCTGAAATTTAAAAAAAAAAAAAAACCTTTTCTAAATCAATGATAACTGGAAAAATGACTTTCAAATGTAAGTTGCAATGTATTCATAATAGAATACTTCTTCTCAAAAACAATGATCTAATATTCAGTGGATTATGACATACACTACACAAAAATCATTTCAGAACAAACCATTATGATTTGTCAAATCATACAACAGAATATTTATGCAAAATGAATGAGTGTCTTCCACTACCTACTCTCTGCATCTCCTATTTTTTACTGCATACATGTAAGAAACAACAAACTTAAGTGGCATTAGGTGGCCTTAAATTCTTTTATATACGTTATTGCAATGTAAGAGCAAATATACATGCTACTAAGTTCTTTTGTGAATTTAAAGTAACAAGGTTATGTCATTAAAAATTGGAAACCAGCCAACCAACCAAACTTATAAACAAAAAACATGTGATCAAAAAAACCACAGTTCTGGAAAAGGGTTTAAAGAATCTTTCTAGGTAGATCTGCTACTGGATAGAACCAAACATAAATTATGCAAATTTGGATGACCACCCCAGTCTTAGAATATACATATATACATCAAACATGGCTCCCCTTCCTCTAAGAGGCAAGTGAACTAGCTAAACTGTGTTGTACTCTTACAGAGGTAGTTTTTAAAAAGCCAACATATTTCTCCTACTTCGTACTTTGGACTCCATGGGTGAGCCAACTCTGAGGATGGTAGTTAATTCTGCAATTCACATCTGAAACTCCAGCAGCAAGTGTTCTAGAAGAGCCTTGAAGGGTTTTCACTGTCCAAGTGAGAACTTCCTGAAAATTCTAGGTCTTCCCTTTCCGTCCATCCCTATGATCTTTGGAACATCAGTGTTGGAAAGAAGTTCACTGTAGCCTGTGCTCACGGACTTGGGATGACTATTCAGTAAAGCCCAGGCTGCTGGAGCCAGATAGAATGTCTGAAAGTGTAACATAAAAAGGTCTTTGAAGTCAGCTTCTGCTCACAGAAACCTGCAGATGATTTTCTCAAGGATTGGTTGACCTACAAATATTCTTTTCCTGCCAAGAGCCTGCACAAACTTCCTACCACCCCAACATCTGGGGGGAAGGAAGGGAACCATCCCCAGAAGACATTTTACAGGTTGCACTTTAGGGAAGCATTGCCTGGAACTTGACTGATCTATGGCACATAAAAGAATCTTCTTTGGAAGTTAACAAAAAACAATAGCAGATGCCTAGATGGGGAAATTTCTGCAGACGTAATAAAAACTTCCCTATAAGGACTATGCAATCTTGACAGACCAATGAGAGTCACAGAAAAGAATAAATGAACATGCATTTTGCATGTCAAAGCCAACAGATAGACAAAAGGTAAATGGGATTAGTACAGAGACACCATCCTTAAAAAGAGGCAAACCTACATCTAAATCCTAGCTCCACCACTTACCAGCTCCGTAATCTTGGGGAAACTTCTTAGAGTCTTTGAGCTTTAATCTCCTGGCCCCAAAAACGGGACGGAAGTGAGGGTTAAGAAGATAACACACATACAGCACATTGCTTCATGCCTGGCATATAGTGGGGATTCAGCAAAGGGCAGCCACTCCCATTTCCTTGTTTGTTAACTACTTCATAATTTTTCAATAGTTTAGGTTCTGTCATTCTGAACTAGTATTTTTGTTTTCATTATGAAGTAATGAAGTATAGACAGCTTCTGGGGTGTCCTATGAAGGGAATCTGAGCAAGAGGTTCTAGTTTTTTTTGGTAGGCAGACCTGCTGAGAAACCCCTTCAGTGGTGCTCCAAGAGGAACCTGGAGAGTCAAATGGGTTACATAAGACAGAAACTGAAGGCAAGAGACCATCCCCTTCAAACTCAAATTCAACTATTTGAATCAATCCAGGTACTTTCCCCTTAGATGTTTTCCTCAAAGGGAAAAGTGGGAAAAGCCAGCAGGACCAAGGCAACTCCTGAGGGGAAAGAGAACAGATAGTGCCAAAGATGGGGATCTGATCTCCATTCCATGTTTGCCAGATGTCTGTGACCTTAAGAAAAACTACTAAATCTTTCTCAGTATGTTTCTTCATCTTAAAAATAGAAATAATGACAGCTCCTTTAGATGGCTTTGCATTGTCTGGCCAGAGTGGCTATGTCCAGCTTAAGACACCATGAGCACACTCAGGAAGTAATAATAACACATGTATACAGAAACCTCGCCATGTTTGGGATATTATGCTTAGCACTTTCCATTCATTTCTTCATTTATGCATTCACTCAACAAGGACATCTCAAGTCAACATTTACTCTGTGCCAATCACTGTGCTAAGCCTTAAAAATTCATTAGCGAGCAAAGTAAGTAGACTTTCTTCCCTCTTTGTGTTCAACAGATGGTTTAAAGGAGAGAAACACATTTTTTCCACAGGTAAACTCACTAATAAATAGTGAGTGGTCATCATGATGAATTTGATAAGATAGACAGGGAAACTTCACTTTGATTAGTCAAGGGAGTGGAGAATTGAGATGTAAGCTCAGAAGAGAGTACAGTGGCCAGTAAGGTGGCTGTCCCAGCACCTGTGAGGGTTCAGTGTCCAGAAAGAGCTCCATGCATCTAAGGAACAAAAAGTGAGTTCAATGTGGCCAGAGCACGGTGAGCAAGTGCAGTGGACCTGAGATGAATAAGGACAGTAGGCTGGTGTTTACCCTGAAAGCAACAGGCAACAATAAGAGGGCTTCAGTGAGGGATGAGCAAGATGCCATGTGGACAATAGGTTAAAACAAAGGAAGAGTGGATGTGGACAAAAGCAATCCAACAATTCCAGGCAGGAGCTTGTGTTCACTTGAGACTGAGTTAGAACAGAATTAAAGTGGTCATTATGGAGAACGCATTTAGTATGTCAAATCCATGGGCCTCAACACTCCATAATTCATAATATAATATGAATTAATTAGTTATTACTAAATACAACAGGTGATGGTTAACTTGATGTGTCAACTTAGTTGGGCTGCAGTAACTAGTCGTTTGGTCAAACATCAGTCTAGATGCTACTGTGAAGGTATTTTTTAGATGTGACGGACATTTACATTCATACACTTTAAGCAAAGCAAATCACTCTACACATAATGTGGGTGGGTCTCAGCCAATCAGTTGAAAGCAAGAGAGAAAATGCAGGTTTCCCAAAGAAGTGATTCTCCTCAACACTACAACATAGAAATTATACTGCACTTCCAGTCTACTGCCCTGTGAAATTCACTCTCAGGACTGCATATCAGTGCTTGCCTGAATTTCACTCAAACTTCACCTGAATCTCCACCCCACAAGCCTTAGTCCTATAGATAGACTTGCCAGTCCTCACAATCATATGAACAATCACATAGATTTCTTAAAATAATTCTCTCCCTTTCTGTCTGTCTGTCTCTCTTTGCATATATAAATATTGTACATGGATTATGTACATTTATATTATACATGTATTATGTAATATGTAGGGACAGAAAGAGAGACTATTTATTGGTTTTGGGTTCTGTTTCTTTGGAAAACACTGACTGATCCACAAGCTAGAATTACTTATATCAAATCATATCCAAATGATAAAATAATAAAAAGTTGGGCAGCTATGTACTAGATGCCTCGTAGCGACACTCAGATCTATATTCCATATTAAGTAAAATGTATTGACCAATAACCAAGAACCAATTGTCCATTATTTTTAATCTTTGCTAAATAAAAAGTTAACATAACATTATCCTTCCAGGATCTACTGTTAAAAACTTAAATTAAATTGTAGAGGTGCCTGTGTGACTGTTGATTAAGCATCTGACCTTTGATTTGAGCTCAGGTTATGATCTCAGGGTCACGAGATCAACCCCCATGTCCAGATGTATGCTCAGTGGGGAGTCTGCTTGAGTTTCTTTCTTTCCCTCTTCCCTTGCCCCTTCCCCTCAACTCACCCCCCTCCCAAATAAATAATTAAATCTTTAAAAAAATTTTAAAAAATAAAGTGATGGTGGTGGTGGTGGTTATTGACCCTGAAAAAGAGTCATAAATTCTGTCTAACCCTGAAGGTATTTTTTAGATGTGACTGACTTTTACCTAAATGTTACCTAACTCATGTGTCTTTACATTTCACTTTCAGGAAGCACAAGTGAGCAATCACTTACTCTTCATAAGTGATTAATTACAATTACAATTTATTACAGTCCTTGATTTCTTGTACATCTACTTCTTTGTGTAGGTGTTCTCAAATCCCTCTTTCATCTACGTTTGAATGCTTTGACCATATGCATTTACATTTCTATTATAAGCTGCTTCAAACTATTTTGGAAGCAAGTAGAGTACAAATTATAAACAGTTTTGCCACATCTACTGTGAGAATGAAAACCATTCTCAACAGAGTGTTGACATTCCAGAAAGTGTCAACATCACTCTGAAGGGACACTTTATTGTGAAGGGTCCCAGAGGTACCCCCAAAAGGGACTTCAATCACATCGATGTAGAATTCAGTCTCCTTGGAAAGAAATAGAAGAGGCTCTGAGTTGACAATAGATAGGAAACAGCAAAGAACTGGCTACTGTCCACACTATCTGTAATCATGCACAGAACATGGTCAAGGGTGTGGTCTGGGTTTCGATTCCAAGATTAGGTCTGTGAATGCCCACCTCCCCACCAACATTGTTATTTAGGAGAACAGTTCTCTTGTCAAAATCCAAAATTTCTTGGGTGAAAAATACATCCCCAGGGTCTTGGATGAGACCAGGTGTTGCTTATTCAGTAACTCAGGAAAGATGAGTTAATTTTTGAAGAAAATGACACTGAGCTGGTGTCACATTCTGCTGCTTTGATTCAGTAAGCCGCCACAGTTAAAAACAAGCATGACAGAAAATCTGGGGATGGGGTCAGTGTTTCCGAAAAGGACTAATCCGGCACGCTGATGAATAAGATCTAAGTTGTCCAGCTACAAAAACCACAAGATGCCGGATGATTTTTCAGACTTCTCTGTGGTATCTTAAAGCTGTATTGATTTGAGAAAAAAGAAACAAATTATAGACAAATAAATATGAGAACAAGTGGAACCAGGATGGACATAGATGGGGCAAACACACAAAACTCTGTGTGTTGTGCCTTTGCTCAGGGGCCGAACCCCGCCCTGTTATGTCCCTGCATGGTCTCTAGCTCTGTGCCACAGAGGACGTGGAAGGCAATCTTGTGTTCATTAACACCGTCTACCCCCCTACCTAAGATAGATGCACAGGCTTGAATACCCAGCAAAAAGAAAAATAAATTATCATCAATTGCAGGCGTAAAACTGGATATAAAAACAACTGCCCACTCTGAAACGTGGGACGCAAAGTGAACTCCAGGCACTGGGCCATCACTGTAGACTAGGGAAGAGTGACACACAGTATTTTATTTTATGAACCTTGTCTGTCCGTGGTTAGAGCCGTTCCTCATTCATGTATCACTGAACATCTTATTAAGCCAGCTTTAGTCCTTACATTACAAAAACTCCACCAAATACAACTATATATTGTGATCTCCAAGAAGTTAAAGCAGACCTCAAGAAGAATCCAGTTCACATTCCTCTCCAGAAAGTGTCGGGATTGTCTTTCATCC
This sequence comes from Mustela putorius furo, assembly GCF_011764305.1. Classification (NCBI taxonomy): domain Eukaryota; kingdom Metazoa; phylum Chordata; class Mammalia; order Carnivora; family Mustelidae; genus Mustela; species Mustela putorius. The sequence continues at coordinate 7,302,508 of NW_025422022.1, forward strand.
CCCTGTGTGTTGGGCAAATAAAAGGTTGAGGTTTTTCCAGTTTTCAGTTCACCTCGATTTGAGTTACTAGTAAAAACTGTCCTCAGATCAAGTTCTTGCCTTTTCCTGTGCATACGTCTTTTGATGATATCCGTGGATTCTGTGTCATCTAAAAAGCGGTGTAGTTACTAAAAACCATCTTTTAAAATCATTCCTGCACCATACTTGAGCCCCTCTCTCTCTAAGGATTTACCCTAAAATGTTCAGATTCAGTGACTGGTGCCCACGGGTCTTCTGAACTGTTATTTTACAGCTGCAACTAGACTCAAGGTTATAGAAGAGAAAATCACCAGATCACTTCACTGCTGTGGTTCAGAACCCAGGCAGCAGTTCCATGCCCTGCCTTTGATGAAAGGCATCAGGAGTCACAGTGCACAGAAACTTCTTCTTCTTTTTTTTTTTTAAGATTTTATTTATTTATTTGACAGACAGAGATCACAAGTAGGCAGAGAGGCAGGCAGAGAGAGAGGAGGGGAAGCAGACTCCCTGCTGAGCAGAGAGAGAGCCCGATGCGGGGCTCGATCCCAGGACTCTGGGATCACGACCTGAGCTGAAGGCAGAGGCTTTAACCCACTGAGCTACCCAGGTGCCCAGAAACTTCTTAGGCTAGATGCATTTTGTGCTGCTTTGAAGAATGCTCATTTTAAACTCAAAGACCAGAGATGGCATTTGTGAAGTGATGATGGTCCTCATATGCATAACATGGGCCTTATAATGACACCAAACTGCTTCCGGCAGCATCAAAAGAAAGCACATTCCTACTTCTTCTCTCTGACCAGCTGGCTGTCCTTGATCAAAAATTACCTTCGCTGCCCATCATGTTGTGAGTGGTTAAAACTTACCATTTAAATTGTAAGCCGCAAAATCTAAACGGAACTGCATGTGTGATCTTTGTCACCTCATTTTCATGAATGGAAAAGAATATTCTGACACAAAAATTACATACTTAATTCTAGCTCACCCTCTCCGCTGACCTCCATCCCACACTGCCTTGGGTTGATTTCCTCATCCATCAGTGGGTCAAAGTAATTTCTGCTGTATTCATTTCCTGTGGAAAGTACATGAAGTAAGGGTCAGTGATTATTAGAAGCACATGAACCAAAATGTTAATTTTGAAATCGACACCAGCACAGAAGGGCCATTTTAGCTACTTTATAAGCTTAATTTTTGTACAAGTCCTTCCAGGCCTCCCTTTTTTGTAATTATCATCTTGCAAAAGGTCAGAAAAGGTAATTCAAGAAACAAGTTCATGCTATCTTTCGGTTGCTAAAAAATTAATGAGAAAATGACCAAATGTAGACTTTGGAATAATAAGAATAATGATAATAAAAACTTAAGCAAAATTATGTTTAGGATACACTCAAGAAATGGACATTGTTGGATTATAATGATGTTTAGGGTTTACTGATCATTCTGTTTACCTGCTTGTATAGCCACTCCCCAAGTCTGCTGTGTTGTTGTTTTCAGAATTCTGTCATTGATTTCATAGCGTCTTAATTAAGAGAAACTATAACAAAATTTCCATATTGACAGTTGAAGATAAAGAAAGAGAGAAAGTGAAAAGAAAGAAAGAGAAAGAAGGAAGGAAGGGAGGAAAAGAGGGTAGGAGACAGAGAAAAAGAAAAGAAAGTAAGGGGTCTTTTTGCTTGGTCAACTTAAGTTACAGGAACTGAAGGTACAAATGATATAGTCAGAAATTTTGTTCAATACACATCAACAATCTCAACAAATAATCCAAAAATCCCCACTTTACATTTCTCACTCATTTGTCTTGATAATCAAACTGTAGCGTCGAAGGGGACTTTGTAATAGCGAAAAGGGACTGTTATCAATTTTTCAAATCTAGTTTCATACTTCCTGCAGACTGAGATGTATACGTCTGTTGCTAGCAATTTCCATTCGGTAAAATATAAGCTACTCTGATGATAATTCAAGTTGCCTCCAACACTGCAGGAGAAATAAAGCATCATCGACCAAAAACAATGAGGTTCCAAGTACTGTTCACAGGAAAGGGTTAACAAATACCAGGTATACTGTAATCCTCCATCGTATATTTGATTTAGGATCAAAAATAATCCAAACAGCGGCTCCTTTTCCAAGACTAAATGGAATTTTGATATGAACCGAGGTTTAATTTATATTTCTGGACTGGCACATTTTTGCTGTCAGTCTCTGTTCTATCAATGTAGTAAGTACAAGAACTGAAAATCTGCTTTTCCTTGAGGTCTCAATAAAGAAAAAAATAAATGAGTTTCATTTTTGTTACTCTATCTGTCAACAACTACTAGGCTGGTATGAATCTTGGCAGTATGTAATCAAAGTCTTATGTACTGCAATAACACAGTCATTCTACCTCATTCATGTAATTGTTTTTGTGTTTTTCCCCCTCTACCACAAAGCACTGTGGTACCCGAAGCACACGCTTCCATATGCTAGCAAAATAATTCGCCTCTATTAAAGCAAAAGTGACAGTGTATTTCTTATGATTATCACCCACCCGCAGCAGCCAACCGTGGGGACCCAGATCCTGCAATCACCCCCGTTCCAATACGACTCGATTCTTTGTCTAACGGAAACGACTTCGTGAATAATATCAGCTTCATCAAGACCTTGGAGAAAGCCGCAGAGTGCAGTCGCTTTTAACCAAAAGTCTGGGGAAGTTTATCTGGTCTGTAAGTTCTTAAACCCTTTTCAACCCTGCTGTCAGTTGAGAAAGGAGGGTCCTGCCCAGCTGCCCAAGGAGGCCTGCACGCAAGGAGCCTCCAGACCCCCAAGTCTCCCCTCGGGGGTTCCGTGCTTCTGTGCGCAACCGGGAGATGCGCCCCTTGAAGGTCTACGTATGGTTTCAACGTCTATGCAAATCGTTCCTCCCACATTCAGGCCAGGTTGAGGCATACATGAAAGTTATAAACGCCACTCCTGCAGTGACTTATGCTGTGTTTCGCATTTCAGGATACGGCAAATAACATTTTATAGGTAAAGGCTTATGAGGAGGCAATCCATGGATTCCCTTTAAGCATCCCTAAATTCTGCATTATGTCATTATCACATCATATTATATTACAATCATATACCATATTACATTCATATATTTTGTATAATTAATATATTTTTATAATTAATTTATTTTATATAATTCATTTATTTTAACAAGTTATATATCTTCCACTATATTTCACATCATGTTGAGCATTGTTTTACATATACAATATTATACTTATTTTCTGTCTCCCCCACCAAAAAACATTTTTTTTAACTAAAACAGAAAAAAAAAATTTTTTTTTTTTTTAACTAACCTTAAAGTGCTCCATGAGGACAGTGACAGTATCTCTTTCTTTACTGCAGACCCCTCAGGGGCTAGAAGCGTGCCTGGCGCACAGAAATACTCATAATATCTGAATTCATTTGCTAAAAAAACCTCTCTTGGAAACCTACAGCAGTACCTAAATTCTTCCCTTGACCCAATGTTCTATCCTGATTAAATGAGCAACTCCGGAATGGAATACTATGCAGCCATCAAAAGAAATGAAATCTTGCCATTTGCAACAACATGGATGGAACTAGAGCGTATCATGCTTAGCGAAATAAGTCAAGCAGAGAAAGACAACTATCATATGATCTCCCTGATATGAGGAAGTGGTGATGCAACATGGGGGCTTAAGTGGGTAGAAGAAGAATCAATGAAACAAGATGGAATTGGGAGGGAGACAAACCATAAGTGACTCTTAATCTCACAAAACAAACTGAGGGTTGCTGGGGGGAGGGGGATTGGGAGAAGGGTGGGATTATGGACATTGGGGAGGGTATGTGCATGGTGAGTGCTGTGAAGTGTGTAAACCTGGTGATTCACAGACCTGTACCCCTGGGGATAAAAATATATGTTTATAAAAAATAAAAAATTTAAAAAAAATAAATAAAAAATAAATGAGCAACTCCCCCCCCCCCACACACACACTTCATTCATCTCTTCCTTTCTGTTCCCCGTCCCCTCTATCTTTCCCTTCAACATCCGCTGCCCTTTTCTTTTTTAACTGAGTGCTTTCTAGGAACCAAACACTGTGTCTGGATTCTAAAAACAAACCAACGAAATACGGTATCCCTGACTTCAGAGCACCGTGAGCTCCAAGAACAAGGAAGGCAGACATGCGCAGTCGGGTTAAGATTTCCTACCGTGGTAAAGGGGCGGGGGGGGGGGGGCTCTCGGGGCACACAGCAGGAGCTTCCGGCCCCTCCTGGGGACTTTCAGAGAAGACTCTCTGGAGAAACTACCATCCGAAGTAAATTTTGAAGCTTCCTCAGTAGTCCCAGAATTGAGTTTAACTTACGGGTTTTTGTTTTGTTTAGAATTTATTTATTTATTTTTTTTTATTTATTTGAGAGAGAGAAAGAGAGACAAAGGAGCAAAGGAAGGGGGAGGGAGAAGGACAAGCCGTCTCGGTGCTGAGCTTGGAACCAGAGGTGGGTCTCGGACTCACCACCCTGAGATCATGACCTGGGCGGAAATCAAGAGTCAAGTGCTTAACCGACTGAGCCACCCAGACACCCCCAACTCATGTTTTTGTTCAAATTATTATTAGCGTGTGGTACAGTGTCACTTTATGCTGTATGATGTTTCATATCTATTCACTTGACCAATATTTAGTGGGTGCCTATTATGTAAATAGGTCAGTAAAATAAAACGCTCAAAAATGCTTCCCTTCACAGAGCTTGCATTCTAGGAATGGAAGAATAAAAGCAAATGAATATCTGGGCACTTGGGTGGTTCATTCGGTTAAGTGTCTGCCTTTGACTCAGGTCATGATCCTGGGGTTCTGGGATCCAGTCCCCCACGGAGCTCCTTGCTTAGCAGGGAGCCTGCTTGACATTCTTTCTTTTCCTCTTCCTATGACCGTCCGCCTCAACTCACCCTCTCTCTCTCTCTCCCAAATAAATAAATAAACACACACACACACACACACACACACAGATTCTGTGCCATCTAAAATACATATACATATATATAAACATATATATATGTATATATATTTCCCCTTGCTTGTGCTGGTTATTGAATACATAAATAAAATCTTTTTTAAAAAAGCAAATGAGGGGCGCCTGGGTGGCTCAGTGGGTTAAGCCTCTGCCTTCTGCTCAGGTCGTGATCCCAGGGTCCTGGGATCGAGCCCCGCATGAGGCTCTCTGCTCAGCAGGGAGCCTGCTTCCTCCCCTCTCTCTGCCTGCCTCTCTGCCTACTTGTGATCTCTGTCTGTCAAATAAATAAATAAAATCTTTAAAAAAAAGCAAATGAATGTTTACACTTTATAGCTTTTTTTATAGTGATTAGTGACATGGGAAAAAATAAGAGCCAGATAAGGATGATTATGCCCCCCAAGGAGGAGCAGGTGTCACGTTCCTTGCATAAGCCTTTGTTTCAAACTAAGAATGACAACTCAGTATTAAATAACTATACTCTCAAGACTATGGAGATAGTGAATCCATAATGTTTATAATAATTATAATTACTTATCAATTATATATAGTTATAAATCATACTTATAATTCATTATTTATAACATTACAATTTTGCCAATTTCTTGCTATAACATAATTCAGCCTATGAGTCAGGTAAGAACCTACTCTTAAATATCAAAACAATTCCTCCTTTTTACTGGCATAAACCGATGCCCTCATAAACCAATAACCTAAATACAATAAGCAGAGTTTAAGACAGTGAAGCACATGGAGTTGAGTATAAATTTGGAAACAGCAGACCTCATCTAAGCACTAGCTCCTCTGCTCATGTTTCATTGAATAGTATCAGGATTTAATAGAGTGGGATGGTTTCAGAATAGGGTGTCTATTACCAGAAGGTAGGTTACTAATAGGATAAATTTCTGAAAGTGCCGTAATCATTCAGAATATGCTTTTGGATATATCTACAATCATCTCACAGGAAAATTAATAGACCCACTGAGAAATTCAAAGTAGGGCATTTAGCAATGTACATACAACAGATATTAATTTGGCTGGTATTTAACTGTTTGTTATATTCAGATGAATAACCTGACGATCGCATACGCAAATATATATACATTAACACATGGCTCTCCATTGACGCAACTGGATGTGATACATAAATTTATAAATCAATACACTCTTCTTGTCCATACTATAATGAGTCTATTTTTGTTTTCTGCTTCCTGGAATTAGCTGTTCAATGTTTAGAATCTGCCTCAGTTCTAATGCGTTGCTCCTGCTGCTTTTGACTGAACGGGGGGAGGAAAGCCCATGTACTCGCCTCGGCCCTTCCACACATATCAGGTTTTCCTATCATTTAACTCAGAGCAGCACAGAATGTAATCAGGGCTTTTACTTAAATTACACCGTACATGAACTTTGGTCAGGAAATCTCCAGTGTGCACCCATGCAGTTCCTCAAGGGCTGTGAGAGCGAGAACGAAATTGCCCACCAGAGGAAGGTTAGTGTGAATCATGGAAGTGTCTTGGCTCAACGAGGCAATCACTTCCTTTCAAATCAGCTAGGTTAGCTCCAGAGGAAGAAAATCTGAATGCATCTGTCTGTTCCTTGGGAGACTTTTATGGACTTCGTTCTTGTCCTTTTCCTGTGAATTCACCTGCTTCCGCTCAGCCTTTTATCACCAATCATCATGTTATCTGTAATATGCTATAAATTAGATACGTTAAACACAAGGCTTGCATGTAAACTAAGTAACTAACTAAACAATTTACATTCTGTGATTGTAGCCATACACCAACATTTGACAAACTAGAATATTCTCCTGAACAGTATTCCTCTTAAAGGCACGAAGCCTCTGTAACTATAATTAAATTTGATTCCCATGAACTTTATGAATAAATTTGAGAAAACTTCCTAAGTTCCCCTCTTTGAAAATCCAGTGTGAAGAACTTCGATTTAAATGTCCACAAGGCCCGATGTCTGAAACATAAATGTAGAAATCAGAGGCTGTAATGGGATGTAGCAAGGGGAATCTATATTGGACTCAAACACGCTCTGCCATACCAAATCAACCCAAATACTATTTTATAAAGTTGATGTACAAACACATTTTAAATTAAAGACAACTAAAGGTGCAAGAGTACTTCTTACAATGATAAAGGATAGTAATGTTAAATCAAAGTCCTCAATAACTAAACAGAAAAACAAAACCCAAATAAACATCAAAAAAAGAAAACCTAATGACAAAAACTCAAAGTATGACTCAGACATTCACTACCAAGCTTATCATTCAACATTCTTAGAAATCTTGGCCAAAGCAGTTAGAAAAAATATAAGGGGGTTGGAGGGGTGAGCTAAGATTATTGAAAATAATTATATTTTGTATAAATTACTATTTGAAGATAATGAGCTTCTCTACCATGAAAACATCAGATTTATCCAAAAAACTTTAAGAACAAAGAATATATTATTGGCATAATTTCCTGAAAATAACCAGATAATCATTAAGAATCATTAACTTTTCAGGGCACTGGGTGGCTCAGTCAGTTGAGCATGTGCTTTCAGCTCAGGTCATGATCTCGGGGTACTGGGATTGAGCCCTGCCTCAGGAAACCTGTTTCTACCTCTGTCCCTCCCCTCTGCTTGTGCTTTCCCCCTCTCTAATAAATAAATAAAATCTTTTAAAAAAAGAATCATTAACTTTTCTAAATATGAATAATGAATATAGAAAACCAACACCCATAAAAAGGCTCCAGACAGTTCTCAAAAATTAATTCATTTATTTTAGATTTTTCATAGGAATCCATAGATGCTCATCCAGAATATTCATCTTATTCAGAAATTCAAACGAAAAGACACGGATGTTTTTAACATCAGAGCTAAAAACAGCAAACAGATACCATTTCCTTTTTCTTCTTTATAGAAAGGCTACCTGTGACAATTGCTTGGCTGGGGACATTATATTCCAGAGCTGGTGGCCTGCTGGACAAATTAGCTTTCTCCACTGTGTATTCTCATTTCCTTTCCAAATCTTGTGGGTATCTGAGATATCAGTGATTTGAAAATCTAAATAGGGTAACAGTTGAAGTTTGCTAACAAGTACTAATTAATTGAGCCATATTCATTCTTCCCCTAAGGCCCTCCCTTGTGGTAAATTATGAGGCATCTTAACTTTCAAACCACTGGAGTGTTGTTGAGGCATCATGGGCTCTTCTGGACCTCAAATCCTCAGAGTTAAACCAAGTCCCTAAGGAGCTAACTTCTAAACAGGAAGATCTTCCTGTTACTTAAGTAATGGTGATAATTCAAAGGTTAAGTATAAATATATTATTTTTTTTAACACACGTTGAAAAGTCCTTCCAAAAATACCAAAGTAGGTTTTCGTTTTTTCTAGTTTGAAGCCTAGCAATATTACTCTACATGGAAATCAATCAATGCATATCGTGTGTAATACCACCTTCAAATTACAATATACCTAAAACTAGACATCAGTCACCCTCTAATCTTTTTCATTATGCCTTCATTCATTTAACAATACATCTTCCTCCTGGATCTAGGATTACTTGTACAAATGCACTGTATTTAAGGCTTCATTTGGGTAGTAATTTTTTTATCACACTAGAGCACACTTCAGTATGGAACCAATCAATATCATGGATTGTTAGATTTCATTTAGACAATCTTAATAATCCTTGCTCTAAAAATATCGGTAATCTAAAGACATCTACACTTTATCTCATAAAACAAAAGGTTCAAGACTTCCCCAAGGTTTTGATTTTGTTTTGTTTTGTTTTAAGATTTTATTTATTTATTTGAGAGAGAGAGAGTGAGAGAGAGCACACACAAGGAGAGTGGCAGAGGGAGAGGAAGAAGCAGGCTTCCCTACTGAGCAAGGAGCCCATTTCGGGGATTAATCCCTGGATCCTGAGATCATGACCTGAGAAGAAGGCAGACGCTTAACCACCTGTGCCACCGAGGCGCACCACCTCCCTCCCTGGTTTTTAATGAGATTTTCGGTCAATTAATCTGAAGAAGACTAAGGAAAATCATATTTTCTGTTAAAATCTCTTTAATAGAAAATAAAATTGATCTGAAAGAAACGCTAAATGGAATTACTTGGAAATTAAGTTTATACTAAAAGCATCAAATACTAAAGTCATGAAAAACTTTCAAGTAAAATTGTTCTTAAAATGGAAATGCAACCATTGAACTCTGGTCAACATGATGACCTGATGCATGATGCAAAGCTTGAAATTTATATGAAATTTCATCAATATGGGGCTCCTGGGTGGCTCAGTGGGTTAAAGCCTCTGCCTTCAGTTCAGGTCATGATCTCAGAGCCCTAGGATCGAGTCCTGTATCAGACTCTCTGCTCAGCAGGGAGCCTGCTTCCCTTCCTCCCTCTCTGCCTGCCTCTCTGCCTCCTTGTGATCTCTGTCAAATAAATAAATAAAATCTTTAAAAAATTTTTTTTCATCGATATAGTGTAACTTCTTATTCTGGTAGGAAAATATGTCTTTCAAAATTTCACCAGGGACACCCGGGTGGCTCAGTCAGTTAAGCATTTGACTCTTGATTTTGACTGAAGTCTCGATCTCGGAGTAATGAGATCGAACCCCATGCTGGGCTCCATGCTCAGTGCAGAGGCTGCTTGAGATTCTCTCTTTATCCCTCTCCTCCACTATCTCTCTCTTCCCCCAACTCAAAATAAATAAATGAATCTTTTAAAAAAAAAAACTAAAAAATAAAATTTCACCAAATATTTCAGAGGATGTGGGTAAACAATCCAGTAACATGTCCAACTGCTAACACATTGCATTGATAACGTATCAGAAAACATTGCTCTCTCAATTTTACTATGTACTTGTTTACAGTAGGAAAATAATTGGACTTCTGTTATATCAACTATGTGGTATCCAGTCTAGCATTTCTATGATTCTAAGATTCTTAACCATAATTTTCACGACTGTGTAGATTCCTGTGCTCACATTTTTATTTTAAAACTATATAAATTTCACTGGTATAAACATAAATCCAGTGGTTTAAATCAGTGAACTGGAGAAACAAGACAATATCTCCCAAAGTTAAAATTATTCTTTTTTTTTTTTTAATTTTTTATTTTTTATAAACATATATTTTTATCCCCAGGGGTACAGGTCTGTGAATCACCAGGTTTACACACTTCACAGCACTCACCAAATCACATACCCTCCCCAATGTCCATAATCCCACCCCCTTCTCCCAAACCCCCTCCCCCCGGCAACCCTCAGTTTGTTTTGTGAGATTAAGAGTCACTTATGGTTTGTCTCCCTCCCAATCCCATCTTGTTTCATTTATTCTTCTTCTACCCACTTAAGCCTCCATGTTGCATCACCACTTCCTCATATCAGGGAGATCATATGATAGTTGTCTTTCTCTGCTTGACTTATTTCGCTAAGCATGATACGCTCTAGTTCCATCCATGTTGTTGCAAATGGCAAGATTTCATTTCTTTTGATGGCTGCATAGTATTCCATTGTGTATATATACCACATCTTCTTGATCCATTCATCTGTTGATGGACATCTAGGTTCTTTCCATAGTTTGGCTATTGTGGACATTGCTGCTATAAACATTCGGGTGCATGTGTCCCTTTGGATCACTACATTTGTATCTTTAGGGTAAATACCCAATAGTGCAATTGCTGGGTCATAGGGCAGTTCTATTTTCAACATTTTGAGGAACCTCCATGCTGTTTTCCAGAGTGGCTGCACCAGCTTGCATTCCCACCAACAGTGTAGGAGGGTTCCCCTTTCTCCGCATCCTCGCCAGCATCTGTCATTTCCTGACTTGTTGATTTTAGCCATTCTGACTGGTGTGAGGTGATATCTCATTGTGGTTTTGATTTGTATTTCCCTGATGCCGAGTGATATGGAGCACTTTTTCATGTGTCTGTTCGCCATCTGGATGTCTTCTTTGCAGAAATGTCTGTTCATGTCTTCTGCCCATTTCTTGATTGGATTATTTGTTCTTTGGGTGTTGAGTTTGCTAAGTTCTTTATAGATTCTGGACACTAGTCCTTTATCTGATATGTCGTTTGCAAATATCTTCTCCCATTCTGTCAGTTGTCTTTTGATTTTGTTAACTGTTTCCTTTGCTGTGCAAAAGCTTTTGATCTTGATGAAATCCCAGTAGTTCATTTTTTCCCTTGCTTCCCTTGCTTTTGCATTGTTCCTAGGAAGATGTTGCTGCGGCAGAGGTCGAAGAGGTTGCTGCCCGTGTTCTCCTCAAGGATTTTGATGGATTCCTTTCGTACATTGAGGTCCTTCATCCATTTTGAGTCTATTTTTGTGTGTGGTGTAAGGAAATGGTCCAATTTCATTTTTCTGCATGTGGCTGTCCAATTTTCCCAGCACCATTTATTGAAAAGGCTGTCTTTTTTCCATTGGACATTCTTTCCTGCTTTGTCGAAGATTAGTTGACCATAGATTTGAGGGTCTATTTCTGGGCTCTCTATTCTGTTCCATTGATCTATGTGTCTGTTTTTGTGCCAGTACCATGCTGTCTTGATGATGACAGCTTTGTAATAGAGCTTGAAGTCCGGAATTGTGATGCCACCAACGTTGGCTTTCTTTTTCAATATCCCTTTGGCTATTCGAGGTCTTTTCTGGTTCCATATAAATTTTAGAATTATTTGTTCCATTTCTTTGAAAAAGATGGATGGTACTTTGATAGGAATTGCATTAAATGTGTAGATTGCTTTAGGTAGCATAGACATTTTCACAATATTTATTCTTCCAATCCAGGAGCATGGAACATTTTTCCATTTCTTTGTGTCTTCCTCAATTTCTTTCATGAGTACTTTATAGTTTTCTGAGTATAGATTCTGTGTCTCTTTGGTTAGGTTTATTCCTAGGTATCTTATGGTTTGGGATGCAATTGTAAATGGGATTGACTCCTTAATATCTCTTTCTTCTGTCTTGCTGTTGGTGTAGAGAAATGCAACTGATTTCTGTGCATTGATTTTATATCCTGACACTTTACTGAATTCCTGTATAAGTTCTAGCAGTTTTGGAGTGGAGTCTTTTGGGTTTTCCACATATAGTATCATATCATCTGCGAAGAGTGATAATTTGACTTCTTCTTTGCCGATTTGGATGCCTTTAATTTCCTTTTGTTGTCTGATTGCTGAGGCTAGGACCTCTAGTACGATGTTGAATAGCAGTGGTGATCATGGACATCCCTGCGTGTTCCTGACCTTAGCGGAAAAGCTTTCAGTTTTTCTCCATTGAGAATGATATTTGCGGTGGGTTTTTCATAGATGGCTTTGATGATATTGAGGTATGTGCCCTCTATCCCTACACTTTGAAGAGTTTTGATCAGGAAGGGATGTTGTACTTTGTCAAATGCTTTTTCAGCATCTATTGAGAGTATCATATGGTTCTTGTTCTTTCTTTTATTGATGTGTTGTATCACATTGACTGATTTGCGGATGTTGAACCAACCTTGCAGCCCTGGAATAAATCCCACTTGGTCGTGGTGAATAATCTTTTTAATGTACTGTTGAATCCTATTGGCTAGTATTTTGTTGAGTATTTTCGCATCTGTGTTCATCAAGGATATCGGTCTATAGCTCTCTTTTTTGGTGGGATCCTTGTCTGGTTTTGGGATCAAGGTGATGCTGGCCTCATAAAATGAGTTTGGAAGCTTTCCTTCCATTTCTATTTTTTGGAACAGTTTCAGGAGAATAGGAATTAGTTCTTCTTTAAATGTTTGGTAGAATTTCCCCGGGAAGCCGTCTGGCCCTGGGCTTTTGTTTGTTTGGAGATTTTTAATGACTGTTTCAATCTCCTTACTGGTTATGGGTCTGTTCAGGCTTTCTATTTGTTCCTGGTTCAGTTGTGGTAGTTTATATGTTTCTAGGAATGCATCCATTTCTTCCAGATTTTCAAATTTGTTGGCGTAGAGTTGCTCATAGTATGTTCTTATAATAGTTTGTATTTCTTTGGTGTTAGTTGTGATCTCTCCTCTTTCATTCATGATTTTATTTATTTGGGTCCTTTCTCTTTTCTTTTTGATAAGTCTGGCCAGGGGTTTATCAATTTTATTAATTCTTTCAAAGAACCAGCTCCTAGTTTCGTTGATTTGTTCTATTGTTTTTTTGGTTTCTATTTCATTGATTTCTGCTCTGATCTTTATGATTTCTCTTCTCCTGCTGGGCTTAGGGTTTCCTTCTTGTTCTTTCTCCAGCTCCTTTAGGTGTAGGGTTAGGTTGTGTACCTGAGACCTTTCTTGTTTCTTGAGAAAGGCTTGTACCGCTATATATTTTCCTCTCAGGACTGCCTTTGTTGTGTCCCACAGATTTTGAACCGTTGTATTTTCATTATCATTTGTTTCCATGATTTTTTTCAATTCTTCTTTAATTTCCCGGTTGACCCATTCATTCTTTAGAAGGATACTGTTTAGTCTCCATGTATTTGGGTTCTTTCCAAACTTCCTTTTGTGGTTGAGTTCTAGCTTTAGAGCATTGTGGTCTGAAAATATGCAGGGAATGATCCCAATCTTTTGATACCGGTTGAGTCCTGATTTAGGACCGAGGATGTGATCTATTCTGGAGAATGTTCCATGTGCACTAGAGAAGAATGTGTATTCTGTTGCTTTGGGATGAAATATTCTGAATATATCTGTGATGTCCATCTGGTCCAGTGTGTCGTTTAAGGCCTTTATTTCCTTGCTGATCTTTTGCTTGGATGACCTGTCCATTTCAGTGAGGGGAGTGTTAAAGTCCCCTACTATTATTGTATTATTGTTGATGTGTTTCTTTGATTTTGTTATTAATTGGTTTATATAGTTGGCTGCTCCCACATTGGGGGCATAGATATTTAAAATTGTTAAATCTTCTTGTTGGACAGACCCTTTGAGTATGATATAGTGTCCTTCCTCATCTCTTATTATAGTCTTTGGCTTAAAATCTAATTGATCTGATATAAGGATTGCCACTCCTGCTTTCTTCTGATGTCCATTAGCATGGTAAATTCTTTTCCACCCCCTCACTTTAAATCTGGAGGTGTCTTCGGGCTTAAAATGTGTTTCTTGGAGGCAACATATAGATGGGTTTTTTTTTTTATCCATTCTGATACCCTGTGTCTTTTGACAGGGGCATTTAGCCCATTCACATTCAGGGTAACTATTGAGAGATATGAATTTAGTGCCATTGTATTGCCTGTAAGGTGGCTGTTACTGTATATGGTCTCTGTTCCTTTCTGATCTACCACTTGTAGGCTCTCTCTTTGCTTAGAGGACCCCTTTCAAGATTTCCTGTAGAGCTGGTTTGGTATTTGCAAATTCTTTCAGTTGTAGTTTGTCCTGGAAGCTTTTAATCTCTCCTTCTATTTTCCATGATAGCCTAGCTGGATATAGTATTCTTGGCTGCATGTTTTTCTCGTTTAGTGCTCTGAAAATATCATGCCAGCTCTTTCTGGCCTGCCAGGTCTCTGTGGATAAAGTCAGCTGCCAATCTAATATTTTTACCATTGTATGTTACAGACTTCTTTTCCCGGGCTGCTTTCAGGATTTTCTCTTTGTCACTGAGACTTGTAAATTTTACTATTAGGTGACGGGGTGTGGGCCTATTCTTATTGATTTTGAGGGGCATTCTCTGAACCTCCTGAATTTTGATGCTCGTTCCCTTTGCCATATTGGGGAAATTCTCCCCAATAATTCTCTCCAGTATACCTTCTGCTCCCCTCTCACTTTCTTCTTCTTCTGGAATCCCAATTATTCTAATGTTGTTTCGTCTTATGGTGTCACTTATCTCTCGAATTCTCCCCTCGTGGTCCAGTAGCTGTTTGTCCCTCTTTTGCTCAGCTTCTTTATTCTCTGTCATTTGGTCTTCTATATCACTAATTCTTTCTTCTGCCTCATTTATCCTAGCAGTTAGAGCCTCCATTTTTGATTGCACCTCATTAATAGCTTTTTTGATTTCACCTTGGTTAGATTTTAGTTCTTTTATTTCTCCAGAAAGGGCTTTTATATCTCTCGAGAGGGTTTCTCTAATATCTTCCATGCCTTTTTCGAGCCCGGCTAGAACCTTGAGAATTGTCATTCTGAACTCTAGATCTGACATATTACCGATGTCTGTATTGATTAGGTCCCTAGCCTTCGGTACTGCCTCTTGTTCTTTTTTTTGTGTTGAATTTTTACGTCTTGTCATTTTGTCCAGATAAGAGTAAATGAAGGGGCAAGTAAAATACTAAAAGGGTGGCAACAACCCCAGGAAAATATGCTTTAACCAAATTAGAAGAGATCCAAAATCGTGAGTGGGGAGAAAGGGGATAAAAAGAGGTTCAAAAAGGAAGAAAGAAAAAAAAAAACAAAAAGAAAAGAAAAAGAAAAAAAAAAGAAAAGAAAAGAATTTTTATAAAAAGAAAACACCTAAGAAAAATGTAAAAAAAAAAAAAATATATATATATATATATTAGATAAACTAGTAAAAAATCGTTAAAAAAGAAAAAGGTAACAGTTAAAAAAAAAATTTTACCCGAAGGCGAGAAAAAAAAAATGAAAAAGAAAAAATTAAATTAACTGCAAGACTAAAAAAAATCACAGGAAAAAAGCCATGAGTTCCGTGTTTGGCTTTCTCCTCCTCTGGAATTCTGCTGCTCTCCTTGGTATTGAAACCGCACTCCTTGGTAGGTGAACTTGCTCTCGGCTGGATTTCTTATTGATCTTCTGGGGGAGGGGCCTGGTGTAGTGATTCTCAAGTGTCTTTGCCCCAGGCGGAATTACACCGCCCTTACCCGGGGCCGGGGTGAGTAATCCGCTCGGGTTTGCTTTCAGGAGCTTTTGTTCCCTGAGCGCTTTCTGTAGAGTTCCAGAGGACGGGAATACAAATGGCGGCCTCCTGGTCTCCGGCCCGGAGGAGCCGAGAGCCCAGGGCCGCACTCCTCAGTGCGCCCTCAGAGAACAGCGCCCAGTTACTCCCGTCTGCCTGACCTCCGGCCGCGCTCCGAGCTCACCGAGCCTGTGACCGGTTCAAGGTAACACGGAGCTGCGAGCTTACTGTCGGCTCTGTCTCTGTAGCCGGCTTTCCCGTTCCAATACCCGCAAGCTCTGCGACACTCAGACACCCCCGATCCTTCTGTGACCCTGCGGGACCTGAGGCCACGCTGACCCCGCGTGGGCTTCGCCCCGGTTTAGCCTCTGGAGCGATGTCCCTCAGCGGAACAGACTTTTAAAAGTCCTGATTTTGTGCGCGGTTGCTCCGCCGCTTGCCGGGAGCCGGCCCCTCCCCCCGGGGTCTATCTTCCCGTCGCTTTGGATTCACTTCTCCGCCGGTCCTACCTTTCAGAAAGTGGTTGTTTTTCTGTTTCCAGAATTGCTGTTCTTCTTCTCTTCGATCTGCCGATGGATTTTCAGGTGTTTGCAATCTTTAGATAAGCTATCTAGCTGATCTCCGGCTAGCTGAAGCAGTCTCAGCTTGCTACTTCTCCGCCATCTTGACTCCTCCTCAAGTTAAAATTATTCTTTAAAAAATCTTATTCCAACTAACTATGTATGAAAGAGTTTTAAAATATTATTTTACAAACAAAGTCACCTATTAGGGATTTTGCTAACATCAACTTGAAAAGAATATAGAAAATAATTGTGCTTAATGGCTGGGAAAGTGTTACCCATGGTTCCATTTTAGCATTAACAAGTAGGAAAAGACAACACAAATAGACATTCTGCTGATTTCCTGACCAAATCTGTCTGATTAACTGGAAATAGACATTTATCTCTGAGAAGACAATAAATTAAACTTATCTAATTCTATTGAAATTCTCAAAACTCAAACATCTGTCTTAAACGCTCTTTTCTCAACTAGACAAACATTGTTCTAGAGCTCTGTTACTCCATTAAAAAAAAAAAGTACAGGAAAGTAATCTTAAGTTGATTTATGTTGATTTCTATAAACTGACTAAATATTTCATCTTTTGTATATCTCTATATTTTTTTAATCTCAGAAGGAAGGATACTTTCCTGAGTGCTTATTTTAGCCTTTGAAGTCAACGAAAGAAATTCAAATCACTTAGGAACCAAATAGTATCTACAGACACAAATCCAGGTCAATTCAATAAATCTAAAAGCAAATGGTTTTCCTGTATATATCTTTTATCTTAATAACAGGTGAAATGTCCGAAAGCAAAAAATATACATATTTATATTTTATGTATATATATATATATATAATTTATAAATAAAATATAATAAAATATATAAAAATAAATATATTTATTTATATATAAATATTATATTCATATTTATTTATAAATAAATATATAAATATGTTTATATATATTAAATATATTAATTTGTTTATTTATAAATAAATATAAATAAATAAATAAATAAAATATATTATTTATATATATATATAAAATATATATAAATAATATATTTTTAAATGTTCTTATAAATTTCATAGCACACTTGTTTCCCATCTTAAGGGAAAACAGCTATAAGTGAGAGAGACCTAAACAGTTTTATACAATATAAACTCTCAAATAATCTAGGCTATGGGGGCACATGGGTAGCTCAGTTGATTAAGCAACCAACTCTTGATTTCAGCTCAGGTCATGATCTCAATGTCATGAGACTGAGGCCTGAGTTGGGCTCCCTCTGAGCGTAGAGCCGGCTTAAGATTCTCTCTCTACATCTCCCTCTTCCCTACCTACATGTGCATGTTCTCTCTCTCTCTAAAAATAAAATAAAACATGTGCATGTTCTCTCTCTCTCTAAAAATAAAATAAAACATGTGCATGTTCTCTCTCTCTCTCTAAAAATAAAATAAAATAATCCAGGCTATGTGCACTATGGGGAAAAACAATTCTCATCACATATGTGCTCAGATTATTTGAATTATGCACTTAACACATATACTTATATGTTATTTTTAAAAAATTTTTGTATAAGTGTCTCTTTAATGGCCACAGCAATCTGAAATTAGATTTAGGGTTACATTTATAACCTTAATCCAGGACTTTTTCCAGTTTAGGCACAACTATTGTAGGTTTCCTACCCTTACTTCAATCTACCCCTTATTTCTTCAGGAAGGATCTAAGGCCTTAGATCACATATGCTCCAAAGAATTCCCCTCAGTATCTTTGGAACATTGACCATTGTCTTTCTCCACTGCTCAGGCTTCAGCTTTGCTGCTGTTACATAAAAACATGTAAACATTTTTATGCTAACAAAGGTGCTCTTCAAACAATATTTATCATGAGATCAGTGATGGCAACTCCATTCCATGAAGCCACAGGAAAACCACTTCCTCTCCATTCCAGGACTGCTGATGGGGCCACTTCAGTGCTGCTGGGACCACTGTTGCCTCCAATACTAATTTCTGCTAGTACCTCTTACAGGCCATGTCATCTTCTCACCAACATCTTCTCTGGATCTTCTCAAACCTTGGACTCGCACTCATAACCATCCCACGTCGCACTAACAATGTCAAGTGAAGGGATATACACCATCTTTGCTAACGTGATACTCCTCCATATCATACAAATCAGCAGGTGGAGACACTGAGATCCCCAACAACTGATAGAGATCTCAATTTTTATTCCAAGCCCCTTTCCCAAAAACCCAGGAATAAATGCCTGGGGATTAGATCATGGGACAACATGATTGACAAACACTGTACTGTGATCAAAATTACCCTTCCTCTCTGGCCTTGAGCTATTGGCATGACATCAAGTTTGTGTGCCTGCCTGTCTCTTTCCTTAGAATTAACCTTTTCCTAGAGGTCATCTTACTTTTTTCTTAAATGGAAATGCAACAGATGATTCAGTCAAATGGCAGCTGAAAATAGTTTAGCAAAGTTTGAATTTAAGATGGAATTTCATTGATATAGCCTAACTACTTAATCTGATTGCCAGAAAGTTTTTTTTTTTAATTTTCACCCAATATTTAAAGAAAACCAGGTTTAAAAAAAAAAAAAAAAGTTCTGTCCAACTGCTAAGATACTGGCCATATCACTAACATATCAGAAAACCTAAATTTCCGTATCAGCTTTTTAAATAAAAAGCTATCTTCATTATAGACTCCTTCAAACCACAAATCCTCACACATGCTTATTCTGAGGTTGAACATATTTGAATCAACTAAACTGGGATCCTACTCACACACACACACATATACACACACACATACACACTTCTATTTCAATCCATACTTCCAGAATCACCCAATTTAAGAAATGCTATGTATAAAATAGATGTAAAATACCTCTGAGAGTACCAGATTAACCTGGATTAATTAATTAAATCTCAGTGTGACTTTGCAGATGTAATATGTTGGATGAACACAGAGAGATTCCATGTCTGCTTGCTCAATTTTGTATCTCCCAACTGTACTAAGTATAGTGCTTGACAAATGGAAAATATTCAGTTGATATGCTTTTCAGTAAATGAGGAGGGGGAAATGGAGAAATACATATGCATTTTTCATTTTATATATATAACTTCTAAACAAAATATTATATAAATAATTTTGTATCCAACTAACATTTTGTATCCAACTAACATTTTGTATCCACTCCTATTTTTAAGTTGTCCTGATGGTATTAACCATAGGATATGATCAGGAAATCATCAAAAACATAGGAACTATAACGGACAGTTATCAGATTTTTGTTTGGTTGATTTACATTGCTGTCTTGCATCCATTTCCTCTCTCTACCAGCATCCTGATTTCCTAGTACCCAGTGCATATCATCTTGATGGTCCAGTAACTCTAAATTCCTGTCTCCAACTACAGAAGCTCAGGAGGGCAAATAGAACCTACTTATCCTGCTCTGATAAAACCAGGAGGCAAGCAAGTGACCTGGGCATGGCCAACCCAATGGTCTTCCCTAGGACTTTGAGTAAGTGAAGAAAGGATGGAAAGAACACTAGAAATAACCTCCATGAAAGGCAGGAATTAAAAGGAAAGCATTTCCCAAGTGCAGTGAAATCACTCATCTTGAGTGGCACTGTTCTAACCACTTCTTTTTGCTGTTGTTCCTGTTGCTGCTGCTGTTGTTCTATCCACTTGTTCTATCCATCCGCTTGATTATTTCTCTTTATTATTTCTCCGTAGCTCCTTCTCACACGTATCCTACATTTCATTTTACTGCCATCTATACTTTAGGCATTCTCTACCTGTTTAGTGCCGCCATTTTTTTTAAGATTATTAAATATTCCCTTTGTCCCATCTAGCCCTCAAGCCCTGGTTAGGTTCAGAACCTAAGCTGCCTCCTCTCTCTTTTGAAATTCTAAGCAGTTGTAATTTCTCTGCCGCTTTCCCTTTCAAGTACTATATTTCAGAATTTCCCTTTTTCAGAGGGCTAATGATCGTCAGGCTGGGGCATAGCTGGGAATAAGCAAAGAGGGTGAACTGGGATCAGAAAAGCATTCTACACGCAGGAAGCGTAAGCTCTGGGCCAGATGGAACAGAGAACAGGTGGCCCAAGATAATCACATATATTCTTACTAATGCTTTTTTTAAAGCACCTAAAAGGTGGAAATGTATTGATATTTACTGATAGGATGATAATATGTGCTCATTTCAATAGCATGAGGGAAATATCTAATTACTTTTTTATCTAAGTAATCATATTGGTAGATGAAATAAATTTCCTTTTTTTAAATATTAATAAGAAACACTGTGTTCTATAATATGGAGAAGTTTCTAAATTCACATATTTCAAATATTCTTGTTCATTCACTGTCTGTAAAAGTGCACATTTCATTTGTAATTGAAACTTTTTTGGAGGCTCTTCCAAAGACAGGCAAACAGGATGGGTTTGAGTAGAGATGCAGTAAATAATTTTTTTTTTTTTTTAATGTTGACTATGTTCCAGAAGAAAGAAGGTATAATGCCTACCCCTGTAATGTCTGGCTGGTTTTGTCAGGATGATAATAAATCATTTCTGGATTTTCCATCTAAACCTTCTTCATTTCGCTCTTTCCACTCTGTTCTACTTTCGAGCTATAAAATTTTTGCTCTCTCCATTTTCCAGAATCAGGCCAACAATCACTCATGACAATTACTACCTTCCATGCCCATTCTCATCTCCAAGATATGGGAATAAGCCCATGATAGTAGCTCTCAACCCAGCTGTCCATCAAAATGCCTTGTAGAAGATCTGGAATACAGACTGCCCAAGAGTCATCCTAGAGGTTATAACTGCCAAAGGACCCTTGGCTCCCCAGATAATTCTGATAGATAGCCAGGGTTTAAAAAACACCAACACAGGAACATAAATTCTAGTTTCAGGGATATATTAGAATGCTAAATCAACATACCTTTACCTACCAATTATACTTTTCTTATAGAAACTCATACGTTTATAAAAAATAAAAAATTAATAAAAAAAAAAACCAACATCAAGATAGCTGCTGTTTGGAATAAGCCTTCTTTAAAATCACGGAGAAGTGGGGCACCTGGGTGGCTCAGTGGGTTAAAACCTCTGCCTTCAGCTTGGGTCATGGTCCCAGGGTCCTGGGATCGAGCCCCGCATCGGGCTCTCTGCTCAGCAGGGAGCCTGCTTCCTCCTCTCTTTCTGCCTGTCTCTCTGCCTACTTGTGATCGCCGCCTGTCAAATAAATAAATAAAATCTTTAAAAAAAAAAATCATGGAGAAGTTACTAATTCCTGGTACACAGAAGAATTCACTCAGCCTATCTCCAGGAATACCCTTTGTAGTCAGATATATATCTATATATATTATATATATATAGATATATATATATATATATCTATATATATATATATACCGACTGAGCTACCCAGGAGCCACTGACATCATTTCTGTGATTGATATATCAATCACAGAAATTATATATATATCTATATATATATAATATATCAATCACAGAAATTATATATATATCTATATATATCTATATATATAGATATATATATAATTTCTGTGATTGATATATCAATCACAGAAATGATGTCAGTGGCTCCTGGGTAGCTCAGTCGGTTAAGCATCTGACTCTTGACTTCAGCTCAGGTCCTGATCTCAGGGTCATGAGATAGAGCCCTGTGGAGAACTCCGCACTCAGCAGGCAGTCTGCTTCTCTCCCTCTTCCTCTCCCTCTGACTCTCCCCCAGCTCACATGCACGCTCTCTCTAAAATAAATAAATTAACTAAAAAGAGAAAGAAAGAAGGAAATGATGTTAGAAATGACAAATACAATTGAGACTGTGTTGGGAATATTATGCATGTGGGGGGCTGAAATGTTATAGTTCTCTAAGAGTTCTGTAAATTCTACCACGGAGATTTTTACAGCAAAACTTCCAGGTCTAATTAGCTACAATCACATTGCTCAATACCAGCCACCAACTATGTATGCCTATGGAGCACCTGAAATTAAAAAAATTTTAGATTTTCTGTTAATGTAAAATACACAAATTTCAAAGACTTCATGCCAAAAAAAAAGTAAAATATTTTTACATTTTTATGTTGAGTGTAAGCTGAGATAATAGTATTTGTAGATACTGTTTTAAATAAAATGTATTATTAAAATTAATTCACTAGTTTCCTTTTAATTTTACCAGTGTGGGCTATAGAAAATGCCAAGTTATGTATGCCGCTCACATTATATTTCTATTGGGTAACACTTTCCTATGTTTATTTCCACCGTGACACTTACCACAAGTGTCATCCTTTCCATAGGCTTCACCGTATCCTCTCTCACCCACACCTGATCTACCTCAAAGTAATTATTCTCCATGACCTGCATTATTCAACTTCTAAAGCCAAGCCTTCAAGTGGTACTCCACTTCTGAATATTCATCAACAACCTTTAATTCAACAACTTTTAAATTCAAGGTTTCCACATAGACTTCTTGTCTTCTGGGATCACAGAGAATAAGAATTCCTACTGAAAACAAAAAAACACAGACAAAAAAACCCAAACAAACCAAAAGCAGAACACCTCTGTTGAATATAAATTATAAAAGATAAATAAATATAAATATAAAATCAATATAAAATATAAATACAAATGAATATCGATTTTACACAAAAAAATCCTGTTCCAGCCACCATTTGGGCTATGGAACACACCTCTCTCCTCAGGGTCTAACCATGAAATACCGTACCTCCATAAGAAAGACTAATTTTTCATCAAGGGAGCTGAAGCCTAAAAAATGTCCTTGGGCTGAAGATCCCAGTTTTCCTTCAGTCCAGGGTTGGACAAGAAGTCAGACAAATGCTATGGCGCCCTAAGCCTCCTTCATGCTGCTGAACCCCTGCCACTCCGCCAGCATTTTCTTTGCCCATTTGGGAGGTGACTGATCCCGAATGTCTGACCCTACTGTAGACAGATCTGTAGATAACATCTCTAGATGTTATCCTGATACTCCTTGGCAATGCTCCATCCCTAGATGCGGTGACATTTCCCATAAAAAAGAGGGATGCTATAGGGCAGAGGGGTGAGATGTGCAGATCATAGCGTCAAACAAGACTTGGTTCAAGTCCCTTACTCTACCCTGTATTCTTTTTCTTACTTTAATCAAGTTGAAACATTGATTTCCTCATCTATAAAATGAGAGTAAAAAAATACACTTGGTGTACATTCTGCTAGCTGACTCCAAGACCCACTCACAACCACCACCCCCCACACTTTCTGCCATTGCAGTTGGAAACTTGATGCCCAGGTAACAATGTTTTCCAGTCTCTCTTGCAGCTGGATGTGGCCATGGGACCAGTGACCAGCAACAGGGTTATACACAGAAATGCTATATGTAACTACGTGTATGATGGCCTCTGCTTCCCTCCCAGGGCTTGGAATATGGAGGCGACACCGAGTCATCTTGGACCATGAAGACGGGAACCAGCTTAGAGATTACAAAGCCATCAAACAGAAAGTACTAAAGCCAATATAAACCTCTATAACTGTGGCTTTTATTACATTACCCTACATCCTGCCACTTCTTCACAGACTTACAGAAAAACACAGGCACATGCAAGAAGAAAGAGCCAAGCTAAATCCACTGATTAGAACGTGCGTGGTACATCCTGGCATGCAGAAATCTAGAGACTGGTACTGAGGAATCAAAATTTATGCAACAAATGCTCTGCGTGCCATGCTAACCTACTGGGATCCGGACTGCCTGGTCTGTACAGGTGGAAATCATGATGATGCTGCTAAGGGGGGGGACCAGCAGAGAACACATCTGCGCCCGCCCACGCTTCATTACTTCAGCCGGCAACCTCTCCAAAAGCTATCTGGTCATTAAATTCTGATGTCTTTCGTTTTGTTCAGTGATGAAGATAAGAGCAAGGACAGCAAGTTTTAATGACTTCTTTCTTGATAGGTACAGAATAAACAGTCTTTCCCATAGAGGCACAAGCTTGGAAGAAGAGCTTTCTCCCTCTAGAAGAGGAGCCAGCCATCTTGTATCAACCCGACGCTGAGTCTGGACACATTCCCCCGGCTTAGCTAGAATCCTTTCAAGAGTTCACGATGGGAACTAGCCCCCAACAAAAATGAAGGAAACTGAATGGGAATTTCTGCAGGAAAATTCTATCTAGTAAGGTATGCTCTCTGTAGTTATCTTACACTCCCAGCACAAGTGTCTAAACCTCTACAGAAACTGTCCTCTTCTGAAGAAGGGGGCATCAAGGTCTAAGGCCCCAGAGTGAGTTGCCGGCATGGTTTATGGATTAAGAGGCACCACCATATCCCATAAAGGGGGGCATCAACATTTCGTCCCCTATCTGTACCCCAGTGCTATGTCCCAAGATTGAACCCATTCCATCTCAGCACCCTGAGATAAGGCCAGATTCACTGCTCAGCAACCTTCACATATGAGATTATGGCCTGCATACCAATGGCCACACAGATCCTAAGTGTGTCCTCCATGTTCCATCCAGAGTCAGGACGCCTGTGTGGACACGCTGGAATGGAATGCCTGATGCCAGCTCCAGGATGCCCCGGTTAGATCACAAGTACAGCAACTGTCAGCGACTATGAAGATAATCAAGACTGAAGTCACACCTTTTGGTTCAGCAGAGGCCAGCAGCCCGAATTTTTGTCGGTGAGCTGCAAGGGTGTGACCCGGCATGTCATGTCTAATAACTCTCTTGTCTGAAGTCTGATGCGCTAAGAGATCTGGGCTGCTCATGTTAAAAGCTGGATTTCCAGTGCCTTCCATAGCTTCTCTATCTTCTTTAACTAGAGCAAACAAAACAAGGAGGTCAGAAGATCACTCTAAAGCAAAATATATTCCAATGACAAGCAGAAAATTCCTTCCAGTAAATTCTTGTGCAGAAAGACTCAAGTGTATCATCCTCAAATGTCACCAAAACAGAATTAGGTTAAAATTAACTCTTAAAAAAAAAAAAGAATAAATGATTAAAATAATTACAAATTGTACCCTGACAAGCAAGAGCAAAATTTCGCCCACAGCCATTTGTCTGTAATTAGTTAATTAATCCTTACACAAATTATGAGCAATAACTCATCAAGCAGGGCTCACCCATCAGAAATTCAGCCGACTTGGATTTCTTCTGCTTAGTTTGCTTCAGAGCCTTCTGCTGAAACTTCTGGAGGGAAATTGTTAAATGAATAAATTAGCTAAAGAATGAAGATCATCATTTATGATCCACAACTAACACAGTATTTTAAATATGGGATGGCATTGAAATGTCATTTAATTTACATCTCTCCTAAAGGGGTCAAACACTAATTGAACAACAGAAGTGGAAGAATTAAATAAAATAGGATAAGAAAAGTTAATACAAATGCCAAATGAAGGTCACATTAAAATACTTTGTTTTTATCATTTTTAATTAATGCAAAGGGCCCTCAACAAATTAAGAACACTAGAAAATTTGCACTGAGAGGCTTGCTACTACAGCATCGGCCTGTATTTGGAAGAAGCTGCAATGCCATTTCATTTCAGTAAAATAGAATTTTCATGGAGAAAACGTGCCCGTGCTAAGCATTTGTTCTTGCTTGTGTCCATATTTGCTTTAAACTGCGAAGTTCCAGCATGTGAACTAATTATTTATTTAAATCTACTCAGGGATAAAGATGACCCAAAATTGCAGTAAATTCAAAATAATATGAAGTGTCAAGGCTCATGCTTTTATGGGAATTGCAAAAATTTCATAAAATGCCACATCACTGAAAACCAGAATTCATTACATGACTGGAAAAGCCATTAATATTAGAATGCATAATAAATGTTCAAAAATGAAAATGAATAGCCAGAAATATTATTAGAGCTCTCAGACTCTTACAAGTTCCAAATGAATACTTGATAACTGTCAGACTAAATTTTAAAAATATCCACAGTAGAAATGTTCAAATTCAGATTATAAAATTTGGGTTAACCATAAACCAAAAAAGCAAGAAAGATAAAGCATGGAAAAATCAGCCAACCGCGGTTATGTGTAAAGATAACTCCATATCAGACAACTCATTAAGTATCTGATGACTGCGTTCAGAATAACAAAATGTCTTCTCCACTTTAAAACCCCTGTGTCACTGCCTTTAATAGATTTTCTGGAGTTTCTAATATTTCCCTTTTGAGTTAAAATGTTTATCATAAACCTGACCTCTTTCAAAAAATTCTTTCATTCTTCTTATAAATATCACAAAATAATTAAATTATAATATAACAGGTTGTATAAACAGCCTGGCATTATAAAAGCACATTAAAGATTTATGAACAAATAGGCCATGTTACTAACCAAAACACAGGGTCTATTTTTCTGAAAATCTCTTCTTTGAAACATAAAGTAAATAGTGTGCAATAGGTAAGAAAAAAAATATTTTGTATCACTATAAAAAATTAAGGAAAAAGATGTACTCCAGAGAGGAGACCAATAGGGTTAAAAATCATACCTCCCCCTAAAAAAAACAACTAAAATTTCTTTTAAAGAAAATGCATAACAAATCTTATTGAGAAAAATCCAATAATTTTCAAAGCTTTTTTTCTTGCTCTCAGGAATTCTGATTTTTTTTTACATCCATAGTTAAAGTAGAATGATGTACTCTGAGAAACTGCTCTATTTAAAAGATAAAAACAGCATTAAAACCTGATAAAAATCCTAAAACATATACTATTACACTTTTACATTAAAATGTATGCTTCAATAACAAGAGACAATACATTGTCCTAATTCACATCCTTCCTCAACTTTTAATATAAAGAAATTAGACTCTATTCATTACAAACTTGGTAAACTTAAAACACAGTCATTCGCAGTTGCAGTCAATGTTTCTGCATGTTATTAAGAGAGAGGTTGAGGTGTGATTGTTCTTTGCACAAACTTCATCAGAGGCAGCGGCAGACCTGAGTTTTTTTTGACATGGTTCAGTAATTCAAGCATTTCAACTCCTTTTAGATCCAGTTAAACATGCTTTTAAATAGATGGAGGTGGCCTGTTCATAGACCTCATTTCCTTACTCAGGACTTCCAATGAAATTGTGGACTTTCTCTCTAATGTTTAAAAAGGTCTCAGAGATATTTTCGCAGGTTCACATATTGAAAAGGCAGGCCAAGTCTGACTGTACACACCAGAGAGAAATTTTCCGAGAGGATTACCAAGCGATGGTTTGTGTTTTGTGACCTCTTTACTAGGAACACATGTGTAAGGGGAAATTGGCAGTGATTTCCCACTTCTCCACTTGGTCAATTTCTTTGCTGTTCTCTCTCTCTCTCTCCTTCACATATGAGCACCTTTCAAGGGTATAAACTGTGATTTCATGCACCTCTTCTCCACTGAGATTTTTCTCTTTCCTGATGAGATTTTATCTCCTCAGCTCAGGCAAGACATCCATTCCTTCATCCCTGGCCGCATGTGAGGTTGGCTTGTTTATGGAACTTATAATATTTTTAGTATGTTCGTATTACCTTACTAAATACCTATATAGTATTTGAAACATTAAGTTAAGAAACAAAATTTAATCATCAGTTTCTTCCTGTTTCCTGTTTATGTCTCCTTCCTCCTGAAGAGAAGCAACATGTTTAGAAATCTCCACTGAAACTACTCTGGATAGACTTGATGGCTCTTTCCCTTTACATTTCTATTTAATTGATATAATCTAACTCCAAATCAAATCGAAGCCAGCAGTGTCTGATAAGACATTTATTTTACATGTGTGCTTAAGTAGTGATAAATCAGGTCTTTTCAAAAAAACTTATTAAGGTTATGCAACTAAATACAGAAATGTGGTGTGAAAAAAAGCAAGTTAATACTTTGGGATTTGAATGGGGGGAGCTAGCTGCCTGGAATTAGTAAGAACTGACAGTGTTTTGGATGATATTTTCCTTTTCATTAAAAAGCAACAAATACCTTTTGATGCAACACGATCAACTTGAAACAAAAACAAAACAAAAAAAAAAAGATACAGTAGCAAACACGAACAACTACAGCAAATTCATTTATAACCTAAATGAGCTAAAACCCACGAAGTATCTTAAAAGGATGTGATTGTTGTCAGAAGGAATGGGGTCCCCCGGCTCCGCGCTCAGCTTGCACTCAAAGCCATGGCCGAGGGGCGCGGCGGGCGCGGCTCGGAGCCTGGTGGGCACAGACCAGCAAGAAAGTGAGTTCTGCATACTGCACAAATCAGGGCTCAGTTCAGGGCAGTCAGATTGCATCTGGGATCAACCGACTGTGCTTCATGAAACCGTCAGCCCTCATTTGTGTCTAGCTGTTTTCCCCTGTCCGGCTGTAAACAAGGCCGGCTGGGGGTTGTCGGCCTCCCCGCCCGCGCGCGGGGACACCTCACAGCCAGAGCTCGCCGGGGGCCTCCGCGCGCACGTCAGGGTTCCAGCTTCCCGACAGCCGATCCAGCGCACGCCTGGCAAGTCACAAAGCGAAGCCACTTCGGCGTGACCGAGTTAGGGCCTCCTTTCAGAAACATACCTTAGATGCTTCCACATTCTGGCATGGCCCGTCTCTTCTATGAAATTAATTGAGGTGTTCCTATAGGAGTAACTGTTTCATGTTTTTGTTTTCAACTGTTTTTGTTTTTGTTTGGTTTTGGGGGGGGTTGTTTGGGTTTTGTTTGTGGGTTTTTTTTTTTTATTGGTTTGGTTTGGTTTGGTTTTGGGGAGGGTTGGATTTTTTTTTTTTTTTTTTTTTTTCCTCAGCAGACTAGCTCAGTTGATTTATCCAGTTGGGGAGGAATGGGTGGTAGTGATAGTTTTAGTTGTTCCACTGCTCTGGGGCTTTGCTTGGATCAACCGAAAAAAAAAAAAAATGGCTAGAAATACTGTCAGTCTGGTCCACCTCCAGGAACCTAATCATGCCTGACTTGCTTGGAGGAGTGTAATGGTGGTAAACAGGAACAGGTATGTTGGCTTCTGTTCCCCTCCACTTCGGCCCTAGCATTGCCTTTACAATAAAGCAAAGGACTGTTTTGAAGGAACATCATCACAGTAATAAAAGAGGGTGGGGGGGGTGGTATTGAAGCCATTTTCCTTGGCAAGTGGCAGAAAGGTAATATTTAGTATTCACCACATTGAATTCTCCTAGCCAGCTGGTCGGTCCCTGTTAAGACTTTCATTTATGCAGCTTGAGCTGGAACCTTTTTTGTTCCCCCAGTCTATTACTTTGTCTGTTTAAGGGATAACAGCCAAAGTGAAACAGCTTGCAATTTGCACCTGTCTGCTCTAAGCATTCCATGTTAGATTATATAGGGAGCAAACTCTTCATTGCTAATGAGACCAAGACCAGGTGGGGCTGAATGCAGTTTTGTTTGGGGGGAGGCTTACAGGATATTTTAGTGGGGTTTTTCCCCCTTTCCTAAATAATCTGATTGGGACCTCCCTATTCTGGTTTTGAATTCCTAGACTAAAATAATACAAAGCAAAAAAAAAAAAAAAAAAAGTAGTTGAAGTTGTGTATTCTTTTTTTAAAAAGATTTTATTGGGGCACCTGGGTGACTCAGTGGGTTAAAGCCTCTGCCTTTGGCTCAGATCATGATCCCAGAATCCTGGGATCAAGCCCCACATGGGGCTCTCTGCTCAGCAGGGAGCCTGCTTCTCCCTCTCTCTGCCTGCCTCTCTGCCTACTTGTGATCTCTATCTGTCAAATAAATAAATAAAATCTTTAAAAAATAATAAAAAATAAAAAAGATTTTATTTATTTTCTTTGAGAGACAGAGCAGGAGCAGTTGGAGAGGCAAAGGCAGAGGGAGAAGCAGAGTACCTCCTGAGCAGGGAGCCCAATGTGGGGCTCGAATCTGGAGATCATGACCTGAGCAGAAGGCAGATGCTTAACCGACTGAGCCACCCAGGTGCCCCAAAGTTGTGTATTCTTCCAAGAAAAATTTAAATGTCATGTATGTAACTGAAAATTGAATCAACATTCAGTCTGAGCTGCCTCAGATGAGAAACAGAAGAATTAAATGCTGGGTTATATTCAAGTTGTTGTAAGCACAAATACCTAGAGAGAACTTTAATTTGTAAAACTGGCCATGAAAAAAAAAAAGTTGTTAAAATATTTTTGGCCATGACAGAAACAGGACAAGTTTCTGAAATGACCCCAAGGGCCGGAAAGTGAACCAGTGTTCTCTGCTTATATTACCTTTGAAAATGTTATTGACTGGATAGAAAATAAAAATTCAAGTGACTGAGTTCAAAATCATACACGGAGAGATGTATATGTGATATCATCATGTGAATCACAGAGACATTCTCCACAAACGCACAAGTGTCTGCACATGATTCTCTCCAACTTTTTCTGGAAGTACACCTGTGGGCTGCCATCTGTTTTTAAAGAATTTAAATTAAATTCACTGTGATGAAAGAACTTTAAAGCCTATGACATTTTCCCAAATCTTAAGCTTTCTTTTTTAAACATAATAGTAATTTTTAGATAATTTGCCAAAATATCCTTGAAGATTATCCAAAATTTAGTAAACAATAAATTTATATAAATACAAACATGTATATGTGTGTATATGTTTGTGTATATATACATACATATGGGATATATACTGAATATATAAACAGAATATATATTTATATATATATGAACAGAATACATATATATGTATGTAATTTTAATCAAAGGATTCAGGCTACATTTGGGTTCCAAAAATCTCTTACATCGGCACTTCCTGTGGAAATGACAACTGATAACGGTGCCAAGTTTAATGTCGTCAAGGTGATCACAAACGCGGTCTCACTGGTAACTTCTCAAGTTTCGACGGCTGTTGGCATACATCTCGCCCGACAGATAACACTCCAGCTCGTCAGGCTGGACCCTCTCACAGGACTCTCGGAGTCCTGCCAGCCACTGCCGAGTCTGGGTAGGTCAAAGGGTTGAGCCATGTGTAATTCAGAACAGAGGAGGTCCCACGGTCACTCCACAAAAACAATTACACTACTTATTTCGCTCTAGCCCTTGCCCCAAACTCACAAGCCTCACAGTTTCAGTGCGGCCAATCTAATTCTGCCCCTGGGCGATAAGCCACATGAAAATATGTGGTGCTGTGTTTATAAATCTAATCAAAACTAGAAACAGTGGACAGGCACAATGAGGTCCTACTATGGATCATGGGAATCCTTGGAAGTTCTGAAGGCACCTTTGTTTAACTTCTACAGACTCTCTTTTGCTGTTACATTGTCTGCTACACTCGTTAATCATCCTCTTTACTCGTGAGTGCTACAAAGGAGGCTAAATTTCTCCTCGCTTCTATACGTCTCGTCTGTGGATAATATTATGAAAAATAAAGCTTAAAAGGCCGCTTTTAAAGGGAAAAATCAAAGTGGGAACTACTGTTATATCCATCTTACCTCTCCATCCATGTTCTCGGCTCCTTGCCCTCGGCAATGCACAGATTTAAATAGAGTCCCTCTAAAAAAGAAAAATAATATTTAAAAACTGGAATAAATTGGTCTGGCCATAAGATAGATGAAGCAATTTGGGACCAGAGAGCTATGATGCTTCTTAATGGTCCCAAGAAGTCTCAGCGTCGAGTCAACAGGCTTGGATCTGGGGGCGTGTGTTTGCTGTGGCTCTTCTTTCCAGAGCCAGACTCCTGAAAACTGAGAGTCCGTGAATGTTCACAAAACGTTTTACTCGGAAAAGTTTAGCCTTGATCAAGACAACCTAAACTTCCTGTTTTATGCCCAAACGGTGACTAATTTAGATGGCAACAAAAGTATCATAAAAATTGGCTGTTGATGCTTTAGTTAGCTTGTCTACATTATGTCCTTAAAGATGGGATCCAGGTTTGCAACTGTCCTACATGGAGGATACCTGATAAATTCCACCAAAAATATATGCACTTAGGGACCAAATGGATTAAGTTCTGAGAACTTCACCCAGCAAAGAGATGTGATACATAAGTTCTCATGAAGGAGGTGTGTTTTTAGCGCTCTTAAAGCTCCTTGGATTTGGGGCATCTGGGTGGCTCAGTGGCTAACCCTCTGCCTACAGCTCAGGTCATGATCTCGGGGTCCTGGGATCCAGCCCTCCATCAGGCTCTCTGCTCAGCAGGGAGCCTGCTTCCCCCCCTCTCTCTGCCTGTCTCTCTGCCTACTTGTGATCGCTCTCTCTACCAAATAAATAAGTAAAATCTTAAAAAAAAAAAACCTTTTTGGATTTTGATTTTAATTAAAATACAGTTGTTACAAATAAAGAATGCAAACTTCAAAAACAAAAGGAAGCCACAATCCAAACAAACCAAAATTCAGATGCTCAGAATTGGCAGAACAACACAAAAGTTCTCTCCTGACGTGTATCGCGGTAGTCTGAACACTCCCAGGAAATTGTGCACCTCAAGAGTTGAGAAAACAGATGTACAATAAAAAGTAAGTGCGTGCGCACACACACACACACACAGCGCAAGCTTCAGGTTGCTGTTTTGAATTGCAAACGAGGATAAATTTAATGTTCAAACAGTCTGATAAAACAACCATCTGGAAACTGAAAAACAAAAACAACAACAATAACCAAAAAACCTCCTTAGAGCCATGTGATAAATCATCAAGTTTAATCTATAAGATATTATATTGGATATTATCTCAACTGATAAAATTCTACACAAGAACTCAGTCTGGGACCAGACGATTATAATAATGTGTGGGAATAATAATAAATGGGCATTTTTTCTAATGAGCAAGATAGGCCCAGCATTTATTAAAGGAACATTCACCAAAGGAGGCTTTTCAACTGGGAGTTTTTCCTTTTGAAATGGTTATCAGTATTTGGCAGTAAAACAAAGTACATCATATATGAATAATATATGTAACACTTTTTTTTTTTTAATTTGGAACTCTTAGTCGTCATTTTAAAAAGCCATTTCACCATGTGCGTATGAGCTCTTACATGGCTAACAATGCTGAAAAATGAAAGATTTTAATCCTTCTAATGTTAATTTTAAAACTCACTTTTTTCTGTATGAGTAACACTGAAGATTTGAAGATTATATAGCTTACTTCCTAAAAGAAAGGAAATGCATATAAAACTTTTTCAAAGGAAAAAAGTCTACATTAAAATGAGAAAATTTGAGCCAGTTAGCAAAAGTTGAGGTTTGACTTGCTTGTTTTTTGTTTTTGTTTTTGTTTTTGTTTTTTCCCATGGCATAGTGCCTCAAGAGTAATCTCAGGGCACATATTTCTGGGAATATATGTCAACTGCGAATCTATCTTCTTTGGGCTCCTTAAACTTGGTATTATTCTAATAGCTAATATCTGTAATTTGTCAAGTGACTCATGTTATTCTCATCATAAATTTATTCTGCAGACATAGAATCCGAAATGTATGAGCCACAGAACAAGGGTGTCACCACTCACATCAATATAGTGCTCAGAAAACTTTCTAGTAAAGCAGCCCACTTCTGTCCCTTCACAGAAGGCTGCATTTTAGACATCTTTAAGCACAGATACTTAGCATGCAATGTTAGTACAGTGAGACTCCATAAAATTATGAAATAAGGTCAGAATCCTTTCATTCTCTCATATAAAACAGGTAGCTAAATCTGGAAAGTGCTTTGATAGAACCGAGTGGTGTATCATTCATTCATTCATTCATTCCCTTATTTTACCAATTGGTGTATCATTTGAAAAGCTGTACAATTGTATATTTCCCTGTCTGACAAACAAAGGATATGATCTAGAATGCTTCCCTGCTTGGGAATCTCTGGTAGCTTAGAGCAGGCATTATTTGCAACAGAAAGCCCTAATTTCCATGTATCTACAAGCTGGAATTTGGGAGTCAGATCCCTTCCAGTTGGGTCAGATCCCTTGCAAACTGTAGAATAGGGGCAAGGAAGAATGATCTGCCCGCTCTGAGCCAGGGGACTCTCAGGGAGCGTGTGACCAGGCTGTGGGACATAACAAAGATACAGACAAGGTGTCATTGCTGATCTAAATGACTGACTCACAAATGTGTGTGCCTGGTGCAATTTCTAGGAATTTAATTCGAAGGCCTGCAAAGGAGGAAGGAATCATTAAAAAGTAAAAAATGACCCTTCAGTTGCTGAGAGCAATGGCAAGGATGGTAGACGGAGGCACAGGGATGAAACAAGTTACAGGGACCAGTGGTGCCAAATCGGTGAGAAAGATGCACAGGCAGCAGAGTGGACTTTGAGAAACAGGCGGGATTCAAATCTAAATAGAAAAGGAGAGCTAGCAGAGCCCTATGCACACAGAATGGCAACAGAAGTGAGAATGAGCTTGCAGAACAATGAGCAGACTCTCGGCAAATAATAATTTGGTGAGCAGCCACCACACCACTTAAAAAACTGATAGTTTGGGGCACCTGGGAAACTCAATTTGGTTAGGCATCCGCCTCCAGCTCGGGTCACGGTCTCGGAGTGGTGGGATGGAGTCCCTCGTGGGGCTCACTGCTCAAGGGGGAGCCTGCTTCTCCCTCTCCCTCTGGACTGCTCTCTTGATCTCTCTCACTCTCTCTCAAGCAAATAAATAATAATAAAAAAAAAACTTTCAAAATAAAAACTGGTCACTTGTGGAACCGGCAAAATACAGAGGCAATTAGAGAACTGATGTATTTGCTGAACTGTCTGGTGTCTTACATTATCAAGAAAGTCCCCAAATAGCTTCCTTTTCAGAAGGAAAGGAAACTAAGTAACACTTATAAATCCTGTACATGTACCAGAAGCCTTGGGTTGAGCCTTTTAAGAACACTGGATTTAATGAACTGGTGGATACCATAACAAAATTGTCACCATGGCTACAAATTGGGACCATGATGTGGCATGTTAGTTGAAATGCAAGTGGACTATCATAGGAGTGGTGTCTTTAAGGACAGTCTCAAAGTCGCAAGCAGGTCAGTAATTCCAATATCACCTCCTTACCAGTAAACTGTTGACCACGTTCTGTTGAGCTTAGGGTAATCATCACTCTAATTTGTATAGTCACTTTTTTTGGTTGGTTTGTTTTAAGGCAGATTTGAAAATGGCTTTCCCCGAAATTGTTGACCTTGTATTGCAAATTAAATCCTGACATTGCCAAATCTCTGACAACTGGTTCACTGCTTCCAGAGAAGAGAATTAACATGGCTACAGCTGTCATTTCATTGCATTTTTCTTCTCAAGCAGACCAGCAAGGGCAAAGATGGTGTGAGACAGAGGTTGCAAGCCAGATTCTGTCTGCAAACATGTTTTGTTGTTGTTGTTGTGTTTTGTTTTGTTTTACCTCCACAGTGATTTAAAACATATTGAGCCTATATTTTAAAATAAGAAAATTAGTGCTAAAAATCCAACTTCTGGCTTCTCTTGGAAAATTAAAAAATTTGGCAAGCTAGGGTCAACTTCCATGGTGAGCTAGAACCATACTCCCTAGGCATTGCTCTCCTGATCTCCAGTTCCAATTCTTATGCTGCAAACCACAAACCAAAATGTAAGCTCCACAAGGACAGAGTTTATTTAACTCATTGCCACACCCTCAGAGCCTAGAACAGAGCCTGGCAAGCAGGGTTGCTTGATCAATATTTAATGTTGAATGACACTATCTCAGGGGTGACAGGTAACTTTCATGACTGGCTTGAAGAAAACAGGCATGTCCAGGAACCGTCACAATGCATGTCTCACTTAAAAAAAAAAGAAATGCAGGTCAAATAAATTCTGCCAGTCCTCAGGCAGAAAGGGAAAGTACCCACATATTCTGCTTGCACTGCTGTTTTTCTTATAAAGAAATATTTCTCAGCATCCCTGCCACTATCAAAAGTAGGGCCACAGTGTCAGGGAAAATGAGAGTGAACACAGACCCAGCACATTTCACTCATTTATATTTCTTGGCCTGGCCCCTACAGGCATCTGAATTTGAAACCTCTGCGAGAGAGATGGGAGTAGGTCTCATACCCCCGTAACAAACTGTTCTACCATAGTCTTCCCTCAGTCTGCTCAGTAGGTTCTACACTACAGCTTACATCTACATTCGAGAATAAATAGAAAGAGGAATTTAAAACCTACCACGGAAAGTCACTAGTTAAACCTAACACACTATCTCTTTAAATAAACAGTCAGTATCACAGTGTTCCATGGACGTGTATTTGCAGCTCAAAAAGCATTGGTGCAGATTTCTTGCACATGGGGAATGTGCCTAACCTCTGAAAGTCTCCAATTCCTCTGCATAATGGTTGGCAAAATTTAAAGATTATGTCTGTCAGACTTCCAGCTTCCACTTAGTGTATAGAAAGCCAGACAGGTATTGTTTCCATACATACAGAAAAATATACCCTGATTGTCTGCAAATTCACAACTTTTATTAAACCCGCCAGAGAGCTGAAGTCATGGCATAATCAACTAACCCAAAATCTGGGGCAAGTTAGGTGCTCCTAAGGAGTGAGGGGATGCATTGCCTTGCTCACTGAAGCAGACATAGGCCCCCATAGAAGCTAGTAAAAAGTCAGCTACAAATTGCTAACAAATCTCTAAAGTCTGAATGCGATCTAGTGTGAGAATATAGAACTTGAGGGAGCTTCAAACACACGGAGAGGGGTACCTGCGTAGCTCAGCTATTGAAGCAACCTACTCTTGGTTTCTGTTGCAGGTCATGATCTCAGGGTGGTGAGATCGAGCCCCAAATCTGGCTCCCTGCTCAGTGTGAAGTCTGCTTAAGATTCTCTCTCTCTCTCCCCTCCCCCAACTACCACCATTCATGCCAGTTCTTTCTGTCTCTAAAATAAGTAAATAAAATCTTAAACACACACGCACAACGGTAATTCACACTCATTCACAAATTCTTCTCCATGGACCTTCTGAATTCTCAGAAGAAAGACTGGCAAGAAGGCAAGAGTTTAGAGCAGTGATTCTAAACAGGGAGAAATTTTATCTCTACGAGGACATTTAGCTATGTCTGGAGACATTTTTAACTACCATACCTGGGGGGATCCTATTTCTACCCAGTGGTTAGAAGTCAAAAATGTTGCTAACTCTTCTGCTGTGCACAGACTAGCACCCTCTTACAAAGAATTATCCGATCCAAAATGTCAAGAGAACTGCAGTTGAGAACCACTGCATTCACATTTCCAGAGAAATCCTCCCTTGTGATGCAACAGGGCCACCACACGAAGCCCAACCTGGATATTCTCTTTTTCTCCTATTAGGAACAAAGCCCTTACTTTTATGAGAAATAGCAACAAACACTGGGATTTTTTTTTTTTTTAGATTTTATTTATTTGAGAGAGTGGGAGATGGGGGAGGGAAGAAGAAGAAGAAGCAGACTCCCCACTGAGCAGGGAGCCCAATGTGGAGCTTGATCCCAGGATCCTGGGATAAAAACATGAACTGAAAGCAGACATGGTATCAACTGAACCATTCAGCTTCTCAGCAGCAAACACTGTTGCACCCATCGCGACCCTACAACAAGCCAAGGTTAAGACCCATTGTAGCTGGGAGACACAAAACTACCCTCTAGCTCTGGTGTGTGGCAAGAAAACATCTTGCCCCAAACTCTTAGAAGTATCCTACTGAAGAAAGAGGGGGAGGATCTGAGACAGCCCAACCCCTGGGACCCAGAGACAGAGCAGCTTCCTGAGGAGACCACTCACTCACCTTACCATCAGGCTACCAAGTGTTAAGCAGCAAGCAACATCAATGCACAGCCGTCCAAGGACAAAAGATTAGAATAGAGATGCTCCCTCATGGGCAGGCACAAAGGAAAGTCTTAAACTTGAAGCCTGAGCAGACCTGAGGAAATTTTACAAACTACCACCATTCCAAGCACAAGTTAAGTTTAAAGGAATTCTAAACCTAGGGGACACTGATGATAGCCACAAGAACAACAAACTCCAAATCCACCTCAAGTACTGGTAGACTGGCCAGACTTCCCACATGAGAAGACTAGCAAAAGGAAAAATATGCCATTGCTGGCCAGGAATAGTATCTACCTCGGTCTACTGTCCTGCCCAAGATGACCTGCTTTCAAATAATGTTAGATGACAAAGAAGGAAGGAAAAATAAGACAAAACTCTCTGTTAAAAAGGCAAAATGATCAATAGAAGTGGACTCAGGTTCAACCTAGATATTGGATCTATCAGATAGAGAATTTAAAATAATATGGGGCGCTTGGGTGGCTCAGGCAGTTAAACATCTGCCTTTGGCTCAGGTCATGATCCCAGAGTCTTGGGATGGA
Organism: Mustela putorius furo; assembly: GCF_011764305.1. Taxonomy (NCBI): domain Eukaryota; kingdom Metazoa; phylum Chordata; class Mammalia; order Carnivora; family Mustelidae; genus Mustela; species Mustela putorius. Next base: position 7,341,087 of record NW_025422022.1, read on the forward strand.
GCCCTGCATCGACCTCCTTGCTCAGTGGGAGGCCCACTTCTCCCTCTTCCTCTGACCCTCCCCCTGCTTGTGCTCTATCATACTGTCTCTCTGTTAAATAAATTAATTAAAAAAACTAAAAAATTAAATAATATAATTAGATAAAGTGACATCATGGCAACACAGGTCATTCCTGTCTTCTATCCCCTTCACAAAAATAATAGCTAGCAACATCCATAGGCAAGACACCATTGTGAAAGTCTTATAACCCAGGGAGTGAGGCTAAAGTGCAACCCTGACAACAGAGGCAGAGGATGCCATTAGATGGATAAGAGGAGTAATTTTACTGATTCCATCAACCCTCCCCCAGGTCAGCACAATGCCTAACAGAGAGGGTTTCTCCAGTGGGAAAAAAGAGAACCCAAGATGGATATCTGCTCTTCAAGCATTGAGGGATACTCCCTGGGAGACTCAGTCAGGTGTCTCCTTATGACCATCACTGGGAGAGCCTAGGCAGCTCAAAGACTAAATCAGATAGAAATGGAGAAAGGGGCAGGATTACAGTAACCATTGCTCAAATCTCAGTGACTGTGGTCCTGATTGCCACAGAATCTGAGCAGATATCCCAACTAGAAGCTCTGTTCATAGGCTGACCTGGTGGCCCCATCTCACCAGGGATCTCACTTGGCAGTTCTGTCTCATTTGAAATCCCAGACAAAGGGCTATACTGCCATGGGGCACATCCTATGGCACACCTGGGATGACACACCTGGGATGGCACACCTGGGCATAGGTGCAGGGTTGCAATCTCATCCAACTGCTAAGCATAGCCTCCAGTTCTCCTCGACCAGGAAACATGGCTATGAATGTCCAGCAGCACATTCTATGACCTGCCTGGGCAGGGAGCCAAACCAGCCACCTTATCCAATTGTTGAGCATAGCCGCTAGCCCTGCATAATCAAGGAACCTGAACAGTATCCCAGGGAGCCTCACAGCTCTACCTACAATAACACCTAGCTTCAGAATCCAGCCTACAATCTCACACAGCAGTGAAGGGCAGCATATGGTTTCCCTTGACAATTGAACACAAACTATGATGTTGACCAGTCAGAGTCCAGCCAAAGAACCTAGATAATCATGGAGCATAACCTGTGGCCCTACCCAACAAGGGACTGAAGACAGTGACCTTGCCCAACTCTAAAGTACAGTCTCCAGCCCTATATAATGGAAGGTTCCATCTGATTAGAGACCTGACCAGCAACCACACCCAACAGCAAAGTACAATCAATGGCCTACTTGATGACAAAGTCCAGTCTATAGTCTCACCTAACTTTAGAGTACAGTCTTCAGCCTCATCTGATTACAGAGCACTGCTTGAGGCCCCATCCAACCATAAAGCTTGGCCTGGGGCCCTTCCTGAACAGAGTACCAGTAGCACCATCCAGTAGAAAAGCATACCTAAGGTGGCACAAAACCAAGATTATGGAGCACAGCCCACACCCCTTCCCAGTCATGGAATCCAGCCAGTAGCACTCTCCTATAAGGGATTAGAGCCTTTAAACCCAAGCAATGAGAGGTAATTGCAGAGCCTAGATAGTGGCCCTACCTTACTATAGAAACAGATAGACATTACATCTAACCAGAGAGCCCACCAAGTAGCCTGGCTTGAATCTAGAACTCAACCAGCAGATCTATCAACTGTGGAGCCCAACCAGCAGCACCCCTCCCCACCTCCAACTTCAGACCATAGACCATCATTTTGCTGAACTAAAGAACAAAAAGCAAGCCTCACATGCTGATGTATGCTAGCAGCTGACCAGTTTAGTACCCCAAGCTGAGGTGACTGGCAAAGATCTTTCCCTACTAAAATAAACCTGTTATTCTGGAATAAGAGAGCCTTTTATCAAATACAATTATACTAATAAGAGGGAGGAACAAGATGGCAAAGTAGTAGGAGACCTAAATATCATTGGGTCCCAGGCATTCAGCTAGATAGTTGTCAAAGAGTTCTGAATGCCTACAAACTCAAGAGGAAATTGAAGAGAAGAATAGCAGCAATTCTAGGAACAGAAAAGGGACCACTTTCTGGAAGGTAGGACGTGTGGAGAAGTGAATCTGAAGTGATGGGAAGAGAGACCGCAGGAGAAGGGGCCAGCTCCCGGCAAGCTATGGAGCAGTAGAGCACAAAATCAGAGCTTTTAGGAGTCTACTCCTTGGAGGGACATCATTCCAGAGGCTAATCCAGGGGTGGAGCCCTCACAGGGACATGTGGTCTCAGGACTTGCAGGGCCACAGAAAGACTAAGAGTGTCCAAGTGTGGCAGAGCTCCCAGGTATTGAAGCAGGGAAGTCGGCTATAGAGACAGACCCGAGGAGTGCCTCTCAGCTCCAGGTTACCTTAAACCATGATCCAAGGCACTGTCAGACCACTGTTCTTCGAGCAGGGACCCCACAAATGACAGATCCAGGGAGACTCACCTTCTTCCTCCAGGAGGAGTGGCACAGGAGCACACGTAGGGAATCTGCTGGGCTTAGAGACTCCAAACAGGGCTGTGCACCAGAGATAGAAATACCAGGTCACAGTCCAGGTGAGCATGGAGTGTAGTTGGAGACCAGGGAGACAGAAGGGATTGACTGCTTTTCTCTGAGGGCACACTGAGGAGTGGGGCTCCAAACTCTTGGCTTCCAGAGGGCTGGAGATTGGGAGGTTGCCATCTTCATTCCCCTGCTCCAAATCTCTACAGAAAGTGTTCAGGGAACAAAAGCTCGGAGAGTGAACCCAAGCAGATTACTTAGCCCGGCCCCTGGCAAGCATATGCAACTCTGCCTCAGGCAAAAGCATTTGAGAATCATGGCAACAGGCCCCTCCCGCAGATGATCAGCAAGAAGAACATCCAGCCAAGACCAAGTTCATCAATCAATGAGAACTGTGGAACTGCAGAGCTAGGGGAACAAGACACATAGAATGCATGGCTTTTTCCCCATGATTCTTTGTCTTTCAAAGTTAAATTTAAATTTTTTTCTTATTCTATTTTTCAAATTTTTCCTCTTTCTTATTATAACAATTTTAAACTATTTTTATCTTATCAATACCTTTCTTAAAAATCATTTTTAACTTTCATTTTTATAGTCATATTCTATCAATTCATTGTATTTAACCTCATTTTTTGTCTACATATAGGTTTTTCCTTCTTTAGAATTTTGAGATACAGTTTCTTTTAACAGATCAAAACATATGCTAAATCTAGCACTAGGCTTTGTTCTAGTCTCCAGCCTAATCATATTCTTTCCTTTTTTTCCCCTTCTTTCCATCAACTTCTTATCTTATTAATTCCTTTTTTAGAATCTTTTTTAAATTTTCATCTTTACAGTCATATTCCAACCCTTCATTGTGTTTACCCTTATTTTTGTATATATATAAGTTTTTCTTCCTTTAAAATTTTGGGAGGTAGCTCCTTGTATCAGACTAAAATACACCCAAAACAGGTGTTAACAGTCACCTCACAGGCAATACAATGGCACTAAAGTCATATCTTTCAATAGCTACCCTAAATGCAAATGGGCTAAACACCCCCATCAAAAGACACAGAGTATCAGAATGGATAAAAATAATAAGATCTATTGATATGCCATCTGCAAGAAACTCATTGTATACCCAGAGACACCTCCAGATTTAAAGTGAGGGGGTGAAAAAACAATTTACCATGTTAATAGACATCAAAAGAAAGCTGGGATGGCAATTCTCATATCAGATTATTTAGATTTTAAACAAAAGACTCTAATAAGAGATGAGGAAGGACACTATATCATACTTAAAGGGTATGTCCAACAAGAAGATCTAACAAGTCGGGGTGCCTGGGTGGCTCAGTTGGTTGAGGGACTATCTTCAGCTCAGGTCATGATCCTGGATTTCCTGGATCAAGCCCCACATCAGGCTCCCTACTCAGCAAGAGTTCTGCTTCTCCCTCTGCCCTTCCCCTTCTCACTCTCTCTCTCTCTCTTTCTCATTCTCTCTCTCAAATAAATAAATAAAATCTTGAAAAAAAGATCTAACAATTTTAAATATCTATGCCCCTAAGATGGGAGCAGCCAATTATATGAACCAACTAATAACAAAATCAAAGAAACACATTGATAATAATACCATAATAGTAGTGGACTTTAACAGCCTCCTCACTGAAATGGACAGATCATCTAAGCAAAAGATAAACAAGGAAATAAAGGCTTTAAATGACACACTGGACCAGATGGATATCACAGATATATTCAGAACATTCCATCCCAAAGCAACAGAATACACATTCTTCTCTAGTGCACATGGAACATTCTCCAGACTAGATCATATCCTGGGCCACAAATCAAGTCTCAACCAGTACCAAAAGATTGGAATCATTCCCTGCATATTTTCAGACCACAATGCTTTGAAACTAGAACTCAACTACAGAAGGAAAGTTGGAAAGAACTCAAATACATGGAGGCTAAAGAGCATCCTACTAAAGAATGAATGGGTCAGCCAGGAAATTAAAGAAGGACTAAAAAAAAAAAAAAATCATGGAAAAAAATGAAAATGAAAACAAAACTTGAAAATCCTTGGGATGCAGCCAAGGTGGTCCTGAGAGGAAAGTATATAGCAATATAAGCCTTTCTCAAGACAAATAAAGGTGTCAGATCACAGGCTAACCCTACACCTAAAGGAGCTGGAGAGAGAACACCAAAGAAAGCCTAAACCCAGCAGGAGACGAGAAATAATAAAGATCAGAGCAGAAATCAATGAAATAAAAGAACAATAAAAACAAAAGAACAATAAAACAGATCAATGAAACTAGGAGTTGGCTCTTTGAAAGAAATAATAAGATTGATAATCCCCCTGACCAGACTTATCAAAAAGAAAAGAGAAAGGACCCAAATTAATAAAATCATGAATGAAAGATGAGAGATCACAATCAATACCAAAGTAATACAATTATAAGAACATATTATGAGCAACTATAGGCCAGCAAATTTGACAGTCTGGAAGAAATGGATGCATTCCTAGAGACATAGAAACTACCATAACTGAATGAACCAGGATGAAATAGAAAACCTGATCAGACCCATAACCAGTAAGGAGATTGAAGCAGTCATCAATAAACAAGAGCCCAGGGCCAAATGGCTTCCCAGGGAAATTCTACCAAACATTTAAAGAAGCATTATATCTATTCTCCTGAAACTGTTCCAAAAAATAGAAATGGACGGAAAACTTACAAACTCATTTTATGAGGTCAACATTACCTTGATCCCAAAACCAGACAAAGACCCCATCAAAAAGGAGAATTACAACACCAATATCCCTGATGAACATGAGAACAAAAATTCTCACCAAAATACTAGCCAATAGAATCCAACAGTATATTAAAAGGATTATTCACCACAACAAAGTGGGATTTATTCCTGGGCTGCAAGTTTGGCTCAACATCTGCAAATCAATCAATGTGATTCAATACATTAATAAAAGAAAAAGAACCATATGATACTCTCAATAGATGCTAGAAAAGCATTTGATGAAGTATAGCATCCTTTCTTGATCAAAACTCTTCAAAATGTAGGGATATAGGATACATACCCCAATATCATCAAAGCCATCTATGAAAAACCTACAATGAATATTATTTTCAATGGGGCAAAAACTGAGAGCTTTTCCCATAAGGTCAGAAACACGGCAGTGCTCTCCACTATCACCACTGCTATTGAACATAGTTCTAGAAGTCCTAGCCTTAGCAATCAGACAAAAAAAGAAATAAAAGACATCCAAATTGGCAAAGAAGAAGTCAAACTATCACTCTTTGCAGATGATTGGATACTTTACATGGAAAACCCAAAAGACTCCACTCCAAATCTGCTAGAACTCATGGAATTCAGTAAAGTGTTAGGACATAAAATCAATGCACAGAAACCAGTTGCATTTCTATACGCCAACAGCAAGACAGAAGAAAAAGAAATTAAGGAGTCGATTCCATTTACAATGCACCCAAAACCATAAGATACGTAGAAATAAACCTAAGCAAAGAGGCGGAAAATCTGTACTCAGAAAACTATAAAGTACTCAGGAAATAAATTGAGGAAGACACAAAGAACTGGAAAACATTCCATGTTCATGGATTGGAAGAACAAATATTATGAAAATGTCTACCTAAGAAGAACAAATATTATGAAAATGTCTACCTAAAGCAATCTACACGTATAACGCAATTCCTATCAAAATACCATCTTTTTTTTTTTCAAAGAAATGTAACAAACAATCCTAAAATTTATATGGAATGAGAAATGACCCCAAATAGCCAGAGGAATGTTGAAAAAGAAAACCAAAGTTGGAGGCATCACAATTCCAAACTTCAAGCTCTATTATAAAGTTGTCATCATCAAGACAGTATGGTACTGGCACAAAAACAGACACATAGATCAATGCAACAGAATAGGAAGCCCAGAAATAGACCATCAACTCTATGGTCAATTCATCTTTGACAAAGAAGGAAAGAATGTCCAATGGAAAAAAGTCTCTTCAACAAATGGTGTTGGGAAAATTGGACAGTCACATGCAAAAGAAAGAAACTGATTCATTTCCTTATACCACACACAAAAATACTCAAAATGGATGAAAGACCTCAATGTGAGAAAGGAATCCATCAAAATCCTTGAAGAGAACACAGGCAGCAACCTCTCTGACCTCAGCCACAGCAACTTCTTCCTAGAAACATCACCAAAGGCAAGGGAAGCAAGGGCAAAAGTGAACTATTTGGACTTCATTAAGGTCAAAAGCTTTGCACAGCAAAGAAAACAATCAACAAAACCAAACAACAACAGACAGAATGGGAGAAGATATTTGCAAATGACATATCAGATAAAAGGCTAGTATCCAAAATCTATAAAGACTTATCAAACTCAACACCCAGAGAACAAATAATCCAATCAAGAAATGGGCAGAGGACATGAACAGACATTTCTGCATAGAAGACATCCAGATGGCCAACAGACATATGAAAAAATGCTCAACATCACTCAGCATCAGGGAAATACAAATGAAAACCACAGTGAGATGATCACTTCACACTAGTCAGAATGGTTAAAATAAACAAGTCAGGAAATGACTGATGTTGGCGAGGATGCAGAGAAAGGGAAACTCTCCTACACTGTTGGTGGGAATGCAAGCCGGTGCAGCCACTCTGGAAAACAGTATGAAGGTTCCTCAAAAAGTTGAAAATAGAGCTACCCTATGATCTAGCAATTTCACTACTGAGAATTTACCCTAAAGATACAAATGTAGTGATCCAAAGGGACACATGCACCTGAATGTTTATAGCAGCAGTGTCCACAATAACCAAATTATGGAAAGAACCTAGATGTCCATCAACAGATGAATGGATGGATAAAGAAGATGTGGTATAGATATACAAATGAATATTATGCAACCATCAAAAAAAATGAAGTCTTGCCATTTGCAACAATGTGGATGTGACTAGAGGGTATTATGCAAAGCAATATAAGTCAATCAGAGAAAGATAATCATATGATCTCTCTGATATGAGAAACTTGAGAGTCAGGGATGAGGGTTGTTGGGGGAAGGGAGGGAAAAAATGACACAAGATGTGACCAGGGAGGAAGACAAACCAAAAGAGACTCTTAATCTCAGGAAAAAAACAGGGTGGCTGGATGGTGGACGTTGGGGAGGGTATGTGCTATGGTGAGTGCTGTGAATTGTATAAGACTGATGATTCACAGACCTGAACCCCTGAAGCAAATAATACATTAAATGTTATATATGTATGTATGTATGTATGTATGTATGATACAAAGATACAAAGATTATGGATAATCAGGTAAACATGACACTACCAAATGAAACTAATAAAGCTCCAACAACTGACCCTAAACGATTGGAAAAATACAAAAAGATTATGGATAATCAGGTAAACATGACATTACCAAATGAAACTTACAAAGCTCCAACAACTGATCCTAAACGATTGGAGACCTATGACCTGTCAGACAAAGAATTCAGAATATTCCTCTAAAAGAAGTTCAGGAGGGCCACTTGGGTGACTCAGTTAAGCATTGGCCTTCAGCTCAGGTTATGATCTTAGGGTCCTGGGATCAAATCCCACATTGAGCTCTCTGCTCAGCAGGGAGTCTGATCCTCCCTTTCCCTCTGTGTTCTCTCTCTCTCAAATAAATAAATAAAATCCTCAATAAAAGAAAAGAAGTTAGAGACTATAATTAACACAGACCACTACTGATTAAAGAGATTAATCAATTAAACTAATTAAAGAGACTATAATTAACACAGACCACTACTGAAATTAAGAAAACAGTGCATGAATAAAATGGGAAATACAAAAAGAAAAGGAAACCATCAAAAACAAAACAATCAGACAAACAAACAAACAACAAAAAAAAGATGAAACTTAGAACTCAAGAATATAATGACTACACTGAAGAATTGAATGGAAATCATTGACAGCAGAATCTACCAAGAATAAAGAATTGAGGGCGCCTGGGTGGCTCAGTGGGTTGAGGCCTCTGCCTTTGGCTTGGGTCATGATCCCAGGGTCCTGGGATCGAGCCCCACATCGGGCTCTCTGCTCAGCGGGGAGCCTGCTTCCTCCTCTCTCTCTGCCTGCCTCTCAGCCTACTTGTAATCTCTGCCTGTCAAATAAATAAATAAAATCTTAAAAAAAAAAAAAAAGAATAAAGAATTGATGAACTCAAAAACAGATCATTTGAAATTATCCTGTTAAAGGAGAAAAAAAATGAAAAAAGTGAAGAAAACCTACAGGATTAATGAGAAACAAGCAAAAGGAGTAATGGACACTTTATGGAAACCATGAAAAAGAAGGAAAAGGGACAGAAAGTTTATTTAAAGAAATAATAAGTGAACACTTAAACATGGAGAAAGAAATGGACATCCAAATACATGAGGCTCAAAGGATCCCAAATAAGTTGACCTGTAAAGAGTTACACTGAGACACATATAATTAAATTATCAAAAGACAAAGTAAAAATTTTGAAACAACAAAGAAAAAACAATGCCACATAAAAAGAACCCCCCTCCACAAAACTATCAGGGGATTTCTCAGCAAAAACTTTTCAGACCAAGAGAGAATAGGATGATATATTCAAAATATTTAAAGGGAGAAAAGAAAACTGTCAACCAAGAGCACTATACCTGGCAAAGCTGTCCTTTAGAAATGAAGGAGTGATAAAAGCTTTCCCCAAAAACAAAAGCTATAGAATTTATTACTAGTAGACCTGCAATGAAAGAAACACTAAAGGGTATTCTATAAACTGAAATGAAAACATGTTAATTACATCATTAAAAAATCAATATGTGAAACTCATTGTAAAGGTAAATATATAGCCAAAGTCAGATTTTCTAATACTATAATGATGGTATGTAAGTCATAACTCAAGTTTAAAAGTTAAAAAAAACACATTAAAAATTACTATAACCATACTAATTTGTTATTGGATACCATGCCATAAAAATTATATAAGTTGTAACATCAGTAACCTAAAATATAAAGAGGAAAGTAAAGATATAAAGTTTTGTATTCTACCAAAGTTAAGTTATTAGAATAAGATGTTATAGTAGTAAGATATTTTATATGAGCCTTATGGTATTTACAAAAGAAAAATCTGTAGTAGGTATATGAACAATTATAATAAAGAGTCACAGAATAATACCACAAAAAAATCATCAATCAGAAAGGAAGGCAGCAAGAGAGGAAGGAAAAAATTTTGGACTACAAAATAGTCCAAAAAAACAATTACCAAAATGGCAATAGTAAGTCCTTACCTATCAATGCTTATTTTCAACATAAATGGGTTAAATTCTATAATCAACAGATAAAATTGGGTAGGTAGATTCAAGAAAATAAGATCGAACATCATGCTACCTACAAGAGATTCAGTTTAGTTTGAAGGACACACATAAGCTTGAAAGTGAAGGGAAGGGAAAAGATTCCAAGAAAATGGTAACTAGAAGAAAGCGAGGATAACTATATTGATATCAGAAAAAAAAATAGACATTAAGCTAAAAATGATAACAAAGCACAAAGAAGTCAAACAGGAACCATTAATCAAAAAGATATAAAAAAGTATAAATATTTATGCAGCCAACATCAGAATATCTAAATATAAAGCAAATAATAACCAAACTGAAAAAAAATAAACATCAATATAAGTAGTTGAGGACTTTAATACTCCTTCTCAATGATGGATAGATCATTCACATTAAATTAATAAGGGAATAGTGGATTTGAGCAACACTATGGACCAAATGAACCTCTAATAGACATATACAGAACATTTTATTTAAAAGAAGCAGAATACACATTCTTCCCAAACATACACAAAACACTTTTTTTTTTTTTTTAGGACAAATCATAGGTTAAGCTATAAAACAAATCTGAACAAATTCAAGAAATAAGAATTATACCAATTACCTTTTCCAACTAATATAATTGACTCTAGAAATCAACAGGAGGAAAGCTGGAAATCTCAGAAACATGAAAATCAAACAACACAAGTTCTGAACAATCAATAGATCAAGAAGAAAGAGAAAGAAATTAATTATCTTAAGACAAATGAAAAAGGAAGCAAAACATACCAAAACTTATGGGATACAACAAAAGAAATAATAAGAAAAAAGTTTACAGTTATAAAATTATTCATCAAGAAAAATGAAAGATCCCAAATAAACAGCTTTATACTATACCTAAAGGAAGTGAAAAGGAAGAACAACTTAAACCCAAAGTTACCAGAAGAAATAAGATTTGAGTAGAAATAAGTGAAATAGAGAAAACTATGGAAAAGATCAGCAAAACTAGTAGTTGGTTCTTTGAAAAGATAAACAAAATTGACAAACTCTTAGCTAGATTAACCACAAAAAAAGGGAGAGAAAAAAGTACTCAAATAAATAAAATTATAATGTAAAAGGAGACATTACAACAGATACCATAAAATACAAGAGTATAAAAGATATAATAATAAATAGTTATATACCAATAAAATTAAAACACCTAGAATAATCAGATGACTTCCTAGAAATATACAATCTACCAAGACTGAATTATGAAGAAATAGAAAACCTGAACAGAAAAATAATTAGTAGGGAGATTAAATCAATAATCTAAAGCCTTCCAACAAAGAAAAACCCAGGACCACATGGTTTCACTTGTGAATTCTATGAAACATTTGAAGAATTAATGCCAATCTGTCTCAAACTCTTCTGAAAAATAATGAAGAGGAAGGAACATTTCCAAAATCATTTTAAGGCCAACATTACTCTGATATCAAAACCAAATAAGGACACTACAAGAAAATAACAGGCCAGCATCCCTGATCAAATAAGATGCAAAAATTCTCAACAAAATATGAGCAACCTCTACTCAAGAGTGCAGTAAATAGATCATATACCAAGACCAAATGGGCTTCATCTCTGAAATGCAAGGATGATTCAACATACGCAAATAAAAATAGTACACACAATGATAGAATAAAGTGTAATGATCAAATGACGGTATTCACAGATACAGAATTCACGTGCATTATGAAGGAATGACAAATACAAAGAGGTAGAGAAAACGCCTGAAAAAATAATGGCCTAACAATTGAGCATCAAAATACATGAAGCTAAACTGTGAAGGGACAATGAAAGGATAAATAAACAATTGAATGCTATAACTAGAGATTTTAATATCTCACTCTCAATAATTGATAGGACAACTAGGAAGAAAATCAAAAGGAATACAGAAGGATGACATTACTAACCAACTTGACTTAATAGAGTTTTATGGCAACATCCAACCCAACAGTAGCAGAATAAGCATCTTTTAAGTACATGCAGAACATTCTCCAAGATGCACCATATGCTAGGATAAGTATCAATAAATTCTAAGAATTGAAATAATTCCAAGTATGTTCTCTGACACCAAACCGAATTAAATTAGACATAAAAAACAACAAACAATTAGAAAAATATTTGAAAATGAAACAACCCATTCTAAATAACTCTTGGTTCAAAGAAAAAACCACAGGGGAATTTAGAAAATATTTTTAACTGAACTAACATAAAAACTCAAGATATCAAAAAACTGGGGGAGAAGCAAACACATTGTTTAAAGGGAAATTTGTAGGTTAAAATGTCTGCATTATAAAAGGTCAGGAATCATTAATCTAAATTTCCACTTTAAAAAACTAAAACAAACAAAAAGCCCAAAACAGAAACAGCAGATTTAATCCAAAGCAAGGATTGCTAAAACCAGAGTAGAAATCAATAAAAAAGAAAAAGCAATAGAAATATTCATTAAAACCAGAACTTGGTTATTTTAAAAGATAACAGAATTGGTAAAATTTAAACTAGGCTAACCAAGAAAAAAAGAGAAAAGATATAAATTACTAAAATCAGAGATGAAAGTGAAACATTATTATAGACCATAATAAAAGTTTAAAAGATTACAAGGGAATATTGTGATTGACTTCCTACCAATAAATTAGAAATCTTAGATTAAATGGGCAAATATCTAGAAATTACCAAAGCTGATTCAAGAAAAATAGAAAATCCAATGTACTTAAAACAAACAAACAAGTAAAGAAATTAAATCAGTGACTTTAAATATTCCCATAAAGAAAATCTCAAGCCCAGATGACATCACTAATAAATTTGGTCAAATTTTTAAAAATTTTACTTACTTGTTTTAGAGAGGGAGAGTGTGTCCATGATTGAGCCGGGAGCAGATGGTGAGGGAGGGGGGAAAGAATTTCAAGCAGACTCTCACACTGATCATGGAGCCTGATGTGGGCCTGGATCTCTCCACCCTAAGATCATGACCTGAGCCAGATGATTAACCAAGCCACCCAGTTGCCCCTGATCAAATATTTAAAGGAGAAATAATATCAGTCCTTCACATTCTCTTTCAGAAAATAAAGGAAAGAACACTTGCCAATTCATTCTATGATGCCAGTGTGACTGATATCAAAGCCAGGTAAAAAATTGTATAAGGAAACAAAACTACCCTTTATCAACATAGAAACAAAAATCCTTAACAAAATATTAATAAGTCAATCCAGCAACATATAAGATAATGTTACACAAAGACAAGTGAGTAGTATCTCAGGAATGCAAGATTGGATTAGTATCTTCTAATCAATTAATATAATAAACCATAAAATTGGAATAAGGGATTAAAAATACATGATCATCATGAATAGATACAGAAAGCTCATTTGATGACATTTTACCCCATTAATGATTTTTAAGACTTCCAGCAACTTAGAAATATAAGAGAATTTCCCCAATCTGATCAAAGTCATCTAAGAAAAAAAAAAAGTTAGCATTACACTTAATGGTGGAAGACTGAATGCTTTTTGCTTCATATGACTGGGAACAAAGCAAAGATATCCACTCTCACTGCTATTCAACATTGGGTGGAAATTTTTAACTTATATAATAAGGAAAGATAAAGGAAGAAGGACCATACAGATTAGAAATCAAATAAAATTGTCATTATTTGAAGATAACATGATCCTGTTCATAGCAAATTCTAAAGAATCTACAAATCTACAAGTAAATGAACTTAGCAAGGTCACAAGCAACATACAAAACCCACTGCATTTCTATAGACATTGAATGAATAATCTGAAAATAACGTTAAGGAAACAATTCCACTTCCAAAAACATTTTAAAAAGATAAGATATTTTAAAATGAACAAAGGAAGGGGAAGTCCTATATACTCAAAACTAAATAAAATATTGATAAAGAAGATCTAATAAATGTAAAGACATCCATGGTCAGAGATTAGAAGAAGCAATAATATCAAGGTGGCCATTCTCCCCCAAATTAATCTGACCAAGAGCTTGTTGCAAAATTGAAAACCTGACCCTAAAATGCTTATTAAAAACAAAGGATCTAGGGCGCCTGGGTGGCTCAGTGGGTTAAGCCGCTGCCTTCGGCTCAGGTCATGATCTCAGGTCCTGGGATCGAGTCCCGCATCGGGCTCTCTGCTCAGCAGGGAGCCTGCTTCCTCCTCTCTCTCTGCCTGCCTCTCCGCCTACTTGTGCTCTCTGTCAAATAAATAAATAAAATCTTAAAAAAAAAAAAAAAAAAAAAAAAAAAAAAAAAAACAAAGGATCTAAAAATAGGCTGAACAATTATGAAAAAGGTGAAATTCCACTGCATAATTTCAAATGTTACTGTAAAGCAAGAATAATGAAGATATTGTGCTCTTGGTGGAAGGATAGGCATATCAATCAATGGATCGATTGATTTTTGTCAAAATCATTTTTGACAAAGATACTAAGGCATCTATATGCAAATAATAAACCTTTATATCCTGTACTGGATTGAATACTGCCTCTCCAAAATTCATGTTTATGTGGAACCTCAGAATGTGACCTTATTTGAAAATAAGGTCTTTGAAGGTATAATTAGTAAAGATGAGGCTATGCTGGCTGGAGGTAATCCTTGAATCTGGTGACTGGTGTCCTTATTGGAGGGAAGGGAGGACACACATGGAGACACGGTGAAGAAATCCACATAAAGATGGAGTCAGAGATGGGAGTTACAGAGCCACCAGCCAAGGAACACCAAACATTGTGGGCAACCACCAGGAGCTAGAAGAGACAAGGAAAGATTCTTCTCTAGAACCTTTGAAGGGAGCATGGCTTTCCTGATACCTTAACTGCAGACTTCTGGGAAAACTGTGCGAAACTAAATGCAGAACAATGAGAGAATCAATGTTTGATGTATGAAGCCCACAGGCTTGTGGGATTTTGTTATGGCGACTCTAGGAATCTATTATGGATGTCTACATAACACCATTCATAAAAACAAACTCGAAATGGATCGTAGACCTAAATACAAGAGCAACAAATATAAAATATCCTAGGAAAGAAAAACAAAACATTTTTGCAACTCTGGTTATCTTGTTTGCAATTAGGGCACCAAAAGAAAAATCCATTAAAAAAAGAAGTGGAAGAATTGGCCTTCACAATTAAAAACATCTGCTGTTTAAAAGACACCTGTATTGGTGTCCCACTGTAGCATACCACGTCATCACAAACTTAGCATTTTAAAACAATACCCATGCATTACTATACTTCAAAACTTTGGCATGGCATGGATGGGTTCTCTGCTTAAACTGAAATCAAGATGTCAGCTGGCTATAATGTCATCAGGTTTGAGATCTTTGTCCAAGCTCACTCATACTACTGTCAGAATTCAGTTATTTGGGGGCGCCTGGGTGGCTCAGTGGGTTAAAGCCTCTGCCTTCAGACCCAGGACCCTGGGATCCAGCCCCGCATCAGCCTTTCTGCTCAGTGGGGAACCTGCTTCCCCCTCTCTCTCTGCCTGCCTCTCTGCCTACTTGTGATCGGTCTCTGTCAAATAAATAAATAAATAAATCTTTAAAAAAAATAAAAAGAATTCAGTTATTTATATATATAGGACTAAAGTCTATAGGACTAAAGTCCTAAATTCTTGCTGCCTATCAGGTAAGAGCCATTCTGAGCTTCAAGAGGTAGCCATGTCATGTAGCCTTCCCTTATTTAAGCCAGCAAAGGTCCATTGACTATTTCTCATATTTTGAATCTCCCTAACTTCCTCTTCTATCACCAGTCAGAGAAAGTTCTTTGAAAGGGGGCATGTAATTAGATTTGCCTACTTCAATAATCTCTGTATCTTAAGGTCAACTAATATTAACAGACTTTAGCTATTGCAAAAACCTTTCACAGCAATACTTATATTAGTGTTTGATTGAATATGCAGGGGGCAGGAATTTGGGGGAAGGCAGGGGGGACAGGGAACATCTTTAAAATCTGCCTACCAAAACATCATTAAGGAGCAAAATGACAAGCCACAGACTGGGAGAAAACATTTTCAAATCATGTATCTAATAAATGACTCATATCCAGAATATATAAAGAACACGTGTAAGTCAATAATAAGATAATAAGCAGCCCAATTACAAAGTGGACAAAAGATAAGGAATAGATTTTACCAATATGAATGGCCAATAAAAACACATGAAAAGGTCAATGTCATTAGTCAGTGACATTCCCAGGCAGTTTCCCAAGTGAAATATAAACTTACATGCACACAAAAGTCCATACACAAGTGATTATAGTGGTCTTATTTTGATTGCCAAAAACAGGAAACAACCTAATGTCAGTGAGCAGATAAACAAACTGGTACATGCATGCAATGAAATACCACTCCACAATAAAAGCAATAGATCTCCAATATGTTTGCTAAGTGTAAGCATACAGACTCAGTATGGTGCTCCCAGAAACTGGGAGTTAGGGAAGTGGTGAGGTGTTGGTCAGAATATCAAATTTACTGTTAGAAGATGAATACCTTTTGAGGGTCTAATGCACAAGCTTGTGATTTTAATTAATGTATTATATACTTGATATATCTTAACTAACTTGAATTTAAATAAATTTAAAGAAAATAAATGAAAAGCACAAAAAATAATACATTATATACTCAGAAGTTTCTGAGAGTCTAAATCTTAAATGTTCTCATTACAAAAAAAGAAATAGTAATTATATGACATAATGGAGTTAGCTAACAGAGAGAGTTATAATCATGTTGCAATATATAAGTGTATCAAATCCACAGCTTGTATAGATTTATACAATGTTATATATCAATTATATTTCAATAAGCCTTGAAATAAAGAAAAAATGCAAACTCAAAGTCAACATAACGTATCGTTCCATTCATATGACATTCTGGAAATGACACCTATAGAGACAAAATTTGTCACTGGTTGCCAGATGTTAAGAGTGGAGGAAAAATACAAGAGGATACGGAGCGGAGGTAGGGCAGGGGATGGTAATAGAATTGTTTTATGTCTTGATTGTAGTTATAGTTACACAAATGTATGCACCTGTCAAAACTCACAAAGCTTTATACTAGAAAGGGTGAATTTTATTATACATCAATTTTATCTTAACTTGAAAAAGAAAAACCCAATGTATATAAACTGCTTGGGGAAGAGTAGACCCTTTAAAATTTTTCTTAATTTTTATCGGAGAAATAAATGTGCATGGTTAGAAATAAAATATTATAAGAGAGGTAATGCAAGTCTGTCACACCACTTTGACCTACCCCAATTCAAAAACATAGAGGTAAAGATTTTAATTATTTCTATTTTTGTTTGCTAGAATGGTTAATGCCATAGCTTTAAATAACACAATTAATACAATGATAAATATTTTATAATTGACATATATTTACATATTATATGAATAATAAAGAGTAATAACATTGAAATTAATTTCATGTTTCTTATGTTGTTTTCTTTTTAAAGTTTTTTAAATTTTATTTAATTTTTTATTTAATGTATTTAAATTTATTTGAATTTTATTTAATTATTAAATTTTATTTAAGCCCACATTGGGCTTCGTGCTCAATGCAGTATCTGCTTAAGTCCCTCTCACCCTCTACTGGTTCCCATGCTCTCTCTCACACACGCTCTCTCTCAGACAAATAAATAAATCTTTTCAAAAATGTTAATATTCTAACTCCCAGTACTTATTAATGTGGGTTTATTTAGAAATAGGATCTTTATAGATCCTTTATAGATGCTCCAGTTAAGATGAGGTCATTAGGATAAGTCCTGATCTAATATGACTAGGAAACTCATATAAAAGGGAAATTTGGACATAAAGAGAGATACCGATGGGACAAGATGATGTGAAGATACAGAGAGAACACCATCCACAAGCCAAAGAACACCTAAGCTACCAAAACCTAGGAGAGAAGAAGGAAGAGATTTGCCTCTCCCCATCCACCCCACTATCCCCAGCCCTTAGAAAGTACCAACCCTAACAACACTTGCACCTTGGACTTTTAGCCTCTACGAATTTAAGGGAATAAATTTCTGTTGTGTAAGTCACCCACTCATGTATTCTATTCTCCTTTTCCCCTTCTCATCTTTTTCAACTGGAATTTTAATTGGATATCACTCATCTCATATATTCTAATGGTTACATTAAATAATATTACATATCCGTTTATTATTTGATTTGTTATTTTGGAACCTACAGAAAGAATCTCACTTCCTATCTTTCTAAGATGAACATTTTAGGATCTACACTCTTCCCACATCTTCCTTCCGATCTTCTATCTCCAAAACGCTATCAACTGTACTGCTATTTTTAATTTTCAGGATTGAGGGTCACCTGTGTGGCTTAGTCAGTTAAGCACCTGACTCTTGATTTTAGCTGAGGTTTGATCTAAGGGGACTTAATGTAAAAAAAAAAAAAAATTGAAAATATATATTCTGTAAAAATCATAATAATTACAAAAGTTTTATGCTTTGTCTCTAAATTGAATCTAACAACCAACACCTGATAACAGCTTTATAATTATGACTATCTTAATAAGGCTTAAAGAAAGAGCATGTATATAGTTTGCTACGTTCTATTTCTTCTCATTTCAGTGTCATGGGTCCTTTTCAAAGAGAATGAACTCAGAGTTCATTGAATGAACCCTGTGTGAACATCAAGGTTAAATGGCCCATTCATCTGTTATGACTCCCACTTGTCCATCAATTTTCTTCCTTCTCTCTCTCTCTGGAAATTCAGTTCATGAAATGTTTGGTTTCCTAGGTTGAACCTCTGCTTCATTAACTCTCTTCCCCATATCTTCTAAATCTCTGACATTTTTTCCTTCCTTCCGGGAACATTAACTTAACTTTGTTTTCCAACTCCTTTATTGGCTTTTTTTTTTTTTTTTTTTTTTTTTTTTTTTTTTTTTTTTTTTAAAGATTTTTTTTTTATTTGTTTATTTGACAGACAGAGATCACAAGTAGACAGAGAGGCAGGCAGAGAGAGAGAGGGGGAAGCAGGCTCCCTGCTGAGCAGAGAGCCCGATACGGGACTCGATCCCAGGACCCTGGGACCATGACCTGAGCCGAAGGCAGCGGCTTAACCCACTGAGCCACCCAGGCGCCCCGGCTTTTTTTTTTTTTAAGTTGTTTTTCAATTAGACTTCATTTCTTAGTGTTCTTTTCCGTTTTCTGCTGTTTCGTTTTTTGGCTCCCTATTATTGTTTTAGGGATGCCTTCTTTAATTCCTGCAAGGAGACTTTGAGTTTTAAATTATTTTGTTGTAATTTCTCCACTATCTTAATTACTTTCATTTCCCCAGGGTCAGTTTTTCAGTTTGCTTATCATGGTCTTTCTACTTTATGTTGCTGTTTTTTCCTCAAATACTTGATGATCCTCTGTTGACCGTTCATATTTAAGTACAGGAGTGTTGAAAGGCTAGCAAAGTCTTGTGTACGTGAGGGAGTCTTCTTTTTAGGGTAGAAAAGCATCATTTTAGGATAGCAAGATGAGAAAGCAGCTGCTAAACTGTCCTCTTCCCTGTGAGAGGAGAGCACGGGAATCCATAACACTTGCCTAAATGGTCTCAGACAGTTGCTTCAAAACTTTTAGAGAAGAATCTTCTGTTTTTGCCTATTGGCAAATGCCTGGCTGTTCGTCATTCTAAGGTTTTTAATTATTTTTTTTGTTTGCATATCCCCCAAAAAGAACTTTGAAAAACAATGTATCTTTTAAATGACTTTGAGTTGACATGCAAAATGTTCCATTGTAGAGTAAACAGTTGCTACAAATGTAATTTCTGGTACATTGTAAACACTTTCATCTTAATTAACCTTGGTGCATCGCTCTTACTCTCCTAAACACACCCAACGGAAGGGAGATACAATAATATTTGATACCCTCTATTTTCTGTTTTCAAAGTACATGAGCTAGCTCTTCTTTATTGTTGATCATTTGCAACATTACTTTTTTTGACTGGAACTCCTGTTTCTATTTCATTTCCCTTATAGAATTTTATTGTTTTATTCTAATGGGTCATATATTTGTGATTGAATAAATATATGTCTTCTTGAACACCCTATATTCATCTGCTGCAACAAAAATCTATATACAAATTGAAATTATACTTTTGCTACACTCTGTATGCCTGTAATGCTCTATTAATTTTTCCCTTCTCAGATGAGTTATAATTAGCTTACACTTAGCAAAAGTATATCATATAGAGCAAATATTGGAAAGTAATAATCAAACACAAAATGTAGAATTGTATAGAAAAATGTTTCTAATTGAAAGGAACACTACAAGGCCACTCTCTTCAGTTGGCATGTTGTGCACTGCACAAATTCAGGAGGTGGCATTCAACCCAAAGCCTTTGTGAGCATAGCTCTTGAAGTAGTGCCTCTGTGCTGGTCGGTGCAGGAGCGCATGGCTGGGGCCTTTTTGGTTAAATCATCTCACTTGTCTATGAAGAAATATTATAGAAACACATGTCAGCATCAATCGTCTTGCTCCTTTTTCCAGATAAACACACAGAAAAACATCATTCATGTGAATAAATAAATGAAAACAGAAAGCAGTTCACAGAATCATATTCTTTTTCATAACCTACCAGTGGCCCCTCAGAGTTGTTGCTACTGCTGGTCTTACTGAGGATACTTAGCATGAGGACAAGTGGCTGGGGTGGGGGGGGAGTGGGGAATGATGGGGTCAGGGTGGGGGGATGATGGGGGTGGGAGAGCAATACATCTGACTTTTGAGAGGCAGTTGTGAATCTGGGGGAAAGGGCAAGATGGGCTTTAGAAAAACAGTAACAGAGAAGAGGAGGATCTGGAAGTTAGTTACTTTAAAACAATCTGTGCCGGAAGGCAGAGATTCCCCTTTATGTGTAAGAATAATGCTGTCATTGGGTGGGGGGGGCGGCAGTGGGTGTGGAACCTGGGTTGGTTCTCAACTTTCAAATAAGCCTTGTATTTGCACTTCCACTCTGTTCTATTGGCCAGTTCCCTGGGGTTGTGCTGTCCCCCAGCTGTGTCCTTTAGGCTGTCACTCTACTTTTCCTGCTCTAGCAACCAATATTAGTGTAACTATTTTTTATTTTCCCAAAATCTGTTGTCATTTTTTATGAGCAGACACCTTCCCTCCCATCCTACATGTTTTTGGCTTTTACTAACCTTTTAATAAGAATTCAAGAGAGCATCCAAAACTATAAGATACCTAGGAATAAACCTAACCAAAGAGGCTAAGAACCTATACTCAGAAAACTATAAAGTACTCATGAAAGAAATTGAGGAAGACACAAAGAAATGGAAAAATGTTCCATGCTCCTGGATTGGAAGAACAAATATTGTGAAAATGTCTGATACCTAAAGCAATCTACATATTTAATGCAATTCTTATCAAAATACCACCCATTCTTTTCAAAGAAATGGAACAAATAACCCTAAAATTTATATAGAACCAGAAAAGACCTCGAATAGCCAAAGGGATATTGAAAAAGAAAGCCAAAGTTGGTGGCATCAAAATTCCGGACTTCAAGCTGTATTACAAAGCTGTCATCATCAAGACAGCATGGTACTGGCACAAAAACAGACACATAGACCAATGGAACAGAATAGAGAGCCCAGAAATAGACCCTCAACTCTATGGTCAACTAGTCTTCAATAAAGCAGGAAAGAATGTCCAATGGAAAAAAGACAGCCTCTTCAATAAATGGTGTTGGGATAATTGGGCAGCCACATGCAGAAAAATGAAATTGGACCATTTCCTTACACCACCCACAAAAATAGACTCAAAATGGATGAAGGACCTCAATGTGAGAAAGGAATCCATCAAAATCCTTGAGGTGAACACAGGCAGCAACCTCTTCGACCTCAACTGCAGCAACATCTTCGTAGGAACATTGCCAAAGGCAAGGGAAGCAAGGGCAAAAATGAACTACTGGGATTTCATCAAGATCAAAAGCTTTTGCACAGCAAAGGAAACAGTTAACAAAACCAAAAGACAACTGACAGAATGGGATAAGATATTTGCAAACAACATATCAGATAAAGAGCTAGTGTCCAAAATCTATAAAGAACTTATCAAACTCAACACACAAAGAACAAATAATCCAATCAAGAAATGGGCAGAAGACATGAACAGACATTTCTGCAAAGAAGACATCCAGATGGCCAACAGACACATGAAAAAGTGCTCCACATCACTCGGCATCAGGGAAATACAAGTCAAAACCACAATGAGATATCACCTCACACCACTCAGAATGGCTAAAATTAACAAGTCAGGAAATGACAGATGCTGGCAAGGATGCAGAGAAGAGGGAACCCTCCTAAACTGTTGGTGGGAATGCAAGCTGGTGCAAATACTCTGGAAAACAGCTTGGAGGTTCCTCAAAATGTTGAAAATAGAACTACCCTACAACCCAGCAATTACACTACTGGGTATTTACCCTAAAGATAACAAACGTAGTGATCCAAAGGCACGTGCACCCGAATGTTTATAGCAGCAATGTCCACAATAGCCAAACTATGGAAAGAACCTAGATGTCCATCAACAGATGAATGGATCAAGAAGACGTGGTACATATACACAATGGAATACTATGCAGCCATCAAAAGAAATGAAATCTTGCCATTTGAAACGATGTGGATGGAACTAGAGAGTAACATGCTTAGCGAAAAAGTCAATTGGAGAAAGACAACTATCATATGATCTCCCTGATATGAGGAAGTGGAGATGCAACATGGGGGGTTACGGGGGTAGGAGAAGAATGAATGAAACAAGATGAGATTGGGAGGGAGAAAAACCATAAGTGACTCTTAATCTCACATAACAAACTGAGGGTTGCTGGGGGGAGGGTATTTGGGAGAGGGGGGTGGGGTTATGGACATTGCAGGGGGGTCTGTGCTATGGTGAGTGCTGTGAAGTGTGTAAACCTGGCAATTCACAGACCTGTACCCCTGGGAATGAAAATACATTATATGTTTATAAAAAAATTTTTTTTAATTTAAAAAAAAGAGAATTCAAGAGAAATAAGAATATACGTGTGTGTGTGTGTGTGTACATATATATAATAATCATGGACTAAAAACTCATAGAAGGATTTTAATAAGGAGTTATCACATTCACCAGTTAATCTAAATGGATCATTCAAATATGTTCACACCCAGAGCAGAAAAGCTTCCTTCTAGAGACTGTTCAGGACTTCCCAGATGCTCCTTCAACCACACAGCTTGCCATTTTCATCATTAAAATGAACTTTTTCTAACGGAACCTATAGAGCCTGATACCGATAGGGATTGTGATTCAAGTGTAGTTTCAGGGTCACTGAATAGAAGTGCATACCTGCTTTATCCAAGCAAGAATTTTAACTCGCCATATTCCTAGCACCAGCTAGAAGAACACTTCCAAACGCATCTATGAGGTAGCACCACTGGGGAAAGGGAGGGAATAATTGCCTTCAGCAAACCCAGGACTTTAGAAAGTCCACCTGCTTCCTTGTTATTGATAGTGTGATTAATCAATCCCTAGAATCTGATTGAGAACACTGGGATATAAATTATGTTATATTCATAGTTTAAGAAACATCTCTGCTAGTAATCCAAAGCATATTTTAACTGCTCCTGGCATGCATTTCTGTATTACTGTCACATATGGGCTCACAAGAAACAATAGGGACCTATTTGTATATATGGTCACATTTCTATATTTCATTTTACTTCATATTCAACTCGATACTGGCTATACATATCAATACACATATCGGTGTGGGTTTACATTTCTTTGTCAGGTGTCTAGGAACAAAACATCTGTTGATTCATGAGTAAAGGGAAAGTAATGTCATGAAAGAATATTTTTGTTACCAAAAGAAACAAACATTGTTACTTACTTTTTTTTCAGAGCACCCAAGCCCTGAATGGTTCCTTTAAGCTGAAATGTTCTCCATCAGCAAGTTAATTGCTGGAATTTGCCCTATTTATTTCCAAGATCCACATTTACGTGTTTTTTCTCTCAACCAGTCAACACATATTTATTGAGCACCTACTATATGAAAGACACTGACTTAGGTGCACTGAAGTACAAGGATCCCTGTCCCTAAGGAAATTGCAGATGGAGAAATGACTGGTACACAAATGATAGGAATAGAAAATAGAAAGAGTTATTGAGATAAAATTGGCACAGTTAGTCACAAACAGACTACTGAGATATTGACCAAAGCCTAAAATCGGACCAAGGCAGAAAAGGAAAGAAGGAAGGAAGGAAGCAAGCAAGAAAGGAGGGAAAAGAGGGAGAGAGGGAGGAAGAGTCATAAGAAGGGTACGTATTTACATTGTGGTGATTGACTAGGGGCTGAAATTTTGTATATATGCTATCATTTCATTCTTACCGCAACACATGAGGGGAGCCATATTATCCCTACAGATAAGGAAATTGAAGCTCTGAAAGGTCAGGTGACATGTCCAAGGCCACCCAGTAAGCTGAGAGCCAACTGCCCTGACTAAACTCTTAGCGGAGTGGATCTCCTGTCACTTCTGCTCTTCAGTTGGCATCCAAACCCATCATTGTCCCAAATGAGGTATGTGAGAAAAACAAACAAAAAGCTTGTGAGGACGGCAAAATGGGTTTTCCTCCTTCTGTATGATTGATGGAAATCTAAAACCTCTCCATTGGTTCCTGAGTGAATTTTGACTAATATGCATATTTCTAAGTCTCCCAGTAAAAGTTCTGAACTAGTCCCACACTTCATATATATAAACTAAAATTAGCCCCTGAGAATTCTATGGGTTGCAAAGAAGTTAAGGAAATGTCCCCCACCTTCTCAGCTCCCATAACTTTGTATTGCAATGCTCGCCTGGGAAAACAGGAAAGGCAATTTATAGCTATTTGAACTCAAGCTCTTTCTAGTTCTCAAACTATAAAATATTCCATTTTATTAAACTGTTTCTTTCATTACTATTTTGTCATTCCCAGGATTATAACGATACTCACACAAATAGATTTTCACATATATAGATTTTTCATGTATATATGTAGTTTTCTGGTGACTTGCTGTTAACAACCATGGTAAGAGAAAAGTACTCCTTTTTCTATCCTCTGAATACCACCTAAAGGGAGATTATTATCTAGAATCTGACTTTATGTTTTGTGCTGTATAAACCTATATTAATGGATAAAACCAAGATCTTAAAATGGCGTATGTGTCTCAAGTACTTTTTTGAATCAATGAAAATCACAAGAGTAATGTAATCTCAACCTGTGCTTAGTATTTTAGAACCACTTACTTTTAGTTTGTGTCTCCTGGATCACAGAAACAGGCAGTTTATTCTAAGCCACTGGTTCTCAAATGTTAGTGGGCATCTTACTCTCCCAGAGGACCATGGGTCAGCCCATGGAATTGACATTACTGACAAGTTTGACAGTGAGATTGATGCCGCTGGTGCAAGGACACGCCTGTGAGAACCCGTTTTAAACAATCCTGAGTGAGGAAGACCATTGCACTAGGAATCAAGAGGCACAGACTCTGATTCTAGATCTGGCATCGTCTTGCTGTGTGACCTTGGAAAATGCATTTGACCTCTCTGAGACTCCACTCCCTCACTATATGAAATACTTAAATAATTATAAAATTTATAAATATATAAATTTTTATATATAATTTATATATAAAAATATATATTTTATATATCTTTATTTATATATTTTATATATATTTATATATTATAAATATATTTCACTATATGAAATACTTAAATAATTATAAAATTATTTAAAAAACCATATTATTTTATAATTCTTTAACTGACCCAGAAGTTCCAGTCTACTCTACCAGGCATACCAAACAATGGGAGACACCAGTTCTTAACAGCTAATGCAGTCATTGTGTTTCAAGAAAAAAAGAAAAAAAAATACACAATTGCCCCATCCTGTCTGTTCTGCAATAACACCATACATGTGTTCCTAAAAATCATCACACTAGGCTAAACTGTGAGGAAAATAAAACAAAACATGACTTATGGAGAAAGTGGGATTGGGGATAGAACACAAAAATTTCATCAGTGACTCATAGGAAAAAAAAAAGATAGGAACATAATAGAAACATAGGCAGAGTTTCATACATGTTCAATGATTTAAAAATGTGTCAATAGTACAATAATGTGACACTTTACCATGAAAAAGCCTTGAATTTTGCCGTGGAAATGGACTGGGAAGAATTGCAGCTTGTGAGTTACTGCAAAGTGATGAAAGAAAGGTGATTGGTGGTTAGACAGAAAGTTGTAGCAGCAAATATGAGGAGATGTGGTTCCTTATTCTCCACTCAGTATTGGCATGAACATTGTAATTTAGTGGTATTCAGCAATCTGAAATCCCAAGACATGTTTCTTTGTCTTTAAGACACAGGTTCTTCTATACATGCGTTTATAGGAGAAACGTGTTCATCAGCATTGAAAATTAGATCCAATGTGTAGCCTCCTTCTTCTGTTAATTTCTGTTCCAAATTCTTCAATGCCTTTCTCACCAGCACTCACAACTTTGCCTAACTGCTGAGGGCTGTGGACACTGCAGTGACATTTAAAATCACTATCCTGGGGCTCCTGGGTGGCTTAGTTGGTTAAGCGTCTGCCTTCAGCTCAGGTAGTGATCTCAGGATCCTGGGATTGGGCCCCTCTTCGGGGTCCAGGCTCAGTGAAGAACCTGTTTCTCTCTCCCTCTGCCCTACCCCCTGTTCCGTTTCTCCCTCTTTCAAATAAATAAATAAAATCTTAAAAAATAAAAAGAAAGAAAGTGAGAGAAAAAAAGGAAGGAAGGAGGAAAGTCGCTGGCCACCACTGGCATCTGAAGGGATCACTTCTGTAGAATTTGGCAATTTCTGCTTAAGGTCTTGGAAAACAAATACTGTTTTCCTGATACGTGCACTGCTTGGCAATTTGAACCAGGTACTTAGATCTTTCGGGAATGTTGAATGAGGTAGGTTTTTTTTTTTTTAATTTTCTTTAATGTCCAAGAAGGTTACAAATGTGAAAGAGTAGGAAAGGAAAATTGACATTCAAGGACAGTGCTAGCTGGAAGATATTGGAGGGGCATACATGTGTGCGTTTCTTGCGTTTCTGTGTGACTTGGCTGTGGAAGGAATGTACACAAACAAACTCAAAGGTCACATTTTATTCAGATCATCCCCTAACTCATCATTCACATTCATGTTTCCAAAACAAGCATTTGGCAAGATGAGTATACTCTTGATGACAAATACTCAAACTTTGATATTAGAGTTGCTAATGTCAGGGTGTAGAATACTGGAAATCTCTCATAATCTCTTACTGATGGAAATGAATACATTTAGAAATGACTTCTATTGGATGGAGAACAATTCAGAAGAGTCATAATTTTGATACAATTAGTCACAGAGTAGATGGGAATGGAAGGGTTGGCCTGGAGTTCCTTAAAAAGAAAGTGCTGACTCGGGTATTTACCAAGGCGATTACAATGTTCCCTGAGATGGTTTCTGATGATGTTTGATGACACACAGAGCCATTTCCATGAAAACTCAAGTTTTCAACCAACTCTGCCCCTTTTCGTGTCTTCGGTTACCTCTCAGAGAACATGGTGCTGATCTCTTTCCAAATTTTCGTAAATGGAAAAGCAGTTTCCCTTGATGACCCTTGTGGAAGGCCTTAATCAGAATTGTTTGCCCATACTTCTTGCAAACATTTTGATAGAATATGAGAAAAAAAAAAAAAAGAAAGGAAGAAGAAGAAAAAGATGAAGAACGTTTTCAGAAAATATCCTTAGGAAGGATGAAAGATGTGGAAATATTTTCTACAGGAACAGGAAGAATTTGCTGGGGTACATCAGGCTCTCAAGAAGAAAAGCCAAAAGAACATTTTAATTGCCCTAGAATGTTTCTTAATTCCTTTTTTGCTCTCATTCCATGCATCAGGAAATCGTGCTGGCTCTATTTTCAAAATACATCTACATCCCACAACTTCTCACCACCTTTGCTGTCGATAATCTGGTCCAACCCACTACCTCTGCAGTAATAAAAGTAAGTGGTCTCCCTGCTTCTCTCCTCACCCCTCCCCAGGCTTTTCTCAAACAAGCTGCCATGGTTGTCCTTTTAAGCTATCCAATGGCACCACATTTCATTCTGGATAAAACACAACTCATGGGGTGCCTGGGTGGCTCAGTGAGTTAAAGCCTCTGCCTTCAGCTCAGGTCGTGGTCTCAGGATCTTGGGATCGAGCTTGGCATTGAGCTCTCTGCTCAGCAGGGAGCCTGCTTCCTCCTCTCTCTCTCCGCCTACCTCTCTGCCTACTTGTGATTTCTGTCAAATAAATAAATAAAATCTTAAAAAAAAAAATCACAACTCCTCTATCTCTCCTGCTCTCATGTCATACTGGCTTCACTCAACTTCCTGGAACACACCAGGCATGTCCCACCTCTGCCTCAAGGCAGTTGCACAAATGTCACTACTTCAATGAGACCCATTTGATCAACCTATTTAAAAATCGCAAGCTGTTCTTTAATACACACATACTTACATTAGTAATTTCATTTATACTGCTCCTTTGTCTCACAAAGCATTTATTTCCTTCTACTGTGCCAGATAATTTCCTTTTCTTCTGGGGGGGTGGCTGGGAAAAGCTGCTGTTTTATTTTACTTTATTAACAGAAGTTGATATGAAAAAGAAGATGGCTGGCTATCGTCTGTGAGAGAGAAAATAAGAAATAAAGAAAAACGTATAAAAGAAAATAAGGAAATAAGGAAAACCTTTTTAGATTTTTAGATAGTAAGGAGAACAAAACCATTAAAAGAGTCACTTCCTGAAGAAGGCTCCTTTTGGTGCTTTCTGAAAGATAACAGGGTTTCATTGGTTAGGAATCAGTTTGAAAAACACCAAGAAATATGAGGTAATATCCCAACCTCTGTGTACTTTTTTAAAGATTCATTCATTCATTCACTTATGGGGAGGAGGGTTGCAGAGGGAGTGGAAGAAAGATAATGTCAGGTAGACTCTGCGCTGAGCCCAGCACCCAACACTGGGCTCAATCTGATGACCCTGAGGATCTGAGCCAAAATCAAGAGTTGGACACCTAACTGACTGAGCCACCTAGGCACCCCAACCTCTATTTTTTAGGAAAATTAGACCTTGGCCACGTATTTCTTACAGAGTTCTCTGCTCCTCAGCTGTCTCTTCTTCTCTCAAAGGATGTCACTGACTCAGTGGATTCCAACTTCACAATTCAAGGATTTTCATCAGTTCTGTCAGGGTGGGGCTTAACAGCATATATGGCACTGTATTTTAAGCTATGAATTCTTGAAAACAGCCTGTCTCAGTAAACTAAATGAGGGGACATCATTTTTAGGATCTTTAGGACGAGGGGCGATCACTTTTCCAATTGCATAAAAATCAAAGAGCAACAACAAAATTCTTCTACTTTAATATACAGAAGAAGGAAGTTCCCTACTGAGATTCCAGAGATACATACCAATAGTCTACCTGCAAATATTCCAACTGTTCACAAAGAACAAAAATGTAAACAAAATCGCTTTGATTTTGGCAGCCATTTTGTAGGCTTAAAAGGAGAAATTTTTTATAAACTGTGATCAGTCTGGTGATGAATAGGCTTCATATGACAGAAAGATAAATTAATACCATCAATTATCATCTAAATTGCCATTTTACACTTAAGCATTATAAATAATCACATGAAAAATTAATAAAAACAAAATGAATTTTCAAAATTATGTGTGGCTTTTTTTTTAAGTGAAATTAATGTGAAAATTCAGATTTAGATGAGTAAATAAGCATAAATTAGCAGTCTGAATCAGCATCTTCCCGGGGGGGTCCCATGGAGACGCTGCTGGGTGTGCTTGAAACAGAGGGGGCCCATGGTGGGGACCCGTCCGAGCCAGTGGCATTGGGGGAAAGGAGGGAGCAGAATGGCTCCTCGCTCCCCAGCATCCTCAGGGACCCCAGGACCCTCGGAAAAATGGCCCAGCATGAGAGGCAAGACCTGTCGGCCCCTGGCAGCCTCTCTAGCATCTACCAGCTATGCCCCTCACCTAGCTTCCCCTGCTCCTAGTGCCAACCATACCCCCTTGGTCTCATCTGCAGGACTCTGGCTCTGATCCCTACCTAGGACACAAGTTCTTTTGCTACTGAAGATTCCCTTTGGTCCAGAGCTGCTCCTACCCGCCTGTGATCCCCTCCTGGATCTCCGGAGCTCCTGCTGCCTAAGATCCCTGCCTGGACCTTGTCAGCCATTGACCACTATGATCCCTGACAGTAATTCCTCCAAATTATTCCCTACTGAATAATTCCACCAAATCAACATTCCTATCATCATAAAAGCACTTTTAATCAGTAAGGTGCTGTTATTTCTTAAGTTGGAAATAATCTTGGTCGGTATGAAGCGATCCTGTGTCTTAAGAAATCAAATTATATCTAAGGGAAGGAAATTATATTTTACAAGATTTATAAAAATAATAGCAATGTGAGTTTTATGACTTCAACACTTATTTAAAGCAGCAACTGTCAGTTTAAAAAAAAAAAAACAAAGACCATTTCAAATGTATTTCTTCATAATTATTACATTTTAAATATTTAAATCCAGAGAATAAGTTAAGGAATTGTATAATAAACCACCTATTCCATTCACCTAGATTCAACGACTGTTAATATTTTGCCGTGTCTGTTATATCTCTGTACGAATATATATGTATACATATTTTTATGTATAGATTTTTCACCATCTTTTTTAAAGTCACAGTATGTTTTCCCCAAAGCAATAGTTCCCTCCTCTCTTCTATGCTAAATATACAACCACTCAACAAATACTTGGCTTATCTGGTAGGTTCCAGGTGCTAACGCCACAAACAAGATTTTTTTTTCCTGCACTTAAAAGGGGTATGATCTCCTGAGTGAAGAAAAAAGCAAAAAGATATGAGACAAGGCTTAACACGTTAGCAGGTGCTCTGGTAGATGTATGTATGGGAAACATCTGGGATATGAGGGATGTATGGATATGAGATGTATGTATGGATATGAGATGTATGTATGGATATGAGATGTATGCATGGATATGAGATGTATGTATGGATATGAGATGTATGTATGGGAAACATCTGGGGTATGAGGGTGCAAGAAAGGGGTCAGTTCAGCCCTGGGGAAATAAGGAGATTGCATCATGGAAGAGGCCCAGGAAAATGCACTGCGATGCCCACTGAGTGGTCTGGCATCTTCACTCTGGCAACACGCAGGGTCCGGTGAAGCAAATGAGACTGATTTGGCTTTGTCATTCCCTGCCTCGTCTTCCCTGCTTCTGCTTTCACCTCCCAGCTGGATACACTAATGTCCTCTATGCATAGACTAAAGTCCACTATGTGAAGCTTCAATGCCTTTCTATTTCCTGAGCCCTGGCAACCCAAAGCAAGACGAGCAACAGGCTTGACTACACTGTTTCAGGTTAAATTCTAGATCAGTGGTTATCGAAGATATCGGCATACTGGATTCATCCAGGAAGCTTTGAAAATACTAATACTAATAATGGGTTCCACGCCTTGGGAGTCTGATTTTGTTACTATGCCGTGAGACTCCATGGAAAATTATAATATAAAACCAAGGCTAAGAACCATTAGTATGGTTCTCCAACATTAGAATGCATGCAAAGTGTGTGGAGCTCTTGTCACAATAATGATTTTGGCTCTAGAGCGAGGCCCAAGGCTTTACTTTTCTAACAAGCATCTGGGTGATCCTGTGTTTCTGGTCTGAGGACCCCAGCTTGAGTAGCAAGGTTCTAGATCATAGCACAGACCACACTTACATTCTCCAAGCTGTCACATCACTTCAACATAAGGCCTAACCGTGAGCCCATTATTCCTGGACGACCCCCACTTGTAAATTCACCTTCCTCCTCCACAATTTACTTTGTCTGGTGGGACTTAAAATGCAGTGCTTGGACCAGCAGCATCAATACCACCTGGAAACAAGTGAGAAATTCGAATTCTCAGAACTTATACCCCAGATCTAATAAATCAGACATTCTGGAGGTAGGGACAGCAACCTGTGTTTTAATATCTAAGTGATATAAATGCATGTTTGTATTTGAAAAACCCTGACCTACGCTATTTGGGGTTCTTCCTTGTTCCCCTTTTTATACTTGGGACCAACTACTCTATTTCAGTGATTCTACCTGAAAGGCATATTAGAGTCACTTCAAGAACCTTAACAATAGGACTGTGCCCCTCCCCTGAATCTCTAGATGGTCCATTTGTGAAAATAGTCTCATCAAAGCTCCCCAAGTGATCTTAAATACACACCTGGGGCTGAAAGTCATTGTTTTGAGTAATATCCAGGGGGTTTCTCATATTTTTCTTTTGGCCAATCTCAATCTGTGGAATTTAAATATTCAAGATCAAATTTCCCAGATCATCTTCCATTATTGTTGGCTGATAACCTGAATCTCCTTCTACAGCAGATTCCAATGACTATTACTGGGACATGAGTTAGAAACACTCAGATTCCCTTCTGCCTTTCTTGTTTAAGTTTAACGTATCATGACCAGTAGAGTTCTTACATACAAAGCCCTTGGCTGGTTTTCTGAAGGCTTCATCCCATTACCTCTCCCTTAATATTTTCTTTTTTGCCCTTTTTTTTTTTTAAGATTATATTTATTATTTAACAGACAGAGAGAGATCTCAAGCAGGCAGAGAGGCGGGCAGAGAGAGGGGGAAGCAGGCTCCATGCTGGGCAGAGAGCCCGATGCGGGACTCAATCCCAGGACCCTGAGATCTTGACCTGAGCCCAAAGCAGAGGCTTAACCCACTGAGCCACCCAGGCGCCCCCACTTAGTATTTTCTATGAATTGTTTCCTGAATCATCTTCTGCTCTCTCTTCATGCTTACTTCTTCCCAATGCCCCCACTGACTTCATCTGTCCTTACACTGCTTGGCTTCGTATCCTTTGTTTTTCCTCCCCTTCAAGGATATAAACCATGTGAGTGAAGGTAGATGTCTTCTCTAGACCAAGACTCCCACCATACCCAGAACATGAAAAGTTTATGGAGCAAAGAATGAATATTCCATTGTTGACTGTCCACCCCATCTTCATGAAATTGATAGCCTTCAGACTCTGTGCCTGATTGATTCACTGCTCTTCTTGAACTGCTTCCAACCAGTATGTATCTCTATCCCCTTTCCCTGGGCCCATAGTATGAGTTCAGTTTTGGCCCTAAGTCCTTTCTGAATGTACCAATTCTTCAAGGATGTTCAGCAGATATACGACTTCTTAAAACATATGACATTGCATGCATGCTGTTTCCAAGTAATTAGACAGATGATAGAATCCCTAACTCTTTTTTTTTCAAGAAAAAAAGATAGAATTACTGTATTTTCTTTCTCCTTTCCCAAAAGAATCAATTTATATTTTTCAGTTACTATGATACACTCACCAAGACTACAAAATCTGGTAATTTAGGACAGTCCTTCTGCTTGCTTTGGCATATAGAAATTCGTTTAATCCCTATTTAATCCGATCCAGAAAATTTTGCAAATGTATGCCTATTCATTTAACTGATCATTTGCTTTTCAAAAGAGCACTCTTTATAAGTGTGTCATTGGTCTGATGAAAGGCTTTTTTTTTTTTCCTAGTTGCAAGGGTGGGGATGGAATCCGTTTTTTTTGTTTTGGTTTGGTTTTTTTTTTTTTTTTTTTTTTTTTGTCTGTTTTTGTTTTTCCTACATAAGCTGGTCTTCACACAGCCTGGTCATTCATGGGAAAAACAGCCAGACCTTGAGTCCATTTCCTGGTTTGGCCTCCCCATGGTGCCTGCAGGTTCCGAGGGAGATGGGTTCTCCCCAGAACAGGCAGAAGATGCATGGGTGGGTCTCAGCAAGTATGACTGGGAAGTACAACCCTCTCTGAGACAGCTAAGTGTGGTCCTAATCCACACGGAGGGTGACCAGGCTTTCAGGAGCTGGACTGACCAGGCATGTGCTCAGTGCACGCACACACAGTTCCATCAAGAAGCTGGGCGTCGATCCCATTCTTTCGTTTCAAGCATAACTTGTTAAATAAACTCAAAATGCTCTGCTAAATCATAGGACATCAACCAGCTTTGTGGTTAAGACCTGCAGGCTTTAATGACTCTAAGGGGGAAAGTCTGGTGTTCCGGGAAAGGCTCATTACACACCGGCGTTTGCCGGGGTATGGAGGAGACCCAGGAATGAGGCTGTCTTGGGGATCCTTTACCAAACCAAATATCTGTTCATCCTTCACAGAGATGAGACTGGTGATCTGCATAATTAATACAAGCTTACGTGGAAGTAAACACGAAATGATGAAACAGGAAGCCTTTAACTCAGACAGTGGTTTTGGGGGGGGGCGGTGGAAATGGGAGGAGGGTGGGGGAAGGAATTAAATGGTAACAGAGTCTTAGAATCAGGGGAGAGTATTACATGTTATTCTTAAACTAATTTTTGCTCCTTGTCTAAAACCAAATGGATTTGAAACCTCTCTCTCCACGACAGCTCAGAGAAGGTGGTCTGGAGCAAGTACGATGCCCAGAAGATTTACATGGTGAGACTCGTGGCATAGTCAGCCATTGGGGAAGTAGCAAATTGAAAATGAAGTCATACTATGGTAAAAATAATCATCAAGTGTCCTGTCTTCCACAAGGGCAACTTGGAAGAACAGCACATAGGCAGCTTGAGAACCTACCACCATGGGTATTTAAACAGTACTCTGATGTGGTGGGAAGAGGTAGTGAGGCTAGGGTCTTTATTTACATACACGGAGTTGGCCAAGAACCAGGAACCACCCGGAATGCTGGGAATATGTAATCTCACTTAACAATAACCACATTTTAGGGAAATGCTCTCATATCCTCACGCAGAACATGCAGGGCTAGTACAAGGAGAACGCTTAAACAAAGTGAAGGGAAATATGCCTGTCCCATGACCCTAAGGTCACTTACATCAAGGCTGGAGAAAGTGTTAATACCTGCGGTCTCTCTTGCTTAAAGCCTCCTTGTCTAGAAATTATGAAATTATACCTCCCTGTTTTTCAATGTGTCAAGTAAGAAATTAAGTTAAAAGGAAAAATAAACACCTGCCTTGCACTTTTCGGCATCAGGAAAACAAGCTGTGTTTGGTTGTCAGCTCCGATCCTGCCTCGAATGAGGTAAGAGTTATAGTTCGATGTCACCAAAGGTTCGTGGTTGGGGCTTCATTCCTGCTAAGTGCAAATTTTCTAAATCCCGGACTTGACCACAGAGCTGGTCTGTGGACTGCAGGCAAATACTCAGAGGCCCACCATCACCCCCAGGGGGCCCTCTTAGGTCTCTTCGCCTGCCCAGGATGGAAAGAATCACACCTTTGCCAGAGAACTGAAGACAGAGTAATACTGGATTTCATAGCAATTCTGAAACAAACACTCCCAAACCATTTAGCTATGTTGTCTGTCTTATTGTCTTCTAGATTCTTCATTGCATTTTTTTTTTTTTTTGTAAGTTAAGCAAGACACAGCATATGGTGAGGAGGCTGCTGGTAATTTTGCTATTGTCCTGAAACACAACCCTTTGAAGAAGGCACTGCGTGGCATCCCCACGTGCTCAGGTAAGGGAACAAAAATTAGGAGAGGCTGAAGTCCTGCTCTGTCATCACAGGGAGTGGATAGAGAATCAGAAATCGAACCCAGGCCATTCATTCCCTAAGTATATGCTCTTTGTCCTTCTCAGTGCCCCTGCTATTGGGGTACAACCCATCTGATAAATACTGATGAGTATAAGTGGTCTTTGGTCATGAATTCAGAAGCATACCCCAAGCCAGTGGAAAATCAGAAAGATTGAAAAAGAGAGGGACTTGGGATAGTAAGCCCCAGCAACATTGCAACTTGTAATCAAATGAGAAGGGACTGTTTTTCCTAACAGACCCAGGCTGGAGGGATGCAGAATTTGTCCAGCATTCTTTTCTGAAATATCGAACATTGCCAGGTAATCTTTTCAATATCAATATGAAGTATTAGTAAAGATCTGTACCTGAACCAGGTGGACCCGATTGATGTTTTTCTTCAAAATCCTAGTGCACATCCTGGAATTGCTAGCAAGTGACACTTGAGAAATGGGGCAAGCGCACAGCATGAACCCCTTGGGCTTAGTGCTGATGCGCAGCCTGAGCTACTGTTCCCTGATCCCGAGAAGTAATACTAACAGAAGAAAGAGCCTAAGGAGAAGTTCTACCAACACCACTCATATTTTTTGAATTTCATTTTCATGAGGACTTCTGTCTGACAGGGGATGCTGGGTCTAATCTCCATAGACAAGTGCTTGCATTTTCTCATTTTATTATATGTGAAAGGTGCAGAAAGAAGTAGAAAATAAGTCCAATACAATTAGAAAAATGCGGTGTAAGTTTTGAAACCCGGATTGAATTTTGCGGGACATGCCACATTTTGAAAGTTCATTATCTTAGCTGCAACATTAGGAAAGCGTTTTTTATTTTTTTGAAATAAACGTAATTATTTTTTTGTAACTGTGAAACATTTTTAAAGTCATTTCAAAGGCTTGACAAGTTTAACCAAACTTCCTACAAACCATTCTGTCACCCAAGGGCAGTGCAACAGAACAGAGAAACAAAATGTGCATAAAATGTTTCATTAAATGAGTGCAATTGGCAAGATCCTTTCTCTACCACCTCACAGCACCAG
Organism: Mustela putorius furo; assembly: GCF_011764305.1. Lineage (NCBI taxonomy): Eukaryota > Metazoa > Chordata > Mammalia > Carnivora > Mustelidae > Mustela > Mustela putorius. The sequence continues at coordinate 7,377,636 of NW_025422022.1, forward strand.
GCACACCCTCCAAACAAGGCAGACAATAAATAGGAACAACATGGTGAGGCTTTGCTCACACAACACATCTGTTCACTTAGTGGGATCGTGTTTTATATTTAGGCATCACAAGTTTGGATTGTCTTTATGTACAGTGACAGCAGTGTAATGAATGCTGTTTGAACTCTGAATTGTATAAATACAGAGACATGTTGATTTGAGAAGAGAAAACAAGGCATGTGAAAATTGGCAAAATACCCATTTCAGGAATTACAGTTACTCTTCTTAAAAAGAAAAAAATAAAGAAGAAAACTCAATTGGAAGACCACCCATGAAGTACCATTAAGATCTAAACAACATGAAAAAAAAAAAAAGACGTTCTCTAGCACTACCATTGTTGAAAGCATTAACTTTAAAAAGACTTTAGTTTAATCCAGTGAACTTAAAATATTTCCTTAAATTACAGACTTCTTTTGTGTGTTCCACAAAAGCCCCCTCACATGTATGAAATGAACTAGGAAAATAATAAGAGCTGCTAGGATACGTAGGACACCCTATATGAACCAAACAGAAGCGTTCCACATATCATCATCCTACGTAATTCTATAAAATAAATACTAAGTGAAATGTGTCCTCATTTAACAGACAAAGAAAGTGAGGCTAAGGGACTAAATAAATTGAATAAATACCAGGGTGAGCCAAAGTTGGATTAAAACTCAGGGATGTCTGTTTGTTTGTTTGTTTGTTTGTTTGTTTTTCTTTCTTTCTTTCTTAGAGATTTTATTTATTTACTTGAGGGAGAGAGAGCACATGAGTGGGGGTGGGAGAGGGGCAGAGAGAGAGGGAGAAGCAGACTCCCCACTGAGCAGGGAGCCTGATGCAGGGATTCAATTCCAGGACTCTGAGATCATGACCTGAGATGAAGGCAGATGCTTAACCAGCTGAACCACCCAGGCACCCTGGGGTCCATCTGTTCCTAACACATGTGGTGTTGTCACTGCAATGCACTAACATTCAATAATTCCTGTAGGTATAATTAGCGTACAAGGGACCAAAGCCATTATTAACAACAACAACAACAAAAATATATAACCCCAAATAAGGACTCAGTTCTTAGAAGAAATTTCATTGACATAATCTTCCAAGGAAATAAATAAGCAATTAAATGGGGCAAATGTGCATTCAATTTAAAAGAAACAAAAAGAGGAAAACATCCAACAATAATTCAAAATAAATCTGTCTCAAGCAATGAACAAGTAAGAAATAGAGTAATCCTAGTGGTTTCTCTGTATAGAGTTAACTCTCTATAATAATTACTTCTACCTGACCTTCAAGAGTCTAAGTATAGAGAAATACCCCCTGCCCGCATATTTCTCTGATGATCACAGCCCCCAGTAATCGTTCCTTTTTTCTGCTTTCCTACTGTGTTTAATGCCCAGTTGATTCACCTTGTGAATAAATTTCCTTTCATATGTATAGATCTCTAGTAGAAGATTTAAGTTTTCCCAAAGAAACAAGTATATCTTGTACCTCCAGGTTTGTCCCATAATGCCTCATGCATAATAACTGCTCAATTAATTGTTGGTTTAATTCATGGGAACACTTCTGCCACTAATTTTCTTTAAACTCACCAAATCTGACCAATGAATAAGAAAATGCTTCTACTAGTTACCTGGGCAACCTTTAAGACTTTGGGCAATGCGCCTTGTATTTTCAGCAAAAAATATCCAGAACTTTTAAAATTACCTCACAAGCACCCTTAAAAAAAAAAAAAAATCACTGTATTTGAGAGCAACACAGGTGAGGCTTACTTTTTTTTTTAATTTTTTAAAATATTTTATTTATTTATTATTTGACAAAGACAGATCACAAGTAGGCAGAGAGGCAATCAGAGAGAAAGGGGGAAGCAGGCTCCCTGCTGAGCAAAAAGCCCAATGTGGGGCTCGATCCCAGGACCCTGAGATCATGGCTTGAGCCGAAGGCAGAGGCTCAACCCACTGAGCCACCCAGGCACCCTGAGGCTTGCTTTTTATATAAATTGTGGTTTCTACAGGTTGTATTTCATTTTAATTTCTGCCATTTGAGACTTCACCAAGGAAACTTCAAGGAGCACAGCAGGTTTGCAAAACAGAAGAGAGCATGGCTGGGTTGGTGGAAGAGAAGAGAGTGGTTCGGAGCTTGCGAAACATTGCCATAAAGAATAACCCAGGGAGCATAGATAGACCCTTCAACCCCACGAATCAGAGCCATTAAGAAAGAAAGAAATGACCCCCCCCCCCAAAAAAAGGAAGGGTAAAGCAAAGGGAACCAAGACTTTAAGATCTATAAGTGAGAGTTAAGATTTAAGATGTTCTATGAACGTTTATTGAGTGACTGAAGGAATGAATGCATAATATCAGCCCTGCACTTCACCGCACTTGAGAGAGCAGAAGCATAATAATAGGATAGTAAAAGGGGATTGAAGGTCAGAGTTAAGAGGCACTTAAGAGATACAATTAAGCTGAAACAACCAGGAGTGCTTTGGGAGCTGTAGAGAAAAACCAAACATGTTGCATTGCTTTTGAAAACTCCCAAGAAGTTTTGGCCAATGCATTAAAGAGCGATGGTCACATTGTGTCTCTCAGAATCATCCAGGTGGCTGGATGAAAGGGGGGTGGGGGGCACCACTTAGCAAACTTTCACCAGCTGTCTCTATGTGTGAATTTTTGAAGCTGCCAAACTGCCCATGAATGGCACGTTGGCCTCTACCGTGGTACAAGCGCAGTGAGCCACGGACTACAGCAGATGTGCTGGTTTGCACGATATCCACAGTGGCTAGAGGGCAGCTCACTTCCTCCGAGGATGCTGGGTGCACCAGCTGCCGGTGACAGCAATCGAATCAGATAGGTTCTGCCCTGTAGTTTTTAAGTGCTGCCTGCTTTGAAAAGGCAGAGCCTCCAAATAATGCAGGAGCTAACAAGTTTGCAGAGGAAATGCAGTTGCGATATGAAAACAAGAGCAGCTGGATATCCAACTGTGTAAAGAAATACAGAGGGCTCTTCTTTTCCCTCAAATTGATATTACTCACCCGGGTTTTATAGAGTCGAAAGCATATGCTTAAGTATAATTACTCAACAACTCAGACCAATTTCCACATCACAGCCATATAAATAAGATATCAATTCCACCTAGGCGGTGATTATGGGACTCTTTTGCCTAGGTATTCCAGATGAGTATTAAAACCAGAGGCTCTGGAGGTAACATTTTAAAATTAATTCATGAAATGAAATGTTCAGGTATGCAAATATGTATAACACCACATATAAAGTACATGAAGCAAACGGAAAGTACACATCACCCAGATTGGGAAAGAACATCATCAGTACGATTCAAGTGCTCCTTGGTATATCCCCCAATATTTGTGTCCTTAGGACTGGCTACTTAATTTGAGGGACCCAGAGCAAACTGAAAATGCAAGGTCCCTTGTCCAAAATTATCAAGAATTTCAAGATGGCGACATCAAGCATAAGGCCTTCTAAACGTGGGTGCCAGCACAACTCCCCAAGACATGGGTCCACGAAACTGGCCCTGATAGTTCTTCTATCACATGCCAAACAGAGAAATCACTGCATGAAATTTTCTAGATATGAATCCTACAGTTTTTTTTTTTTCGAAGACTTATTTTCTTATTTGACAGAGATCACAAGTAGGCAGAGAGGCAGGCAGAGAGAGAGAGGGAAGCAGGGTCCCCACTGAGCAGAGAGTCTGATGTGGGGCTCAATCCCAGGACCCCGAAATCACAACCCAAGCTGAAGGCAGAGGCCCAACCCACTGAGTCACCCAGGTGCCGCTGAATCCTACAGTTTAAGTAGGCTTCATGACATACATGTTAAGTATATCCTGGTTTTGCATGGTGGAAGTTTATAAACATGCCATATATCCAGCATCATGTTTTTAAGATTCATGTTCATGCCGATATGCATGGTTGTCACGTCTTTCCATCACCTGTGTTGTGCCAACTAATTGACTTATATTTGAAATATACTTAAACATTTTACTATTGAAAGGCAATGGGGTCGTGTGCCGTTTTGTTGCTTTTTGTTTGTTTTTCGCTCTGTTTCCAGAAGAAACAATGCTTCCCGGAACGTTTTGCAGCTGTCTCCCAGTGAACATACACAGGGGTTCCATATGGTTTAGGTGCATTTCTTGTAAAAAGCGTAGAACTACATTTATATTTATCTAATCTGATAACCTGTCTTGTTGCTGATTAAATTGGTCCATTTACATTTACTGTGTGCTCTTTGATTAATTTCTATTGTGGTATTCTATGCATTCTATTTGTCCCACTTCATCCATGCTTCTCCCCCGCCACCCCATCTCACAGTGATTTTTAGTTCAGATTTTCTCTACTGCTTTACCTGATTTCTTATCTGTTCTACCCTTGGAATTTTAGCATACCATATCAAAGTCACAAGTCTTAACAAGTCTTAACTCTCCAGCTAAACAATGCAGAGACCATACTCTTGTCACCTCCCCCTGCTACAGACTTAGAGACTATTGTCATTCAGGATTTTACCTCTGTCTTTTACACAAAATAGATATTGTTAGTATCTTTTTTACGCAAAATAGACATTGCTAGTTTTTTTTTTAACACAAAATAGACATTGTTAGCATTTTTTAATACTGTTAGTGACTACGCTTATCTACATGTTTATCAATTTCTTTGTTCATCTTTCTTCTTGTAGCTCAAACATATCTTCTGGAGTTATTTTAATTCTTCCTGCATATGAGTATAGCTTTTAGAACTTCAAGTTCTATGGTGGTAAACTCTCACTTTTTTTTTTAATCTAAAAATGTGTTTCATTTTTGGTTTTCAATATACAGTTTCACCTGCTGAACAATTTAGGATTGACAACTAAATCTCAACACGGCATCTAAGGTTGCTATCAGTCTAACTGTTGGTCCTCTTCTCTCTGAATCATTTTAAGATCTTCTCTATATTTGGTGTTCAGTATATATAGAGATGTAGATTTTTTTTTTGTATTTTTCTCGCTCAGAATAATTTGTGCTTCTAGTCTCTGATGATCAAATCTACAATCGGTTCCAAAAATATCTCAGTCATACCTAGCTCAGTATTTCCTCTCCTCATTCCCTTGTCTTTTTCTGGAACTCAAATTTGAAAAGGTACATCTTGGTGGCTCAGTCAATTAAGCATCTGTCTATGGCTTGGGTCATGATCCCTCTGGGGGATCCTGGGATGGAGTCCCACCTCGGGCTCCTTGCTCAGCAGGGAGCCCGTTTCTCTTTCTGCCTGCTGCTCCCCCTGCTTGTGCTTGCTCACTCTCTCTCGTGCTCTCTGATGAATAAATAAATAAAATCTTTTTTTAAAAAATGCTACATCTTCTCGCCATATCATCCATCTCTCTTAACCTCCATTTATATTGTCAATCTCCTTATTTCACAAGCTATATTCTGGTTTATTTCTTCATGTTTATCTTCGTAGTTACTAATTGTCTCCTTGGCTTTGTCTACCGACTGCTAAACTATTCACAAAATTTTTTTTACTGCAGTAACCATATTTTTCATATTTGACTTTTATTGTTGCTCTAAGAAACAAAATTAGTCCGAAGCCCGAAACTAAGAGAGATATGTGCTTATTTCTCCAAGTTCAGCTGCTGACTCTAATCTAGAAGGAAGCTTCCTGAAGCCTGGATTGCTGAGGAATGAGGCCAAGTGGCCATCCTATTTGTTCTCAGTTCAACCCATCAGGAAAAACAGCATTAATCACCCTGTGCTGATGACAATTTCATTGTCTCCTCCTGTGTCTCAGAGTAGGTTGGGATGGAATGATTTTTTTTGCTCTATGAGCATGATCATTGGTTCTTTGGGTTCTGCCTTCCCTTCAGGAATGCCTATGAATCAACTAGTGCAGAAATGACAAGGAAACAGACCCCTGGTGAGGTCTGGGCAGACACAGTTGGGTGCTTGAGGATGCTGATACAAATTAGGGGGACATATAGAGTTGATAAAGCCAAACAATGAGGAGGAGGAAGAAGAAAACTGAAGGGGGACAATGGGGTGGGCCATTGACTTAATTAACCTAATGGCATGGTGTCAAGAAACGTGTCACGGAGCCATGATCCTTTCTCATGGACCTCTTTGTCTTCTTGGATTATGTGCATGTGCGAATGTACGAGTTTATCTTATAACCTGTTTTATACACAGAGCATAAATATTCTCAACCTAACCTGTAGGATATGCCTCAGTACCATATTTGATATATAATAATTCTATATGCTGTGAATACAGTGGAGACCCAACTTGCCAGTTACATTTTTAGAAGTCATACTAAGAATGAATTATCTCATGAGAAACCTAAAAGGATCACTTTTCCCAGTTCTTCCCCAGGGAAAGAGGGCTGCTGTCTGACGAACCACCTTAAGGGGCTGTTTGTATGTACAAAGAGCAGTTGAGTTTCTTCTTCATGACACAAATGGAAAGTATTTCATTAGAAAATGTCCTGACAGAAAGGGTTCCAGTGAAGACATCAGATTGCAAGACAAAGACGCAAACAGCTGTGGCAGCTTCGAATGTGTACTTACTGCTCAGTTGTTCACAAAAATGTTTAGATCAACCTCACTGCTTTCAAACTTCCTGTAGACAAGTGGCAGAGAAGTATTACAGGCCCCGGGAATGGTTTCCGAAAACAGTCAAAGGCTGACAGCCGAGCCAGGAAGCGTCCAGGGGACACAAGCCTCCCCTTTATGACCAAATGAAACACTCCCTACAAAGACCAGGTTGTCAGTGAAGAAAACATGGGCAGCCAACCTGTGAAATGAAATGAAAACTTCAGCCGTAATGAAATCACGGCTCGTGTTACAGGACAAAGCGGTCCCTGGAGAATCAATAAACAATTTGGTTTCCAGAGAATATGAATCCGACTTGCCAAAGAGAATCAGAGGGGCTGATGCTATTCCCTGTACCCAAGATTCTGCGGACCTGTGATATGGTATAGCCATCCTTCAGCAGCTGGACCAGCTTCCACTGTTCCAGAAAATTCTTACCTCATTACCTCCTTCTTGTTGCTGCAGCCCATAGCGTGTACCTTCATGTGCCTTCATGCCTTTGAACGAGGTGACACAAAATTTGCCTTGCTATTCAGACCTTCATGTCATTAAGGCAGAGAATGTCGCAGAGATTACAAATCTTGCTAACACACCACCTCCCCTCTCCTGTCTTAACAATTTAGGGATGCCGGTGGGAAAACATTCTTACTGTTACCTCACTGCATGCTTGGTACACAGAAAAGAATCAGGAAATAGGAGTTAAGTATATTTCCATGTTTGACAAAGAAATGAAAGCCCAGAGACACTTTTAAGGTTATGCAGTTAAGAAACAGTAACACCAAGTCTCAGCGTGTATCTAGATTTTCTGACTCCAAATCCAGAGCTCTTTCCATTAGCAGGGCTGCCTCTCAGAGCCTGCCTTGTTTTTACACACTCACACCCACAAGCACGTTATGCACTCACACACTCACACGCCGTTTACCTGTGGGATTGAAATCTCTCACCTACACAACTGAAATCTTGCTGTGGTGTGGAAGACTAATAAGAACCAGTTTCCAGGGCTCCCACAGTGAGGTTCACAAATGGATTGTTTATTGAACTGAAAGAAAAGAAATACCAATTCAATGATAATGAGCTTGCCACCTTGCCCTGAGAGGTAATTTAAGCAAACTAGAATCAACGAAAGTTTTTCTTTTCAAGATTTTATTTATTATTTGAGAGAGAGACAGCACAAGCCAAGGGAAGGAGCAGAGGAAGAAGGAGAAGCAGACCCCCTGCTGAGCAGGAAGCCTGAAGTGGGGCTTGACCCCAAGACCCTGAAATCATGACCTGAACCAAAGGCAGCTGCTTAACGAATGAGCCACCAGGCACCCCTTTCTTAAACTCTGTTGTGCCCTACTGGAGGAAAGGACAAGATAATCAGAGGCAACCTGAAAGAAGTAGGAAGGTACAAGAAAGCCATGTGGGGGGATTCATCACACTGCCCCTTTCTGCCCATCCAGGAGAATCCCAACTTCCTTCTACGCCAAGTCTTCACAGTTGCAATGGGAACAGCTGGGGATTCCTAAGGGAGATGACCTTACTCTGAAAAGGATCAAACAAGTCGAGGAGGCAGTGGGGACTTGATGGGACCAGAACGATCTTCCCCACCTCTCAAATCTGCAGCCTCTGTGTCCATACCAAACTTGGGAATATTCCTGAAACCACTCTGGGGGCATGTCCTTCCCCATGTAGTACTAACTGAGGTAGCAGGGAATTGTGTGTGTGTATGTGTGTGTCCCCAGGTAATAGTGCCTTAAAAAATGACCCTTTAAATATTTATTGGTGATACATAGCACATCTACATGAAATCATGCCCATTGTACCAGATAATGCTGGTTATCTCGCTGAATTTCGTTAACTCCCATGACTCTGTGCGGGGAGTATTTTCACGAATATTATTTCTGAATTGCCAGTTAAATCACCTACTTTGAGGCATCCCGATCCTTGAATTAGCTGACTGGAGGGTGAGGGTGGGTAAGGAGCAGTTAGGAGAAGAACTATAATCAAGGGAGCATCGCCAACCTCAAGTCCAGAATCAGGATTATTTATTACATTCTCTAGGGGTGAATTGACTTCTCCCAAGTTTAGTAACATTTTCCAGAACAAAATAAATTAATTAAAAGTGTCCAAAGAGTGACCAAGCATTGCAATTTTTTATAGTTTGTTTCTAAGAGTTATTTCATCACACCCTTATATTAATGACCTTGGAAACACATAATTAAAACAATCCCAAGTTATGAAAGCTCTGAATTTTTATTCTCATATTCTGTAAATGAATACCATCCCTTTTTTTTTTTCCAATGTAAGAAGCACCTGATGAGTAGTGTTTATTAAATCAAACTGTTATCCTTCAGAAATACAGGAAGAAACTAGAAGTTTGTAAGACTGTCCAGCGGTACACACATTTTGGGGTGTTTTTTGTTTGTTTGTTTGTTGTTTTTTGTTTTTAAGATTTTATTTTTTTATTTATTTGACAGACAGAGATCACAAGTAGGCAGAGAGGCAGGCAGAGAGAGAGTAGAAAGCAGGTTCCCTGCTGAGCAGAGAGCCCGATGCAGGGCTTGATCCCAGGACCCCAAGATCATGACCTGAGCTGAAGGCAGAGGCTTTAACCCACTGAGCCACCCAGGTGTCCCAAGTACGCACATTTTGTACATGAGTGGGCTTGAGTATTAATAATGCATGTTATGGTATAAAAGTACAATGATGAGTGATTTATCTCATTTAGTCCCCACAACATTCCATGAGATAACCCCCCTTTTAATGCTTGATTTTAAATTCTTTTTTAATATTTAAATTCTTTCCTTCTTTTTTTAACTTTAAGTTCCTATTTGAAACTCAGCACATTAGAGAGGCTTCCCCAAGGACATATGGCAAGTGTGCAACAGAGAGAGTCTGGAGGTAAAACCAGACCTTCTCACTTTAAATCAAGTACAACTTCCAAGTGATGGAGGCCTAAATGGGGTCTGTCCTTTAACTGAAATCTTGTCCTCTTTACACAAAAACATGGCTGAAGAATTAAAAATAGGATCCCCAGAGGGTCCTAGGTGAAAAAAAAAATAACAAAGATTTTCCCATGAACAAGGGCCATTTAGCTCAAAAGAAGTTGTAAGGCCCCTCATGTCTCATCACCTAAATGTTAGAGGCAGCAGAAGGATAGGAATACTTTCTGGGCAGATTTGGAGCCAAATATCTGGATTCTTATGGTACAGTTTCTCAACACTAATACAATTAAAATCTGGGCTCAGATGGTTCCTCGATGTGAACAACATCAAGAGTAGCCTCTCTTGAATACTAGGATACTTTGCAGCAGCCTGGCCTCTATTCACTAGACAAAAGCCTTGGGTTGGGTGACCACCAAAGGTCAGCACTGCCTCCCTGGGAGTCTCAATCAGACTTTCCCCCCCCCACTGAAAACCATAGACTTCATGGAAGTATGCTTTTTTGTATGTGTCTGAAAGTTCTTTTTTTCTTAATTATTAAATGTTACTGAGAAATGTTCCAAACTTCCTTCGGATGTAGAAGAAATTCAAGAACAGACTGTTCTCCCACTGAGTGCAAAAGAATTGCCTCAATAAATATTACCAATAATGACTATCTTATAGTTGATTGTGGCATCCCTCCCTTTGATTTCACCACTGATAAGTCATTCATCCCAGAGTGGGTCCTGATGGCACAAAAGCGTGCTGTGAGTGGTAACGTACTTGAAATGTATGAAGTATTTTGAGAAATCTTTGTCATTCAAATATTTGTAGGTAAATTATGAAATAATATGGAACATGGTGCTATAGCCACAGTGAAAATAGCCTTATATATACACTAGATTGCCTAAAATTTTTTAAAAATTGACTGTACAAAATGTTGGCCAGGGCATAGAGGAACTAGAGCTCTCAGGCAGTACTAAGAGGAATGTAAAATGGGAAAAACATTTTGGAAAATAATTCAGCCCTATCCTAAAATGTCAAAGCTGGATGCATCTATCATGTAATAGTACCATTCCAATCTCAGCCATTGACCATGAGAAACAAACAAACAAAAATCAACAGACAAATGTGTCTAAACACTTCTACATTTCTATTTATAACAGCTTTATTGCCAATGACCCAAAATTGGAAACAACCCCAAATAATGACATATCCGTAGAGTGGAGTACTATTCAGCAACACAAAGGAAGAAAATATCAATGCACTCAATACCACAGATGCATCTCAAAATCATTATATGAAGCGGGGGTACATGGGTCGCTCAGTCAGTTAAGCATCAGACTCTTGATTTCAGCTCAACTCATGATCTCAAAGTCGTGAGATCAAGCCCTGCGCCAGACTCCATGCTCAGCAGAGAGTTGGCGTCAGGATTCTCTCTCCCTCTGCCCTGCACCCCCCCAAATAAATAAATAAATGTCTAAAAAGAAATCATTACATGAAGTGAAAGAGGACTGTCAGGAAAGAATACATGCTGTATGATTCCATTTATCTAAATTCTAGAACATGCACACTACTCTGGAGTGGTGGGAAGTGGGTCAGTGTTTCCCAAGGTTGGTGGGTAAGGTGAAATGGAGAGGAAACTCATGCTATCTTAATTTTGATGATGACTTTAAGGGTGTGTGTCTATGTCAAAACTGCTGATCCTGTAAACTTTAAATATGTGTAGTTTATTAGACTTCAATTATAGCTCCACAAAATTAAAAAAAAAAAGTTGTAGGAAAACATAAAGTTTTATCTACCTGATAGAAACTATGATGGAAGATAAATTTCAACCCCTAGTCTATCACCCCAAAGGAACTACGAAAGACAATTTTAGTAAAGTTATATGTGGTATGAACACTAAATCCATGACATGGTTGTACTTGGGAACCAGTCTAACTAGAATATCTTGCCTTTCAGACCAGACTTTAAAACAACACATGCACACGGACACATAGACTCACCACACAACCATATTACAAAGCAGCGTCAGCTGCATGGCAATGATTTCGTTCTGCCGTCCTGTGCATTCTTGCTTTATTTGAGGCTATCATCCTTCTGCCATTCTTGGTTCAAAAAAAAAAAGTGCTGACCTTATTTAAATAATATGATAACCATCCTTACATTATGAACTATGAGTTGGTGTTGATATTGATGCTTCAACAAATACCAAAATACGAAAGTGTAAAAATCTTAGAAATACATGAGTGAGGCAAATTCTGTGTGTTTATGTTTTAATAATGGAAAACCTGAAACAGACATAAAACCATATTAATTTGGCATCGTGACAGTGCCAGGTTTGCAATGGGTATATTTTAGGTGAAATACCGCATCCTTCACCTAAGCTAAATCAAAGAATTCATGCATATAGTATTATTTGAGTCATACAAAAAGAATTAAGTTAATAACAAAAAAACCACCCATATTTATATCTCTCTCTAATATTTGGCCACTCTGAGTACCTTTTCTTTTTCTGGGGAAAAAAAAATTACAGGATGTGAATCTATGAAGTGAATTGCATTTTTGAGCTCCAGAAATAAATCACATTCACAATAAATTCACAATCACATTCTGTGCTTCCCTTTGTTTCTTTCTAGGAATGGTAAATTGTATATTATTGTGTCACAAGTGAGACGTCACATAGGTTTAGGGTGAGCTGCCTGATTCTGACGCACTATCTGGCTCCTTCTTCAGAAGCTGAGTTTTACTATGCCTCGCCAGTGTGGAAATAAGTGGAAGCATTATGCTCCAAGGCATTTTGCCATTTTTGTTTTTCACCCCAAGATCAGTGAATGCTTGGATGCAAATAATTCAGAGTGAGGGTTCGCCCTTAGGAAGCAAAATGAAGCCAAGAGAAATAAAACAGGTCAAAACTGAAGGGAAAAGGAACAGAATACACAAGCAAACAAGAAACTAGACAAACTTAATGAAAATCTAAATTTAAAAAGCTAGGAGTCCAGGTGCTCGAAATAGTGTCAATAAAGACAGAAGCACAAATATCAAGAGAAGAGTCTCAAACAAATATAAATGAATATACTCTATTTTTGAAATGGAAGTAACCATAGCCAAGGTAAGGAACATATGGTGATTTGTACAGACACACACACACATCATGAAGCAGTGGAGAGATACTCTTCATGACTTTCTAGCTCTGTGACCTTGGTCAAGTCATTTAACTCTGCTCTGCTTCAAATTTCCCTTGTTCCCCATCAGAACAATGCAACACACTGAAAGGACCATTACTGTATGAATTATGTAAGAGAATGTTGATTGAGCCTTTAACACAAGAAACATTGTAAATGCAATAATTAGATATTATCATAAACTTAACTTGGAACTATAATGAGGAAAAAACTAAGGCAATAGAGCAACATATTAGTTACACTAAAGATATATTAACACCACATCCCTACCTCAAGTATTTACAAAAAGTGATGGTAATCATGCCAGGAAAATGGAGAAAATGGTTCTGAATAACCTGCAATGATGTACTTGATCAAAATGATTCATAGTAGAGATAGTACATGAAACAGAAGGGACCTTCAATAAAATTAAAACCTATTTTTTCCAAACTGAAAGACAGTTTCGATACTGAAACCCACCCAAGAACAATTCCAAAAGGAAGACATCAAATTTGCCAAACTTTTTAAACTCAAAGATATAAAACACATTTCATCAGCCTCAAGTATGAGGGAATAGCTTAAGAAAATTCAAAGATAGAAGTCATATGAAATTTGTTCTGTGAGAGTTCTAAAAAGAAGGGGTCAGGAGAACCGGAGCTACAGCCGCAGGAACCGTGACTGAGGAAGCCCACCTCTGGTGAGCGCTAGTGGAAACTCGTCCCTTCTGAACCCAAGGTGAAGCCAGGGCAAACGACCACAATAAAGCAGCAGCAGCAAAGATGAGTTCAAGAAGTAATGGATATCTGAGGATAAATGAAAACTCTTTAAGACAAATAAGAGACATTAAGGACATTAACAAAAAGGCAAGATTAATGCTATAAACTTTTGTTTTTTTAAGGTTTTATTTATTTATTTGAGAGGGAGAGAAAGCACAAGCAGGGGGAGAAGGCCCAGGGAGAGGGAGAAGCAGGCTCCCCACTGAGCACAGAGCCCAATGCAAGACTCGATCCCAGGACCCTTAGATCATGATCTGAGCTATCAACAGATGCTTAACTGACTGAACCCCCCCAGGAGCCCCAGTTCTATAACTTTAAATGCTCAAGTCATTCAGACTAAATTATGTGCAACACGCAAAGCAGGACCAGAGCATTCCATAAACCCCCACCCGACAACATGAATTTTGCTCTGTCCGTTGTTTATTTTCTTCTCTGACTCTTTTCCTTTGTCCCTTACCCAGCTCTGCTTCTTTTCTTGACCATGGCCAACTCCATCCCCACTCAGAACCTTGAAATTCTCAATTCTTCTGCATGCAACACTCTTCTCTCAGACCTCCACAGCCATGCTTGACCCATCATCAGGCTTTGCCTCAGATTTCACCCTTCTCAAGGTTGTTTCTGGTCACCCAAACTAAAGGGCCCTCAAGATGTACTATCACACTCATTCTTTTTCTTTTTCCCATAGCACTTACTTGAAATTTCTTGCTATTTAAGTAGTTTACTCATTACTTTATGGTTTTTACTTTATTATTATTTTTTTTAAAGATCTCTTTAAAGCAGTATTAGGCTCACAGAAAAACTAAGAGGAGGGTATAGAGTGTTCACACAGACCCTTTGCCCCCACATATGGACCAGTCCCCCATGATTAGCATCCCCTACCAGAGTAGGACATTAATTATAATTAATAAACTGATATTGACTCCTTTATTATTTTGTATTATTTACTTTTACTTTATCTTTATATCATTTGACCTTAGAATATCAAACCCAGGAAAACAAAACGCTGTCAAGTTCACCAAGCCAAAACCAGCACTCCCAAATTGTAGGTGCCTAGTCAGTATGTGTCCAAAAACTGAATTAAAAAAAAAAAGAAAGAAAAGAAAAAAGAAACTATAACTTCTTCTCTTCAGCAATTTTCACATTTTTTCCTTGACCCCTTCCACAGCAATTTCTTTGTCTTTTTCCTTCACTCTACTTTTCTTGAACTGCTACAGTCTTCTAATGACTGTTTTAATCTTTTTATTGGACTTTCATTTAATCCTTGCTCAGAAATTTTTTTCTGAGAGAAAATATGATCATACTATTTTCTTACTAACACTAACATGTATACAGAAACTCTTGGTTCAAGATGGTACATTCTGAAGAAATGATAATTTTATTTCTCCCTTGAGGATCTACCAAAGTGATAGCAAGGAATGAAAAAGGAACAGCACAATATTAACAAAGAGATCAAGATTGGCACTGAACATGAGGTCAGTACAGTTCTGGGAGATAGTATGTAAATGAAAAGAATATCATCTTTTGAAGGACAGCACAGGAGGCCCAACAGGACCAATTCCAGAAAGACTGCAACAGAGAAAGTAGCTGACCAATCTAGCAAAATGCTGAAAAAGTTTTAAATTCAAAGACTGCATATTTGATGGAAGTATAAATGAGTTCAGATAGATACTAAGATAATTAATTGAATGTCTCTGAAAACTGAAAAAAAGAAAAACCTGCTATATTTCTCTATCCCCTTGCACAGAATGCTAAGAACTAGTTGCTTATTCCCAGACATATATATGGGGAATACTTCAGGTGGAAAAATTTAGAAGGATATTATTAAGAAGAAACAGAGAATATAGAATAGCTATTAAAAATAAACAAACAAAAATATGACTGTCTCCCAAATTCAATAGATGATTGGAATATAAATCAAAGAGCTATTCCTAAATGTGTTGAAAGTATAAAAAGGAAGAAAGTATGGGGAAAAGGCTAAGAAATATAAGTGGGTTATTCCAGGGAGCACAATATTAGATTAACTGGAGTTCCAAGAAGAATAGAGAAAATGAAAAAAGAGAAAAATTCATTAAAAAAAATAAAAGAAAATTTTCTGAAGCTGAAGGGAAAGATCAGTTTTCAAATTAAAAGTATTCACTAAATTTCTAATATAATGAATGAAGTAATGACCCATACCTAGACATGCCGCTGGGAAATTTCAATAGAAAAGAGGAGATTCTAAAGGCTCAGGCCACTTACAAACAAGACAATAGACTGGCATCCAGAAACTGCTTTAATGGCACCAGGATCTTAAAAAGCAGTGGCATATTGTCTTCAAAATTCTAAGACCCCATCATTCACAACCAAAAATTCTAACAGCCCAATCAAACAATTAGGTATGAAGGCAAAATAAAAACATTTGCAAGACCAAAATTTCTGGCTCATATATTCCCCTTTTTAGAAGGTCACTTGAGGATGTGCACCAGTTAGAGGGAAAAATAATCCAAGAAAGAGGAAGACAAAAAAATATAAGAAACAAAGGATGTAACAACAGCTATCAGTGAAGGAACGTCTCAAAATGTCTGAGTTGCAGGTTTGAAGGACAATCATTGTAGGTCTGAAGGACAACCAAACCAGATCAGAATATAAGAACAGAGTACTAAGCATCCTAGAAGTAGTCAACAGACTACAACTAATAAATTTTAATATAAAATATATATATAATGATGTGCCAGAGGTAGAAAGACAAGAAAAAAATTAAAGCAACTGGAAATTCCAGGAATGACAAAAACCCATAAAAAATGGGAAAATGATATATCATAGGACAGATTTGCTAATCATAAAAATGTCACTTTTTAACTGAGAATCAATTTACAAAGTTGAGAAAGGTTTTTCAACTCAAATCTTTCTTATTATTTGATCTCACAATCATGTGCATTTATCTATTTGATTAAAATATTATAGTGCTATTATAACCAATGTTCAACTTTATATTTTATTTGAGAAAATTTTAAAAGAATTGAACATGTATAAAAAGTCCTCTGTGATCTGGTCCTCATATATTCCTCCACTGTAATCCCCCAACACAGTCCCATATTGTCAATAACAAAACTGTCCTTAAACTCTTGCTTCTGTGTATGCTATTTCCTCTTCTGAAATGTCTTCTTCACCAAAGATCTAAATTTCTGTTATTTGTCCTCTGAGATCCACTTCGAAGATATTCTTCTCTATTAAACCTCTCTGGACCACCTTCCAAAGTTGGTAAATTTCTCTTTTTTTCCACTACTGTTTTCATTTTTTTTGAAACCATAATTGTAGCAATAATTTGTTTGCTTAGAAGACATGTGAAGACAGGGGCGCCTGGGTGGCTCAGTGGGTGAAAGCCTCTGCCTTCAGCTCAGATCATGATCTCAGGGTCCTGGGATCGAGCCCTGCATTGGGCTCTCTGCTCAGCGGGGAGCCTGCTTCCCTTCTTCTCTCTGTCTGCCTCTCTGCCTACTTGTGGTCTCTGTCTGTGAAATAAATAAATAAAACCTTTAAAAAAAAAAGATATTTGAAGACAGAGACAACTTATCATTCACCTCTGTATCTTCAACAGAGTGCCTAATCTGTAGCAGATTCCTAGCAAATGCCTGTTTAATTAAGAGAAGATGGTGGTCGAATCAGGATGTTATGCCACAGGCTGAGGATGGCTCAACCCAGACACTGGATTTCACATGTGGGTACAGACACACGATTTTGTATGAAATTTCAAGTTCACTGAGTTATTAGTATTTATTGTAAAAATAATAAATAAAACAGTCATGTTAAAATGTTAACATTTTAAAATGTTTTTGAAGATGAAACTAGTTTTGACCTAAAGGGAAACAATTTCAAATCCACTAGAGAAACAACATAAAACATTTAGTAGCCAATAACAATAAAGATAAATGTAAAGACAATGAAAGATAATAAAAATTGAATTCCCCAAAATAGATGGGTTACAAACTATTGAGCTCAATTACGAATCTGGCTATATAATTTGAGGAAAGAAATTTGGACAAGAAACCTTAGAAAAAGAACAAAAATGAAGCATATTACATATTAAAATATTTGTTTTAATTACCATGAAGTTCTAATGGTATTTAGAAGTTTAAAACACCTAACACACATACAGACTAAATTATTCTCCCATTGGTAAGCAGAACCCTAAAATGTCATCAAAGATTCCTCAGCCCCTTGTGTATGTGCTTTGTCTAATCCTCCCCCTTGGGTGGGTAAGAGACCTGTGACTCTTATGAACTATCATTCCCAAGTAGGTTAAGTTATACAGCAAAGGTGAAGGGATCTGCAGGTGTAATTACAGTCCCTACTCAGCTGACTTAAAGCAAATCCAAAAAGAGGTTAATCAGACTGGAGGTGAAATAGGAGAAATCAGAGAGAACTGAGCAGCAAAATATATTCTCCTATTGGCTTAAAGAAACAAACTTCCATGTTGTGGAGAGTGCCATGTAGCAGGGAACAACCAATGACCTCCAGGAGCCAGGTGCCTCAGTCTTACAACCATAAAGAATCACTGGTCCACCAACTGCTGTGAGCTTGGAAGTGGTTAACGAGCCTCTGATGAGATCAGAGCCTCAGTGGACACTTGATTTCATTCTGTGGAGATGTTGAGTAAAGAGTCCAGGTAACCAGGCCCCAGATTCCTGACCTACAGAAACAATGAGAAATTAAGTGTATGTTGCTTTAATCCACTATATCTGTGGTAATTTGTTATGTAGCAATAGGAAACTATCTTTAGCACTAAGAAATTATTTCTTGGCACTTCTGAGTGGCTCAGTCAGTTAACCGTCCAACCCTTAGTTTTGCGTCTCAGGTCATGATCTCAAGGGATCAAGCCCCACGTCCAGCTCTGCACCCACTTGGGAATCTACTTGTGACTCTTTCTCTCTGCCCGTCCTCTCTCTCTCAAATTAATAAATAAATCTTGAAAAAGAGGAAAAAAGAAAATTGTTTATTTTTCCTGATTTTATGTTTACTAATCTGCTTATAATGATACTTTATCTCATGTGTTCCTAGCACAGATGGTAATTATTTTTCTAACTTTAATTGATTAGTATAGAGATGAATATCATGTGAGAGATAGGTAACATTTTTAAGTCACATGAAGCATGACCAAGGGTAGCCCCCAAAAACTCCTACTGCAGAGCTAAAGCAACTTGCTTTTAGCTGGGATTCATTCTGAACCCACCAGTCAATAAGTTTTGTTCGTCGCAAAATCTTTTACAAAGAACCCTTGAATTATGAAGGTGGAAGTTAATGAAGGAAAGAGAAATATACACGGTTAAACTTGGCAGGCAAATTCCATTAGCATGAAAAATCAGAACTATGAACTTGACAACTTCCTCTGAAGGCTTTTTAGGGTCTCGAAGCCAGCTACCCACAAAATCCATAAACCTTAACAAAAGACTACTTGATTCAACCACATGGGGCTGTACTGTGAATTAGTTTCTTAAGGAGTTCACCAACACATTCTCTATCTTTTGATTTTGTATGTGCCACTTGGGCTCAGTAGGTAACTGGATAATCTCTCATGTTAAAAAGAAGTATAATATTTATCAAGCCTCTTAAATATTTATGAGGCAGAAAAGAACTCAAGAGATCTTTTCTAGTGTCTGGTCTTCAGAGGGCTGCAGATAAACCATCACAGAATGTAGATACTCATTGTGTTTTCAGAAGTTTCCAGAAAGAAGATAAAACACAGCTCCCTAGAAACCCTGTGTCATAGAACTTACTATCCAACAGTCAATTCTGTATAAGCCAGTTTCTCAGTGTTGAAACTACTGATATTCTGATATTTAGGGCTCAATAAATCTTTGTTGAGGGGGGTGATAAAATAATGATAACATAATTATCATCATGCTGTGTATTGTAGGGTGTTTAGCAATATCCTTCACCTCTAGATGACAGTAGCACCCTCCTTCCCCTGTTATGACAACTAAAAACATTCCAGACATACTAAGTGTCCTCTGGGGGAGGAAAACAGCATCAGTTGAGAACTATTGGTAAAAACTCATCAGTTTGATAACCAAATCCCCCCATATACTTGAAGTCACCGGAAAGACCAGAGTGATGTCCGTTTCTAGATCTATAGAAACACCTACTTACTTTCTAGGATTATGCTTCTCCATATGGTAGCCACTAGTCCCATGTGGCCATTAGCACTTGAACTATGGCTAGTCCAAATTGAGCTGTGTTGGGAGTGTAAAACAAATACCACATTTCAAAGACTTTGATAAAAAAAAAATTATTAAACATCTCATTAAAAATTTTACACTGATTACATGTTGAAAGATGAAACTATTTCAGATAATTGGGTTAAATAAAATATAATATTATAATCAATTCCAATTTTCCTTCCACTTTTTTAATGTGGCTACTAGGGAGTTTGGAAATTGCATATATGGCTTGCATTATATTTCTACTGGTCTATGCTGCCGGAGGAAGCCAAAGCACTTGGCATGTGAAGTACTTTTGTTCCTCATTAAGCCAGCAGTATTTAAAGAATGTCCACTGTGTGTGCCTAGGATTGTATTAGTCGCTTTTGGCTACATCTATCTGAGTTAAGTTCATTTATGTCAAGTGTTGTCATTTCATTTTGCAGATAGAAAAGTAGAAGCTCTGGAGATAAATCACCTAAAATCATTCTTCCGATCGCAATGCCAGAACTAATTAAATACAACCTATCGCTCCTCATCCCCAAATAGTTTTTAGTCACAAGATATATATGTCCCTAAAATGACAGTATGTTCCTTCTATAATTACTATGGAGATAAAAATCAAATTCCAAAGAAAACGATTTCCAGACAATAAAGCCAGCATTTGTTTGAAGAGAAAACAAAAACAAATGGGAAACTCAAAAGGCATTATGCTGTATAATAATCTAATTAATAGCATGTTGAGAAAAGAAAAACATTTCCTTTAGGTTTTCCACCACTTATTTTTCTCCCATCACTTTTAATTTCATTTTGTGGAGACTTATGCAATCTGTTGTGGTTGGTGTGGGTCCCTTGCTTTTTTTTTTTTTTTTTTTTAATGTATGCTTGATTTACATAATGGGCTCTGATGCCTCATGGGCACTCACTTAAGATCAACTGAGTTAATTTGCTTTCCTAACTCAGGTTTAAGTGTTTCATGGGCACTAAACTCAAGATCAACTGAGTTAATTTGCCAGCTTAACTCAGAAAATTAGAATCATGGTTGCCTCGATTTCATGTAAGCATAGTTGTAATCATGGTCATTTGACTAAGGAAAAGCCCCAAATTTGTGCCTACTCTTTCCCAGCTAGAAGCAGAACCAAACACACAGGAAAGGAAAGCTCCACAAATGTTTCACCTGTGAACAAGAATGAGAGATGGCAACTACTACTAAAACTAGTGAGTTCTGTTGGAGTAGCCATGGTCTAACATTTTTCTAACCAAGTGAGTATCATCTGCAAAAAGGCTTATAATTTTTTGATAGGAGGGCACTTTGACAGCCCTGCACAGCATGCAAGGTATCTGAGAAATGCTGCGTGCCTTTGAAAAATTGGAGACAATACCCTGAGACAAGAAAAATGCAACTGAGATCAGCGGGAGGAAGCAAGACAGCATGGGGAGGCTCATTTTAGAAGAAGGGGGGAGTTGGGGAGCAACCTCCTAGGGCATTCGAATGTGTGGCATCTCTAAAAGAGGCATTGTGCCATCCACCAGAGCGTGGGATTTGAGTAGAAAAGAAGATTATCAGCATGGGAATAGATTTACTTATTTATAGTCATTTATTTATCCGTTTGTCTTCGGACTTTTCCAGAAAATGTGTGTCAGGCCCTGCATTAAATGGCCCAGGGCCTCCTGGTGTAAGGAAAAGATGAGGCGGCAGCAATAGGCAGTAGTCAATACTGAACAATTACTATATTAAAAAATTACCAACTTACATTTTAGTATCTACAAATGGAAATGCTGAGGTATCTACCAGGGCATTATGGTGTAAGTTTTTCTGGATATCTCTTCATACTATAAGAAGTTCTATCCAGTTCCTCGTGCTTTAAGTCCCAATGATCTAATTCTTTTGCCACTCATATATTCATTTATTCAATAATTACTGAATTCAATTTGTTTTCCTAAAGATGTTTAAGTCCGTCAATGTGCCTTCCCCTTTGGTTTTGTTACAAAATTTGTTGGTATGAGGCTGTCTGTAGGCATTAATAAAAACTACTTCTTGCTTTTATTATATCAATTGAATGCACGACATTAATTCATAAATTTGATCTTTTTCACATACTACGTTTACGAAAACATATGAGAACTCAAGGAGTTACGCCTAGTTGAAATTGAATGGTTTATATCAATTCATAAACTTAATTGTCTTTAACATCATACATTCATGGAAGCACATGAGAATTTGATGAGGTGTTTCTAGTCGAAATTCCTCAGGTGTGTATCTGCTTATGTTGTGTATTCTCAGGAAAGCATCTGACCAAAGTCAGATGATAACCCAGTGAGTCTATTCCTACCCATCAGATACCTCAGCTTTGCAAACTCGAACAACAGGGTTCCTTCCAGGTGCTGACTTCTCTTTATTCCAATATCTGCCAACCCATTTAAAATTCCATAAGTGTTCAAAGAAGCATGTACCCCAAATTAGAAACACTATTCCCGTTTCATTCCTCTAGCAGGCATTTATGGAAGCCAGACTTTACTGTTGTGGTGTTTGTAATTGAGAGTTAGTAATAAGCAATGAAACAACACCAAGGCAAGTAAGTCCAAGGTAGGATTTGATCTGCAGGCGTGGTGCTTCTTAGAAGTGGGTTCTAGTGAGAAATGTGACTCATGCCAATAAAATTAACTCCAGAATTCAATGCTCAAGGCTCTACTACGCTAAAATTCCATTTATTGCAAATTGTGCTATTTCCAATTTCTTTTAGTAATAAAATGCATGAATAGCCCAAAAAAAGGCTATAAATAGTCAACAACGCCAAGAGCTTTTCATCAGAAGCTCTAGTAGAACGGAGGGACCAGAGCTCTCTGATCCTGTTCTCTTTTCCCTTGGGCAATACTCCACAATAACTCACTAATCATTAATAATTCCTTTGCCCATTTATTTCAATGAATACATAAATCAACTATTTACTCTAGGATGAGACATGGGAAATTGTTTGAAGCCAAAATTCTTTTGGGCATCAACAGTATGTAAATTGTATCCTCCTCTGTTTGAATGCTGAATAAGGAAAGGCACGAGAGAAGAGAAAGACCGAAATGTACGTAATGTATTCTGTGCCTTTGCTTGTCTAACTCCATATTTTCAGGTGGGCTCAATACTGTGTTGATAAAGCAAAAGAAAGTGATACCTACTGTGTTTTGATGAGGTTAAATGATGTGGCCTGCTATGCGGAGTAGTTTGTGGGTTCACATTTCATCATTCAAGTTTCCCTTTACTGAAGCGGTTCAGTAATTCAAATATAAATTATTTAGTTTATGTAGACCAAGAGAGTAGATGTTACTTTATTTCCTCAACACTATATATTTTTTAAAGATTTTATGTATTTATTTGATAGAGATCACAAGTAGGCAGAGAGGCAGGCAGAGAGAGAGAGGGAGAAGCAGACTTCTTGCTGAGCAGAGAGCCCGATGTGGGGCTCCATCCCAGGACCCTGGGACCGTGACTTGAGCCAAAGACAGAGGCTTTAACCCACTGAGCCACCCAGGCACCTCTCCTCAACTCTATATTGAACCAGCCCCAAAACACAACACTAGATAAGCCATCAAGAGTATAACAATTACTTAAGGTTCGGTATCTTAGGATCACCATTGCTTCATCCAAAAAAAAAAAGGTTATTAGAAAGAAAGTAAAATGCAACTGAGATGAAAATAAAACAGGCAGACCTAACACCGCACAATCTAAAATATTTAAAGAGTATGACCACTCATCCCTTCAAAACACATTCAATGATTAAATGACTGACTTGCTGTATACAGAATGGCAAAACTGAGCTCTTCCAACTTCAACGTGATGTGAACTTTCCTTTCTGATCTCGGTGGCTTGTAAAATGCCATCTTCAACAAGATCTAACGTAGCATAATCCCTTCTGAAAACCCTAGGGGAGTTATGTAATATAAGCACTTCGAAAAGTGTCAAAGTTTAATTTCTTCTACCCCTAGGCAGGTTCAAAATGATTCTTAAAAATTCCTCACCATCACCAAAGTTTAATTTATGACTGAAAAGTTTTAGAAAATCCTACCTGTCTCCCAGTTCCAAGCAGAGTTTGCTTTTGAAACCGTATCCCTATCTTTACTGTGGTTTCTATAGTGACAGTTGGGTTTGAGTTTCATCGTAAGACAGTAGAGTCAATAGAAGCGAAAGTAGCTTCAGCCTGAGAGGATCCTGTGGCTTTAAAGATATATATCATCTCCGAAAATAATAAACCTAATGATAGCTTTCTGGAAATGAATACAGTTAGGACATAGGAAAAATATTTAGACTACATTTCAGTATGAGTTACATATTTCCCTTGAAGGAATACATCCCTCCTTCCCCAAAATCATATATACATACACACATGTGGTAGAATTTTAGAAACAAAAGGTTGGAAGATGTCTTCAAGATTATCTAATCTGCTGTTGACAAACACATAGTTAAGCAAAGAGAATGTTAAAAAAAAAAAAAGAAGAGACCATTTCTTGCTTCCTGGGAATATGCACTACAGACATATCAATGCTACCTACAAGAGAAATAAGCAGAGACAGGCATCAAGGAAGAGGATTTTTTTTTTTTTTTGGTTCCGACACATTGGAGATAAAAATTAATAGGCAAAGTGTATCAAAAAAACAGATGCTCTGCTGAAAAGCCCTTCAGGCAGAATTGCGTCAGCTGGCTTTCTCCGGTGAGGCAAGACTTCACCGACTCACAGAATAATTGCTACATACCCCAGTTGAAGCATTTTTACTGTACCTGGTTTTATGCTCAAATAACCATCCATTGATGGGGAGAGGGAGTCCACGGGGGCTGGAGTGACAGCCCGAAGATGCCTGTGATTTTAGATCATGTTGCTTTTAATTTGAAAAGTTCTCTCTCTCTACTTCCTAAATGATGAGAAGCCTCAATAATTTTTTTACCTTGATTTTTAACCTAAGCAAAGCAGTAACAAGAATAATTTGTGGCATCTTAGGACCCGAAAGGTGTGATACAACTTTTAAGTGTATAATAGGTAGATACGTCAGTAAAACACGGGGGAATGATCGGGATATTGCCGTTAAAAAGGAAAGGGAAATGATTAAAATATCTCCATGCACAGAGAACGCGTAATGAAATTAACAAAGCAAAAGAATGCAAGGGTGTTATGAAAATTAATTGAACCTAAACAAGGACATCTTCACGCCTACCACAGTAGAGCAGCCTTGCCAAGCACAGTGGTTGTCAAAGTGTGGCTCCTAGGCCAGCAACAGCAACATCACCCGAGACCTTGTTACAAGTGAATTCTCAGGGTCCAGTCTGGATACAATGCAGATGAGAAACTCTGGGACCACCTTCTGTGTCATAACAAATCCTATAGGTGAGTCTTGCCCACTAAATTTGAGAAAGCTCTGGCCCTAGTATAGTTCTCGAATCTGGGGGTACCATAAAGATCACTGGGTGCATATTATTAGTTCTGATTCAACAAGATTTGCATCCCAGAAATTTTGACTCGAGGTATTTTTTAATGACATCCTTGATGATTTTGATCCAGCTGGCCATCTGACCAGAGTCTACAAATACTGGATTAATGCGGAAGAGTGTGGTAGACCCCGTTAAAAGCACCGTGTGACTATTTCTTATCTTTAGGCCAGTCAGCCGGAGTCTGTCTGTTCATCCATAAATAATAGTGCCTATCTCAAAGGATGGTAGTAAGGTTTAAGTGAAATAAAGTATAAAATTTGCACAGCAGAGTGCCCAGCACATGGTAAGTGCTTAAGAAATGATAATCTAAAATGGCTTATCACTTTCCATGTCTCTGGGTATTTGTTTAAATGTCTCATGTTATCAGTAGCCTCTAATTTAATCCAACATGGTGAAACCACTCCACTTATCTGTAGACCTCCTTGGTTTTACCTGAAATGCAAAAATGACATAGATTCGACAGACTTCTCCCAAGGAACAAGAACTTGACTCAGTCTCAGAAAGACAGAGAGGTTTCTATTTGTTGTGATTTTTTAAAAAAATATTTATTGCAAAAAACAAACAAACAAAAAAGGAAAACAAAACAAAACAAAACAAAAAAATAGTGTAGTAGCAAATCTGGTTCCAGATTGCCTACATTCAAGCCCTGGTTCTGCTACTGACCTTGACTTAACCTCATGGACCTCAATTTTGTCATGAGTAAAATGAGGATATTATTTAACTACTTACCTCACAGTGTTCCAGGGAGGATAAAATGAGCTTATGCTTGCAGTGAGCTCAGAACAGTGCTAGTATAAACCTTCAACAAATACTCTTACTATTTAGCTAGAAACCCACTGAAGTTAGTTCTCTATGTACTGATTATGAAACACTTAGAACCAAATTTAAGCTTGAACTTCCGTCGCAGTGATTAAATAGAATTGCTAGCAAGGTTAGCGATGCTCTAATTATGAATAAAAGTAGATTTTTAAAAATTTACATTATTAATATTGAGTACCAATGTTTAAAATGAGATCAACTTCTTGTTTGCCTTGAGAATGAAGATTTGAGTAATGCCTCAGGTCAAGGGAACTATAATGCTGTTGGATTATCTACTGTTGGGGACTCAAGAGTGCTTGGAGTCCCATTAGTAGATCTGAATAAAGTGTAAAAGAAATTCTCCTCTAAATATATGAGAAGCCATCCCAATGACCTAGTTTTTAATTAAAATTTTATTAGATATGTAAACTCTGGGAGAATCAAAGGCACAGTTTAACAACTGAAATAAGTCCATATTTGATATATTTAAGATATTGGAAATTTACTGAAACATTCTGACAGTAAGCCAACATTAGTGGAAAACAATTTGTAAGAAAAGCAGATAAAGAGAATTGGCCATTATCATGCATTTGCTGAAAACACTGTACTTGAACACAGATAATGTAGGAAAAGCTAACCTCATTCTCGTTCAGAAACCCACACATTTTTGAAGGCCTGGTTTGCCTTCAAATACCTCATATTGAAAAGTCAGCACAGTAACATTTAATCCATAAAAATAAGATTTGTATAATCCTTGAGTGATCCTTGTATGATCTACTTAACCTTAAGAAGCATAGTTCTTTGGGGTTCTTTCTAGAATCAAACCTAACTCTTGAATTATATGCTTTCAGATATATATAAAGAAGTAAGATCACAGTACCCACTTGTCCCAAAACTCAGTCATATTTCATTTCTTTTGGCATTTCATAGCCTTAAAAAAAATAGGGTATAAGCAAAGGCTTTCTCTCATCTTTTGTTGAGAAAATTGCAGTCATATCTGTACTTAACATCAAGTCTTGAATAGGTAAAATACAGTGTTTATTGCAAAATACAAGTAATGAAAACATAGCCCATTGATGCTAGATATCCCACAAGCATCCCAAAGCAGACTGAAAATGCAAGTTTAAAAAAAAAAAAAAAAAAGCCATACAGAGGTTTTATATCTATTGGTAAAATTAAAAGTTTAAAAATAAGTATTTGCCCAAAGTCATTTTTTGCTTTCATTAAAGTGTTAGGATAGAATAGGAGTGGGGTAGAGTAAGTGTGTAGGTGGAGTCTAGGATAATCCGAGGCAAAATTTCAGAATAATCCAAATTTCCAAATCCCTTCTTTAGGCTGAACCACAGAGACTGACATTTTTGTAAGTCAAAAAGAGTAAATATCAGCAATTTTATATAATTTGTCCTTGATACCTCCTGGGGCTCCTCTCCAAGGCCAGGTGCCAACTGTCCGTCTAATGTCCTGATCCCCAATACCCCAGTTGTATCTCATCACAGGAGGTTGCTTCCCTTCAAATCCTTCCACTCCAAATCAGCTCTCACCCACTCCAAGCAAATTAGTCCTTAAGTACAGAAGTTCAGATAAAGTAAAGGAAGTTAGTCCATGAGGGGAATACTTGGGAATATATGAGTCTCCCAAGACTACTTAAATCAAACCATATAAGCAGCCAAACTCTCTATCCTATCCATCTATTAATAATAATAATAATAATAAAATAAAATAATTTTGCCGCAAGTATTAGCAAGCCTATACATTACAATAATGTTACTCAAACACATAGTGCTAGAGATCACTTCTCTTTCACCTGAAATCCAGAATGGTTGTTGGCAGTTAAAGTATTCCTTTAACTCAAGTGTTCTTGGAGTGATTTCTTTTTCTTTCAGACCTATTTTTCCAAGTGAGCCTCATTCAAATTTATGAACATGTCGTGGATATAGGATTTTTGACGTCATTCCAAGTTTGTTTCCTTGTCGATTATCCAAGTCCTCACTGTCTAGCCACATCTGCCATGATTTTACTGAGAGTCAGTGTAGCATAGAGACTGGAAGCATGGACACTGGGCCTGCCAAGGTTTAAGTCCCAGCTCTACCACATAGCCATTGTGGCTCTGGGTGATTTACCTCTCCTGTACTTCGATTTCCTCTTCTACAGCAGAATGATGGTACTACTTACCTCACAGTGATATTAGAAAGATCATGCAAATTCAATGAAATGAGCTAATATTTTTTAAAGATTTTTTTAATTCATTTATTTGATGGGGGGCGGGAGGGGGGGGGATGGGCAAAAGCAGGCTCCCTGCTGAACAGAGAGCCCAATGCAAGACTTGATCCCAGAATCCTGGGATCATGACCTAAGCCAAAGGCAGTTGCTTAACCAACTGAACCACCCAGGTGTCCCGAAATTAGCTAATATTTATAAGTGCTCTGCAGAGTGACTGGCCTACTATGAAACATTTGTCAAATTAATCTGTAGCCATAGGGACAAAGGAGGGCACAAGGAAGCTATGATGGACGTAGGCAACATTAAAGACAAAGTTCACTCTTTTGAGGAGAAATGGGCCAGAGAAGTAAGGAAACCCTGTATCATAAAGGATCCAAAGTCTCAGAAAGAAGAGGCATTGGGGCACCTGGGTGGCTCAGTGGGTTAAAGCCTCTGCTTTCGGCTCAGGTCATGATCCCAGGGTCCTGGGATCGAGCCCTGCATTGGGCTTTCCACTCCGTGGGGCGCCTGCTTCCCATCCCCCCCTCTCTCTGTCTGCCTCTCTGTCTACTTGTGATCTCTCTCTCTGTCAAATAAATATATAAAACCTTAAAAAAAAAGAAAAAAGAAAGGAGAGGCATTATATATAGGATAAGAGAAAAGAGGAAAGCACAAAGTTGTTTACTCTACATCCTATTTGGAGTTCTGGAGGAAAATAACCAACCTGCATAGTGTTACGTCAACAACCTAAAGAAGGCATCATTAGGCACAGAGGAAGCTTAATTTAGCCCTCCTGGGTCATACTCTGTTCTATGCTTACAACCCTAAAATTCCTGCTTGTACCTTTCCGGAGGCGGGGTGCTTTAGTAGTGGGGTAAAGGAGCCCCGTGGACAAGGTGATCAATCAGCAGTAAGTGAGGGGTGACAGGGTGTGGCACAGTAAGAGAGTACAATCCCAGGGAAGTTGACTACCTCAACAAAGCACACTGGCCTTGACCAAGTCCGGAAGAGAGACCACAAGCCACAATACACAGCAAGATCCAATTCAAAGAATACTCAGGAATGCAAGCAGGCAAACTACACTACTGTGGTTATCAGCTCTCATACCCCTAAAGACCCCGAGATGACACCTCTCTAGCTACCCAAGGCCCAGTTAAAGACCAACAGGAGGGCAGGAAGAGTGTCTGAAAAAGTTATCCAGCAGTGACTGAGCTATCCAAGAGGTTGTTTAAAGTTTTGCTAAGTGTGCCAAATTGAATTTAATCTCATTTTCTCCACTGCTCCATAGGGGGTGGCTCGTGAGAAATATTATATTCGCTATGAAAAATAATGAAACTGAGTCTGCTTTACACTTTTGAGTAGACGCAAAGTCAATCAGTCATCCTGCCAAAAACACAATAGGAAAATAGCACATTTGATTATCAGAAACCAATTTTGACCTTGTAAAGATGATTTTGTGTTATAAAACAATCTATAAAAGGGAATATTGTATAATATCATGTCCAGAGCAAGAGCACAGGCTTTGGTATCTGGGTGCCTTGGTTCAAATTCCAGCTCTAGCTCTTTCTGAAGCAGGTGCTCTAAGGGCAAGTTCTTTAACTTCTTGGTGTCCCAGTTCCTGTAAAAAGAGTACATAGCCAATCCTACCTCGATGGTTGCTATGAAATAACACACACACATCCTAGCATTTTCTACTATTGGATCAAT
This sequence comes from Mustela putorius furo, assembly GCF_011764305.1. NCBI lineage: Eukaryota > Metazoa > Chordata > Mammalia > Carnivora > Mustelidae > Mustela > Mustela putorius. The sequence continues at coordinate 7,407,416 of NW_025422022.1, forward strand.
TTCAGATAATACTATTCAGGCAAAAACTTAAAACAGAGCCTGTTCAGCTAAAATTCCACAATAAATACACTGTTCAGTAGAATTGTGTTAGTCAAAAGCAAGTTGATTTTCAACTAGTTGAACCCATTAAGGAAAAAAATTCTTCCAAATTGTCATAGACAACAATACAGATAGGTCTCTAGCCTGACTTTCAGGGGCATGCCCGTGATTAAACCGCTGTTTTAAAATCATCCTTTCAGGGTTGTCTGGGTGGCTCAGTTGGTTAAGCATCTGCCTTCAGCTCAGGTCGTGATCCTGGGGTTCGGGGATAGAGCCCCACATCAGGATCCCTGCTCATCAGGATCCCTGCTCACCAGGAGTCTGTTTCTTCCTCTGTCCGCCCCCCCTCCCCGTATTCTCTCTCTTTCAAATAAATACATAACATCTTTAAAAAAATAAATAAGTGAATAATAAAATGATCCTTTCAGCATCCATGCCCAGCCTATGCTTCTAGTTTACATGATTTTTACACTGAATTTACACTGTGATTTTGAGGACATGAGGAGGTGGGCAGCTTCTTTAAACCCATTATCAAAATTAAACTACCTCATGGAACCAAATGACTGAGGGAATAATTTGTTTTGGACTTAGCAATGCAGGAAAATGGGAATTTCATTAATTATTTACTTTGGATCTCTCTAACAATTAACCCAGTGGTATACACATAGTCTTCTTAGGGTATGAAAAGCAAACAGGTTTAAATGACAGGTAGCTAGAAGACTTTTATAGACTAGTAGCCTTTTTGAACTTTATTTTCTGTTTGGCAGTGAGTTTGCTAATTTAACCATTTGTTTGATGGTTACTGATTAACACCTGTATGGCCGACAACAGACTAAGAGCATTTAGATGGCGGACATGGGGGAGATTAGGGTGTGGTAAAGAAGCAGAATATGGGGGCACAGGCCGTTGTAGCGTCTAACCCTCAGTTTGGCTCAGGTCTGATCTCAGAGCCATGGTGGGGGATGGGTGAGCCTGGTGGTGGGTATTAAGGAGGGCACGTATGGCATGGAGCACTGGGTGTGATGCATAAACAATGAATCTTGCAACACTGAAATAATAAAATAAAGCTTAAATTAAGAAAACTATTTTTATTTAAATTCAATTAACTAACATATAATGTATTAATGGTCCCACAGTATAGTTTTTATAACTGGTGGCATATATACTTATGGTAAAGGTATGTGGCAGTACCACCCGAAGGACCAGATAAGCGGTACCTTATGCTTAATTCTTCAGAGGTCCCAGGTCTGGAAGCTTCTGGTTGCAAATCCTTTTAGGCTGAGTTCTAGAATGAAGGTGTCATGGAAAGTTACAGTCAAACAACAGACATGTGCAAGGGAAAAAAAAAAAAAAAAAGCCTTGTGGTCATAAGTCACTAGGACATAGGGATCATTTGTTACCATAGTATTATTTAGCCAACTGATACAACACTGACCTCAGATACAAATGGTGTGGATCTAGACGTGAAGGAGGAAAGAAGTAGGAAAACTTTCTTTTTGCCACTTTTCTCTTTCTCAGATTGTCTGAACTCATTTATTGTTATTATTACTATGGTATTTTATTTTTCTATCAAAAAGCTGGTTTTTCAGGATGTCTGCTGGCTCAGTTGGTTAAGCAGCCAACTTGGTTTCAGCTCAGCTCATGATCTCAGGGTCCTGGGATCCAGCCGCACGCCAGGCTCTGCGCTCAGGAAGGGAATCTACTTGAGGAGTCTCTCTCTCCTTCTCCCTCTGCCCTTTCCTCTCTCTCATGCTCTCTCTTTCTTCTCCCCCTCTCTCTGAAAATAAGTAAATAAATCTTTTTTTGTTTTAAAGCTAGTTTTCAAAATGTAGTGTAGATCTAGACATACCCAGTTAATTCTCTGGTTTCTTTACACCCTTCACCAAACAACAATTTTAGATACTATTAAGCAGTGAGCTAAAGCAGGAAAAACCTTCTCAAGTGAAAAAATAATAATAATTCTTCCTTGTTATGAAAATAATACCTTGTCAAAAAGAAAACGTAGAAAATGCAAAATAACTTACTTAGGCATCGTTAATCCCACCATCTGGAGATCAGGATTCTTTTGGTAAATTAGTATATATATGTTCCTTCTTGTACAGATATATTACAGATATATATTCTGTAATTCTTTTTGCATTCTGCTTTTTTACCTAACATTATACTGTATTCTCCAAAATCATACAACATTCTTTGAAAAAAATATTTTTAAAGTATGCCGACACGACTGTTCAGTGAATATGCGATCGTTTATTCAGCCACTTTCCTATTACTAAACGGGAAAATCACGCAATGGGACCATTAAATGAGACATAAATAAAGAATTATATGACCACAGATAAAGAAGTATGTAATTTTATCTGGGAGAATAAAAGGAAGCTTCACAGAGATGCTGTCTTGTTGAAGAAGAGTTTCGTGGGGGAGACGGGGAAGGCGAGGCATTGCAGGCAAAGGCAACGGCTCGAAGAAAATTATAGACAAGCAAAAGTACAGGAACATTTCATTCATGTCAAGGAACATGTGCACCTGGAGAGTGGCCTGAGCAATGGTAAAGAGAATGAATCCTAAAGCAACCGTGAAGGTAGATTATTAAGGTGCTGCAAACCATTCTGAGGGTCTAGTTGTCATATGGGCAAAGAGGAGGCACCAACCCTTGTAAACAGATGTGGATGACGCTCCTGTTTTCCAGTGACATCGTAGAAAGAGAAGAACCCTGCTTTTGGAATTGAGGGACCAGTTTCCCCCCGAGGCCAATTTCCCCATCTGTGAAATTATATTCATGAAGTTGCTTTGAGGATTAAATTATCTAAGTGAGCGGGTGCCCAGCAAATGACACTTAAATGTGGACTGTCAACAAGCACAAGGCTTGTTTTGAAGGAGAGGAAAGCTTGTTTGGAGAGGAAAGCGCAGTGTCCTGGCAATGGGAATACTCCAGGCCAGAAGTGGGGAGTGGCTAACCCGGAAGACAGCAGGAAAAGGGATGCAAGTCACCAACAGATTCGGGAACATTGCAGAGATCTAGAAGACGGGACCTGCTAACCAGCTGGATATGGGCTGTAGCAACCATGAAAAAAGAGAAAGGGAATCATGGAATGTTTCTAGAATGTTGACGGGACAAGTTGAAACAAGAATAGAAACAGCAAGCAGTTCAACAAAGGAAAAAACCAACTGCATGTTGAAACCTGGAGCAAAATTAAGACCACGCCTCCGTAGGGTAGACGAGATGGAAAGTAAAAAGCTGCCATTGGGTGAGTTTCATCAATGTCAGTAACATGGATAATTTGGCTCCTAAGCCATTTTCTGTCCACAATTTCAGGGTAATGGAATGGGCAAGGGCAGTGATTTTTCTGAAAAATTTTGTATTTGGCTTCTGGGTTTTGAAGGAAGGTAAAAATGAAGATCCAAGATCCCCAACATGTTTTGCAAGAGATCAGTACTCCTCACTTTGATCCTGCCTTCCTTACCCCTTGGGGAACGTATTTAATGGGTATGACAATAATACATGCACACGCACATACAGATGCATCCGCCTACTATATAGACTGATATATACACTGTTCGTATTTCTATTTCTATGCTGTGCATATATAGTCTAAGATATATATGTATACATATGTGCCTTAGAGTTTCTTGAGTATAGCAGTAACACAATAACCAAGAGGAGATACATAGAGATACACATACATACAAGTTTACATAAACACACATACACACAATATATAAACTTATATAGATTATATATATTTATATGATATGTATTACTTAAGATAAATGTGTATATATGTGTGTGTATCTATGTATTATTATATATTAAGTTATATATATATATATATATATATACTTATGTATGTGTGTATATATATATACAATTGCATAGACTCAAGGCCAAGGAGTAAAGAACCGATTCCCTTACTTCTGTCTGTCTGTGCCTGCAGAGGGGATGAGAAGCCAGACTGAGAACAGTGTTCTGAGCATCCTGAAGCTGCTATTCGAGAGCAGCTGTGTCCTTTACACAAGGGAAGCTTTCCCCTTGTATCCTAATTGGGCATGAAATCTGACTCACCCACACAAGTGATGTTGGAGCCGGCCAGCAGAGCAGCTGCCCGCGAACCCCTTGAATCACCCACATCCAGTGACTGAAATTGACGTGGGATGAAACATGGGCCCGTGTTAACCTGGCAGATGCTACACAGAATTCAAGTCAGCCTTGGTTTGTACCCCACACTGCAACAAATCGTTGTTGATTGTTTGTCCTTGAAGCTTCTCGAAGTGAAACAAAAGCCAGGTACATTTCTCCTGATAGTAGATTTAGTGATATGATAATGGCACCGTGAGTTACTCTGTTTATACACTAACTCATCCTGTTAGCGATTAGAGAAGATGTTCCTTGGGAAGAGCTGGGTCTCGAGAGAACGGAATCCACTGACGATCTGAAGATTGACATCTCCCTAAAACACCACTGGTTCACACCGATTACTAGAGTTCCTTCCAGGTCCCAGCAAACACTATATATCAGAGTCAGAATACCCTAGTGCTTAGAATCACAGGCTTTGGAATCAGAACGTCTGGGATAAACTTGGGTATAACCATTATCTCTGGGTGATGCTGGGCAAGTTACTTAACCTCTCTGATCTTTGGTTTTCTCATCAGAGGTTGCATATTGTTCCTAACACATGAGACTGCTTTGTGAGTTAATTAACTTAGTGGATATAAAGAAATTTTTTTTTAATTTTAAAAAAACAGTGGGACAAACTCAAGTGTGCCTCCTGCATAAAACTATCTCCTCTGCCGGTACACAGTACCAAAATTAGTGTTTCCCCTTTTTTATTTCTTGAAAACATTTCAGTCCTTAGGAATTCATTCACATGACATAAGCCTCTCTTCTGTAGACCTCAAAAAAAGAAATTGGTTAATTTGGATGGCTGAGACCTTAAAAAGGAAATGCCACTCCCAAACATGCTACTTTGTTCAAAAGGAAAAGCTTGGACTTTAAGGAATGGGCTTCCACGACATCTAATGAAAATTATTGATTTATATCCCCTTCTGATCACTAATTAGAGTTAATGCAACTTAATGACCCAGCTTCTCTCAAAACTACTTATCATGATAGGGACACCCTAAGGAGATGCATACGGCTCATTCTGGAAACCGTGGTAAAAAGGGGACAATTCAAGAGACTAAATATTCATGCTCCCAACTCCGGAATTACTAGGGAATAGAGAACTCTGGTTAGTTTGATATGGGAAAGCCCATTTTATTTGTTTTTCACTAGCTGTTAGTCTGAAATTTCTACCTTATTAAATACGCAGATATGCACATATCCCTTGATGATGCTCTATATATCTTAGTGCTGGAAGCTACTTCAAAGAACACCTAGTCCAATGGCTCATTTATAGACAAGGAGGCTGAGGCACGGATTGGTCGGGGTCACGGAGCTATGTCATCACAGAGCAAAGAGTTTGCATTCAAGGGTCCTCATTCCCTTATATCGTGTTCCTGTTTCGATTTTTCTTTAAAGCCTCCTAATGCTGAAATGCCTCTGGTTTTTGATTAGGAATTTGGACTCGGAATTCCTCCAGGAATTCAGGGCAGATGAGACCAGGGATTGAGTTCGTCTGAAACGCCGAGGTAATACACGAATTCTCTGACAGCTTTATATTTTTATTTGTCTCCTCCTCCTAAAAGTCCAGAGAGTGAGACAGGGAGGAGTATCAGGTCATATGGAGAGTCAGGCTAATAAGCTTCTTGTTAATTCCTGCTGTACTCTATGGCAATGCCCTAATGACCTGGAGGAGTTAATGTGCTCCTAATTCCTTTCTTCCTTGTGTTTTCTCAGGAATATGTATTAAGAAAACATTTTTTGCAAGCGGATATCTCCATACTTTTGAACAGTTCCTCCTAAGAAGAGTTCCTTACACACCCGGGGTCCTGGGGCTGTTCCATGTAAGTTTCAGGGGCAGAAGCTGTGGTTTCCACAGCATGCAGGGGTGAAGGCTCCCTCTCTGCAGCACAGCCTTCTCTTCCCACCGATCGGCAGGGTTCTTCGCTTTTCCTGACCACAGTTTCAGCGGGTCCTCAACATATTCTGAGCCCTCACCTTTGCCATTATCATTTTGATCCCCTCGGGCCCAACCCTATCATGACCTCTTGGTCCTGGGTTAAAAATAAAAAAAATAAAAAATAAAAATCTAATTTTTCTAGTCTTCACAACAGCATGACAGTCCTACCTGGTTTAAAAGGTGATGACAGTCCTGTCTGGTTTAAAAGGTGCTTACCCCACAAGGCAGCCCAGACAGAAGCAAGCATCCCCAGGTTAGAAAGATCAATATGGGTCCGCGTTACAGACAGGGACCATCATTGCTGATGCCACGCCGCAGACAAAGTGATGACTGGTTAATGGTTTACACCGCAAGTGCTCGCACACACGCAGACACCACTTCACCTACGCTGATGCGTGATCAAATCTGTCAAAACCAGGAGCTTTTTACTCCATTACATAACCTTCCTTTAAAGAGAAGCCAAAGATGACATTCCTTGTTGTGAATAGTACCATCTCATATGGACAAATATTAAAGCAGTGACTTCCAAAACTTAAAACAACTCTTGCTCTTAAAACGATCTACTTCCAAACAACACCCCCACCAACAGCCAAAATTTCTTTGCCGCACACCAGCTCAGAGAAGTATTCAAGCTCAGGGCCCTCTCCATGCATATTCTACTTTTCAAACGCCTGCCCTTGGGAAATTCTCCTAGTCCTTGTGAGTAACTTATCCATAAAAGTCTTTTCCCTTTTCTTGTCGTTCATTAACAAGCTTCAGAAGTGGAGTGACAGTCCTCCTAAATTAAGTACTGTATACTTCAGGCTAATTTTATGTTTTTTATCACAATAGCAGGGCAGTATTAGAAGCCTACAATTTTGTCAGCTTTCTCATTTAGCAAAGCAGCTTCAATTTATTAACAGTGAGGAGTGCGCATGAATCAATATGTTTCATCGGGCAATGTGTCATTTGTTAATCGGATATTGATGAGATTATTGACGCACAGCTAATTAATCTCAAACCCAGTGCTAGCCTTCATATGTTTCCTTAATTACGTCCTTCATCTTAGTCTCCCGGCTTTAGCGCCCAGACGCTGGACTGGAGACAGTGAGTGAGGTAAGCTGTCAGAGGTTCTTTTCACACATTTACAATCCCTTGGCAGTGAAATTATTTTCTGAGTTGTAAATAGGTATCAAAGAGATATTTAATAACATTTGGCAGCAGATTGATATTGATTGGTGTGGACTTGCTTCCAATCCAGCAGCCACAGAATTTTGCCTCAGAAGAAGACTATTAAAAAAAAGAGAGAGAGAGAATGCTTAATTAGTGTAAAACAATTGCGTGAGTCAGTTGTCATCTGCCCTCTGGAATTCAAAAATTGTTCTTCTCTGGACATTGTTTGTATATCCTTGGTTCAGTAGCTCAGATAATTTTGTTTTCTTTTCTTTTTCATTTTAACTCTTGATTGCCAACTCTCTTAGCCATGGACAGCTTTCATGGGAATAGAAAATTCAGAGAGACTCAAAACTCTCATATTTTTTTAAGATTAATTCAGCCATGATTAAGTAACACAGTTACGATTCCGCTGCCTGCCCCTGTAAGTCTGTGAATCCCACTTTTTAAAATTCGATTTAAGTCTTCCCAGACCTCTGAGTTGAAGTGAAAAGTGCAAGCTCTAATCTCATTGACTGGCTCTGTCACTTTTATATACATGACTACCAGTCTGAGCCTGAATTTACCCATCGGCAAAATGGGACCATAACGCCTGACTTGAGTAACTCACAAGATTGTTGTGAGGACACATAAGGTAAATATGGGTGAGACACTTGGGATTTTGAGGCTGCCATCAGATTACTAGGCATTATCTGTCTTGGTATAAGTATCATTTACAAGAGATCCAAAGTTTATTTTGAACCTGTTTGAGGCATATGATAGATATGTAATAATAATGTGTCTTTGTTGTGACAGAGAGAAAATGAGTTGGTATCAGGTATCAGGGGTAGGGCATCCCCCCCCCATAGTTTTCTCACGTCTGGGATAAGAGAAGGAATACCTCACCATGAAGCTCCTTTAGCTAGCTCTTCAACAAATTAAAAGTGAGACATCATTTCTTAGAAGTGTGGATTTTAAGAGGAACCCCCTTGAAACAAATGAATACGATTTCAGTGTCCTAGTACATAAAAGGATCTTTAAATAACTATTTTTGAATCCAGACCTAGTCTCAAATGCAATTCATACATTTGGTAGCTACTGTTCCCTCCCTGTAGACATTAGATACACAGTTTCTTCTTAAGTTAGTGAAGGCTGGTGAGTCTAGCCTGAAGCAATTTCAATACTTACGTGATTTTTTTTTTAAACCAAAGAAGTTTCTTCTTCTCCATAGTGTATGTATGTATGAAAGTCCTGAGGTGATTTTTTTTTTTTAAGAACAAAAGATGAAGCTTAAGAAATAAGAGGAAGAAGATGGGGTGCCTGGGTGGCTCAGACAATAAGCGTCTGCCTTCGGCTCAGGTCATGATCCCAGGGTCCTGGGATCGAGCCACGTGCTGAGCAGGAAGCCTGCTTCTCCCTCTTCCAGTCCCCCTGCTTCTGTTCACTCTCGTACTCTGTAAAATAAATAAATAAAATCTTTGAATAAAAAAAAAAGAGAGAAGGAAGAGGAAAAAGATAATAAGGCAGATGTGACCCAGTAAGAGTTAATTTAAAAATTCCCCATGAGATAGATAGATAGATAGATAGATAGATAGATAGATATCACATCTTTATCCATCCGTTAATGGACATCTAGGCTTTTTCCATAGTTTGGCTTTTGTGGGATATTATGCAACCGCCAAAAAAATGAAATCTTGCCACCTGCAATATCATGGAGGAACTAGAGGATATTATGCTAAGCATAATACTTATTTTAGTCTCTCAGAGAAAGACAATTATCATGTGATCTCACAGATATGAAGACTTTGAGAAACAAGACAGAGGATCATAAGGAAGGGAGGGAAAATGAAATAAGATGAACCCAGAGAGGGAGACAAACCGTAAGAGTCTCTTAATCTCAGGAAACAAACTGAGGGTTGCTGGGGGGTGGGGGTGTAGGGAGAGGGTGGCTGGGTGATGGACATTGGGGAGGGCATGTGCTATGGTTTGTGCTGTGAATTGTGTAAGACTGATGAATCAGAGTCCTGTACCCCTGGGACAAATAATACATTATATGTATAACTATAATAATAATAATAATAAATTCCCCTTCTTAGAACACGACATGAAGCAGATATTTTTAAAAACTTAATGGTCACATTTCATTAAGAGTGCAACTATAGATTCCATTGTGCAACGTGAGTCTAGAGTGCAACTCCAGACTGTATGTGGATCTAAATGGCTACCAAAACTTGACCAATATATTCTCTCCAACACAGAGCCCTGCAAATAGTAGGTCTTCAATTAAGGTTTTAGAAAATTGATCACCTATATGGACATGTAGCAAAATGTTGTTATTCATAAGAAGGTAATGGTCAGCATATTAAAAGGAACCCAAGGGTTGACTTCCAGCAATTATTTTACTTCCTTGCATTCACCTCTCTTCGGGGTGAAGAGAGAGAAATCGATCAGGGAAGTGTCCTGGATACAGGTTTAATATTGTTCACTTGGTCTTTCCTGGCAGAAGACCAATCAGATAGTCTTCCCCTTAAATGCCAGTGGTTCCCCCTCCAAGTTTTTCAAATTTCCCCCCATGTCTGTTTTTTCCTGCCACACACACCCCAAGAATGACTTTAACCATAGTTCTGGCTTCAAATACCATTTATATGTTGATGACACTCAAACCCGTATGTCCAGACATGACTTGTCTGTGGAACACCTGACTCACGTTTTCATCTCTCTCTAGAAAATACCTGCATCAGAGCACCTGGGTGACTCAGTCAGTTAAGCATCTGACTCGATTTGGGCTCAGGTTCTGATCTGAAGATCATGAGATTGAGCCCCACGTCAGGTTCTGTACTGGGTGTGAAACCCGCTTGAGATACTCTCTCCCTCTCTCTGCCTCTTTCTCTTTCTTTCCCTTCCCTTTCTCTTGCTCTCTCTCCCCTCTCTAAAAAATAAAATAAAATAAAAATAAACTAATGCAGATCCTTCAACAAAAGACCCAATTCACTCTAAAATGAGTTCTGTCATTATACTGTGTTAAGTTTCATTTCTTCCCTGTACTGATCCTGCCTCATTTATGATCAGCACATTCTCTCTACTAGTCTGGTATGGTACTCTGATCTCACTCTCATTCCTAGTATTTTCATCTTAATCCTAATCAAGATATGTAGCCAGTCTGCTAATTTCCTCCACTTAAAAAAAAAAAAAGGATTCTCTTTATATCCCTATATATTCCTATATCCCTATTTTCCCCTGGACCCTTAACTGTATGATCAACTAATTTTCAGCAAAGCAGGAAAGAATATCCAATGGAAAAAAAGACTGTCTCTTCAATAAATTGGTGCTGGGAAAATTAGACAGCAACATGCAGAAGAATGAAACTGGACCATTCTCTTATACCATGAACAAAGAGAAACTCAAAATGGATGAAAGACTTAAATGTGAGATGGGAATCCATCAAAATCCTAGGGTAGAACACAGGCAGTAACCTTTTCGACCTCAACTGCAGCAACTTTTTGCAAGACACGTCTCTAAAGGCAAGGGAAACAAAAGCAAAATGAACTTTTGGGACTTAATCAAGATAAAAAGCTTTTGCACAGCAAAGGAAACAGTAAACAAAACTAAAAGTCAACCTACAGAATGGGAGAAGATATCTGCAAATGACATACCAGATAAAGGGCTAGTATCCAAGATCTGTAAAGAATTTCTCAAGTTCAACACCCATAAAAACAAACAATCCAGGCAAGAAATGGCCAGAAGACATAAACAGACACTTCTCCAAAGAAGACATACAAATGGCCAAAAGATACATGAAAAAAGTGCTTCATATCACTTGTCGTCAGGGAAATACAGATCAAAACCACAAGGAGATATCACCTTACACCTGTTATAATGGCTGCAATTAACAAGACAGAAAACAACAATTGTTGCTGAAGATGTGGAGAAAAGGGAACTCTCTTACACTGTTGGTGGAAATGCAAACTGGTACAGCCACTCCAGAAAACAGTAAGGATGTTCCTCAAGAAGTTGAAAATAGAGCTACCGTATGACCCAGCAATTGCACTACTGGCTATTTACCCCAAAGAAACATGTAATGAAAAGAAGGGGCACCCCAAAGTTCATAGCATCAATGTCCTGAATAACCAAACTGTGGAAGGAGATGAGATGCCCTTTAACAGATGAATGGATAAAGAAGATGTGGTTCATATATACAATGAAATATTACTCAGCCATTTACATTGACGTGGCGGGAACTTGAGGGTATTATGCTCAATGAAGTAAGTCAATTAGAGAAAGACAATTATCATATGGTTTCACTCATATATGGAATATCAGAAATAGTGCAGAGGATCATAGAGGAAGAAATCAGACAGAGAGAAAAACCATGAGAGACTCTTCACTCTGGGAAAAAAAAAAACAAAACCCTGAGGTCTGTGGAAGGAAAGGTAGGAGGATGGGGTAACTGAGTGCTGGGCATAAAGGAGGGCACATAATGTGATGAGCGCTGGGTATTAAGTGCAACTAATGAATCATTGAACACTACATCAAAAACAAATGACAAACTATATGTTGGCTACTTGAATTCAAATTTCAAAAAAAAAAGAAGAAATCTATTCAAGGAATGTCGTGTATTCAGTGTGGTTCATCCTAACCCCAGCAAGAGCAATAAAGTTTCCCTAACCAGATTCAGTTCTATAACTCCACTGATAACAAAAGTCAAAGACCGAACTCAAGGAAAACCCAGTCATAGATCTATTACTTTCAAGATCTTCCCAAATTTCAGTGCAATCATCGCGACAAAAGATCTACAAACTCTCCTGTAAACTATGGGCCAGAGACCTGGAAGCAGGCTCTGCCATCCATTCTTGGCTAACACTGTGCAGAGGACACATGGAAAGTTGAATAGTTGAGAATTCTATGGGAAATGTAGAAATGGTAGATAGTCATGATGAATCTTTTACCAGCCACAAGTGACCTATTTACCATGATAGAGAAGAAATTAAGGTAATTTTCATACACTCAAGTAAGTAGAGGAGGTTAGAGTTTCAACAATGTAGCCAAGGACTGAAACAAGTCTAGATATATTCATCAAAGACTAAACTCACCAGTGATGTTTAAACATCTACTTCATTCGGGTGTTCAAACATGTACATATTGCATATTCTACCTAAAACACTAATGTAAGGGCACCTGGTCAAATCAGTCAGGTAAGCATCCTACTCTGGTCATGATCTCCTGGATCGAGAGATCAAGCCCTTCCTCTAGATCCCTGCTCGGTGGGGAATCCACTTGTAGATTCTCTCCTGCTGCCCCTCCTTCCATTCACACATGTGTGTGCTCTCTTTCTCTAAAATAAGTCAATAAGTCTTTAAAAAATAAAAATAAATTAAATAAAAGCACCAGTAGAGCATAACAAAATAAAGAAGAGCAAAAACACCTGTCATGGGTATTAGTAATTTTGTTGGCAGTTGGGTTAAGCTGATTATGAATGGATTAGGTAATTTTTGCAGCCTGAATAACTCATGAAAGACCCCTGGGAAGTCTTTTTCATTGAAACAGGATGGATAATTTTTCATTAAACCAATCCTAGACATCGATATAAAGAAAGGCAAATGAAAAACGGTAGGATTTACTTAGATCAGAGCTGTCTAATAGAAACAAGATGTAAACCACAAGTGTAATTTTAATTTTTCTAGTAAGCCCCATCAAATAAAAGTATAAGGAAATAGGTCAAATAATTTTAATAATACATTTAATTTACCCACTATTTCCAACATAACCATTTTAGCATGTAATAAATATCTTTTAAAAGACAAGCTATCTGACATCCTTATTTTATATAAAATCTTTAAAATCAGATATATGGTTTATACTTCTATCACATCTTACTTTTCAAAGATAACACTTGAACTATATTTAGATTTCATAAAATTTACAGTTGAAAAGGTAGATTGACCTAATCACATTGTTCTTAAAAGTTTTCCAATAACTGAATCAACCACCAAAAAAACCCATTTTCCTACAATACTTGAGTTCACATTAACAAAAAGTGGTCCAGTTCACTCTTTTGGAAGGGCTTTTGTAACTTAAATCAAAAGCACATTAATTTAAAATTATATCTGCCCAAGTTAAGTAAATCACAAGCTCTTGTGTCAAGTCAGTGTTATTAACATTGAACTCAAAAAGATATAAACAGAAAAGCCGCTCTAAATTTGTCAATATCAACAAAGCATTCATCAACTTTTTTGTAGCTTCTTCCGCCAATAATGCTGTCAATTACAGTTAAAATATTCTGCATATTGATTCTTGTTAGAAGAAATGTATAAAGTCGTTATTATTGATCATGAAGGCTTTATTACTGACTTCAACATAAACTCTTGTACCTGCCTACTGAAGTCACAAAGAAACTTTCCTTTCTTTGGAGGTGCAAATTTGGCTTGCTTATACGCTGTGTATTTTTGGTGAGAAAACGTACATCTCATTGCTATTTTTGCTATTTTTGTTGAGTATTATATACACTGAGTATTCTTTACGTGGAGCTAACAGTGTAGGAAACCTTTGTAATACTCTTCTATGGTTCCACCAGTGTACATGGGCAAGAACATAAAATCATTAAATGTATTGTCTCCATTTCTTTCAGCGGTTCTACAAACTGGCAATAATCCATGACATTTGCACATCTAGATGAAATGATTTCAATAACTATGTCCCTGCCTTTCTTTTTTTTTTCCATAGAATCTGTTTTTGGAAAGTCCTGCACAAATATTTTCTAGGTATTCCACAATGAAGCAAACAAATAAGGGAAACATCCGTCTCTCATTTTTAAAATTCCAGCACACTTTGTTTTTTGATCTAACGTGCCTGGAGTGCCGCCCATCATTATAAAAACTAAACTTCGTATATCTAGGTGAAATTCTTTGACAGATGTAGGATTCAAAACCATCTGCACCATCAGCTCAGTTTCATTTAAGCCCAAAATTGACATTTCTTCATAAATCTGGAAGTCTTTGAGACAAGATATATCCAAAGTATTGAAAGGGCAGTATCTCGTAACTCACACCTCATCTAAAGCTTCTAGATAGTACTTACATTTTTTTTAAAGTCATTTACTTATTTATTTGACAGAGAGAGAAATTGTGTGTGTGCAAGAGAGCACAAGCAGGGGGTGGGGCAGGCAGAGGGAGAGAAAGAAGCAGACTCCCCACCGAGCAGGAAGCCCAACATGAGGCTGATCCCAGGCATCTGGGATCATGACCTGAGCCAAAGGCAGACACCTAACCGACAGAGCCACATGCAATTTGGGATTTTTCTTTAATTTTGAATAAATTGATCTTTGATGTTGTTCAGAAGATCTTGTACTTTACAGGCAATTACTTGGTAGCTTAACTGAAGATCTTTTAGTTTGTTTAAAATATTGTTTAGTCTTACCTCATAATTTCTAAGAAAATTTTCATAACTAAAATAACAATTCTTTTACCATCTCTCCAGCTAAAAATTGAGGTTTTTCTCTGCATGTGCAAGAATCCAAGCTGGTTTATAGCTTGCCAGTTTCACAAGCTCAAAAAGTGTTAGAAACCACTTAAAAGTTGTTTTCTGGACATTTAATTTTGCTTTCAGGCACCTAATTTCACCTAACTTCAATTTTGACTATTGAAAGGAAACTGAGCAATTCACCATGTATTTCAGAAAATGCCTCTTTACATCACCAACTTTATCCTCTTAAAAATTTTTTTGGCATAGCAGACAAACCAGCTTCTCCAACTTGCTCTGCTGCAGCCAATTGCATTTGCTGTTCTTGGTGAAAGTTGTGACATCTTCTTCTGATTTCTTTTTTCATTTCCTGTTCCAATGTTTTCTCATCTCCACTCAATTCTGTATCTGCGGCATGACTTTGCTTTGAATTTCAAAATGTGCCCATGCTTAATTTTTAACAATAATATATTTTATTGTAAGATAATTAAATAAGTAGATCCATGTGACTACCAGTTATGAGTTACAGCATCATCACTGTAATTCATGCGCTCTTCATAGAATATTCAAATAAATACGATACAACATTGCCTGGGTGAATAGGAAAAAAATCAAACTGAATCAATCCATTTACTTTGAGTAGAGTAGATCAATAGTGCGGTTCTGAGTTATGCTAGAAACAAGGCATGTGCCCCAAATGCTCACTACAGTGTAACAGCGACGGCTCATGCAAGTCAACAATTGAAGAGAAAGGGAGTCCTACCACACTGTAAAGTTGTCTTTAGCAGAAAATATTGTATACTGCTTCAGTTTTTAAAATTAAATTTAGATAGGGGAACACCTGGGTGGCTCAGTCAGTTAGGTGTCTGCCTTCAGCTCAGGTCATGATCCCGGGTCCTGCGATGGAGTCCCGGGTCAGGCTCGCTGCTCAGTGGGAAGTCTGCTTCTCCCTTTCTCCCTCTCCCCACCCCCACCCCCATGTGTGCTCTCTCTTGCTCTGTTCCTCTCTCTCTCTCAAATAAATAAAATCTCTAAAATTTTTTAAATTAAAGTTAGTTGAATTAAAATTTTAAAAATCATTTATAATTTAGTTTCTCAGTCATGGTAGTCATATTTTAGGTGTCTGATACTCATGGTGGCGAGTGGCTGCTATCTTGGGCAGTGAGGACATGGAGGAATGGAGGGACAGAAGAAGAGAGGGAAGGGCAAATGTTTGCTTTAAATACTAAGAGAATCAGGCTAACACAAACGTCTTCACTCACGTGACCATTTAGTGCAATTCTGGTTAAAGTTTAGAATATTCCTATTCCAAACAAACACAGTTGTTCCTTTATCATCAAGTTAAAAATAACTGTCAACTGTTTTTAAATTCCCTGTAGAACAGCAGGAGCCAAGAAATCAACATGTTGATTTTTCCACAATCGCATAGAAGGTGTATATTTGAAGCCCTGATGAAAGGCCCTAGATCTTAACGTGGTATCAGTCCACAATCATTTCTAAAGCCACCAATTGACCCACTTCTTCTGGAAGTCTCCCAGAAAGTCAAGGTAGAATGTCCAAAGTACAAGTCATCATCGGTCCCCTTCCCCCAAATCACCCTGTTCCTCTTCCTGAGTTCTTTATCCCCAGTGTCCTGCCCAGTGACTGATAGACTTCAGATAGCTGCCCAATGATTAAATAAAGGGATTAAATCAATTTAATTGCTTTTGTAAGCTGATGTTCTTAAGCATTTCTACAAGTTGATAAACTCAAATTTTATACAACGTTTGAAGTATATACAAAAACCAAGCTGTCACTTTAAATTTATAATGGAGGGGAAGGGAAAGACTATAAAAATAAATTCTACAGTAAGCCAAGAAATCTGATATCAACAATTGCATACCACACTATAAATGCAAGCCGATCAGCTGGAATTTTCAAACGCCATTATCTTCGGATATATTGCTACAAAATCAGATCATCACTTATTTTGTACACGTGTCGTGATTTAAAGCTTTGTTTAAGAAGAAACGAGAAGGGATCTAGGATCTCTGATTTTGAGATAATTTGTAGTGCTTGTTTAAATGTGGTTTATAGTTTTTAAAGAAAGACTTGATATTATTATTGTATGGAATTGGCAACTTGATTCCTACTGAGACCCTCCCTCTTCAATGTGGTGACTATCAGATACAAGAGAAGAAGTGGTGCCTGGGTGGCTCCATTGATTCAGCCTCTGACTCTTTGTTTCAACTCAGGTCATGATCTAAGGGTCATGGGATGGGGCCCCAGTCAAGCCCCATGTCCAGCCCCACATCGGGTTCTGCACTCAGAGCAAGTCCACTTCAGATTCTCTCTCTCTCTCTCAAATAAATAAAAATCTTTTAAAAAGAAAAGAAGAAAATAAAAAGTTGGGGAAGGGGGGTAATGAAATATGGCCCTATTCTTCATCCGCATTCAAGGTAATTAATCAATGCAGTCAGTGGAATGAGTATGGGTCAACCTCCAAAAAGGGAATCACAAGCTACATTTCTGTTTCAGCACCAGAAAAGTTTCAGCAAGCCTTCAATTGTAGTAAAGCATTAGAGTCACTCAAGGCTTTTGTGAGGATAGGACCGAGAGCTAACCTCATCTCTCTAGGAGAAAAAGGAAGCCACAAGATTTCTGATGGCTGGCTGAAGACGGACATCCCAAACATAGTACCCTTTCTCCTGGGCTCCATTTACAGCAGAGTCTGGTGTTCGTAGACTCTGCAGGGACAGAAGGAGAACTTCTCATCCAAAGTGACGAACCTGGAAGACAAAATGTAGACCTGGGAAGGGGGGAAAAAATGGAGCTTCTGAGTAATTTAGAAAGAGAGTGTTCTGAGAGGGTGAAAAAGAAGTTCTCAGAAAGAAAATGTGAGAGAATTCTATGGCTGGTAGTGCTTGGAACCTCTAAGCATTTAACGAAATAGGAAGGGGAAGGAAAACATGACGTGACCTAAATGAAACGGTTTCACTTAATGAATTTAGACAAGCCATAGTTCCTCAAAGCGTTCCATTAACCGTGTTTTGTCCCTTCGCTTATGTAAAAATATCATATTATATAAGCGCCTGTGTTTGGACATGTAGGTAATTAAAATAGAGGTTTAATGTCCATTTGGCTTTACGAAGTTATGACATTTCCTATACAAAGTCAGGGGCTTATTTCCTCCCTAATTCATTTGATAACTTACATTGATGGTCATGTGAGTTGTGTGTTTGAAGATATTATTTGTTTAGCCTAGGGGTAATGTAAATTCTGAAATTTAAAAGCTACAACTCTAACGATCTGAATAATAACACTCTATATTTATACATGGCCAAGTTAATGCCCTTTATATTTTGTTTTCTCTATACTTTGGACTAGAGCATTAAGCAAAAAATCCAAGGACGAGACCTCCAGTGAACAATTTTATGTATACAATGTCTGCTACCAGCGCCCTCCGCATTTCTTCCCCCTGCGTACGGCTGAATCCATCCTGTAAAGCCAACACTGGAAAGTAGTTTTCTATTTTACATTTTCTTAATTCTAATTAAACAAATCTTAATCTTGACTTTAATGGTTGCAATTATGATACTTCATTATGTTAAATGTTAGTTGCAACATAAGAATAAATTGTATAAACAGTTTAGTTGCAATTGCATGGTGTCTAACTGTACATTACTCATTAACAAGATGTGGGTAGCAGCAATTAGAACATTTCCTCCTAATGTCCCCATTTATTGAGTCACAGCAGCAAGCCCCCTTTTCACAACACACACTGATTGACGATAGCAGCTTTTGTACTCATGGAAAACAGGCACTATAACCCGCTGTGTGTCTCCAACTCAGATCGATGAAAGTACACATTAGCTCTTAGCCTCACAGGCTGGAGTTCTTGAAGGTCAAAATAGCCATCAGCATCACTGTAGGGTATAAAAATCATTTCACAAACTGTGAACAAAAACAACACAACTTGCTTTGCAGTTTGATTATTGTTTATAGATACAGCAAGCCAGAATTAAAGCATAGCCTTGGGGCAGCATAATTATTTACAGCTGAAGACTCATATCATTATTAGCGTTCTCCTAATTGCTTGAAGTTATATCAATGTTAGTTGATTTAACACATTTTTTATAACATGCATGGAAATTGTTTCCTCTGCATATGGAGTGTCAGTTTAACTGGTAGATGGTTTCTTAATTTATCAAGGTTTTTTTTTTTTTTTTTTCTTCTTCGTCTTCTAATTGTTCATTTTTCTTTGAGGGAAGATTTCCCTTTAGCCGTAACAGGGAAATAAGTTGAAGCTAAGCTTCAATTTATCTACTGTATCTTAATGCTAGCAATACTACAATGGTTTTGTTTCATTTTCATTAAAAATTGAATCCATAAAGCCGCAGCAACAACTTCAATTAGAAAATGACTCAAACTTTCCTCCGGGTGGTTTGTACTCATCCTCCCCCCGCCCCCGCCCCCGCCCCCGGGTACCTAATCTGAAATTTGGTTCAACGCTAAGAGTAAAGCCATGTAGCTAATAGAAGCCTTTAATAACATTGAAATCATGAAGTTTTTCGCACACTGTAAAATCTCGAAATCTAGATCAAATTTTTACAATATGCAGAAGGAAAATAAAACTAACTGTGGAGCTATAATATAGATCACGCCCGCAGTGATATTAGAAGGAGAAGAAGAAAAGAGAAACATTCAGCAATATGGTTGCGTGTGGAGTCTGGAATTCGTAGAGGTTAAAATGAAGTTCTGTCCTTTTTTTATGGTATTCTTTACCTGGATATGACCATTCTCTTTCATTGTTGTAGTATATTTTCTACCTATAGGTGGCGACACTTGTACTGTTTCTTTTTGAAGTGTCCCTTGATGGTGCCTAGGAACAAACGGACTATTACAAGCTACAGACCACAGTGCCAAAGGCTCTCAAGACTAGGAAAGATCTTAGAACCACAATGGTCAATTCCTGCCACGTCATACAGCTGAGGGAACTCAGGCCCCCAGAGATTAAACTAAATACCCAAGATCACATAACTGTTTAATGATAGAGCTGGGAAGATAAGAAAGAAACTAGATCAGAAATAATAAACTGGGACAAAGTGTAAATATAAAATAATAAATACTTAAGAGCGATACTTGCCCAATATCATATTAGAACCCTATTTCCAACAACCAGAATAGTTCCATGAAGTTATATATATTTAAGCCCAAATCCCAGCATTCTTTTTTTTTCTTGCTTCACAACAAATGACCCTCCAAAATATTATGATAAAAGAGCCGAGGTCTTTTATTGGAGAAAATGTAAATGTTTATGAAAATGCTTCCCAAAGGGAAATATCAATTTAATGGCTAATGTATGTTTTTACAAAATTGATCACCACTTGCAAATATGAAACTACTTGAGAATATCTGAGAAGATTGCTAATGGAGCTTATTGTGTAAAAATATGTGAAAGCAAATACCAAAGACTTTGATTCTGGGTCATGACAGTTACCCAGAGGTCTTATGAAATTTAAGCTGTGATTGTTAACCTGCTAAAAGTTACCACATTACTTAACACTTGTGATCTTATCTCCGAGACATATGGTAGAAATATTTTCAAAGATTTCTCAGGACGATTTGGTTCTATCAAAGGGAATATTATTTAACAGTTCTCTGTATTTTATAGGCCTTTAGCAAAACTCACTGCTGCTGCCTAGAAGAAATCGAAAACTCTAAAATGGTATTTTAGATTAATTTAATTGAGATTGTCTTTGAACAAATTAGAGTCTCTGTGGCGACCCTGGTGGACTGTTTCTGCCGTCTGAAGCTGCCTGAGTCCCAACTGTCCCCTGAACATGATGCAGTGAAAATAGTTAGGTGAGAGATGGCAAATGGGTCGTAAAACGCATCACCGCTGAGATGGAATGGTGGAACCATCTTCCTTTCTGAGACTTCAACAACGGTTTTCCTTCTACGAACAGAAGTGACCCTAAACAGAGAAAATAAAGTCAGGCATGGAAAAACCCATTTCACATGAATTTTAAGAAATATACCTCACCATAAAATTTTATATATTTTTTACCTCTTTTCTTGGTTTATTTTGTCTATGTGGGGGAAGCTCTAAAAACAATCAAAATTAATTAGATGGAGAAATAAAGAAAAGCACTAAGGCAAATTAAATAGCTTTTAAATCTGTACTCTCACTAGGAAACTGCACTAAAGTATTTTCTTCCCAAAGGTACATTCCTATTTTTCACACACTCGCAAACTGATTTTCTCTCTCTCTCTCTCTCTCTTTTTTTTCCATAGCCATCCAACTTGATCTTACTTTTTCGGTTGCCAAGTTTCATTTGTACCAATGCTGAATCTCAAACTTTTACCTTTAGGTTTGGGGTAAAAATAACTGCTTTTTGTTGGCAATCGGCTTGTGTCTTTGCTTTACACCATTGATTCATATTAGGTAGTGAACACGGTTATATTTACTGTACTGTGATATAATAAAAGAGGGAGATGTCACTTGATTTTATCACCTACGAGATTTCATTCTTCCACAAAAGGAGCGATCAAGAAAAATTTCTAACTGCATTAATAGTGTGATTGTGGTCGCCGGTGAGGAACTGGGAAATCACTCCTCTGCAGGTCCCGTCTATCACAGAGAGGTCTCATTTCATAAAACACGAGGGCACTTGAGTAGGAAGAAAAGGATCGTGCCATCCACTGCACAGAATCAAATTCCTTAAGACTCAGAAGATAAATATGTACTTTTTCAACTGTGTTGAAACAGCAGTCATCGAATCATGCTTGTGATAAATTACAGTCTGGACCTCATGTTCGCGTCAGAGTTCTACTTTCCCGGCCCCTTCTGCGTTTCGGTCCTTCTGTCCTATTCTCAGTGCGGGTTCTGGAAGGACTGCCTGCAGCCCCAGCACAGGGGGGTTGGAGGAGGGCCAGTGCAGCAGGGTGGGAACAACGCTCAGAATCTCATAGGTTACAACATATGCTGGGCAGATAACATCTGGAGATAATGACAGGGCAGGGGTGAAGGGTAGAAAGGCCATGCCATGATGAAGGGGGGGAGGGAGCAAGGGAAGCTGTTGCAAGAATTCTGCAGCCTGCACTATTTCCCACTGAATCATTAATTTGCAGCCTCCCCGTTTAACCTGTTTGGCGCAGAGCGGTATTGTTTCTCCAACAAGTGGATATTGTTTAACTTTTCTTTCTTTCTTTCTTTTTTGACTTGCAGGGTGGAAAAAAAAAAAAGGACACTGATGGCAACTCGGATGTTTGAGCAATTTGATATGTGATGACTAACACGTCTACCACTTTTAACAGTCTTTGCTTTGCTCTCCCTAACTGGAGCTGTGTGGCACTGAAGTGAGAGAGAGCTAATACAGTAAATGGGCCCTGCTGTCAGTAGGAACCAGATTAGTCAATCCTTATAGCAAAAGTGAATTTCAGATGGCAGCTCAAGCATGACCACTCTGATCACAGCCTAGTGTTTATGTATACAGAGGAACAATGAAGAGGCCTGGCAATTACTGGAAATACATTCCTCAAGCTTTCAGGCGATGCCAAGCTTAAAATTGTGGTCAACTCATGTGGGAGAAGCAGATCAACTCGGAATTCATTGCGGCAATTGTAATTAAATCGCATATTTTCTCTCTCTCTCTCTCTCTCTCTGCTAAGTGTACAGCTATTTAAACCATAGACCATATGACTCCAATTCTCTTAGGTAGTGTCTTTTCCTTTCATTCCATGGGCTGAAACCATGAAGAAGAAACAATGTCACACAAACTGTTCTGACCCATATGGTGACTTTGTGTCAACCCATAACAGTCTTCCCAGAGATCTTATTTGTTGCTTAGGCTGTTTTTGTAAACCTGAAATTGACATAAGTAAGAAAGCAAGATTCATAGACAGACAAGGAAAAAAGTTAATGTCCTTAGTAATCACTGCAAATTAAGACACAAACAGCTACATTTTCACCTAATAACTTTAAAACATTTAATGGTTGATACATGGGTTGTTGACAGTAAAATCAAATTCAAGATTCTAAGCATTATAGGTGAGTATTGTGTTGGGGTTAGAGAGGAAAGTAATATTTAGTAACTATCTCTTATGAACCAGTCATTATGACAGCTGCTTGATATATGTGAAATCATTTAATTATCCCTCAAACCAATAAAATCTAGAAAATAATATAAAAAATTAATGGTTATGATGCCCCATGCCCATGCCATTGCGGAAAATCAGGTATGATTTTTTAATAACAATACCAAGCACTAGGATGATCTGATCGCAAATGGCCTGAATTCACATCTTACCAGTTAAGTAAACTTGGGCAAGCCACTTCACCATCCTGCACCAGATCCCTCAATGGAAAATGAAAACAATGGTTCTGTGGGCCTCATTGGGCCATTGTGAGGATGAAATTTTTTTTTTTATGAAGTCTTTTTTTTTTTTTTTTTTTTTTTTGACAGACAGAGATCACAAGTAGGCAGAGAGAGAGAAGAGGAAGCAGGCTTCCCGCTGAGCAGAGAGCCCGATGCAGGGCTCGATCCCAGGACCCTGGGATCATGACCTGAGCCAAAGGCAGAGGCTTTAACCCTCTGAGCCACCCAGGCACCCCAAGGATGAAATTTTTAAAAGCAAATAAAGAATGTAACCAGTGCCCACCATTTAACACACACCAGCTATTGTGTTTATTAATACTGTGTTTTGCATTTTGCAAGCATAGTTCACACTATATTATGTGCAACCACATCAAAATGTGTCTTTGACAGTAAATGTAGAATGAAGGAAAAGTCACATAATTAAAAATGGTCATAGTTAAAGGGTGAAATAATGATATTTTTCTCTTTTAAAAACATCTTTACATTATTATTTACATTATTATATTGTTGACAAAAGGGAAGTAAAATTATATATGCAATTCTTATTGCTAAACAATGTTTACCATATGAATTTTAGTCCCTGATAGACTAATTAAAGAGGGGAAGAAGGTAGATTTAGGAATAGCAGCCTAAGAGAACACATAACATGGTAAGCACCTAAAGCAAATGCCCTGACAATGAAAAAAAAGAACTTTAACACATTCTACCCATTAGAGATTTGACCTGGTTAACAAATCCACAGTTTAAGGAGCAAATATCCATTGGTGGATATTTCCTATTAGTCATTCACAGGTTAGTATGAATTATTTAATCTGATAGATCTACATCTGGCTGAAACCAAAGATACTCAGTTGATAATATTTATAATATTTTTGATCAAGGAATTTGTAAGAGATCCTTGGGATTGAAGGGTAGTAAGCTTGTTTTTGTTTTTGCTTTTGTTTTTAAGAGGTGAAATTTAGACAGCCAGAAGTTTTCATAAGTGCTATCCTGTTTGAATGTATCATCGCATACACATGTACCTCTTACCAACAGAAAAACAGAAATAAATAAATGCTAGTATTCTTATGTGCCCCTTTTCAACCATTATCCTCTAATCAGTAACACTTTTTGATATCATACACTCTTCATGGATTTCTCTAAAAATATTTCCTCAGTCGTGCTAAGGATCTCCTTCTTCAGGGAGTATTAATGGGGGTTACAAAGACAAACAGTAACATGGTCCCTAACCCCAGGGTTAGACATATTTAGGTGTTTCAGAAATTCTGCAGATGGATTACAGTCAAGTCTAATAGCAAATTCTAATTTTTTTTCCGGCCACATAAAATATCAATCGCTCTGTAGTATCATAAAAGTGGAGGCTAATTAATCTTTTTTCCTTTTGAAATTTTTCTTTCACTTTAAATTTTTCTGAATTATCAATGGCTGATACTTCTAAATTAGTTTGCCCATTTGGAGGGAAGTAAAAGATTTTTAAAAGACCCATTGAGATTTCTGAGTGTGGGAAGTTTCCAAAAGTAATGCTCCCAAAGGAATGAACTATACCCTTGAGAAATATGAGTAGATTCTTATTAACAATGACACACCAGTGGAAATTAAAAATGGAGAGGGGCATTCAGGAACCTGGCCCAAAGGAGGATGCTTATGTTTAATCTCGAGAGTAAAAGATGAAGGTCGCCTCTCTGGACCAATGTGTTTTTTGACTTAGGCATTTCCTGTCAGTACATTTGCTTCTCAAAAGTTTCCTTTTTTTTTTTTTCTCGCTGTCTCTGATATACATAGAAATTTAGCTGTCTGTGGTAATAAATATCATCTCCATCATCCACGGCTATCAATAGTCATAGAAATTTCTGTTTTCATCTCGTGTGGTTGTGATGAGCTTTCATATTTAGCTCCAAGCACTCCTTTCTTTTAAGCTAGATTCAAATGCTGTAAGACAATAATAACCATTAACTATTACTTTAACAATATCTGAGACATAGCGATTAGCCCTCTAGCTTACTAGTGATCAAAAATTACAACATCCAAGACAATGGTTTTCATCTTCATTCAATATCCCAGCTTCACCAAATTTATACATAATGTCACCCAAGCTCCATCTTTCCAGCCACAAAACTGCAATGTTTGGGGCTCACCACTGTCTCTTATATTGAAGCCATAGATGACATGTATGATTTTTTTTTTCTTAATTCTCAGCCCTTTTATACTGATTTCTTCTTTGTTGTTTCTTTATTTTGTAGCTAATTGGCACTCATCCCTCGAGGATCCGAGGATCGGCTGAATTACAACCTCCCACCGTCTCTGGGTGTCTGCTATGGGTCTGCTTACCGCCCGGGGCGCCCCTCTAGGTGTGGAGTCAACTGCTGGCTTGGTATCAGTATATCCCACCGAGTTAAGGGAACAGGATCTCGTTTCATTTGTTCTCCTATGTCTAGTATACTAACTGCTTCTCAGTCAATGTGATTTTTCATTAAGTGGCTGAATGAGTGAATGAAAAGGAAAAAAACCCATCACCCCCTCTCTTGGAGAACGTGGACTTACGAACTAGATCTCAAGCATCCTGGAACATCACTGCGGTGGCAGCTTTCAAAATAAGCTGGTTAGAGTAATTCCGGTACCCGGGGAGCATCTGCTAAGTATTTGTGGGGCAGTTTACCCAAAAACTGGATTTGGGGTAGAGACGAGTCTCATGTGGGTGCCAAGCTTCATGGGTCATGTGGTTTCACTTACATAACACACTCCCTAACCCTGCGTGCATTCTCTGTGTTTCTTATTACCTTTAAGTATTTAATCACATCTCCATCCCCTTCCGGTCTTCTCTCAAGCTGTACTTAGCACCTGGCACGGTCCACAGGCCCCACTTAGTCCTAAGGTCTCTTGTTTCCATCACTCAAACAGCTTCTGAAGTCTTATTTCCTCCATGAAGCTTCTGACTAATTGGAAAAGAGGTAGCAATTTCCCCTGAGTCGCAGCCCCCACCCCCCTCTCTCTCCGCGGGACTTTCTGCCAACCGCTGACTCCTCTGGGCCCCGACTCACCATTCTGAAGACTTGCGCTTCACGCAGAGCTTTTGTCCACAAAGGTTAAATTCACAGAATACAGAGAACTTTGAACGATACCTTAAATTTTCCCGTGGACCAATAGGACCTTAAAAGTGGTTTTAAATGAAGATGAGATGCTGAACATTTGCAAATTGCAAATTCCTCCTTCGGTTCAAGTTTACCTAGAGTTCAGGGGTTCCATAATAGAAACGGTTTTTTTTTTTTTTTTTTTAATTTTTTTTTTAAGATTTTGTTTATTTATTAGAGAGACAGAGATCACAAGTAGGCAGAAGGGCAGGCAGAGAGAGAGAGAAAAGGAAGCAGGCTCCCCACTGAGCAGAGAGCCCAATGCTGGGCTGGATCATGACCTGAGCTGAAGGCAGAGGCTTTAACCCACTAAGCCACCCAGGCGCCCCGATAGAAACAGCTTTTAAAAACTTTCGATGTTCTCATCTGATATTACTTAGATAAGACACAATCGATAGCTGATGCTCTTCTTAGTGACGCTGTCTAATGCTGTTAATTTTTAAGAATAAGAACATCAAGGACAATAGAGGTTGTCTTGTACTAAAATGTGAAGTTTCATTGTCTCCTGAATAGGCATTTCTTGCTCATATCTCACAAATGAGGAGACTATGACAGCTACAGATCAAAAATGTTACATTTGATTAAATGGCAGATTCCCCACGGAAAGCCCATACCCCTCCAGCTTTTAGACTTTCAACCTGGGCACATCATTTCACCTCAAAGAAGCATATCAGGAGTAAATGTGTGTGGAAGAATTCACATAGGTCATGTAATGGCCCCTTTGTATTCTTTGATTTGTGAAGTCGGAATCCCCGAGCATCAAAACAGCCATCAAGACTCTAAAGTTGTAGGGCTGTTTTGTCTGTTCGAAATACAATGGGATCCATAAAAAGACTGACAGAGTTGATTTCAATGTCTTTTCAACACCTTTCCCGAGGACACGCCTTTTTTTTTTTAACAAGATGCCATTATTCTGTACCTCTACAAATTCAAGCCACTGACATGCATTGATACGCTGTATGAATGCTCCTTTGATCCTTTGCAAAACCTTCTAGTAACCAGAAAGCAAAAGGAAGAATGAATGGAGGGAAGCCCTGAGGAGCAGTGTTTTATAAATCAGAATTTCCATGCAATTTATAGATGAGTTCACTGGATACTGTGGTAGAATACGAATGCGTCTCAACAAAAGTGCCATAACTTCTGATGTTTATAATATAAAATGTGCCACACAAATCATTTATCTAAATGGAATATATTGAAATCTCCTACGAATTCGGGCACATGGAGACACAGACTCCCTTTATTTAAGGGACTCCATGATCATACGCTACATGCCATTTTTGTAATTGTATTATAGGCCACTGGATGAGTGTAATGAAATCTATCAGTACACAGAAAATAGGTTCTATGACTTCTGGAAGAATGAAAGGCTTATACAAACAAGAATCAGTTAGTTACTAGCATTTGACATTATCTGGCTTAAAAATTAAGTGTCTATCCTTCATAAATGTTTGGTCACATGGAATGGGTTTTCAGCTACAGAAACTTTGAAAAAAAAATCTATCAGCTCTATTGAGAACTAATTCACATACCATACAAATCACCGTTGAAAGTGTATTACTCAGTAAATTTCAGAATCCCCAGAGTCGTGCACAGCCATGCTAACTCTCCAGTTGGCTATTTTAGAAATGTATAAAGTTGATATCAGTATAAGTAGAAATCTTCGTGAACTCATTTAAACCATGTTAAGTTTAACTGTATGTGGCAACCTTTTCACTTCTCTTTTCCCATTTGATGAAAAACATATTCTGAAGTGAGTGATAATTAGCATATCCGGTTATACTAATAATTGCTGACATTGAAAGACCATAGATTATTGGGCAAGAACTGTGTTAAGTGTTTTACAAGCGTTATCTCTATCATCAGGAAAATGCTCTGAGATAAATACTATTAGTATCCCCATTTTATAGATAAAAGAACCAAGACTTAGGGTGGTTATGATGCTTGTTCGAGGTGAGCTAGAAAGAGGGGGAAACAAAACCATTCCCGTTTATGCAATCTTACCTACCAAGCCCAGCCTTCCTGCCCCACATTCTGTTGCCTCTACTGTTACAAAGTAAGAATTTCTACAAAGTACAATGATAAGCTTGCTCATCCAGTTACCCTATAAATATCTAATACATCAGAGACAGAGAAGCCCAGTGTAGTGTTATAAGGACCAACATTTGGCTTCAGAAAATTGGTTTTACCAGTTACCAGCATTGTGACTTTCAGACAAGTTCCCAAGTCTCTCTGTGCCTCACTTTGTAAAATGGGATGTTAGTATTAAGAGTAAATCAATACAGTGCGGGACCAGCACGTTGTAGGTGCCCAATATATCATTTCTCTTTTACCTCGTTGACAAAAGCCTACTTTGTTCACAGAAGATAGGGTGATATGTCCAGATGAAATCGTATCATCTGGTTTTTCCAAAGAATGTGGTAACTTCTGGGAACCAATCGGGACCCACATATTTTTTTTTTCTACTTAAAATATGATTCCTGCTGGGGGTGCCTGGGTGGCTCAGTCAGTTAAGTGTCTGCCTTTGGCTCAGGTCATGATCTCAGGGTCTTGGAATCAAGCTCCCTCCTGAGCAGGGGGTCTGCATCTCCATCTGTCTTTGCCCCCTCTACCCCCTCCTCATGTGCTCTCTCTCTCTCTCTCTCTCTCTCACAAATAAGTAAATAATATCTTTAAGAGATAAAATAATAAAATAAAATAGGACACAAGCTATAGACACAGATTAGTCTAGCAATGTTCTAAAAACAGTTGTAATAAGTAATTTTTTTTTTTTATTCAAAAGCAGTGGTTCTCACCCTTCATAAGGTTAAGGCTCCTTGAAGGATCTGATCAAAGCTGCTCAGAGTCCTTTTCAGAAAAATTCAAATATGCACACATAGGTACATTTTTGCATATACTTTCAGGGGTTGAGCAACCCCTGAAGTTCATGCCCCCCCCCCATAAAAAAATCCCTGCCTCCAAGGGTTGTGATTGAAATCCACATTCCATGTCCTGGCTAACCAGTGGGAAGATCTTGGAAAATCTTTACAGCATCTCCAAATTCAATATTCTTCCTTTCCCCTTAAAATAAAAGGATTGGAGCAAAATGATCTCTAAAATTCCTTTTAAGTCTAATTCTGCAATTCTAACTTCTGAGTTACATAACAACTTCTGTTAAGCAACCAATTTCAGTAATTTATTATTCTTCTCCGTGGGTTTCTTAATTAATATTGATCTTGCTTTAGCTAGTGCTGCCAATTCGGAAGAAAATGGAAAATTACCTTAATCTTTATAGATTTTGAATTTCTAATTTACTGCCCAATTTCATCCAAGTTTGCATAAGTGAAATTTACATATTTATGTACTCTGTCAATTATTTGGTTATTAATACAGAAATCATGACCTGAGTTGCCTATAATTAGAGTACATTGCATTCTTCCTGAAAATCCTCATGATTTTGGGGGTACTGGTCATCTAGAACCCCAAACAAACATTATTGGTCAGCCCCATACTTGATTATTAATATACTTTCTGGATCACCAAGCTTTTAATGTAGTTATTCTGATAATAATAACACTCTCCACATTTTTCTAATCCTGTGTGTCCACAAATTCCCGTCCTGTGCATCATCTCAATTACCATGACCCATTACCATTTACATTTTCTTTTTATTTTGAAATAAATGTAGATTTACACAAGAGTCACCAACATAGCACAGAGAGTCCCCATAGACCCTTCACGCAGCCCCCCCCGACTGTTACTATCTTTTGAAGAGTAGGGATTAGTCAGTCTATGGAATGTCCCCTAATCGATGTTTGATGTTTACTCATGAGTAGGCTAGGGGTATGGTTTTGGGGGAAGAATGCCACAGAGTGAATTGCCCAATTCATTACAGAATTTCACTGGGCATAGAATATTGAAGTGACTTATCATTGGTGATGTTGACCTTGATCACATGGCTAAGTTTGTATTTGTCCATTTTCTGCACACTACAGTTACAATTTTTCCCTTTCCTTAAGCTTCAATGGAAGCAAGTTATTAAGTACAGTCCATATTCAAAGGGAAAAGAATGAAGCTCTCACTCCTGGAGGAGTGTGTCTTCATTTGGTATTCGGAAGTTCTCCATAGATAGCCCCCTTTTAAAGCACATACTACTGTTTCCCTTTATTTAGATGAAGACAGGGCTCACACTGACCAAATCACACTGCTAGGACACAGTAGAGCTAGCTTGCAAAACCAACTCTTGTCATTCCAAGCCCATTCATTTTTCCATGACACCATAGCATCTCTATTTAAGTAAATGTTTGTCCTGTGTTTCAGTGGGAGTCCATCAATATGCACTTAAGTTTTGTTTTGTTTTGCTTTGTTTTGCAACTAAAATACCTTCTAGTTGATATCACTCGAGTGTGGACCAAAAAGTCCATGGGGTTTCTCAAATCTGCTTCCATGTGAATGGTATGATCTGGGAGATTCTGTTTTTGTCTGGAGCCACTCTATTTTCATTCTAAGCACCAGTCAGCCTCCTGTATCCTCAAACAGATCTTTTTCTACTATAGGACCATTCAATCAAAATAGAAACTTCATCTTTCTATGACACTAATAAAAGGCAGAACTAACAATCTGAGAGCTTGCCTCACATAAAAGAAAGATTTGTTGTCCTCAGACTCAGTTTGTAACCTACTAAAATAAATATCCATCAAAATGGACTTCCAGAACTCCACAGAGTGGTCTGGATTCTCTAAGCAATCCAGACAAATTGATGGATCAAGGTTGTTGCCTGCCCAGTGTCAGCCTCATTCTCCTCTCTGCTTTGGTTGCAGACACCAGGCTTGGGAGAGCTGTCAGCTGGTAATGATTTTCAGCCACAGCAAAGGGAGGCCAAATTGTAACAGGTGACACAAAGGGGAAAGATTCTGTATCAGATTACTAATTCCCAAGAGCTAGCCAGGTCACTGGACTTCCCACGTGTGAAGTTCAGGAATTTAGAGACATTTTAAAATTAGCATTTCTTCTGGCACAATTACTTGTCTTATCAGTCATTCAAGTAAGGTTTAATAAGCACTCCTCTGCTTGTGGTGATTCACTAAGCCCGTGGGAGAGTTAATCCAGAATGACAGGGTCTCCGCCCACTGGGCACTTACATTCTAAGACAAAGACAACAGACCCACACATAAATGGGAGACATTCCATCCAAACACGAAAGGGAGGTTTGTTTTATGTTGGCTGTGTTTGGGGGTTCTTGGCTTTTGTTGTCTACTTTCCAGGTGTGTGTGTGTGCGTGCGTGTGTGTGTGTGTGAAAGAATAAGAAGTAAATTATAAGCACTAAGATTTTAAACTAGGGGAAGAAAGCAGAGTGTGCTTTCAGGTTTCAATATTAAGTTTAATAAACTCTGCCTCAGGTGTTGCTGTGCCTAACAAGACGAACACGGAGGTCTGCAAAGTAGAAGCATCAAATCTCAAAATTACTATGGACCAACCCTGTATACAGCTCTTCACAATCCCCATGTCTGTATCTTCTGCCCTCCTGTTCCCTGACCCTTTATCTGCAAATATCTTTAATATGCCTTCATGCAAGGTGGCACATTCCCTGAAGAGAGGAATCTGGGTGTGGTGTTTCTCCTGGTAAAACTTCTCTACTTGTTGATCCTTTTGCTCTCTTCCCTCAGTCTCGTCGGAGCTACTAGCATGATGTCAGAGACTTCTCTCTATAGGATTTTTTTCTCTCCACCTTAACTTTCTGATCTGTAAAATGGAGATAATACTTGTAAGTTGATCGTGAGAGTTAAAAAAAATAAATATATCTAAAAGCATTTTATAACCCGTGAAACACTCCTCACATATAAGAAAACATTAAGGGATTTTATAGTCAAGAATATACACAGTTTCTAATCAAACAGCAATCACCATTTTAGCCTCTGTTCAAGAATTATCTCAAATGTAGACCATGCATTTCATTTTCTCATGAATTAAATGACTGACTTACTGTCAGAGATTTTCAAAATCGACCACACTAAAATAAAAATTAATTATGTATTATCTGTAATAAATAAAATAAAAGGCCCTACATGAATCAGTCTGTTAAACTGGGAAACACATAGGTTTGTTTCCTCATTTTAAAAATTGTGGTGAAATATGCATAATATAAAATTTACTATTTTAAACATTTTTAAGCAGACAGCTCTGCGGTTTTAAGCACAATCATGTTGTCCTACACCATCATCACCATCCGTCTCTAGAACTTTCTCAACCTCCCCCACCGAAACTCTGTGCCCATTATACTCTAACTCCACATCCCTCGATTCCCCCAGCCTCTGACAGCTACCCTTCTACTTTCTATCTCTATGAATTTGGCTCCCCTAGGGATTTCATATAAGTGGAATCATACGGTATTTGTCGTGTTGTGGCTGGCCTATTTCACTTACCATATGTCCTCAAGGATCATTCATGTTGTAGCCTGTGACATGGAGGGTTTTGAGTAAGAGATTCTGAAGTGACTTCCAGTCTTGCCACTTATTATCTGTGTGGGGGGGAAAAATAGGTGACTTAAGCCAAAATAAAATTGTCAAGGAAATAATTTGATGCAATTGATGAAACCAACCAGTAAGAATACATGAATACACACACACACACACACACGTACACACACACACACACACACACACACCAAGCAAGCTGACTTAGTGTAAACAATGTTTCACTCAAGAGATCTCTGGGTGGCTCAGTGGGTTAAGCCGCTGCCTTCAGCTCAGGTCATGATCCCAGGGTCCTGGGATTGAGCCCCACATTGGGCTCTCTGCTCAGCAGGGAGCCTGCTTCCTCCTCTCTCTCTCTACCTGCCTCTCTGCCTGCTTGTGATCTCTCTCTGTATCAAATAAATAAAAAATAAAATCTTAAAAAGAAAAAAAAAAAGGAGTGTTTCACTTGAGATTAAATAAGCAGCTTCTTGGGGGTCACATTTGAAGAGTCCTGTCCACACCAGGACAGATGGGCTTCTTGCCTTTTGTATGGAATCCTCCAGCTCTAACCTTAAGGAACCAGACCCTCCTCTACACTTGTGATCTTCACACCTGTTCTCTTCAGCACCGGAACAAAGGGCATTAGACATTTGAAAGTAACAGAAATCTTCCTCCAACCGTTACCACTCTGGATGTTCACAGCAGGCTGCTTAGATTTTTTTTTTTTTTGGTATCATTTTATTTGTTTGCTGAACAAATATGCATGCATGTATACATACATGAAACAACGTCAGACTACAAGGCCAGAGATGAATGTGTGTCCGAATTCTAGCTTTTTACATGCTGCGTTAAACTTTTTATTTTTTTAACTTAAACCAGTCAGTTATAGCAAAGCTGAGCTTCAGCCTTGTCTCTACATCAGGAACTTCTTAAACACACTGATGTCCAGGGTCCAGCCCCAGAGATTCTAACTGACGGTCTAGGTGACCTCAGGACATCAGTGCTTTTAAAAGCTTCCCTAGGGATGTTAAATGCATCTGGGTTTGGGAACCACTGCCTTAAATGTACCCATGTATTTGGGTTCATTTTGCACCTTGCTCTTTGTCCTCTCCTTGTGTCTGTCAATTATCAACCAATTATAACAGGAGTGCTTTCTGCATGGCAGTTGTCCTCAAAAATATTATAGGAATCTTCTTTTCACTGGTCTTCATACTAGACCTTCTAGATGCCCGTGGCCCCTCTCCCGTCACCAGCATGGCTTTGATCCCACCAGGTCAGTCAAGAGTCATTATGTCTGCTCCTGTTTCTGTCACGTGTGTTCTACTTACGGACTGTGAGGCGATCTTATTCACATATTTACTGAACTCACTGTGCATGCAAACTTTCAAAGAAAACTGAGGTGAACACTGTTCGAATGAAGACAAGTCATGAGGGAAAACTGTTGTCAGATTAGACATGGGTGAAAAAATTATAAAAAGGGAGAAAAATAACAAAAATCCGAAAAAAATAAAGGAAATCTAGACTATGTCTGTACTTAATCTGTTCCACTTTAAACAAGCATTAGCTTGGACGCCTGGGTGACTCAGTCGGTTAAGCGTCTGCCTTCAGCTCAGGTCATGATCTCTCAGGGTCATGGGATCAAGTCCCGCACCAGGCTCTCTGTTCAGTGGGCAGTCTGCTTCTCCTTCTCTCTCTCCTTGTGTGCTCACTCTCTCTCAAATAAATAAATAAAATCCTTTTTAAAAAAATAATTGAGAGGGACGCCTGGGTGGCTCAGTTGGTTAAGCAGCTGCTTTCGGCTCAGGTCATGATCCCAGCATCCTGGGATCGAGTCCCACATCGGGCTTCTTGCTCCGCAGGGAGCCTGCTTCTCCCTCTGACTCTGCCTGCCACTCTGTCTGCCTGTGCTCGCTCTCGCTTGCTCTCTCTCTGACAAATAAATAAATAAAATCTTTTAAAAAAAATAATTGAGAAAAACAAGTTTCTAAGGAAGTTAATGGGGGGAACGCTTGGGTGTCTCAGTCGGTTAAGCAGCTGACTATGGATCTCAACTCAGGTCTTGATCTCGGGGTTGTGAGTTCGAGTCCCACACTCGGTTCCACACTGGAAGTGGAGCCTACTCAAATAAAAAAAAAAAAAAGACGGGAAGTTAATGGGGTGGGAGGACATCACGAGGGAGAAAACTGTTTAAAATAGCAGATGAGAAATCTCTATGTAGAGTGATTTTACCCTTTTGGAGTTTTTCTTAAAGCAAAGCAGCACCCACTGTGGTTCTCCCAGTCCACAGAGCCTGCGTTTCACAGGTGTCCCTTTTGGGTGCACGTTAATTCCAAAAATAAAAGTCCTTAACTTCTCACAGAGAGCAGTTAGTGCACTCCACGGATCTGGTTCAACAAATATGAAATAATAGCCCAGTTGAAAGGAAAAAGTCAAATATTGGGTGTGTGTGACAAAGCTTCCATTCTGTGCTAATTTTAGCAGACGAAGGTATGTGGCTTTTACAGTGATTTCTTTCAGTCAGATTTTAATGCAAAGCCGGATATTTATTTGACAGAGTCAAGTCCTTAAAAAGCCCTCATTTGATGCTCTGGATTGATTTGTCATTATATCTTAAGTCATCGCTTTTGTATTAGATTTAAGAACATGTTAACATTGTATGGAAAGAAGAC
The DNA here is from genome assembly GCF_011764305.1 of Mustela putorius furo. NCBI lineage: Eukaryota > Metazoa > Chordata > Mammalia > Carnivora > Mustelidae > Mustela > Mustela putorius. The sequence continues at coordinate 7,442,692 of NW_025422022.1, forward strand.
CTGTTTCTACAAGCAAATTCTTCGTGGAACTCCTAGCAATAGGCAAGAAAATCTTGCCCACACTCAAACACACACACACACACATTTTAAATCCTTAAAACTTGTGGAGGCTTTACAAGAGTATGAAGCATTTTTTCCCCTCTGCCTGGAATTGCCCTGAAACATCTCATTCATTGTAACACATGTATGTATATTCATTTATGTAACATGATTTTACCCATTGTGCACTCAGAGAGGATCGACAGTCTTTAGGAAATCAGAAAATCATGAGAATATATCCCAAATAGTGTTTTGTGCCTTTCACTTCTCTAACAAAGGATTCTAAATACTAAGCTCAATGAAATGTATTAGCCTTTATTAAGGACCTACCATTTTTAGGAGGATAATACAACACAGGTTCCCAGGCACATTAATTTTAGAATAACCTTTGCACTCCCACTAAGTACAAAGCCTCCAGCCTGGGGAGGTGAAGCACAGAAAGGTGCGTCCCATGTGATCTCTAGTTTCCGGCTGGCATTTGCTTATCTGATTTCCCCAGACCATGCTTATACTCTCCGTTTCAAAGAACCACAAAGCCATGTTGCTTTCAAAGGTCCCCACATGTTGAAAAGGAGGGAGAGAGTGAAGAAGAGAGAATCCACTAATGTTGAACTCTCACAGAAGGACAGACAAGCACGTAGATGAAATCTTCCCAGCCCTCACTCTCATCTTTCCCACACCCCAGCCTCTAAGGGAGTCCCTGGATTCCTTAGGGGGCTCAGCTGCAAAAAGGAGTGTCTCCATGATAATACCTGTTCACATGTTCTGCGTTCTTTTGGTCCTGCTCAGCAGGCACGTGCTGGGGTTAACTTTGCTGATATCAAAGGCTACGGTAAAGAGAGTTAAAGTGTCCCATTTTATCCAAGGATGGGGAAATGTACGGCACACATCATCAAGCATCCCATTTGCAGTATGACACAAACATCACCAGCCATGGCTTCTTGAAGATTAAATGGAGGTCAAGAGTGTCCCTGCTACTGGCTCAACATCCACTGGCAAATCAGTGGAAGGGTTTGGAGCAGCAATCCTATCTCCCCATGCCTAGTCATTCTACTTATTTATTTTTCCAATTTTTGAAATTATCCTTTACAAACCTGCCTCAGGGGACACGTTCAGACAGCTAGAATTACAGCAAATAAAAACAGCAGTAAGAACGCACACTAATTTATTTAAAGCAGTACACCTTAAATACTTGGTGTTGGTTTGCTATGGAAGACCACGTTTTTTTCTTGCCTTCCCTGGAAGTGTGCAGTACACAACCTGAGCAACTGTATGAAGCAGCCTACTTGGCAATATTTGATATATTATCAAGACTTAACTGGAGGATCCTGTGTGAAAACCGGAACTATCAAAATGATAGTCCATGTTTCAGGCAGGAGTGTCTTTACTAGACTCTGCGGCTATCTGTTGAAGATATCCATCACTGTTTTCTGTTGGTTGAAACTTCTCGCTTAAACTTTCCGGTACTGTGGGGGAAAGGTGTCTGGTGGCAGGTAACTGCCAGGATAGTGACAATGGCTTAGTAGTTGACAAAATGGTTCTTCAGTTTTAGGCATGTTGAAATTTCTAGTTATCCAACTGATCCTTAAAAATGGATTTGGGCTTGTTTACTGAAAAATTAAAAATTTATGTATTTACAATCAGGAGTTGTCTACTGTTGGGAAAAGGTAAGCTTTATGGAAATACTTACTTGGAGAAGTGGATTATTAGTTTAGTCAATAGAAATTGTTCTATTTCAACTTCATTGCATGCCATAAACAAAAGGAATGCTTTCTTAGCTGCTTCCAATCATAATAATAAAAGAATTGAGGTTTAGAACAAATGTTTGTTTAGCTTATCATTATAAAGTAATTTTAACCTAAATAGTTTGATTTCCGTCTTCTGTATTCCCCCATATGCCTGGTGTAGCACTTTATTATAATTACTAATCGCAGAAAATTGAAGACTAAAATTACATGGGAAATGTATACACTTTTGTAACAAATCAAGGCCCAATAAAAATATCTGAAATCCCAAAAGGCCATTTGCTTTTCCAATATATTTTAAAGGAATGTCCAGCTTCAAAGATGAAAAATTTTTGTAAAACATTTCTTCAACGATCCCAAAATTCAGGCAGATAGTTGAAAAGAGCATTCAGTTCAGGCCTACACATGATGCAGAGCAAATAGATTTCTCCAACTTGATTTTCCATATTAGCTGGGCAAAATGAAGGTAAAAACTAAGGTCTACGAATAATGGACAAGAAACTTATTACCATTCTCATAGTTTTATCAGAGAGCCAAGGTTAACAGGAAAAGCGTCAAGCTAGATGTTGGTTCTACACCTGCTTCTGCCTGGCTATGACTTAACCTTTCAGAGCTCCTGGGTTGTTTTGTTTTGTTTTGTTTTGTTTTTGGTAAACAAAAGGATTTGCACTAACTGGAGTTCTCTCAGGTTGTTCCTGGAGGGTGGAGATAGAGAAGAAGGCAATTTGTTTGCATAGGGACAGTAGGATTACTTCAAACTGTAGCCTCCTGAGATCCTAAAATTCTTACTTTCAAAAATTGTATCTTCTGGGGCGCCTGGGTGGCTCACTGGGCTAAAGCCTCTGCCTTTGGCTCAGGTCATGATCCCAGAGTCTTGGGATCAAGCCCCACATCGGGCTCTCCACTCAGCAGGGAGCCTGCTTCCCTTCCTCTCTCTGCCTGCCTCTCTGTCTACTTGTGATTTCTGTCTGTCAAATAAATAAATAAAATCTTTTTTTAAAAAATGGTATTGGGGCACCTGGGTGGCTCAGTGGGTTAAAGCCTCTGCCTTCTGCTCAGGTCATGATCCCAGGGTCCTGGGATAGAGCCCTGCATCCGGCTTTCTGCTCAGCGGGGAGTCTGCTTCCCTTCCTCCTCTCTCTGCCTGCCTCTCTGCCTACTTGTGACCTCTGTCAAGTCAATAAATAAAATCTTAAAAAAAAAAAAAGTATCTTCTCCTCTCCCCATTTGAACATCACTTCATCTACATCAACATCCCTTGGGTACTAGCACCTAAAAAAGCAGCATTTCCCGATGATGACATTTTATATCTTTTAAGCTATACAATTATATGACTCATGTTTTACCCATTAAAAATAAATAAAGGAAACAAAGGAAAATATTCATGATACAGTATCAAATAAAAGAGTCCCATTTAACACATTACTAGTGTGAGTAGAGAAAAAAATGAAATCTCAATGTTATTTATGGGTGGTTTTTAAATTTTTATTTATGCTTTCCTGTCTAATTTTCTAAGTAACATATATAATTTATAATAAATACACAATAATTTTGATGTAGTTGCTCTTTATCATTGGATCAAATCAGAAACAAATTTGATGCACATTCATCCAGGCTTAAGTTTTGAAAGAATAAAATTGCATAAAACCTAAAACCTAAAATGATTAACAAAGGCCTTCATGAATTAATTCTTACCATTTAACACAAACACACACACACACCCCTATCCAATGTCCCACATCAACGAAGAAGTCACTGAAGCTCCTGGATATGATCTCCAGGGACTTTCTGCCTCTCTATTCTTGAAAAGTTCTTCTCACTCACCTTGCTTTGATAATGCCTGGCCATGCTTATTCTCAACCTAGGTATTATTTCCTCTAATAGCCTTTGCTGGGCACCAATCCCATCAGAGTGAATTAGATCTTCTCTCATGAATCCAAAAATTTCACCATACTTATTCCTGATGTAGCACACAGCACACGATTTCATAAAGCTCTAGGCCCCTACACTGTACACCCAGTTCCTTGAATGTAGGTATTTCATTCAGAGTTGTACCCAAAGGATATAGCAAGTGCTTGGCCCAGAGCTGGTATTCAAATAAATACTTTTAGACAGAATGAGTTAATGGAAACTCTCCAGAAGGGACTGTGTGAGTCAATTAAAACCCACCCATTCCTCACATCCTGAAACTCTTCTTCTACCTATACAGTCACTATCATTAATATTGGGATTTTGATTCTCTAGAGGAACAAACCACAGTCATCCCCTTGGAGTGGAATCTTATTTCATTGTCAGAAACAGCTTTCCTAAGAAGGGAAGAAAGATAAAGAACAACAACAAAATACAAAAATCTAGAAAGGAAGAAACTAAACACACCTCCTTGATTGATGTACTATGTGTACCCTCATTTGCTTGTTCTTTTCTCCTGTGTTTATTCATCCTCCCAGAGCTTCAGGCAGGCGGGAACCACATCTATTTCCTTTACCAAGACCAAGTACAGTGCCTGGAGCAAATAAAATGGTCAGATAACATTTGTGATTGACAATGATTTCTTTGTCATTGATGCTACCTCAGACAATGAGAACAAAATTAGAAAGTGTCTGAGAAAAAAGCAATCAATTTTCTATATTTGATGAGTTCATACAGAAAAAAAATCAGGAATATATGTTCAGAATAATTCTAAATATCCTTCACTCTGCTCAATTAATTTCTTACAATTTAAGCTGCACTTGTTTTTTAGGCAAATAGATAATTTTAATTTTATGTTACAAAATCTAACTCCCAACTTTGGGTGGAAAGTCAAATTGGCAAATACAGCAAACTTTAAAAGTTGGAATAATCAATTCATGAGACCCAAAGTAAACTGCTGGAAGTATGTGCATATGAGTACATATGATACAAATATGATCATTTTATATCTTTATTTTCTTAGTTCATCACAGTATGGCTGACATATTTTATCAGGGAGTCTCTATTTTAAATGTGAAAGATTCCTAATTTTTTAGCATTATATAAATAGAACGAGAAAGCATAAGTGCAGATTTCAAAATGTATGTTTTCCTAAATATTATAATGCCCTAGATATTCTTTCTATATATCTGGATCATATTTCAAAAATATGACCATTTCTTAAATATTGCCTGAGATTCTCTTCCATATTCTCATGATTCTTTGGGGACTCTGGTATTTCAGCATTAACAGAAATGTGTTTTATATAATGCTAGTTCCAATCTGAAAGACAACTTATTGGATAGTTTCTGGAAAGAAAATTATTTTGGTTTCTGTTGTGACTTTTGAATCCAACTTTAAGACACCTGCAAGGCAGAAGAAAATCTTAAAGCTGGCCACAGGTGCAGAAATAACCATTTGTAGAATGTGGACCATGAGATTCTGAAGTGCAAAGCCCCAAATCCAGCCATCACGAGATAAACAGGTCCAGACCTATGAAACAGCCACAGAAATTTTGACCAGAAGCACAGCTGATGTTAAGGATTAGACTCAGGACTTAACCTTTGCTTTAACTCTTTTTTTTTCCTCCAGAAAGAAGAATATATAGTGGAGTGTGAATCTAGACTCATTCAATTCATTCAACTCTATCACTTCCAGACCCTCTGGAATTCTAATTCATATCTGATTCATGTACAACTCTTTTCTTTATTACACACACCAAAAAAAAAGAAAATAAAAGAAAAGAAAACATAATATAGACTACTTCTTTTCTTTTAGAGTCTAGGGGTCATTAAATAACAGAAAAACTTCATGTAAATAATGATTTCACCCAATATTACATAGAAACTACATGTAACTTTAAAATCAGCTGTTCTCTCACATTCATTTAAAAGCAAAAGAAGGACAATTGAGAATATGACAAAATAGGAATCAACAGGAATCTATCTACCCAAATAGTCAACAATTGTACTGGCACAGTCCAACTGATGTGACCATTTGGAGCTCTGGAGTCTATGCAAAGACCTGTAACTTCCAAGACAAGGCTTCAGTGGTAAATTGTGACTTCTTTTTTGGTCAATTAAAGCTTTTAGTACAGAGGCTGCTAACCATCCCCTGCCAGGCACGCAGCTCTGCATGTGTTCCATGCATTGCATGAAAGCGCTGGCCAAAGCAACTAGATAAGAAAAAGAAATAAAAGGCATCCAAATTGGAATGGAAGAACTAAAATTACCTCTGTTTGCAGCTGATCTTATATGCAGAAAATCCTAGATACCACACATAAAAGAGATGAAATTCAGCAAAGCAACGGTATACAAAACCAATGCAAAAAAGTGAGTGACATTTTTATACACTAACAAGCGTAAAAGGAAATTTAAAAACTATATCCATTTAGGGGTGCTTGGGTGGCTCAGTCAGTTAAGCAGCTGCCTTTGGCTCAGGTCATGATCTCAGAGTCCAGGGATCAAGTTCTGCATCAGTGAGGAGCCTGCTTCTCCCTCTTGCTCTGCTCCTCTCCCAAATCATGTTCTCTCTCTCTCTCTCCCTCTCTCTCTCATTCACTGTCTGCATCAAATAAATAAGTGAATAAATAAGTCTTTTGAAAATATCCATTAGAATAGTGTCAAAATTTAAAAAAAAATATTGGGAGAGGTGGCAAGTAGGAGAGGCTGTTTCAACTGGTCCCCTAAAGTGAGCTGATTATCTATCAGAACACTCTGAACCCATGAAATCAGCCTGAGACGTAGGATTATACACTTCCAGATCTCTACAGGGGCAGATGACGCCAGTGGTTGGATCCACTGTTTACTTATTACTTCTTGGCTTACCTTTTGGATTTGCCAGAGCACAACTTGAAGCAACCTCACTAATAAAGGAGTGTAAAAGAGTATTTTATTCTCTCATTCATATATTCTTATCTGGATAAAATAACAAAGCAGAAAAACTCACCCCCCCCCAAAAAAAAAGAAAAAAAAAAGAACAAGAGGCAGTACCAAAGGCTAGGGACATAATCAATATGGACATTGGTAATATGTCAGATCTAGAGTTCAGAATGATGATTCTCAAGGTGCTAGCTGGGATCAAAAAAAGCATGGAAGATATTACAGAAATGCTGTCTGGAGAAATAAAAGCCCTTTCTGGAGAAATAAAAGAACTAAAATCTAACCAAGCTGAAATCAAAAAAGCTATTAATGAGTTGCAATAAAAAATGGAGGCTCTTACTGCTAGAATAAATGAGGCAGAAGAGAGAATTAGTGATATAGAAGACCAAATGATGGAAAATAAAGAAGCTGAGCAAAAAAGAGATAAACAACTACTGGACCATGACAGGAGAATTTGAGACATAAGTGATACCATAAGATGAAACAATATTAGAATAATTGGGATTTCAGAAGAAGAAAGAGGGAGGGGGCAGAAGGTATATTGGAGCAAATTATTGTAGAGAATTTCCCTAATATGGCAAGGGGAATAAGCATCAAAGTCCAGTAAGCACAGAGAATCCCACTCAAAATCAATAAGAATAGGTCCACACCCCATCATCTAATAGTAAAACTTACAAGTCTTAGTGACAAAGAGAAAACCCTGAAAGCAGCATGGGACAAGAAGTCTATAACATACAATGGTAAAAATATTAGACTGGCAGCAGCCTTATCCACGGAGACCTGGCAGGCCAGAAAGAAATGGCATGATATATTCACAGCACTAAATGAGAAAAATATGCAGCCAAGAATACTATATCCAGCTAGGCTATCATTGAAAATAGAAGGAGAGATATAAAGCTTCCAGGACAAACAAAAACTAAAAGAGTTTGTAAACACCAAACTAGCACTACAGAAAATACTGAAAGGGGTCCTCTAAGCAAAGAGTGAGCCTAAAAGTAGTAGACCAGAAAGGAACAGAGACAATATACAGTAAGTCACCTTATGGGCAATACCATGGCACTAAATTCATATCTCTCAATAGTCACCCTGAATGTAAATGGGCTAAATGTCCATCAAAAGACACTCGGTATCAGAATGGATAAAAAAACAAAACCCATCAATATGCTGTCTGCAAGAAACTCATTTTACAGCCAAAGACACCTCTAGATTTAAAGTGAGGGCGTGAAAAACAATTTACCACACTAATGAAAAGCAAAAGAAAAGCTGGGGTGGCAATCCTTATATCAGATCAATTAGATTTTAAGTCAAAGACTATAATAAGAGATGAGGAAGGACACTATATCATACTCAAAGGGTCTGTCCAACAAGAAGATCTAACAATTTAAAATATCTATGCCTATAACAAAGGAGCAGTCAACTACATAAACCAATTAATAACAAAATCAAAGAAACACGTTGACAATAATAAAGTGATAGTAGGGGACTTTAACATCCCCCCCTCACTGAAATGGACAGATCATCCAAGCAAAAAATTAACAAGGAAATAAAGGCCTTAAATGACACACCGGACCAGATGGACATCACAGATATATTCAGAACATTCCATCCCAAAGCAACCGAATACACATTCTTCACTAATGCACATGGAACATTCTCCAGAATAGATCACATCCTGGGTCACAAATCAGGTCTCAGTTGGTACCAGAAGATTGGGATCATTCCCTGCACATTTTCAGACCACAATGCTCTGAAACTAGAACTCAATCACAAGAGGAAATTTGGAAAGAACCCAACACATGGGGGCTAAAGAGAATGAATGGGTCAACCAGGAAATAAAAGAAGAATTGAAAAAAAAAATCTTGGAAACAAATGATAATGAAAACCTAATGATTCAAATCTGTGGGACACAGCAAAGGCAGTCCTGAGAGAAAAATATATAGCAATACAAGCCTTTCTCAAGAAACAAGAAAGGTCTCAAATACACAACCTAACCCTACACCTAAAGGAGCTGGAGAAAGAACAGCAAAGAAAGCTTAAACCCAGCAGAAGAAGAGAAATAATAAAGATCAGAGCAGAAATCAATGAAATAGAAACTAAAAAAAAAAAAAAAACAACAACAGCAACAACAACAAAAAAAATAGAACAAATCAATGAAACTAGGAACTGTTCTTTGAAAGAATTAATAAGATTGATAAACCCCTGGCCAGACTTACCAAAAAGAAAAGAGAAAGGACCCAAATAAACAAAATCAAGAATAAAAGAGGAGAGATCACAACCAACACCAAAGAAATACAAACAATTATAAGAACATATTATGAGCAACGATATGCCAGCAAATTTGACAATCTGGAAGAAATGGATGCATACCTAGAGATGTATAAACTACCAAAACTGAACCAGGAAGAAATAGAAAACCTGAACAAACCTATAAGCAGTAAGGAGATTGAAGCAGTCATCAAAAATCTCCCAAAAAACAAGAGCCCAGGACAAGATGGATTCCCTGGGGAATTATACCAAGCATTTAAAGAAGAATTAATTCCTATTCTCCTAAAACTGTTCCAAAAAATAGAAATGGAAGGAAAGCTTCCAAACTCATTTTATGAGGCCAGCATCACCTTGATCCCAAAACCAGACAAAGACCCCATCAAAAAGGAGAATTACAAACCAATATCCTTGATGAACACAGATGAAAAAATTCTCACCAAAATACTAGCCAATATGATCCAACAGTATATTAAAAGGATTATTCACCACAACCAAGTGGGATTTATTCCAGGGTTGCAAGGTTATTTCAACATCCACAAATCAATCAATGTGATACAATACATTAATAAAAGAAAGAACAAGAACCATTTGATACTCTCAATAGATGCTGAAAAAGCATTTGACAAAGTACAGCATCCTTTCTTGATCAAAACTCTTCAAAGTGTAAGGATAGAGGGTACATACCTCAATATCATCAAGTCCATCTATGAAAGACCCACCACGAATATCATTCTCAATGGAGAAAAACTGAGAGCTTTTCTACTAAGGTCAGGAACACGGCAGGGATGTCTATTATCACCACTGCTATTCAACATAGTACTAGAAGTCCTAGCCTCAGCAATCAGACAACAAAAAGAAATTAAAGGCATCCAGATCAGCAAAGAAGAAGTCAAACTATCACTCTTGGCAGATGATTGGACACTTTATGTGGAAAACCCAAAAGACTCCGCTCCAAATCTGCTAGAACTCATACAGGAAATCAGTAAAGTGTCAGGATATAAAATCAATGTGCAGAAATCAGTTGCATTTCTATACACCAACAACAAGACAGTAGAAAGAGAAACTAAGGAGTCAATCCCATTTACAATTGCACCCAAAACCATAAGATACCTAGGAATAAGCCTAAACAAAGAGGCAAAGAATCGATACTCAGAAACTATAAAGTACTCATGAGAGAAATTGAGGAAGACACAAAGAAGTGGAAAATGTTCCATGCTCATGGATTAGAAGAACAAATATTGTAAAAATGTCTATGCTACCTAAAGCAATCTACACGTTAAATGCAATTCCTATCAAAATCCCATCCATTTTTTTCAAAGAAATGGAGCAAATAATCCTAAAATTTATATGGAATCAGAAGAGACCTCGAATAGCCAAAGGAATGTTGAAAAAGAAAGCCAAAGTTGGTGGCATCACAATTCCAGACTTCAAGCTCCATTACAAAGCTGTCATCATCAAGACAGTATGGTAATGCACAAAAACAGATACATAGATCAATGCAACAGAATAGAGAGCCCAGAAATAGACTCTCAACTCTTTGGTCAACTAGTCTTCAATAAAGCAGGAAAGAATGTCTGTCCAATAGAAAAAAGAAAGTCTCTTCAACAAATAGTGTTGGGATAATTGACAACTGGACCACTTCCTTACACCACACACAAAAATAGATTCAAAATGGATGAAAGACCTTAATGTGAGAAAGGAATCCATCAAAATCCTTGAGGAGAACATAGACAGCAACCTCTTCGACCCTCAGCCACAGCAACTTCTTCCTAGAAATATCGCCAAAGGCAAGGGAAGCAAGGGCAAAATGAACTATTGAGACTTCACCAAGATCAAAAGCTTTTGCACAGCAAAGGAAACACTCAACAAAATCAAAAGACAACTGACAGAATGAGAGAAGATATTTGCAAATGACATATCAGATAAAGCGCTAGTATCCAAATAAAATCTTAAAAAAAAAAAATCGGTGCTTGGGTGGCTCAGTGGGTTAAGCCGCTGCCTTCAGCTCAGGTCATGATCCCAGGGGCCTGGGATCAAGTCCCACATCAGGCTCTCTGCTCAGCAAGGAGCCTGCTTCCCTCTCTATCTCTGACTGCCTCTCTGTCTATTTGTGATCTCTGTCAAATAAACAAATAAAATCTTTAATAAAAAAAAAAAAGGACTTACCAAACTCAACACCCAAAGAACAAATAATCCAATCAAGAAATGGGCAGAGGACATGAACAAACACTTTTGCAAAGAAGACATCCAGATGGCCAACAGACACATGAAGAAGTGCTCCATATCACTCGGCATCAAGGAAATACAAATCAAAACCACAATGAGATATCACCTCACACCAGTCAGAATGGCTAAAATTAACAAGTCAGGAAATGACAGATGCTGGCGAGGATGCAGAGAAAAGGGAACCCTCCTACTCTGTTGGTGGGAATGCAAGCTGGTGCAGCCATTCTGGAAAACAGCATGGAGGGTCCTCAAAAAGTTGAAAATAGAGCTACCCTACAACCCAGCAATCGCACTACTGGGTATTTACCCTAAAGATACAAATGTAATGGGGGCGCCTGGGTGGCTCAGTGGGTTAAGCCGCTGCCTTCGGCTCGGGTCATGATCTCAGGGTCCTGGGATCGAGTCCCACATCGGGCTCTCTGCTCGGCGGGGAGCCTGCTTCCCTCTCTCTCTCTCTCTCTCTCTGCCAGCCTCTCTACCTACCTGTGATCTCTCTCTGTCAAATAAATAAATAAAATCTTTAAAAAAAAAAAAGATACAAATGTAATGATCTGAAGGGGCACATGCACCCAAATGTTTACAGCAGCAATGTCCACAATAGCCAAACTATGGAAAGAACCTAGATGTCCATCAACAGATGAATGGATAAAGAAAAAGTGGTATGTATTTACAATGGAAACTATGCACCCATCAAAAGAAATGAAATCTTGCCATTTACAACATCTTGGATGGAACTAGAGGGTATATGCTGAGTGAAATAAGTCAATCAGAGAAAGACAATTATCATATGATCTCCCTGATATGAGGAATTTGAGGCAAAGTGGGAGGTTTGGGGGGGCAGGGAAGGAAAAAATGAAAAAAGATGGGATTGGGAGAGAGACAAACCATAAGTGACTCTTAATCTCACAAAGCAAACTGAGGGTTGCTGGGGGGAGGGAGGTAGGGAGAGGGTGGTTGGGTTATAGACATGGGGAAGGTATGTGCTACGGTGAATGCTGTGAAGTGTGTAAACCTGGTGATTTACAGACCTGTACCCCTGGGGCTAATAATACATTATGTGTTAATAAAAAAAATTTTTAAATTATAAATAATAATAATAATAATAAAGTATTTAAGACTTAACCAAGGAAGTGAAAAATTTGTGCAATAAAACTACAAAACAGTACTGAAAGAAATGAAAGAAAACTTAAGTAAATGGAAATATATTTTCTAATCATGGACTAGCAGGCAATAGTATTAAGATGTCAGTACAACCCAAACAATCTGAAAATTCAATGCCCTTTCTATCAAAATCCTAATTTTTTTTGTAGAAATTGAAAAATCTATCTTAAATTCATACGGAATCTCAAGAGATACCAAGTAGCCAAAACAATCTTGTGTGAAAAAAAATTGGAGGATTCACATTTCCTCGTTTCAAAACTAACTACAAAGTTATAGTAATCAAAACAGTGTGGCACTGGCATAAACCAAGAATAGGGATTCCAGAAATAAATTCTCACATATATGGTCAAAAATTTTAACTGGGAGCCAAGACCATTCAATGAGAGAAAGACAGTCTTTTCCACAAATGATGCTGGGAAAACTGGATATCCACATGGAAAAGAATGGAGTTGGATGTTTATTTTATTCCACTTACAAAAATTAACTCAAAACAGATCAAAGATCAAAATGTAAGAGCTAAACATACAGTATCTTGAAGAAAACTCAGGTTACAACATTGGATTTGGCAATAATATCTCAAATATTACAATCAGAAGCCATTGATGGATGAAAGAATAAACAAAATGTGGTATAAACATACAATGAAATATTATCTAGCCTTTTAAAAGAAGGAAATTCTGAAACATGATACAACATGAATGAACTATAAGACATTATGTTAAGTGCAAAAAGCCATTCATAAAATGACAAATACTGTGTGATTCCACTTATAAGAGGTACCCAGAGTAGTCAAATTCACTGAGACAGAAGACCAGGAAATGGGGGAAGTAGGAATGAGGAGCTGTTATAAAGCTCCATTTTTGCAAGATGAAGTTCTGTAGATGGTTGGTGATGATGGTGCACAATATGAAGGTACTTAACATCACCGAACTGCACATTTTTAAGTGATAAAAATGGTAAATTTTATGTTACATATACTCTATGACAATTTTTAAAAAAATTTTAAACAAACAAAAAAAGGTGAATGGAAACAAACATCATCTCAAAGAAAACTCTTCCATTTTTTCAAACTTTCCATCGGATCAATTACCCAACCCAAGGACTTTGTAAATTGGAAAACACCTTACAGATGGAGACTTTTGTTGGTGGCAATGGTGATAATGGTGGTGGTGGTGGTGGTATTACCATCATTAGTGTTATTAATATTATCATTAATCTAGGTAATCATGCAATTGCAGAGTTGTGGAATTTGAGAAAGGCTGGATAGATCTGTATTTGAACCCCGATCTGTGCATTTGTGAAATGTTTGGCTAGAACCCTATACTTCTGTTTTTTGAGTATCAATGTCCTCTCTTAAGAAACTGTTAATACAATACCTCTCTTACAAGGATTAGATTAGAAGGGATTAGATGGGTAAGGATTAGAAACAGTGTCAGTGAAGTGCCTAGCATAATGCCCAAATATTGACACATTTCAATAAATTATAATTAGAAATTTTAAAAAATTATTTTGCTATTATTAGTATAAGTAAATAAATGATTGCAAATAGAAAATAATATAATGCACATTAACACATGGCCTGGTATCTAGCCCGCATGTAATAAAGCCCTTTGCATCACTTCACCATACCCCTTCCATCCCCGCCATGAGGCTAAGATGTCCCTTTTCCTTCTCCTTTTGTCCTTCTGTCTTTTCACTGCCTTTCCTTCCAATTTAGGAGCAACTGCAACTTGGAATCTTCAGCAAGCTGTCTCTAAGGCAAGTTTATCGTTTCTTTTTTTTTTTCAGAGAAACTTGTTTTCCACTTTAGCAGAATGTATTTTGTCTAGAATAAATAAGCCAAAATATAAAGTTCAAAATATTCATTTTCAATGCATTATGGCTTAATTCTCTTCAAATATTTGAGAATCCATGAAAAAGAAAATTTAAGTTCTCTCGTGGTTTTCAGTCAGGAAATATGGGTTTTCTGTAATTTGTCTTAAATAATCAATATTTGTCAACATTTCTGTTCTCTCCAGAGGGTAGTAATTAGAACTGAGTAGTAAATTATCATTAATGTACATAAATGTAAGTGTCATATGTATCTTGTAAAACAAACATCTGGTGAAATTCCTGAGTGAATCTATACATTATAAAATGGAAAGCATTTTTCAATGTTTCCTAAAAGCCTAAATAACTTTTATTTCCTTCCTAAAATTGGGGGCTTTCTAAATAACATTATTTTTAGTTTATAATCTTCATATTTTTCCATGGCTCCACATTTTCCCATCCTTCCTTCCCTCCATATGTCTGAAACACAGTCATTTAAAACAGCAAGCTTATGTTAATTACCAGAGACAAGTGTTAATGGATTTTAATTTTGCTTTATTAGAATTTATGCAAATTTCACTGTGTTGAGATTCCAAATAAAATCCTTACAGTCACAGCTTTATTTTTTTCTTTTGTTGTTAACTTTACTTTGTAGAAGGGATGGAGGAAAGTTTTAATTAGTATTTGGTGACAGGAACTGTTGATAGCAATATTCTTATAATGAGAAAGAGGTGTCACAAAATTATCTTAAAACTGTGTGAGTTTCGGGGTGCCTGGGTGGCTTAGTGGGTTGAGCCTCTGCCTTCAGCTCAGGTCATGACCTCAGGGTCCTGGGATTGAGCCCCACATCGGGCTCTCTGCTCCGTGGGGAGCCTGCTTCCCCCTCTCTCTCTGCCTGCTCTCTGCCTACTTGTGTTCTCTATCAAATAAATCAATAAATAAAATCTTAAAAAAAAAGGTATGAGTTTCATAATTTGTTAATTAGCATTGATGTCTTTCCTCAAAAGAGTCAAATATTCAGCTATACTTGATAAGCTTACTCATTTCTAATTATTTTTTATTTTTTATAAGCATATAATATATTTTTATCCCCAGGGGTACAGGTCTGTGAATCGCCAGGTTTACACACTTCATAGCACTCACCATAGCACATACCCTCCCCAATGTCCATAATCCCACCCGCCCTCTCCCAACCCCCCTCCCCCCAGCAACCCTCAGTTTGTTTTGTGAGATTAAGAGTCACTTATGGTTTGTCTCCCTCCCAATCCCATCTTGTTTCATTTATTCTTCTCCTACCCCCCCCCATGTTGCATCACCACTTCCTCATATCAGGGAGATCATATGATAGTTGTCTTTCTCCGTTTGACTTATTTCACTAAGCATGATACGCTCTAGTTCCATCCATGTCGTTACAAATGGCAAGATTTCATTTCTTTTGATGGCTGCATAGTATCTTCATGACCGTTTATTTGGTTTTTTTTTCCTTGATCAAAGTGTGTGCATTGTTTTACACTCAATAACATTCTTTTTATTTTGTCCAGTGGATCCCGTGCCACAGATTTATTAGAAAGTCATTTGGGTACTTCATAAATGCTCTGCAAAATGAAGAATGGAAGAATTTTAGATATATTCCTGGCTCTAAAATTATCATTTTCAAATTATCCAGGAGATATAAACATAAGGTTGAGCTTTCTAATATTCAAAATCATTCAAAAATACTTTCCATTTGCACAGCTTTTTCCATACTGCTTTCACAGAAACCCTAAATTTTAAGTTCTCGTAATAACCCCATAATAAAGTAAGACCTCTTATCTCCACTTTCCACATTAGGAAACAGAAGAACTAGCTAGCGCTCAGACTCCTACACCTAGTAGGCTTGGATTGGAAGAGTCTGACGTGACCAAAAACAGTATTCTTTCTTTTCCACCATGGGTGCCTTCAATAATCAAGCTCAATATTGAGATAAACAGGAGCTTGTATAGAAGTAATTTCTCAAGTACCTGTATGTGGTGGTTTCAAAAATATTTCCATAAATTCTTAAATATTTCTCCCTTCAAAAGGTGGGGTTTAATTCTCTCCTGAAGAGAGGGTGGATTTCGTAGGTCATCTCTAACAAAAAAGACACACAGAAATGAAAGCCCATCACTTCTGAAATTAGATTATAAAAAGACTACAGCTTCTGTCTTGGGGGCTCTTGCTCTGATCACTCACTCTGGAAGAAACTAACTGCTTTTTCCTGAAGACACTAAGGCAATCTTATGGAGAGACTCTTGTGAGGAACTACTGCCGAGAGCCACATGAGTGGGTCTCCTCAGAAGATGGAGTCAAAGCGTCACATGGTACAGCCTCAGCCGACATCCTGCTTGTACCTCATGAGAGACTCTGAGTCAGAAGCACCCAACTATGCTACTCCTGAATTCCTGGCCCTCTGAATCTATGAGATAATGCTTGTTGCAAACCACTGAGTTTTGAGGTAATTAATTGCATAGCAATAGATAACTAATACCATGTGCTTGTCAGAACATTTGATTCTTAGAAATAAGGCAAATAAATTAAGGAGGAGGAGACGTTGGTGCCCAGGGTCCCATAATTAGGGCCTTGGATAGTACAAAGAAAACTAGAACATTTTTCAAGCTCAGAAGGCAAAGAGAATACCAGATGGTGGCTTCCTGGGGCTCCCATGACTAGTGGTACTTGTGGTTAAGAGCTGTGCCCTGGAATCAGAACTTTCTGGGTTAAAAGTTCAACTCTGGTGTTTGCTATGTAACCTCTACAGATCGTTTTGCATTTTTATGCCTCAGTCTCCTCACATGTAAAATGTAAATATTGAAGAATTCCACAACACTCTTGTGAGGATTAAAAGTGATACCATACAAAAAGTACTTAACCCAGTTCCTCATGCACACCAAAGGCTTGACAATTGCCAGAGACCACAATTAGCAGGAATAGCAACAGAATTGTAGGAGAGCATCGGCAGAGTAGAATTGGGCTTTGTGAGAACAACACTTGGGACCCTGTTAGGTCCTGGAACCCCCTGATGTTAAAGTTACAGGACTCAGAGGAGCCTGAAGACTTACAGGAGGACCTGAGACTCCACAGGCCCTAGGACACATAGGACCTGGAGATTTCGTAATTCAGATAACCTGGTGGCCAGGGAAGTCACTCGGTAAAGTCTATAGAGTTGGTCATCTACAAAGCATGAGTTCAGAGTTCAATAGTGATTCCCGTGATATCCTGAGAAGGATGCAAACGAGGATTGTGTGGGGTTTGGGCAGGATCATGTGAGATCGCTAGGAGGTAAGAAACAGGGATATGTTGGGTTCATGACCGAGTACAAGAGCTGCTTGAAGAGCAGTTGCACTGTTGCTACCATTTGGGAATGGTGGCTTAGTTCTTGGGACAAAGTCCCCAGGACACAGAAAAATAAAGCCTATAATTCAACATTCCAGAATGGGTTTCCCAAGGTCGGGACATGATATGTTCTTTCACCTTGCCCTTGTTGTCTGTCTCAGACTTTCACCATTCGTGCCCCCATTAAGTACTCCCTTCCTCCTCAGACCCCTCTCTAAAATGCCCTCTCTAAATGGACAGTGCATGATCTTAAAAAGTAGGATTTGGAAATGGCAACAGTGACCACCATTATAATTAATGCCAGACGTCTTCAAAGACCCTCTTTCACCTACAAGTGAAACTAATTACTAGTCTTTTTCGCTGGAAGTCCCTGGTTGTGTTATGCAGGAGCAGTAACAGCTGGGTCATCCCTTGCAGTTTATTCTCCAAAGGCTTTGCAATAAATCTGTTTTGAATTCTATAGCCCACCCTTCCCCCCAGTACCTAAAAGAAATATTCAGGAAATAGAACCTAGTAAAATGATTTATAGCAGCCCACAGTCTGGTGAGGAACATGCTGGTATTGAGGCAATGAATTCCAGCCCCTTCTTGGCCATGCCCAGGTGTAAACAGAGTTAAAAGAACCAGGTATGAACCATGGCACTCCATCAAAACTCTTAAGGCAAAGAATTGGAAAGAGAATGAATAGTGCTAACCTTTAAAATTTTTATTTATGGAACACCTAAGGAAATGAAAAAATTTAAAGGAATTTTTGGGCTGGAAGAGACCTTTGAGACCATGTTCATTTGACATCATTGTGCTATCCCTCCCCTTGCCACCCACAACCCTTGACACCCTTGACTCCAAACAGCAGTAATAATGGAGGCTCTGAGGTCTTCCTAGGTCTCTCCATGCCAGACAGACCAGAGGCCAGTCCTTTTGACTACTCATTGAATTCTCCTTCAACTACATGAAATTTTACAAAATTGGTTTGGATGAATCAAGCAAGCTAAAGCAGAATCCTTCTTTCTAAGACACAGCTTACAGATCCTGCTACATCTCTGGCCCTTCAGTTCTCAGAATCAAGAGAAGGACCATCAATGCCACTCATACCTTAAAATTGACTTTGTCATATGCCTGAAGGATTTGTTTGATGTGAAAATTTGTAAAGACAAAATAAATAAATAAATAAATGTACCCTGAGAAAAGCTATAGCCACAACTGGGACCATTTGCAGGTCTCCCTAGAAAGTGAATACAAATTATAAAGACTCTTTCTTGACAGGCAGTGTGTGACTGTGATCCTAACTAGTTTTCTTCCATCCAAATCAAGGTTTGGGTGAAGCCCTTCAAAAGGAGTGTCAGGGAAATATCTCTGATTGGTTCTAATTCCTCCTCTTCCTTCATCAATTTCCTCTTTGTCTTCCAACTCACTTCTTTTTTTTTTTTTTTTAGATTTTATTTATTTATTTGACAGAGACACAGCGAGAGAGGGAACACAATAAGGGGGAGTGGGAGAGGGAGAAACAGGCTTCCCGCCAAGCAGGAAGCCGGATATGGGGATAGATCACAGGATCATGACCTGAGCCGAAGGCGGAGGTTTAACCCACTGAGCCACCCAGGCACCCCTTCCAACTCACTTCTCTTTCAAAACTATCTTTGAGCATATCTGAAATCTCCCTTGTATCAGAACTAATGACTATTCCCAAATAAGTGTCTTAGGTTGCAATCATTCACACTTTTACTTTTAACCTACACAGACCTAGGTAGTGACTTAAAATTTTATCTCTAACCTTAGTCCCTTACTACATAATGAATGCAATTGCTTGTGAATGTTCCTTCCCTATAATGTCTTCTGTGTTGCTTGCACTAAGACAGGTTTTTATAAACTTCCCTTTATAAACAAGAGAAAAAATATATATATCTGAGTTGGGTATGCCCACTCAAGTCATTCTCTCTCCCTCAGAACATGTTTTTGCTTGTTTGAGCCATTTTTTTCACTGTTAAAAGTCCATGTACAGGGACTCCTGGGTGACTCAGTTGGTTAAGCATCTGCTTTTTGGTTTTGGCTATGGTCATGATCTCAGGGTCCTGGAATCGAGCCCCACACCAGGCTCCCTGCTCAGCACAGAGTCTTCTTGAGTATTCTCTCCCTCTTCCTCTGCACGTTCCCCCTCTCAAATAAATAAATAAATGTTTAAAAAAAAAAAAAACCCTACTTGCAGCCTGCAATCAAGCAGTATTAGCTTTCTTGTTGGCATCATTGCCTGACTATTGAATCCTTGCTTTATTCTCCGTATTTATTCATGAAAGTGTGTCAAAGATTGGCTTCAAACACCATGCTCCTAAAATCCTTCAGACACCCCAGAGCAAAAATAGAACAGACGGAGATGAAGCAAAACAAGGAACAAGCAGAAGTGAAAAGAGAAGAAAAATGAGAACCTACATAAAGATGGGGTTCCTTCCTGACTTGGTGGATAACCATCTCTGCCCGTCTGCTGGAGCAAAGGCCATGGTCAACAGGATAAAGAATAAGAGATAGACCAAATAAGTGCTGGGTGTAAGAAAAAGGCAAATTGTTTATTGGAAAGGTGTCAGCATCTACTTTTAAACAGACCAGGAATTTCATAGGAATAGGACTTATCACTAAGATTATGCTACCTTTCATCCTGTTTTTTTAGCGCTTTCTACAACAGTGGTTCTAAATTTTAAGCATCTATAAGAATCACCTGGGGAGCTGGCTCAGTATTAGATTTCAAAGTCTCCCTCAGAGATGCTGATCAGCCAAGTCTTCAGTGAGGCTCTGGAATCTGGATTTTTTAGGTAATGATTCTGATCCAGGCAATCTTATGACTATAGCTTTAAAAGTATGTTCTATAGTAAAACTACCAATTATTAGAAAGGAAGAAAGGAAATGAGAAGGGGAGTATGAAATAATAGAAAAAGTATATACTTGTCTCTGCCCCCTGTTCCTCTGTTCCTGGCACAGAGTTCCTAACATCATTGTAATTTCCTAGGTGATAAGAACACTAGGAATAGCTTTTGTTTTTATATTTGGTCTTTGACCCCATCCCTGACACAGGGCTTCTAAATCCCTTGGAATTCCCTAGGTGATGGGAATGTCTTTTGTTCTAGTGAGGCAACTTTTGCTGGGGTCCTGGTCCGATGGGAAACCAGTCACTAGAAAGATCAAGTCATGATTAGAAGCTTAAAAATTTCCACCCTTCCCCTCATCCTCCAGAAGGAGAGAGGGACTGGAGATTGAGTTAATGATCCATAATGCTTCCATGATCAGGCTCCATAAAAATCCCAAAAGTATGGAGTTCAGAGAGCTTTGGGGTTGGTGAACAGGTGGAGGTACTTAGAGAATGCCTGGAGAACATAAGGAACCTCTGAGTCCCTTTCCTCAGTCCTTGTCCTTTGTGTCTCCATATTTAGCTGTTCTTCTATATTGTTATTATGCCCTTTCTAATGAACCAGTACACATGTTTCTCTGAGTTCTGTGAGAAATGCTGGCAAATTATTGAACCCAAAGAGCGGTTCCTGAGAACCCCAATTTATGGCCAGTTAGAAATCCAGGTCATGACCTGGGGCTGGGGATGAACCTCTGGAGTGGGGACAGTCTTGTGGAACCAAGCCCTTAACCACCTGCAGGATTTGACGCTGTCTCCAAGCAGATAGTGGTAGAACTGAATGAGATTATATGACACCCAGCTGACATCACAGAGAACTGCTGGACATGTGGAGAACCCATGCATCTGGAATCAAAAGTGTTGGAAGAGTAAAGAGAAACACACGGGAGGAGTCTGTTCTTCCTAGACATGGACAGAGAGAGATGAAAGTAAAAGTTACTTATTAAAAGACATTTTCTTGGGTGCCTGGGTGGCTCAGTGGGTTGAGCCGCTGCCTTCGGCTCAGGTCATGGTCTCAGGGTCCTGGGATCGAGTCCCACATCGGGCTCTCTGCTCGGCAGGGAGTCTGCTTCCTCCTCTCTCTCTCTGCCTGCCTCTCTGCCTACTTGTGATTTCTCTGTCAAATAAATAAATTAAATCTTTAAAAAAAAAAAAAGACGCTTTCTTCTTTTTTTTTCAAATCTGAAATTCCTAAAAATATATGTAAAAACCCAAAATGTAATAAAAGCTCAGGTAAACAGAAACTGAGCTCTTGTATACATTAATAATCTATTTTAAAACAATCTGGGTAGATTGTTTAACTTTAAAAAAAAAAATGAATGAGTAAGATCCAGTAGTCCATTTTTATGAAGGATTGCTTTCCTGTGCTGTGCACAATTTTATTTTTCAAAGAGAGTAAATGTGTTTTCCCGAAAAACAAAAGCAAGCGCCACACCATCAACTACTTCTTTTTACCCTTTTCATGAAACAATTCCCAGCCAAATACATTTAGCACATTCGGGCTTTGATCTCCAATTTCAACTAACCAGTAGGGTAATAGTTACATTTGAGGTCATGGTGAGGTCTTGACCTCCCTTATAGCTTTTTTCTTCAAAAACTTCCATTCTCATCATCAGCTTTCAAATAGTCCACTAGTTACCCAAGTTTTAATACCTAACATCAGAACAAATAAATGTGAGCCTGAGTGAGTGCCAGCAGCAGTCACTAAAATATGATTTTCCCACTTGGTTTCTTATTAGACTGTGGGTACTGTAAAGGTGGCTAAATTCTTGAGCGGCAAGGATGACACATACATTTTCACAGCATTAAGCCTTTCCATGCATGTTTTATATGTGTACACAAGTAAATTAGGCATTTGACATTGTATTGTAATGTCTTTATTTCTTTAAAAGTTTCATTATTCCTCTTCTAGAAAGAGCAGATCATCGATTTATTCTGAAGGAAAAACTAACTTCCCAATCAAAGCCCACAATATCATATTGGAAGATGGAATTATAAATGGGAACACTGGGAAAAAACAAAAAAAACCCTCATTCAAAAATGGTTTCTACATTCAAACGCTTAAAAAAAAAAAAAAAAAAAAAAAACTTGGTTGAGAATTGGCACATGCAAATTTTGCTGCCTGACTTCCCCATGACTGATTACAGCTGGTGGAGAGTTCATAAAAGAGCAAAGCTAACTGTCAAAGCCCATTAGCAGCTGCAAAGGGGGAGACAAAAGAATAATACCACCATTATTATTTATAGTTGTTCATTGGTGTGAGTTGATTCCTACTTTTTCCTACCTGAGCAGGGGAGAGGACTTGTCATCTCTAAACATTGCATTTATATCCCAATACTGTCTTTTTGTCCATCTTTGCATCTGGTAGAGCTTTAAGATGCTTATCTCTAACAAAAGTGAGCAAAAAAGATGCCAAAATAAAAAAAAATAAAATTGAAGTTGTTAATTGTCTATAGCATTCTATGACTAAATATATCTCAATTAAATAAATGAATAGAAAACATAGTTTTTGGAATCAGACTTGTGTTTGTGTATGTTTGGGTAATATTGAACTGTATGATATTGAGGGAATATAATGATGAGTAAAAAATATAAGGCCCTCACCTTCACAGAACTTACAATCAAGTAGGCAAGGCAGATATTAATCTAAACGTCTATTTATCGCATGTGGTGAGCTGAAAATAATATATGAAAATACAATACACCGAAGCTAGTTTAGAGAGTCAGGGAAGACTTAGCTAAAGAAGTGATTCTGAGTTGCACTTGAAACGGGGAGTAGGAGTTAACCAACTCCTCATTGGTTAATGAAGAAACAAATTAAGAGAGTCTGAGAGGGGAAACGAGGACATTACAGGTGGGGCCAAAATATCTGTGATGGCCAAAGCCAGTAGGATCTTGATGTGTCCAAGAGGAAGTTCATGAGGCTGGACACACAAAGCTGAGGGGAAATGACACGACGCAAGTCCAAGGCAGGCCAGAGGGACCCACAGGGAGTGCCCCTGAAAGGTTTTAGGTCAGTGTGGGTGCATGAGTGCCACTGCAGACCCTCTCACATTGTATTTGGAAGCTTTGGAAAAAGGGTAGGACATGATCATAGTTGCTCTTCAATTCAATCATAGTGTGGTTGGGACAGGGAAAAGAAATTGACATGAGGATCAGAGTACATGTGTGGCTTGGGTGGGAAGCTAATGGCTTGGTCCCTATGAGACGCAATGGAAAATTGCCCTGAAATGATCAGGAATGAAACTGGCTCAGATCTGGGTGAATGGCCCCCAGGGACAGTAGACAAGGACCAGGTTTTTAGGGAGAAAAAACAGGTTACATCTTTGATTTTGAACCTGTTGAGTTTGAGTTGCTTTTGAGATAACCATGTAGAGATAAGAAGAGATAGCTGACTAATATAGATTAAGAGCCCTAGGGGCAGACCCAGACTAAAGTTCTTTGAGTGGTGAGATGAGTTCAAAGAATATAGAAGATTTTAATATACAGAGACTGAGGGACATTCCAGAAAGAAATGTGTAATCATACTAAAGGGGGAACATACAGAGTCTGCTCTTTCATTAGCCACTAATGTAAAATATTTTTTATAACATAATTTAATCAAGACTTTAAAAAAATTAGGCACTAAAAGCCATCAATCCATTATTCTCTTTTCGTAGTCCAATGGAATGTTAATTTTAGAGTAGACTTACATAATAGATGGAGTAACTGCCTTTTAAAGGCTGAGTTCCTCCATCCTATGAAATTTACAACCTCTCTTTTCCTATAATCACAATTTATCCAAAGATTTCCAGAATTCCCTTCAGAATTACGCTTCTCTTTTAAAGGCAAAAATGCCTTTTAAGCTTCTCAACTATTTCCATACTTTGTTAAAATATTTGGTTGATTTTTGTTTTTGTTTTCTCACTCCAATCCAATGTACAGAACACCAGCTCGATTGGGTAAATCTACTATTAATAAAAGCTTGCAAATGAGTTCATTCTTTATTAAATGAGTTTGTACTCAAGCTTTTAATTAAGTTCGGTCTCATTGATTGTATGTGAATGTGCTTTCTTGAGAGGAAAAGAAGTTTTGGAGAGAAATAAGCTTGCAGGGACTTGCAGGGGGAGACAAGGAAGCTTATCTTATCTGCATCATGGACCACAGGTGTCAAATAAGTGAATGTCATTTCTCATATGTGTTGTCGTGGAAAAAGCTGAGAAAATGACTCTTCTAGAAAACACCAAACTTTTGAACTCCCCCACAGGGTGTATGAATAATAATATACACATTTCTCTTATGCAGGTCAGAAGAAAAATATTTTAAACATTTCAAGTTATTTCCTAAGTCATTACAAATAGGAGGCTGATCTGCAGTTTTTCAGTTACAACAAAACAACAAACTTTGAAAGCAGCATTTATTAATTTTTTTTTTTTTTTTTACTGAGGACAAACTAAAAAGTACAAGTAGAATTACCTTTTGCAAACTCCTTGCAAAACAATTCAAATATCTAATTTAATTGCTTAATCTAATGTGACATGAAAGAGAATGCCATCAACACAGATTCATTTAACTGAGAACACAGTGAAATTATACTCAAGAAACTGGCTACTGGTTTGAGGGTGTTTTTGTGTGGCAAAACTTAGAACACTGACTGTGGCCTTAACATATTTCTTATCATCGTGAAGGTAGCAAACACAATACATATTGCAAGAGATTATTTTAAAAATTCCTTTTTTTGCTAGTTAAAAAGATTTTTAGAGGGTTTCCTTGTTGACATGAAGTTCATGTTGGAAGCATAGACTCTTAAAAGATGGCATAATATTGAATGCAACTAGTAAATTATAACATTTCTTATTCAATGCTCAGAATGTTATTTTTTTTTTAAAGATTTATTTATTTGACAGAGAGAAATCACAAGTAGACAGAGAGGCAGCCAGAGAGAGAGAGAGAGGGAAGCAGGCTCCCTGCCGAGCAGAAAGCCCGATGCGGGACTCGATCCCAGGACCCTGAGATCATGACCTGAGCCGAAGGCAGCGGCTTAATCCACTGAGCCACCCAGGCGCCCCCAGAATGTTATTTTTTTATTTGAATGTATATCTTATTCCAAAGTGATTAGCATTATAAACTTACTATTTGATAAATTTTCTTATGAAAATTGAGAAACATGAAAGTATGCCAATATTTTAGGACAGGTTCCATATCATCATCAACGTAGTAAATTTTTCTGAGCACTTTTCATGTTCAGGTTCTACTCTAGATTCAGAAAACCCAGAGATTTTAAACAGAAACAGCCCCTTCTATCAAGGACCAAAATTCTACTGGAAGAGAAAAAGACATAAACAAAATGGGTAATTACCTTATAGAAGCAGAGTGGTAGGACCAGGAAAGTGATCAGTGATGACCTTATAAGGATGTGAATTTTGAATATAAATTTAAAAACCAAATAAGAATTTGGCAGATACACAATTTGTGGAAAGTCATTGCAAGGAAAGGACATAATATTTCCCAGTAAGGACAGTGGCACATAAAAGAGCTCATATGTTTACAGAGCCTTACGTAATTATGGGAATACTGGAATTCAGGAAGAATCCAAAGGGCATTGTACCAGAAAAGTAGATTTGCAAGCCAATTATAAGAACATACACTAAAAGTTAGCAGGCCACTAAAGAATTTGCATAGATAAGTGACAGAACTTTATTTGGGTTTTAAAAAGATGACCCCAGTGCAAGGAGCAGTATGATGTCTATGAATTAAAATCTCAATTCTTCCTAATAATTTAAGTTTTAATAAAATCCAATTCAAATGCCATTAATTTTATTTATTAATTTTAATAAATAAATAAGTAAATGAAATAATAAATAAATAAATAAAATTTTATTGAATCTAATTAATGAATTAAATTTAATAATAGAATAATATAAATAATAAAATTAATAAATAAAATTTTTAAAATAAAATAAATAATAAATAATTTTATTTATTATCTTATTTTGTATTGGTGGACTAAATGTGACAGTCGTTCTCAAATTTAGATTTTTACATTAAATCTCTCACTTGATCCGGCAAACTAAAGAAGTAAATATAATGATGCCTATTTATTATATAGGAATTTGGAAGGCAGGCAAGTTAAATAACTTATCCAAAACCTCTCTGACCCCATAGCTTATTCTCTTTAAATCATGATATATGATGTTTTGATGGCAATATGTACAATGTCAGAAGTTTTTGAATAATTTAAATGTGAAGCTGTAGAAGATTTAATGCACAAATTATGGTGTAATCATAAAAACACATTTTGAAGCATATTAATCACATGGAAAAATGCTTGTAATATGATGATAAATAGAAAAGAAAAGCATGTGAAAGTTGAGTTATATTATCTAATTAAAAGGAAAAGGAAGAAGAAAAAAAGAAAAAGATGATGATGAGAAGTATGAGGAAAAGAGTAGGATGGGCGCTTACAAGGTGAGAAAGACAAAGGAAATATTTTAAGATTTATTGGTAGTGTTTATTCTGGAGTGGTGTAGTCATGGGCCAGTTTTATTTCCTTCTTTCTAAGCATTTGGTTTTTATATTTTCTGTAATATGTATATATATAAAATATGTATTTTATATTTTTTTATATCATTAGAAAAAAGTAATGTATTTTTCCTCAATCATTGGTTCTTTTTTTTTTTAAGAATTATACTTGTGGGGGCATCTGGGTGGCTCAGTGGGTTAAGCCTCTGTCTTCAGCTCAGGTCATGATCTCAGGGTCCAGGGATGGAGCCCCGCATGGGGCTCTCTGCTCAGCAAGGAGCCTGTTTCACCCTCTCTCTCTGCCTGCCTCTGCCTACTTGTGATCTCTCTCTGTCAAATAAATAAATAAAATCTTAAAAAAAAAAAAGAAGAAGAAGAAGAATTATCTTTGTGGTGATCTAGTGATCTAAGTAATTGATTCTAATGATTTCAATGGAATTACGTAGCTGAACTCAGATTTTGTTAGAGACAAAATATTAACATTTGCTAGTTACCTGTCATCGAAGATGGATACTTTTATTCCAATAATGAATCTACTTTCAGAGAGGTAATTCAGCCAAGGTCAATGCAATAAATAAACGGAAGAACTGGGTTCAGAACCCAGGTCAATGTGTCTCCAGCACATAATTATTCTTTTTTTTTTATTTTTTATTTTTTTATAAACATATATTTTTATCCCCAGGGGTACAGGTCTGTGAATCGCCAGGTTTACACACTTCACAGCACTCACCAAAGCACATACCCTCCCCAATGTCCATAACCTCACCCCCCTTCTCCCAACCCCCATCCCCCCAGCAACCCTCAGTTTGTTTTGTGAGATTAAGAGTCACTTATGGTTTGTCTCCTTCCCAATCCCATCTTGTTTCATTGATTCTTCTCCTACCCACTTAAGCCCCCATGTTGCATCACCACTTCCTCATATCAGGGAGATCATATGATAGTTGTCTTTCTCTGCTTGACTTATTTCGCTAAGCATGATACGCTCTAGTTCCATCCATGTTGTCGCAAATGGCAAGATTTCATTTCTTTTGATGGCTGCATAGTATTCCATTGTGTATATATACCACATCTTCTTGATCCACTCATCTGTTGATGGACATCTAGGTTCTTTCCATAGTTTGACTATTGTGGACATTGCTGCTATAAACATTTGGGTGCACGTGCCCCTTTGGATCACTACGTTTGTATCTTTAGGGTAAATACCTAATAATAATTATTCTTTAATTTTTGTTTGTTTCATCACTCTTTGTTTCATCACTCTTTAATTTTTGTTTATTTTATTGAGGTGAAATTCATATAACATAAAAGTAACTCTTTTAAAGTGAAAAATTTAGTAGCATGTAGTACATTCGAGAAATTGTAAAACTACTACCACTAAAGGGAAATTTACATATTACCTATTATGTATTTAAAAACTGCTTTTCTTTTCTGCCCACCACTAGCCTCTACTAATCTACATTCTCTATCTATGGACATTCCTAGACTGGATGTTTCATATAAATAGAATCATATATTATATGACCTTTTATGTTTGGTTTCCTTTCCTTAGCATGAATCAGTACCATTCTTTTTTATGGCTGAATAATACTCCGTTGTATATTAATACAATAATTTGTTTATCCATTCATCCTTTGATGGACATTTGAACTGTTTCCACCTTTTGGCTACTGAAATAGTACTACTATTTTTTTTTCTTTGAAAGTTCTTTCTTTGAAAGATCCATAAAGAGCTCTTGATTGCTGAAAGTTTTATTTAAACATAGAATTTTGTATGTAGAAGTATAAGAACCAAATATCGAAATAGAATAAAATAACAAATTATTAGCTCCCAAATAATCAGAATTATCAAGTAAGTTATGTTCTCTAAGGTGAAAGTCATTGTGCAGATGAAAAGAACAGGATATCTAAATTTTAAACAAATATCTGTAAAACTCAGGGAAATTGTATGATTGATCAGTTTTTTGTGGGGTAAATTCGAGAAGACTTGACAGAGAGAGTCAAGAGTTCTATTGACTATGGATGTGACCAAGAGGGCCACTGACTCTTTCCTTCACCACTACCCCCAATCCTTTCACCCAAGTGAGGTGTCTCTATTTTGCTTCATGTACACTTTGGCACAAAACTCTTCCTTTATGAGTTTCAATTCACATCAACTCCTAAGTGAATGTTCATAAAATTTCTGAAGTTACAAAGAGGGGTCACAATAAAGAACCGGCAGTCTTTTTTCTACCAGAAGTCTGCCTCCTCCCCTGCTCCCAAACTCAGATCAGGTCCCACACCCCCTGTTCTAATAATAAGCATGCTACTCACATCCTCTTTCCTCAGAAAGCTGGGTGACAGCCACGTTCAAGATGGGTCTTGGTTTTGACCCAAAATGTCTGACTCCACAGTCATTACAAACAACTAAAGTGGCTGTCTCTAAGGGGAATTCCGATGAGTTAGATTTCTTTGTTATACACTGAAACACAGGGTACAGGAGAGGAGGAATTCTTATTCACAGGGAAGGTAGAGGAGAAGATAAATGATAAAAACACAAAGAAGAGCACTAAAAGAACACTAGAGGCAAGAGCTGGACTGGCACAGAAGGGTCCCTGTAATGAGCAGACATAAGAAGGAGGAAGAAAGAAGAGGGGGAAATCAGGATTGGCAGCACCTGAACCTTTCTGTTTCCCCGGGAGGGTGTGACTTTTTTCATCATAAAATGAGAAGAAGGAAATAATTGTTACGCTGGATTTATTAAACCAGAACTCACTTTCCAACGGAAACAACATGGAAAACTTAGTATGGGGTCAAAATCTTCCTCCTTGGGATAACCCAAAGACTAGCCATGAATCCCAAAAGGCCTTTATTTCTCTGATGTGAAATTTAAAAAAGACTTCTGTGTAATAATATGTGTGAATAACGGATATAAAAAGATAGATTGGGGATTACACATTGTCATTATAATTAGTTAACCCACAGACACCTAAAGTGTGCAAATACAAATTTATAAGAGAAATACTAAGACCACAATACAAAACTACCAAAGACCTTAACTGCCTGAAAGGAGAATTTATAAATAAAAGAAACATAAAAGGAAAGATCTAACCTCATAATTTAAGAAATACAAATTAACCCAAAACCAAAATATGTTATACCGATGACATAAACAAAATTTTGTTTCTCAACAAACAATATTTTGAGAAACAAAATTTTGTTTCTCATGTTCACTGCTAGTACCAACTAGAATGAAAATGTAATATTTAAGCATCATTGATGATAGTGCAACCTGGCACAAGTTTGGAATTCAATATGGAAATATGGCTCAACTGGAAAAGTGTTCTACTCTTGGATATAGTCATTCTGCTACTGAAAATGTCACATAAGCCAAAAAATGGAAGAAAGTGATGTACACAAAAGTGCATACTGCAGCATTATTTATAAATACTTGGAAATAGCTCAGTAGATAAGTAGTGACAGAGACTAGGGTACAAATACTTTATGAAATATAAGACATTAAAATGATCATTAGGAAGGCTATGTATCAAAATAAACAATGCTTATTCTGAGTTTAATTAAAAAAAAAAAAAAGGCAAAATATAAGGGCACCCGGGTAGCTCAGTGGGTTAAGCATGGGACTTTGGCCCAGGTCATGATCTCAGAGTCCTGGGATCGACCCCAACACCAGGTGTTTCTGCTCCCCAGGGAGTCTGCTTCACCCTCTCCCTCACACCCCTCCCCATTTGTGCTCACATGTGCATTCTCTCTCTCTCTGTGTCAAATAAATAAATAATTTTTTAAAGGGCAAAATATAAAAATTCTGTCTGTCCTACCGTGGTATAACAATTATGTACACTTAAAAATAAAGCCTGGCAGAAACCTCAGATTACTACACAGTAAACTTGGTTGGGACATCAAGCTTAAGACTCTTTGTCTTTTCTTTGTTTAGAAATCCATTTACATGGCTATGATATTTGTTTAGCAAATGCACTTGCATAAATGCCGTCTTAATAATTCACATTCACAAGTATAAAGTTATATTTGCATATATAAAGTTGTTGTTTTTAGCCACACAACACCTGTGCAATTTATTGCCATTGATGCGACATTGTATTGTTCAGGGTTGCTCCCTAAGCACTTGAAGATTCTACTGCACAATTTAAAAAGAGATTTTGGAAAGATCATTCTCAAAACCAATCTTGGAGATCACTTTATTTTCTGTTTTCTAGAAAAATGGCCATAATTTCCAACCGCCCTTGTTAGTTTCATCTTCTCAAGAATTTTTATTTACAAAACTGTCAAAATAGATGCTAAACTTTGGCTTAAAAAGAGCAACTAAAGCTGAGAAAATGAACTAATATCAAGGATTTAATGTACTCAAAAAGTGGGTGTGTGAATAGATAAATGGAAAAAATAATTAAAAGGATTTACTTTGACATTCTCTGACATAAATACTTTATTTTTTTAAGATTTTGTTTATTTATTTGAGAAAGAGGGAAAGAGAGAGCATGAGTGTAGGGTGAGGAGCAAAGGGAGAGGGAGAAGAAGACCCCCAGCTGAGCAGGGAGCCCTGAGATCGTGACCTGAGCCAAAGGCAGATGCTCAACCGCTGAGCCCCCCAGGTGCTCCAATCATTAGATAGTTTAATACTACAAATGACTGGCAGTGGAGGTTAGTTTTATTAGTATGCTGGCTGCTAGGTACCCAGGAACTTAAATGAAGCCCTGCACACTCCTTAGGGATAGAAGTAGACCGAAGTTGTGACATAAGTCCATGCAAAGAATGAGGCAATAATTTAATCATAGGGGCTCTTTAGTTCTATTATAATATTTCCCAAACTTTGATCACTGGAATAATAATGATCCTCACTGTGTATGAGAACATTCTTTAAAAAATAGTGTGGTTAGAAGTTAAAACACAATGGAAAATGTTACATGTTGCAACTCTTTTTGCCATACATTGTTTTTAACCCAATAGTGTCTGAAACTATTTATCAGAAGCTCTTACTGATTGTTAATTGATCTATTAATATCTGTGGGATACCAGGAATGTCAACCTGTTAATATCTCAGGGGGCACTGGGAACACAATTTGGAAAAGAACTCCTTTAATACAACTAGCTTAACCTTGTTTGATTATAGGAGTCTTTGCTCTTACCAGAGCTATTAGAAAAATTTGCTTTTTTCACCCAAAAGAAAAATTTGTCTTCTTCCATTTCTTCCATTTCCTTTTTTCCATTAACTACAAACAGCCACATCCCTATAAAAGCCAACACATACCTTTGCAAAGAAATAACTGAACCACCTAACTCCAGATAAATATGGGAGATACACAATAGACCTACCACCATGTATGTTGTATTGTATATTGCACAAAAAACATATTTTGCATCAATGGTTCTTGTTCCTTATTAGAAAAAAATGTGTGTAACACTTCCCAAAATAACTAAGGAGAATCTTTGTAGGATTGTACATTACTCTGTTCTTGACTCAGACTTACATATCTCTCTTTGTTTTGAGGAGAAGGAGCGTAACAAGTGCACAAGTGTTTTCTACTAAAACAAAGTATTAAAAAATAATAATAATAAAGACTTGTTATCCAGCCTACACAGGTAAGAGTTTATGGTATTGGTTTTGAGTGACCATGTTAGCCATGGGTGGGAAGAATTGGGATCCACATTAGTGACCTCTGCAGTCAATGGCAGAACAGGATAGATCAGGAGGTACAGTGGTGGAGGAACTATAAGCAGCTGGTCTGTTGAGAAACACCCCTGGGGTATCCACATACCTTGCCATTGCCTTGAGCATCCTGGAAACTCACCGGAGTGCTCTTCCTCTATGTAGTTACATGAAAAGGTAACAACCAAGCTAACATAACAACCAATGCATGACTTGACAAAAACAAGAGTGCTTTTTCTCCTTATACTACCAGATTTAGAGCAGTTTTGCAACATCATTATGCTCCAAGTCCATAGGCTTATGCAATGTAGAGCCCGACTTACAAGGAAGTTACATTTATGATAAAACTCCCATTTATTTAAGGCTATACTCAACAACCCGTGTTGATTGCTTTGCGTGGATGATTTCATTTGTTACTCACAGCAACCTTAGGACATAGACCGTTTTATTCTCACCATCTTAAGGATGAGAAAACTGAAAAACAGAGAGGGTTAGTAACTTGCCACAGAGCACATAGCTGATTCTCATGGCTGGTCTAGACGAAAATGGAAATCGTAATATTGATGCATCATCGACGACAATGCAACCTGGTATGATTTTGGAATGAAATATGCAAATATGCCTCAAGGACTCGAAATGTGGTTCTACTCTAGTAATTCCTCCGTTAAAAATCTTGACATCTGGACTTTGCTCACCCTAGAGGGACTGCCCCTCCAGGTTTAGCCAGTTTCTAAAGGGAGTAAACAACTAGCCAATCAGTTTCTCAAGTACAAATCAAACCAATCCAGAGCCCATATCCTCAACCACCTCCTTGGTCACCCTCTCACACTCTGGACCACCTGCCCTGATCCCTACAGGGCCAGGGACCAAACAATTAGGGACAGCCCCTGTGCCCTAGAGCCTGCTGAAATTTTTCAAACTAGACAAACCTAATCCTGCTTATTCTGCCTCTTCTGTTCCTTTCCATTAGAACCATAATATAAAACCTCTTCCACAAAATTTCTCCCACTCGCTCTTCCTCCTCAACATCCTGGTACTTCCTTGTGTGGCCCTCCACGGTATGACATGCCCTTTCTCTTGCAGTCTATGAGTGTCACCAATGATGTCGTCAGTGACAGTTGTCTCCTAATCTGCTGGTCTCACCACACTTGAGTAATAATGAAACCTGTGTTTTAAAACTTTCTGTGATCTCAACATCTGTAGTCTTTTTATCAACCACACAAGACTCCTACTGTCAGTCATGTGCCTACAAAGCCTTCTATGGCCAGGTAGGTAAAACCCTCCTATCTCTGTAAAAGGCTTTTAAATATAGAAAAAAAAAATGGCAACAATTGCTTCAATAACCTTCCATCATCTTCACAAGTCAATGTATCATTCTTTTAAAATGTAAGGGAATTTAAGGTTCTAGAAGGAGTTACCCCAATTTCTGTTGCCAGATCTGATTAATAAGTAAATTAATATTAAGACAAGAGGCCTATTGATATATTTTTAACACATAATGACTAGCTTAATGGTCTAAGAAATTGCTTGTCCTGGTAAATTGCTACATCAGTCTGCATTAGACATTTGAAGGGTACATCTGAAAGGTATGATTTTGAGATTTACTTTTCTTGTTAGAATTGTACGAATGTAATTACCAACAATTCCAACATCTGAAATTAACAGGGTAGAAATTCAACATTTGTGAACTTACCACGTTTCTTGATTATTTATTTTAAATGGCCAAATCGATTTCTTCTTTAAAAAAAAAAAAAAAAAACTGTTGGGGGAAAAATTCTCCCAGGCTAAGACCCGATGAGCAGAGTTTTAGCCTAGAGCAAATTTTTACAGCTTGGTTATAAACCCCTGAAATAGGAGTTCATAATGGAAACAGCTGCTCAACCTTAACTATGACGGGTGCCACTATAATAAAAGCGGCAGGAGTTCACATTAACATTGGCTTCCCCTTACACTCTTTTCTGTTACCCATCCATTAACCAAACTACACTACCTAATGGAGGTAAAGGCTACAGCTCTCAGTCCCAACAAAAATAACAAGAGAGGCAACTTACAGGTGGTAAATAACATATTCCCCCAAACACCAGAGTGTACACAAATATCCCCCGGAGGCTAATCTCCAATCTAGAGAATAACATCCCACTCCAATGATTTCAAATTAGGAATAATATCCCAGCCCACAAAGCACTAAGCAATGACACCTATTTCCTCTTTCTTTCTGAGATGTATTACATTTGCCATACTCAGAGAGAGGATACTGTTTCTTTAAAAAAAAAAAAAATCGCCTCTGTAATGGAGCTATCTTTTTAAAACATGCATAATATACGGACAGGTGGATGATTTCCTGAAATGAGAAACAATATTTGAATTAAAGTAACTGAATATTTCACCCATCGATAATGCCACGGTGTGATTGAGACTAAAATGCAAAGAAGTTCTACTTGAATGCCGTCTTCAAAATCTTGAGAATGAGGAAAGAACCAATATTCTTCAGTGCTTATAATATGCCAGGGGCTTTGTGTCTATTATCTAATTCTTCTAACAAAACTTTATTATTACCCCCATTTACCTGTGAGAGTTGAGGCTTAGACTAGGTAAAAATATATTTTTATTTTCATGGAGCTACTAGGTATAGGAGTAGGATAAGACACACTTTTGTGTGATGATAAACTGTCCCCTGTTGGCTTACAAAGGAGAAAGGAGAGAGAAGGCATCATGTTTGTTCAATTTTTTTAAAGATTTTATTTATTTATTTTACAGAGAGAGAGACATCACAAGTAGGCAGAGCAGCAGGCAGAGAGACAGGGGGAAGCAGGCTCCCACTGAGCAGAGAGCCCAATGCGGGGCTCGATTCCAGGACCCTGAGATCATGACCTGAGCCAAAGGCAGAGGCTTAACCCACTGAGCCACCCAAGCGCCCCACACTTGTTCATTTCCTTATTGACCGACAATTGCCTTAGGGAGGTTTCAAGTTTGAAGACTCTATTCTGAAAGTTTGGAATGTAAGGTGAATTTATTTGAAAAGTTTAGATATCAGGTGAAATTATTGTGATATCAGGTGAATTTATTGTGGTTGCATAGATTTGGCACCTGTGCTGAACCAGTGAGTTCTAGGACTTCTAGGACTGACTCCTAGGGTTTTGAATGAATTCCAAAAGCCTGGCGAACTCACCATCCAGGGACTGCCCACCTCCCTGGGTGAATGTGATGCTGTAGAATTTGCTTTATAGAGATCTCCCTTACGATAATATTCTTTTGGAATCATTCTTCCTTTCCTCTCTCTCTCTCTCTCTTTTTTTAGATTTTATTTATTTATTTATTTGAGAGACAGAGCACGAGCCAAGGCCAGAGAAGCATGGCAGAGAGAGAGGGAGAAGCAGATTCCCCACTGAACAAGGGGCCTGATGCAGGGCTCCATTCTAGGATCCTGGGTTCATGACCTGAGCCAAAGGCAGACGTTTAACCCACTGAGGCTCCCAGGCATCCCCCACCTTTTGGAATCTTTAGTCATAAGCCACCTTCCCCACCACTTGATCTTGAATTTTATTCTGTAGAGGACAATGGACCATAGCAAAGCCCCAGTATGCAAGTCCTCATCTGTTTCCACATGAAGGTGAACTTTGTTCTGACATCCCAGTAAAGCCCATGGCCAGGCTATTTTTCATTTGAAACTCTTTAAATCCAAGATGTCGCTGGATAAAATGTAAACATTTAAATGACTGTATTTTATCATAACCACTCTCTGAACCATTTTCAAAACTAAACTGAGATCTTGGTTGTGAAACAGGCAGGAAGAATGAAGAAGGAAATCCCACAATCTCTGTGAAGCCATCTTGACAAACTGGACATGGGTATTGATTTCTACTCCATATAACTCTGTCTGAGCATGCAACATCCCTGCATCTTTGCTAATTGCTTAAAAATAACATACAGTGGTGCCATTGTCTCTAATGCAAATGTCTTGAATATTTACATGGTTTCTGAACTAGGCGATTGTTTATATAATTGCCTGGGTATTCTATGATTTTTTTTTTCCCAGATTGATTTTGGAAAGTAAGGTAGCAACTACTACTCTTTGATTCATTTCTGAGATAAAGCCCACAATATGTCCAGGTGAATACCTTAAATAAATAGTTTTAATAAATATTGTTATTTTAAAGATAACTGGCATTCGCAAGTCAAGGTTTCTCTGTAATGTAGGTATATATTTTATTTCTAAAGTTTGTATATATATAAAATCTGTATAGCTTTGGAAAGTTGTTAGAAGTAATGTACAATTACTTTTCTGGGAAATGTACAAGTCATAAGTGTATGATATTGTATATATAATTTCAGGAAAAGTTAAAAGACTTCTTGGCTTTCCTATGACCTGCCTAGATGTACGAGAGCCTTAAGATACTTGATTTCACAAACTCTTATAAGTATAATATTTTTTTCCCAAAATTCTTCTGGAATACATATGAAAAATGAGATTCAGAATAAGAAACTTAGATTCCATTCTTGGATCTCCTACTGCATGACTTTGAAAATACTTCTTTCTCCTTCTTCACCAGTCTTCTACTTTTGACCGTGATAGGACCAGGGTCACTGGGGGCTCAACCTTACACAGTTTTTTTTTTTTTTTTAAAGATTTTATTTATTTATTTGACAGAGAGAGATCACAAGTAGTTAGAGAGGCAGGCAGAGAGAGGAGGAAGCAGGCTCCCCGCTGAGCAGAGAACCCGATGCGGGACTCGATCCCACATCTTGATATATGAGATCATGACCTGAGCCGAAGGCAGCGGCTCAACCCACTGAGCCATCCAGGCGCCCCCTTACACAGTTTTTTAAAAAGATTTTATTTATTTATTTGTCAGCAAGAGATAGAGAGCACAGGCCAGGCGAGTGCAGGCAGAGGCAGAAGGAGAAGCAGGCTCTCCACTTAGTAAGAAGCCCAATGGGTAACTCGATCCCTGGACCCTGGGATCATGACCTGAGCCTAAGGCAGACATCATCCAACTGAGCCACCCAGGAGCCCCTGACCATTTTTACCTCAAATAATTTACAAGGGAAGAAAAATAGTGGAAAGGCATCTGACTTACTAGATACACACACACAAATTTTTTTTTTTTTTTAAGTAAAAGATAGTTGGTTTGGAAAGCTTTAAAATCTGAAAGGGCTGCTCTAAGACCTTATAAACTGCACTTACGTCTATTTTGTGTGATCTCTTGGAAGCCATTTTGGCAACCAGGCTTCTCAGTACTTACCAAAGGACTGTCCGTTACAGGATTTTCCTTGACCTTGGAAAATACAGAGGACCAAGCGAGACATTTTAGTAAACTGCCGGCCACAGCACCATAGCCATGGTTCTCAGAACATGGTGCCTAGACCCGCAGCCAGCAATACGTAGAAACGTGTTAGCTACACAAGTCTTCATCCCTACGCAGGACCAGCAGAAACTCTGGGGCTGGGGTCTCGCACAGCCTCCAGGGGATTCTGGTTGGGAATCACTGACGGCCGAGCTTCTCCTTCCACAGGAAGGAGTATTTTACCAGAAACCTGAGCTCACAGGCACACCTGAGTCCCAGTAGAGACACTGCACTCTCCTCAGCTCTCTCAGGCCGACAAATCATTTCCCGTGACTCGACCCCACTTTCCACTTCAAAACTTGCTCAGAAGTCTCTGTTCACATCAAGATATGAAAGATTGAGTCTCAAAAGATCAAACAGATTAAAATCTGGGCATTTAAGAGAGATGTGGATTTCTTGCAGGCATAAGCCCTTCTCAAAGAGTGTCTTTCTACTGCTTTGGTACAGAAAGAAAATTCCATTTAAACAAATAAATAAATGTGCATGTTGTTCTTTTAAAAATAGATATGTATATATCTCCTTAATTTTTGGCTTAGGTTCTTCAGTTCATCAAAGACCAAGTGAATTTTACTAGCAATTTCTGTGGAGAATCATGATGATAATTATTAGTAAAAAAACAAACAAACAAATAAACAAACAAAAACACCTACATTTTAAATTACAGTTAGAAATCATATATATACATATTTTTTTTTTACTTTGAATCTTTACCATATTGTACAAAAACATCTAATTATTCTCACTCATAGTATGCTATAAAGTGCCTTAGGGGACTGATTGGTTTATCAATTCAATTAGAAAGTTGGTTGTTTTGATTAACGTCAACTATTACCTATTATAATGAGTATCATAATGCCATCTAATTAAGACAAAGAAAGTGCTTGAAAATTTCTAAACCTATTGCCAGTATGGGTAAAAATAAAAATAAAGAATTTAAAAGTCTGTCTGATTTTATTTAATATAGAAACAACCTTGCAAATCTCTCTCTGGAATCAGTAAATTCTAAAACTCTGCAAACATGGGTGCACATGGATCATCATAAGGCATCAAGAAAGGGCTCCCTCATGTCTGTGCACTATGTCAGGATACAGAGAAATGGCACTGGTCAGAGGAGGTGATCATGTTTAGTATTTACCACTAGACTTAAAGCAGGAAGAAAATGAATGGCAACCTTCCTTTTCCCAGACAAGTGCCCTAAAACTGATACTACTAAACATACCTCAGTCCTTCATAAAGCCCTTTCCTACCCCAACGTCACAGAAGATATGGCGGACTCCACCTGGCAGCCGTAGGTGACTTGGGTGCTGATCCTGTAGGACAGGGAAGGACAGAAGGGTCATCTGCCCACCTCCCATGACCAGCGTGTTCCCCCAGTGGCTCCAGAACCCTGGATACTCTAAAATAATTCCCAGATGCCTGGGCTATGCCTTTGGATAATCATTCAGTATCTATATACCTCTGTCGTCCTCTCAATATGGGGGATTATTATAATTAATTATTATAATTATTGTAAGAGGAAATTGATGATCCTTTTGGAAGCCTATTGAAGAGTAAAGAGAACTTCGTTTGCTCAGGCTACCATAACAAAATACCACAGATGGGGTAGCTAAAGACAGTAGAAATTTATTTCTCACAGTTCTGAAGGCTAAAAGTCCAGGATCAGGGTATCAGAAAATTCAGGTCCTGGCGTGAGCTGGCTTGCCTTCAGCTGCCTTCTCCCAGTGATCTCACAAATGGTGAAGAGAAAGAGAGTTGTGGGGTCTCTTCGTCTTAGAAGGGCACCAACCTTGCAGGATTAGGACCCTACCCTCATGCCCTCACTTAACCTTGATTACCTCCTTATTCCAAAAACAGTCACACTGGGGGGTCAGGGCTTTAACATTTGAATTTGAAGGGACACAATTCAGTCTATAGCAAGAGCTACCCTAATGCAGATTTTTTTTTTTTAATTCTATAGTACGAACTCAGAGATAGCACCCAGTTCACATTGTTTCTATTTTTTTAGCATAGCAAAATTATATTCTTTCAAGTGTCTTATCTGGGGGTGAAGAATAATAAGTTAAAGTTTATGATAATATACTTCTTATGGAGTATGAGATATTCTGAATTTGGTCAAGGCAAATTTAAATGGAGACTATTACTGAATCCTTATATAATTGAGACATTTCTTTCGGTTGTGCCTGAGTGTCCTAAATTCTCCCTGTGATTCTGTGTGTTTCTGCTTCACTAACTTCCCTTTTTGCCTGTGGATGTTAAGATTCTCATTTTATGATGTGTCTAAACAAAGGAAGATATTTGGGTCAAAAATATTAGATTCTGCAAATTCTCTTAATCTATTTACAAAGAATTGTTATCTATGAGTCAGATGTTTTAGGTGACATGAATCATTAGTCCCTTTGTACCTTTGCATTTTTTTTTTAATCATAATGAGTGTCCTTAACCCCTAGCACCTGTTTCTCCCAACCCCCACCACCTCCCTCCTGGTAACCACCCATTTGTTCTCTATGGTTAAGAGTCTATTTCTTAGTTTCTCTCTCTCTCTCTCTCTTTTCCTTTGCTTATTTGTTTTGTTTGTTAAATTCCACACATGAGTCCTATTTCATGGTATTTGTCTTTCTCTGACCGACTTATTTTCTGAGCTTTACACTTTCCAGCTCTATCCACATGGTTGGTTGCAAACGGCAGGATTCCATTCTTTTTGATGGCTGCCATTCACCTGTCAGTGAACACTTGGGTTGCTTTCATAGTTTGTAATATGCTCTTGTAAATAAAGCTTCAATATACACAGGTGTGCATGTATCATTTTGAATTGAGGTTTTTATATTTTGGGGGTAAACATCTGGCTACTTCATTGCTGGATTATAAGGATTTTTAATTTTCTTTAATTTTTTAATTAAAGTTTTCTTTTTTGATTTTTAATTTTTTGAGAAACCTCCATACTGTTTCCCACAGTGGTTGCACAGTTACCATTCCCACAAAATGCACGGGTTCCTTTTCCTCCACCTTCTCCCCAACACTTGTCTCTTCCTTGCTGCGTTTCTGGTGAATTTATTTTTGTGGATGCCGCTGATCTCACATACAAACTTGCTTGCACCTCAGAGCTATGGCACTGTCACTGAACGTGGTCATAAATAAGTTTTAAAAGATCGAGATATTTTGTTTCATTTTAGGATGAATACTTCTGTGGGGGGAGCGGTTTTGATGATAAAACTTAGGCTGAACGAAGAAAAGCTATTTTGGCCACCTTCCTAACCTGAAACTATTTTTCGCTCTCTGTTTGTGATCTGGATGGGTCTTGAAGCCAAAATCACCAAGAAGTCAAATTGTGATGCGTGCATGTATGTAGGCATATACGGATGTGCGGATATACCTACCTACATATTTACGTGTCAGTGTCTATTTGTCACTGGTAATCTAATCTAATCTAATCTAATCTAATATCTCTTCTCAATCGCCATGATCTATTTTCAAACAACACTTGGTTTTCGTCCCAAGGAAGAACAAATTTATTCCTTCAGGTGCAAACCCTGCCTTCTTAATAGCAACACCTGGCCATCCCAGCAAGCTGATTCAGCAAAAGGATCTCCGAATTGGTCTATTAGTCACAGTGAGGGGAAGCGTCAACCCGGAATGGCTCACTGGTGTATCATAAAGATGGAAAGTGGTCTTTCAGAGAGTGCTTTTCCTCTCCACCTTTGAACACATTTCCTCCTGTGCCTGGTTTAAGTGTCAGCTGTCAGGCAGCCAAATGGACCTGAAAAAAAATGTGCTGAGCATAGGATCAGGTCAAGTCTATGATTTAACATGATTTAGACAGAAGCGGTGGAGATGTTTCAGGAGAAAACTTCTCTTCTCCTGGTTTTGACTTTCCCTTCCTCACAAGGTTGCCAGCCTCCTAAACATTTCCAATCCACATTCCTGTTGTGTCCCAGGCAAACCCCACTTCTATACTGGTTGGGTATCTGAGAAGCTACCTAAACAGAGCTGCTATGCTTGTCTTCCATTTTTCCTGCACTTCTGCAGGTTGAATCACATGGAAGGAACAAACTAAAATGAATTAGAGACATTTTGAATAAGAAATTCATTTGCCTTACATTGAAATATCAAGAAAAATGAGTCAGTGGGAGAATGTGTGTGTGCGTGAGAGAGAGACTATGAAAAAAAAAAAGATCATGCATAAGAGGAAAAACAAAAAGTTTGATCCTCATGAATAAAGCAGCACTTTTTCTTGATGCTTTGATGCTTGATTTTTATTTTAAAATTTTCTGCATAAAGCAGAGAAATGTCTAAATTCATATTCCATGAAATCTGTGAGCTCAGCTACTGCTACTTCTTTAATGTAATGTCTTTAGGACATGAACCCATTACGATAATGATCTGATTGGTAAAAAGGTGTCATCAGATAGTTTTCTCCAAAGAGATAGCTGCCAGAAAGGAATAGTGATTAGAGGTAGAAACAGCTTTTTCTAAAATTTCCATTTTGCCATTTTATCTAGAGTAGAAGATTTATTCTTCCATGCCTAGTAAATTCCCAAGAGTTCAGAGTTCTGATAATAGCAGATTTCTTTACATGCACAATAATTGTTGAACACTCATTATGAATGGGTTTCCTAACCACATTCTTTTTTTTTTTCTTAATGCATGCACATTGCTTCAAATGAATGAAACTGTGCATGTACTGAGGGATAAAACATAGCCACTGGGAAGCATGATACTGAGTATTTTGCATTAATATATGAAACACAGGAAAAAGAAATCAAGCTACTTGAATAACCTACTCTTACCAATAGTATAAAATCAACCATGTTCATTTCACTATTATGCAATGTATATATCTTCCTTTTCAGATTTAGGACATATTTCTGAATATTTCCAGTTCCTTTCTGATTTTATAAATCGGAAATGCTCACTTAGAACACGAGGACTCTTGGATTAAAGGTGATCAAGAATCAATTCTTATGACTGCACAGGAAGCTATTTTTGTATTTTAAAATCATAGGAGTGAGGCGCCTGGGTGGCTCAGTGGGTTAAAATCATAGCAGTGGTTTTCTGGACCCTTCTTTTGCCCCCCCAAATATTTATATATAAATATGTATTTATATATTAATTTTTAAATTTTTAATACAAATTTAAAAATTATTTTTTAATTAAATATTAAAATAAATTAATTTAAATTTAAATTTAAATTCTTATAAATTTGTATTTATATATGTTAAATTTATATTTATATATAAATATACATTATTTTAATATGATATGTATCATTTTTTAATATTTATGTATATATATTTTTTTTTCCTCTTAGAAAAACCCAGGTACGTGGAACTGGATGCTTCAATCAGTGATGGTGGCTGGTGGGCAGGTCAGTAAGGACTTCAGACTTTAAAACTAGAAGGAGATATGTAAATCTCCCACAAACTGCAGCAGACAGCTAAAATGAAGGAAAAGGGTTTCCATGAATCACTGATCAAATATTTATTTAGTGTCTACTATGGGCCAGACAAAAATTCTTGCCATCAGGAAGCCTACATTCTTGTGGCATTAACAACCTAGTGAGACTTATTATAGTCTAGTGAATTTTGGCATCTCTCTAAAGGGATTAGACTCATTCCAAATTCTAATTTAATACAAGATAAACAAATTGTGGTCAAGTTCATAATAAATGAACTTCACCAAGTGTTATTTTGGTGAGCTGGTGAACACATTTCAGAGGAAAAATATAGCAAAAGGAGAAAAAGGGGAAAAATGTGATTAGAGTTAAAGTTTGAGTGAGATTTACCAGCTTTCTTGCTTTGTATTGGGAAAAGAATAACCCCTGATTTTTATGTCATCTTCATGTTTCTTGCCTGTTGTATTTGTTTTCTTTATACGAACAAATTAGTATAAAATTTGCAGCTTAA
This sequence comes from Mustela putorius furo, assembly GCF_011764305.1. NCBI lineage: Eukaryota > Metazoa > Chordata > Mammalia > Carnivora > Mustelidae > Mustela > Mustela putorius. Next base: position 7,486,407 of record NW_025422022.1, read on the forward strand.
AATACCAAAGATCTATTATCACACAATTTTCATGGATCTAGAATCTGGTCTCACCAGGTTGAAATCAATTTGTTGATAGAGGTTGACCTCATCTGGAGTCCAATGTCTTCTTTCAACATCACTGGTTGGTTGTAGGCAGAATTAGTTGTCTTGCAGCTGTGGGACTCAGGTCCCCAATTCCTTGCTGACTGTTGGCTAACTGGTTGCCTCCGCCCCTAGATGCCTCTAGCTCACAGGTCATCTCACAGCAGACTATTTATATCAGGGACTCTCTCACATTAAGGACTCAACCGAGGAGCAAGGATCACTCAGAATCATCTCCCTTTTGATTAACTCAAAGTCAACCCACCTAGGGACACCCAGCTGGCTGTCCGTTAAGCATCTGCCTTTGTTTGGCTCAGGTCATGTTCTCAGGATCCTGAGACTGAGCCCCTGGTAGGGCTCACTGCTCGGTAGGCAGTCTCCTTCCTCTTTGTTTGTGCTCTCCCTCCCTTTCTCTCTCTCAAATGAGTAAATTGAAAATCTTAAAAAAAAAAAAAAAAAAAAAGTCAACCCAACTATAAAGTCCCTTCACCTTTGCCACGTGTCATATAATGTAACCTAATCATAAGAGTGACATCCCAGCATAGTCCCAGGTTCTGCACTCATTCAAGCACCGGGGACCACACAAGGTATATACGCTGGGGTAATATTGGGAGTCGTCTTGGAACTCTGCCCGTGACATCATCATTTCAACAGTTGCTCTTTTGTGGTTAGCCCCAGCGTCTCTTTGGGATACCTGGTAGCAAGAGCCAAAGCCCTAGAGTAAAGGAGAAAGTAATGTCATGTAGTGCTTAAAATAAATGAGTTTGGACTCTACCAGTTGGTTTCAGTGTCCTCCCTTATAAAATGGTCAGACTTTCTTTTGTAAAGTTGTTACGAGAATGGAAGGAGTGTGTGCCCAGTGCACTTAGCACACAGCCCAGTGCAGGTGAGAACCATACCCCTCTTGTTCTTCCTTAAATGCTTCAGTGTGTCGGCACATGGCTGGTCTTCAATAAATATTGATTAAAGAATTCAATAATAAACATGAAATGGTAGCTACTATTTTCTTGAATGTTTTACAGCCACCAAAATATAGTACATGCAGAGTTCTACATGTAACTTACCAAATATCAGTAATAACACAATAATCCTGCCCCACAAATTTCTAGCAAAAAAAAAAATTTACTTCATGCCTTCTTGGTTTAGTATATGAAGTTATGAATCATTTGTGTTAAACCTGATTACTAAAAAAAAAGTTTGTTTAAAAAAAAAAAAACTACTCCAAAAAATGAAAAAAGTAGATGGCAGCGAAGGAATGCTGACTTTTGGCATGAAATCCGGAGGAGATAAAGGAAAACGGAGGAAAAAAAGATTCTGGCCTTGAGCATCTCTCCTTATGAGAGGTATGTGTATAAAGGGATAAACGGCTCGAGTTTTGGTGTGAGATTTCTATGAGCAGTCAAGTGACTGGATACCCCAAGGCTTCAGCAGGACCCCAAAAGATACTCGGAGGAAAGATGCATAAAATCAGGCAGTTACTGAACCTTGGGATGGCAGAGCAGAGAAGCACACACCATACCCACCTGAACAAAGCTAACCTATTCACTAAGCAGTGATTCACTAAAAATTCAGTGAAGGAATCTGCTGAGAAGTTTCTAAGTGAGCAAAGGATGGCAAATGAACAGCAGCACACCCTAGATGACAAAATATCACTCCTTTGGGATTTATGTTGTGTTGGCGTTTACATATATTAATGAAATCCATAGCATGTTAAAAGTCACTTTTGACTTCCATCCCCCAACCATATATTTTTCTCAGGGTCTTTAGGATTTCAGATTTAGAAAGGACTGGTGTGTGTGTGTGTGTGTGTGTGTGTGTGTGTCTTTAGATGCATGCATGTGTATTGTGTTGGTTTAAAACATGTGTGTATATGCACCTGAGAGACATGTGTGCATGTACAAACGAGATACTATATATACTCCAACACAGGGAGCACACACACACACACACACACAGCATGTACCTGCTCTCTTTCCCAATGCCACACACTCCAGCACAGAATCTGTATCATATGGTTCTCATATAAACCAACATTTATAGCATTGGTTAAGTGCTGAGCACAACATGAACACTTAACAGATACTAAAAATGTTTTTTAACTTTAAGAGAGATGAAGTTTCAAAATCCAGTCCATTTGAAAGGGTTTAAGTGGCATAAAAATTCAAAGAAATAGAGGCACGGTTTGGTTAATTAGAGCATCTTCTAGTAAAACCTCAACATGGCAGACTGAACGTTAAGTGGCAAAATGGCCGCTTTTACAAGAGAATCCTGAACACAGAAATTCCTGAGACAGAGGAAACTACTGGGAACTATTGCTCTCTAAATGAATTCAGGATTGTGCACCAATTTCTAATGTTTATATTTCTCCCTAAAGAAGGGAAGATGGAAAGAGTAACCACTAGAATTTCTCTGAATGACTGAGAAAATATTTTCTTAAAGTAGTTTACATGTGGAAAGAGGCACATGTTATTGGTAGTGCAGTCAAGAGAGGGAGAGAGGGAGGGAAGAAGAGAAACAAGCAAAGAAACAAGAAAAGAAACATCGTATCTGTGATTTAACTCCAGACCAAAGATATACTTAATTCATTCTTAGGTACTCTCAATTCACTCATGAACCTTCCAGAAGCATTTCAGTAAATGAAGAGACTATCACAGTATCCTTGTCAAAGGAACCTCCACAGTATCCTTGTCCAAAGGCCAAACTCCGCTAAGATTTAAGACGTGCCCTTAGGGTAGCATTTAAGGATAAAGAACAAGAATGTTTGCTTATTTGCACATATGTCCCTAAGACTGTAAAAAGCCCTCCTTCTCAAGAATATAATCTTTTGATATGCAGGAACTTGGGGGAAGAGAGAAAAGAAAAAATAGCAATGTCTCAACAGCTTGATTGTGCACTTGAGAAAGACTTGACAGGAGACACAGTACATCATGTCAATGTATTCTAAAACCAAAATTCTGATGTGCTATGGAGATGACATGCTGAAATTCACTGAGCTCATGCTTAAGTGACTTCTCCTTGGTTTGGACACTATCCCTTTTTTAAGTCTTAATCTGCATCCCAGTTGCTGAACACTCAACAGGGAGAAAGGAGGTAGCTCCCATCCTTGGCAGAATTGTTCTAAATTCTGGAGCAAATATAGGTCCAGGGCCTTGCTGGCAGTGGAGGTAAAAATTTCTCGGCAGGTCCTCCCTTAGTGGTCTGGGACACTCTATGTATATATAGTAAGGCTCTCCAAGAAGCAAACCAACTCCCAGGGAGAAATGCCAAGGTCTGAAAGGAAAGAAGGCCATCGCCGCCCTGCACAGAAGGGAGCTGGAAGAGGGGTGGCAGTATTTAACCACTTCAGTTCTAGAAAGCCTGTCCCTCCCGCCCCCCACCCCCATCACCATCTCTTGCTCAACACAGGCTTCAAAGGACACAGATGGGTGAATGGGCGGCTCTCGGGCAGTGCGACCTAACACGGCCTCCGGTTCTAGACGCCACCTGGCTCGCCCAAGAACTGCCAGCCCGTCCGGTGCGGTGGGGCTTCCGTGTGGCCCCAAATAAAACCCAGTAGCTGGTTAACCCGGGCCTTTGATCCTTGGAGTTTCCACTATCGGTGCTTTTTCCCCTCTTTTGCTGTCTTTCTCCAAACTTTGAAGATAATGACTCTTAAACATTTGCAAGTAATTAGAAGGTGTGGCTGCCAAGGAAAGTGAGTATTTTTCTTCTAAATGGGAAGAGTAGGTGCTTTGCCCTTCACACATCTCTAATTATATCCCATGTGCTTATTTGGTCTCTGATAAACTGATCTGGCCTGAGTAGGAAAACCACACCCAGGGACTAATGAGTCCCTCCTACAACAATAATAGCCATTAGGAGACGAGTAGCTGAGTGTCATCCTGAGTCAAATTATTTACCATTGACTGAGAACTTCGTCCTTCAATGTGCTTTGCAGTTTCAGTTCATTAACAGCCGAGGGAAGGAAGTGCATATTCCCCTACAAATAAATAAATAAATAAATAAATGTGACTTAAAAATGTGTTACATGGTGTTCCCCTCTTTATTATGTATTTAAACAGCTTGACTGAAAAGCACTGTGTCTAAGTTCATTGTCAGGACTCTTCACAGGGTTATGTGTTTGTGCATGCGTGATGAAAGGACACCCACATTTGAAATGTAAGCAAGTCTCTCTTCTCTGTTGCTAGCGGAAAAGAGGTCAGAAGGGCTAGAAGAGGACAATATATCAATAAACCAACCAGTGGGATAAACCCCCTCATGCACAAGAACCATCCAGCAGCGACCCTCAAGGGTAACTATAAAAGCGATGGGTTGGCTTCTCTGATCATTCTCCCACTGGACTGATCCATCTCTCAGGGTCGGGAATAACAGATGATGGAATGGTCAAAGACGATCGAAAACGAGCAAAAGGAAAAGCTCAGAGGACACACACAATTATCTCACTGCTGCGAGTTTTCTATTCTCCCAACCCAAGAATGCACATTGTTGGCTGACTTCATCAAGCCTGGTCTTGCTTAAATCTTCTCTTTCTTTATGAAATGACCTAACTCCACTGTGTGTACCACACAAGCCAAATGCCTCTCTTTCTGGGGATTAGGAATGGAAGGAGTGGGTGGGCAGAAGGAGTCATGATTTCTTCATGAACTTTCTTCCTATATTCCCCTAGAAGCTGCTTCCTCTGCTCCCGCATTTATCATCACTGGTCTTGTTTTGAGTTATTTATGTGTCTCTTTCTTTACCTGGCAGAGTTCGGTTGAACTGTGATTAGTAGCACTGGCTGGATCTTCTAAGTTTCTCTTTTTCTCTGGAGGCTCCTGTATTTCTGAACATCACAGTCTCCTAACTTCCCTGCAATAATTACTTTCCTGATCCAGGGTCACTTCCTAAAACTTGCCCAAACTCATGCCATAAATAAAATTTCTTAGAGAATTCTTGCGCCAATATGCCTGGGAGCAAAGACCAAAAAAATACAAATCCCTGAGACACCTGGGTGGCTCTGACAGTTAAGCGTCTGCCTTCGGCTCGGGTCATGATCCTAGAGTCCTGGGATCAAGTCCCACATGGGGATCCTTGCTCAGCAGAGATCCTGTTTCTCCCTCTGCCTGCTGCTCTGACAGCTTGTACACTCGCTCTCGCTCTCTCTCTGACAAGTAAATAAACAAAATGTTTTTTTTTAAAAAATGCCAACCCCTGGGAGAGAGATTTCTGTGTTAGTTTGAGACAAACAGGCATCAGGATGAGGCCATACTTTTTTCAATATGCTATCCCACACAAACTCAATCCTTATAGGCATCTGGCTTCCCCAGTCTTACTTGGATTTCTCAAACCTCATTTAGATCAGGTTTGAGGAAGTTGGTTGAGTGTTCAAGAGGCCTGAGGCTTCCAGAAACTTCCAGTTCCTAAAATGTCAGCTTGATGTTTTCTGGTGTCTTGAACTAGTTCATCCAAAGGTGATCCAAGTGTATTCCAAACTATTTCCACCATTTTTCTTAATTTAAAAAACACGTGTGAGCATGTGACACAGGTCTGCTTCAAAATATCCCAGTTTGTTCTTCAAAGAAGTCAATCAAATTCTACACCACTCACTGTCTTCATTAATTTAGAAAAAGAATATACTCACCAAAGGGACAAAATGAAGAAAAGAAAACAAATAGACCCCTTTCAAATGTATCCTTTAAAAGAATAATTAGCATATAAAGAATTTCCTTATTAAAGTATAGAAGTACTTTTGGGCACCTGGGTGGCTCAGTGGGTTAAAGTCTCTGCCTTCGGCTCAGGTCATTATCCCAGGGTCCTGGGATTGAGCCCCGCATCAGGATCTCTGCTCAGCATCAGGATCTCTGCTCAGCGGGGAGCCTGCTTCCTCCTCTCTCTCTCTCTCTCTCTGCCTGCCTCTCTGACTACTTGTGATCTCTGCCTGTCAAATAAATAAAATCTTTAAAAATAAAAAAATAAAGTATAGAAGCACTTTAATAAATACATCATAAAGGATGAAGCTTCTGCAAAATACATATTAGCCAACATAATAATACACCTTTGTATATCTTAAAGGTCTTACAGATTTTTAAGATTCTCCCCAAAAAACCCCACAATTCTAACTTTAACACTAGCCTCTAAACATGAAATTCATGGACTAGATGCCACTATCTGAAGCTCACTGCAGATAAAAAGCAGTAGGTCCAATTTTTACCTATACATTTAAACATTTTTTTTTCCTTTATGAACTATCTTAGCTTTTATCCCACACCTGTGGGTTTTAACTGTTTCCAAAATCTGTATCCAAGAATGCAGTGGGGAAGTTGCGGTCATTTTCAAAAGATTTTTTTAGACCTTACATAACAAATGTTTCCATTTGATTCTGACAGCACCGGGAGGCATTTTCCAGCTTGACTCTTGGAGAGTTTGTCCAAAGTGATCAGAAGGATCTTATCTCTCTCCACACTTTTTCTCAACCAAAGACTATCTTTGACGTACCAGAAAGAAACCAAATTGAAAAATGCAAGTTTTAGCACTTCACTCCATTAAATTAGGATGACTTGATTTTCAGGTTTTGTAAAAATGATAAATAACCTGGGCAATTCAGGCAATACGAATCTCACTAGAAAATGGAATTTTCAAGATCCTCAATAAAATCTGCCTTGAGCTTGTATGCATATATGTTAGATATAAACATGTAATATACGTGAGACTGTTAATCTGATAGACATGAAGAAATAGAACAGTACATTAACTTGAAGATAGGTATAAATAATAGATCTTTATTGTTCAAATGGATGTTTTTCTTTTCCATCTTCAAACAGAACATGTTCCACATTTATCAGTGGGAGCCCCTTTTGAGAGAGGGTTGTTTTTTGTTTTTTTTTTTTTTTAAAGATATATTTATTTATCTGAGAGAGAGAGCACATGCAAGCATGCACAGGGAGGGACAGAGGGAGAAGGAATTGAAAGCAGACTCCAAGCTCTGAATGGAGCCTGATGCAAGGCTCAGTCCCAGGACCCTGAGCCCATGACCTGAGCCAAAACCGAGAGTCAGATGCTTAACTGACTGGGATACCCAGGCACCCCCAGAGAGACCGTTTTATAATAAAAGATCGGCAAGCACCTCTTCTGTGTCCAACCTTGGTCCTTGTCTTTATGTCCTACTGTTGAAGTTAAGACTCTCTCTACCTTGTTGGAGGCATGAGCATAGAGACAGTTGCTGACAAACAGATGGAGAATCCATTGTGTATAGAAATGAGAGAGCCGACTTGGATATAAAGTAGGTGGATAAGTAGGAAAGTGTGAGGTGGGAAGGAAGGAGGGGAGGAGAAGAGAAAGAGATTTGCAAGTAGGAAATTACATAAATACTCTCATATATTCGGTTTTTTAATCTTCTAATTGTCACAGAAATAACAACTATTTACTTTGAGAACTCTCCTACTGAAAAATTATTAGACTATGATTAATTTTCATCATCTAATTCCAAAAAGGCTAGGTTGGGAACTAGAAATCTAATTTGGGGGCACCTGGGTGGCTCATTTGGTTAAGTGTTCGACTATTGATTTTGGCTCAGGTCTTGATCTCAGGGCCATGAGTTCAAGCCCCATGTTGGACTCTGCACTGGGCATGGAGCCTACTTCAAACAAACAAACAAACAAAAAGAGTCCCTTCAATTTTAGTCCTATAGTTACCCAGCTAATTAAAGAGTACCAACTATTCCCACTGGTGAAAAGTTAAAAACTATAACCCTTATTAATTAGATTTACTACAGCGGTCATTTTACAATAGACACAAATATCAACTCATTATGATGTACACCTGAAACTGATACAGTGTTATGTGTCGATTATACATTGAAATACATACACACATACATAAAAACCATAACCCCTTCTAGAAAAACACTTTATGTTTGCCTTCAGATGAATACACACTGGAACAAGAACACTTACCACATTACTGGTGTTGCAAAATGTTCAAAACCAGCAATGTCTTTGGCCTCTACTATATGGAGGAATCTGTCTTGAAATTGACAGATTTTGAAATTGACAGAAATTTGACGGGGCACTTTCTGATCTTGACTGTGCTCAGACTCAGTCCTGGGACTCTGTATTTCTACTTCCAAGTGTCATAGCATTTGGTTTCAGGTAAGGTCCAAAAGATGCATGCCATCCTCAGCAAAACCAAACAAGTCTGGTTATGGAACTTTATTATGGTTGAACTTGTGTTTTGTTGAAAGCCAGTCTGTGAAACAGATCGCCAACCCAGCTTGGCTGCACCAGTTTCTGCAGTCTCTCTTGTCAGCCTCCTTCCTTGGAACACTCCTTTCTGCTCACACTGATAGAATTGTGGGAGAAGCTTGTTTAGAGGACCATGTTCTGAAGCTCACCCCATCTGATCCTGTCCAGGGTGGGAAAAAAGCCCAGAATGTCATTTGCAGTATAATACAGCCCAGAACACTTTATAGTTGATATGTTGTAGTCTTAGGTTCCAAGGTATAAAACCAACTATCCTCCGCTATCAGTCTCAAAACCTATTTTTACAACTCTGTTAGTGGCCTTTCCGAGCTGCAGTTTCTAGCATTAAGACTAGAACACAAAACTCACCATTTAAGAATTGAGATTGTTTTTTCCTCATCAGCTACTTACTCTTCTCGAACACATTACTTTGTGTACGGTTCAGCTGCTGTAGCGATATTGATGAGTCATAGGAAAAAAAATTGCAGGGGAGAAAAAAATTCTGGCAAATTGATAGGATGATTACATTACAAGTAAATAATAATTACGCAATGGTGTAGTTTGAGCTAATAAAATGTACTGTGCCTACTGAGCCTACAATTAGCACCGGCGTTTTTAATACCAGCCAAATTAATTTCATAGTTGACATTTCCAGCACAAAGTATCAGTAATTGGGAGTCTTGTGGTTGCTAATCCCAGCACCACCCACTGATGCTTAAGAGAATGTCCAGAAACTAATGACACTGAACTAGAACTTTGGAATTCTATTTGTTATAAAATTGTTCTTTGGTTTCCTCTTTTCATATTCTTTTAAAACTCCAACAGTTTCTTTGCTTCTTGGAGTTCTCAGAAGTACAACAAATAAAAGGATGATAAGTAAATAAACAAAAATCTTGAACATCCAAAGCAGAATCAGATTGCTGATTGCCTCAAGTGGACGATTAATTGCTCAAGGTGGTAGAAGGAAATACTCAACGTTTCCACTTTTGGAAATCTTGGATTTGCGTAAGCAGAGTAGATTTATAATAGGTTGTCTTTAAGAAAAATGCAAGGGTCCTGAAGCATGACATGTATCCCCTTAAGACTGGAATGTGGGAATGAAACCCTCCAAGCCCCTGGCCAGGTGGATAGCACAGAAAACTTTCCACACCTAAGTCCTCTGGAGGACCGGGGAGAGTCAATGTTGCTATTGTTATTACAGAACAAGCACTAGAGGAGAAACAGAGGCTACTGTGTTTATTTTCTGATTCTTGGAGATGAGATGTCGTGACGAGTCTCCAAGTGGGAGAGGCACTTGTGAAAATCAGAATAGATTTTGCTGATATTAGGATGTGTTTCCTGCTTGATCCGAACAGAGAGCAAGGCTGAAAGTATGCAAAGCAAGAATTTCCAAATGTGTCCCAGGATGAGGTCATTTGTTTCATTTCCTGCCTGAAGTCACATCCTACCTGGAAAAGGATGGGTGAGGGTGTACCAGTTGGAGCTGACGAACAGTGGGGAAAAATGCCACATCACCTGCAAAGCACACTGGTAAAACTTGGAGGTTCACTCAAAGATTCTGCCTGGAGACAGATTATCCGGAAGGTAGAGCAAGTGCTGACCTTTTCCCTACAGGTTTCCTTCTTACTCAATGTCAACATTGTTGCATCAGGACTAGCAGGTGTGGTAGAAATGGCCCAGAATGTATAAGCTAAGATTCAGCTCCAGGACTGGAGCTAGCTATTTGAGAAAGTGACATATTCTGCCTCAGTTCCCCCATGAATAATACTGGGTCCTTGGCTCGCTTGATTGTTTCTTTCGCTCACTATTGTAGGTTCTGTCTCCTTTCAACTTTGTTGGGAGACATTGACCTGAATCTTGTGTGTGATGCCCATCAGGATGGGGTTCCCTCTCAAAAGCCACAGGATCCCAACCATTCCAGCTTGTTTGTGTAAGTTACTGGGATGCATTCAATAATACTGCCACATAAATGAAAACACTGAAATGAATCTGATTACAGGTTTTTCTACTAATGGAGGATTTTATTTCGGGCTGCTCTTCAATCAGTGTACTTGTTTTCTATTTATCAGAATGAATAGATCACTGATTTTGAGACATTCTTTTTATTAAGCTTAGTCCTGGAAAACATAGGACAACTAAAAAAGATTTGGTATGTTTTGGAAATAAATCACTGCAACATTGAGTGCTCTATAGGACCTAAATCTAGGTACCATATTCTGCATAATATATGTAATTTCATATGTAATACAATAGAATAATTACATGTTATACTTAATATAATATATAATATAATAAATTAATTATATGTACATAACTATTATAGCATATAATAATTATATGTACATGATTATACAATACAATATGGTACAGTAATTATATGTACATAATTATATTGCAATTTTTGCATAATGCATATTTATACATAATACAATATAATAATTATATATACTATATAATATATAATACAATATACTACAATATAATAATTATATGTACATAGTTATTGTATTCTCAAAAAATAAGGTTTTTTTAAAAAATATAGGATATCACCTTTTTTTCCCCACAACACCCAGGCAAATTAAATAAGGTTTATACTCTGCTTCCCATTTTAAGGTGGAAGATGAAGTACAAGGAGAAATCAAGGCAGAAGCACATTGCAGGTCTCCTAACTCCTACTGCATAGTTCTTTGTGTGCATTTTTGGATTGTCCGGATCTGTCTGTTGAACACAAAATGACTTCCCTATAGAAAGTTGCATATTTAGAATCACAGACCAATTAGACTTAAGCAATCTCTTTGCACGGAAGTGCTGTTCACCTACAGAGGGAGTAACTGAAAGTAAAGCAAACTAATGCAAGACTCTGTCAAGGTCACATCGTTTATTAGCAGCAGCTAATAAACACCAAGCCAGAACCTAGGTCTTCTTATGCTAGGCCTTATCTTAGAAGGTTGTCTCCCAGGTTGTCTCTCTCTCTCCTTCTCTCTCTCTCTCTCTCTCTTTTTTTTTTTAATACTAGAAGCATCAAAGCATTTCTCTAAGTGCCAAAGTTTCCCCAGTGAGAATCCAGTAGATAAAATAAAATTCAGAATTGGTTAGTAGTGGACTTGGTTCAGAATTAACTTCATGGGGTCACCTGGGTGGCTCAGGTTAAGCCTCATCTTTCCCTTCAGCTTGGGAAGGGATCTTGGGGTCCTGGGATCAAGCCCCACATCAGGCTCTCTGCTCAGCAGGGAGCCTGCTTCCCCTTCCCCTCCTCTCTCTGCCTGCCTCTCTGCCTACTTGTGATCTCTCTCTGTCAAAGAGATAAATAAAATCTTAAAAACAAACAAACAAAAAAGAATTAAATTCACTATGTCTCAGTTTACAAATGTGGTTATAACAAGTCTTCTCTTATTTTCTACATTTCAATTTTTCATTTCAGTCTAGTACTTCAGACCCTGAATTTCTTTCTTTTTTTTTTTTTTTGGAGGGGCCTGTTTGATTTACCTAAACATCTGACCTTGTCTGCCTTTTCTCTTGGTTCTTTAAAATAAATGATGGGGACTGAGTAGTAATTCTTCAATGAGAAAAGCTTACCAAATACACTTGTCTCTATCAGGCTAAAGACACTACCATATCTCTGTGCATTCTACCTGGCATTTCACGTCTTACCATTTTTGTTCAATGGTTTGTAAAATGGAAAATTTGTGTCGCGGGCTAGCCAGACGTTACTATCCTTAACTTTTAATGAGTGTCAACAGTGCCCTAGGCTCTACAGAAAACACCAGAAGAGCACCACCTCTACGTAGTCTATCTAAATAATAGATTGAAGAGCAGGTTGCACATGTGGATATATTTTAATCAATATGTGTTTACTGTTGCTGTAAATTACATGAAAACACAGCTACTCCCCAGATGTCATTACCACCCACAATAACCCAATGGGCATTCTCCTACTTTATGTTGGTAACTGTTCCTGAAAAGTTGCATGAAAATCAAATAATGTTGAAGGCTGTCAAGGAACCCATTATTCTATGAAGAACGCTTTTATGAAGAAATAGGTAGCATACTATTAACTTACTGAAATTTGGTATCAAATTCTGGGGTTTTCTCCTGTAGTCATCTACAGGAGAAAATCTTTGGGAAACAAAGATTTTTTTTTTTTTTTCATTCAACATTGTTAAATCCCCACTCTAGGCAAGGCAATATAAAACAGAGTGTCTCATTTCAGAATAGGAGAGAAAAGCCATATCCACCCTACAATGCAAAGGGAAAAGGATATATTCCCAAAACTGTAACGACTGCTATAGGCATGCTAGAAAAATTCACAGTAAAAAGAAAACCGACGACAAGTTAATAATCCATTTAACCAAAATTCTAACATACTTTTTTATATACAAAGAAAGGTGACAAAGACTAGAAACTTGTCTAAGTTTTTAGTCTTATTTTTTCCTTTGGTTTAACTCTCTCGCAACTATGTCAGGATGAAATATTTAAATTTCAAAGTAAAACTAGCAAATGTCCCTGCAGAGCACATGACCCAATCGCTCATTCACCAGAGGGATGGCCTTGCTAGCTAGGCCATGACCGACCTGCACCAGCTCTTTGGGTCAGCTGGTAAAAGCAGCTGTTCATTTAAAATAACCTGTTTGTTAATTGCTTTCAACCCAAGTTGTTCTGTTCCTGCACTTTGAACCCTAACTGTAGTTTGGGGTAAATATCTCTGGGACTGAGAGGTAATTAAGGCAAGGATTGCAAGGAGCCAGGAGGAACCCAGGCCCATTGTCTGCACTCTAAGGAACTGATCCTGCTGGTCTGTTGTTGGAATGTTTTTCCCCCCTTTCCCTTCTGCATTCTAGTTGCAGCCTACAGCTGGAACCCTCTGCCAACGCGGGCTCTCCCAGCAGCCCTCTGACACACTGCGTTGATCAGTAGATAAAAGCTTCCCAGCGGTCACAGCCGCTGCTGCCATCGACCGGGCCACAGCAGCAGCTAGTGGGCAGCTCTGCTCTGCATACTAACTGCCTCTCCACCTGCCATGGTCACCTCCGCGGGTCCCCCAAGGTTTTCCTTGTTGCTGAGAGTCATGGTGCTTGGCCGACCTTGGGCCCTGCAGCTGGCCGGCTTCCAGAAAGTTCCTCTTCAAGGTGTGCTGAAGACTGTGTTCACGGCATCCAGGCATGGCACAAGGGGGCAGGAAGGAGAGAGAAACCTGCTGCTGTTACCTACCTGCCTGCCCCAGTTCTGCCCTCACAGGCAGAAGCGATGCCGTCTTCCGGCCTGCAACTTCCCTCCCTGCTGGATGTTGATCCAGCAACAAAAAGACAAACAAACGAAGAAAATGAACGAAGGAAATTCACTGTATTTTTCCAGTCTGTCGAAGCGGATTTCACTGCACGCTCAAAAAAAAAAAAAAAAAAATTTTTTTTAAGAAAACTGACCTGCCAGCTATTTAAACATGACTGTAACATTTTAAAACATAGGTGACAGACAGGGTTTATCTGATGGATGCTTCTCTAACTCTCTGAACTCCTCAGGCCATCTAAGAACTTATATCAATTTATAATTTTCTAGTGACTCTGAGTGAGTGTGTGTGTGTGTGTGTGTGTGCGCACGCGTGTTCCCAAATAAGGAACTGGTATCAGGGCGACGGTTGCTCTAATAGCCTTGGTATGGCTGACAGCAAAAATTGCACTCAAAGATTGAGCTGCGGTAGAACCAACCAGACTAGTTTTCCCACAACGTGTGCTACACCCTCTGAGAAAAGCTGCTTTTTCTTGGCAAACTCATTTTTGCTTTAATGTAACAGGAAAGCATGTGTCATAATGGAGCGACTATGCCCAGTTTCACTGGGGCTGGGAATTGGGTTGGGGAGAGTGCTTCGGGAAAATGCTGGAAGAGCCTTTCCAGAGTCAAACCCAACACTTTGCCAAAATAATAGATTTGGGGTGAAATACATGTATTGATACCATGCATTTTTATTTAAAGATTCCTCTTTCAAAGGACTCTTTACTCTGTCTAGTTTTTGGACCTTAAATACAGGGCATTTGGGGTTTTTCTATCTTAAGGGTAATATTGGCCTACTCTTCTAATAACTAAGTCAAGCAAAAATTTGTGTTTTTGTTTCTAATTTTTAAAAAAATGGATTCCAAAGCCCTTTCAACCATATTTTTTTGTTGCTCCATCCTTAACAGCAGCCCTGGTGAGAATCTACTTTTTGCAGGTGTGTCGAATGAGACTTGCATTTTTAAAATGACACCGACCCTGGCTAATAAATGGTGACACTGGGTATTTGGTTTGTTTGTTTGTTTTTAATTTAATTGTTTTTCAGTGTTCCCAGATTCATTGTTGATGCACCAGTGACACTGGGTTTTAAACCCAGCTCTTTTGATTACAGATGCCATGTTTCATCTCTGCACCAGAACTTCTCTAGCTTTTCATAGATTCTCTGGCCTGGCAATGGGGCAGGGCCCGGCCAGCCCTTGCTCAGGACAGACCTTCACCTGGGGCCTGGGAACTGAACCAAGCTGGGTTGAGAGCAGGGAAGTCGGGGTGCCCTCTGCCAGGACATCCATGCCTATGACAAAGTTGGATTTTCGTCACCCTCTGTTCATCCATCACTGTCTTCTTTCTCTTTAATCACTTAGATTCAGGACTAGCCTTAAGGCAAAGTGAAATGCCAATTCTACTTTGTATGTTTTTGTTGTCTTTAATTTTTTATAACCGTTTTTACCGAACAAGGTCACAAGCAGGCTCTGTGTTAGGTTACTTACATATTTGTTTGATTAACCGAAAACTTATGAAGGCTTAAATATGTTCAGGACTATATAGGTCAGGGTTGCGTTTCTATTTTATGGTGATTCACTTCCCATAAGTAGTAACTGATAATCATCCTCCAAGTTTAAAAAAAAAAAAACTGTCTGGAATATATTATAAACTTGCCACAATACCTGTCTGTAGTTTTAAACTGAGGTTTTCCTTCTCCAAGTCACTCAAAGGAATAACACTCATTTTCAGCTGTGAGGTTCTAAGAAGCCTCTCTCCCAGATCAGATACCTGGAAAGATGTTAAAAATTCATCTTCCAAAGTTAATACAATTCACTCACATTCCTTTAATACGTGATGATTCCCATTTCCGCTCTCTCTGTTTTTAGAATCACTCCCTATGTTCTAGAAGCTTCCCTTCTGTCCTGCATCCACTACACACCTTTCTTCCTCTCATCTTTAAACGTCTTCCTACAGGTGCCTGGGTGGCTTAGTTGTTAAACATCTGCCTTTGGCTCAGGTCATGATCCCAGGGTCCTGGGTTCCAGACCTGCATTGGGCTCCCTGCTCAGCGGGAAGCCTGTGCTTCCCACTTCCCCTGCTTGTGTTCCCTCTCTTGCTGTGTCTCCCTCTGTCAAATAAATAAAATCTTTAAAATAAATAAATAAATAAAAGTCTTCCTAAAGTCCTACCTCCTCTCCGAGGTCTTCCATGACTAAGTCATGAGGAGGCCATCCATGAAGGCACACCCTTTTGCACAATAACACAACGCACACACAATCTGGGATATGCAATCCAGAAACTACCTTTCACCAACCTGCCAAGTTCTCTGTCCCAAGATGGAAAGATAAAATTACATGTGACAGCTGAGCAGTGCTCAGAGACTGGTTCCCAGCTAAGGCTCCCTTGTATTTACACTGTGTGGCTCTTCCAAGACACCCAAAGTGCGCCGTAAGTACCTTGCACACTTTTCACAACTTCTCTTTGACATAGGTTGTCAACAAACACCATTATTCATGGATAGGCGTGGAGGGCGACGGAACTTCTGGGAAGTCAGGCAGCTACCAGAGACAGAGGAGACCGTGATTCTGCACCAGAACATGCACATAGCAGGAACTCCAATGAAACACAGTCAGTTGAAGTACAGAGTAATGCAGTCAAGAGGAACAGGAGGAAAGAAGGAAGGAAGGGGAAGAAAGAAAATAAAGAAGAAAGAAAGAAAGAAAGAAAGAAAGGCAGGGAGGAAGGAAGAAAGAGGAAACTTTTTTTTTTTTTTTAAATTTAAGAACATGTCTAAATAATCCATAATCCAGGGGCGCTTGGGTGGCTCAGTGGGTTAAGGCCCCTGCCTTTGGCTCAGGTCATGATCTCAGGGTCCTGGAATCGAGCCTCCAGGGAGCCTCCTTCCCCGTCTCTCTCTGCCTGCCTACCTGTGATCTCTCTCTCTCTCTCTCTGTGTGTGAAATAAATAAAATCTTTTAAAAAAAATTAAAATTGAATAAATAAATAATCCATAATCCATAAAAGAACTCATAAGAATTAGAAGTACTTTGAATTTCATGAAAATGAAGACTCATGTACCAATACTTAGAAAGAAAAAGAGAGAGCGAGAGAGAGAGAAAGGAGAGGGAAAGAAGGAAGGAAAGAAAGAAGGGAGAGAAGAAGAGAAAACCAGAACAAACTGCTGTCTGTACCATGAATAAGAGTATGAACAACTCCTATGTACATTCAAAATTATGGCTAATAAAACAGAATTAACTCCAGTATAAGACACCCTTTGCCTGGAAAGCAGCATCTGGGACAACTGTCCCTGAGGCAGAAAGGGAAGAACAGAGAGAGGAAAGGCACAGTCATGCCACTTGGCCTCCCTGCGAAGACATCACTTAACTTACCTGCGACTTCTAGACACAGACCACTCGGTTTTGCTAAGCACATGAACAAAACGTGGGTACTTTTCAGAACAAAAGAGGAGGAATGTTGCCTTTACGACCGCTCTGAGACTGGACTGAAAGTCAGGGCTGCAAGATACACGACCCTAAACCACTACCACCTTTTCCTAGACACAGAGTGGATCTTTTTCACACTTATTTTGTTTTTGTTTGGTCGATTTAAAAATAATACAAATCATACATTTACTATAGCAGAAATCTCTCTAAGGCTTCTGCTGATTATGACACACACTCCATTAAAATGAAAGGCCTGCCTCCGTATGCAAGTCAGGGCGTCCCCGCTGGATGTGTTCCAGAATGCTGCGGCTCTTACGTCATACGAAGCCAGGTGCTCTTCATGGTGACTCTCGTTAGACTGTATCTGGAGCACTGACTTCGGTGGAAGTCTGTGAGAAGAGATTATCTCATCTCAGGCTTCTTAAGTACACTGCAAGAAGAAGACATTTCCCCGTATCTTTTTTTTTTTAATTTTTTTAATTTATTTTCAGTGTAACAGTATTCATTGTTTTATACCACACGCAGTGCTCCATGCAATCCGTGCCCTCTCTAATACCCACCACCTGGTTCCCCCAACCTCCCACCCCCCCCCCGCCCCTTGAAAACCCTCAGATTGTCTTTCAGAGTCCATAGTCTCTCATGGTTCACCTCCCCTTCCAATTTCCCTCAACTCCCTTCCCCATATCTTTTCTCTACTTTGGATGCCATTCCTTTATTTAAAAAAAAAAAAAAAAAAAAAGCCCTTCTTTGCTAGCAATTGCACTACTATGTATTTACTCCAAAGATACAAATGTAGTGATTGGAAAGGGCACCTGCACCCCAGGGTTTATAGCAGCGATGTCCACAACAGCCAATCTACAGAAAGAGCCCAGATGTCTATCCACAGATGAATGGATAAAGAAGATGTAGGGTGTGTGTGTGTGTGTGTGTATACGTGTGTGTGTGCATGTGTATAATGAAATACTACTCAGCCATCAAAAAGAAAGAAAGAAAGAAAGAAAGAAATCTTACCACCTGCAATGACATGGATGGAACTAGAGAGTATTATGCTAAGAGAAATAAGTCAATCAGAGAAAGACAATTATCATATGATCTCACTGATATGTGGCATTTAAGAAACAAAACAAAGGATCATAGGGGAAGAGAGGGAAAAATAAAACAAGATGAAATCAGAGAGGAAGAAGAGACTCTCAATCATAAGAAACAACCTGAGGGTTGCTGAATGGGAGTGGGGGGATGGGGTAACTGGGTGCTGGACATTAAGGAAGGCACATGATGTACTGAGCACTGGATATATGCTGGCTATACGATACAGTTATATGCTACTGAGGAATCATTGAACTCTACCTCTGAAACTCTACCTCTACCTCTGAATACACTATATGCTAATTAATTGAATTTAAATAAATTTTTTAAAAAAGAAAAAAATCCTTCTTTGAATTGATGTCTTTTGTGCTAAAGAAATTCATTCATAGTTCTAAAGTCTTGGGAGCCTGGATGGCTCAGTGCATTAAGCATCAGAGTCTTGGTTTTGATTCAGATCATGATCTCAGTTCCTGGGATCTGGCCCCTGAGTTGGCTCCGTGCTCAACAGAGAATCTATTTCTCCCTCTCCCTCTGTCCCTTCTCTTTCTCTCCCTTTCTCTCTCTCTCCCTGAAATAAATAAATAAATCTTTTTAAAAAAGTCATAAAGTCTATGATTTTAGCAGCTTCCAAAGACAGGGGCAAAGGGAAAGCAACATATTTCTTTTTTTCAGTGAATAAGGATCAAGAGCTGTTTTTCTCATGTCATTATTGCTGACATTTCTATTCTTCCCTCATTTTAAGCTCGAGATTCAGATTTACTTTATTTCTTGAGTAAATCTCATTTTTTCAATCATCCTTTCAGAAATTTAGAGTCAACATCAATATGCTGATTATTAAGAATCAAGCACAGGGGAGGAGTCAAGATGGCGGAGAAGTAGCAGGCTGAGACTGCTTCAGCTAGCCGGAGATCAGCTAGATAGCTTATCTAAAGATTGCAAACACCTGAAAATCCATCGGCAGATCGAAGAGAAGAAGAACAGCAATTCTGGAAACAGAAAAACAACCACTTTCTGAAAGGTAGGACCGGCGGAGAAGTGAATCCAAAGCGACGGGAAGATAGACCCCGGGGGGAGGGGCCGGCTCCCGGCAAGCAGCGGAGCAACCGCGCACAAAATCCGGACTTTTAAAAGTCTGTTCCGCTGAGGGACATCGCTCCAGAGGCTAAACCAGGGCGAAGCCCACGCGGGGTCAGCGTGGCCTCAGGTCCCGCAGGGTCACAGAAGGATCGGGGGTGTCTGAGTGTCGCAGAGCTTGCGGGTATTGGAACGGGAAAGCCGGCTACAGAGACAGAGCCGACAGTGAGCTCGCAGCTCGGTGTTACCTTGAGCCGGTCGCAGGCTCGGTGAGCTCGGAGCGCGGCCGGAGGTCAGGCAGACGGGAGTAACTGGGCGCGGTTCTCTGAGGGCGCACTGAGGAGTGGGGCCCTGGGCTCTCGGCTCCTCCGGGCCGGAGACCAGGAGGCCGCCATTTGTATTCCCGTCCTCCGGAACTCTACGGAAAGCGCTCAGGGAACAAAAGCTCCTGAAAGCAAACCCGAGCGGATTACTCACCCCGGCCCCGGGTAAGGGCGGTGTAATTCCGCCTGGGGCAAAGACACTTGAGAATCACTACAACAGGCCCCTCCCCCAGAAGATCAACAAGAAATCCAGCCGAGACCAAGTTCACCTACCAAGGAGTGCGGTTTCAATACCAAGGAGAGCAGCAGAATTACAGAGGAGGAGAAAGCCAAGCACGGAACTCATGGCTTTTTTCCTGTGATTTTTTTTAGTCTTGCAGTTAATTTAATTTTTTCTTTTTCATTTTTTTTTTTTTCTCGCCTTCGGGTAAAATTTTTTTTTAACTGTTACCTTTTACTTTTTTAACGATTTTATACTAGTTTATCTAATATATATATTTTTTCTTTTTTACATTTTTCTTAGGTGTATTCTTTTTTTAAAAATTCTTTTCTTTTCTTTTCTTTTATTTTTTTCTTTTCTTTTTGTTTTTTTTTTCTTTCTTCCTTTTTGAACCTCTTTTTATCCCCTTTCTCCCCTCACGATTTTGGATCTCTTCTAATTTGGTTAAAGCATATTATCCTGGGGTTGTTGCCACCCTTTTAGTATTTTACTTGCCCCTTCATTTACTCTTATCTGGACAAAATGACAAGACGTAAAAATTCAACACAAAAAAAAGAACAAGAGGCAGTACCGAAGGCTAGGGACCTAATCAATACAGACATCGGTAATATGTCAGATCTAGAGTTCAGAATGACAATTCTCAAGGTTCTAGCCGGGCTCGAAAAAGGCATGGAAGATATTAGAGAAACCCTCTCGAGAGATATAAAAAGCCCTTTCTGGAGAAATAAAAGAACTAAAATCTAACCAAGGTGAAATCAAAAAAGCTATTAATGAGGTGCAATCAAAAATGGAGGCTCTAACTGCTAGGATAAATGAGGCAGAAGAAAGAATTAGTGATATAGAAGACCAAATGACAGAGAATAAAGAAGCTGAGCAAAAGAGGGACAAACAGCTACTGGACCACGAGGGGAGAATTCGAGAGATAAGTGACACCATAAGACGAAACAACATTAGAATAATTGGGATTCCAGAAGAAGAAGAAAGGGAGAGGGGAGCAGAAGGTATACTGGAGAGAATTATTGGGGAGAATTTCCCCAATATGGCAAAGGGAACGAGCATCAAAATTCAGGAGGTTCAGAGAATGCCCCTCAAAATCAATAAGAATAGGCCCACACCCCGTCACCTAATAGTAAAATTTACAAGTCTCAATGACAAAGAGAAAATCCTGAAAGCAGCCCGGGAAAAGAAGTCTGTAACATACAATGGTAAAAATATTAGATTGGCAGCTGACTTATCCACAGAGACCTGGCAGGCCAGAAAGAGCTGGCATGATATTTTCAGAGCACTAAACGAGAAAAACATGCAGCCAAGAATACTATATCCAGCTAGGCTATCATTGAAAATAGAAGGAGAGATTAAAAGCTTCCAGGACAAACAAAAACTGAAAGAATTTGCAAATACCAAACCAGCTCTACAGGAAATATTGAAAGGGGTCCTCTAAGCAAAGAGAGAGCCTACAAGTGGTAGATCAGAAAGGAACAGAGACCATATACAGTAACAGTCACCTTACAGGCAATACAATGGCACTAAATTCATATCTCTCAATAGTTACCCTGAATGTGAATGGGCTAAATGCCCCTGTCAAAAGACACAGGGTATCAGAATGGATAAAAAAACAAAACCCATCTATATGTTGCCTCCAAGAAACTCATTTTAATCCCGAAGACACCTCCAGATTTAAAGTGAGGGGGTGGAAAAGAATTTACCATGCTAATGGACATCAGAAGAAAGCAGGAGTGGCAATCCTTATATCAGATCAATTAGATTTTAAGCCAAAGACTATAATAAGAGATGAGGAAGGACACTATATCATACTCAAAGGGTCTGTCCAACAAGAAGATTTAACAATTTTAAATATCTATGCCCCCAATGTGGGAGCAGCCAACTATATAAACCAATTAATAACAAAATCAAAGAAAACACATCAACAATAATACAATAATAGTAGGGGACTTTAACACTCCCCTCACTGAAATGGACAGGTCATCCAAGCAAAAGATCAGCAAGGAAATAAAGGCCTTAAACGACACACTGGACCAGATGGACATCACAGATATATTCAGAATATTTCATCCCAAAGCAACAGAATACACATTCTTCTCTAGTGCACATGGAACATTCTCCAGAATAGATCACATCCTCGGTCCTAAATCAGGACTCAACTGGTATCAAAAGATTGGGATCATTCCCTGCATATTTTCAGACCACAATGCTCTAAAGCTAGAACTCAACCACAAAAGGAAGTTTGGAAAGAACCCAAATACATGGAGACTAAACAGTATCCTTCTAAAGAATGAATGGGTCAACCGGGAAATTAAAGAAGAATTGAAAAAAATCATGGAAACAAATGATAATGAAAATACAACGGTTCAAAATCTGTGGGACACAACAAAGGCAGTCCTGAGAGGAAAATATATAGCGGCACAAGCCTTTCTCAAGAAACAAGAAAGGTCTCAGGTATACAACCTAACCCTACACCTAAAGGAGCTGGAGAAAGAACAAGAAAGAAACCCTAAGCCCAGCAGGAGAAGAGAAATCATAAAGATCAGAGCAGAAATCAATGAAATAGAAACCAAAAAAACAATAGAACAAATCAACGAAACTAGGAGCTGGTTCTTTGAAAGAATTAATAAAATTGATAAACCCCTGGCCCGACTTATCAAAAAGAAAAGAGAAAGGACCCAAATAAATAAAATCATGAATGAAAGAGGAGAGATCACAACTAACACCAAAGAAATACAAACTATTATAAGAACATACTATGAGCAACTCTACGGCAATAAATTTGACAATCTGGAAGAAATGGATGCATTCCTAGAAACATATAAACTACCACAACTGAGCCAGGAAGAAATAGAAAGCCTGAACAGACCCATAACCAGTAAGGAGATTGAAACAGTCATTAAAAATCTCCAAACAAACAAAAGCCCAGGGCCAGACGGCTTCCCGGGGGAATTCTACCAAACATTTAAAGAAGAACTAATTCCTATTCTCCTGAAACTGTTCCAAAAAATAGAAATGGAAGGAAAACTTCCAAACTCATTTTATGAGGCCAGCATCACCTTGATCCCAAAACCAGACAAGATCCCACCAAAAAAGAGAGCTATAGACCGATATCCTTGATGAACACAGATGCGAAAATACTCAACAAAATACTAGCCAACATCAATATGCTTTGTATGAAGTATAACTTCCTCACCCAATATTCTATAGAAATGTTTTTCCATAAGTTTCACAAAGCACTTTATGAGAGTTATTCTTTTTTTCTGAAGTCTTTGAAAAGAAACTAAAACCCGTTCTCCAGGTAAATATTTCTGTTTAATGAAGAAAGAAAAAAATTTCTCATCTTCCTTCCCTTTCAATTTCATCATTGCTTTAAAAAAAAAAATGGATTTAAAAAAAAAAAAGAATTTAAATTTGCATACTTTTCTTACCATCTACCTTGTGCTGGGTAGGTTTGACCTATGAGAGTGCCAATATCTCAGGCATGAGGGGAGCCCCCATCATAAGCCCAAGGGACCTCAAGAGCTCAGAAGCCTCCCTGGGGAGAAGAAGACAGATTAAGCGTTTGCCCCCACTCTCTCCCACCCCCTCATCTTCCGAGTGTCTCTGCTTCAGTTTCTCATCAGTCCTGTAGGAACCTTATAGACTCTTGCTTTTCTTCCACACTCATGTCCCCTTCAGCTCCAGGGCTCCACTGGTGGGGATAGGGCTGGAAGAAGAAAGAGGGAAAAGAAGAGATTATATAGTGCTCATCACCTCCAAGTGGGTTCAAACTCAATGCTAAGGTCAGCATCAACTTCCAAGCAGCTTCCAAAGGACCCTCAACAAAGACTACTCTTCCCAGGAAGTGCTCCCGCCTCAGCATAGCTGACGGAGCCCACCTATTGGCAACTCCCAATCTTCCTTCAAGGGACCCTCAAAATACTTGCCATGTTTCCTCTCCTCTTCTCCTGTCTCTGCCTTCAACATGAAAACCAAGGGATCCTGTGAGAGTCCTTTGAGATGTCCAGCTAAGGAGCAGGAAGGTACGGGCAGACAGGCGTCAAATCAGAAACAATATCAGAACAGTCAAACACACTTATTTAGGATTTGATGGGGGGGCTCACATCTCCCTCTGTGACACTGCTTATAAGTCCCCAGCCTGAGGCTTATCCGAGAGTACATTACGTAAGAACATTACGTAAGTACATTTACTTCTGTAAAGCAGAGTAAATGCATCTAAAAATCAGAGCTACCTTAGGAGTGCTAAACTGAGTTAGAGAAGAGTTTTACTATTTTTCACTGAATACGAAGCTTACATGTGGGCTCTAAAAAACAAATAATAAGTAAACAAATAGCAGAATGAGTAAATAAACAAAAAGCAGAATCGGACCCATAAATACAGAGAAGAAACTGATGGTTTCCAGAGGGGAAGTGGGGTAGGAGGAGTGGGCACAGTGATGATGGGGGGTGGGAGATATAGGCTTTTCATGATGGAATGAGGACATCCTGGGAAGAAAGGCACAACATAGGGAATATAGCCAATGGTATTGTAACACTGTTGCATGGTGACACTTGGGGTGAGCACAGTATGACATCCAGAGATGTGAAATCACTATGTTGCATACCTTGAAATTAATGTAACACTGTGTGTCAGCATTGTGTGTGTTTTTTTAAGAAACAGTGCTGTTAGATTCACAAGGTCCCAAAAGGTAGGTGGCAGGTATAGTTGGAGAGCCGAGGGGCTGTCCTATTACGCACTCCACTCCTTCGGTTGAGTCGACGTGGCCCATCCTGGTGGCCCGGGACCAGAGACTCCAAACAGCCCCGATGATAAGCCTAATAGGATGGAAAGCATCAAAATGAATTGCTTTCATTTATTTTAAATGACAGAACTCCACCATTAGATGCACCGGGAGAGAAAAGGCCGAAGTCAAGGGAACATAAAACAGGGTCCAAATGCCCACGTTATTTCAAGGTACCAAGTGAATTTTTAAAGCAGTTTCCTAAAAAACTTAAATCCTTCCCTAAGCCCTGTCTGTGCGTGTTTATGTCCTGTCATCCCACCATATAGTTCAACTACAAGTAGTTAAATGCTAATTAGAACTAGGTCACACCAATCAGCTTTGAAAAACGTAAAAGGTGCCAGGTGTGGTGTCCCCTGGCCTGGCCAACTGACAGGCCTTTTCCCATCAGTAGTCCATAATTTAGGCTGTAGCCTTAGGTCGTTCTTGATCATCTCATTAGAGCTGCAGTGAGAAGCTCACTAGAGATTTAAATTCTCAGGCATCAGGCCCCTCAGGCTAAGGTGAAAAAGCCCAAGAACTCAACGCCATTACCCCATTAAATGTGGGATGAAAAGTAAGCTGGAAATGAGCTGGTTTGAAAAACTGGCTGAAAAAAGGAACTGAGAACCACCCAGAACTGGTCCCTCCCAGGAGGAGCTGACCTTTGGAGCACGACGCTACAGCATGGGCTCCGCTCAGAGATAGTCTAGAAATGAGTAAGAAAAGGCTACGATTCCTAGCACAGGTTACCCATTATTCTCGGGATCCAGATACCAGACCCTATTAGTCAAAATGAAGAAAACGCAAAAAATTAAAAATCTGAGCATATTTTCTACCTAAGATTAATTTTTGAGATTTGTTTATTGTTTCATTGTACTCTAGGTTTGTGTACAGACCGCTGGTGGGCTTGAGACCCTCCCCTCAGCCTTTTCCTTTATTCTTTTCCAAGATAGCCAAGGTATCTCTGCGGTCCCAAAAAAACATACAGTTCAGATGAGTAAAAGGTAATTATAACAGTACTTGCATAGCTCAGGCAGTGTCCCTGATCACTCAAAAGGAAATGCTTATCTACTTTTAAAATAAAACAAACAAATTTAAAAAGTCATAAGCCTAAGGACAAAACGAGGAGATGAAAAGAGAATCAATTAATTAAAAAAAAAAAAAGAACAAAAACCCAGTCCTCACTACAGTGCCAAGTATTAAAGTTATGCTAAAAAGAAAACCCTCTATCTTTGTAGGAAACTACAAACTCAGAAAAATTGAGAGACAGAGATTCGGATGGGCTGTTTTCTCCTACACACTGAAATCCCATGTCTAAGGTGCTCCAACTCCTAAAAGATGGCTTCCCCGTACCCACAAGAGATACCTCATTCACGAGACTCTAGTGGAGACCAGAATTACGAAACTTGGCTTATTGGAAGGTTAGTCCCCCTAGAGATGACCTCTCCAAGTGAAGCAGGTTAAAAATAAACTCTGGTGAATGCTAAATTAATCTAATGTTACACAATATGAAAAGTCCTTGAACATGATCTCGTCATGGACATGCCTCAGGTTTATTTAAGAAACTAGATCTCTACCTGTATTGTTTGGGCTTTTTGCCACTGTTTGAGCAATGGAAATTCTACTTCTCAGAGCATCAGTATTAGTCTTCCTGTAGGATGATAGGGTAGTGGTTTAGATGGGAGATTTTCAGAGTGGCATAAGGAAAAATATATATATATATACATGTATTTTATATTTGTATTTATATATAGAGATACATATATGTGTGTATGTGTGTTTCTATATATATACACACACATTCATACTATATCATGGAAAGAGCACTGGACCAGTTGGGTAGCACCCTAAATATTTTCTAAATATTTTCAGAAGACAGTAATAGGCTCTTGCCCTATTCCTGAACCCACATTGTCCATTGGTGAGACAGACAATAAGCTTGGAGAAGCTTCTGTCCCCTACAAGGGTAGCTAAACCTATTAGCAGCCATGGAATTTTTTAATTATCTTTTTCACAGAACCGACTCATGAGATCTTGGGAGAATTTTTTTTTTAAGATTTTATTTATTTATTTGACAGAGAGAGAGAGAGAGAGATCACAAGTAGGCAGAGAGGCAGGCAGAGGGAGAGGGGGAAGCAGACTCCCTGCTGAGCAGAGAACCCCATGTGGGGCTCTATCCCAGGACCCAGAGACCATGACCGGAGCCAAAGGCAGAGGCCCAACCCACTGAGCCACCCAGGTGCCCCATTGGGAGAATTTTTTAGGTTCACAGCAGGACTCCATAAAAATTAGTCTGAATACCTTATAAGAACTCTCCATTTTTATCTTAATGCAAGTGATAATGTCAGAGTCTCTCAGACATTGACTTCTTAAATTTTTAAATAAATCTGGTAACTATAAAGGGTGGGTGACAAAAACAGTTATAATTTACGGAACATCTATTATGTACCAGCCATAGATCTAAGTCCTTTATATGAGTTAGGTCATATAATCATCACACAACTCCATGAGGAAAGACTATGTCAGCCCCATCCAAAGATGAGGGACCCGAGGCAAACTAGGTGTTTTCATAAGGTGACTTCGCTAATAAATAGCAAAATTGGGGTTTGAATCCAGATAACCCATTCTAAAGTCATACTTTTCCCACTCTGAGAGGTCTGGAAAATAAAAATAATTACACAAAGTAATGAGGAACTAGCCCCTTTTCTTGCATAAAAATTATGATTCTATTTCCTCTTAACAGAGGCAGTGAAGTGTAGTGATTTTTTAATCACTGCAAATTCTGGCAGATTACCCAGGTCATAAATCCCCACCTCCCACTCACCGTTCTGTGACCTGGTGATGATCAACTCTGCGATGTGGGTCAGGTATCATGTTGTTCTGTGCCTCAGTTTCCTCATGTGTGAAATCAGGATAATGATGATAATTGTTCCTGCCTTATAGGGTTGACCTGAGGTTCAAATAAGTAGCGCATGGTACAACTAAGTAGCACACGGTAAGTGTTATACAAGCATAAGCCATTGTCCTCAAGAATTTAGAGAAGAAATCATTCGTCCAAACTGCTGTCAAGAACAATCACTGAACACATAAATATTCCTTTCCATGGTGTAGTCCCAATTTCCAAAAGTCACCACTAATACAGGTGCTACTCCAAAACACCGAATCCCTCTTCCCATAAAACCCACACTCTTTCCGGGGTGACGGTAGAGGTCACGGACACTGCTGGTGAGGAAGGACGGCCCCGGAGAGCACGAGGCTGACCACCACCACGGCAGAGAGGGTGTCAGGAATTGATTTCAAATCAGGTTCTTAAGGATAATGTGGAGGATAATTATAATCATTATTGTTATTGTCATTACACCTTGCAATTACCTTGGCTTAATTAATTCAAGCTTGTGAAGTGCTTTGAGATCCTCAGATGAAAGGTGCCAAGTAGAAGGGTCATTATTTTTCTACTGCTCCTTTCATCCAAGGTGATTATAGCTCTTCATAAGCATTAATTAATCCTCATAAGAGCCCCAGAGAGTAGATAAGTGTAGGAGTCATCCACACTGGGTCCAAAAGAGACATTTATCCAAGGGGTTTAGTGTTCGTCTGGCTGGTGGGAGGCCCCCAAATCACAGGGCTTTGTGACTGACACACCCGAAATTTGTACAAGCCTGTTTTGGGAAGGCTTGAACAAAACTTGAAGGCTTGGTTCAAATTTGTCATGTTGAATGAGGGCAATGAGGACTCAGTGAGGACCAATTTGGACATGGCCCCATTTTTAGAAATTATTATACAGGTTGTACCCAGAGAGGTATCCTCACTGTCTTTTTTTTTTTTTTTAAGATTTTATTTATTTATTTGACAGAGACAGATCACAAGTAGGCAGAGAGGCAGAGAGAGAGAGAGGAGGAAGCAGGCTCCCCTGCTGAGCAGAGAGCCCGATGTGGGACTCCATCCCAGGACCCTGAGATCATGACCTGAGCCGAAGGCAGCGGCTTAACCCACTGAGCCACCCAGGCGCCCTCCTCACTGTCTTCATTGTGAGGTGAGGAGTAGAGAAAAGTAAAAACCTCCTCTATCGTGTTTCAACGACCTCACAACCTGATAGTCAACAAAACGTTTTCTCGCATTCTGTAGTGAAGGATTTCCCAAGGTCACAAAACCATGGAGCCTAAACTGGGAATTGGCCTTAGTTTAAAACCACAAACTGAGTTTGATTTTCAGTAAGATCTGTTAACTATGGTCTTGTTGGCTGCTGTGAATGCCTCCACTCAGGGATAAAGGGTGCTTGTGAATAAAATCCTGTGAGACAGGAATTGTACAGGCACAAGGTAAAACTCTTTTAACACAACTTTTAGGGAGATTTCTCTGACTTCTGATATGTTTTGAGGGCAAATATCTGTTTTGGGCACAAATATCCAAGGAGCAAAAGATTTGTGACACAAGCGGGCTGTGTATCCCACTGACTCCCAGGGAAGAGAAAGCCAGTGAGAAAGGATTTTGAGGGATGTTGAATACACTTGGTTTCTTTCATTATTGAAGTACTCGAGTTTTTGTACCTTTTGTTTAGAACTAGACATGAATGTGTGAGATCCTAGTTTATGTCAGGCTGTGTCTTAAGACTACAGCAGGAAATGAGCAGTCTCTGTCCCTGAGGTCACAGATCATCCTCTGAGTAGCGTCTCGGTCTTCTTTTCAGGATGTGACTGCGTCCAGGGAGCAGTACCGGTAGGGAAGAGGTAGACGAGTTGCCTGACCATTGGGTGCCAGACCCCACTTACCTGACATAGCAAACACTATGATTGCCCAGGCACAGATACTGATGACTGTTGGGTTTTTTATTATTATTACTGTTACTCTTGCTGTTATCATCAAATACAATAGCCTTATAATTACTATTGGCCATTCATCAAGAATTACAAAGCACAGGGTCAAAACAGGCTCCACCAAGGGTATATGATTTCGAGAGGCATTAAATGAAGTTTCATCTAAGCCCCACAGTCTGAATGGCTAGAATCTTTTTCGTCACCACAGGCTGCTTTTCTAAGAATATACAGACTTCATCACTGAATGTGTCTGCAAGCCAAGGGTTTGCTTTCGTCCGCGGTAGAAGGGAATCCTTTGAAACACTGGAATACTGCCTTTCCTGGAGATTCTTGGCCTATAGTAAGTGCTCAGCAAAAGTGGGTTGCCCTCACACAGATCTTCGTTAATGCTTGTGTTCTAGCATATTCTATGTCGGGTTAAAATGCCACTAAGACATATACTCAAATGTACTTTAGTCGTTAAGCTCATGGTCTCTGTTTTAGATTGATTTGGGCTCTTTCCAATGGTGCTTCCCTGACTGCCAGCTGTCATAGTACTAGGCATCATGAATTGTCATAATCCTAAGACTCGCACATCATCTCACCAAAGAGCTGATAGCCCATCAGCCACTATGCTAATCACACACGTGCTGACATCCTAAAACAAGGGGACAGATGACACCCTGAAAGCAGAAGCTTGCTGTGCCAGCTCAGCCCATGACAAGGCTGATTTTCCAACCTCATCAGCCCGTTAAAGACTAAAACTATTCCTCCATGTAAAATATGAAATGCTCTCAAGAGACATGTTTAAGGCAAATCTTTGAGTGTATGTTACCGAGGGTGACGGTGCAGGAGGACCCCCGTAACATTACCGAGGAACACGAAAAGTTGCTCTGGCTCACTTAATTTTCATCTCTAAAGCATTCCATCACTTTCCTTAATACTTTAAGAAATAGTCTGTCGAACTTGCTTAGATCTAATTAGTATGAAATAACCAGGCCTGCCTACCTACTTTCTGATACTCTAAGCATAATCTTCCCATTAAGAGCAACTTTAATTTGTTTGGTCAATTAGCCTAGGAATGTGCTGGATAGATTTACCTGCATCCAGCTCAGCTTTCCCGAAGTAAAAACCAAGTGAAAAGATGTTGACCATAATTCTCCATTTGCCCCTCCAGACCCATACTTCACCCCTCTTTGTCCTGGTCTATGTGCTGGGTGGTTCCCACCTGTAGACCATATCTCGTCATTTCCCTTGGCCTCTGGCTTCTGGCAGGGGGGGTTGATCAATGGGAGACACCAGAGAAATCTTAGAAGGAGGAATGAGAGAGAGACTGGTAGTTGGGGAGATGGTCCCATTCCTTCCCTTAGGGTCACAATTTTGACAGTAGTGACTCCCTTTGACCACAGGCAGCCCCCTTCCATGCCTCCTGCTCTCATCAGGTTCTGGTAATACTGCCCTCTCCCCTTGCCCCTTTAGCACAGGCATGGTAATGGCTTTCTGTGTTGCCAGACCCTGGATGCTTCATCACTTCTTGTAGGTCCTCCAACTCTGTCCCCCACTTCTCTAAACAGTCCCTTTGTTAAATTCCCTTCAGTTATTCCTCTGAGGGTTCCATACATGTATATTTCCAGTATTCCAACAGATAGAGATCTCCTTGAGTTCTTCCCAGGATGACCCCCCTCCTACTCCACAGTCCTTGGATCTGGCATCATAGAATGCATCAGTTGCAATAATGGGTGAAGATATATGTACATAACAAGAAGGTGCCATAGGTTAATGTAAATATCCATGGGGTGGTAACGAATCATGCACATTCTGCCACTCTAACCCCAGCTAGCTATCTGCTAGACTGTTCAACAACAGCCTAGGTTAATAGTAAGAGAGGTCTTCTTTCCTGGATATCAGCTTGACTAGCCACTATTATCTCTCACCGAACAGGAAGGTTGTACACCAATATTGACAGAGGGATAAGGATTTGTCTGCCAGTTCCATGGCTCTCTAGGCCAATACCTAGACTCATATGTTTTAAAGCAAGCATTCCTTAAATAACATTTTTCTACAGGTATGCTTACACATGGGTATACACACACACGAACATACTTCTTAAATCAGAGGGTTTGGAACACTGGTTTTCTTCTCATCGGGCTAACTTGGAATGTGCTCCTCCAGACCACGTCTGAACTCCAGTGTGGCTCCCCACACCCCTCCCAGTCATGCTACGGTGTGGTAATAGGGCTCCCCTCTGAAGCTTCCTAAGCCCATCTCCTTCCTGGGCACCAATGCTAATGGACCTTTGCTCTTGCTTTTGGCCCCTAATCAAAATTCAGCCTCCCACTGACCCAGTAGGTGCCTTGTGTCTCACCTGTGATCACTACAGACCTCCTGAATGCCTCCAGTCCCCCTATTTCTGAATCTCATCTGTCTAGGTGCCCCATTGTCAGAGTCTACCCAGCCCTTGGGCTACTGCCTCACCACATTGTGGCTGCCCGGTGCTATTCTCCTGATCCATGACTAGGGATGATACTTGGAGATGGGGCCAGAAGTGCTGCCGACGTCATTTCTGTGTCACCCGGCTCTTCCACAGCCACAGCCTTCCTGCCATTCCCCCGAAACAGTGCCTGACCTCTCTGAGTCGAAGCGCTCCATGACGCTTTCCTAAACTGATCCTTGTATTCTCAAAGAGGGGGTAGAACAAAGAGAAACATTCTAGAAAGGGCACCAGAGGATATAATATGTACTCGTTCCAACCATCCCGCAAGGCAGACAGCCAGTGGCTGCTTTGATGTGACAGAAAAGCTGGTCTGACACTACCCTATGGAAACGCCTCACAAACTATTTTTATCTCACTGGATCTAATTTTTTTATGCAGAGGTGAAGGTTAAAAGCCAGGCTCTCCCTCAACCAGTTCATTACAAATATGAGCAGACTATTATTTGGCGACTAGAAGTATATAAAGCGAAATGAATTACACAGAAGCTTATGTAAGGAATGGGTGATACATCTTGAAGGCATTACCCCTTAAAGTGGCCACCGGATGAATCATTTTCCTCAATGTCCTTGAGAGGTCTAAGAAACTTCACAAAAAGAAGACTCTTATTCAAGAGTACTATATCCCCCGTTGTTGACTGAGTAATAAATCAAGTGACCAAAGCAATATGTAGCATATGGAATAATTGCCTGGCCCAGCACCCAGTAAACAAGAGTATATTTCACCCATGAGTAAATGCTGACTCCGATGTTCATTTACACCTGGTGGGATGATCATCAGAACGTCTGCCAACTCATCCCAAAAGATACAACCCGCCTATGGCCACCGCTGGTCTACATTTCGTCCCATAGAATCCTACCCACCTTTGGCCAGTGTTAAGTGGCTGAGGAC
This sequence comes from Mustela putorius furo, assembly GCF_011764305.1. Classification (NCBI taxonomy): domain Eukaryota; kingdom Metazoa; phylum Chordata; class Mammalia; order Carnivora; family Mustelidae; genus Mustela; species Mustela putorius. The sequence continues at coordinate 7,519,044 of NW_025422022.1, forward strand.
TAAACACCTGACCCAGAGCAACCTAAACCAGAAGCTGTACAAAACCTGTGTCCTGGGGCCTTGTAATGAACTGGTCTGATCCAATTCCCTCTTGGGGATTAAAAAACAAGGGCATTGGGCTACAGAGGCTGTCTGGGCCTGGCAAGAGCCAACATTATGAGAGAATAGAAACTCTGGGTGAGCAGACATATGAAGCTTAGCTGAGTCACTCTAATAACAGAGAACTTGAGTGATGAATCATAAGGCCGTGAGGCTCAGATCGAGAATCACTGTCTCACTTAAGTCTGTGTAAGTCTCAGCCATATTAGAGCTCCAGAACTGAATGGCCATGACAACCATGTCCTTACACTGTATCCTTCCTCACAAAGCTCCTTGATCTAGCTTGAATGGGTCTCTGTTCCTCTTAAGCAAAAAGTGATTTCAAGCCCTGATTAAAAAAAAAAAAAAAATACAGGCTTATGTGCTACTCTGAAATTTCAAAAATTGAAGCAAATATTTTATTCCCTGCTTTTTTTTTTCCTCAGGGCAAAATGGAAAAGCCAAAACGGTCACTATAACTGCCATGTGCTCCATACCACAACATATCTGCCTAATCCTGAATTCTGAGGATGATGGAGTATGAATTAGTCCTTACATGCGGATTATACAGGTAACTGCCTACCCAGCTAACCTGTATGATGTCTGGGGAGAAATGAAGGGTCTTCAGCCATACACAGAAGAATCTCTACCCTAAATTACAATGCTTCAAAACCCAGCGTTTCATCTCTTGTGTTTGATCATTTAATTCATTTAATAAAAACAGTCCAAAGGTGGGGCTCCTGACTGGCTCAGTCAGTTGAGTGTCTGCCTTCAGCTCAGGTCATGATCTCAGGGTCCTGGGATTGAGCCCCTCATGGGGTTCCCCTTGCTCAGTGCAGAGTCTGCTTCTACCTCCCACCCCCATTTAAGATAGAAGAGAGACCTTAATATAAACAATATAAATATATTATATCTTAATATAAATAATATAATATAAATATAATATACAAATATAAATAATATAAAGAAAGAAAATCTTTAAAAATATATATTTACTTTTAAAGGGGGGGCAGTGAGAGAGACAATTCTTTAACTGCTGGTAGTCATTTACACCTTAGTAAGATTAAAGAAGCGTTTTTTTGGGTTTTTGTTTTTTTTTTTCTGCTGAGGGCAAAGGAAAGACAGCATGAGGGCTCCCAAAGAAAGGGAAAATGAAGACAGCACAAAGTAAGAAAATAGACAGAAAATTAGCAAGCTGACCTCACACCTGTGTGTCCTAAAAGCAGACTTCACAGTTTCAGGCACAGAGGATCCCCAGAAACTTTCGCTTTGCTGCTGCTTATTAAAAGTAAACCCATGGTTTGATTGGTCTTCTAAATCAAGCTCACATTTGGTGGAACTAATTCCCCTTCCCCTCACCTACTTACTCTTCCCACCAAAGCTCATCTGTCACATTTGTTTCTGACTGTCTAGGGAGTGCCCCCCCTTTTTTTCTGAATATGAAAGTCAGCAAGCCCCACAGGATTGTTATGACTCAGGGTTGGAAGCCAGGATGAGTGCCGTGCCTATTTTTAAAAGATAATTATGATACATACAGCACTGAAGTCAGTCATCCAGTATTTTATTTATTGTCTTTGTAAGCAGATGGTCCTCAAAGTGTTTAAGCACATTTGAACATGCGAGATCCATTATTTATTGCACGGGATGGCGAACAGAGGCGGAACTTCACGTGGGCCATTAGCAGGTACAGAAGGACCAGAACACCATAAGGCAGCTGGCTTCCATGCCGCCAAAGAGAAAGACATCCTCTGGACACATTAGCTTCTAGTCACAGTGCTGTTGGATGAGAAAGCACACCTCTGTCTCCACCAGAAGCACTTTATAGATTTCTGTGTGTGTGAAAGTGAATCTGTCTCTTTTTGTTTGGCCTGAATTCTCTGGCAAATATTTAAGTTTTACAAGGAGAAGAAAGAAAGGAAGAAAAAAAACACAGACCCCGGTGTCTGTGACCAAAAGACTGACTGGATTCAGAATGCAAAGAGGTCCAGAGGATGGATTCATTCGGAAATGAAACGAGAAAGAAAAATAACTTTCTTAAACACAAGCAAAGGCCCTACCCCCCCTTCCCCAACATACCCCCCCACAACCCTTTCTTTCTCTCCCTGTTTCCTCTCCTTCTTTATTATTGATACCTCTCTGCTTTTTGATCTCTGCACTTCTTTGTTTTGGCTTCCCAGGTGCCAAGGGAAAATGGCTAGCAGTGAGTTCTTCGCCTCCCCGGCCTCCCTCGGCAGCCAGCCCCTCTGGCTGAGCCAGCTGGACCACACTGAATTAGTCAAGTACTTCATTATCAACCCTCTCTGCACATTTTGCTCCAGGTAATAAATGCCCAAACGAGAAAGCCAGTGCCTTCTGCTGCTCTGTCTGTGAAGTTCCAGGGACCGGGCCAATTCCGCAGATCAGCTCCGTGCCCTGGGAGGGAGGGCCCCACTTTTCATGCTCGCCTGCAGTGTGTGCCCATCTCCATTCAGTCACAGGTCCTCTGGCCCCTGGGGCTGCCGATCACGCGCCCAGCCCGGGAGCAAGCCCCCTTCAGACCCCCCAAACCCCCACCCGGGAGGTCTGGGTCTGGAGTCTCCTCTGCGCCCCACGGACCTAGCACAGAGGACGGGGGGGTTGGGGGGGGTGGAGCGTCCAATTACCACATTGGGATGGATGTCCTGCTCCGTAGAAGCTGCTCTTGTTAACAGGCAGTAGGGCCTGGGGACTCGAGGCAAGGCCGTTTTGACAATGGGATGACAAAAAGCAGATCCTAGGTTTGGTGGGTAAAGCCACAGGGTGGAATTTTTTAAAAAATAATAAAGTGGCCACCCTTCAGGAGTCATGTCAGAATAAATCATGATGTTAATTGTATGGCCCCTTCCGCTATGTCGCGGAATAAGCGGCTGCTTGACCCTCGGGGGAAATTAGATCCAGGTTGAGATCTCCAAAGCCAAGCAAATTTTCTCTGCAGAATTTTCCTATGGCTGCAGGTTTTTTGTTTGTTTTGTTTTGTTTTTTGCTTTTTGCTTTTTTTCAATTTTTTCCCCCCTGCTTCCCAGGAAGACTTGCAGGGCAGTCAAGTTTACTGCTGCAGGGAGAGGAAGCTTCCAGGTCTTCTTTCTGGTTGGCTGTTGGCGAGGACCTAAAACCTGGCCAGCAGTACCATTGAGCTCTACTTTGGCCCATCTCTTGCCAGCACACTCAAGGGTGACCAAGATGGCAGTGTCATCGAATTTTAAATGCATTTAAGAAAATCGTCTAGAGAGACTAACATCTCAAAGATAACACTGCCTTAATGTAAAGTAAGGGACGGGGGAGACTCCTAGGCAGGTGAGAATTCGGGGTAGATGTGCAACCCCCCCTTTTTTTTTTTAAAGATTTTATTTATTTATTCGACAGAGAGAGAGAGATCACAAGTAGAGAGAGAGGAGGAAGCAGGCTCCCTGCTGAGCAGAGAGCCCGATGTGGGACTCGATCCCAGGACCCTGAGATCATGACCTGAGCCGAAGGCAGCGGCTTAACCCACTGAGCCACCCAGGCGCCCCTGCAACCCCTTTTTAAATAAAGATTTTTTTCGCCATTCCAGGTGTATTACAGAAAGACCCTTGGAGGGAGAGCAGAGATGCAGAGCGATTCTCAGCACTTACTATCAAAGAAGAAGGCAGAAGATCTCTGAGGTCCGAGAAGGGGACCCTTGTCCCCTACCTCTGTACCCCCAAGTCCACAAGGACCAAAATGGTAGAAATGAGGTTCTCTGGCCACCAAGATCTACACTGCAGCATTTAGATAAAAACGTCAGCAGCAAAATGCTGCTAAATTAATCCAACTTCTTTTGATTATTGATGTCCTACTGTTTTGTGCCCGAAACAACATACAAGATGCATCAGTCATTTATAAATTATTCATTCAGTTATTTTGGCAGCAGTGTCTTTCCATTTATCAACTGATAAATGTACGGAAGATAAGAAGGGTAATTTTATAGCCCCTTGACATTTACCTTTGACATGATTTTCATATTTAATAAGGGAAAAACACTAATGAAATACGTTTGAAAACAGCAAAGGCATCACAGATTAACTCCAGCGCAATGAGCCATGAGCACCTGATCTCCCAGCCTCGGCCAGTACCTCTGACACACTCAGCAGCTCTCTCCTGTTTCTTGCTCGACACTCTCTCTCCTGTGGGCTGTGCCTGGGTGGCGTTAGTAGGCACAACTGGTCTTTTGTTTTGTAATGTGTTTGTGGGAGGAGATGCGGTCTGTATTTTGGGGTATTGGCAGGGCGATGCTCTAAACAGTTGAATTTTCTGTAATGTATCTGCCAGGCACATCGAACAGGTCTTTAGGGGGACAGGTCCGCCTGGTGGTTTTGTGGCATATGCCAAAGCAACTCACTTGAGAATTCTGTCTCCCCGGAGCACCTGGGTGGCTCAGTGGGTTAAGCCTCTGCCTTCGGCTCAGGTCATGATCTCAGGGTCCTCGGATGGAAACCCTCATCCACTCCCTGCTCAGCAGGAAGGCTGCTTCTCCCTCTCCCTCTGTGATCTCTCTCGCTCTCACTCTCTCTTAAAGAAATACATAAAAATTAAAAAAGAAAATTGTCTCCCCAGGATCCCTGATGAAGTTGCAATGGGTAATCTCTTCCCTCCCTACCTCTCTGCTCTGACCAGATCTTAAGTTGGCCTGCTCCTTGCCCATCTTCTCACGCGCTTTTCCATTCCACTGCCCTTCTCTGACCAACATTTATATGGAGGGAGATCCAGAGAGAAGCAAATACGGGTTACCAAATGACCCTCGGGGAAGGAATCTGGGATCTAGGTTTGGAACGGGTCTTGCAGCACAAATGGAGTGGCATGAAGAAGCCGAACAATGGATCTGGCGTATCAGAGGCCAGAAGAGGTAACAACAGCAAGGATTTCCTTCATTCTTACCAGCTAACTGGTGTGTCTAAATGTCTCAGCTATGTCCAAAAGCTTCATCCACACAATTTTGTCCCATATATGCATGTAGTAAGAGATAAATGGATTCCAGAAGTGAAATCGGGTAGACAGACATTTCATATCCAGAGGACAGCCAGATAAAAATGTCTGTCTACCCGACTTCACATTTTTATCTGGCAGTCCTCTGGATATAAAATGTCATCTATTCCGAGGGTAACTGGGATGCCAGGCAGGAAACCAAAGCAGGAATTCAGGAATAATACCTCATGGGTGAGTTTATCAGGATCAGATTAGTAAAGTACATAACAGTGTTTGTAAACAATAATGTTATACAATAATTAATTACTATTTCATTCATAAGACTGTGATTTCCTTGAGAAAAAGGAACCAAATTGCACTAATGTTAATATCTTCATAACCTAGCACAACCTCAGCCAACCAGTGGGTATTCAATAACCAACATGTTTTACATAGTTAACATTTATTGAGGACTTACCACCTGGTCTGCACTGTATTAAACACCTAGCATGAATTATTTTATTTTGTCAGCCTCACAATGCTATCAAGATTAGTTCTCAATATTATAAAGCATTGAGATTAGGAAAATGAGATGTAGAGAGGGTCACATCGTAGTAAGTGGCAGAACTAAGGTAAACTCATAGATAATCTGATGCTAGAACCACACACACCACCTCTTGGGTTCAACATATAAGATGAGAACAGAGAGGGAAGGTGTTGGGTCAAAGAAGGACCAGCACCAAGCTGACCTCTGTCACTGGGCTAGGATTCATCAAGTTCCTCACGTGTTATTGAACCAAGGGTCTAAAGCAGCAGCTTCGTGGATATATTTCTAAACGAAATGCACAATTCAGAGCTTTACTTTCATTGATATAATAACAAGGGGGGAAAATCACCTGAAAGCAATAAATAGGATGAGAAGTATAATGGCAACAATTCTAAACTCTTTCTTTAATAAAACTGGACTATAACTCTAAACAATTTCTTTAAATAAATAATAAACGCCAACCTGCAATGTATTCAGAAGAGATACCAAATGTCATGAAGGTAAAGCTATTGAGAGCAAAAACCTTTGACTGAAGATCTCAAGCCAAGTCAACAAGGAGCACCTCTCCAAAGCAAATGGCACATCTGGAAGGTAAGACCAACAATCCATGTGTATTAGTCAGCAATTGCTGTGTAATGTATTACCTCAAAATTCAGTGGCTCTAACCATCATCATTTATTGCCTCACGGTTTCTGTAGGTCAGAATTTGGGCATGGATTCACTGATTTCTTTACTTCAAGAACCGTCACAAGCTGAAAGCAAAGCATCAACCAGGGCGGCAGTCATCTGAAGTCTCAACTGGGGTAGAATCCATCTCGTTTATGTGTTTGAGGGTTTTTGATTGAGTTCCTTTTGCTTGAGTTTCCTGCTGGATATTGGCTGGAGGCCCTCTTGGTTCCTTTCCATGGAGGCCGCTCCATAAGCAGCTCACAACATGGAGATTTGCTTCATCAAAGCAAGCAAACAAGAAGAACTAGAGAAAGAGAAAGTGTATGAGCAGGACGGAAGACACATAAGGTTTTTATAACCCAATCCTGGAATTTTTTCTATTATTTTTCTATAGATGCAAGCCGCTAGGTCCAGCCTGCATCCAGTGAAGGGGTGTGGACACCAGGTGGTGAGGCTGAATGGGGCCATATTTGAAGTCCACTTGTCTCACCTTGTTTGAAACTAAAGGAGAGGTACATGTACTGGCAGTGGAAAATTCTTTGGACCAGTTAACACAAACAGGAAGGAATATGGGGGATGAACAGAGAATTAAACAAATAAGCTATGTTTGTAGAAAGCATTCTGTATTTGACAAATGTGATAAATTGTATTAATTTATACAATACAATAAATTGTATTAATGACTCCAGTTCTGCAGCCCTTTGTTCACACTCATTCTCATGTGACTTTTCAGTCACTAAAGAGGCAGTCTGTTTCTCCATCCTTTAAATCTTGGCTCAAACGTATGGTTTGTTTTGGCCAATAGGGTAAGGCAAATGTGCTGTCCCAGTTCAAGACAAGTTCCCAAGAATCTTGTGTATTTCCTCTTGCATCCCTGCCATTGCTACAAAAAGGACAAACCCAGACTAACATGCAAACCTGAATAAAGAAGGTGAATAAAATAGAGAGAGAGTGCAAAGCCATTTCCAGTCCTGCCCACATTAGCCAACCTCCAGCCAATCACAGATTTATGAATGAGCCTATGTCCAAAACACTCATAATAGCTAATAAATGGTTATTTTAAGCCACTAGTTTCATAGTAACCTATTATGTTGGAGTAAGCAAGTCATACAGCATGGAAAAAAAAAAAAAAAGAAGGAATATCTGTATGGGAAGCTGTCCTTTGCTAACAATCTCATCTGGCCTGGGTGAAGTAAATGAAAAAATCCAAAGGAATATTCTTCAAGAACAAGTAGAATTCCTATAAGAGTGTTACATGGTTTCATCTCTTCTAAGGCTGGTCCAAAAAAAAAGAAAAAGAAAAAGTGATTTAAAAAAGAAAGAAAGGAAGGAAGGGAGAGAGGTTGGGAGGGAAGTTCTTTCTAAAATTGAACTAGCACAAAATACCCAAGAAATATAGCTAATCAAAAGGAGAAGAGCCAAGTGAAAATAATATACCCTCGAAAAATATTACCATAAAGCAGACAAAAACTACAAGAAAACACATTATAGTACATTTTAAAAATGTAATGAATCAGTTCACATTACAAGAGCTCAAGTAAGACGCTTGAGAAAATAAGTAAGATGCTGGAGATTGGAGAAAATATAGGGAACTAACGTAAATTTATCCAAAAGCTTGAAGACCTAGGGAACAAAGTAGAACACAAAGGCAAATTAGAAGTAATTTAAAAGGAAGCAATTTAAAAGAAGTAATATAAAAGGAAATCAACACTGTTGAAAACATGAAAGAGAAAAGACAAAGAAGTTAAGTTGGAAATAAACAGTTTCAAAATATTAGATAGAAAATAGTTTGCAAGTAAAACATGCCTAGAAAATATCAGGTTTGCATAAAGCGTGTCTGAGAAAAAGAAGCAAAGTAATACAACTGGAAAAAAGAAAGATATAATTCAAGAAAAGTTTCCAAAAATATTCTATAGAATGTAAAAGCATAACGTATCCAAAGAAAAATTATGGAAATATTAACATAATTCTCTTCGAGACATATTCCCCCCCAAAATTCCTAAGCTTCAAAGACAAAAAAAGAATAATTTAGGGATCCCAAAAAAATCAAGTTATTTGTGAAGGAAAACAATGCTAGCTTCAGAGAACAGAAAGATCAGATACTATAAGATAAAAGAACGACACCCAGAAGATCTTTAAAGAAAGAAAATATGACTGAAGAGTCTTATACCCAGGTAAACCATCATTCAAGTATAAAGACAACAAATGCTCTTCCACATACAAGAAGACACAGATTTTAGATCTCTATAGGTCTTATCAAAAAACTATTAGAGGGACCCTGGGTCCCTAGGTTAAGCACCCAACTCTTGATTTCAGCTTTGGTCATGATCTCAGGATCCTGAGTTTGAGTCCCAAGACTGGCTCCACTCTGTGTATGGAGCCTCCTTGAGATTCTCTCTCTCCCTCCCCTCCATCCCTTCCCCACCCTGCACCCTGGTGTACTGTCACACACTTTGTCCAAGGAAGGAAAGAAGAAACTACTAGAGAACTAACTTCTCTAAATGCAATCACTCTTCATAAAGACTGATGAGAAGCATTGAAATTACTGATGTGTCCTGGCTTTGAACAAATGTGAGAATTATGCATTAAAGAATATACTCTTATCATTTAAAATTCTAATAAGGTAGAAATTATATGATTAACAGAATATGAAATGGGAAGGCAAGGGGTGCCTGGGGGCTTAGTCGGTCAAGCATCTGCCTTTGGTTCAGGTCATGATCCCAGGATTGAGCCCTACATCAGGCTCCCTGCTCAGCAGGAAGTCTGCTTCTCACTTTCCCTCTCCCCCACTCATTCTCTTTCTCACGCTCTTGCTCTCCCTCACTCTCTCTCAAGTAAATACATTTTTTAAATCCTTTTTTTAAAAAAGGAAGGGGAAAGCAAGACCTAACATAATTATGCTTATTTCTTCTTTAAAGCAATTATTCTAGTAGCCTGGGGTCAAATGAGGCCATTTAAATGTGATATATGAAGTACAAAGAAATAAGTACACTTAGAGATATAATCACTAAAATTATCAATTAATATTAGGTGACAGGAGGGAAGGATATACATACACACATACAGAGTGGAACATTATTCAGACACAAGAAAGAAGAAAATCCTACCATTTACAACAATATAGATGAAACTTGAGGACATTATGCTAAATGAGATGACCCAGACACAGAAAGACAAATACTGTGTGATCTCACCTACACAGGGAATCTCAAAACAAACAAGCAAACAAACAAACAATAACCACCTCATAGAAGCAGAGTAGAATATGATTACCAGGGCAAGGGAGGGGAGGAAATGGAGAGATGTTAGTCAAAGGGTATAAAGTTGTATTAATGTAGGCTGAATAAGTCTATAGATCTAATGAACAGGAATGATATTGAATATGATATTGAACCTTGGAAACAGGCTGAAATGGTAGATTTCGGAGTCACTCATCACACACCAAAAAAGGTAACTATGTAAGGAGATATGTTAATTAGCTGGACTGTACTAATCATTTCACTAAGTATATATATATATATATATATATATATATATATATATACACACACACACACACATATATATATATAAAATACCATGTTATATATCTTAAATATATATCATTTTTATTTTAGGAAATTAATTTTAATTGTTCATAGTAGGGGTTAATAGATACTCTTTTAAGGTTGTCATTATTAAAATAATTGCTAGGACCCAATTTAAAACTTTTAAGTTTATTATAAGAAACAAAGGAAGTAGGGGTGCCTGGTGGTACAGTCAGGCATCCAACTCTTGGTTTTAGCTCAGGTAGTGATTTCAGGGTTGTGAGATCAAACTCCCTGTCAGGCTCCAAGGTCAGCATGGAGTCTGCTTAAAAAGCTCTCTCTCTCTCTCTCTCTCTCAAATAAAAATAAATAAATCTTGAAAAAAAAAAGAAATGAAAAAAGGAACAAAATGAAAGAACAAATAACAAAGAGCAAGGCATAAGAAGAGAACTGAGAAATAAAATTCACTATTAAACAAAGCAAAAACCCCAGTAATCTGAAAATTTGTATCTCTCTACTAAACAAATGAGTCAAGACTAAGATCAGAACTGACATTATAGAATACCTGAGAAATGATGAAAATGAAAATATTACATATCACCTCAGAGATATTTTCAAAGAAATGTATCAATCACGCTTCATGTGGAAACACTAAAGCAGTTACATTAAAGACAGGAACAAAATAAGAATGCCCTCAATATAACCGTTAGCTAACATTGTTCTGAAAGTACCAGCCACTGTCTTTATTATTCATGGGTGATATTTATCTAAAAACATAAGAGAAACTATCAGAAACCTATAATGACAAACTTCATTAACCTTCCTGTATGGAAACAAACAACTGTATGTCCTAGGTCTTGCTCACCTGTAAAAACTCTTTGATAACAGTAAAATCAAGAAATAATTATAGGCACATAGAGTATGACTACTCTCCAGTATCAAGAGTTGTACAATTAATTTTCTCAAATAAAAATGTGATGATATTTCACTTTTCTTCCTTTTAATTGATATCACCAGCTCTTTTATGCCCCAAATGTTGTACGCCTTGGAAAGTTATATAACAATAACTTTTCCAGAAGGCAAAGTTTTCTTCTTCCGAAAGTGACATCTTTACAATTTAGGTTAAGACCTCTGCAGATTGGTCTTAGAATAAGCCTTACATTCCTAGAATGGAAACCCAATCAAAGGTTTTATGAAAACCAAATTTATGGAGGTCAAATGTTTTATGAAACTGTCTGAAACAAAGATATAAGATGATTTTTCCCTTTCTACCTTCCAGTCTGTTAACTCCATGTTCCTGAGAAAACCCCTAGCCCCCAACCTTGGTATGTCTCTATCTGTCACATATCAATGATGGCATCATGTCCAGTCATTTGTATGGCCAAGTTCAAGAGTGAATAAATATAGATCAAATCCTTCCTAAAATACATGGAAAACAAGATGACCACTTTGTGAAGCAGATTAGGTGATGTTTTCAGCCTGTGCTTATAAAAAGAACATGTAATGTCTTATGAAATAGATAAAAAGGAATTTATACTATTGTGGTTAAAATGGGGAGGAGCTTATTATTGTTGCCAGTCTATATTTGAGCAATGAGGAGTGTTTGAATATGATTAAGGGTTACTTATCTAGCCCCTTCTTAATGTTGGCAGTCACCTATCTCTACAACAAGAATATTTATAGTGGTTTCATTTATAATAGTTTCAAAGTGGAAACAACTGAAAAGCCCATTAACAGGGAGACAGATACTGCTGTATTTCTTGATTCTTCTATATGAATGTATTTTATAGATCAGCTAGACAGTTGAAAGAAGTGACATGTCATACTGTGGAGGAAAGGGACATACTGAGAAGATAAATAACCCAAGTGCCTAGAAACTGCGTCTGAGACAAGAAAAAAGTCACTGCAGTCATCTGAGCTAAGGGAAAACCAGAGGGCATTGGATGGACAAAGCACTAACATGAGGTAGAAGAAAGTCTTAAAATCCTAGATAAAGAATTCAGGTAAGTCAAAAAGCAACTTTTTAATCAAGCTCAGGTATCGGACCAGGATTGGCGTAAGTTCTACCCAATGACAATTATGGTTTTCTGAAAAAGGTACAAAGTTGTTTTTATTTCTTTGAAATTTTCCTCCATAGATGCCACGTCAAACCATGTTTGGTGACACTGATTGTTTAGCTACTTTGCCATGGTGTCATGGCAAGAACAAGACAGAACTCTCAACTTCACCAAGCTAAAATTCAACTTCCCAGCTAGAGACAGGTTATTAAGTTCCTGAGCCTTAGTCTACTAATCTTTAAAATGAGACTAAGAATAAATGGAGTTGTATTGCAGATTAAACAATTAAGCATATAAAGGGCACTTAATAGGTGAGTGCTTCCTTCTTTCATTCAATAAAATTATCTATTGACCTCTAAAAAGCAGAGTGAGAAAAAAGGTATTCTAAGGTCTCTCTTCCTCTTTCTCTCCCCACACCTTCCCTCTTACCTGGTGAGCCCAAGCAACCAGGTGTATTTAATGACAGCTACTTTATTTTTTATTAAGATTTTTTTAAATGTTTAAGTAATCTCTACACCCAACGTGGGGCTTGAATTTATAAACCTTGAGTGTTGTATATGCTACTGACTGAGCCAGCCAGGTGTCCCTAATGACAGCTACATTAATTATAAGTTTGTAGTCCTTGAATGAAAAACAAGTGTGAAAGTTGACACTGTGAAGCAAAACCTAAAATGTTATAATGCGAGTAAAAATTATTGTAGTGCTTCCTGTTGAATACAAACTCTGAAGGGATGATAATCTTGAATGACTAAAAGTGTGTGGATTCAATCTGGGCTACACTAAATGCTCAGCCTAGAAGGGTAATCTCCTTTCTTGTTACCCTTCTCCAGCCAAGTTCAAGTATGTAAAAACATAACTCTCCCTCAGTAAGAAAAGCTTAGGTATGCCTATCTTATGGAGTCACTGAGTTTAAAAATAAAGACCTACAGCTTCAATTATAAGCTTTCAGCTTTTAAAAATTACCTCTCCCTGTTTGAAAGAACTATAATATATAATCAGAATTTTCCAATATTAAAGGTATGGAAATTGTCCAGTCCTAACTTAAATTTATTATTCTTTTCCTTAAGTATAATGGCGGCCAAGTGAAAGAAAATCTCCTACCTAATTATTACCACCTATGTTTAATAAGATGACCCTGAATTTGTGCTCCAATGCTTTAAACTTTTCTTAACATATAATTTTCATGCACTAGTCAAGTATCTCTAAGTGCATCAAGAGATCACCTTAGGGCGCCTGGGTGGCTCAGTGGGTTAAAGCCTCTGCCTTCAGCTCGGGTCATGATCCCAGGCTGGGATCGAGCTCCGCATTGGGCTCTCTGCTCAGTGGCGATCCTGCTTCCTCCTCTCTCTCTGCCTGCCTCTCTGCCTACTTGTGATCTCTGTCTGTCAAATAAATAATTAAAATCTTTAAAAAAGAGAGAGAGAGAGAGAGATCACCTTACTCTTCAAATAGGTTCGTTTTTTCAAAGGGCTTCTTTTTTATCCCAAACCAAATTTGTCATCTTCTCCTCATTATCTATACCTTCTTAAAACTTCTGTATTTCTCATCTTGGTGCCACTAGACTTTCAGCCACTTAGGTTACTTGTTGACTCATACCTTCTGTTGCATTACAGGAGCAATGAGCAATCAAGGTCAGCTGATTCTACCTTCCCACTGCCAAAGAGCCACTTTAGACTTTCATCACCTTCTGGCCTACACCATTCACAACAGTCTTTCCTCAAGGAATTCTGCTTCAAGGCTTCTTGCAACTTAAATTCATTCTACTACCTCAGATTAAAATTCCTGCAGCACAATACTGAATAAATTATTCTTTGCACACTCATTCACTCAAGACACTTTAATGACATCAGTTCAGCTCCTCAAAACACTTTAATGGCACTAAATAAATACATAAGGCCCACAATTAGCCAACCTTGTTTTATACTTCCAGACTTTTCACCATACTGCTGCCTTACTGTCCTATGTAATGACAGCTGAGCCCAATGAAATCGCCCAACATGGCAAAACTACCCAAGGCTTCCCTCCTCCATATCTTTCCTCTTCCTGGTGCCTCCATACAGTCTTCCTTCCCTTTCTATCTTCCTTCACTAGCTGAAATCTTAGAAATGTCTTAAAATCCAACATAAATTCTGTAATGGATTGTCTAACCTCTAGAGTTAGAAATCACTTTGCCTCCCTCTGAACTGCCACACCACATTGACAGTCTCTTTTCAGACTTAACTACTCATTAGAATTATTGATATGCATGTTTCTATTTTTCTATTGTACCTAGATAACCTAGATATGTTCCTCAGTGTCAAGGTCTGCCTGTTGAAAGATAATTCTCCATGAATTGTGTGCTTCTGCATATCTTCCAAGCAGACATTGCTTTTGTTTTAGGCTATCAGTTCAAGGACATTACAGAGTGAACAGTCTTAGAACACAGGCAGTGTCTCCCTTCAGGGCACAGGTCAGACATGTTTCTTTCCTTTAATAAAAGATTCAGGCTTCTGAGCTCAGAGTTCATCTTCCACAACACACTCCACTGTATGGACAGATATTATCTGGCCCTCTTTACATTGTCCTTTGGGAACTGAGACTGAGGACCAGGACAAATGCTGATGCTTGGGTTACCATTCTTGTTGTGAAAAATGAAATCTTTTGTCTCTGATGCAAGAGTCTCATGTCTTCTGTCAGCATCCATGAAATTAGGTAGACTCTGGCAGATAGACTCTAACATGGTTCCCAAAGTCCCCATCTCCTCATATTAATGCCCTGTGATATCCTTTCCCCTTGAGGGTGGGTATTGTTTTTAACTAATAAAATATAGCAAAAATGACAAGGATGTATGTGATTACAAATACGTAATTACATTATGTATATTTGTAATGTCTGTCTCACAAGGAGACTTTCCCTCTTGCTGGTCTTGAGGAAGCAAATGGCCATGTTGAGAAGGTCCACATAGAAAGAAACCGAATGCAGCCTCCAGCTGAGAACTAACAAGAGCTGAGGCCCTCAGTTCACAGCCTGTAGAAAACTGAATGCTGTAGAAAACCAAGTGAGCTTGGAAGCAGATGTATTTCTAGTCAAGCTTCAGATAAGAACACAGTCCTGTCTAATACTCTGATTGCAGCCTTGCAAAGGACTCCACTAGGTCATGCCTAAACTGTGACCTACAGAATCTGTGAAAAATAGATGTGTCTTGTTTTAAGCCACTAATCCTATGGTATTAATTAATAATTAATTGATTATTAATAATTAATAATGTAATGGTATTTAATAATATATTATATTATGATTAATTTTATTGATTAATAATTGACAATAATTAATGATTAATACATAGACTAATTTGTTAGCTTGAAAATAAGGTGAAATATCAGACCCCTCACAGTTCTTGACTGTTTTGTCAACAAGGATTGGATGCTGACAGGCATATGACTTTCTAGAAGAGAGAGAAAGAGAGCCTTGTGGAAAAATTGATGGGAATTGTGGGTAGTCCATGGAAATCGATAAAAAATGTACGACGTTGTTTCCCCCACTATAAGGCAATTGGGTCAACTTCTGGCTAAAGTCAGAAGTCTTGGGTGCAGTGACAACTCTTCCTCCAGAACATGAGGTTCTTTATTTTTCATCCAGTATAAGATGGTGGATGTATTGACCAAATTATATAGTTAACCAGACAATAAGTATTCATCTATTTTATTTCTTATTAACACGGAGGAAATGTTTCTAACCTTCTAACCCAAGAGTTGTAGGCCAGATCTCAAGAAACAGATTCAAAGGCAATCAGCTGAACAGTGATTTTTAAAGAGTTAGTCATTGTTAACTCTCTGGGAAAGGGAACTTCCTCACCAATCTGGCTGTTAGCCTCAGGTCTGCACCACTATAACAACTAATACTACGATTCATTCTGGTGGGGACAGAAGGTGTTGACTTCTCTCAAGCACCCATTTATACTGTGAATATAAGGAAGAAAATTAGCAACTACCCTAGGCAGGAATTCATAGCCTCACAGTCATACTTAAAAAATGGTAACTATCTGATTGATGGAAATTTTATGCCTCACTCCATTGCCTGAAGCAAAGTCGTTGGTCAATGAAACTGTTGGGCATGGGCCTGGTTCACAGATAGATGAGCTAAGTTGAAGCCCAGTTGTGCCCACTGAGCTGCTACAGCTGTTCAGCTTCCATGACAGCTATGCAAAACCAAAATGCACACACTTGCTCTGGTCAATGGGCATAATAACTAAAGGCCATTTTCACAATCCTGGTTACTATTCCCCTTGATAAAGTATTTTATTGTTACTGGCTCTTACATTGGAGCCCATGGCCTAATTATTTGGTCTGTCACTTAGAAACTACAGACTGGCAAATTAACATACTCTTATTTAGGGCCATGAAATGTGAAAACAAATCATGCTGCTAATGGAACCATCTGGGTCACTCATGTAGAAGCTATGTAAGAGCCTATTCTCTGATGAAACCAACTGAAAACAAGTTACTGATTAAGTCTGTACCACCCAGATTGTTCCCACTGCTGCCTGGATTCATCATCACACTGGACATGGCAACATATCCACCATATTACACAGGGGAAAATAAATAAATAAATAAAGGATGTCATGTTCTTTGAAGCAAAGTCATCACTGCACAAGAGACTTCTGTCTCTTCCCAAAGTTGACCCAATTGTCTTACAGTGAGGCGAGCAACATTGCACAGGATATGGCCCCCAATTATTCCTGGAAGATCAACTACATTAGGCCCTTAACTACCTCTCAGGGGTATGGGTGGAACCTCACTGCTGTGGACACTTTTTGGTTTATGTGTTACTTTTCCAGTCTGACCAGGAGAATCTAGCCACACCAGCCTGGTAGTTAAAACTAAACTGAGTCATGTTTTTAGTTCTCTGGATCATTTGCATTTCAACATTGTTGTGCATTTATCACCAAAGCCACTCAATAATGGGCTAATAGTCAAGGTATACAAGGCATTGCTAAAAATAATAGAACAATCATCCAGCAACTAGTGGAGCTTAACAGCTGAGTGTGGTCAAAGGAGGAGACCCTCAAAGAGAGCCCTGCTAAAACCACTGCCAGATGAGAGTGACTATGGGTATACCTAAGGTTGAGCTCAGTAAGGAACAGTATCAGAAGGATAACACTGCAAGAGAAATAAAGTCCACAAAAATAATTCAGTCAGTCACTTAAAAAAATAATAATAACAAATGAATAACAGTAACAAGTCCCAAGATCAGGAGGGGGCCACCAGTACCAAGAGTTGTATATGGTATTATCTAAAATCCTCAGTTTCCAACACAAAGCTACAAGATTTGCAAAGAAATACTCAAGTAATACCTGTACACCAGGGAAAAGGCAGGCAACACCAAATGTGAGACTTACCAGATACCAAATTTAAGAGAAAAAGTCTCCTATGTAGTGATTATGAATATATTCAACAGTCTAAAAGAAAACTATATTAAAGAACTAAAGGAAGATATAAGGACAATGGACAATGGCACATCAGATAGGGAATATCAATAGAGAGAGAGATACTATAAAAAAGAACCAAATGGAAATTCTGGAGTTAAAAAGTACAATAACAGAAATGTAAAATTCATAAAGGGACTCAGAATATGTGAATGGCAAAAGAATAAGCGAACTTGAAGATAGATCAATAGAGAATATCAGTCCAAAAAAATAGAGTCAAATAAGAATAAAGAAAAAAGAAGACAGAAATGCAAAACACTATAAAGTGCACCTACATATGCATAATGGAAGTACTAGAAGGAAAAGAGAGAGAAGAAGTGGCAGAAAAATATTTGAGAAAATAATAGCTGAAAACTTCTCAGTTGTACTAAAAAACAGTAAGCTACACATCCAGGAACCTCAACAAACTCCAAGTGGAATAAAGACAAAGAGGCCCATAAACAGATTCACTGAAGTAAAAATGCTGAAAGTCAAAGACCAGGATAAACTCTTGAAAACAAAAAGAGAAAAACAACTCATTTTTACAAGGGAACCCCAATAAGATTCACAATCAACTTGTCTGCAAAAACAATGAGGACCAAAACGCAGGAGGATATCATATTCAAAGTATTCAAAGGGGAAAAAAACTTGTCAACCAAGAATCCTATATCTAGCAAAGCTATCTTTAAAAATTAAAAGCAAAATAAAGACATTTCCAGATGAACATTAACTGAGAGAATTTGTTGTTAGTAGATCTGCCTTATATGAAATACTAAAGGAAATTATTCAGGCTGAAGTGATCTCAAACAGTAATTAGAATTCATACCCAAAAAATCAACAAGCATTGGTAAGGTAACTATGTACTAATAAAAGGTTATATAAATATATATTCTCCTTTCTTCTCTTATTTAAAAATCAATTGTATTAAAAAATGTTTATAATATACTGTTGGGTCTATAACATATGGACATGTAATAAAATTGTTAATAACACAAAGGAAATGGATACGAGCAAAACTGTATTGAGCTAAGAAAACTATTCCAGAAAGTAAATCAAGTCCAGAAGGACATGCAAAGAGAACAAGAAATAACAAATACAAATATTAATATAATGAAAGCTATATAGACTCGTGCTCTTTTCTTCTCTTAGCTTCTTTGAAAGACAAAATTATGTAAAGTAATAGTTACAATATTCTGTTTTTTGTGTGTTTGTTGCATTTATAGACTTAATATGTATAACAATAATACCACAAGAAAAGAGAAAAAAAGGAAAATAGATCTTATGTAGAACAATAATTTCACAAAAAGGGGTAAAAAGAATGACATTCTTATATCTCACTTGAAAGGTTAGAATAAATGTGAAGCTGATTCTGATTGTTAAGACTTATATGGTAAGCTCTAGAACAACCACTAAGAAAATAGTTCAAAAATATATAGTGAAGAAAATCATTAATGGAATTAAAATGCTACATTAGACAATATTCACTTAATGCAAAAGAAAACTTAATGAAAGACAAAAGAGAACAAAAAAGATGTGAAACACCTAACTAAAAGTAAAAGTGTGACATAAATTTAACTGTTATTGAAAAATAACATTAAATGTGAATAGATTAAACAATCCAATCAAAAGGCAGAGACTGTCAGATTGAATTAAAATATAATCCAGGGGGCACCTGGGAGGCTCTATAGGTTAAGCATCTGCCTTCAACTCAGGTCATGATCTCAGAATCTTTGGACTGAACCCCAGTCGGGTTCCCTGCTCAGTGAGGGTCTATTTCTCCCTCTTCCTCTGTCTCTCCTCCACCCCCCACTAGTGCTCTCTCAAATAAATAAATAAATATTTTTTTAAAAATGTGATCCAAATATATGTTATCTTCAAGAGACATATTTTACTTTGAAATACACAGAGATTGAAAGTAAAAGGATAGAAAACAATGTCCCATGCAAACAGCAACCACAAGAAAGATGATGTGGCTATACTACTATAAAACAAAATAGACTTTAAAACAACCACTACAGTTATTAGAGATAAAGGACACTTTATAATAATAAAAGGATGTATCCATCAGGAAGATATAATAATTATAAACATATATGCATCTAATAACACAGCACCAAAATATATAACACAAAACTGACAGAAATAAAGTAGTAAATATGGGCTGCCTGGATGGCTCAGTAGGTTAAGCACCTGACTCAGTTTTGGCTCAGGTCATGATCTCAGGGTCATGAGCTGGAGCTCCACCTTAGGCTCCACACTTAGCATGGAGTCTGCTAGAGATTCTCTCCCTCTCCCTCTACATTTGTCCCTTCCCCCATTTGCACTCTCCCCACCTCCACTTCTCATTCTCTCTCTTTCTCTCTGTCTAAAATAAATAATTAAATAAAATGTTCTTTTAAAAGAGAGAGATGAAAGGAAAAATAGACAATTCAACTGGATAACCACATGCAAAACAATAAATACATTTCTTTAAGGAAGATACATGCAAATGTCCGTGAAAAGATTCTCAACATTATCTGTCATTGCATTAGAAGAATCCAAGTCAAAACTGCAGTGAGACACCACTTTATACTCACTAGGATGACCAGACTCAAAAAGTCAGTAACAAGTGTTGGGGAGAATGTGGAGAAATTATAATCCTCATATACTGTTGATGGGAACACAGAATGATGCCACCACTTTGGAAAGCATTCTAGCAGTTCCACAAAAGATTAAACATAGAATTACCATATGATCAGCAAAATATATATGTATATATACATATATATATCAAAAAATGAAAACCTATGTCCACATAAAAACTTGTACATGAGTGTTTATAGAAGCATTATTTATAGTAGTCAAAGATGGAAACAGACCAATTATCTATCAGCTAATGGAAGGTAAAACAATATGTGGGATAGCCATATAGTGGATTGTTTGGCCATTAAAAGGAATAAAATATTGATACATGCTACAACATGGTTGAACCTTGAAAACATGATGCAAAGTGAAAAAAGATATTGACAAAAGACTACATCTTATATGATTACACATATTTAAAATATCCAGAATATGTAAACCTATAAAGACAGAAAGTAGGTGTGATTGGGTTGCTTGGTTGGTTAAGTGTCTACCCTCTGCTCAGGTCATGATCCCAGGGTCCTGGGATCGAGCCCCACATCTGCTCTCTGCTCTTCCTTTCCCTCTCCATCCTACCCCTGCTCACTTGTTCTCTCTGTCTCTGCCTCTCTCTCTCTCAAGTAAGTAAAATCTTCTTAAAAATTATTTTAAAAGGGAAGAAAGCATACCAATGGCTGTTTAGGGTTGGAAGCTGAGAAGAATGAGGCTGGTTTGAGGGTTAGGGATAGCTAGAGGATATAAGATTTATTTTTTAAGGTGATGAAAATGTTCTATAATTAACTATGGTGATGGTTGCACATATCTGTGAATATACTAACAACCAGTAAAGTGTACATCTTAAATGGGTGAATTGTGTGGTATATGAATTATATCTCAATAAAAGTTTTTATAAGTTTATAAATAAATAACTGATTGGATTCAATCCACATACCTTAGTGAAACAGTTTGGTCCCGGAGTATGGCTGTTCACAAAAAAGCTCATCTTCTCTTAGATGCTTCCTGGGCAATGAACAGAATTAAAAATATATGATATTATATAGATCTATTTGAAAATTCAAGATTTTGGCCCAATGGTTCCCGTACATGACACTTCTTTCCCTTAATGGTAACCTCAGTCTAGCCTGCTTGGTTCAATCTCCAGGGAGCAGCCCAGCCAAAATAAAGGATAAAGAATTCAAAGGTAACTCTGGTTCAGCCACCTGGATTCTCTCATTGGATTGATACAGCTTTCAATTGTAAATGTCAGTACAATGACTACTTGCTTGAAAATCCCTCTAAAGGGACCCCACAAGGTCAAAGTGGAATTTCTAATAGTTCCCCATACATTTTATAAAAATCTCCTTGCCTGTTTTACATCTGACTTTTCCAGAGAAAATGTAGGGGATGCATGAAATAAAGGTGAGGTTACATTTCATGGAATGGGATGCACCAATTTTGTGGAGGTATAAATTGACCAACAACCCCAGCACCTGATGGAGAACTACTTACGTACCTTGGGAGGTACAGTGGAAAAGAGTATTAATTATCTTGGCCTTTAGAAAAGTCCTGAAACCTTCTTTTTTAAAGACCATCTGGGGTAATTCTCCCTGTTACAAACTCCTTAAATTTAACAGACTGCTGGGCCTGGTGACCTCCATCTCTACAATTTGATCTCCATCTTGTACAAGTCAACATGGTAACTAAAGAGGAAAGCTATCTGGCTTTCCAAGATTTCTGGATGATTTCATGGGGTTTGTTCAGCTAGTTGAATCTGGGACCCCTGAGGTCACGACTGGTCAGTATTGGAGGCTGGCCTCATCCTACTTCCTAGAAGTCCTATTGACAGACTGGAGTCCTGTTGACTTGGAATTGTACCAGAAACAGCCACACATGGCTGTTTCTTCCTGTACATCCCACACAAAACACCTGGCACCATTTCCAGATGTCTTTCCAACTCCCATTCCCACAGCCATTGATCCATCATCCCAAGAGACAGACAAATGACATACAGCTGGTGACAGGGACAGATAGGACAAGTTGAATCCACTGCCATCAGACGGTTTCTCCAAAAATAATACTAAACTCAATTATTTAAACCAAACTGGGAAACTAAGGTCAACCAGTCAGCTACAAGACTGTCCACCTTTACCCCCAAACTGATAGAAATCCAACTGGAGGTCCAAGAAACTGTTAAAAAAAAAAAAATTCCAGGGATAACATATGTGGAAGCCATTATTAACTTGCCTCCCTACTGAAAACATGGTGACATGCATCATAGCAGTGGGAGGTTGACAGGAGGCCATAAGAAATCTCCAACTTTGTAAGGAAATGCCACCAGTAAATTATGGAGCTTTCGTTTCAGATGAATGTGGAAATCTCTTCCAATGAGTCTACCAGGGGATTATTCTGGAGAAGCCTCCAGAAGAGAAACTGACTTGTTATTTATGTTCACTCTTCAGGCAGTATCCCGTATGATAAGAGTCACCCAATTTAAAAAGGTGAGACAAATTTTGACCCTGACTTTAGCTGAGTGCTCACCATTACCACCTTGGCCCTGGAAACCCTTCAGATCAACACAACTCATGGAAGATGTTGTCATGGAGGACAGAATTGCTACAGGCTTCCTCCTTGCAGGCAAGGTAAGGTTTGTACAATTGTTGACATATCCACTCTACCTGGATTTATGCCTTAGTCTGAATACAAAAGCCAACATGGTAACTAAAGAGGAAAGATCTCTGGCTTTTCAAGGTTTCTGGATGAGTTCATGGGTTTGTTGAGTTACTTGAGTCTGGGACCCCTGAGGTCATGATTGGTCAATATTGGTGGCTGGCCTCATGCCGCTGCCTACAAGTCCTGTTGACAGAGTAGAGTCCTGTTGAAAACAGTTTCAATTAAATGTTCTCTGAGACAGATTAAGTGGATTTGGTCCCAGCTTCTGTTGGTCAGATTAATCAGAGTGGCAATGGAGTGGGTAAATTTACCAAAAGCCAGGATGGTATAGAAACAAGGAGTGGCTATTATTTAAAAAACAAGATTTTCCCCCCGTGGGTCTCTCTGATTTCTGCACATAGCTGTTTTTGTTGTAGGATGTTTGTGTAGTGAACAGTTTTGGAAGATAGGGATGGTGTGTCCCTTTGGAACAAGGGGCATGTTTGCTTACAGTTCAATAGAAGAAGGATAACATCTCATTCTAGGACAAAGGGTAGGAATGCTTATTGCTCATTAAAAAGATCCTAGTTTCCTAGGCTCAGGGTTCTGTAATGGAACCTGGATCATCAGGGTCTCTTGGCTCTCTTCATGTGGCCCTGTGAGGACTGGGCTTCAGGGACTAAAGGCGAATTCTGGTTACTGCTATTACTATGACTAAGAAAACCATTTGTTTCTGACACAAGAATCTCGTGTTTTCTGCCAATGCCTAGGAAATTTTGGTAGGCTAAATTTGACAGTTAAGAGTTTGTTCATAGGCCCTTCACAGGTCTTGACTGTACCTGTGGCCCACTTACCTTTTTGTACTCTATTCCGTCTAGATCTGATGAGTAAGTAAAGGAATCTGCATGTGAACACCCAAATATAGACATACTGTCCACAGGTCAAATCCATGCCTCTAATTATATATATATATATATATATATATATATATATATATATATATATAAAATAGGTACAACATAGGGTATTAAATATATGATTGGATATGGTCTATGGGAGAACAAAATATCATTTCTAAAATATGCTTACCCACGCAAAACCTTCCACCTAGCAAGGCTATTCATTCCAGCTCTCACAAACAATCGCCAAAGCTAAATTCTTTGTAGCTTGATCCTTAGCAGTCTCTAGGTCTGCTAAAATTAACACACTAATGTCCAGGACAGCTCAACTTTAGCACATCGAAGGTTCTCATTCCCATTCTTTCTTCCCTTTCTCTCTCCCCTACTTTCTTTGTATTCTTACAATTCTTGGCATAATGAGAAAAAGAATAACAATGATGATATCTGAACCCTAATGAACGATTCATCAGAGCAGCTCCAACCATCATTT
Organism: Mustela putorius furo; assembly: GCF_011764305.1. Lineage (NCBI taxonomy): Eukaryota > Metazoa > Chordata > Mammalia > Carnivora > Mustelidae > Mustela > Mustela putorius. The sequence goes on from NW_025422022.1 coordinate 7,542,945, forward strand.
CATCGAACATATACACAGAGTCAGCCACATTAAGGGTAAAAACAGATTTCTTTATCCCACGCAAGGCTTTGCATCCAAAGATAAAATGCTTGTTGACTTCCACACCTTCTGGGAGAATTAGAAAGGCAATGCGTTGTCTATTTTTAAGTAGTCTCTTTTAAGTTTCATTTAAAAAACAACTAACAGCAGATCACGATAGATTTGGAAAGATGATTCATCTCAGTTCAGCATGGGTCAGATGAGCAACTTCCCACTGTGGTCCAGGAAGCTGTGCTCCAGCATGAAACAGCTTGAGATGAACAGCGTTAGGCTAGGCCACAGTCAACGGGGAGCTGGAAAGAGAGTATGACCAACACACAGGAAGCTATCGGGTGTGGGCCACTCAGACCGAGGTTCCCTCCTTCTTCTGCTTTCTTCTACACTGAGGGTCAGCCTCATTCTAGGGATCAGACTAGTAGCTGCTACGCTAGTTTCCATCTGTTCAAAATAAAATAAAATAGGACCAACAGCCTCCCCCTTGTTCGTCAGTAACCTTCTTGGCCTTGAGGGGAGAGGAGAGATGTCACCACAGTGAGATCACGTCACTCCTGGGGGAGCAGCCAGCCTTCCTCCTGAGAGTCATGAGAAGCAGTCTTTTCTCCATGCCCTTCTCCCAAGCGCCCCCCACCCCCAGCCACGGTCTATGTCAAGTACCTAAGAGTTGTTCAAGAAGAGAGACGGAGAGGGAGAAGCTTGGATCCCACAAGTGCTGGAATGACCCCCTTATCTGTTCCACAGAGGCCCAGTGAGGCTGGCTTATTCAACGTTCAGCAGACTCTGAAATCTCAGATAAAACATGCTGGGCAAATACCAGGAGCTGATTCCTATTGTTTATCTCACTCTCTTCGGCTTTCGAATCAGCTTCAAGTTTCCACAGGATCAAAATTTCTCATGAAATGTGGGGTGTCAAGCAACTCTCCTTAAAAATGTTTCAGCCCGGGGGCACCTGGGTGGCTCAGTCCATTAGGTGAACAATTCTTGGTTTCAGCTAAGTCATGACCTCAGGGTCCTGAGATCGAGCCCACATCAGGCTCTGCACTCAGCGGGGAGTCTGCTGGAGACCCTCTCCCTCTGTACCTCCCCACCCTTATTTATTTATTTATTTATTTATTTTAAAAATGTCTAGGCCCGAGTGCCAGGGTGGCTCAGTCGGTTAAGTGTCCGACTCTTGGTTTCAGCTCAGGTCATGATCTCAGGGTCGTGGGATCGAGCTCCATGTCCAGCTCCACACTTACCATGAGTTCTGTTTGTCTCCTTTTCCCCTCACACTATCTTTCTCCCTCTCTCTCTCAAATAAATAAGTAAATCCTTTTAAAAAAGGGGGGGGTCAGAGACCATCTTCAGTTGTTTCCAAATTTAGGGTTTACTGAAGCACGCCCCACGAAAATTGTAAAGGAGAGTGAACTGGTCTTCATACTTTGCAATAGTGACATCATCTGCATAATGCAAAATCAAATTTTCAAACCAGGCCCTGCCAATCCTTCTCACCTATCCCACAGTCACTTTGTTTCCATTTGAACTAGTTCCATTTCCGTGAGCATTTGTGGCTCAGAATTGAAAATATACTCTCCGACTCCACATTTGAAGAACCCCTTTAAAACAGGTGTGTAAGTACCTTGTTCTTAAACTGTTAACCTTACCAGTGAGGGCACTTCTCTCCCATTTGTGGATTTTACCTGCATGTGTGAGGACGCCTGTGGGAGTCCTCATTTGCCACAATTTTCTGCCAGAAAACTAATAATCAAATCAGTAAGTGGATCACTTAGCCCCAGAGCCTGCTTCAATCTAAGGATCGCAACGCACTTCTTTTTGAAACTTTGATTACAACAAGCAAGGATTGAAAAGGGGCCAGACCCTAAAGGCCACCGTGAAGAACTCTGAAAGCCAAGTTCTCCCAGCAGCACGTTGCTGTTTCTTCTGAGAGTGGGATGGAAGCTGGAGGTTTCTCCAGACTACAAGGGTCTGCACCAACCCAGTCAAAGGAGTTGAGAAGAGAAAAACTTTCAAGTCCTCTGACCTCTGTCTCCAAGTCTTCAGCCACAGAAGTTAGGACCAAAGAACATTCTCAGGCCCATGGAACCCTGACCAAAATGGATTTTCCATCCAATGCTGTTAGAGCCTTAGGTCAGCTCATACCCTCTCAGCGCCTTTGTTAAATATGGTATCACAACCCATGAGGGACCTTTTTTAAAAATTTCCCCAGGAGTGACTTTTTCTTCCCTCCCCATCTTCCCCCAGAGTTTTCTTTTGTTTGAAAGTGCAACCTCATTTTCAAAAATCCCTTGAATGAAAAACCATGAACATCAATTTTAGAAAACATTCGGGTTATGAAAGTGGCCACATTTGTTGATTTCTTAAATCAAGCTGAAGTTCTCTCCCCGTTACTGTATGGTAAGCCCTGGGGCTCCATTCAGATAAGTGTGCTGTGTTTCACTGCCAAAAAAAACATCCGTTTTTTTCCTCCAGTCACCATAAACCAACCACCCTAGAAAAACCTGCTTTGTTGTCCTGAAGGAGCTATTATTGTTCAGAATATTTTACATGTAAGTGAAACCTGAGCGTTGTTCTTCCTTTGTCTTATCATTTGTCACCGCAAACTTCCATTTTTCTTTATTCCTTCACGTTTAGCACCTGAGTACTTATGGGATCTGCAAAAGTACATATTGAAATATGCAAATAGTATATAGCATGTGAGTGTCAGATGCATGGAAATTAAATCAAATACAGGGAAGGAGACAAGGAACCGAGTGCATTAAAGCTAACTTTATGGCCCCAAGCTGTAGATAAATTGTGGTCTGTGGTAGTTAAACAACAGCTGTTCAGATTTAAAATAAAATTATGATAAGGATCCCCAGAAGATAACACTTCTTGAGGTAACGGCATTTACCTCAATGCATCTGTTAGCAACCGACACTGACAAGAGTGTTTATGTGAAGGTTTATTCCCATTTGTCTGCCTGTGTTCCATCATTCTCCCATTTCCAGTGGCGAACAATTCTCACGCGGTGGAACTGACATTTGGGTCCTAGCACAAGCTTTTCCTCCGTGCCCAGGCAGGTACATTTCTGCATCAGCTGCCGTGGTCCATCATCGCGAGGGAATGTCATCAGGAGCAGGACCCAGGGCTGCCGTGCAGGCAGGAAACCAGCAGGGAGAATGCTCCTGTAGCAGGGGTCCCTCCATTCAAACCCAGTCATCCCTAGACTCGTGGTGAGCAGTAGTTCTTTAAGAGCTTTACACCCAATAAAATGTAAACTTTTATATATTTTCTTCATTTACTGTGCAAGAGGTTTATTGCAGACACGTAGGAAACCACCCAGATGGAGTGGTAGCAGCCATTTCTCTCCACACTTCAGACCTCTGGATGTTCAACTTCGGGCCAGTCTGTTTGCTCACTCTCTCTGTGTCTCTCTCTCCTGACTTGCTTCATCTTTTGCGCCCTGGAGATCTAAAGCTCTGTCCGCTCCCCTCTCCTTCAACACCATCATACCCACCAACGTGTGTGTCCATAGCAGAGAGGCTGGACAAGGAAAAACAAAACTCTCCTCTGTCATGTTCTTCTGTAAATACAACTTGCCGAAGCGCAAAGAATGCATAAATTCTTTCAACAATTTCTACTTTGTTTAAAAGATGATATAGGGGCACCTGGGTGGCACAGTGGGTTAAGCCACTGCCTTTGGCTCAGGTCACGAACTCAGGGTCCGGGCATTGAGCCCCTGTTCGGGCTCTCTGCTCAGCAGGGAGCCTGCATCTCTCTCTCTCTCTCTCTGCCTGCCTCTCTGACTACTTACAATCTCTCTCCTTCTGTCAAATAAATAAATACTATCTTTAAAGAGCACAATATTAATTCAGGTGCTTTAAGGATAATCAAGAAATTAATTTTGAACGTATAGCTTTCACACAAAGCTGAAATGTAGAAAGATAAAATCTAAATGTAAAGACAGCTTCTGCATGCCAAGAAAAATCCTAATTGGGGGGGGGGGCGTTCAAACACAAGTGACTTTTGAAACACTGTATTTTTTCTTAAAAATGTCTTGAGAGAGAGATTGTGTATGCACATGTGCACTTAATTCCGAGCAGGGGATCAAGAGAGAGAGAGAGAAAATCTTAAGCAGGCTCCACACCCAGGACAGAGCCAGACCCAGTGCTCTCTGTCTCCTGACCCTGAGATCATTGAGCTGAAATTAAGAGTCAGACACTTAACCGACTGACCCACCCAGGCGCCCCCAAAGTTAATTTCATTTTTAAAGGTTCACTATTATTTTAGGACTAAAAATTCTTGCCTATTAAAAAATTACAAAGTTCATTTAAGAATGCAGTGTCTCAGGGCCCCTGGGTGGTCAGTTGGTTAAACCAGCCTCCTTGTGATTTTTGGTTCAGGTCATGACTTGGGTTCTGAGATCCAGCCCCATATGGGGCTCTGCACTTGGCAGTCTGCTGGAGATCCTCTCTCTCCCTCTCCCTCTGCCCCTCTTCCCGCTCATGCTTACTCTCTTTCACTCTGATAAATAAATAAATAAATTTAAATTTATTGAATTAATAATTATTAATTTATTTAATTTTTATTAATTATTTTTAATTTATTAAATTTGTAAAGTCAGTGACTTGAAATGTTACAGTGTGGGTTATTTTGACTTTTTTAAATTTTTATTCATTGATTTGATGGAGAAAGAGGGATCACAAGTAGGCAGAGAGGCAGGCAGAGAGAGGAGGGGAAGCAGGCTCCCCACTGAGCAGAGAGCCTGATGCGGGGCTCCATCCCAGGACCCTGAGATCCTGACCTGAGCCAAAGGCAAAGGCTTAACCCACTGAGCTACTCAGGTGCTCCTGATTTTAACTTTTTTAATAATAAAAATTTTTAAATTACCTTATTGCATGTTCTATAAGAATAAAATCTCTTCTTAGCCATGGTAAAGTCCAATTGCAGATTTTAAACTTCATTGAAAAATGTATTCTCCAAAAAAAAAAAAAAAAATGTATTCTCCAAAGAAGCTCAATAATAGGACGGTGCCTCTCTTTATAGTTAACCAAATGACTGAAGTAAAAAGTGGACTAAATATGCAACTGCACTTTAATGTAAGGTAAATAAGAAATGCTATGGATTCATATATATGTATTAGCTAATTATTAACCTGTTTAAAATACCATTGTGAAGTGTAATGAATTGTAGATTCAACAGAATCCTCAGCATTACAGACATTTAAGCCAAACAAATGAATAAGTAAATATTGAAACCACGTAGAAAAATCAAGTGAACCCAGTCACTGCTAGAAAACATAAAGCATGTAATTCACAAAAGAAATGCAATTGTCCTTTAAGACAGTAAGAACTATTACTAAAAATTATCGCTCTTTATATCACACAGATAAATATAAGCTATACACACTAAATTCTGCTTTCCACAGTTGTTAGCCAGGGTTTACAATGATCTGAATATGAAGACAACCAAGACAAAAACTCGTCTTTTTACACCTGCCAATGTGTATATTAGAAAATAAAAGCTGTCCAAGTGAAGAAAATGGCTCTGCTCAGAGTTTAAAGCACCCTACTGGATAGCCTGCTAAACACCATTAGGAAAACAAAAGTTCTCTGCATCAAAAGACAAGTAAAAAGAGAAACCACAAAACAGGATGATTGTACGTATAATCCAGTGGTTTTACACCTAGAATATGTAAGGTACCCCTATGCTATAGACTGAATGCTTATATCCTCCCAAAATTCATATGTTGTAATCCTAATCCCCAAAGCATTGATATTAGAAGGTGGGGTCTTTGGGAAGTAAGTAGATTCATGAGGATGGGATCTTCCTAAATGCCTTTTAGAAAAAGACCCTACAGAGCTCCCTTGGGCCTTCTGCCATGTTAAGAGCACATTGAGAAGATGGCTGTCCATGAAGCAGGAAGTGAACTCTCACCAGACCCAAATGGGCCAGTGCCTCTGTACATGACTTCCCAACCTCCAGAACTACAAGAAATAAATTTCTCTTGTTTATAAGCCACCCACTCTATGGTATTCTGTTATGGCTCCCCAAACGGACTAGGACACACTACAAATCAATTAAAAAAGACAAGTCAGTAGAAAAATGGACAAAGTGTAAAGAAATTATACCACTTTGATTTCCTTTTAATACAAGACTCATGATACAAAGTTAAAAAAATAATGCAAACAGAGAATTCATGGGAGAGAAAATTCTAATAGAAAGATTTTTTGAAAGTTGAATTTCAAGAATAATTATAGATATGAAAACTAAAACCAGGAGATCTCATACTCACCAGACTGACGACAATTTTCCACTTCTGACACCAAGCTTTGTTGGCAAGTATATGGAACGACAGGGGCTAACATACATAGCTGATGGGAATATAAATGGATACATGCAATTTGGAGAAAATTCTGGGCTATATTTAGCAAATTTGAAACTATTCACAACCTGTGTCTCAGCAACTCCAAAAGACAAACCTGGAGAAATTCTTGTCCATATGCCCCAGGAGACATCTGCTAGAATTTCCATAGCAACATTGCTAAATAACAAGAAACTAATATATGTTAAAGGATATACCCATCAAGGTTATAATGCAGAAAAAACTGTGATGTATTTGTGATCATTTTCAAATAGCAGATATAATACATGTGTAGATATGTAAAGAGAAAGAGACTGACGTATCAGCATGAGTAAATTTCATGAACAGAAAGTTGAGAGAAAAAAGGAAGTTAGAAGGACAAGTACAGGTCAATAATATTTATATGAATTTTCAAAATCCATGCAACAGAGCACTATGGGGGTGTCTGGGTGGTTCAGTCAGTTAAGCACCTGACTTCAGCTCATGTCATGATCTCAGGGTCCTGGGATGGAACCCCACATTGGGATCTGCACTCAACAGGGAGTCTGTTTTTCCCTCTCCCTCTGTCCGTCCCTCTGCTTGTGCTCGCTCTGTCTCTCTGTCTCACTCTCAGACAAATAAATAAATACTTTTTTTTAAGAGAACTATGAATTGCTTATTAATACAAACATAAATTATAAAAATATAATTAAATATATGGAGATGATAGATACCAAATTCCGGAGCAAAATGATATCAGTTGGAGAGGGAGAAGAACAGAGCAAGGGGATAGAGGCTTTAATTGGACCTTTAATGGTTTATTTTTTAGGCTAGGTGAAGAGTACTTTGGTGTTCACTATATTATTCATTATGATTTTTGTTTACTTAACACACTTCATGATTTAAAACTAAAAATGCCATCTCTCAACCCTTAACATGATCTTTCAGGGTTCCCTCTAAAATATATAAATAAAGACAAATAAAAAGACAACATTCAAAATAACATTTGTATTAGCTTTCTAGAGCTGCTATAACAAAATACCATAGGTTGAGTGGCTTACACAACAGAAATATATTTTTCAACAATTCTGGAGATTGGAAGTCCAAGGTCAAAGTGTTGATAGGGTTGATTAATGTTGAGTCCTATCTCCTTGGCTTGTAGATGACCACTGTGTCCTCACATAGTTTTTCCTGCAGGGCTCAGATTCCTAGTGGCTCTATGTGTGTCCAAATGTCCTCTTCTATAAGGACAGGTCACATTGGGTCAGGGACCCAGCCGCAAGACCTCATTTAACTTTAATTACCTCTCTAAAGAGCCTATCTCCAAATGTGGTCACGTTTTTGAGCTCTTGGGGGTTAGGATTTAAACATCTGAATTTTGGGGGAACATATATTAGCCCATCACAATGTTGATATCTAAGATCAATAGACAAATAACATTTATTATAAGGACAATGGAGGGGTTTGAGAATAAATAATCAAAAGCAGGAATCAATACAGTATGGTCCCACCCTCACCCCTCAAAGGTAGTAGGAAGATTGTTCACCTCCCATTGTGCATCCTTACTTGAGATCTAAGGTCCAGCCACAGTGTTTGTATTGAGAATGCCAAACCATTTTCTAAAATTTTCTTTTGTTACCTGAAATATGTAGTATTTTGTATTTCTTTGAGACTTTAAGGGGGTGATTATTCCCCTCATTCAGCAATATTTTCCCGTTAGCATTTTTCTGCTTTCTCATTTTCATAAAAAGACAAATTAGGTCAGAGTTAAGATCTATTCTACCCCACCCCCCCTTCCATCCCCAAAGCAAGTCTATCCAGAGCCAGTGAAACACATGAAAAACTCCATCTCCCAGAATGCATTGTACCTGGTAAGAACTACACCTCCCAGTAGGCAATGTACCTCTGCAGTTTTTCCCAAATGTCTGCACCATTTTTATTTTATTTATTTTTTTTTAGCTACATTCTCTAAATGGATATATAAAGTGTATAGGCAGAAATAGCATCTGCAGTGGAATAAAAATCAGACTGTCTTCAGAAAATTTTTCCCTTCAGCCCTAAATGCCAGAATACAGTGGAACATTGTTTACAGTATTTTGAGACAGAGGGGGAGAAAGTCCTATGACCCTTGAGTTTATACCCAGCCAAGTTTTATTTGATGGGCAGAAGGCAACAGAAAGAACCTCTATCATAGGGCAGTTTATTGGTCTTTACTAATTAAACAAAGCCATAGCTTAGCTTTTTCAATATACATTTTAAAAATGCAAGAGAAATCGTTACACAAGAACGTTGTTTTCAAATTGATTCTGCAGCCAAGGAACAGAGCTTTTCCCTGAGATGTTTCATCCAACTGTTTCTTTGCTGCTTCTGATGCTGTTAATTTCCCAGCATCACCCACTGTTCTAAATTCTTGGCTGTTCTGATGACTCCTTAAAACAAGAAGTAATGCTGTTCTGTGCCAGCATTTACTAACAATGACCAAACTTTTCACATGGCCGATACAGAAAGTGCTCTTTTTGCCCTGCACAAAAGCAGAACTGCCAAGGCCAGCATAAAGGCCATTTTCATTGCCAAATCTCTTGGATATTGATTTTTTCTTCTGCATCTTTCAAATGTATACTGAGAAACCTAAGTGTGGTTTTATATATAATTAGTAAAGGCCAATAAAGTGGCCTATAACATTTCCCATCTGACACAAATCCCTCTCTATGAGCAACTTTCTTATAAGACTTGAGAATATTTCTACTTAATTATGATTTTAAAACAGTGTATTCAGTGGTATTGTGAGGTTTCAATTGCAATGAATAAAATCCGCTCTAGCTAGTTTTTAGCACAAGCAGGTTTATTACAAGTTTTAAATGGTTTCTTAGATTGTTGAAAAGGCTGAGGAAAGAGCCTCTCAGTCAGGTTTTAGGAACGACTCCCAACGTTACGAAACTCATCATCAAAGGAGGCTCTTCTGTCATGAGAAAGCCTCTTGCCAAACGAGGAAGCTGCCGCCTCCTGATCTCCACCACCACGACCCCAATCGAGAAGCCTGCTTTGATCTCTACCAGCAAAATGGGTCCCCTCTCCACCCACTCCCAACTCTCTAGTCAAACAACTATTAAGACTCCTACTGATGCTGTAGCAGAAAAACCAACTTCCCACCCAACCACACTGGCTAAGAAAATCAAGCAACAGAAACACAGACTCTGGGGGAGTCTGGGTGGCTCAGTGGGTTAAAGCCTCTGCCTTCAGCTTGGGTCATGGTCTCAGGGTCCTGGGATCAAGCCCCGCATGGGGCTCTCTGCTCGGCAGGGAGCCTGCTTTCTCCTCTCTCTCTCTGCCTGCCTCTCTGCCTACTTGTGATCTCTATCTGTCAAGTAAATAAACAAAATCTTGAAAGAAAGAAAGAAAGAAGAAAGAAAGAAAGAAAGAAAGAAAGAAAGAAAAAACACAGACTGTGTCATTCCACCTTCCAGATCTTAGATCTAATTCACCTACTTTCTGAAACCCAAATTATACTCAGAACCTTAGATACAAAGGATTCTGAGAAATACGCAAGCATGCGCACTAGAAGAAGATTGCAAAAGAAACTGGGCACTAATCCATCATACTCACAATAATACAACCCTAAGCTTAAATACATAGGGAAAAAGACTAACGACACACTATGATTCTAATGGCCCATTAAAATCATCTGGAGAGCTTTGTTGTAATTGCAGATAAGGGTTACAATAATATTAATAATACCAATAATATTAATTGCTAACATTTGACTTTGTGGTATGTGCTAACCAATATTCTATGTGCTTTACAGGCATGATACCATTTAATTTGTATATCAGCCCTAAGCTATGTACTTTTGTATCCTTAATTTACAAATAAGAGAACTGAAATAATATGCTCAAGGCTACATACTGTTAAGTGATGGGACCAAGATTCTAACCTGGTCAGTCCTGCCCCAGAGACTGCCTCTCTGCTGGATATTGATTCAGCAGTTCTGAGGTGGGATCCGGGACACTATTCTTTTAATAAGATCTCCGGGGTGATTCTCATGGACAATAAAGTTTTAATAATCTCCAGTATCTTCTAATGTTTTATAATCATTATGTATTAGTTTTATAACCAGGCAAAAGCTTTTAAAATTATAATATATGTAATTCTGTATATGCCATGTGATCATTGCCAGGTAAATAATCTAGTTATTGAAAACAAACACAGCAAAGTACTGGGTGCATGGATGGCCCAGTGGGTCAAGCAACCAATCTCCATTTTGGCTCAGGTCATGATCTCAGGGTCCTAGGATAGAATTCCACTTCAGACTCCATGTTCAGTGGAGACTCTGCTTATAGATTCTCTCTCCCCCTCTCTTTTTGCATTCTCTCTCTCTCTCTCAAATAAATAAATTAAGTTTAAAAAATACAACAATGCATCACCAGGGGTTTAAGTTGTTTTTTTTTTTTTTTAAGTTTATTTATTTCCAAGAAAGAGCATGAACAGGGCAGGGAGGTGGTGGTAGAGGGAAAGAATCAGACTCTTCACTGAGCTCAGAGCCCAACAAGGGGCTTCATCCTAGGACCCAGAGATCTTGACCTGAGCTGAGATTCTGACCTGAGCCAAAATCAAGAGTCCAATATGCAATGAACTAAGCCACCCAGGTGGCCAAGGGTTTATCTTTGTATGGTGGGACAGTACACAATATTTTGCTATCATCTACTTTTCAAATTTTCCAAGTGTTTCGCCATAAGCATTATTTTTATTTTTTGTCTGCCATGGTCAAGTTTCACCCATCAGTTCTCAGGTGGCTCAAAATGGCGTCCAGGTGCTAAAGACATAATCTCCTTTTTCCTTGCTTTTTACTTCTTTCTTTCCCTTCCCATGCAATTTCATATTATAAGATTCAAACCTGGAAAGATAACTTAAAATTTCCCAGTCTTTTGATCAGCTTAAGTGAAGAAAAACAAAATATTTGTCATGTAATTCAAGTATTTTATTTTTATCTTATACATTAGTGTACAAAGAAATGATTTTCAATGCCAATTTTGAACATGTCCATCAATACCTGTTGATCATACTTTATCTTTCTGTGTTATCTCTCGCTTCTGTCCATTTCCCATCCCTCTTGTCTGTGAGTCTGAAGGAACCTCACCATGCAGTGGCATGACCATCTTCTCGGGAGCACAGCTCACCAGAGAGGGAGCCAGCACTGTCCGCCAGCCCAGTCCAGCCACTGCACAAGCACGAGCTCCCCTCACACTTGGCATCCGTGGCTTCAATGAGCCCAGCTCCGCAACCCTAATACATCATCCAAGCAAACATTAATATTTTACCTCAGTTATCAAGTGTGCCCGTTCAAACTTTTATCTAAAACATTCTTTATCATCTTTTCATTAAGTTCTCAAGAGCTAATGGTTTCTGAGTTCCCCGGGTAAGGATGATGTTCTGAATAATGAAAGCTCATTATTTCTCCACAGAATGCTTGTTAATTCAAATGATGATATTAAAACTATAGTAGCCTTTAGCGCTGGGGTGATTTCTAGCATACTTTATCATGTATCAATATATACTCTGTTTGTCAAAACTGCCCAGGGCTGGGGCTGACATTCTCTCTGGAGGAGTGTAGTGCTTCAAAAGGCACTGAGTACACCAAGGTGACAACTTGCAGAGTTTGCGCCTCTAGGAAATAGAAAGATGAAACTTGAAATGCCACTGTCTCCCTTGATTTCCTTATTAGTATTCATAAAGAGACAGTGCCCTCCTCTTTCTACTCCGCACGGGTCTCCCTTTTGAATGGAATAAAAGGAAATCAATATTTTGAAAAGGAAGAACACGTAGGAAGTTCTACACATGAACAGTTATTTATTTCCATTTAACTGATCCCACAGCACTGTGCCCACGAGAAAAGACTGGTTTGGTCACTGCTTAGACACGTATGTGCATGCACACAAGACAGCCTTCAACTCGGCGCTGAAGGGGGCTGATGGTATTCATGGGCAAAAAAAGTGTTAGTTCTCAGGGTAATTTTTTACAGGGCATTACTTTGTTCATTGAGTTTGGGATGTCTTTAGGTACTTCCTTCTTTATGTCCTCCCGGTTTTTAATGACCTAGCGGATTCCCACAATTGCCATATTGTGGGAATGCGTCCCCTCTTGTCCACTTTTGGCAACAGGATCTACCTGATGTTGCCAAAGCCACACCCCTCCCCTTCTTAATCTTTTGATTAAAAGGTTCTATATGACAGAGAAGCAACCCACCAAGAGGGCCACAATGAGGGAGTCGGCCAAGCCTAATATTACCTATGTGAGCACCACTGTCCCGAGTCAGCGGACTGCCTGCCTCGTTTCTCTCCCACTCGCTCTCCACCTTCCTGTTACTGTAAAGTTTTGCCCAAAATAGAAGATTGCTTCCTTCTAGCAACTTTGCAGATTCTTCTATATGCCCTGCCTTTTGGAACCACCTGATCTTAGGTCTCCAAGGAGAGGGCAACGTTCCCAAAACTGGGCATTTTGCCCCCCGCCCAAAGGTGTAAAACCTGAAGATTGTTGGTGCCTCCCTCTAGAACCTGAGAGGAATTGTAATTTTGAAAACCAAGCCATTCTCTAAGTTGCTTGGAACGGCGAGGTCAACGTTCAGGAGCACCCGTGTGTGCTACAAGATGCATTTCTGTACCACTGTCTCTTAATTATCTCTCCTGTGGAAGACTAGCGGGGCACCTGCCCACAGGCCCTATCATACCAACATGGTAAACTTCGGCAGTGGGGCTGCACTTTTAGAACAGTAACTATCCGAAAGAAAAGGATCTAGTTGCATTACTATAATTATATTAATTAGACCAGTCAGTAATTTTTGCATTTTACATTAATCATGTTAGGCACCAGAATGATGCTTATTTAAAAGAAATAGAAATCACTCTGTTAATCCAATGCATGCCTGGTGAGAAACTTTGGACCTAATTTATTATAGAAGAGTGAAGGTATCTCTGGAATATTCTGGTCATTGGGTCAATTTAAGAAAAATGTGGTTTAAGAAAAATATGTAGGTCATTTCCCATTGCATTCCTGATTTTTAAGATTCTGACCCAACATCAGACTCTGTGCCAAAACATGTTCAGGGCACAAATAGATTCCAATTGGAGGTGGAGAAAATCGGGTCATCATATATGCTGGGAATTGCCTGAGGCTTCTCCCAAAGTATAAAAGGAGATTCAGTCTTAATACAGATAAAAATGAAGTAGATTTTGATGAAACTGATCTATAGCTAACTGACCGTTCCATTTGGTCTAGAAGCCTGGTGAGGATCCTCTTCCATAGAAGACCCCCCAAAAGCAAATGCTGTATCAATTTTCTCGAGATTACGAACTTCATTCTCACCCACACAGTCTTTTAAAAGCTTAGTTTTCTTGAGAATGTGTAACGTCAGAACATATACATGTGAAACATTGGGGAAATTGACTTCTTTTTTCTAAGATTTTATTTATTTATTTGACAGAGAGAGAGAGAGTACAAGGAAAGGGTGCAGCAGCAGGCAGAGGCGGGGGAGAAGCAGGTTCCCTGCTGAGCAGGGAGCCCAATGCAGGGCTCGATCCCAGGACCCTGGGACCATGACCTGAGCTGAAAGCAGATGCTTCACGACTGAGCCACCCAGGAGCCCCAGGAGATTGACTTCTTGACATGTAAGAATGCAAATAAATTTTGAAAAAGAAATGATCCTTACTGAGATTGACCAAAAAAAGAAATAGAAGGCTAAAATAAGGCAATATTCAAGGCAGATTCCACTTTCAATCAATTTCAATTCCACGAAGAGTTTTATTCAACACACATTTGTAAAGACAAAGTCAATTATAAATGTTTGCATGATTACCACTTATGAGGGCTTTATTTTAAAAATTTATGAACATCAGCAATGAAAACACAGAGGTAAAATTAATTTCACCACACCACCCCCCAAAAAGGATTCATAATTGAATCTCACACATATGATACCATATGTTTTCAGGGGTTGAGTCTGTTGGTTTCTAATGCATGCATGCATACAAAATTCTTTCAATGAATCACAAGTTGCACCCTACATATCATCTTCGACTATCCAGAATATGTCATATTAACCTCACAAATGAATCTTGGATGTGATCATGGCCAGCTGAAGGTCTGTTAGTGTTTCCAGCTCAACTGAAGGTCTTTGCTGATCGCTATCTAATAAGAATGTCTTTCCTCATCATCTGCAGATTATTTCTAAGGAAAGAAATTTATTCACTTTCTCACACATTTTTAGTTGTACGTGTTGCTATCTCTAGTGCAGAGCAGGGATTGGCAAACTTTTTCTATACAAAGGGTAAACATTTTAGAATTTCACAACCTTGAGGTCACTGTTGCCACCAAAGTGCAAAAGCAGCTGAAGATAATGCATAAATGAATGAGTGCAGCTGTATTCCCACTAATCTTTATTTATAAAGACAGGCAACAGTCCAGATGAGGTCCATGGTACATGGTCTAGTGACTTCTATGAAGGGAAACACATCCGAGAAGTCTTAACTCCTAACCCTGTGAATGTGACTTTCTTTAGGAACAGTCTTTGAAGGTATAATTAACTTAAGGATCTCATATGAAATCATCTTGGATTCAGCATGAGCCTAATCCAATGGCTGATGTCCTTATATGAGAAAGTAGAAGAGATCTGAGACTCAGAGAAGAAGATATTGTGAGGATAGAGGCAGAGATTGGAATTATGTGGCCACAAGCTAAGGGGCACCTGGAGCCACCAGAAGCTGAGAGAGGTGAGGAAGGATTCTCTCCTAGGGCCTTGAAAGGGAGCATGTCCCTACCCTGTGGATTTCAGACTTCTGACCTTCAGAATTGTGAAAGAATATGTCTCTGAGGTTTTAAGTCACCTCGTTTGTGGTCATTTGTAATAGCAGCCCTTGAAAACTAATATACCCCTCAAAAAGTTAAGACCCACTGTCATCCCAAAGTCCCATCAAGTGTGACAATGGTATCCTAAAGTCACTCAGCAGCTCATATAGCACAATGGCCTAGAAATCAGGTCTCTTGACTCTAAGTCAAGTGTTTCTCCCCCGCTATTCCATGATATCATGTGCTCACTTGTGTGCTAGACTCCATAGAAAAGTAAAATGGTGTGGAGAGAGCTTGCAATCCAGTCATGGATGAAATAGATAAATTTGTTCACTATTTGAAAATAAATGTAGTAGTTATAGGGCTCTGGACTCAGGCTACCTGGGTTCAAACAGCAGCACCACAGCTTACATGTTATTAAACCTTGAGTGAGTTACTTAACCTCTCCGTGTTTTGGTTGTCTCAGTGTGCAGATTTGAGTCAGTGATGGCACCTACAACATGAGGTTGCTGGCAACATGACATGACCTGATGTATGGAAAGAGCTGATGAGAGTAACTAGCCCAGAGTATTGTTACTATCTGCAAGATTTTATGTTCCACACTGAAATAACAGGGAAAAAATACATTCCTTGACTTCAAAGAGTTTCTAAGGTTATGTTCAAGGAAAACGCCATTATTCTAGCAAGTAACTGATGTGTTGGAAGGATCAGGAAATTTCAATGTAAAATATGATAACTAATGTAATGGGTCTGATCTTGGGAGCATATACTCAGGGGATCAGCGAGGGTTTCCTAGAGGAATAGTTACTACTCCCACAGTTGGAGTAACAGTTAGAAAAAATTATTAGAAAAGAATATAAAATAGCATACAATCTGATCTAAATCCTAAACAATTGCCTGGAACTACTTGTGGGACTTCAGAGATAAACAGGTTGGAGCAAGCATGGAAACCTAAAACCACTGGTTCATAGGGGACCCGAAAGTTTTCTGCCTGAACATCCATCCTGCACTTGAATTATTGGTAGAGTTTGAATTACTTCTATATGGAAATAGGATGGAAGTTTGGTCAGAAAACAATCATAGAGTTTAGCTTAAATATTTCACCGCATTAAATATTTCACTGTATTTAACAGAAAACTCACTACATTACAAAGCAGGCCATTCTACCTCTAAGTCTAATTATTAGAAAGTTCTTCATACTGAATTGAAACGTACCTGCCTATGGTTTTTACCCACTGGTTACTCATCTATCCATGAGTTGATTCAGTTTTAGTTGACATCATGGGGCAAACAGAACATGTCTGTTTCTTCTCTTATAAGACAGCTTTCAACTGTCATGTAAGGGATTAGCAAACCTGTTCTGTGAAGAACCAGAGTAAATACTTTAGGGTTTTCAAGCCAATGTGGTCTCTGTCACAACTACCCAACTCTACCATTGTAACACTAAGCAGGCAATATGTGAATTAACAGAGTAACTGTCTTCCAATAAACTTTATTTATGACACCAAAATATGTATTTCATGTAATCTTCTTCAGATTTTTTTCAACAGTTTAAAAGGGGAAGGACACTTTTAACTCACAGACCGTACAAAAACAGGTAGCCAACCAGATTCAGCCTTCAGGCTGTCCCTTGCCCACACCTTAATGATTCAATGGCAGATTCAATGCTGCTCCCACCTGGTTTTTCCCTTCTCCAAACTAAATAGTTCTGGTTTCTGCATCTACTTCGTATAGGATGCCATAATGTCTTCTCATTACCCCAACCTAAAATTGCATTTTGGGGGTTTGTTTTCATCTTTTTCTGTGTGTCTGGCCATTACTCACATACACTGTATTATTTGCCTGATAGTATTCTAATTCATGTAAGATTATCTTTTAATCCTCAAACCAATCCTTAAAAGGAAGCTATTAGCAATTCATTTCTTACCTTGTTCCAGAAGCTAATATAATCCCTGTTCTCTAGATGAGGTAACGAAGGCACACAAGTGACTTGTCCCAGACCACATGGCTGGAAAGTGACAAGAAGGGTGTGAAGATGGATCTCCCCACTCCTCCTTCAGGCTGCTTCTAGCATGTCATGTCCCCTGGGTCCAGGGTCCAGAGGGCTCATAACCCTGGAGAAGGACATGAAGTTGATCCAATATGACTCATACTTGGTGAGCTCATGAGGCTTCTAAAGATCATCACTTCTCATTCTATACTTCTGAACCATCTTCTCAGTAAACAGATCCAGCATCTTACCTAGAATTTAAGTCAACAGTTTGTAAACTGAAGAATCATCCTCTTGCCTCTTTTGAGAGTTCTCAAAATCTTAAAGAAAGAGAAATCTGAACTCACTTAGGATTTAGGGGGAGAAAAAAAGAAGGGACACTGGGGGAAAGCAGAAAAGGATTAACAAAAGCGACATCTCTGCAATATGCTGAACCCTATATATGAAAGCTAGCAATCAGTCAGTTTCAGGCAGTGAATTGACCCCATCATTTTAATGGGAAAAAAAAAGAGATGAATGCGTTCGGTCGACATACTCCCATCTTGCTCCTTTCATTCAAATCCAGACACAGAAACTGATTTCGCCCTTATTCCAGAAGTAAGACAAGACACTAGAAAGGGAATGGTGAGCACCAACTTCCAGTAGTTCTAATGACAGTGCGCTGGCTATCACTTCTTGGCATCATCTTGGTACAATTTAAGTATAATTCTAAACATTAGAAAGTGGATCATTTTTTTTACATGACTGAAAAACTGTCTTTGGAAGCAATTACAAGGAGGTGTTTCAGAAATGTTTCACACAAATGCCTCAGAAAGAAGAAGAAGAAACCCTCTCCTTCATAACACGATCACTATGTGGGACACATCACTGGGATGTGGGAGTTCTGAGTGACTTGTATAAAAATCAGTCTCGCAACTTTGTAGTCTTTTAAATGCCTTCTCAAGAGTTCTTTTCTTCCCCCTTTTGAACCAGATTTCAATTCTAATCAAAAATGTTAAGGTGAGCTAGTGTCTTGATGACCCCGTGAGTTTTAAAACATTACCTTGGCCCTTTTCTGTTTTAATATATTTTTTAACATCATTGACATTTTCTTTCCAGAAGTTAAAATACCACCTTTCAATGTGTGGTTCGAGCAAAAATACTCTTGGATTTAATTGAGCCTACCAATAACTCTGCTTTTCCTAGGCTGTGCAGACAATGAGCAAAAGAGACTTTATGAGTTAAAGATGGCTGCCTTCCCTGATGTTAACTGTGTTCCTGCAAGGCTCTGTGTAAGAAGACCTGCCCAAGGAGCATAGTTTATATGCACTGGCCTGGTTTGTGTAAATGCCAATCCACTGTTCGCAGAGCGTATGCCAGAGCCCGGTGTCAGAATAACCCTAGCTGTGTTTCGTAAACACCCAAGTCTGACAACCCAAACCCTGGCAGATCGTGTTTTGGCTTCTGGTTACCATGATTTGATTTATAAGAGCACATCCCAGTAAACTCAGTTGTTTAAAAATTAAAAAACTTTAAAAAGAAAAGAAAAGAAACTTTGATGGTCTTAATTTAGTCATAGGAAGACTCTATATATTCTATTTATAAGGCTGTATGAGAATATTAAATGTTACAAGTTTTAAATGTTACCGTAAGGACCTAATACTTTGAATCTCTTGGGTTAGCCTTAATTATAATTGTCCCTTTTGTTATAATATGTGTTACATTGCATCATAATCAACTTTGTCCATACTGGAATGGATAGAAGGACAGACGGATGGGTGAAGTGATACCTGCTTCTAGATTGTGAACATCTAGTAGGATAACTGTGAAAAGGTAATGCATATCATTAAATAACAGCTTGTGGCGGGGTGGGGGGGTGGGAATGATGACGCTAGTTAGGGGTTTTTGAACAGTGGCTATTTTGTATTCATAAATTATTGTTTATTTCTTTAGGTATGGAGTATATCATAACTATGGTCATGATAATTGGGATTTTGTTTCAAAATAGTCTTGGGACAAAGGCAGGGTGAGAGCAATGAGGGGAGATATTGATGCAACAAGACTGGCTATGGGTTCATCATTACTTTGGGGTGAGAGATATATGGAAGTTTATTATATTATTTTCTTTTCATTTGCATCTATTTGGTTTTTTTCACAGTAAAAAGTTAAATATTAAAGCCATACAAAATGGTAAACAGCTAAAGGTAAGCTCCCAACTCTGAATTCTAAATTCATTCACTTTAAAGGAAAAACAAAAGCTATTAGACATCTAAACTGTGGACAAAGCATTGTTCTAGTTACTGGAGACACAGCCAATGATAAAGGAGCATTTGCATACAGGGAGAAAGGGACAACAAAGAAGTTAACAAATAAATACAGGTGCCTTTATTTATTTTAGAGAGTGACAGGTGCCTTAAGAAAAAAGAACCAGTTCTTCTCCCCAAAAGCAATAACGGTTACCCCACCTTCTAGGCATTTACCAGCACGTGAGCCTGCCTGCACCCATACGTGTGTACATCATACACTCTCTTATAGTACACACCCTTCTTCATTCAGAGGCACCCACGCTGTTCTGGACTTTGCTTCTTTCCCTGAGCAAGACATCCTGGTCAATCTTTGTCCAGACAGGGACCTTCCAAGGGCAAGGACCCCACAGAATTTCCTTTGCTCCCCAGAACTTCCCACAATGGCTAGACCCTCAGCAAATGTGAGACGAATGGAATACCTGATCGAAAGTGGTCCAAGACAGGGCATACCAGCTTCTCATCCTTTCTGCACCTTTGCTTCTTTCTGCCAAGTCAGCATCTCCGAAAGGTTTGCAGAGCTGCATGGTGCCTAGCACATGGAGAGCCTCCAACAAATGTCCACTAGAGGAATCCGGAGCGGCACGAGGGTCATGACGAGGCAAAGTCTGTCAGATAAACTTCTCATTAATGACAACCGGGCAACTGGTATACCGTGCCAGGAAGTAAATAAACGCCAAGTCCCTGGTGCAGGCAGGTGCTCTTCCACAAAGCTCAAGCTTATGTTTACTGTGCATGCCCCAGTGCCTGGGTTGGTTTTGGTTTTGGGGGTTTTGTTGGTTTTGTTTTGTTTCTTTAACCTCCTCGAGCTGCTTCAAACACTAGAGTCTCTTAATAATATGTTTGCCCTGGAAGAGCCTTTAATTCTCAGCAGACCTCATAGGGCTGCTCACAAAATCACTGGGAGATCGTTTACATCACCATGTCTTTCCTGAAGGGCTCAGATCTTGTAGAATCCGATATGTTGTGTTAATTTTGAGGAGTATATTGTTACCGGCACTATTGATTCTTCTGTTGTTTTGCTAGCCAGCATCAACGACAGAAAAGCTATATGAGGGAAGGAGCCACCAGGTAATTTGGGCTCCAAACTTTGCTTCATTTTGAATGTCTTGAATAAGGTTAGAGATATTTAAATATTCCTTTTTAAGGAAAAAAAAAACTGAGTACTTAATGAACTAAACAAAACAAAGACTGGAGTGCAGGGGAAGAACAAGCTACTGTAAATTGAAATTTATTTACATACCTCTTAGCATTACTCATATTTGAGATAATTCCTGATTTGTGTACACAGAGCTGAGGAATGTGAAAATATTCTTACCACTAATGCATCAAGGTCAAAACATGGTGCTTCGTCTGCAGATTACATTATTTGAAAGATGGAAAGATCGTTGCAGCAAGAGAACCTCGACACTCCTTCATCAACAGCCCAGAATCTCATGGAAATTTCTCTCTCTTTTTTCTTTAATTGGAAGTATGGTTGACACACTGTGTTACTGTAGTTTCTGGACTCTCGCTCTAAAGTGTCACTTAAATGACTCATTTGAAGTAACGTTGGGATCTAGATTGGCTGGGAGCTCAGGTCTTTCCATGAAAGCTGTGTGTGCTGTGTGAGTGGTGTGAAGACAGAAGAGTGTACATGAGCACACAGGAATGTAATAAGCAAAAGAGGCTAGAGAAGTATACAGGTTGGAAATCCAACGAGAAGATACCAAATAAATGTTTTTTTAACTTAGCCACTACATAGAAACAAGAACTGGCCAAAATACTTGAAGTCTGCTCAGGCAGCGCACCTTCGTCTATATAAAAACATGGACTGGTGGTTTAAACATAGACATTTATTCCTCACTGCTCTAGAGGCTGGGAGTTCAGGATCAAGGTTTCAGTAGACATTGGACTCTATCAAGAGCCCTTCCTCTGGCTTGCAGACATCCACCTTCTCATTGAGTTCTCACATGGCCTTTGCTGTGTGTGTGTGTGTGTGTGTGTGTGTGTGTGTGTGTGTGTTTTGAAGTGAGGGGAAGGAAGAAGAGAGAGTGGGAGAGACAGAGGTCTCTTTTCCTCTTCTTTTTAGGACACTAATCCCATAGTGGGGACCCCACCCTCACAATGTGATCCCACTCTGATCACCTCCCCAAGGCCTCACCTCCAAATGCCGTCACGTTGGGACACGTAGGGCTTCAACATGGGAATCTGGGGGAGATACAAACATTCAGTCCACAAGCACACCTAAGGAAACTGCATCCCATGACATCGTAATGAGAACCTAAGTTCCACCCTGAACGCACCCAATCTCGTCTGATCTTAGAAGTTAAGCAGGGTCAGGCCTGTTTAGTACTTGGATGGGAGAACCTAAGTATTTCAAGAAACCCTTTCCCATGCTCGCTTTGGGATGATACTTCATTTGCCATGCAAGAAATATGTACTATCATTTACTCTGTGCCAACGGCAGTCATGGGCCTTGGGAAATACAGAAGGAATAAAAATAGATATGATCCCTTGTCTTTGAGGAGCACACATTTTAGTGAGAGAAGGGAAAATAAATTGATCAAGTAAACAAATACACAAAGTCAACAAAAATAAATAAATCAACCCTTGTGCTTCTGCTATGAAGGGCAAAAACAGGGTTCAGTTCTCGGGAAAAGGATGGGGATATGGGGCATGTACTTTAGGTGGAATCCTTATGGAAAGGCTCTTTGAGAAGGTAACAGCTAAGCTAACACTTGAAAGATAAGGAAGCAGACATGAGAATTCTGGGCAGAAGAGAGTTTGGCCTTTTCTGGGAGCCAGTAAAAGGTCCATGGATCCATGACACAGTGAGCAAAGAGGGGAGTGGCTCAGCATGAGGTTGGGGAGGTTGGCAGGACAAGGCTGCCCTTGAAAGTCAAAGAAAGGCATTAATTTACTCTAAGGACAATGGAAACCATCATAAAGCTTTAAGCCAGAAAACACGTAGTTTGCATTGAGTGGCTCCTACTCTGTGAGTTCGTATGAAACACTCAGTAGATGGAAGTAAAGAAGGCAGGGAGAGACAGAGATGAGGGTCTTGGCTGATGGAGACAAAAGCAATGTAGATATTTTGAATCCTTGAGACCTCTTCCCACCTTAATGACTTCGGATGCTTGAACACCATTTTTTCAGGTGGTGAAGACGCCTGTGCATTCCACAAACATCTGTGGGATGTCTACCCAGGCAAGCCATGTGGGGGTAGTCCAAGGATGAAAAAGACAAATGCTGCCCACCGAGAGCCCTCCGCTAGTCAAGGACCCTGAGGAGGACACAAAAGATGTTCAGAGAACTTGTTAAAAGCTCAGAGAGGTGTCATCATGGACCCAGAAGACTGAGCCCAGCTGCGAAGGACAGGTAGCAGGCAAAGTCTTGTTCTCAAGAGGTGACACCTGAGCCAACTTTGGGAGGCAGGAGGAGGACATTCCCTAGGGGACTGGATTTGGGTGTGGAGGGGCGGGGAAGGGAGGCAGGGGAGGCATGTGGGCAGGCCATGGGAGGGCCATCAGGCTGGTGAGTGGGACCTGAAGGGAGTGGCAATGAAGGACCTATGTGCCAATAAGAAGAGGAGAAGAAGATGAAGCCAGATGTCTTTAGAAAGAAATGCAAAGAATAGTTGGCAAAGGGAATAAAGACAGAGGTAAAATCTGGCGCAACAGCCCAGGCAATGATAGGTGAGTCGAATTTGAAGCAAGCAAAGGAGATCTATAAAGGCAAGACTCCCTTCAGAGTCTTTTCTCGTTCCTGGCGTTCCCTAGAGCGCCAGGGACAACACTGAACACACGGTACTAAACATTATTGATCGGTTGAATGGAGCATGTGTAATCGGACCCTCTTATATACAGACTGTCCAGTTAGATCCAGGACAAGCTATTATTCCGACACGGAGAGGCAAGGAGCTAGGTGCTCTTTTTACATATTTATAAGGCCCAAACAGGTTAATGTATATTCTTGACATCACAGATTTATTTCTATGTTAATTTACTTTCAGAAAGCATGTATAACCATAATATACATGGTGAGAAAGTAATTTTATTCATATGTTTGGACATAAAAAATATCATTATGCAGTCCAATAATCCCAGTTGACAGTCAGAATCATTTTTTTAAAAAAACAGATAGATGAAGAAAGAATTCGAGAAAAGCAGCAACCAGGCTCTGATGTGGCTCCTCTGTTTTGCTGGGTGGCACTGATTTATACCTGCGTACACGGTCATTTGCAAATCCAATCCATGATCAATGCCCATCCGAGCTAGGCTTTGCGATAGCGGGATGAAAAGTTGCCTCAA
Organism: Mustela putorius furo; assembly: GCF_011764305.1. Taxonomy (NCBI): domain Eukaryota; kingdom Metazoa; phylum Chordata; class Mammalia; order Carnivora; family Mustelidae; genus Mustela; species Mustela putorius. Next base: position 7,566,702 of record NW_025422022.1, read on the forward strand.
CATTTGCATCTATGCAAGCAGGCCTACTGAAGAACTCAGACTGCCTATACTTTGCAAACAACTGAGAAAGCCCTTTATCTTTTTTTTTTTCTGGTTTATATATATATATATTCCTTATTTTTATATGTGTGTGTATGTATATATATTTTTTTAACCTATGATGACATATATATATATTTTTTAACCTATGGTGACATATATATATATGTTTTTTTTATTTATATGTGTGTGTGTGTGTATTTTTTTTTAACCTATGATGCACAGGCATCGGTCTCCGAAGAGATACCGATCACTACGATACACCACTTAAAAATCCACATGGGTTATTTTAGATGTTGGTTCAGATCTATCCCAAAGTAGGAAAGGGCATTTTTATTCTACGTAGAGAAATGTAAGATGTTTCCAAAGACATTTATTTAGACTTTAAGGAGTGAAAGTCAATTGGAGAAAGTGGGTCTCCATTTTCTTGGCCATGGTCCCCAAGCCTGGGCCAGCCAGCAGGGAGTGAATCATGCTATCTCTCGGTCTCACTGTCCTCGTGACCTCCTCCACCCCCTTGAACCGGGAGAAAAAGTTTCCACTGGTTGGAACCACAGATAATTGAGAGAACGTTGTCAATTTTTTTCTCTTTTCTTGTCCTCACTTCTCTTCCCACCTAAGTTTAAGCAAGTGCTAGATCTCTGGCTTGTCCCCCAGCCCCCCTCGCCAGCCCCTCCTTTGGGATAAGCCTCAGCTACAGGGCCCGGCATGCCGGAGAAACTGGTTCTACACACCCAGGGGAAAAATGACAGCTTTTCACTGCAAGAGCTCGGCTCATAAAAAGCAAGGGGAAGCGTCCACACACGTCGCAACCTGCCTCTTTCAAAATGTCAGCGGCAGCCAGCATGGTAGGGAAATCTTCAGGGAACATTAGCAACCTTTTATATAACTTTCTGGAAAGCAGCTCCGCGATGTTTACCCTAAATAGATCACAGGTGACAGTTCTGCCCATTCCAATGCATACAGGTGAATGACCAACCCACCTTTTCCCTGAAGGCTGGGCACTTTCTCCTTTTTGAGGGGCCCTGGAAGGCAGGGAGAGGGATGATGGACAGAGCTAAATGGGAGGGACGTTAGCTTAGTAAAGAATAAGGTGTCTAAAAACCTGGCAAAAGACCCATCTTTTGATGCCTGGAGGTCAGACAGCCAACTGCTTTTCCTGGAACTTGCTCTAAATTTCACACCCCTTTTTTTGCAAATATCTGCTATATGGTGAACTGTGTGAGCTCCTGCATAAAAGGGACAAAATGAATACTGAGTAGATACAATTTATATAGAAGTGTGTGAGCCCTGACAGAAGTTAAATGCATTCAGGGTTTATTTAGCTGTTGTGTTGTTCGTGGAGAGGACACGGCACATCAGAAAAATACCCCTCCCCCGGCCCCCCAACCCCCCCAACCCCTGCCCCATACTCATTCAAATTCTCTTAAGGCCATATTGAAACCTGGAAGACACAGTGAGTTTCCAACTTCATCATGTCATACTTCGGGCTTTAAAAACTAATAAGTTATTATTTCTGTGTCAGACTAGGAGGGAAATATTGAATATGAAAAGTAAAGGTTTGATGTTATCCTTCTAGACTGAAGGACATGGGGTGATGGGAGGAAGGCATTTCAGGCTAGGTTTGGAAAAGGCAAGAAAAAGGAGGAAAAAAAGAGATTGTCATTTTCAGATTACAATTTCATTTCACTTTAATAAGATTTTGAGTTTGGTATGTTTTACAAGTTCAATAGTATAGCAATAAGGACTCAAGATCTTTGGGCTTGCCAACACTCGAGAGGACTAGTTAAAAGTTAGACCTGTTTTATGTATCATTTTTAATACACATTTCACCATACTTACTGCAGAAGTCTCTTTGGGAAAATTAGCAATGGAACAATTTCTATATCTAAGAACCACAAGTCCCTATATATGTTGCATTAACCTATTGTATAACCATAATACAGGGCACAAGAAGGAAATTTTCATTAAAACATAGTTTTGTGCCTTTTTACTTTTCCCTACTTCACTCAGTAAACAGTCTTGGAAAATCTGTCATGGCCTGAACTTTATCTTTAAGACAGAAAGTGATTACATGCTTTTGACAGATTATGAGAGGGGTTTTTTTGTTCATAAATAACTTTCCTCTAAGGAACAATCAATGGTAGTCAGAAATTAGATAATTATAAATGAATTATATTTTATTGTTTTTACATAAAAATACAAACATGATTATGAAGATGTCTTGAAACTGTAAAAATATTAGGTTCTATCTTCCCTATATCAAGATTAAAAACATAGCTAGAAGGAAATGTTTTTCAAAATTGAGAAGCACTTTCCTGTCTGTTGGGTTAAAAGCCTAAATCCTTCCACAAGCGTATTTTTCCACATTTGGCACAATGTTCATATTTTGTTGTCACAGAAAATATGTAAATAGATGGTCTTGTTATTGTGTCGATTTGCACAATATTTGCACAATACTGTGTCCGATGGGAGTCAGGTGGGAAGAAAAATACCATTCTTGCTTACATACCAATGAAAAATATCAGAATAAAATAAACAGGAACTAAAGTTGGCCTTTGAAATGATTTAAATGCAAAGTTAAAGCATTTCTTCATCTACTATATATATTTACAAGCTATGTAATGTTTAATTCTGTACAAGCTCAGCTTTTTGCATTGATTAATACTTGAATGTTACTTTCTGAGCACTCTTTTACCCCAGGATTGGCCTCAAGATTACTTTCCCCCATGGATAAGTATTCTTGAAACCTGTAGAAAAGAAGATCTCACCTCCTTCAGAGAATAAATAAAGATTAAGTCCGAAAATACAAAAGGATTTAAATAGCACAATCCAATGGGGAAAGTAGAGAATCCATCATAGTTAAACACTTGAGCTTCAAGCGAAAGGATAAGTAAATTGGAACCTCCTAGAAAAATCCATGCCACTTCTTGCACCAAACCCAAACTACTACTAGGACCTTGAGTTAGCTCAGTGTAGACATTCCGCCAGACATAATGTATTTGATGAAGCTTCTGGCTTTTTATCTTCAGACTGGTTTCCTATATTAATTCAAGAGTCTCGGGAATCTGAGAAACAATGGCAATAATTCAAAATTTTTCATTATCTGTTCTTGGATGTGTCTTCATTTGTCATCGCTGTTGGGCTATAATAAAGGAGCCGCTTCTGTCTTTTCATATAAATTTGGGTTTATTCTTTCTCAGTACCAGTTTCAGTCCTAGTCAACCCTGGTCCCCGGGGAGAGGGTCTGGGCTCCTTCTTCCCCAGGTAGGTTCAGGTTGGTGTAATTATTACTCCCCACGCCAAGACTGCCTTTGTCTCTGATCTGCTCAGCCTTAGAAAATTCCTCTTTTTGCCTCAACTAGAATCATGCCATTAGGGAAAGGATGAGGGAGAGCCAGCCTTTTCCAAATTAAACTGATCACAAGTTCATGAATATCTAAGGGCCAGGACTGTTAAATATGAAATTTTAGGAATCAAAGGTCTTCCTCTCCAAGGAACAAATAGCCTATAGTTAGTCAACAATAGAATTCCCTCTAAGTTTTTATTTCCGGAATGGTGCATCTGGATAAGATGTTCTCTGACCCTTACAGGTGGTTGTCCATTTTTTTCCTAAAGGCAGAGGGATCTACCAGTTAAGGGGGGAAAAAGGTCACAACCTTAGAAGTGGTGCTAAGACTCTGTTAGCATTAATAGTATCCCAGAGTTTGGATAGAAGAGCTGGCCAATATTATTAGCAAGAGAAAGGACCGTTTGTCTTGTAGATATTTCCCTCAAAGGACCATGAACTCCCCTCCAGCACACACACACAGATACACACTCCCCTATCCATTAAGGGGAAACCAGAGTGGAATTATTGATGGTCAATGTGAGCCCTGGAAGTAAGACCCCACAGTAAAAAGACTCAATAGGTTTGGGGAGCACCACAGACAGATCAGGGAGATCTCCTAACACGCGGGGCAAGTAGTATGTGAGTGCACTGGTAACTTGCTAGAGAAATTCGCTCAGGCTTTTGCATTGGTTGGTTCCTTTTCCTGGAACTCTGCATCTCAGCTCTATTTCCCTGTGTGGAGAATTCTCACCTCCTTCAAGTCCTTGCTGAAATGTCACCCATTCAGGGAGGTCTGTCACACTCATGCTACTTAAAACTGCAGACTACCCTCTACTCGTCCACTCTAGATCCCTCTTTCTTTCTTCTACCTACTTATCATCTCCAAACCATATACAGTATTACATGAGATCAGTTAATGTTTTATTAAGTTACCATTTATGGCCTGTTTCCCTTCAGCTATGGGAAGGTAAGAGGTTTGGGACTGTTTTGTTCTCTCATGTTCCCTAGTTCTGTCAAGCATCTAGAACAGAGCCTGTGTATACTCACTTCCTTCCTGCTCTTTGACCAGAAACCACAGGCCACTCTCCATATTACCCTTCACAGTGAATGACATTATTGTGACGTCACCATGACAACAGCGTGAACAGCTCAGACCACCATCTCCAAATCCTTTAGCCCAGGATTTTCCATCAGAGTTTGCTACCAGTCTCCACATTGCCACCAGTAACTGAGGTTTCCTCATTCAATCTGGAGCAGTTATTGCTGATTAAGCAAAATCCATCAGAGTTTGCTACCAGTCTCCACATTGCCACCAGTAACTGAGGTTTCCTCGTTCAATCTGGAGCAGTTATTGCTGATTAAGCAATCCCTGATAAACTATGGTCCATCCAAGAGGCAAACTTGATGGAGCGAGAGACTTGGAAAAACAAAAAAGTAAAAGAAAAAAAAAAAAAGGAAAGTTCATCTACCAGGAAGGACCACCACCAATCACTACCATCAAAAAAGTGACAGTGAGGAATGAAAGGGGCAGGGGAAACAAGCAGAAGACAGAGAGGGGGAGAAAAGAGTGGTAATATATCAATGAATTACACGGGGGAAAGATTCTTCCTAAAGCTATCAGTTGGTATGCCATCGCTAGAAAACACCAGATCTCGAATTTTTGAATTCCAAAGAAAAATGTAAGAGAAATAAATAAGTAAATCATAAGATAGGCTAAATTTGAGGCCCCACGTCAGCCACAGAGTGGTCATTTTGGGTCTTAATGATTTCAGTAACTTTTTGACTTTTGCCTGGAGAGATCAGAGAAAGTTTTCTAATTAGGCCTCTGAAAGCTAGAAGAAGACTTAATCGTAGGACTTCCTCTATCATTAATTGTCTCCCCTCCACGGCTAGCTCTTGAGAGCCTGTGTCTTCAATATTTGGATTTTAGCACAACTTCTGCTATTTTGTTTGGCACAGATGCATTTTGTTGGATTTATTATGCTAGGAGTCAAAAAGTTTAGGCAGATTTTGGCAACTCTTGAGTTCTCAAGTGAGACTATGGAATTCATAAAGAAACAACACTTCCAATTTTCTGATGCACAACATGTGAGTTTTGAAGAGCAGAAATCCAAAATCTCCTTAAAAACAGAGCCCCTGACTCTGAATGAACCATATGGTTTCACGATTCTGCTTGTTCCTAGATTTAACTGCAAAACTATCTCCCACTTCACCAGGAATGGGTGAAGGAGAGAGACCAGGATGCTTCTGCCTTAGAGAACCAGAGCAAAGGCTGATGAGGCAAAGCCAGTGTAAACTAAGGTGAATCAGGGGGACATGGCACTTGTTCACTCAGCCCCTGTTCAATTATTAGCAGTATCACTTTTGTAATTGTAAGATTGTAGATACAGAGCTAGAGAGAGGCTATAAAAAATAACAGAATGCTTTGAGCGATATTCCAGTGAGAAATGTATGAATGGGTCCATAAGAAATACACATGAACATATAGAAAATCAAATGACAAAATAAGGAACTCTTTGGATGAATGTCAAATATGAAACCCTTTACATTTAGGTTTTTTAAATCTTCCCTCTAAATTAAAGGTACAGGGGAAGTGACTTAGAGAGAGTGAGACTTATATGGATGGATATTTGAAGGAGCAATATATATTTACCGTTGCAATCTTTATAGTCACAAAACATAATGGAAACCATATAAGGAGACTAGTTAATCAAATTGTGGAACTTCATACAATAGGATACTACACATCTCTAAAAATAATATAAAAGAATTTTTAACAGAATTAAAAAGGCTTTTCAATATAGCCATTAAGAGGGAGAAAAGGGTTTACAAATGAGTATATATAATGAAGCCATTTTTGTGAATAAGAAAATACATAGAAGTATGGATATACATAGCTGTCTATTATGATGTCTCTGTTAATGAGTTAAATTATTAATTCTACTAATATATCTTACAATGAATATATATAATAATTGTTTTAATAAAGAAGCATATATTCTTAAATTTGGTTTGGTGGTAGGCAGAATAATGGTTTCCCAAAGAGGTCCATGTCCTGACTGCTGGAACCCATGAATATGTTGTCTTATGTGGCAAGAGGAATTAATGTTGTAGATGAGGCTGGAGGGAATAGTCAGCTGACTTTAGTTAGAGAAATTATCTTAGATTGCATGGTAGGGGGGGTCCAGTAGCATGCTGCTTAAAAGTGGAAAAGTGGGTCAGAGAAATGCACCAGGGAAGGACTCCGTCTGCCATTGTTGGCTTTGCAGAGGAAGGAAGGAAACCACCAATAAGGGAATGGAGTGGCCTATAGACCCTAGGAACATTCTTCAGTTTATAGCCAGCAAAGAAACAACTACCTTTGTCCTGCAACCACAAGGAACTGAAATCTGCCAACCGCCCCGTTAGAAGGGGACAAATTCTCCCCCTAAGTGTCTAGAAAGGAGCGCAGTCAACCGACACCTTGATTTTATTCCAGTGGGACCCAGTTTGGACTTCTCACCTACGGAACTGGGACAGAGTAAACGTACATTATCTCAAACCATGTTGGTGGTCATTTCGTTTTACCAACAGTAGACAACAGGCACAGGTGGGAGGAATTTGGAAATGCAGAGAGGACAAGTGGAATGAATTTCACTTCGGGTGGGAATGCACACAAATTTTGGGGAGACCAAATAAGTTGGCAAGGTCCAGCTTAGAGAAGGCTCAGGTCAGTGTCCCCCCGCCTCTGCGAGGTGCACCAGGGGGAGTCTGCCTCCTAAAACTCTACGAGAAGGTTATAGGGTGGGAGGAAGAAGAGGACTTTCTCGGGACTAAGTACCTACAGGAAATGAAGGACATCCTGAAAAGGGCTGGAAGCAGCCCCTTGTGGAGATCCGTGGTCTAGGGAAGCAAAGGAGAAAACTGAGAAGGTGACCAGTAACAAAGCCCCAGATGGCGTGATCCGTGCTGGCACGGGAGTCGGGGGTGGGCCAGTAGCCCTGACTGGCCTGGGAGCCAATGGGTGCAGCAATCTGCATCGATTCAGGGGCACTGGGGGAAAGCCAAGGTCAAAGTTGCAGGGAGCCATGATCTCAGGAGGGAAAGGATGATTTCCTGTTAAACTCACCCATCCTCAGCCCTCCTGTTGTCCCAGGTTAAGAACAAGCAACAAGGGATGGCTGAAACGGTTTCCCTGTTCTTTCAGAACAAGAGGCTGTGCTCTCCAGATTTGCTCGGACTCGCACAGGCAGGGTTTGTGGAAACGGCTGCACATGGGCCTTCCGTCTCACGAAATCTAGAGGAAGTGAATGACCCTATTGAATTCTATTTTTTCCCCTTGTTTGTTGCTTTATTACATGGAGTTTGGATCAAAGCCTACATTTAATATAAATAGAAGTTGATCTGCTAACATATTATGAAAAAGATCATTAAATCCCAGAAAAGTAGCCATTCCTAAAACTCGAAATTTTCCAGTTTTTTGATAGACTGCCAGCAAAACTTTGTTTGGATTAGAATTAAGTGTCTGCCGAACTGAAAAACTGTAAAATTCAATCTCCAAAGATTTTTTTCTACATTTAATATAGAAATTTTAAGCAGTTCTTCTCAAATACTCTAGCAAAAACATGTATTTTCTACATTATATATATATATATATATACATAATGAATTTATAAGCCAGTTACTTCCCACAAAGTTAGAGAGAAGGAAGGAGACACACGCTCAATATAACCTTTTCTTTCTTTTTTCATTTTTTTTTTTTTTTTAAGATTTTATTTGAGAGAGAGAGAGAGAGCACTCGCGTGGAGAGGGAGGAGCAGAAGGAAGGGAAGTAAGCTCCCCACTGGGCAGGGAGCCCTATTTTTTTGGGAGCTGGATCTCGGGACCCCAGGACCACAACCTGAGCCAAAGGCAGATGCTCAACCCAGACACCTCATAACCTTGTTTTCTTGATACACTCTACAGATTCACCGGGTTCTAGAGTAAAGTGCCTTATATGGAGGAATAAAATTAGAGGTGCCAGAGTTTCTCCCAGGCTCTGGTCAAGAATAGGACAAGGAGCCCAGCACACCTCAACGCACCTTAAGTCAGCATGAAGCAGGATGCATCAGGGCAACAGGCATCCTGCTGCCCTGCTGGAAGGGATCTAGTGGTTGAGCAGGGACCAAGGTGGCCCTTCACAGCCTGATTTGCATTTATTGAGAGCCAGCCATGTGCCAGGCCTTAGCTAAACGCTGTATCAGACATGAGTTAACTCTCAAGAGCGACATAGGACACAGGTCATATCATGCCCCTGTTTACAGATTAGGAAACCAGAATAGAGGGGAGAAGGGCTTATTTCTCCCCAACCACCCAGTGTAGAAAGTAGACCTCCACTCTTGGTTCAGTTGCCCTGTTTTATTTCCTTCATTACATAGGTCTCTATCTGGAATTATTTAGTGTATCTATTTGCTTCTGGGTTCACAGATGAGGCTTCATAAATATATATCAAGTGGATGAATGAACTTGTCCAAGGCCCCGCAGCTTCCTGGGCCAGAGCTAGAATTTGAATTGTGTTCTATCCACTGCTAGATACTTACTCACGAGGTGGTAGAATGATGTCTGGGCTATGAGTCCCAGTAACGCAAGGCTTGGGGGCCACATGTGAGTGAAATAAAACTGACTGTGTGTTGCTAATTCTTGAAGCTGAGTGATTCTCTCTGCTTTTGCATATGCTGGAAGTTTTCTGTAACAAAAGGTTTAATTAGAAAAACAAAGGAAACAACAACACTCCTGTTTTATTTCTATTCTCTCTTCTTCTGTTGCAATCTCCACTACTACCAGTCTAAATCTTCTCATGCCACAATATCTAAATGTCTATTTACCTTACTGCCTTTCTTCCCCATTTCTTTGATTTAAGTACAGTAGACAAAAATTCTTATTTTTACCTGAACACTTCTACATCTAAAATATTGCCATATTCTCAATATTCTAATTTACAAAAAAGCAGGAATTGCACTCTGCCACCATACATGTGTACATTAGTGAGTTTATAGATGACTTAAATCCATTTAATGGTTATAAGTAGAATTTAAAATTCACTTATGCAAAAAAAATTGCAACACAGGACACATCTGACTCATTGTTATTTAAACTATTAAATATAACTTATATCATTATTCACTAAATGTTCTCCTGAGGTAAGCAAGCCGTAACACCTACTCAAGGCAAATTATAGGAAATAGGACTGGCTTGCACACAAATTAAAGGGAAATTTATTGTTTTTGTTCTCATTCTTCTGATTCCCCTTTTTTTCTATCACAGTGACAGTGACAAACATTATTGGTTTCCCAACCCATTTACATTTTCTGATGCTTCCTTGTCACCTGAACCCAGGTTTTGGAGCTGCAGCATGCCCAGCCCCAGGTGAGATGTTCACTCTGTCACCTTCTCTGGTGACAGACAACCTCATAAAACCATCTGGCCAGTTAGATATACTTAAAAGTCCACTTGAGAGGCACCTGGGCAGCTCAGTGGTTTGAGCATCCAGCTCTTGATCTTGACACTGTTCTTGATCTTACGGTGGTGAGTTGGAACCCCACACTGGGCTGCGTCCTGGGCATGGAGACTACTTTAAAAAAAAAAAAAGTCCACTTGTGCTCTAGGAAAATTTTTGTATTTTTTTATGAAAGGGAACAAAAGCAATTATCAAGTCCTTCTGCTGTCTCCCACCACACACACACACACACACACACACACACACACGGAGTCCTTCCAACCTTGAATATAGATGTGAACACTGGAGCTACAGCAACTATTTTGCAACCATAAGGATGGAATCCAAACATAGGGTGATAGAGAGGAGAAAGGGAAGAATTATGAGTATGTAATGGCATCACAGAGCACCTGAGTTAATGCTAGCAGCCATGTACCTCTGGACATTTATTTGCATTTTTCAAGTTGGATCTCTCAGTAGTTAGAGCCAAAGAGATTTCATTTTTTTTAAGATTTTTATTTATTTATTTGAAAGAGAGACAGTGGGAGAGAGCATGAGAGGGGAGAAGCAGACTCCCCATGGAGCTGGGTGCCGGATGCAGGATTTGATGGCGGGACTCCAGAATCATGACCTGAGCTGAAGGCAGTTGTTTAATCAACTGAGCCACCCAGGTACCCAAGAGATTTCCTTTTTTTTTTTTTTTCCTGAAAATCTTCAAATGCAAATTAATGTTGATAAATTTCATAAAGAAAATGATATTTGAAGATGAAGAAGAAGCTGAAGTATGTGGGCCTTACAAACATACAAGACTATGATTTTACTCAGACCAAGGTGTTTACTGAGTGTCTTCAGAGAGCACCTCAGCCTTGAGGTCTCTGAGTGTTTAAAAAGTTAGAGAGGAAAAGGAAAGAGACACACACTCAAAAGCATTTCTGTTTCATTCAGTACCCAGTCTAGAATCCATAATTTTATTTATGGTCAAGTGCACCTAAACTGGGTATTCAATGAAACTGTGGATGCTATGAGGCAGTATATGCTTGACCATAAATAAAATTACATGTTGTGAGAAAATAGTAAGGCACAATGCTTCCATCTCTGCTCCATGTCTCATCATACCCCTTATCAGTTTCATGACTACCAAAAACAATTCCAGGTTAATGACCTTGTCCCCTGTCCTGGTCACCATGCCTCTTCCATCTTTTCACACTGATGCCCACCTCTACAGTTTCTAATTCTTTTCCCTCAGGAATAATTGCTGGATGTGATGCCCATCCTATATCAGTTATGAGACCTCTTCCTTGCTCAGTAAATACTGAATGAGCACCTACTACGTGCTGTGTGCATGCAGTGTGAGGGGCTGGGGGTAGGTGGATAAGTGCCCCCTGCTGCTGAATCCAGTGCTCTAGAGAACCTCAGAGTCTCTCTTAAATGTCATCTCAGAATAACTATTCATGCACTGCACCTTATTTTTAGTGGCTGGAACTCATGTATATGAAGAAAACACAGTTTTTAAAGCTTTTTAAAGTTTGATATTCCAGAGTTGCTACTGCGAGTGACCTTTAGATGCTTTCATAGGGTGACGAACATACCTGGACAAGAATAAAATTGGTTCGGGATGTTTTAATATATACCAAAAAGAAAAATATGTGTTTGAACATTTGGGTATCAGAGGGTATCAGCACCATAGAAAAGTTGTCAATACACACACATACACACATACAAGTATGTGTTTGAAAATATAAGAATGTTAAGCTTAAAGCCACCTCAAGAGTACAGTCTAAACCTCTCTTTTGACACATTGAAAAACTGGATTCCAGAGAGGTTCAGTGACTTGGTTAAAAGTACAAAACTAGTAGATGCTTAAGATCCAATTATTTTACTCAGAGAAGACGTTTGTTACAATAGAAGTTAATTAAGTTAGATAGTAGAATGAGAGTTGTCAAACTGTGGCTGAAAAACTGACTCTGGTCGTCTGTTGAAAAGAGACCATTATAAAGGAAGGAAATAGAACTGACTGTGCTGTTCAGGGTAGAGGGGCAGGTACAGGAGTTGGTTGGAACTACAAGCAAAAAGGGGTTGAGCAGGGCTGTTGTTGATTCCAGTTACTGACCCCAGGATTACCGAATTTAAGGAAGTCATTAGAATACTTGTTCTGATAATGGAAAGTGCTTTGTTTTAAAAGCCTGCTTAGGATAAGGGACATGGAATCCACCACAAACATGGCGGAATTGTCTTCAAATCAAGGAAGTAAATCCGGCTGATTTGTAACTTTATCATAAGAAATTTAAAGGGAAAAGTCAGTTGCAAGAGTTGAGACTAAAGAGAGCTTCCCAATTTGTTCCCAGGTCCCATTTCTTTGTATCGTTCTCCATGTGACTGGCACCTCTTTGCAACTAGGCGTGGTGTCCATGAGGAGCCATCCGTGAAGCTTCTCAAGACGGCATTCGTACATCTTTAGGGAATCTGTGAGTGTACCGTATTCTGATGTGTGTTTTGAGGAGAGAGGGCCCAACATTTCATCAGATTCTCAAAGAAGTCTCTGACTTAAAAAGGGCCAGGGATTCTGTAAATAAGCTTTGTGCCTCCAAACTTAGAAACATGGTCAACACATAAATGAGTCCAGGGCATATGCCCATGTCTCCCAGCCTCACTCTCTCAAAGATGACCAATAATTTATGCCAAGCAAGTAGAAAAGAAATGCCAATTTCACTGATTTTATTACCTTTTCCTAAGGGTAGGGCAAATGATGAAAAAAATTAAGTTGTCAACAGGTACAATTTTGTACTTACTCGTAAGAGAGCAAAAGTGTAGACAAAATATAGTGTAGACAGTCTAGATAAAATCACTATTTTATCCAGTACCAGCAGCTTGCTAGAAGTACCATTTCTCGGCTTGGCCACAGTTGCCTTGGGTAATGTGAGAAAGCATGTGAAAACCATGATTAATGGTTCTTACTTATCTTCTATTAAAATGCCTAGCGGCCCTTTGAATATAGGTGCCTGAACATTTTAAATTTATTAATTTATTTTTATTAGAATCAGTGTGTCCTGACACTAAATTGCCTTAGCACTTTGCAAAAATTCTATAAAACTAATTTAGGAAGTAAGTTTTCTGGCTATGTGTGGCTTGGACATGTCTCCATAAAAGATCCAACTTTCTTTTTTAAGAACTCACAGCTTTTGTTTTTCCATGTAGATGAATCCTTTCCCAAACCGGCAAATTTTTTTCAACCCCCTCGTTTAAATATTGTTGCTTAGCATGATGTTGTCAGTGGTTCACAAGAGAAGAGTGTATTTGATTTTTAAACACCATGAAAATGGCATCTTTCATATTGCTGCTTAGTGGGTGAGAACGCAAATACATAAACACGAAGAACGTCAAATATAATGGATTAACATTTATTGTGTACCTACAAAGTACCAGGAACTGTGGATACTAATAATAGCAACACTGAGAAGAGCCAGTGTTTATCAGCCTCGGCAAAGTGCACTTTACTTCGACTCTGGGTCAGTCCTCAGCACAACACTAGGAGGAAGAGCGCATTTTTAAGCTTCATTTTACAGGTGGGAAAACAGAGGCGGAAAAGGTGAAATTCATTACTCTATGTCTTGCGGCTCCAAACTGATGGAGCAGAGTCTTGAGCTCAGACCACTCGAGCCGGAGCCTGAATGTCTCAACACCTGACCTTCACTCTGTTGTTCTGGGGAAAATACAGAAAACAGACAAATGAAGCAAACAACAACAACAACCACCGATTCTTTATTTTAGGTTCTCTAGAGAGGAGCCAAGGAGTATGAACAGAATGTTAAGGTCTATTACCACATCACGTCTCATATTTTTTAAAAATAATATGATGTTGGGAAAAAAGCAAATGGTGAGCTTGAAAACTTCATTTTTTATAGATTACACGTCATGTTCATTAAATAACGCTTCAGAATAATATCTGGAGTCTTGTCCAGAGAGTCCTTCACAGAGATGTGGATGGTGGAGGTGTTCATACTCGGATCCACTCTTTGTTTCTTGCTAGTGAGGCTAGAATTCTAGGTCAGGCATCTTCTGCCAAATCACTATCGAGAGCAGAAAAGAATTGCAAATGTGAAAATCCATCTTGAAGAAGACCAAGTCCTAGAGGACAAACCTGTTTTCCTCTCTCAAGCCCGGCCACCCTGTTTCTCACATCAGATGTGGATGGTGGTGGCAGGGGAGGTGGTCATGGCGGTCACAGCGGACACATGTGTGTCTCCCTGGCCCGAGAACGGCACTGACCGTGGTGGCGTCTCTCCACTTCTGAACTTTGGCCGGCTGCCATGTGGAAGAGCCAGGATGCCTCACCCAGAGAACGGGCTTGCCAGGTTTCCAGACCAATGAGAGCAAAGTAAACACCACCCATTTCAAGAGGAAGCTTGTTGTGACAAGGTTTTTGGACCACATTCACTAAACAGGGATGTTTAAAGAGCCAGAAAAAAAATTTTTTTGCATGAATATTCCTTTCTGTTGGATTTTCCAAATGTGTCCTCTGGGGTGCATCCACCACACATGCTGACAGAAAGCAACCCTACGCCCAGCAGGAGGACGTGAGCGCTCAGGCGGAAAGGGGGGCCTTGGGTTCACGGACACCTTCCTTTCTTTTTTTTTTTTTTTAAGATTTTATTTATTTATTTGACAGAGAGAAATCACAAGTAGACAGAGAGGCAGGCAGAGAGAGAGGAGGAAGCAGGCTCCCTGCTGAGCAGAGAGCCCCATGCGGGACTCGATCCTAGGACCCTGGGATCATGACCTGAGCAGAAGGCATCGGCTTAACCCACTGAGCCACCCAGGCGCCCCGACACCTTCCTTTCTTCCACCGTCTAGAAAATCACATTCTAGAGAACACTTCCTACGCCTCTGTGTCTTTTGGGGTCTTCTGCTTACATTTAAATATCCCCAAAGCATGATGAACCCTAGAATATAGTCATAAAGATTGCTTATCCATGAGTCTGAATAATAGAAGGAATCACAAAATTGTTTGCAAAGGATTTTTGTTGACGATGACTCGATTTCTTAATCACAGCATCATAATAATCTTTAAAACATTTGCTATAAATGTGAGGCAATCCATGAAGTCACCTGCCTGGCCGCAAATTACGGCAGGTGGTGCCATTACAGACTCACCCAACCCAACACAGACACAGCAGCGTGGGTCATAGGAGATAGGTCACAAGGGAACCTGTCACGGGTTTATCCGGTAAAACTCTCATACATTTCATGCGACAGAGACTATTATTTCTGGGAAGATTATATTCCAGAGGAACCGGCTAAATGAAGAGCAGCGAGAGTGAGAAGGTAACAGTGATGGACATTTTCTCCAAAGCTACTGTATCGTATTTAGGTATCATCTGGGATCCTTTGACAACCGGAACCCTCTTAAAGCAAAAAAGGGGAAAAGAGAAGGGACCAGAAGGGAGGGGAAGGAAGGGAAAGGAAAGGAAATGGCATGGGGGGAGGGGATGCAGGAACGCGACGGCATACAAAACCTAAAAGTCCAGGGGCAGGGGCGCCTGAGTGGCTCCGTGGTTAAAGCCTCTGCCTTCAGCTCAGGTCATGATCTCAATGTCCTGGGATCGAGCCCCGCATCGGGCTCTCTGCTCAGCGGGGAGCCTGCTTCCTCCTCTCTCTCTCTGCCTGCCTCTCTGCCTACTTATGATCTCTGTCTGTCAAATAAATAAATAAAATCTTTTTAAAAAATAAATAAGTACAAAATAAAAAATATAAAAAGTCCAGGGGCAGAAACTTCTGGCAACACTAGATCCAGACATTCCAATGATGCTGTCAGGAACCTGACTGTCTCCATTGCTCTTAGCTCCTTTATCCTCCAGCTCTTTTCTCGGGCAGGCTCTCTTCCTAAAGTGAGATAAAGACGCTTCCTGCTAGCCTCCTACCAGCTTAACAAAAACTGTAGGAAGGAACGCCTCTCTCTCAATGCAAGAAAATAGGAGCTGGAGCCTGTTGGTGTATTTGGGGCCATGTGCCCAGTTCAAAGGCTATCACCGGAACCACCATGAACTTTGTTCTCCATTGACCATGTCTGAGTACCTGAGGAGTCAAGCAACGGGGACAGCCTCACTTCCACCTGTGTATCGGTCTGCTGGAGTGGCCATAACAAAGGACCACAGACTGAATGGCTTACACAACAGAAATTTATTTCTCACCGTTCTGGAGGCTGAGAAGTCAAGGTCGAGATGTTGGTAGGGTTGGTTTCTTTTGAGACCTCACTCCTAGGCTTGGAGATGGCCATCTCCTTCCAGTGTCTTTTTATGGTCTTCCCTCAGTATGTATCAGGTCTTAATTTCCTTCTCTTATAAAGATACCATCATATAAGGAAGGGCCCACTCATATGATCTCATGTTCAAAGACCTGATCTCCAAATAGAGTGGCATTCTAGGGTGCTAAGAATTAAGATTTCAACCTATGGATTTGGGAAGGGGGTTGACACACTTAGTCTAAAAAAAAAAAAAATGTTTTTTTAGGGGCATCTGGGTGGTTCAGTGGGTTAAACCTCTGCCTTTGGCTCAGGTCATGGTCTCAGGGCCCTGGGATCGAGCCCCGCATCAGGCTCTCTGCTCGGTGGGGAGTCTGCTTCCCCCTTTCTCTCTGCCTGCCTCTCTGTCTATTTGTGATCTCTCTCTCTCTGTGTGTCAAATAAATAAATAAAATATTTTTAACAAATTTTTTTGTAATTAGGAGGTTGTTAGATCAATGCTGAGCAGGCAAAGCAGGGGCTGCTAACCCCCATCTTCTACAGATACGGTCCCAGCAAATCTGCCATGAGTTTGCTACCACCTCATTTGAGACAGCAGTGTTTCCAGTCCTCCAAGAACACACCCACTTGGAAGGTTAGCACCTTTAGTCAATAGTACTAAGAAGGAATTGTAATGTTTTCAGACCATATTCCCTCAACGTGTTCCATTAAGCATTAGTTCCTTTTGGATTTAAATAATATTATTGAAAAGAAAGGTTATATGGTAGAGGAAAATTTTTATTTTGTTTCGTTTTGTTTGGAAACACTCAAATCAGACAAGTTTCTAAGCCACAGGACATTCCAGACCATTTTAATATGTTAATAATGACTATGTAGTCTGAAACATTTACCAGTGCTCCAAACACACATTATTAGTGAATGATTCCTTATAAAATTGCCATCCACAAGATGGGATGTAAAACTAAGTTTTGATTGGGCAGCGGAGGCAGAGCAAGGAAGTGTCTGGACCTTGGAGCTATTGAGAACGGACTTTTGCCAATTCTGGAGGGTTTTGGCCTTGTCTGGCATACTGACCAGCTCCCCTTCAGCTGGCAGGCAGTGGAAAGTTCAAAGCCAGAAGAAGGTCAACTCAGGCTAGCTACAGTGAAGACGAAGAAACATGATCAAGATAGAAAGAGAAAGGAAGAGAAGCTAAAATCCAAATCACTAAATTCAAGAGAGGCAGAAAAACCTAGCATAGGCTGGGATTGCTTAGTCAACGAGAGGCCTTTCTACCCGGCCACACAGTGGGGCAGGGGGTCGGGTGACGACAGTGATATTTCCTTAACAGGAGTTGAGTGAGTATCAGGATCAGGAACCAGGGAGACCCGCTGAAGGGGGGTCTCACCCATGAGGATGAATATTAGATGGAACGAATCCAGATAGAAACAACCTACTGGTCTAGGCAAGAGATGCAGACCCAAGTTCCAGTTCCAGTACCAGAGTGGGAGCTGGAGGCCAGGGAGGTGGGTAGACAGTAGCAACACCACGTGATTATGCTCGAGCAAAGTCTCACTTGGGGTGACAAGGGACTCATATTCCCATAGCTTTCAAGATTCCATGTAAGTCCAGATCCATTAGGTGGGGAGCAGCAGATTTTAGGCAAATTTCTTAGCAGAGAAAGAACTGCCAACGTACTGCCAGGCTGATCGCACTTCCTTACCTTCTCAGCTTTAATCACTACGACTTATCCTTGCCCGTGGAACTCCAACCAGAAGGTCCATTTTATTTTAAGATTTTTTTATTTATGCATTTGACAGAGATCACAAGCAGGCAGAGAGGCAGGCAGAGAGAGAGGAGGAAGCAGGCTCCCCGCCGAGCAGAGAGGCCGATGTGGGGCTCCATCCCAGGACCCTGAGATCATGACCTGAGCCGAAGGCAGAGGCTTTAACCCATGGAGCCACCCAGGCGCCCCTAGAAGGCCCATTTTTATCCCACACAGCACGACCTCAAGCTTTCTGCTCCTTCTCCTGATGTCCCCCTGTGCACATTTGATATGGGGAACCCCAGCTGATCCTTTCAGACCCTGGCCAGGCATGACCTCTCTGGGAAAGACACTGCTGCCCTCCATCCACTCCCTCTCCACTCCCAGGCTGGGTCAGGCGCGTTTCCTTCATCATTCCATGGAAACCCGTAGCATGGCGCTCCAGCACGGGTCCCTGCTATTCCAAGAAATACTGTGCGTGTCCTACCTTCTACTGGGATATAATAAATGTTGGTGGAACCCCACTGCCCTTTGGCAGCGAGGCACACACAGAGTTAACGAGCTGCCACATCGACCCAGAACTGAGCTTAGCATATTACATGTACTTTCTACTTGTAAATGTTGAAAGGATACCCTTTCACATATAATTCTCCTGACATTTGACCTCTGAAATAAAATTGAGCACCTCGTGTCAAGGGAGCTAAGGCATCTTTCTGACACGTGGTAATTACCCTTAAATGTATACCTCCCAACGAATCCCCTAAAAAACACCACAGCTCAGATTTTGGCAGTGTTCATAAATCACCAGCTCTGGCCCCTCAGAAGTTTAGGAAGTTAGCAAGGACACTTGACAGAATTACTGCTTTTATTAATGCCATGGGCTTGGATTATTTATTTAAGATTACTAGGATCCAAAAACATGCACTCCAATCAGGCCTTCCCCTAAATCACAAGGAACGGTACAAGGTCCCCTCTAGATCGCCGCCTCTTGCTATTTTGTGCTGTTGGGAAGACGCTCTCCAAGGGATATAGGGAGCTGCTTAAACTCCAGGAAGCAGGATGATTAAAAGTATCTTTTCCATCCCAAGCACTATAAATGTTAAACACATGTTTTTCAGTTCAATTGTTTTAAAATATTTTCCAACATGACCTTTATAAATATTTGTATGTCCCTCCCACTCCAAGTAGTAAATGACTTCTCGGTGGAGGCCCCCAGAGGGTTCTAATGAGGAAATGCTCCCTGTGCCTGAACTATGCCCTGAGAGTAAGGCAGACCCTGTGAGGAAGCGTGTTACCTCTTCCAGGTCACAAGGCTTCCAATTAGACTCTAATTACTGAGACACTAAATTATTCAACATGACCTGAAAAGAAAATAAAGCTTCCCAAAGCTGGAGAGGTACACGGAACCTCAGAGTCAGAAAGGGTTTTGGAAATCATGGAGTTCAAACCCCTCCTTGTGCAGATGAAGGGAGTGTGGCCAAGAGCCCAAGAGAATATCCAGGCCACGGAACGCACCTCCATCTCTGATCCCTAGAGTGGCCGAGAGCATGTCTTTCAGGACACACATTGAGCTCTTCCTTCCTGTGGGCTGACTGTGTTCTCTTCTGTTTTCATGCTGAAGGGGGACATTCTGCAGTACCCAATTCCTTTCTCTTTCTCCCCACCGCTCTGTGACCCACAAATCAAACTACCAGCAGTCCTCAAGCT
Source organism: Mustela putorius furo (assembly GCF_011764305.1). Taxonomy (NCBI): domain Eukaryota; kingdom Metazoa; phylum Chordata; class Mammalia; order Carnivora; family Mustelidae; genus Mustela; species Mustela putorius. Next base: position 7,586,215 of record NW_025422022.1, read on the forward strand.
CAAAGCACAACTTCAGTCTGAGCCTTTAAATGAACTTTGCCTGCACATCCTCTGCCTGCAATGGTTTTCCTCCCCTGGGAAGCCTGCCAAACTTCTGCTCAGATATTTAAAGCCTGGCCGTACATATGTCTGGCTCTCCCCAGTGGAGCTGCTCTGACCTCTCTTGTGTTACCCATACACGTCGTAGCATGTCATGGGTGCCATTGATTTCTAATTATTAGTTTTCTTATCTGTGGTCCCTACACAGTTCCTCCCCCACCAATTACTTGACCATCTCCTCCTCTCCCTTAGTGTGTACTTCGACTCTATTCTCATAAACCCACATCCATATTTCCCAGACCACTCTCACTGCATGTTCCAACACCCTATTGAATATTCCATCAACATCTCAACACCAACATTTCTAAGGCAGAAGCCAGTTTCCCTTGCCCCTCCATCCACCCCCCCTCCCCAAATCTACTCCTGATCCTCACCCGTTCATCTCTGCTCAGGCCATTATGATCCTGTCACTGACAAATATTAAAAACCCAAGGTTTGCATCAACAGCTCCTTCCGACCTTCCTCACAGTACTTCCCAACCTCTTTTCATTCCACCCTGACCATATCTCTAGCCGCATTCCCCACCCCTCTCCTTTACTGGAGCCACAGCCTGAAATCAAGCCTTCAGTCCTCCAAGCCACCCAACACACTGCTGCCAGAGTAACTAGCCCCAAAGGCAACGTGGTAACTATCCCCAAAGCACTCACTAGCTCACACTTTCAATGACTCTTCTTTGTCCACAGTCCAAACGGCTTCAGCCTTCCATTCAAGATCTTCGACAACTCAACTTCATTTGCATTTCCAACTGCTCATTTTAACTGCAACCACCATTTTGCCTACTGCATGGCCTTCTGTGAAAATACAGAGACAGTAAAAATTAAAAACAGATCAGTCACAGAGTATCCAGTAAGAGTAGATTGTGCTTATAAGAACAGTTCATGAACGGAGAGCTTTCAAATTCAAACGGATACGAAGCTCAGAGTACTTGACATTGCGGGATGGCTTATAACGTGAAAATAAGGAAGCCGTTTACCCTTTCCAGTGATTGGTTATTATAATGAGAGTTTCCAGACTGCGGTGGGTTGGGTAAAAGTGATTATCACACAGCATTTTAGGAAGATGACTTAAGGTTCTTTCATGATTCACAAGAAATCGTCTAAATTTGGCTTGGCTTACATGGTTTTATCTGCTCAAGTCTGGTCTCCATTTTGTATCTTACTTTTTAACACTTCCCATTTAATAATCAGCTAAATTTCAGCTCTTTGTATCACATCCTCCAGGAAGTAAATATTCCCAAATCCTACAAAGCACCTTGTTGATAGCAACTATATTTTAATACGGTCCCATTTTCTCCTGTATTTTGGGGAAGGTAGAGACATGATCGGAAAGAAATACTGCTTTCCTCCACAGTGCCCACCATGGTATTTAGCACACAGTCGGCACTTAATACATGTGCACTGCATTGCATTTGATTTTATAGGAAACAGAAGTGTGCATAAGGATCAAATGCATGGATTCTAAGACTCACAATTTTTTACATTTACCATTTCTGAAATCAGAATGCATCTTTCAATCAACAATATTTCAGTAATTAATAGTCATTTTATTAGTGACACATAAAATAGCAATACCTCTTATGAATGATTATGTATTAACGCCAAGGAAACAGGGTACTATGGAGTAGCCCGATTTTAGGCTCACTTTGAAAAACTGCCCCTCAAGGGAGGCAACTACCAAGTGTTGTATGGAAAACATGATCCCTACTACCATAAGACAAAAAGGATTGACCCATTACTTAATAATCAGCCAAGGGAAATCTATCCTTCCCTCCCAAGTAGCTCATAGTCTACTATGCAATTTCCTTGATGATCTAACTGTGAGCAAGTATCAATAGATATGAGATGCTCGAGGGGCAAAACTGGAGCCAACTCTTCTGATGTGATTAATGCAGCACTTTTTTGTGGTAGATATTTAATTAATATTTATTTATTAATTCATCTTAATGCAAATCTGTTAGAGTGACTGGACAACTAGAGGATATAGAGTGGCCCCGAAGCACAGTCAGAATACAGCTGGAGGCACCAAGCAAAGAAGTTATACAAAGTTTCACTGCAAACTCTCTCTTCATAGAGTCAGTGCTGGTTAGGACCTTATCAACATCACAAGCAGCAGCATCAGTCTTGCTAACATGCGCTGAGCATTGACTCGGAGCCAGACAACATTGGACCAAGTGCTTGATCTAAAAAATTTAACTCAATCTTAAAAATAGGGTCATAAGAAACAGTCTTACTCCACGATTTGATGTTTCATGACTGACCACTTTTAAGCTTTGAGCCTCCTTCTTCCCGGATGCCTGCGTTCGGGCAAGTTGATAAGAGAGTTTGGATTTCCCTCCTGTGGCCCTTATGGCAGATTCCAACCACATAAGCTGCTGTCCGCATGCAGGAGGGCTCACCTCAGCCTCACCCCCATCCAAAATAAAAACCTCAAGCTACTTTCCTTTCCCTGCTCACTTAAGCCATCTTCAAACCTTCCTGGGAAGCCTGCTCTGCTCTCTCCAAAAACCTCATCATGTTAAGTTTCAAACCTATTGATACCTTCCCGCTGTGCACATCAATTCCAAACCAGATTTGGGATAGAGACCCATGGTGATGCTGGCAGTGGTCAGATGATGTTATTATTACTCCCACCCTTTGAGTCCATAGTTAAGCTGAGGTTTACAGCTTTACTGGTCACATGGATAAGTGGCAGCATTCCTTTCTGAGCTTGTGCTCAGAAGTTCACACTCCGTTTTCTCCTGCCTTGGGTACTCCTAAGAGCCTCTGTCTGATCTCCTTGCCTCTAATTTCCCCTCTCCACAATCCTTCTTCCAAACAGGAAAGAATAGGTCACTTTCCTTTTTCTCTCAACATCTCTTTGATACACAGAAGATCACACCAGTCCAACATTCCTTTCTAGCCTGAATTCAAACAACACCTCCCCACTGAAGATCTCCACAGACGCCCAAGAAATCTGTCCTGGGCTGTATACTCTCACAGACTCTTCTCCATATACTGTATTATAATATTAATAAACTGCTGTAATGTAATTATTTCTTCATGCACCATCTCCCCACTAAACTATGGGCTTCTGGTGCAGTGCCTGATGCAGGGAGAGAAATAATGTCTCATGAATGAACAAAGGCAATGTAACGGTACTATCAGAACCTGGGGCACCTGGGTGGCTTAGTCTGTTCAACATTAGACTCTTGATTTCAGCTCAGGTGGTGATCTCATGATTCTGAGATCAAGCCCTTTGCTGGGCTCCGTACTCAGTATAGTCTGCTTCAGATTGTCTCTCCTTCTCCTTCTGCTTCTCCCCCTGAATACATGTGCTCGCTCTCTCTCCCCCTCAAATAAATAAATAAATAAATAGACAAAATCTTAAAAAAAAAAAAAAAAAGATGATGTGGTACAGTTGGTTAGGTGACTGCCTCTTGATTTTGGCTCAGGTCATGATCTCAGGGTCTTAATGATTGAGCCCCGTCTGGACTCCTTGCTCAGCAGGGCGTCTGCTTGAGATTCTCTCTCTCCCTCCCCTTCTGTTCCCCACCTGCTCACATAGACTCTCTCTTTCTCAAAATAAATAAATAAATCTTAAAAAAAAAAAAAAGGAAACTGATGAAAATACAGTTTTGTTCCAAAAAGCTCAGTAGCAGCACTTACCAAGACCATTCCATTTAGTTATATATTAATTATATAAATTAATATATATTTCTATTTTTTTTCTTCCCAGAGTTGTTAGATTTTCATATTATACACTTGAATTTTGAAATTATAATAACCTTCTGGCCATTCTCTTGGCCTTCACTTCCCCCTTCCTCCCAATACAAGCTAGAAATTTTCACATAAAGGAGATCGCTGTCTCCAGTCACCTATGTGCTATCTGTTTGGAGACAGAAGAGACTGGGTAGTGCCCCAATCACCCTTGTGCCCTCGTGTAGGTCTGCAGATCCATTCTACCCATCAAACTAGCCAATGAGGTGGTTTCCTATATAAGTGGCATCACAAAAAACAAATGCTGACTTCCCCACTATGAATCTACTAATATAACAGGTTCTCCAGAATACGAAAAGAAGTCCCTTCCCTGACCATCATGGACATCATTAACCCACATATGCTTTCAGTTCTCCTGCTCACACAGAGGATTGGAAGAAGATGAAATCGAGTGGTTTGAAAAGGGTCCAAACTCTTTTTCTTAGAAACAGAAAGCCCTAATCCAGGAGTCCCGAATCAGGAGATGTGGATCTTCTTATTGCTTTTCAAACCTTGCCAGATCCATTTCCAGTTAATATAGATGGCCCCATTTCTCCTCTTTATTTTTCAGCAGGAAGAAAGACGTAACCCATGGTTTTCCCTTCCCCAACCCCCTGCTCAGAAGGTACACTCATCAGTCTCACCCCATTGAATTAAAAACTTCAATATGTGAAAAATACCACATCTACAACCAACACCAACATAGTCCCAGGAGTTTGAAGTCCCAGTTTGACTTAGTCCACTGAAACATACTATAGCACTTTTTTTCTGAAATTACTAAACTCATATTACTGGCCAAACTGACTAGATAACTAAATCATATAACCATTTCAGTTCATCAAATAACTGATTTCAACCACTAAATTCACTTGTCTATATTGGCTGATTATTTTAGCATTATACGGACAAATACGTATCACTCAATGCCAAATGCAACAAATGCTGATGATAAAAAATAGATACACTTTTGTTCCATAACATCTATGAACATATGAAATCAAGGATTTGCCTTAATTAGCAAACCTCTCAGTTTACAGATAAAAAGACTATCACCAGAGGTCAGCATCTTTTCTTTAGTCACGAAGTTGTTCTTTCACAAAACTGGTATAATTAGTCCCCTGTTCTATCTTCTGTGCAGGTAATTTAACTTAAAAAAAAAAAACTCCATTTATGGATTCTCATTGTGAATCAAAAATATTGCATTGAGCTACGATTCGTAAAATAAATTCATCTGAATAAGGATGGTATAAATGCTGCCCCGCAAAGACTTGCAGTTAAATAATCTGGGGACTAGAATGGAGGGTGGCTTGAGGGGCAGAGTCCTGGCCATTTAAAGATGGAGTTTAGAAGCAGGACTCAAAAGTCTATATACACAGAGCAATTCAAGGAAGAAATTAGATGGTGCTAAACTTCACTGGTTAAGTCGGACACAAAAAGCCAGGCTTCTTAAAAGTGTTGTTTGGGGTATAAATGTGGTACTTTCCCAAGGATCTAGAACCAGCAAGGCATGCAAATTCTCCCTCTGTGGGTTCGTAGTGTTACTTGGTTTGCACAGGCAGATGTAGGCTTGGGAGTGTAGAGAAACAAGCCAAAAGTGACAGGGAGAGCTGACGTTCAATCTTCTTCCTCAATATCCATCAACATTGGACATCTCACTGGGTAAATGAAAAGAATCCTGTCCAGTCACACCAAGGAAGAAATACCTGAGGAATTGGTATGGGAAAGAAAGAAAAGCAGGTATGATGCAAAATTGACAAGGTCTGTTCTCTGACGTAAGGCAGAACAAAATGTTAAGGATCCTGTGCTGCTTCTTATGGCAAATGAAATAAACAGAAAGGATAGAAAGGATTTCTAGAAGGTGGGATTTTTAGAGGTGGTCCAATTTCAAGACTTCAGTGATCTTCCTGTTACAGAACCTGGACTGGATTCTGGCCAAAGAACCAAGAGGCACTCAGAGACCTTGAAGGATCAGAGATTTATTTCACACCAGCAGGCGCAGGAGAAAGTAATCTCTCCAGGTCTGAGCCCCGAAACACAAACAAAGGAGGTGTTTTATACACTTGTTCTTCTGTATCTGTGCCACCCCTGCGGTTGGGGCCAGTATGGTTAGGGGAAAGCCTAGAATAATGGCCTTGGGGCTGGGACTGGGATTCCCCTGCTGGATTCGTCAGCCACCTCAGAACACAGATTTTCCGCATCACTCCTACCCATAGTGTGTATCTGTATTCATCATGTATATTATGCTTGTTTTCTTATTTAAAATCTTAACTTAGGGGTGCCTGGGTGGCTCAGTCGGGTAAGTGCCTGGCATTGGCTCAGGTCATGATCCCAGAGGTCAAGCCTCACTTCAGGCTCCCCGCTCGGGGAAAAGCCTATTTCTGCCTCTCCCTCTGCTCCCCCTGTTTGTGCTCTCTTTCTTTGTGTCTGTCAAAAATCTTTTAAAAAAAAGTAAAATAAAATAAACTTAAAGGCAATCCCTCCAAGAACATACCAGATTAAAAATGATTTTAAGTACGCCTAAAGGGTTTATCTTAAAGACACTGAGACTATCTCTACAGCCCTTGTGGCCAAGTGAAGCAAAAGTCTTACCTAGAAACACCCAGACAAAATGTACAAAATCATTGATAGGGCCAGGAGAAATATATTTTATAACAACACAAGTGTAAAAGAATCATTGATATTTACTAGGAGGGATGATTAATGCATATACATGTTTATTAGAACTAAATCCAGGCTCCTCGTTTTAATACCTTGTAAACAAAGGGCAAGGCACGAATCCAGGTCCCATAGAAATACAGAAATCATTTCTATTTTTGCTCATTTACTCTGACATTCTAAAATATGAAGCAGACAAGTACTTTCAAACTGTATTAGAATTTCTACTGAAAGACTTTTTCAAAGCAACTGGTCATTAATTTATATTTTCTTTGGTTTTGTCTTCCCTCATTCTTTATTTTTATATTTTTGTTTCTTATTGAAGCATAACTATTATAGAGAGTTATATTAGTTTCAGGTATGCAATATAATGATTCAATAATTCTATTCATTACTCAGTTCTTATCACGATAAGAATACTCTTTTTTTTTGAATTATTAACTTTTTATTTTTTATAAACATATATTTTTATCCCCAGGGGTACAGGTCTGTGAATCACCAGGTTTACACACTTCACAGCACTCACCAAAGCACATACCCTCCCCAATGTCCATAATCCCGCCCCTTCTCCCAAATCCCCTCCCCGCAGCAACCCTCAGTTTGTTTTGTGAGATTAAGAGTCACTTATGGTTTGTCTCCCTCCCAATCCCATCTTGTTTCATTGATTCTTCTCCTACCCACTTAAGCCCCCATGTTGCATCACCACTTCCTCATATCAGGGAGATCATATGATAGTTGTCTTTCTCTGCTTGACTTATTTCGCTAAGCATGATACACTCTAGTTCCATCCATGTTGTCGCAAATGGCAAGATTTCATTTCTTTTGATGGCTGCATAGTATTCCATTGTGTATATATACCACATCTTCTTGATCCATTCATCTGTTGATGGACATCTAGGTTCTTTCCATAGTTTGGCTATTGTGGACATTGCTGCTATAAACATTCGGGTGCACGTGCCCCTTTGGATCACTACGTTTGTATCTTTAGTGCAATTGCTGGGTCATAGGGCAGTTCTATTTTCAACATTTTGAGGAACCTCCATGCTGTTTTCCAGAGTGGCTGCACCAGTTTGCATTCCCACCAACATTGTAGGAGGGTTCCCCTTTCTCCGCATCCTCGCCAGCATCTGTCATTTCCTGACTTGTTGATTTTAGCCATTCTGACTGGTGTGAGGTGATATCTCATTGTGGTTTTGATTTGTATTTCCCTGATGCCGAGTGATATGGAGCACTTTTTCATGTGTCTGTTGGCCATCTGGATGTCTTCTTTGCAGAAATGCCTGTTCATGTCCTCTGCCCATTTCTTGATTGGATTATTTGTTCTTTGGGTGTTGAGTTTGCTAAGTTCTTTATAGATTCTGGACACTACTCCTTTATCTGATATGTCATTTGCAAATATCTTCTCCCATTCTGTCAGTTGTCTTTTGATTTTGTTAACTGTTTCCTTTGCTGTGCAAAAGCTTTTGATCTTGATGAAATCCCAATAGTTTATTTTTTCCATTGCTTCCCTTGCTTTTTGCATTGTTCCTAGGAAGATGTTGCTGCAGCAGAGGTCGAAGAGGTTGCTGCCTGTGTTCTCCTCAAGAATTTTGATGGATTCCTTTCGCACATTGAGGTCCTTCATCCATTTTGAGTCTAATTTTGTGTGTGGTGTAAGGAAATGGTCCAATTTCATTTTTCTGCATGTGGCTGTCCAATTTTCCCAGCACCATTTATTGAAGAGGCTGTATTTTTTCCATTGGACATTCTTTCCTGCTTTGTCGAAGCTTAGTTGACCATAGAGTTGAGGGTCTATTTCTGGGCTCTCTATTCTGTTCCACTGATCTATGTGTCTGTTTTTGTGCCAGTATCATGCTGTCTTGATGATGGCAGCTTTGTAATAGAGCTTGAAGTCCGGAATTGTGATGCCACCAATGTTGGCTTTCTTTTTCAATATCCCTTTGGCTATTCGAGGTCTTTTCTGGTTCCATATAAATTTTAGCATTATTTGTTCCATTTCTTTGAAAAAGATGGATGGTACTTTGATAGGAATTGCATTAAATGTGTAGATTGCTTTAGGTAGCATAGACATTTTCACAATATTTATTCTTCCAATCCAGGAGCATGGAACATTTTTCCATTTCTTTGTGTCTTCCTCAATTTCTTTCATGAGTACTTTATAGTTTTCTGAATATAGATTCTGTGTCTCTTTGGTTAGGTTTATTCCTAGGTATCTTATGGTTTTGGGTGCAATTGTAAATGGGATGGACTCCTAAATTTCTCTTTCTTCTGTCTTGCTGTTGGTGTAGAGAAATGCAACTGATTTCTGTGCATTGATTTCATATCCTGACACTTTACTGAATTCCTGTATAAGTTCTAGCAGTTTTGGAGTGGAGTCTTTTGGGTTTTCCACATATAGTATCATATCATCTGCGAAGAGTGATAATTTGACTTCTTCTTTGCCGATTTGGATGCCATTTTTTTCCTTTTGTTGTCTGATTGCTGAGGCTAGGACCTCTAGTACTATGTTGAATAGCAGTGGTGATAATGGACATCCCTGCCGTGTTCCTGACCTTAGCGGAAAAGCTTTCAGTTTTTCTCCATTGAGAATGATATTTGCGGTGGGTTTTTCATAGATGGCTTTGATGATATTGAGGTATGTGCCCTCTATCCCTACACTTTGAAGAGTTTTGATCAGGAAGGGATGCTGTACTTTGTCAAATGCTTTTTCAGCATCTATTGAGAGTATCATATGGTTCTTGTTCTTTCTTTTATTGATGTGTTGTATCACATTGACTGATTTGCGGATGTTGAACCAACCTTGCAGCCCTGGATTAAATCCCACTTGGTCGTGGTGAATAATCTTTTTAATGTACTGTTGAATCCTATTGGCTAGTATTTTGTTGAGTATTTTCGCATCTGTGTTCATCAAGGATATTGGTCTATAGCTCTCTTTTTTGGTGGGATCCTTGTCTGGTTTTGGGACCAAGGTGATGCTGGCCTCATAAAATGAGCTTGGAAGTTTTCCTTCCATTTCTATTTTTTGGAACAGTTTCAGGAGAATAGGAATTAGTTCTTCTTTAAATGTTTGGTAGAATTCCCCCGGGAAGCCGTCTGGCCCTGGGCTTTTGTTTGTTTGGAGATTTTTAATGACTGTTTCAATCTCCTTACTGGTTATGGGTCTGTTCAGGCTTTCTATTTCTTCCTGGCTCAGTTGTGGTAGTTTATAGGTTTCTAGGAATGCATCCATTTCTTCCAGATTGTCAAATTTATTGCCGTAGAGTTGCTCATAGTATGTTCTTAGAATAGTTTGTATTTCTTTGGTGTTAGTTGTGATCTCTCCTCTTTCATTCATGATTTTATTTATTTGGGTCCTTTCTCTTTTCTTTTTGATAAGTCGGGCCAGGGGTTCATAAATTTTATTAATTCTTTCAAAGAACCAGCTCCTGGTTTCGTTGACTTGTTCTATTGTTTTTTTGGTTTCTATTTCATTGATTTCTGCTCTGATCTTTATGATTTCTCTTCTCCTGCTAGGCTTAGGGTTTCTTTCTTGTTCTTTCTCCAGCTCCTTTGGGTGTAGGGTTAGGTTGTGTACCTAAGACCTTTCTTGTTTCTTGAGAAAGGCTTCTAAGGCTATATATTTTCCTCTCAGGACTGCCTTTGTTGTGTCCCACAGATTTTGAACCGTTGTATTTTCATTATCATTTGTTTCCATGATTTTTTTCAATTCTTCTTTAATTTCCCGGTTGACCCATTCATTCTTTAGAAGGATGCTGTTAGTCTCCATGTATTTGGGTTCTTTCCAAACTTCCTTTTGTGGTTGAGTTCTAGCTTTAGAGCATTGTGGTCTGAAAATATGCAGGGAATAATCCCAATATTTTGATACCGGTTGAGTCCTGATTTAGGACCGAGGATGTGATCTATTCTGGAGAATGTTCCATGTGCACTAGAGAAGAATGTGTATTCTGTTGCTTTGGGATGAAATATTCTGAATATATCTGTGATGTCCATCTGGTCCAGTGTGTCGTTTAAGGCCTTTATTTCCTTGCTGATCTTTTGCTTGGATGATCTGTCCATTTCAGTGAGGGGAGTGTTAAAGTCCCCTACTATTATTGTATTATTGTTGATGTGTTTCTTTGATTTTGTTATTAATTTGTTTATACAGTTGGCTGCTCCCACGTTGGGGGCATAGATATTTAAAATTGTTAAATCTTCTTCTTGGACAGACCCTTTGAGTATGATATAGTGTCCTTCATCATCTCTTATTATAGTCTTTGGCTTAGAATCTAATCAATCTAATACAATCGATTGCCACTCCTGCTTTCTTCTGATGTCCATTAGCATGGTAAATTCTTTTCCACCCCCTCACTTTAAATCTGGAGGTGTCTTCGGGCTTAAAATGAGTTTCTTGGAGGCAACATATAGATGGGTTTTGTTCTTTTATCCATTCTGATACCCTGTGTCTTTTGACAGGGGCATTTAGCCCATTAACATTCAGGGTAACTATTGAGAGATATGAATTTAGTGCCATTGTATTGCCTGTAAGGTGACTGTTACTGTATATGGTCTCTGTTCCTTTCTGATCTACCACTTGTAGGCTCTCTCTTTGCTTAGAGGACCCCTTTCAATATTTCCTGTAGAGCTGGTTTGGTATTTGCAAATTCTTTCAGTTTTTGTTTGTCCTGGAAGCTTTTAATCTCTCCTTCTATTTTCCATGATAGCCTAGCTGGATATAGTATTCTTGGCTGCATGTTTTTCTCGTTTAGTGCTCTGAAAATATCATGCCAGCTCTTTCTGGCCTGCCAGGTCTCTGTGGATAAGTCAGCTGCCAATCTAATAGTTTTACCATTGTATGTTACAGACTTCTTTTCCCGGGCTGCTTTCAGGATTTTCTCTTTGACACTGAGACTTGTAAATTTTACTATTAGGTGACGGGGTGTGGGCCTATTCTTATTGATTTTGAGGGGCATTCTCTGAACCTCCTGAATTTTGATGCTCGTTCCCTTTGCCATATTGGGTAAATTCTCCCCAATAATTCTCTCCAGTATACCTTCTGCTCCCCTCTCTCTTTCTTCTTCTTCTGGAATCCCAATTATTCTAATGTTGTTTCGTCTTATGGTGTCACTTATCTCTCGAATTCTCCCCTCGTGGTCCAGTAGCTGTTTGTCCCTCTTTTGCTCAGCTTCTTTATTCTCTGTCATTTGGTCTTCTATATCACTAATTCTTTCTTCTGCCTCATTTATCCTAGCAGTGAGAGCCTCCATTTTTGATTGCACCTCATTAATAGCTTTTTTGATTTCACCTTGGTTAGATTTTAGTTCTTTTATTTATCCAGAAAGGGCTTTTATATCTCTTGAGAAGGTTTCTCTAATATCTTCCATGCCTTTTTTGAGCCCGGCTAGAACCTTGAGAATTGTCATTCTGAACTCTAGATCTGACATATTACCAATGTCTGTATTGATTAGGTCCCTAGCCTTCGGTACTGCCTCTTGTTCTTTTTTTTGTGTTGAATTTTTCCGTCTTGTCATTTTGTGCAGATAAGAGTATATGAAGGGGCAAGTAAAATACTCAAAGGGTGGCAACAACCCCAGGAAAATATGCTTTAACCAAATTAGAAGAGATCCAAAATCGTGAGGGGGGAGAAAGGGGATAAAAAGAGGTTCAAATTTTACCCGAAGGCGAGAAAAAAAAAAAAAAAAAATGAAAAAGAAAAAAATTAAATTAACTGCAAGACTAAAAAAAATCACAGGGAAAAAGCCATGAGTTCCGTGCTTGGCTTTCTCCTCCTCTGGAATTCTGCTGCTCTCCTTGGTATTGAAACCGCACTCCTTGGTAGGTGAACTTGGTCTTGGCTGGATTTCTTGTTGATCTTCTGGGGGAGGGGCCCGGTGTAGTGATTCTCAAGTGTCTTTGCCCCAGGCGGAATTACAGGGCCCTTACCCGGGCCTGGGGTGAGTAATCCGCTCGGGTTTGCTTTCAGGAGCCTTTGTTCCCTGAGCGCTTTCCGTAGAGTTCCGGAGGACGGGAATACAAATGGCGGCCTCCTGGTCTCCGCCGGAGGAGTCGAGAGCCCAGGGCCCCACTCCTCCGTGCGCCCTCAGAGAACAGCGCCCAGTTACTCCCGTAAGCCTGACCTCCGGCCGCGCTCCGAGCTCACCGAGCCTGCGACTGGTTCAAGGTTACACCGAGCTGTGAGCTTACTGTCGGCTTTCCCGTTCCTATACCCGCAAGCTCTGCGACACTCAGACACCCCCGATCCTTCTGTGACCCTGCGGGACCTGAGGCCACGCTGACCCCGCGTGGGCTTCACCCCGGTTTAGCCTCTGGAGCGATGTCCCTCAGCAGAACAGACTTTTAAAAGTCCTGATTTTGTGCGCGGTTGCTCCGCCGCTTGCCGGGAGCCGGCCCCTCCCACCCGGGGTCTATCTTCCCGTCGCTTTGGATTCACTTCTCCGCCGGTCCTACCTTTCAGAAAGTGGTTGTTTTTCTGTTTCCAGAATTGCTGTTCTTCTCTTCGATCTGCCGATGGATTTTCAGGTGTTTGCAATCTTTAGATAAGCTATCTAGCTGATCTCTGGCTAGCTGAAGTAGTCTCAGCCTGCTACTTCTCCGCCATCTTGACTCCTCCCCGATAAGAATACTCTTAATCCCCTCTACCTATTTCACCCATCCCCCCATCTACCTCCCCATCCACCCTTCCTTTACTAGGAACCACCAGTTTACTCTCTGTATTGAAAAGTCTCTTTTATATTTGTCTCTTTTTCTTTTTTCCTTTTGTCTCTTAAATTCACCATATGAGTGAACTCATATGGGATTTGTCTTTCCCTAACTGACTTACTTCACTTAGCCTCATACACTCTAGTTCCAAGCATGTCGTTGCAAAAGGCCAGACTTTGTTCTTTTTTATGGCTGAGTAATATTACATTATATGCATATACAACACCTTCTTTATCCATCCATCTATCTGTGGACACATGGGCTGCTTCCACATCTTAGCTATTGGAAATAAAGCTTCAGTAAACATAGGAATATATGTATCCTTTTAAATTAGTGTTTTCATTCTCTTTGGGTAAACAATAGTGGAATTACTGAATCCCGTGGTACTTCTATATTTCATTTTTTAAAGCTTATGGGGGTGGGGGGAGCCTGAGGTTCAAAACTACTTTCAGAAGAAAAAAGGATGTTATTTCCTTTTTTTCACCGTGTTGACATTTGCAGTGATGGTGGAAATGCAGTGGGTAAAACTGTTGGCCATCACCCCGGTCAAGAACGAGCACCAAACCAAACTATCAGCCCTTGGATCCTTCCCTACCATCCGCTCCCAGGACAAAGGGGAGAAAAAGCTGGCTTTACCGATGACACTGATAAAGCAGTAAAAATAACTTATTTTTAAAACATTCTGTTTGACAGGAAATGGGAGGTACCCATAAAGTACCCCAGCTTCGTACTGAAGGACGAGGCGTGTCTTGAGGACACCACTGGAGCCATCGGCTGAACGAGAGGCTATCTTCACGCAGCCACCATTTTTTACTTGGAGGAATTACTGACAGACTCACTTTGGCTGCTTGGATTCGGTTACTTGCCATACCTATTTCAAAATTCAACTGAAGGGATGTGTCAGTTGAAGGCAAACAATTGGCAATATGTGTTGCCAAAGATAAAAGGCCAAAAAGGTGAGGGCCTACACTGAGGAGATTGCACTTTGGAATGAGAAGCAATGGATTCACCCAGGACATTTTGCATTCTGCTCTGCTGTCAACAAGACATTTCCCCTCACTCCGGGTGACATGAGCTACACGTCCCCAATTTCCTGGCCCTATTCAGATACCCTTTCATTGTTGCTAGTGATACATCCCACACAGCTTTCCAGAACCTTTCCTACCTGAGGAGAAGCCCTGAGAGTGTGGCCCTCTCTTCACTTGAGGGGAGGGGAGTGTGGCCTACCAAAAAGGAAACCGGAGACCCTCTGCTTCATCGTCATTAACTACATCATTACACAATTACAACCACAGGCACCAGAGTGCAAAGTGTCCTGGACTAATCCATACACTTCAGGGGAATCTATGTTTGATAAGGAAGCTTCTGGTAGCAAATTTTGCAATTGGAATCCAGGGTCTTCATAAACTGTGGCATCGCTCTTTTGGTTTTTATGTTTTATGTTTGCTTCATTTTGTTTGTTTTATTTCAATGTTCTAGCTATATAAAGCAGAAGTTTAGAGAGTCCTCCTGAACAGAGACTGAAAAATAACCACTGGGGAAATTTAAGACAGTGTGGTAATAACCCAAGGGTCGCGACTGTTTATAGAAACAGAACACAAGACTCATATGTTAATTTTAAATTTTCTAGTAGCCACCTTTTTAAAAAGTACAATGACATAGGCAAAATTAATTTTAATAATATATTTTATTTCATCCAAAATATTATTTTAATATCAGTATAAAAGATTAACTACATTTTTTACATTATTTTCCCATATTATGGATTAGTCTGCTCAGGCTGCCATACCACAGGCTGGGTGGCTTCTACAACAGTAATGTACTGTTTCAGATCTGTAGGCTGGAAGTGCAAGCCCAGGGTGCTGGCAGCAGGGGTTCTGCTGAGAGCCTCTTCCTGGTTTGCAAACAGCCACCTTCTTGAGGTGTCCTCACACGCAGAGGGAGAGCTCAAGTTCCTGTCGTCAGTAACCCACTGTTAGGACCCGAGTTAACACTTGTTATTTCCCTGCTCCAACATCAGTCACATGTGGAGTCAGGACTTCAGCATATGAATTTGGGGGGAGAGGGAGGACACAGTTCAGTCCATGGCAGATGAAGTCCTCAAAATCTGTGGAGATAGACTCCTGATTAGACAGGACAGAGCTCAACAAATGCCATTGGCTTCAGAAGTCAGAGCTCCTCTGAATCTGAGAGCTCCATCCCAAGAGCTGAGGGCTTGATCTTCAGCAGAAAGGCAGTCACCCTGGGAAGAAGCCATTCCTGTGGCCAACACAGCCACAGCCAGAAACCAAGGTTCACCTGGGGACAGCCAGGGAAATAGGCTACACACAGCTTAGGAGCAATTATTAGTCTTGGGAACCCAACTATCAGTGTCTGCAGCTTGGTGATGAAATTGAGGGTTTCCTATCCAGCCAGAACCTACTGGAATTTTTCTTCAGCTGCGAAAACGGTGGCAAGATTCCTGGAGGTGGCTCTCATACTGGGTGTGCCTGCTCAGCCCCCTGTGAGCTCCCCGAGGACTCCATTCGCCTGGGCTGGAACATGGCTGGGGGGTGGGCAGTGGGTTGGGGGCGGGGTGGAGAGACAGTGGGGGAGGGGGGTTCCCTGGTGATGTGCCTCTGTGGGGGAACTGTGACACTTGGCATTCCTCACCAGCAAACACAGGCAATATCGCAAACACACCAAGTCCACCACATTACATTCCATCTACCAAACCTGCCCACAAACAAAAAACAAGCAAAGAAAGATGATGAAACAAGGAAACGATTCCCTAAGAAACAAAATCCCCTTGATTTCCAGAGGGTAACAGCAATGACGCAGGAAAGAAAGAAGGAAGGAAGGAAAGGAAGGAAGGAAGGAAGGAAGGAAAGAAGGAAGGAAGGAAGGAAGGAAGTCTTCAAGAGCATAAAGTGAGGGTTTTGTTTTTTTTTAATATAAAAGAACACCTGCTGCAAGTACATGATTGTACATAGAACTAACCGAGGTCATAAATTCAAAAATAATCAAGAAAAAAAGTTCTAATTAATTAAGAAAATTGTTGCGGCTCATTGGAACGGTTGAGGGTTTTCCATTTGCTTGATATTCAGTTCGACTGTGGACTCTGTTGGGCATTCTTTTTCCAAAGTTGTGGTAACACTGAGAGACTTGCCAGGGTCTTAACTAGCCAGAGGCAAAATTGTACGCGTCCCTTGGGCAGCTCCAGCTTCTCTGACCTGCGACTCCGGCGCCTCTCCCTCGCTCCTCCAGCAGGTCCCACTGCTCCCCAGGCTCCTGGCCTCCACCAGCCTAAAATGACGATCAAGTGGGCACATCTGCCCTCCAGTGTGAATAACGGCCATGGGATCTGTTACATTGCCGCTCTGCATCTCTTCTCCTTCCTTCCAGTCACAGCCTTGCTTTTCTCCAGGGAACCATCTTTCTCGCCCTCTGCCCATGCTTAAGATGGAGTTGACCCTCCCCTCCTCCTCCAACCAAATCCAGGACTGGCATGTGACTTGGCACTCCTGAGCCTCATATTCTGGCCGTGGGCCACGGTGACTGGCTAAGGAATGGGCACGTGGCCAAGTCAGCCAGATCAGCAGGTCCCAGCAGGACTTCACCAAGGGCTGCAAGGAAGGCACCGCGGAGACCACTGCTTTGCCACCATTTGGGAATAAGACTGCCTCAATGAAAGGAGCAGAGGCATAAACAGATTCAAGAGATGGAGGGATATGTCCCATTGACATCATTTCTGCACCTCGATCCAGTGACTTTTTTTAGTCTAGTCTAGATTGGGTCTTCTGTCACTGACAACCAAGAGTCTTCTTCTTTTTTCTTTTCCAGATTACTTATTTCATAGCGAGAAGGAGAGAAAGAGCGCCCATGAGAGAAGGGAGAGAGGGAGAGAAACAGACTTCCTGCCGAGGATGAAGCCAAACTCAGGGCTAGATCTCATGACCCCGAGATCATGACTGAACCCAATCAAGAGTCAGGCGCTCAACCAACCGCACCATCCAGGCGCCCTATTGGCAACCAAGAATCTTAACAAATAGAGTGTTGTACGAACTTGACCTTTTAGGAATAGACCCACCATGACCAGAAGAGGATCGCGCTTAAAGCAAACCAAGGGAACACCAATGAATGCATTGTAGGCACCAATGGGGAATCAGTGAACCTGCTACTTACAGGCAGGAAGTTTTCTCAGTGTCCATACAAGTTTTTAAAATATCATGTTAATAACAGCCTACATGCACTTTGGACAAAGCCAATTTTGTTGTTTTGCCTTCTCAGGCTTCTAGTTTTCAACTGGTTATGTAAGCCAAGTGTAGAAACAAGCCCAATAAGTCAAATTCTTTTCATTAGACAAGACCAGGGCTGGGTTCCCTACAAATAGGAGATATGACAGCCATGCCTTATTTTACTAAGGAGAGAGAAAATAACTTTTTTTATTTTTTTTTTTTTTACAAAGAGACATGCATTTTATACTGAATGTCTACCCATGAGTCACAGCAGCTGCCAGTCAAGGAGACAAAGAAAGTAACTGCCAATCTACCCTTACTACACCACCATCCATACAAGACTGTGACTCACTATTACCACCACTAATACCACCACCAAAGACAATATTATTCACCGCCTTCCCTGGTTCCTCCTTGTTCTCCAGAAATTCATTCTATATTCTCAACTCTTGTGTCTCTATGATAATGGGAAGGGGATTTCCTAGAGGAATTTGAAGGAGGTTGGAGCTGGCTTCTCCTTTAGTTCTTTATGGAAGAGCCTAAACTCAAAGATAGACAATAGAATTGAAGATTTATATTGTGTCTTCACTGAAAATGGGTGTATTTTCCACTCCACAGACATTATTTGGCTG
The DNA here is from genome assembly GCF_011764305.1 of Mustela putorius furo. Taxonomy (NCBI): domain Eukaryota; kingdom Metazoa; phylum Chordata; class Mammalia; order Carnivora; family Mustelidae; genus Mustela; species Mustela putorius. Next base: position 7,604,248 of record NW_025422022.1, read on the forward strand.
CCTGCTGTATGTCAGATACTAAAATGAAATAAAGCTCTCAAACTGTACCCCTGGCCATACCATCTTTTAGGAATCACAGCCCTCCTGACCCACCATCACGTGCACCCAACAGTCTTCCTTTTGGAATTTCAAAGAGACACGTGAAATGAATTCTAGAGACAGCTGAGCGCTTGGAGCTCTTCTAGACGTATTTATGAAGTAACCACAAGGTTACTTTTGTAAGGTATTTTATGCCCTAATTGTGGGTAAATTTCAGTCCTTAGTAATTCCTGCCTAGTCTCAGAGTTCCAAGACTGGAGAATACTTTCTCCAAATGTAGGAGAATCCTGGTTTCCCTACACTTGGTTTGCTCTCTTCTCCCTCTCACAATAAGTACAGGGAAGCCTGTCACTCTGGTGATGAGTGGGGGGAGAAGGGCAGCAGTTATCAACAATAAAGGAGTCCCATGGTCTCTTGGCTAATTTTAAAAGGCTTAGCATGACATGGATTCTTGATGGGTAAAGGCAAGATAATGGATTTTTAAAACCTATGATAAACCTATTTGTGGAATGCCTAAAGATAGCATGAGTCAATCTGCCTCAAATTTAGCAGATTTTGCCTCCAGTGTTATTATTTTAAAAGTGTTAATGTGTCATAAAATGGGAGAAAAGCATTTCATTATATTTTAAATTTTTTTAAAAGATTTATTTATCTATTTATTTTTAGAGAGAAAGAGAGAGTGTGAGTGTGGGGGGGGGCAAAGGGAGAGGAAGAGAGAGAATCTCAAGCGCACCCCCCACTGAGCAGGGAGCCTCATGTGGGGCTCCATCCCAGGACCCCAAGATCATGACCTGAGCCAAAACCAAGAGTCAGAGAGTTAACCAACTGAGCCACAGAGGCGCCCCTCGTTTTAAAATAAAATATACAGTAATTCAAGTAAATAAACATGTCAGTACCTTGAGTGCGTGAACAGTTAGTGATGATCCTGCTAATCCTGCATCAAAGGCACGTTACCTTCTCCTTCATTATTTTTGTATGGGGTCCCTTCCTGTCCCGCCATTTCATTCACACCTTTTACATAATGACCTTTCAATCTTCCAAACACCAGTCCTACATTTTCAGCTGCGTGCTGGGAAGCTCTCCTTAGCTGCACTACCTATACCTCAAATTTGCCGTATCCAAAAGGAAAGTTATTATCTTCCCACATCAACCTGATCTTTCTTTTGTATTCCCCCTGCTCAGTCAATGTCATCAACATATATATCATTTTCTGAGCTAGAAGTTATCTTCATCCCCTCCCCCTTCAAGCACACCCACCACACTGAGTCCACCACCAAATTGAGTTGATTCAAACTCTGAAGTCAATTATGGGTCTATCCCCTCCTTCTCTTGTCTTATTTCAAGATCTCCACCCCACTTTAAAACCGAATGACCCTCCCAAATATTGAAAGTAATATTTTTTTTTTAAGATTTTATTTCTTTATTTGAGAGAGAGAGCAGGAGGAGGGGCAGAGGGAGAAGGAGAGAGAAGCTGAAGCAGACTCCCGGCTGAGCACAGAGCCTGATGTGATATCACCACCCTGAGATCATGACCTGAGCCGAAACCAAGAGTCAGCCACTCAACCAACTAAACCAACCAGGCACCCCTGAAACTAATCTTCTTGATTACAACCTCCCCTTTGTTCCATTATCCATAGGCCAAAGTCACCTTTCTGTAACATTTATCTACTCATTTTATTTTCCTGCTCAAAACCCTTTTCATGGTTTGTTTGTTTTTAAACTTGATGTCCTTCCAACCATCTTCTCCAGGGAAGTTCATTCTTTGTAAGATCCAATTCAAATATCACCTCCCCTATGAAAACTTTCCTGAATCTCCCAATCGGTATCAAACTCTCCTCTTTCTATAGTCCCAAAACATTTAGAACTTTTCATATTTATTTACTATATACCCTGTCTGAGATGGTAAATATTCATATATGTTTTATTTCTGTTGGATTCTAGATTTTTTTTTAAAAAAGGCAGGCCCATAGTATTTGTATTTTGTTTCCCACATTACACTTAAGACAAAGTAATATTCAAGAAAATGTGCTGAATTGAATTTTAAACGAGTATTAAATTCTAAGGACAATTTAGAGATGCCAGTTTCCTTGGAAGATAATCAGCTACTGTCTCTGAATTATTTTCACTGAATACAAATAGTCCCTAAAATATATCTTTTTTCTATGATAATATGTCAATGACTCTTGTGGATTTAAGACACTCTACTTCATTCAGGCCTTAATAAATTCCCTCCCAAAGCCTGCCAGTGACGTCTCCCCTGAGACCCAGTATAAAGGTCCCACTCTCTGGGGCTCACTCTCAGTTAGAACAACCCTCCGCCGAGATCCTGGGCCTGAACTTCTGCTCACTGTGGCAGCCTCCCTTAGAGCTTTTTTCCCGGCAAAGCCCACCAACACTGGGCTGAAGTTCAGATTTCTTGTTCAGAATCCCCAAAACTTGTAAATGGGATTTGCTACAAATGTGATCTTGAAAATCAAATGGGCTTTTGCCTTTTCACAAAAACGTGAAAGGGGCTTCATTTAGCTTGAAGCTAATAAATAGTTCTGCTTTATGGTATGATGAGTATCATCTAGCACTTTGCATGACTAATTAAACAATCTGGAATTTGCTTTGAAGGCTAAGCCATTCTTAATAATTTTAAATTACTAACTGTCTAAGCTGGAAATAATACTCCTGATTGTTAAGAAACTTTAAAAGAGTTTTGGCCATTGGATAGAGCTTTCATAAAACAGTTTAAACATCTGCTGGTTTTCTCCATCTAGAAATACCCACAATTCTTAGTCATTCAAAACCCTATTATCTAATTTGTGGATTTCCTGATCTTCGGCTTCTTATTCTTTCTTGGGACTTGATTTGACTCTCTGTGACCCCCTCAGGCAAAGTAGAGCGGGACCGAGAGTGAAGGTGAAGTCAACTGAAATTTTAAAACACATTTTTAGTCATCTGTTTCTGGGTAGATGTTAACTCTTCCTGGGCCCTTTTTCACTGAAGAAGTACACACTTGACCTTTGAACAACAAGGGTTTGAACTGTGGGGGTCCACTGACATGTGAATATTTTTGAAAAATATGGTACGGTACTGTAAATATATTTTCTCTTCCTTATGATTTTTTTAACAACATTTTCTTTTCTCTAGCCTAATTTGTTGTGAGGGTATGGAATTTAATACATATAACATACAAAATATGTGTTCATCAACTGTTTATGTTATCAGTAAGGTTTCTGGCATATAGTGGACTGTTAGTAGTGAGGTCTGTGGGAGTCAAATGTTATATGAGGATTTTCAACTGTGCAGGGGAGTTGGGGCTCCCAACCCCCACATTGTTCAAGGGTCAACCGGATTTCACATTACACTTCCCACTGTGATGCTACTGTTCCGTTGGGCACATGATGTTGTCTGCCTACTTGGCGAGATCCATGTCTCAGTAACTCCGTTTCCAAAGCACAGATCAAGCATTTTGTCTTTCTTTAAAAGCAAAGCTGGATAGGAAAGTGGCTTGAACCCAATGGCTAATAAAATGTTACCAAGAACTCATGCTCTAATCTGAAAGCTGCTAAGAGAGTAGATCTTAAAAGTTCTCACCACAAGAGAAAAATATATAACTATGGATGGCAGTGGATGTTAACCAGATTTATTGTGGTGATCATTTCACAATAAATACAAATACTGAATCATTACTAATATAATATTATATGTCAATTGTACCTCAATTAAAAAAAAATTGGCAAATAGGCCCATCCTTTTTTTTTTTTTTAACGTGTTTATTTACTCTAGAAAGAGTGGGGTGGGGGCAGAGGGAAAAGGAGAGAATCCTAAAGCAGACTCCCTGCTGAGCACAGAGCCCAACAAGGGGCTCCAGCCTTAGACCGTGAAATCATGATGAGCCAAAATCAAGAGTCAGTCATCCAACCAACCAAGCCACCCATGCACCCCAGACCCATCCATTTTTAAAAGACAAAGTCCAGTTGTTTGCAAAGCAATGTCTCTGCAGGGGAACACAAGGAGAAATCAAACACTTGGAGAGGCGCCTGGGTGGCTCAGTGGGTTGAGCCTCTGCCTTCATCTCAGGTCATGATCCTGGGGTCCTGGGATCGAGCCCTGCATCGGGCTCTCTACTCAGCAGGGAGCCTGCTTCCCACTGTCTCTCTGCCTGCCTCTCTGCCTACTTGTGATCTCTGTCTGTCACATAAATAAATAAAATCTTAAAAAAAAAACTATTAGTTAAGAATAAGTGCTTTAAAAACAAACAAACAAAAAAAAAAACACTTGGAGACTTCTAATGAGGATTACTTTCTAAGACCTACAACTGATAAATGTGGCAGTTCTCAACTTCCTGGTCTCAATACCTCTCCACACTCTAAAGGTTTACTGAGGACCCAAACAGCTTTTGCCTAGAGAGTTTACACCTATCAATATTCACCATATTAGAAATTTAAAGAGTATTTTTTAATTTAATTTCTTCATCACTTAAAATAACTATAATAAATCCATAACACAAATTTTGTGGTTAAAAAAAAAAATGACTTGGGGTGCCTAGGTGGCTCAGTGGGCTAAAGCCTCTGCCTTCGGCTCCGGTCATGATCCCAGGGTCCTGGGATCGAGCCCCGCATAGGGCTCTCTGCTCAGCAGGAAGCCTGCTTCCTCCTCTTTCTCTGCCTGCTTCTCTGTGATTTCCGCCTGTCAAAAAAATAAATAAATAATCTTTTTTTAAAAAAAAGACTCTATTTTCCAAAACCAAAGAATATTTACTGAGAAAAGTATCATTGTTTTACTTTTTTTTTTCCTTTTCCTTGGCAAATCTATTTAATATCTGGCCTAACAGAAGACAGCTGGATTCTCATATCTGCTCTGCATTTAATCTGTGATATGTTGTTCTGGTTGAAATATCTGCAGAGAACATGACTTTCAGCTGAAAAAAGAAGACCTCGCAGATGCCCTGAGATCTGCCAGCTCGATGATAAATCTCTACCTACCATACATCGTTCATTGTGTAATTCAAATCCAGGGTTTCACACTCTTACAGCAGCACAGCCTCACTGATGGGCTTTGAAATAGGTAGTCTTGTGTTGCAATGCTGTCTCCATTAATTCTACCTACACATTCTCCCTCTTCCATTAGGAGGGCTTGGGGGAGGATTTCAAAATGCTTGATCCTTTGTTGCTATAGTAAGCACTTAATAAATGCTCATTTTTGTCTTTGTCCCTTCTCCTCTGTGATGATCCATGTTGTGCATTAATTTGACTGGGCCATGGGATGCCCAGTAGTCTCACCAAACAACATGTCTGGAAGCATCTGTGAGGATGTTTCCGGAAGAGACTAACAGTTGAATCTGTGTATTGAGCAGAACAGATGGCCCTCCCCAGTGTGGGGGCCTCCTCCCACCCACTAAGGGCCCCAGTAGAACAAGATAGTGAAAGAAGGGGGCGCCTGGGTGGCTCAGTGGGTTAAAGCCTCTGCCTTCGGCTCAGGTCATGATTCCAGGGTCCTGGGATTGAGCCCCGAGTTGGGCTCTCTGCTCAGCGAGGAGCCTGCTTCCTCCTCTCTCTGCCTGCCTCTCTGCCTATTTGTGATCTCCATCTATCAAATAAATAAATAAAATCTTTAAAAAAAAAGAAAGAAAAGAAAGTGAAAGAAGTTTGAATTTCCTTTCTCTATTTGACTACTTGTACTGAGACATCAATCTCCTTTTGCCCTTGGATTAGAAGCTACACAGTCAGTTCTTCTGGTTCTTGGGCCTTCAGACTTGGACTGGAATTCACACCACCAGATTTCCTGGGTCTCCAGCTGAAGAGAGCAGATCATGAAACTGCTCATTTTTCATAACCACATAAGCCAATTCCTAATACACTACTCATTCCAAGATTTATAGATGGCCTCTATTGGTTTGGTTTCTCTGGAGAATCCTGACTAAATACATCTTATCTTTGCCTTTTTTTTCCCCCTCTACTACTATCTGATTGCTAACTAAGCATAGCCCTTGTCACAGTCATCTGCTTAATAGCAGGCATCCGATGTTGGAGGCTTGATATCCACGCCCCCTCCTTCTGGTTACAGAGTGCCATTTTCAGGTGGGTGGTTAGGATGGCATTATCTCCAGCAGTGGGTTTAGTTCCAGGGATAGATTATGATAGGCTTGCTCCAGTCAAGATCGACTCAGCAAAATAATTTATTCAAAGATAACAGGAACCCAGTAGAGGAAAAGATTTCACTCTCCCTCTAGACTTGATAGTGTACGTGGAGTATAGTTGTAGTTGTAGTTGCCACAACCATCTTACTCCACAACAGAAGTCTAGTTGTGGTGGTACCTGGCCCTCACACAATGCTCAGCTAAGGAGGGAATCTTCTAGACACTGTCTATCTCTAAAGCAAGCTGCCCCCAAAGTCAAACCCTCCAGGGACTCCCAGTTCTGGGAGCCAATATATTTTCTCTCAGCTGAGGCTAATTTGACTCAGGTTTTCTATGACTTTCACTGTGTAAAGTCCTGATATATTTTTCTTTTTTGTTGTTTTCAAGATTTTATTTATCCATTTGACAGAGATCACGAGTAGGCAGAGAGGCAGGTAGAGAGAGAGGGGGAAGCAGGGTCCCCATTGAGCAGAGAGCGCAATGTGGGGCTCGATTCCAGGACCCTAGAATCATGACCTGAGCTGAAGGCAGAGGCTTTAACCCACTGAGGCACCCAGGGGCCCCTGATATAATTTTCAATACAAAATCTTTTCAGAATTGTTCCCATAGCATCTCCTAAACTTGGTACCTCAGTGGCTAAACTTGGACACGGCTACTGTAGCCATCCAGCCACTACGCAGGCCCGCACAGGGAAAAGACTACACGATGAGATAGGAAAACCCCATCCTGATGGCATTGTTTGAGCTCCTAAAAACCCATCAGAGTCTGCTGTTCTACACTTTTCAATTCTGTGAACCAATAAGATACCTTTATGCAGAAACTGATTTGGCTTCAGTGTTCTGACACCCATAACCAACAGGTTAGCAATGACACTAGCAATGACAGGTGTCCACATAGGGCCGTGAATGACTGTACAACCATCAAGTCCCCAGGCCTTAAGTAAATCCCTGAAACATTTTCTTAAGATCTTAATTTTTGACTTTAGCTTGGGTGGTTCAGGTAAGGAAAAGCTGAAAAACAAGTTCCGTTCGCCATGGCTTTATACAAAACCCACTACCTTTATGTCCATATTTGTCTCGGTTATCGCAATCCTCTATCCTAAGACGTGGAGCACGATGATTTTTCTCACACTCTAATACACATTTTTATATACTTCTCCCCCTTTGCAACTTTCTAGCAAATCTCCTAAGGATTTCTTTTTCAAATGACTAGAATCTCTTTGGTGAAATTCATTCTCTCAGCCTCACTGTAAGCAGAGATGCATTTGGAAAATGCTGCTGCATGGGAGGTATTTTTGAAACTTGTAATCTGCCAAGAGAAAATCTCCTACTGCATTTCAACTAAGCTACTCCCAGGGTGCCAGGAACAACTAAAAGCAGAGAACTTCCACTTTACATTCCTGAAAATAAAGAAGACAGAAGTTCCTTTGCTGACATCTTCCCAGTATCGCCCTGGTGAGGGCAGCCTATTGACTTCAGCATAAACCTGGTCTCCTGAAAAGGAAGTTGAGTTAGTCATTGAGTAGAGAACCGGTCCACAGAGATCAATCAAGACTGAGCTGGACATGGCGTCTGATTTATCTAACTTGGCTATCACCACAAATCACACAGATGATTGTCAGTTTCCTGTTTCCTTCTGTGCTTTGCCTTATCAGGCCACCACACCAGAGGGAAGCTGAAACTCTTTCTCCACCCCTTCCTTACCACCCACCTGCTCTCTGTGGGGAGATGCAAGTTCATGGGCCCTGAAGTTAATACCCGTTGAGGTCCCGTTTTTAGAACAAAAGTAAAAATAAAATTTTGTAAGTGGCCTGTGCAGGTGAAGAGCCCAGAAGCTCAAGTTTCACTGGCTTCAGGGGAAATCCACCCTTGCCCCCACTGAAGAAGAGGGATCCCAAGACATGCGGTACCTTGCGGATGTAGGTACTTCATAAATGCCTTTTGATTATCAAGAATTCAAGCTTTTCCTACATTCCTATAAGTTTCTTTCTGCTTTATCTTGACTTTTTCATGGAAAAAAAGGAGATAATTCTGTTTCTTTTGGAAACCAAACAGGAAATTCTCAGAAACTACAGCAAAACTCAAGAGAATTCTAGAATATTCTATGTAAAAGAAGTGGTAACAATTGGATTATAAAACCTTCTTATTTCTAGATAAAGAAACAGGCCAAAGGCCATGTAGATAGCAGAAAGTTCAGGATGAAACTCAACACCTTTGACGGTAGCACCCACCAACACATTCCCCCATCTTCTCTCTCTCTTGAGGCTCAGCCCTGTCTTCCAATAACCTCAGTGAAAGAGTAACTCTCTCTTGCAGGTTTTCAGGAAATTATTTCTTCAGATCTCCCCTTTAGGGAGAAAGAAGAGTATCAGAGGTGTTATAATCAGTCTGAATCCTCGTTTAATGATTTGCCAACTATATGATCTTAAGATCAGTTACTTAATCATACTGACCCTCTCTGTCTTCCATGACATAAAAATGACACACCTGCTTGACAAGACTGCACTTTGGGATGGAAACTATCTCTTGTGATACTTCCAGTTCAAAATGCACACCATGCAAATGGATCTGCCCCAGTCCCTCCCAAGATTCCCACCCCCCAAGAAAAGTATAGAAGTACAAAAAGGAGCCCACTGTAAAAAAGAACAGGAGAATAGTTGCCAACAAAGGAGAGATTTCAACCAACCCTCACAAATTTCTGAAACATAGAAAGTGGATAAGGGCAGCTAGACCACAGAAAGAGGGACAGGAAGCCCCATCCTCTAAGGGAGGAGGACAGGGTTAATGTGCAATCTGCCCCACAGAGGGCCCAGAGACAGAAGATTCTACCCCCGGTGAGGGTGAGAAGGGGGAGATTAATAGGATATCTCCAAACTGTACACACAGCCCAGCCCAGATTTCCAGCCTCCCCACCTTTTCCCGCCCTCATGCAGATTTTCCTTAGAGGGAGACATCCTCAACACTTTGGCAAAGCCACTGAATAAATTACCTCAGGGGAGCTAATGCCTTCCCTCATGGAAACTGGTTGATGCCTCTGAGTAAGACCCTTCCCATGAAATGGAGACTGCCAATTTTCCGGTGGGAAGAGGTGATGTGTGTGTGTGTGTTTGTACATGAACAGCCGTGGGAGAAATCCAAACCAATCACGCAAGGCTCCTTTCTTAAATGCAAACACACAACCAAAGACCACCAGGTCTTGAGAGACTACACAGCAGCACCAAAGAAGAAGACCAAGAGAGCCAAGCAAGAAAATCTAGAGGAAACAAAATTCCAAAAACAGAAGAGACGCTTTAAAAAAAAATCCTATTATTATAAAGAGAGATCTAAGAAAATAACAATGGGAAGCTATGAAAAAAGGAACAGAGAAGAAGAAACATGATGTGGGGAGAATCAAAAGCATAATTTCTTTGATTAAAAATAAATTTATTTTTATAAATAAATAAATTTGAAAATAAAGTTGAAGAGTTCTTGCAGAATGTACACATGATAGAACAAATTAGAGACTAAAAAGTCACCCAGAAGATCTCACAGCTAAGAGAAGTCTCAAGAAACTTCCAGTAGAAGCACAGAAACCAGAAACATTTTAATAGATCATAACAGGGGGAAAGAGTAAAGAAAAGAAACAGAGAAGGCACTGCTCTGAGCATCTTAGTGTTATCCAGTTCTTAGATACCACTGGGATTATAACCACATACATATATGACACAGTGTTTTCCCCGTTAAGTGAAAGGTCTTCTGTTCTTTGCACATTTCCATTCTGGGTATGCCTTAAGACCGTGGTATCTTTGGGGAGCTTTAAGATTCCCATAATCTTTGTTAGCTTCCCAAGCCTCCCACCAATAAGCAGGCATGATTTCTACGTGAAAGCAAATTCAAGACAAGCCCTCAATGTCACTTTCCCTTTTATAATTAAGTTGCCATCCTGGGCCCTGACATAGAAATTCTGGAGTCACTTCTGCTGTGGTCTCCCCTTGATCCAGTTGTAGAAGGGATATATATTAGCCTGTCTCACTCTCCACTAAGCTCCACCATCTAAAACAGGTTATCTAACCTCTGTTCAATTTCCTTGCATTCATACAAAGCCAGTAGAAAATCTTCCTTAATAACAAGCCAGCTACCTCTGTCAAAAGGCTGAATTATAACAATACTTAACCTTTGTGTTAAGGGCTTGTTTTATGCTAGGCACTTTCTGTGTTTTTGGTCTAATTACTGCAGCCCTGCAGACAGATAGTATTATGCCCAATTTTTTAAATGTTAAAATTTAAGGGAGTTAAATAATTACCCAAGGGCAAAAAGGTTGGTAAATAGAGGAGCAAGAATTTTTGCTCAAGGTTATCTGACTTCAAATTCTCTGCTCCTTACATTCCCCACAGAGCTGCCCTAATAACTTATATTTGCATTATATTTTTATAAGTACATTTTATTGTTTTAATTTTATTGTTTTAATGACCTTATTATATAGGCCATTATTCCCATTTTACAGATGAGAATACTGAGGCCCATAGAAGTTGATGATTTGCCGTTGATTACACAATACAGTCTGTGTTCACTGGTTCTTATTGCCAACAGGCACCTGTTTGTTCGGTTGGTTTATTTTTTTTAATTTCACTTCTCTGCTCAATTTTCATTATTCAACAAACATTGTACCCTTATGAAATGTCAGGTGTCACTACAAGTATGACTTTTTTATTTCTGTTGCCAATTTCTTCATGGTCAAACCCTTCACTGTATCACTCATCATCACCCTTAATCTGGCCAAAACACTCACCCTTCATCTCTGACAGGTGGGTCTCCCAGATGTGCATACACTTACACTGCTTGTGCCCATCTTTAAAACTTTGCCTAGCATCCACTCTTCCCAGACACGCCGAGATGCCGAGATGCCCTCTTGTTTCTATCTGCCCAACGTATCCCCATTTGTTCAATGCTCACCTCAGATTCACCAAGAGGATCTATCTTCCTTATTCCATAATATTCATGTTTATTCCCCTATATGTTTGCCATTATAATTTTTACATTATACTACTACAATATTCAACTGGATACTTCTTATGTTTTTTAATTCCCTGTGAAGGTGTTGTGTTTTCAACCCTTTATAAGCTCTTTGAAATCAAGGATAGAAACACATTATTCTTTATTCCTTCTCCACACCCAGCACGTAGGACCTAGAAGGTGCAGCGTTCCTAGTAAGTGCTCAATGAACACCGAGGAACTGAATGTACAGCTGTGGAGTTGTTTGTCCCCAAGTGAAGCATCTCTCCTCCCAAGGAAAGCTTGCCAGGTCCTCATGACTTTCCTTTGAGTCATTTGCTCCTCTCCCCCACATTTTCCAGGCTTATTTTTCCCACTGACCTGATGTTCTGCTGTGCCCCATGCATATTCCTCATTTGTCTTTACTTTCTGCTCTTTCACAAAAGCAAAATGTGAAATGATCCATGCTTTCATTGGCACAGTTCCGTCTTGGGTTTTTTTTTTTTTTTTCTCCCCTAACTAAACCATTCATGTGGAGGAAGCTTTTGATCCAGGATTCAGATATTCAGTCACATTTTACATAACCAGAAACCATGCTAGGTGGTTATGTAAACTCTGGTGTTGACTTGAATAGCCAGAGAAGAGTCTTTACAATTTAGGTTAAGCGTGTTGTCACTTCCCATTCATTTCTGATGGTCTGAATGTCAAAGTTATCCCACATGATGCCATCAAACATATCCATGGGTGTGTCAGGGGAGACTATTTAAAGACAAGAAAATATCTGCCAGACCCTATTTCTGGGGGTGGGGGGCAGGGGTAATGTGTTCTTATTATCACATACAATGCCTAAGAAGAGATCAAGTTTGCTTGTATAGTTTAGCAAACAACTGTTAGAAAAGAGAAATTAGACCAAGCTTCCCATTGCAAAGCAGAACACAAGGTCAAGATTTAGGAAAAGTGTCTTCATTTGTATTAAAATGTCCAGATGAGTAGCCACTTCTCTATACACTGGTGAAGTTAGAGATGTTGTGCTCTTGTAGATGACCTTAGATTTTAGCACACACATTCACCACCCCTTAGCAGAGACAATTCTGAGGACTTCTGAAGGAAATGACAACTAGAGAGAGAGGCATGGAGACTGCAAATGAAGAAACTCAAGAGCCAAAACACAAACTGACTTAAGTCCACACAAAAATATCAGTGGGCTACTCTCAAACCCAAATTTCCTATCTTCAGTTTCCGAGTTGTTCCACTTGTCTTTAGGACTTTGCTCTTCAACCCTATACTTCGGCTTCCCTAAAAAACTCGATGCACATATAGGCTGACTTGAACTCTTATCAATAGGCTTCCACCTAAAATAGTTGGCCCATTCATTCTTCATAGAACCTTCTAAATGTCATATGTGAGTTTTGTGCCGTGGACTTGACATTTGGTCAAGGCACTGTGAAGGACATACTCTACATGCTTATTATCTTAATCTGGCATCACATTTGTCACTGTGGCCTCTGTTGGGGCTTACCAACCCTGGGGATAGTATTTGCAAAGTGATTAGTGAGAGGAATCTGCACTTTTTGTATTTTGAAGGGGGCAAGGGAGGCTGCCATCCCAGAGATTCTACGTATATAGAATTTCAAGAAATTTTTCAGCCTGATGAGGATAGTGAGCTCACTGGTGCCTCCTGGTCAGTCCCGTTGGTCTGTAGAAGGTATCTTTCAGAATAAGAGAGGGCCAGTCCCTATGGAAATCATTGAAAAGATTTTTAGAGGCAATAATACAAGAGTTATGTCAAAAATCTTCCCAACTGAAAGAAGATAGGGTATATGTACACAATGAAATTACTCAGCCATAAAAAAGAATGAGATCTTGCCATGTGCAACAACATGGATGGATCTAGAGGGTATTATGCTAAGTGAAATAAGTCAGACTGAGAAATACAAATACCATATGATTCCACTTACATGTGGAATCAAAAAACAAAACAAATGAACAAAGAAACAAACAAAAAGCCATACAGACTCTTAAATACAGAGAACAAACTGGTGGTTGCAGGGACTAGGGGGTTGATTAAGATCAGGCTCTTATTCACCTGAAACCAACGTAACATTGTAGGTCAGTTACACTTCAATAATAAAACAAATGATTAAGAAAAAAAAGACTTCTCATCTGAAGTTGTTCAATTGAAAAGCAACAGCAAAATTTGCAAAGCAAAAGATGGAGAGATTTGTCAATACAATATTTAAACTGCCTTATTTCAAAGCAAAAACTAGTAATAAATCCACAAATGGGAAAAATATTAAGAGCTGCTATGTCAGAAAGATGGTTACTATTTCTACAATATAAAGAACTTATACAACTCAATAAGAAAAACACTAAGACATCAATAAGTAAGTGGGTTAAAGATAGAAATAATTTTACGAAAGAGGAAGTTTAGCAATTGTAAACATAAAAATTATCAACCTAACAAGCTATTAAAATTTAAATAAAAAATATAAGCCATTTTCTCTTCTCACACAACTATTTTTTGAAGGGCAATACTCAGTAAGAGTTTGCTAAAACCATCAATGTTGTCTGAAATTATCAAGGATCTAATATAATGATTTTATTTCTGAGTATCTCTCCCGAGGAAATAATTTAGACTAGGAGGGAGAGCTATTTGCAGAAATGTTTAGCACAATGTTCTATAAGACCAGGATAGACTGTATAATTTAAAATATTTTTCCAGTTATTAAGAAAAAATTGAGAATAGTCAACACATTTGAGTACTTACTCTGGTGCCTGAAATTGTCCTAAAGGTTAATATGGTTAAATCACTTAGCCTCATAAAAATCCTACCAGGTAGATGTACTATTCTTATCTCATTTTACAGATGAAGCAACCAAGGCTCAGAGAGGTTCAGTAACTTGTTTAAGGTTGAACAGTAAGCAGTGGGGCCAGGACTGGCACCTCTTTCATTAAATAGTAGTCTCATTGTAAACATAGGTAAACATCACAAAATTTATAAATACCCATAATAATTAAGACAATCAGTATTTCCTTTTAGTCATTTGGAAAGGCATATATAAATTAAATATAAATGCATATAAATTCTGTCTCGTGCTGCATTTATTTAACATTCTAGATTTTTTCCTTTCCTTTCCATAAATTATGTTCTGCATGATATTGTAACATGTAGATGTCTATGGCCATTTAGTCTGCCTCTGCTTTTAATTACTTTATTTATTGACACAATAAACATCTTCATACATAAACTTATGTCTGAGCTTCTGTTTTCTAAGATCAGCAGTTTCTGGTTTTGGAGACATATATCAAGGAAAAAGTACACAGTTTTAAGTTTTTGACATATATTTTCAAACCATTTTCCAGACAATATCTTTCAATGTATTTTCCTTTTAAGAATGTCTAATAATTCCCATAGTACTACAGACTATCAATATCACTTTTTTGAAATCGTTACGATGGTTAATTTAATAGACTAAAAATAATATCTTGTTGCCATTTTACTTGTCAGTTCTTAGTCATTAATAGATATAAATACTTTTTTAAAATTTTTATTTGTTTATTTGAGAGAGAGCATGAGTGGGGTGTGGGAGTGGGCAGAGAGAGGGATAAGCAGACTCACCACTGAGCAGGGAGCCCAATGTGGGGCTCAATCCCAGGACTCTAGGACTTGACTTGAGTGGAAGGCAGATACTTAACCAACTGAACCATCAAGGTGTCCTTAGATATGAACATTTGTCATATAGCTTATGGCCATTCATATTTATTCCTCTCTGCAATTGCACATTCATATTCTTTGCCCATTTTTTATTTAATTGGAAGGTGACTTCAATCATGAGTTCTTTATATATTAAGAATAGTATTCCATTTACACTACCTTCTCATTACCTAGATTTTGTTAAGCCTTTGTTTACTTTCTCTAAGTACTATTTATAAATGTAAAAAATTGGAATCATGTTCACTATACTAGAGAAATATTAAATACATTGTGCTACACTTACCTGATGGGATATCACTCACTGGTGAAAATGTTCCTGAAAAGTAGTCAATAATATGGGAAAGTGTTTATTTTTTGGTGTTACAGGAAAAGAAATAATGAGTTATGTTAGGTGGGAATACAGGAGGAACAATAAAATGGCCGCCAGACCGCCATCTTCCCCCTACTCAGGACTTTCCCGCCAGAAGGACATCTGTCAAGGACACATCACCTTGAGTAAACCGAAACCTACGAAAGAAACAGAAACCAGCCACTTTGGGACTTAACAACCCCCAACCTCTAACTTTACCAAATATGGTTATGAGCCTCTGCCCTGCGTTGGCCCAATAAAAGCTCACTCAACCCCTTCCCAGCGCGACTTCCCCAACTCTCCTCTCCTGAGTCGTGGAACCTCACCTGAGGACGCCTTTTATAAACCTTGCCTTGCGCCTATCTCGCCTGGTATAGTGTGTATCTCGCCTGTAAAACCTTACAAGTTAGATATTCAGTATCACAAAAACAAATAATATACACAAAGAGGCTGGAAGAAAATAAGCTGTTAACAGTGATACATTTTTTTTTTAATGGGGATTTTTCTTTTTCTTTGTAGGGGACTAGTATTTTTCAGGTTTTCAGTGGTTAGAATTCACTTTTTTTTTTTTTTTTAATGAGAACAGAAACAATAGACTTGAAGAAGAGGGTGGAGAAGAAAGATGACACCCTAAAATAACAAAAAAAAAAAAAAGGAAAAGGAAAAGAGCTAAAGAACTAATCTTCCCCACAGCACTGTACCTTGCTGTGAGCTCTAGGAGAACTTCTCTAGAAAGCGCTTCTCAAACTTGAATGTCTTGCTCTACACAGCCCAGCTGCCGAATGTTCCAGCTGAAGGCTGAAACACAAGATGACTGACTGTCCTTCCTTGGTCTTTCCTGGTCCTGACCAAGAATGAGAAGGACCCTGTCTCCTCACAAACCAGAGGGGCTGCCTTGACCCCAGAGTGTACTAGGGATGGGGCTGCGATCCAGGACTCCAGGGCTCTCAACTGACTCCCACCTGAAGAAGTTCAACCCACAGCTGAAGATCAAAGGCTAGTGTTTCTACCTTCCCAGCCTGGAGGCTACAGACCAGTGGCTGACTCACGAGGGACCACACCTTCACAAGCTAATATCCACCCAGTTGCGAAAAAGGAGAGGAAGACCAGGCAGCTAGGATTTGTACCTCTGTGGGTTAGTTTTCCAATTCTCCTTTGACCAGATTATGTTTTACTTTATCGGGGTCTTACAGCCCTTTGTGACAGGAGTCACAAAGACCTTTTTAGTTAATGACTATGATTATCCTCTTTTCTTTTCTTTCTTTCTTTTTTTTTTTTTAAATTACTGTTGAACTCAAAACATTTCTCCAAAAATCATGACGTTCCTCAAAGAGAAGAAAGGTAATTAAGGACAGGAATTTCCATTCCCGTATGGCAGGTAATGGTGCCAGTTCTCAGCCCAGGCTGCCCATGAGAACCACCTGAGGAGCTCTACAAATGCTTGGCCCCGCAAGGGTTTAAAAGCACCTCAGGGTTATTCTGATGGTAGCCGAGGTTGAGAATCTCTAGGTCAAAGTGATGAGTTAAAGCAATTTGGGTGAAGACTGCTAAATGCACATGGAGGGTTTGAGGAATAGGTCCAGTACCTCTCAGAGCTGGAAAGAACATTTGCAATTGTATAATTCTATCCATTATTTTACAGGTTAGGAGAGTAGGGAGTGGACAGGGACTCTACTATGAGCCCAAGGCCACAGAGCCAGGAAATGTCAACGTGCCCAGGGCCACATAGCCAGTCTCCAGGGCTGGTCCAGGACCCTTTCCACCGCTCCAGGCTGCGTCTCTATTTAAAACTATCTTCCTTATTTTCAAAGATGGCAAAGAGAGAGTTAAAATATCTCACCCAAATGTCCCCTCATTCATACAGGATGAGGCAGAGCTAGATTGAATAATATAATGGGAGCCTAAGGCCGTAAGCCCCAGCCCGAGCATCCTTTGCTATTAATAGAACACTGTTTACATTGGAATGGAAGAGCTTTTTAATGGAATCGGTGTATGTGCAGAATAATGTTCAATCAGTGGAAGACTGAGAAAATATTAGGGGGAAATTTGCTGCTACTCTCATTATTAATTTGTAATGGGTCTTTAATACAGCAACAAAGGAAAACATCTTTGACTACCTGTTAAGCCCATAGAAATAATGAGAGAAAATCACTGTGCTAAACAGCATTTTAGAGACAATCACTGGAGTTGGATTTAGGGGTGAAAATTCTATCAGAAACAAACTGAAAACAAAACTCTGTCTTTAACAAAATGCACGGCCTGATGTTAAAAAGAATCACTGGACCCAAAGGAAATAGCTGTGATGATGTGAAGTCATCGTGTGAGAAGTTCATCCGTTAATGAAGAGAACACAATCGATTCAGTGAGGTAAAGTTTAATTGGTAATTTATTATCATTTTATAGATTGGAAAGAAAGGAATCAGTAAGAAACACGGCCTGGGAAGAAACAAGAATGGATAATTCGGTGAGGTAGATGTGTATTTACACGGGAAAATGTCTCAGATCCTCTGGGATGATAAAATATCTGTTGAAAGAAACATAAAAGGAAGATGATGGGAAATTTAATAAACCCAAATTATGGAATGTGTTTCTTTCCATAGCACAATTTGGTTGTGGTTACATACAGTAGATAAAGAAAGATCGAGAAAGGCGATAGAAAAAGAAGGAAAAGTTTAATCTTCCTCCTGAAAAATATCTAGTAAACAGGCAGTAACATTTACTCCTGACTGGTTGCTCTCCTTTACACCATGCTTACTTTCTGTTACCCTAAAAGCCCGCACAGGTCAAGTTAGGGAGTCAAGCGCATTTCACCAGAATGGAAACTGGCATTGGGGGTGGCTGGCCAGGGAAAGACCGTGGGGTGTGGGCGCGTTCTGTTTCTGTCTGCAAATCTGTCGTTCGGTGACAGGTTCAGAGAACAAAACTGCGCAGCCAGAGACAAGTTCAGCGGGTTTCTGGACCAAAGAGGGAACTCACGGAAATGCCCATCTCTCCACAGTCAACTATTAGTAAAATAGAGTAGATGACAGATCTGGAAGGGCCCACTGAAAGCCCAGTTGAAATATTTAGTTGCAAAAGAAGACTCCCCCCCCACCCAAAAAAAAACTTCCAGGGGTGGGGATGGGGGAGCGAACTGTGGCCCCCCGAGGGCCCGCGAGCTGACGTCAGGGACCATCGGGGCAAGCGCTGATGGGCTGGGGGGCTCTGCCTCCCCCACCATTTTTACCGCAAAATGGAGCCTTCCCACAGCTGTTTGGACCAGCTTGTGGCACATTGTTGTGTCTGTTAAATATAATTAAGAACTGCTTGCTCTAGGGGAAATGAAGGATTTGATTAAGGGGGAGTGTTTCTTCTTCCTTTCTTCTTTCTTGTTTTTGTTCAGCCTTATCCAAATTTTTTTCCCTGTTTTTTAAATCACGTCACGTTCTGAGGCAATCTTCGCTTTTTTGTTATAGACGACCAAATGCCAAAGGCACATATTTATGGCATGTGAGGAGTGTGTGTGTGTGTGTGTGTGTGTGTGTGTGTGTGTAGATGAAATAAAGGAAGCTTGGAGAGGGGAACTCATCTCAAAGTGGTTTATTTTGGACTCCCCCAAAAAAAAACCAACAAAAAAGAAACTCATAAAACCAAAACTGAAGCAGATTATGAAGAACTCCGAGCAAATGCCAAGTGGAGTGTTCCCCAGGCTCTGAATAGCATTTGCACTCCGCGGCTATAATTTCTTTGTTAACAAGTCAACCCTCCCATCCTCTCTGTGGCTTCTGGTGTGTCACGATTATATACCACTATGGAACGACCGTGGCGGGTGGGCTGGGGAAGGAGGATACACGACACCAATCATCAATCTTTTACAAACCACAAGACCTACAAGAGCCCTGGATTTATGAGCAAACTAGTCTGGGGTAGCCCCAGCCACGTCGAGCAAGATGGAGGAGAGTTTAGGATGACTGGGAGCACGTCAGAACTGAAGAATGAGGAGGGGAAGGTGGCATGACAAAATGGGTCTTTCTTGGGGTGACTGGGTGACTCAGTCGGTTAAACCTCTGCCTTCTGCTCAGCGTGCTGGGATCAAGTCCCGCATCGGGCTCCCCGCTCAGTGGGGAGCCCGCTTCTCCCTCTGCCTGCCGCTTCCCCTGCTTGTGCTCACTCTCTACTCTCTCTGACAAATAAATAAATAAAGTCTTTAAAAAAAAAAAAAAAGGTCTTCCTTGCAGACTAATCATTTCTGATCGTCATCCAACCATCATCCAATGTCAAGAGTACTTTTCAGCTTTTTTGTCCTTTAAAAATAAGCTAATAAATATGATATGCCCATAAATGTGATTGATACTTGGAGTGTGATTTACTTTACAAACGTCCCAGTAAGGCCGTTTGTATTCACTTCATTCTCAGGGGGGTTCCACTGTGTATTTGAGGGATCCGCTCTGTGGGTTGGGCAGGACCTTGAACGCAGAAGGTATTGAACTGGTGGCGTTCTGCATAATTGTGGTTTCTCTTTCCACCATCCTTCTCCTTCTCCTCTATTGTCCCAGCAGCTATCAGATGCTCTACATGCCCCCAAATATTTTTAAATCCATCCTTCTTTCCCCATTGCCAGAACTGCACTCATTCCCAATAATCACCTCAACTATGCGAGGCTTTGAATATCACAATACCTACCTAAACAGTCCCCCAGCTTCTAGTTTATGGGATTACTCCTCCTAAATCTTCCCAAGCTCAGACAGCTTTCAATCACCTTCCAGCGCTTTGGGCATAAAGCGCGAATCCCTCCACTGATGTTCTGTGCCTGTCACAATTCCATCTCACCATGCCCCTCCAAATGTTCAACAACCCCCAAAAGGGAGACTTTGTTTGCATCAAGACAATGTCTTCATTGGTCTTTGCAGCAATCTGAGTATTTCTACTGCTATCGCTTTGCTTTTTGCTGTTCACCCATGGGGCCCCACCTGAAATGAGTTCCATCCTCCCTCCTGTTCATCCTTTCAACCTCCCAAGCTTCAGTGTCCTATACCACCTTTTCCGTGGAACCTGACCTCCTCCCTTCTTCCTGTAGACTCTCAGAATTCTAGGTGCTCTTTGCTGTGTGTTTCACGATCACCAATCAGTCCAGGCCAACAGTATGGGCTCCTACCCCAAGGACTCCCATGCCTTCTTGAGTTCTCTCCATTGATTCATTAATCCTTGTTTCCATTCCACATTTATTGAAGATCTGTAACAGGTGACAGGCACCATGCAAGATCACATGTGTAAAAAGATGAACTGGAAAGAGTCCGCTGTCAAAGCTCTCTTAGTCAAAAGAAAGGAAAGTGTAATGCACTATGCTTTGTTCCGTACAGGATATTTACATGCATATGCAAATTATCTTCCTTACTGTTAGGCTCATAAATTCCTGAGGCCAGAGACTCTACCATGGGCTTCCTTTGTGATCCCTATTAGCGTTATTGAGCACATGTCTAGGCTTTAAAACACACCTGCTGCATGTTGTTGAATGTTTTAGTAACGGATTAGGGCTCAAAATTATCTAGATAATTGTCTTAGCATCACTCTGTTCTGCCAGTGGAAAAAAAAAAAAGATCTAAAATGCAACTTACATGCACCAAATATCTCTGAAAGGATCCACAAATAACTCGTCGCCTCAGGAAAGAAGTGGTTGGTCAGAAAAATGGGGCAAGAAGAATATTTGTCCACAGATACATTTTTGTACCTTTAAATTTTGTACCATGTGAGTTATTTATTGAAAAATTAAATGATGCATTCTATTCAAGATGGTTTCAGAGAATCAATGGGGACAAAACTCAAGACACTGATTTTTTTGTTTCTATTATCCTTTTGAGGATGGTTGATAAAATGATAACTTGGAAAATCTTCATTATCGACACAGGTAAGAAAATTTATAGGAAGAATGCAGGTGAATGCATAAGGCATAGTGACATTTTAAACATAATTCCCAACTCCCTTCTCTCTGATGGATTTGCTTCCCTTTCTTCCTGTAGTTATTTCTAGCCTGGATAGAAGTTTGACCCCAGAAAAATAAAGCAGGGAGGGACCCCCCCCAGACTTGGCATTAGCTACCTCTCTTTTGCTGGTCCTGACGTCTTCTGGCCCACTCTGAAAATGATCAAGTGCAAAGTCTGTGGGGTGTTCTAGAAGCTTTCTAGCCCCGGCCAAGGCTACCTGCCCAGGGCATGCCTGGAACACAGTTCAGTACAAGAAGCCCTGGGCTGTCACCTGAACTCCACCCAGTGCTACTTCCCTCCTGTGTACTTCATGAATCTCTTCACCTTTTCATCGTGTGAAGAAGGGCTGCTTTTAGGATGCTGACCATGACCTTAAGAGGGTCATCTGACAAGCATTTAGTTAAATGACATCATACGGATTACATCCCTTTCTACGCATCTACCCAACAGTTGGTAATCTTACTTTGTCAAGAAACAAAAACATTTTTAAATGTGTGTTCTTTGGGCACACAATATGAGGCTTTAGAGGACACCCTTTGAACGAAGCACCAGGTGCCCAGATTAGATGGAGCTCGTCATCACGCTCCGAGTTGTTAATGAAAATGAAGAACTACCCAAATTCGATGGAATATCTATTAGCTGTCTTTTTTTTTTCTTTCTTTCTTTCTTTTTTCTTTCTTTCTCTCTTTCCTTTGTGAAAATCACAGTCAACCCACTTGTGATCATGTTCCCACTGGCATGCCTGGAAACTATTAAAAACAGATGTCCAGACCCAGCTCCAGACATCTGGGGATGGAGAGATTCTGGTTGCATGATAAATACGTGTCTGAGCATGGAGGGGAAGCTTCCTTCAGGTGTCTTTTTTTGGGGGTGTTTCTTATGATACCAAATATATAACCCCTAAATGATAAGCTCAAGGCAGCTTCTTTCTGTATTTGCTTTGTCATTGTGTTTTCTTTGTCATCTGCTTTCACTGGTTCTGAAGTGTGAGCTCTTATCTTGAGCTGTTGGGTCCTTCATAAAGGTTGCAGTCAGACCACAAATTTACCCTCTGAAACTAGAGATTCGTCTTGTGTACATTATATACCCTGGAAATGTCAGCTCCTACTTTGTTGCATCCAATAAATATTCTATTATTAAGGAAAAGAAGAGGGGAAGAAGGATAACTATATTTAAAGCACTTTTTATTTGCCTTCACTGTTACCATGAATCTGGTATTTGGTTACTGGTTTTTGATTTTCGGGTGTTTTTTTTTTTTTTTAATTTAGTTACTGTTCCTCTGGTATTTGCAGTTTCTGAAATTATGTGAGCCACAGCAACATTTGCCCCCCCCCCTTTTTTTGGTAATAGGGAAAGTATGTCTGATTTTATTCATGTTATCAGAACGCAGGAAGTAAGCATCGGGAGTAAATAAAAGGCAATGATTGGAGAATCCCAAAGAATTGAAACGTCTAAAGAAATATTTAAAACTGAGTGACACATGGTGCTCTTCTACCCCTAAATCATTGAATTTCAAGAACGTTGCCACACTGACAGTTTGTTTCCCAACTACATTGTTTGGGAAAGGATTCTAACGCATCCCATTCTGGAAGAAAGGGTTTGAACTGGAAAGTGCTGAGCTCTCCAGAGAAAGACATAAACGAAGGATGAAATGAATGGCTTTCTCTTCTGCTTCTCTCCTCCCCCAGCTACCCTATCCAGTCTCTCCCTCCCAGGAACCTACACACTATGAATGTCTGCGTCTGTTCTTCTCAGGCAGCAGATCTGGGAAGGAGGAAGCTCAAGGAAGCTCATAGTGCAGAGGGATTCTGAGCCTCCAGAGTGTGTGTTTGGCTCACTGGGAATCACAGCCTTGCCCAGAGCTCAGGTGTGCCCAGGTAGTGCTGAAGTTCTTAGCCAACAGATGCCCTAATGTAACCAGAAGGCCCCACCTATGCCTGCTTTCATGGGTTATTTTCACAGTGACTCTCCAGGCTGCCACCAGGGAAACAGAACACAGTAAAGAAAGGCCCTTCCTCTACTTTTCTCCAGGCCCAGAGAACTAAGTAGTTAGTAGGTTTGACAAATAAGTCAAAAATCAAACCATCACCTCCAGAAGCAATAGAAATGGATACATTTGTGTATACCTTTGTATTATTATTTTTCTGTTTTTTTAGGAGATCCATTAAAATTTGGGGGAAAAACTCTTTGTTAATTTTTTAAATACACAGTTAATTACGGATTATGGTGTTAATATCCTTACGTTACTTCCAGATTTTTCCTGACTAAGATTGAAACCATCTTGTCACACCCTTTGGTATAAAGAATCACATATGAACAATGACAAACTTTGTGGCTATTCCATAAGCTGAATAAGTAAATAATAATAATAATAATTACAAATAAACATTAATTTTGAGACCATGCAAAGAGATAGAGCAGCGAAAAGAAGAAATTGTCTCTTGGACAGCAGGTTGAGGATGCAAAATGTCTTTATGAGAATTTTTTAAAATAAACTGTTTGGAGCCTTCCAGATCAGTATTTCTCAGCCACTCTGAATCACAGAGGAGTTCGGTGCTCTGTCTTCCATCCCCTCATTGCCCTTTGTGTTCTGCTACCCACGCTCCCAAACACTCATTACATCAGAAGCAAGGACTGGCTCCTGGAAGGGTAGGATTATACCAAAATGCACCGAGAAAGAACCCCCTCCCGCTCACGTCTGGTTACAAAACTGACCTACGAGACCCATAACATAAGTAATTGTCATGCACAACAAAGGTTTTTATTTTAAGAGCTGGGTTTTTTATTTTCAATAGATGAAGCCTATTGAAGCACATAAAGTTTATAACATAAACAACAGATTTGAAAGAGTACAGCTGAAAACTGAATTACAGCTCCGCTGACTAAGGTAGGAAATTAAGAAAAAAGAACCATAAAGTCAGATGGCAATGCAGATCTGCAAGAAAGTTCCCTATACCCTGCTCCATGGCCACCCTGAAGCCAAACGCTGGAAGAGAGGAGCTGATAGAAATTCCAGATAGGTAGATGAGAGCAGGGGAGGCTGGAATTCCTCAAAGAAGCCTGGGAAGTTGAAAAACCTCAGACAGAAGTCACTTTTGCCAGCACAGTATGGCAGCCAACGAGAGGAAAATGGCAGCCCCCTGTGTCTCAGCCCTGGAAAGGCATGGGGGAGCTGGGGAGCTTCTAAAGATGTTCCCTTACCCTCTTACTTCCCAAGGGAGCAAACGACTGAGAAAGCCAGGGAGCCAGAAGGGGAGCTTCTAAATCAATTTGAGTTTAACTTGCCAGTGTGTGGACCAACAACCAGACACAATGGTGTGACTACATACAGCTGAAGCAACGCTTTAATGAATGGACAATGAACACGAGGACCAGATGCCCCTCCCCTCCAATTCACTGACAATACCGAGCCCTCCCCTACATTTTCAGATACAGCCCCAGGGAGAATTTACCCCTGGTTGACTAAATTTTAGTGCCTATCATTAGGGGGAATAAAGAATCAATTTAGAAAGTAAGTGGGGGCTTTTTTTTTTTAATTATATTTTTTGCACACGTAAGTTAGTGGATAGTGAAAATTATATACTTGGTATACTATATTAACAGGAAAATCATTAATGACCACATAATAGAGGATATTTTAAAAATCTTAATATCTTGATGAGCCTGGATGGGTTCTCCCTGGTGGGTCACTCTCATGGTTGCACAAGAAATAAGCTTGATAAAATTTAAGTAAGTAGGTAGGCATCTCAAGGTAAATTTTATCTTATTATTCTTTCTTTTGTAATGATCAGGTCTTTGTTGATATGAAATTATTCTGATCTGAGCACCAAATATTAAAATGTTTTTAAATTTTGTTTTAAAGATTTTATTTATTTGACAGAGAGAGTAGGCAGAGAGGCAGGCAGAGAGAGAGGAGGAAGCAGGCTCCCTGCTGAGCAGAGACTCCCCACCCCCTTAATGCAGGGCTTGATCCCAGGACTCCAGGATCATGACTCAAGCCGAAGGCAGAGGCTTTAACCCACTGAGCCACCCAGGTGCCCCCAAATATTAAAAATTTTTAAAAACCCAGAAAGTAGAAAAAAATGGGAAGCAACCAAAATCATGGTACAGTCAGGGAAGGAAGAAAGTGAGAGATCCCAATCCATAACTCAGAATAGCATAAGGCATGAATCCCTCCACAGTGATCTTAAGGACTTGAGAACAGCAAGCCCTTGATAAACATTTTTGAATAAGGAGCTATGTCTCTAGGGTGTATCCAAACATCACGTATGATTTTCCTCCTTCTCATTCCTTTCCTTAGTCCACAAAAAGAAAGTAACTTTTGAGCCCTTTTAGTTATCACTTCAGGTTCTACGTTCTCAACGTTTCCATTTTTAAGCGCGAGCTCGTGATTTCCTTTATTCATGCATCCACTTGACAAGGATGCCCTGACAGCCTGGTAAGTACCAAGCACTGTAGGGAAAGGAGAAGCAACCATGTTAAATGAAAGTATCTCAGTGAATGGTGAGGGGACCCCTGAAGGAGGCAAGGAAGTGATTTGGCATTCCTGGTGGGGGAACATGAAAGGTAAATGCCTTGTCGAGGAAGCCCGCCCGGTGTGCTCATGGAAAGGAAGCCTGCCCGGTGTGTTCATAGAATGGCAAGGACACCAGTGTGGCCGAGGCGGAGAGAAGGCTGGGGAGAGAGTCGTAGGAAATGAGGTCACAGAAGTAATGGGAACCAGATTGCAAGGCCTTCAGACCCCTGTGAAGACTTGGGCTTTTCCTCTGGAGGACCGTATGCAGATGGGTGACATGATCTGAATTACATCTTAGCAGGACCACCCTGGCTGCTGCGTTGAGAACAGACCGAAGGGGGCAGTGACAGAGACAGAGCACTAGGACAGCTGAAATCATTCAGGCACGAGATTCTGGGAGCGTGGATGAGACGGATCGTCATGGAAGTAAGAAGAAATGATTAGATTCTAGAAACGTTTTAAAGATAAAACTAATATGATTTATTTATGGATTAGATGTGGGGCAGGATTTTTTAAAAAAGAGTCAAAGTTGACTCTGAATTAGAAGAACGAAAAGTCTGCCATTACCAAAAGCGAAAAGGAGGAAAACAAGAAGAAATCTGTCGGAGGGCAAAGATCAGACACTAGTAGGCATCTGAGGGGAAGAGGCAAGTAGGCAGTGGGACAGGTGGGACAGGTGGGACAGGTGGGACAGGTAAGCCCAGGGCTGGGGATGTAAATGGAGGCAGATGGGTGTATTCATGGATACAGACCTGCGAGGTTAGGGGAGGTGATCAAGAACGGGAGTGTAGACACTAAAGAATTTTAAGATCTGAGCCTTAGGGAACTTCAAAGATAAAAGGTCAAGAAGATGAGAAAGAACAAGCAATGTAGCTTCATTTGACATAGGAGTGAAACCAGAAGAGGGGGTAATCCTGGAAATGCCAGAAGGAAACTCATCACTCAGGAAATGACATTGATATTGGCTGCTGGCTGCCCTTTGAGCATCTTCTACTCCTTAGTGACCTTCAGTTTTCTTTGAAATAGTCGTAAGAGATTTGAGGAACCACAGGTAAAACCCAGGACCTAACTAAGCAGGTAAATCTGATATAGATTTCTGCATAAAAATGGAAGTCCAGGGGCGCCTGGGTGCTCAGTTGATTAAGCCTCTGCCTTCAGCTCAGGTCATGGTCTCGGGGTCCTGGGATTGAGCCCCGCATAGGGCTTCCTGCTCAGCGGGGAAACTGCTTCTCCCTTTGCCTCTGCTGTTCCTCCTGCTTTTGTAAGCCCTCCCTCTCAGTCTCTCACTCTCTGACTAATAAAGAAAATCTTCAAAAAAATAAAATAAAAAATAAAAAGTCACAGATAGAGAGTGACGCCAGGTCCCTGATAGAAGCAAATTCCTCTCTGGAGGAATGTTACTTCATCCAGATTCCAAAGAACTTCTGTAGATAAAATTCCACTGAACATGATGCCACATTGAAAAATCATGGAGTACGTGACAAAACAAGGACTCCTGAGCAGAAGTCAGTAGAAATCACAGAAGGACCTAGAAAGACTTCAGACATTCACATGTTTTGAAAATACAGACATTTAATGGCTTACAAATGGTTCATTTTATATTTAAAGAAATAAAAAAGGGGCATCAAAATTATGATTAAGAAGATAAAAAGACTTTAAAAACACCCAAGGAGTTTTGAAAAAGTACCAAAAAGAACTTGTGGGAAAAAAACGTGAACACAATCATAATTTTAAGACTATAATCAATTAAATAGAAAGTTAAATACCTTTGAAAAGCAGATTCAAGATAAAGTTAAAATTATTACCCAGATGCAGACAATGAGCTGGAGCAGGGAAGAAATGACACGGGACAGGAGGCCAGAGAACATCTACTATGCATTTAATCAGAGTTCCAGAAAAGTATAAGAGAACAAGAAAGAAGCAAAATTTGGAGGCAAAATGGCTGCAAATGTCCAGATCTGATGGACAAGATTCAGATTTAGGAATTCAAATTAGTTCTAAGTAGGATAAATAAAAAGAAATCTGCTCCTATACCATTATAGTGACGCCACAGAATAACAAGGCAAAGGACAAGATCTTAGAAGAAGCCAGAGAGAGAAAAGAATGTGTACATTAAAAGGAACAGGTATTACACAGACAGGATACAACGGAAGCCAGAAAAGAGCAGACTAGTGCCTGCTAGTGCTAAGAAAGGAAGAAAGAAAAAAGAAAGAAAAAAAAAGTCTCCAGCCCTACAGTTTATATAGCCTGTGTAAATTATATTTAGACCAAAGCCAAAATAAAGACATTTTTGGACAAGCCCCCCAAAATAAGAAATTTCACCATCAAGTCCTTCTTAAAGGAAATAAATCAATACACTGCAGAACGTCTGACAGAATAAGGAAAATCTCAGAACAAAGGTGAGACAGAAAGTCATGCTAAGCAAAGAAACCACTCAACATTTAACAAAATTAAAACATTTCATACTGTATGAAACAAAGATTCATACAAAGATTCAAGTATTGGGTTGCCTGGCTGGCTCACGTCAGTAGATCATGGGACTCTTGATTTTGGGTTTGTGGGTTTGAGGCCCAGGCTGGGTACAGAGACTACTTAAAAATAAACTCTTCGAAATAAATAAATAAATTGACTAACTCTCATAAGATTAATCAAAAGAAAAGAGAGAACATATAACAAAACATTAGTAGGAATGCATATGGGGACATAACTACATGTACTGCAAGGGTCTAAGAAGATATTATGAACAACAAGAAGCCAATAAGTTCAAATTTGATGGACTGGAGAAATTCACAGAAAGAAATGTAACTTATGAAAACTAACTTGGAAAATCAATTAGTTCTCTGACCATGAATAGAATCAAAATCTTCTCACAAAGACTTGCTTTTATGACAAGTTCGGCAAACTTTTAAAGAACTTATTCCAACCTGACCCAAACTGTCAGAAAAGAGAAAAAAGTAGGAACACCATATAGTTCATTTTATGATGCTTGACACCAGTACCAGAAAAGAAACTTACAAGAAAGGAATATTATGGGCAAATCTCAAATATGAACATAGAAGCACAACCTAAGCAAGATATTAGCAAAACGAATGTAATTACGTATTTAAAAGGCCAAATTAAGTTTAGCCCTGGAATGCAAAATCGGTTTATTATTGGAAAACTGATAAGTTTAATTCACTATTTGAAAATATTAAAAGAGAAAACCACTTGATTTTCTCAATATTTGTAGTGGGAAAGAACATTTTTAAAAATTAGCAAATGAAAAAGTGACAGGATCATCCTTAAGCTCATATAATTAAAATAAATTAACATAAATGTTTCGTAGAGAAGTACTAAAAATATTGGTTCTAAAAGAGAAACAAAAAGGACACAGATGACCTCTTCTATTCCCCTTTGTACTAGAGGGTTCAACCGGGACAGTAAAAACATAAACAAGTTTCAAGAGGAATATGGATTGGGGAAAAAATCACCCCAGAGAATCCACATATAAATTATTGGCATTGAGGTTTAACAAAGTTGCTCAGTACAACACAACTAAAAAAGTTAATTACATTTTTATATACTGGCAGCAAACAATTAGGATAGGTAACTTTAAAACAGTATTTACAATAGCAAAATGGTGGGGGCTTGAGGGGCAGTAACTAGTGAGCAAGGAACTGAAGGTCTCAAAGAAAACAGAGTCAAGAGTCAAGTTTGTGGTGATTCGATGTGGTGGCCCCTGGAAATTAATGCACCCTCTTTGGCCACGGAATCAACCACGCGGAAGGGGGGCTGGGCTTTGTTCAGCATTGAGGTTGGGACTGTCGCCTGGTAACTGCCGTGGCCAGCGAACCCAGGACCTGGATCCAGCTGGTTCTCATCCACCATTAGTGACTCTGGCCTTGGCACAGTGGATTCGCGGCACCGCTCACTTGTTAGGGAGAAGTAATGGGCATCACCAAGAGCTTTGTTGGGCACAGGGAGACAAGGAGGGGCAGGGAGGGGGCCCCCTGAGCCCGTTCTCTTCCGGGCTCCCGCCATTCTGCACTGCACACTGGGAGGCCTGCCACGTGCCCCTCTGGGCACCATTAGTCCACGTGCGTGGGACCTTCTTGGGAAATAAGTTGGTGGGTGGACCCTTAGAGAGAGAGAGAGAGAGAGACAATTGACTTCAGAGAGAAAGAGATCACGGACTTCATCCTAATGATCAAAGGCTGTGGTCCAAGAGGATGGTTGGATTTAAGACTTGAGAGTTGAAGCCACCACTCCAGGTGCTGACAAGAGCTTGGGTGTGTCATCAAGAAAGCCGGTGGCTGGAACCTGAGGCACCAGCAAGCTAATCATTTCCTTGTAGGACCCAGAGGACTTGTCAGGAGATGTTTTGCATGTTCTGATCTAGCCCGATAAATATAACAAGAAACTTTTCCTCCCATTTTACTATAACAAATAAAAACATGTTTGATTTAACTTATTAGATTACAGTGTGGCTCAGGAGCGTGGCCGGTGGGGCAGGTGGGGAAGGCTTAGCCGCCACCTCCCACAGGCAACTCCTAGACGTAACCACTGAGGTAACATCCGTGGGGGGGAAGGAGGGATACGAAACATTTCCTTCCCAGTCCCACATTTTTTTACAACAAATCTATCAGCTACAAACTTGCGTGTGCGTACATTTTGACGAAACGTTGTGGGTCGAACTAGACGAAATTGCCATTTTTGTGGTCAGAGGAGTCAATGTCAGCAATTTCATGAGAGGCAATCCAGTATTGTTCTGGGTTTGCCAAATGCCAAATCACTGACCGAGCTGAAAAGTTTGCTTTTAAAGATAAAGGGGATGGAATGTTCCAGACTACTTCAGGCTTTTACAGAGAAAACAAAAACAAACACAGCTCTCTAAGTGCCAATTATATTTTGCTATTATTGCGAAGATGATTCTATTAACTATGTTAAGAAGCTATAAAGTAAAATATTTTGCAGGTTACTTCTTTAGTCAACTGAGGTAGATATTATCTCTTGACTAACGAGCGAGGGTTCATTTGATTATAAAATGTGGTAGGATATTAGTGTGATTTAAGTGCCCATCATATCTAACTGGCATAGACTCTAATTCCAATGTTGTTATGTAGGCCTTGCTTCTCTATTAAAATTGAAAGTGTTAATTTGCCAGTAATCACTCCACTTTCTCCTACCGCCTCACTCAAAGGACAGGCCCTTACTGCATGGGTAAAATGTAGTAATGCATTTAGTGCTAGGCCATGATTTTAGACCTCCAGCTGTTTTACTGGTTGTGTAACTAAAAATAAGATAATGTTATGCTGGGTAACCACGGCTTTTGTAGGCATTCACATTTTACAAATCACTGCACAGTATGCAAACCGTTATATTTTTTTAAATGCTCAGATCCCAGCCTAGGAGTGGAACACTTCCATTATTAAAGGAGAAACTAGTCCGCCAGACTGTGAAGTGGATTGAATCCCGGACAGAGAAGCCACTGGGCTGCATTTATGCCGTCCGAGTAATTCCTCGCTAATCTCCATCCCCGCGGCTCCGCTGGGAACAAGCATTCTTCACCATCAGTGATGTAGAGCAGAATCTCGAAAGGTTGGCAGGTTATTTTTGTTTTTAAACTTTTATGTGATCCGTAAACCTACTACTGATTCAAATAATGCAAACCAGAGAATGACGTACGGAGCAAGAACAGAGCGGAGAAATTGTATGCCTCTCTAAACAGGCTTCTATTAAAAACAAAGGGTCAGAGGAAAGAACTTTGCAAGGTCACATCAGGCAAATGCATAAAAGCCCTGTGATATTTATACTTCTGTGATCTAATCAGGAGCCCAAAGCATGCTGTCTTGGAGTGAATATTTGTTTTGCATGAAAGCACTGATAAATAAGGGGAACTATTCTGAGCTGCATTTTTACAATAGCAACTTCTTCCAGAAATACCAGTCGTTCAACACAAATGCTCCCGGAGCGTATTCTCCACGTCGGCACAAATACTGGCGAGGACTCGGTAAGACTTTTTGCGAAGTGCTTGGAATTGCGTTCAAGGTTCTCTGAGGATCTATCATTTCTCCCAAACACCACCTCCCAGGGAGGATGCCAGGTTTGCGCACAGGTGCTCCTGGCTCTTACAAAAACGGCTGCAGGGGAGACCGGCCCCTGGGAGACAGTCCCTCAAGATCAGCCAAATATGAAACAAAACATCTATCATTAGAAGCGCACAAACGTCGGAGCAATAGGAACTGGTTTTTAGATCCAGATCTTAAGTAACTTGTAATGACCAAATGCATAGTAGGGAGGCTGCCTAGAGGGCGGAACTGAAAAAATATCCTGAGCTCTACAGCCTCGATTCAAACACTAATGGAGGCTGAAGAAGGAGCAAAGCGACCTGGGGGTGTGGATTTGAACAGGGAACCTTGATGAATAGGAAATGGAATTCAAGGCACCATCTGTGAGTTTGGTTTTTTGTGGGGGGAGTGTGTGCGTGCAGCAGGGTAGGAGCGGGGCAGAGGGAGAGAGAGAGAGAATCTTAAGCAAGCTCCACATCCAGGACAGAGCCCAATGTGGGGCTCGATCTCACGACCCTAAGATCAGGACCTGAGTCGAAATCAAGAGTTGGAGGCTTAACTGAGCCACCCAGGGGCCCCTGATATGGTGCCCCATATCGGTTTCTATATGGGGTTGCCAGAAGAAGGCTGTAATTACTGATTCTGTGAGGGGGAAAAATGAAGCTTCAAAGAAGACCAATTAAAAATTGAGAATTCCAGGGAACTCGGAGAATAACGGTACATAAGACTCACTTTTCTTTCCCTAACGAATCTCTTGCTCTCTCCAGTGTAAAGGCTCGATCCCTTCTCTTTTCGTCTCTCCACCTTTCCCTCTTGCCCAGGCCGTGTCTGGTACTCTGAGTGACGCCACAGTGGGTCTTTCACTGAGGCAGGAGCGGACAGGTCCGTGTCGAGCTACCATGTATGTCCTGCTGGATTTGGGTCCGGGTCTTCAGAGCTGGAGGGTACTTTGAATCCACCCGATCCAAACCTCTGACTTCATACACAGCGATCCGTGACACAGAGATGTTAGATGACTTGCCTAAGGTCATAAAGCTAAACTAAGCCAAGGCTCCTGGGGGCTAAGAGCTGTATCCAAGCGGCCCCACCAGACCGTCTGTATCTTCTATTCTTACCACTCCTAAAAGGCAACTAAGAACGAATGAAACTCGTTCTTTATAATGACACGTCTCCCTCTCACAATGGACAAAAAGGACAGAAGGAACAATGATGTCAGCCATGCTTTGGCTCGGGAGGCAAGCACGGTCCCTTCTGTTTGACTCACTGGATCCCTGAGTCACACCTCTCTTTTCTAGCTGGCTCCAACTTCATCTGAAGGGTGCAGTGAATACTCCCAGCCCTCCACTGAGTTTTAGTCTTCTTTTTCCTCCCTAGAGAAAGTGAAGGACCCAGGGGATTTCATTTGGGATTAGGTTGTTCTTCCAAACGTTTATGAAACCTACACCTTGGGGTAAATTTACAATATTTTACTATACACAGGAAGTTAGTTTTAGATTCTGTTTTTGTTTTTCCATGTTCTAAGGAGGCCCTACGGCCTTTGCAAGCATATTTTCCAATAATGCCAAGTTAAGATTACTTTCTAAACTCCGGGTAATTCTGTACTATGTAATTTTGCCCCTAATGTCTTCATATTTAAGAACATGACTTCTGGGGTGCCTGGGTGGCTCAGTGCGCTAAACCTCTGCCTTTTTCTCAGGTCATGGTCTCAGGGTCCGGGGATCGAGCCCCGCATCGGGCTCTCTGCTCAGCAGGGAGCCTGCTTCCCGCCCCACCCCCGACCCTGCCTGCCTCTCTGTCTATTTGTGATCTCTCTTTGTCAAATAAATAAACAAAATATTAAAAAAGAAAAGAAAAGAATGCAACTTTTACCTTATAAGTATGTGACAACAGACGTGATATGAAGTCACCAGGTGTGTTGATGCAATGTCTTCACATCTCTACCAGCCCCTAGATATGGCCCCTTCACTAATGACCAGTGCACTTCCTGGGATCCAATGTTCTCAAATGAACATTGTTCATTTCCTGTTGTTTCCTGGCTCATTGAAAGCATGTCACGTCTGCTCTCTGTCCACACCCTGGTTTCCTGGCTCTTCCATGTCTCTGTCTAATTACAACATATTATTTTTTTTTAATTTATGACAGTTCTATTGCTGGAAAAATATCACACAGAGTAGATAACTTAGTGAGGAAGGCACAAAGCACCTTCTTTTCTCCAGCATGGGGACAATTACAATTCTCTCCGGCTGCCTGCAATCCAGTTCTCTCTGGAAGACGCCCAGATGCTCTGAGGCCCCTCCTCTTCTTCTTCAACTCTGCCAAGCATTCTGGAAACAAGAAATGGACAGAATGACTTCTCTTTCCTCTTCCACCACCCCCCCCACCCCACCACCCACAAACTTCTCTTCCTCCAAGTGAGAGGGGAAAAAAAATGGCTTTGACAAAGAAAGTCTTCAATAAACAAATAAAGCAGGTGTTTTGTTTTGTTTTAAATTTCAAGTCATTAAGAAGTGGATATCGCATTCCAAAGGTAAATGAGAATTAGGATTCCCCCCACACACATATACTCTACCGAAAGCCATTAGTAATTGCAAATTGATTAGGCTAAATTGTCTCATCACATTTTCTGCACCAAAATATAGGAAATGTAAAGTTGTAGGGGTCGAAAGTGAGGACAGATGTGCTATGGGCAAGGATTCAGTCCTCCTTGGGTGGCAGGATTTTTCTGCCAGAAAAGGAAGAGTTTGGTGGGATTCTCCAAAGGGGTGACCAAACATAGGGCTTTGCATCAAAGCTTTTTATGTGTGTAACAACTCCCTTTTGCCAATCGCATAACGTGTTAGCTGCTACTGTTTCTTGATGACTTCTTTAGCTAGCGTCTCCCATTTCCTATGTTAGAAACAGACAAATACGTAAATGAAGTTGTGTTCAAACCCTTTTGTGGTTGTGTTATATAGCTATAGAGAAACTTGTATAGCTATAGAGAAACTCTAGTCTCCAGACTTTGGCTCTTAAACACATTTCTACTGCTTCAACTTTTTTTTAAGATTTTATTTATTTATTTGTCAGAGAGAGAGAGGAGAGCACAAGCAGGGGGAGCATCAGGCAGAGGGAGAAGCAGGCTCCCCACTAAGCAAGGAGCCCGACATTGGGCTTGATCCCAGGACCCTGGGATCATGACCCAAGCTGAAGGCAAACATTTCACTGACTGAGCCACCCAGGCATCCCTGTTTTTACATTTTAATATCTTCTTATTGTTTATACAAATATTTCTTATATTAGAAATGCGACTCATTGTTTGCTGCCTCCATAAGAAACTGATGTGTTCTCTTGCTTCTGCTTCAGAAACAAGGAAATAAGAGACTAGGCAAGCAGGATTAATATTCTTTCTGAATCCTGTTTCACAGCTTCCTAAGAGACACCACAGACTGGAAAGAACATGGGCTTCTCTTTTTTGGAAGCAGGCGCACCTGGGTTCCAGCCCAGTCTTGCCCAGGCTTTCACTGACTGTGTGACCTTGGGCAAGTTACTTAACTCCTCTGAGCCTCCAGTATTGCCTCAGTGTATCCACTTCTTTAAAGTCAGTGGGATTATTTGTGGAAAATAATTAGCATAATATTAAAAGATGACAGTCATTATTATCATTGGGTCCATAAGAAGAAAAGAGACAGAGCTTCTACTCACAACTGGTGTAGTCATTCTGCTGGAACTGGCTGGCCTTCCATGCTGTGTGGCATAAGAAGCTGGAGTCTCAACCAACTACTTGTAGTGAAAACATTTAGAGAGATGATCTTGGCCCCATTCAAAGGCACTTTTCAACATCCAAAAAATAAACAATCCAGGAGCACCTCGGTGGCTCAGTTGGAGGAACATACAACTCTTGATCTCAAAGTTGTGAGTTCAAGCCCCAGGTGGGATGTAGAGATTACTTAAATAAAACTTTAAAAAAAAAGAGAAAAGAATGTTTAAAAAAAATCCAATTAAAAAATAGGCAGAGGATCTGAATAGACATTGTTTCAAAGAAGACAGAGATGGCCAACAGACGCATGAAAAAATGCTCAACATCACTGATCATCAGGGAAATACAAATCAAAACCACTATGAGAAATCTATCACCTTACACCTGTCAAAATGGCTAAAATCAAAAAGACAAATAACAAGTGTTGGCAAGAAGGTGGAGAAAATGGAATCCTAGTCACTGTTGCTAGGAATGCAAACTGGTGCAGTGACTGTGGGAAACAGTTTGGAGACTCCTCAAAAAGTTAAAAATAGAGGGCACCTGGGCGCCTCAGATGGTGAAGTGTCAGCCTTCAGCTCAGATCGTGATCCCGGGGTCCTGGGATCGAGCCTTGCATCAGACTCCCTGCTTGGCAAGGAGCCTGCTTCTCCCTCTCCCTCTGCTGTTCACCCTGCTTGTGCACTCTCTCTCTCTCTTTCTGTCAAATAAATAAATAAAATCCTTTAAAAAAAAGTTAAAAATAGAATTACCATATGATCTAATAATTCCACTACTGGATATTTACCAAAAGAAAATAAAAATATGAGTCCAAAATATATATGCACCTCTATATATACTGAAACATTATTTACAAAGGCCAAGATAGGAAAGCACCCCAAGTGTCCACTGATAAATGAAGGCATAAAAATGTGAACTTTATATTACACAGCCATGTAAAAGGATGACATCTTACCATTTGCAACAACATGGATGGATCTAGAGCATATTACATTAAGTAAAACAAGTAAGACTGAGAAAGACAAATGCCATATGATTTCACTCATTTGTAGAATCTAAAAAACAAAACAAATGGACAAACAGAAATATGGAGAACAAACTAGTGGTTGCCAGAGGGAAGGAGAGTGGGTGAAATGGATGAAGGGGAGTAGAAGACACACACTTCCAGTCACGGAATGAATAAGTCACAGGGATGAAAGCACAGCATAGGGAATACAGTTGATGAGATGGGGATCCCATTGTATGGTGACAGAAGGAAGCTACACTTGCCATGAACATGGCACAATGTATCTATACATTCTCTAGAAGTAGAATCACTACATTGACACCTGAAACTAATGTAACATTGTGTTTCAACTATACTCAAATTTAAGTTATTATTTAAAAAAAATAAGATACGTCCATCATCCTCTATTAAAGTAGAAAAATAGCAACACATCTAGAATACAATAGCTTATTTATGCAGTAGGATAAAGCAGGTTGCTTCTATAATGGAAGCAACATGTTGTTGATATTTTTCAAAACATCCTTTCTACCTCATTCCAATTTCAGTCCTAAAAATTGGGTGTCACCCTATCCCGTTGCCAGGGTGGATCTTGGTCGCTCTGTCTCAGTTAGTTGAATTATTGGGTTCAGGTGTGAGTGTGTAACCCAAGCTCCGTTATTCATAGAGCTCTGTCCTGGATTTTGTTTAGTGGCAGGAGGAAGAGGAATTCGCCCATCCTCTGGGAAGGTGGGGGTTGCCTATGGAAAACCAGGAGCTGCTAGAATCCTTCCATCCTCTGGGAGAATCTCAACTGAGAATGAAGCCAACCACCAGAGAAGGGCAAAGCCGAAGTAATCTCAGAGAAATGAAGCTGGGGAGCTGATCAGAGCACTCCTGAAACTTACCAGAACGTTGGACTCTTCAATTTCTTCAATCAAGAAATGCTTTAAGGGACGCCTGGGTAGCTCAGTTGGTTAGACAACTGCCTTCAGCTCAGGTCATGATCCCAGAGTCCTGGGATCAAGTTCCACATCAGGCTCCCAGCTCCATGCAGAGTCTGCTTCTCTCTCTGAGCTTCTCCCTTCTCATGCTCTCTCTCACTCTCTCTCTCCCTCTCAAATAAACAAATAAAATCTTAAAAAAATATATAAATGAAATGCTCTTAAGCCCATTTAGAATTGGGTTATAAGACATATGTGACCTAACTTACCATAACTGTGAAGGCTTTATCAAGATCCACTATTATACCAACACCCTCAATTAGGGGTTGATGTATAGAACCCCAGTATAGATGATCATCTCTCTCTCTCTCTCTCTTAATTTATTTGACAGAGAGAGAGAGAATGCACAAACAAGCAGAGCAGCAGAGGGAGAGAGAGAAACAGGGTCCTGCCAAGCAGGGAGCCTGATGTGTGGCTTCATCCCAGGACCCCAGCATCATGAGCTGAGCCGAAGGCAGTCGCTTAACCAACTGAGCCACCCAGGCACCCCCCCCCCAAGTATAGGTGTTTCTGCAGCTCCTGAAAAACCAATCTTAAAGACAGCACGTTACCATTGTCTTTTAAGCCTGACTCTACATAGCAAATTTACCCTTAATGGGACGTCAGAGAGAAGCAATGCTCACTTCTAGAGACTCTACATGCTATCATTTCTCAAACTATGAGACCTATAAACCAACATAACTTCCTTTTTACCCCAACCATCTAGAAGAGCAAAGATAAATAATGTTGGCAGGTTTGGTGTTGAGAACTGCGGGGACCTTGGCGATGTGTGGAAATAGGAAGACTGGGAAGCCAAGAACACCAGCAGGGTCTCTGACACCAGTGGGCATCAGTGAGCAGCATGGGTCCTGGTCGTGCTTGAGAGGACAGAAGGCTGAGATGGCGAATGAGTGCACTCAAAGTTGTAAAACAACACAGACTGGGCCAGGCATGGAGTAGACCCTGAATAAATAGCAGTCCTCTCCTGGGGCAGCATTTCCAAAAACAGCAAGAGAATCACCCACATCAGGTCTCCCTGAGGAATCCAGGAGAGTGACTGAGAAGGCAGATTCCTGGGCCTCAGTCTAAGCCTACTGAATCTGATTTAGGGTGGCCTTGGGAAATCTCTACATCTGATGAACTCCTCAACCGCTTCTCAGGTGTTCCCAATTTCCTGAACTTACCTGCCCATAAGACTGACCCAGAGTCCTTTGAAATAGACCACAGAGTGCCCCATCCCAGAACTCGTGAATCAGAATCTCTAGGGGAAGGGTCTAGGAATATTCATATTTGACAAGCATTCCAGGGATTTCTTATGATGGAGGTCATTTAGGAAAAGCTTCCCTAGAGGATACGAGAAATCCATTGGCAATAGAGCCCGGGCTCTTCTATCCCAGATCCACTGAGCAATAGAGAAGTCCCGGGAGATCACGTGACATGGAAGCTACAGCTAGGTCTTCAGATCCAAGGTCCCTTAAGATGGTGACTATCCACAAACTTCCCAGGTACCATGCCCAGGTACCATCCCAGGACCGTGACAGTGCCCAGCATCAGAGCCAGCTGCTCAAAGCTGGCAAACCCAACACAGGTGATAGGAGACCCTTGCCTGCAATGACACTCAGGTCCCCATTTCTTCTCACCCCTCATCACGGGGTCTCAAGCCTGGCCACTTTAAGTCACCTGGGGATCTTTCAATAAAGTCGATGCTGGACTCCAGTTCAAACTAATTACATCAGAATGGCACAAGCTGGGGTGATCGTGACTCCTTTCCCCATCCAGCTGATTTCCTGCACAGGTTAGGAAACATGACAGAGCTGCTGCGTCTCTCTCTCTCTCTCTCTCTCTAATCTTCTCTATCAACTGCCCTGCCTCAGCATTTTTATTTAAAAAGAACCTCTTTAACTGTTGTTGTACATGGGTGTGGGAATACATTAAAATGGCTTAATGGACTCATTAATTCAGCCAAGCAACCAATGAATTCATTTTTTAAATATCCAACATATAGGTGAGTAGGCTTTTTTTTTAATCCTTCCTCAATGATGGAATATAAATCACAAGGATTTCTAGCTCCAGAATTATGCATGTGCTTACCTCTTAAGTAGTCAGTATGTAGTACTCAGTATCTATCACTCCCAGAGGGTGTAAAAAGAAATCTAAGGGGTTGACCTTGGCCTTGCAACTGACCTAAGTCCTCACCCTTCACAGACTTTGGTCATATACGTGCCCAGCCACGCTTGCCTGGGAAGTGCTCAGGCACCGTGGACCATACAAGAGGGCAGTGCACTAGCAAGGGTTGGGAATCACCTTTTCCTCCCCACAAGAAAATAGCCTTTTTAATTGGAAACAGTACAAAGAACCCTAAAGGCCAAAGTTTTACATCTCCATGTGTATCATTAGGAGTAAAACTCTCGCTCAGTAACTTTGAGATTACAATGAACAGAAATTCAGTGTTTCCAAAAGCAACTCTCTGAGACCCTTCATTGTGGGACACACTCCCTGCTCTCACCAAAGTGGCTACTCAGCCCCAGCAGACAGCGGTCAGAGTCCTAAAGGGTCAGTGAGCAAGTGGAAGCGTTTGGGGGGAGGAAATTAATAAAAACACTCAACTACAGTGGGGGAGGGGGACAAGCTCTTAGAAAGTAGAGCAGAAAACTCTTTAGATGACCATGTACTTTACAAATTGTTTATAAGCAAGAGTCGCCATGTGGTGGAAAGAATGTTGGTATTTAGAGACTGGGATCTCCAGACTCTGTGCCAGCTGTAGCTTGTACTGGCTCTGTCACCTCCGGCAAGTCTCTGAGACCTTCTGAATCTCAGGGTCCTCATCTGAAAAAGGAGGATGGTTGTACCCAACTCACTGGGTTGTAATGCAGCTCACAGGAAATAACATGGAAGAGTCCTTTGAAAATCATCTTTGCGGTACAAATGTAGGATGTTATGATTCTGTGGCATAACAGCTCAGCTTAAAAGGGGGCAAGTCTCAAGTACAGTAGGACATCTAGAAATGGCATAGTTATACACCATGTTGTGAAAAGTTTCAGCTGAGAACTTTGAGCAATTAAGCACTCCAGAATAAATTGAAGAACATGGTGAACTTGGAGAAGGTTCAGAAAAGAGCCACAGAGATGATTAAAGAGATGGAAAATCAAAACCATGCTCAGGAGAGGTTAAAAGAACCAAGTTCATTCTGCTTAGAGAAGACAAGTCTACAGGGTAATTTAATAATTGTTTACAAGCATAAGCAACCTGGTGTCCAGCTGTTCTTTCCAACGGACACAGAAGAAAGTATCATAGACCCTCAGCTCTGACAGATTTGACATGTGAGGTTTAAAATGATTGTGCATGACTCTGATGGCTCCTGACATATAATAATTGATAATTTTTCAAAGCCACAAATTGTCTAACCACAGGTGTGTGAGTAAAACCCATTAGTTCACCAACGACTGAGTCTTTCTAGCCACAGGACATCAAAATTGCAATGGGACTGTGTTGTTCTCCAATTCTCTTCCACATTATAATTCCCAAAACTAGCAGTAATAATAGCTACCTTTGAGTGTTTACTGTGCACGCAGTGGTTTATGCTGAGTTTTATGAGATGTATTCCATTTAATGGGTGGATAAGTTAAGAAATCTGCTAGAAGTCACCCAGGTAGTAAATAGAAAAGGCAAGATTTTAGCCTTTAGCCTTAGACCTTTAGCAAGGTCTAAGCCAGGACTCAGATTCATAGTCACTGTAGCAAATTGCCTTTGAGATAAATGGCCCTAAAATAGTCACCATCCAGTGCTGATGAGAGCAATAAAGGCAAAATGAAGAAGTCAAATAAAGTGATGATTGTTACCAGAAACCAAAAGTTTCACAATGTTTCTGTTAAAAAAAAATCAGTCAAGGAACTCACACATACAAAGAAAAAAGGGATGTGAAATATAATGACGTATACCTAAAATGTGGGGGGGAGAAGAGAAGAGTAAAGAATGGGTTCAAGCTTTAACCACCGTCAACCTAATATAGACTGCTACATGCAGGAGGGGTTATGTATATAAACCTAATAGTATCAGTATACCAAAAAACACTAATAAGGGCACCTGGGTGGCTCAGTGGGTTAAGTGTCTGCCTTTAGCTCGCGCCATGATCTTGGGGGTCTTGTGATCAAGCCCCATGTCGGGCTCCCTGCTCAGTGGCAAATCTGGTTCTCCTTCTCTGTCTGCCCCTCCCCCTGGCTCATGATCTCTCTCTCTCTCTCTCTCAAATAAATAAATTAAAAATTTTAATTCAATTTTTGAAAACACTAATACATATGCAAAGAATAAAGAGAAAGAAATCCAAACGTATCACTAAGGAAAATCAGCAAAACGTGAAAGAAAGAAAGACAAGAAAGGATCAGAGAAAATCTTCAGAAACAACCAGAAACCCAAAGTTGCTTTGAATGTGGATTTGGTTGATATTTATGACACAGAGACCAGCTGCGACTTTGACATTGCATTCATGATTGCATTAGCACATTTGGAGATTCTCTACAACTATGGTCTTCATCCAGCCTTCCAAGGCCAATCCAAGTTGGCCCCAACCATTCCTGCCAACACTTGTCTAAGGAACTCTCCCTTTCCTGCAGCAACCTGTGCTTGCTGTCCGCACAACAAAATTATGGTGGACTCCCCCACCCCCGGCACAATAAAATTAAATCAACATCACATACAATCCTGCTTCTTGTCTGTTTCACACCTTCCCATAGTCTCATCATTTTCTCCTTGTCTGATTACAGCACAGGTGCTTTGTGGGTACATTCTCCAGTTCTTTTCCAGTCTCAAGTGAACCAAGCCTTCATGTTGTTGGTCTCTGGGCTGGTACTAAGAGCCAAGAGAAGTCTGTACTAGTTTGAGCTGTTACCCACAGGGACTGGGTGTAAATTCACTGGAAGTGGAAATTAGTAATCCGACCCAAGAGAAAGTCAAGTCTGAGACCAGAAGCTCAGTATCCAGATTCAATCTTTGAGAAGCCATCATTAGGAAATGAGGCAAGAAGCCAGAAGCTGAGGAGAGGAAGAATGGAGATTATCTAAAAAGAGCAATAAGATTTGCTGCATAGACCTCAACAAACCAGTGATAACAAGACCCACTCATATTGGGACACATGGCATGGAGTAATTTTGCCAATTGAAAATACAGGATTGGGTCAGACTTACATTCTTGTTATGTTCTATTTGTATGAAAGGGAATGTGATGACATAAGCCATCTCAGTGCAATGTAGTCTTCTATCACAGTACTAAACGTAAGTGTATGCTATGGGATCCCAGAGAAAGAGCCATCAGAGTGGCTTTGGGGGAGATGAGGCAGCTTAGATTCAGGTGTTCTTTTTTTTATTATTTTATTTTGTGAGCAAGAAAGAGAGCTCACACACACACATGAATGAGGGGGCGCAGAGGAAGAGAGAGAGAATCTTAAGCAGATTCCATGCCCAGCATGGAGCTCAACACAAGACTACATGTAAGGTTGGATCTCACAACCCTGAGACCATGACCCAAGCCTAAACCAAGAGTCAGTTACTAAGTTGACTGAGCCATCCCGGTTCCCCTTAGACTCAGTTATAAAGGAAAGCCTAGGGCACCTAGGTGGCTCAGTTGGTTAAGCATCTGCCTTCAGCTCAGGTCATGATCTCAGGGTCCTGGGATTGAGTCCCACATAGGGCTCTCTGCTCCGTGGGGAGTCTGCTTCACCCTCTTACTCTCTCTCCCTCTCTCTCTCAAATAAATAAATAAATAAAATCTTTTTAAAAATAAATAAGTAATAAAGGAAAGCTAAGGGAGAAACAGGAGGAAAGGTATTCTAGGAAGAGGAACAGTGTATGCAAAGATCACTACCATTGGTTCTAAAGAAGTTCAAAAAGGTCAGTATGATAGAAGTTTTGAAGGAAATAAACTTTGAAATATGGTAGACATTTAGAACATGTGAGCTAAAAGCCCAAGCAGAAAAACAGAGGCAGCAATAAGTGGTGCTTGATCAACCAACATCCAAAATCAGACCAGCATCAGGGGAAGATTCTGAGTGCTAAAATAGGAAGCTTAAGGGGCTTCTGGGTGTGGTTCTGTCAGTCAAGCGGCTGCCTTCGGCATAGGTCCTGGGATCTGATTCCCCTGTCAGGTTCCCCGCTGCTCAGCAGGGACCCTGCTTCTCCCCTTCCCTCTCTCCCTGCTTGCGCCCGCGCGCTCGCTCTCTCTCTTTCTCTGTCAGATAAGTAAATAAAATCTTTAAAAAAAAAAAAAACTGGGAAGCCTGATTGGAAGCAA
Organism: Mustela putorius furo; assembly: GCF_011764305.1. Classification (NCBI taxonomy): domain Eukaryota; kingdom Metazoa; phylum Chordata; class Mammalia; order Carnivora; family Mustelidae; genus Mustela; species Mustela putorius. The sequence continues at coordinate 7,647,951 of NW_025422022.1, forward strand.
GAAGGAGCCACTGAATGAAAGAATCTCGTAGCCTATAGGAAAATTACCAAGTGAGCATACACATTGTGCACATGCTGTCAGCAAAAAGGCCAACTAACAAGTCAGTCACCCAGTCATTGGCCAGAGCAGGGATTGTGGAAAAGAAAAAAAAAAAATTCAAAGGCAATTTGCCAAAACAACAACAGGACCTAAAAAGAGTTTGCAAAAAGAAAATAAAATCTTAAAAAAAAAAAAAAAAAAGCATGCCTGGGTGGCTCAGTTGGTTGGGCGTCTGCCTTCAGCTCAGGTCATGATCTCAGGGTCCTAGGATCAAGTCCAGCATCAGGCTCCCTGCTCATCAGGGAGTCTGCTTCTCCCTCTGTCTGCCACTCTCCTGGCTTGTGCTCTATCGCCCACTCCCACTCTCTGGCAAATAAACAAATAAAACCTTTAAAAAAAAAAAAAAAGAGTTTGCAAAAAGTCAGACATGCTCACTGAGCTCCTAGGAGAGTGAAATACAATTGCTCTGGAGGGGAGAACAGCACACAGGGTCCCGATAACTTTTGAATGGCAGAGATGAGAGATCTGAGGAGGAAATTACAGGTATTCCCCGACCTAGAATTCCAGGGCAGGCTGCCCCAGACGATCAGTGATGAGTCCCATGGCCTCTAGGGTCATCTGCCCTCTTGGTCAGCTGCTTATAATATCATTAGAAAGGATACCATCATTACATTATCTAATTATTAGAAATGCAAGAGGTGGAAGAGGTTAGTGCTAGAACCCACATTTTGAAACCACAGGCCTGGGTTCAAATACTAGCCTTGGAAGCACTGGCCGTGTGACTTGATCATGTGTCAGTCTCCTCCTGGTAAAATAGAGACAAGACTGCCACATGGGGCTGCTATGAAGATAAGCCAACATGAGGAGTTTCAGACAACTAACACTGGCCCCGTCTACACCTGGATGGGCATTCTGGGCAAGACCAAGGCCAAGCAACCAGACCAGAAACACCACACCAGTGAGGACATGCAATCCAAGCAGGTGGCCAGAGTCTTCCTTAGACCTCAAGGGAAGCTCATATGTGTTGAGTCTTCCAGGCACAAGCAAAGTTTTCTGTGGGACTAATATTTGATAAGGGTAATCTGCTGTCCAAATGGGGGACACGGAGAGTGCTTCAGAGAAATCTTACAGGCCACAATTAGGCTGATTTTATTTGCTTTTCCTGGCAGAAAATAACTTTAAAATCAAACGAGTGTAACAGACACATGGAAATATCTATTTTATAGATGAGTTCAGATATGATTAGGATTCCTCATTTAGAGTACATCTACTTTGTGTCCTCATAATGAAAACAGTATTTGCCTTACTTTGAACGATTTTCTTCAAATATCAATGTGCTGTGAAGTCACTCTTGACCCTTGAAAGGAGACTTTAAGAGCACGTGTCCTATCAATGACATGAAAATCCGGGCAAAGGGCCTAAGCAAATCCCCACTGCTATTACTGACAGCTCATTTATCCACTTAGTAGACCCATTATCTACCACAAGATTTCTTCAAAGTCCTGTCCTGAACTTCTGGGCTATTCCCTGCCACCATGAGTTTATGTGTGATTGAGAAATACTAACATCCTTAACATTTAACAAAACCTAATTTAGAAATTTTTCCTTAAAATTAGATGCTGTCTTCCAGAGCCAAATTGAAATCATTGTTTAATGCCTATTTTTCTGATGACTTTGCTCCTCCCATATGTATAATTTAGAGTCCACCCATGAGAGCAACTGTGTCACATGTTTTATTCACTAAGGTATCCACTGTCCCTAAGAGAGTACGTGATACACAGGGAACACTCAACAAATATTTGAGTGAATGAATGAATGCATGTTCGAATGAGAAGAAAATTCAGTGTCAGAGTGAAATCAGCAAGAAATCGCTAACGTGTCTTGGTTTGAGTTTCTTGGAGAAATTCCTTTCTTCCCGGGACCTGGGATGTGCCTACACACACACCCGAGTAAATGCTATTGTGAAATGAGTCTTTCTTAGGTCATCAGGCTGTTCCATAAAGTATTTAAAACCCTAGGCCTTTAGTGATAAAGCCTGATGATGCAACTTGATTATAATATGACAGTTGGATTCAAGCACCAGTGATATGCCTGAAATGCAGCCATGTGGTTGGTTTGTAAAGGATTCGTTGATGATACGTGAAATAACTGGTTGCCCCTGATATGATAAGGCCACCAGCCCCTGTGATCTAGCCTTCTTGATGAGAATGAGGATTACGTGCAGCTGGTTCCATTAGGGAGCCTCTGGCTGTCTTCCTACCAGAGCCTAAGGCAGTAATACGGTAGCCATAGTTGTACCTGTCAGGACTAGCTCCTAGAAGTGCTGTATCTCCTTCCATTGGGTAATAAAGGACTCTTCTTTCTCCAGGACCAATGAGCTCTACATATGCTGCTTCAGCCTGTTCCCAGTATTAATCTAGAATGAAAAGAAAATGTAACCATTAACTCCCTTAAAGATCCTCAACACCTCCCCACCATTTCCTCCCATGACTCTCCAGAAAGCAGATTTGTTTTACATAAGAGTGTATGTGTCTATGCAAAACCCTGTCCTCTTGAAAAAAAAAAAATTTTTTTTACCTTCAGTTCTGCTTCTGGAACTAGAAAATCAGTCTTTTGTTGAACAAATATACACAGGGATATAGTCAGAGTTGCCTTGCCCTCAAAATACCATCTACAAATATAAGGATAAGACCCTGGTCTAGAAGGAAGAAAGATGGACTATGAACACTTCTTCCACAGATCCTAAAAGATGTAGACTCGTTATCTGTAGCAAACCCTCTTCTAGCCATTTCTTCATCCCCACCTGATAAATGTTGGAACCGAGAACAAGTTTGTGACAGGACTTCAGCATTCTTGATTGAAACAGAAGTAAGACTTTAAGCCTGACAGGCAGATGAATCCTAAGAAATCTGAATAAATCTTTATAATCAAAAAAATGAAAGATGAATCCAGCCTCCAGGGAAAGTGGAGACAGGAGGAAGCTATAAGCAGGCTGGGGACTCACCCTCGAGTCCAGGAGAGTCTGGAGACATGGGTCTTTCCCTGCACGAGGACACAGCTTGTGTTTGGTGGAGAATATTTTAAGTGAGAAGATAGGGAGTATCATTTAAATTAAGCTTCATCTTCTGGAACTTTTCGAACCTCTCACCCTCTTCATTTTCCATTCTCTAACCCTGACAGGAAGAGTGTCTTTTAATGGAATAAGATATTGAAGTTATGCAAAGCCATCAGTGTAAACAGGAGGCATTGTCTTGTAGGAGCCCCCCTCTGAAAATGTGGGAGGGCTGAGCCTGGGCACAGATACTGCCATGCTCTGGCCCAAGCCACAGCCACCATGGTCACCACCAGAATGGACATAAGGCCCTGGGGTAGAAAATGTGTGGAGTAAAAAGAGGAAGGAATTTTAGAGGAGAAAAAACCTCCAACTTTTGTCTGAGGCAACTTTATGGGAATACCAATGAATGCTTTACCCCAGAGGGACTGGCAAACTATGGCTCACAACCAGTTTTTGTCAATAAAGTTTTATTAGAACACAGCCATGATCAGTTTTTATGTATCATATATGACTTTTTTTGTGCTACAAGAAAACTAAGTAGTTACGTTAGAGACCATATGGCCCGAAGAGCCAAATATATATTTACTAACTGGCCATTAACAGAGAAAGTTTCTTGACCTCTGGTGTCAAACATGAAAGAGAACAGTGCCAGCCCATTTTGTACCTTTTGTAAGAAAAATAAGATTACTCCAGCATTCTCCAGCTTTTTCCTTGCTGCCTTTTCCCCTTTTCGAAGTTGCTTGTATCTCCCCCGTTCTCTCTTCTTTTCCACCAGGCCTAGGGAAGGCCAACTGTGCGCCCTCCTGTACAGGGATGGGTGATATGAAGGAGAAATTCAACACTTCCTTCAAAAATGAAACAGAGTGTCAACATATTTTAAGAAAAGCGACCAACAGTCAACTCTTCTGTCAACACTGAGAGGTTATCCTACTCTCCAACGAGCTGTGCGCTCCTTCAGTAATCATAATAATCTGCACACCATTGTGTCTCTGAAGGATGCTTTTTTTTTTCCTGAAGATTTTATTTACTTATTTATTTATTTGACAGAGAGACACAGCAAGAGAGGGAACACAGGCCAGGGGGGTGGGAGAGGGAGAAGCAGGCTTCCCACTGAGCAGGGAGCCCAATGTGGGGCTCAATCCCAGGACTCCAGGATCATGACAGATGCTTAATGACTGAGCCACCCAGGCGCCCCTGATGGGGGTTTTTTAGCTGAAGTAAAAATAGCCAACAGTTATTGAGCTCTTACTGGATGCCAGTAGCCATCTGATGAGCTTTATGGGAACTATCCCAGCGGGTGTTCATGTAGTCTCTAAGGTCTTCCAGCATCACCATTTTCCAGATGAGCAAACTGTGCAACTTGCCCAAGGTCAAAAACACAAACCACTCCTGAACTACACCCTTGACCACATATTATTCTACTTGCCTCAGAAACATGTGAAAATGAACTTAACTAGAAATTGAAATGAAAAATAAGTTTTCATTAGATATTCACCATTTAAGCATCTATCAAATGCTAACTGGGAAGGACAATATTAATTTTTGTCTACATTGATCTATGACTTTCCAGATAAATACTTTCTCTGGAACTTCTTAAAAAGTGTAACTTTTAGTAGTTTTTATTCACTTCTGGGCCACCACTGGAGTTTGACTTCTTTCCTGCATTGGGAAGCATTTTGGAGTCATTCCTACCCAACTCATGAATATAAGGCTATTGTAAACTAATGACTTTATCATTACATCTACGCTACAGACAGTGAAAGAAAGCAAGGCAACTACAATTTTGTCCTCCTTTTACTTAACTGTACTTGTTAAGAAACTTGCAGAAACTTTAGGACTCCCAGGAACAGCATCTCAGCATCAGCACACTTCCAATTCTTGCTCTCTAAGTCTGCTGATTCATTGGAGGCCTTCAAACAGCACGTCCTTCTTTGTTTACAGACCCAGAAAATCAGCTAAAAGTATAATTCATTCATCAGAGTTAGATTAATGACTTTGGAAGGAATATTTTTTTTAATATTCCTAAAAGATCAGAGGAATCACCTTTGCTTCTGCCCCAAGTTCTCCTCCAGAGAACCAGACCCAAAAGATTCCAGTAATTCAGAGAATTTCCCCCAAATTTTAACCAGCAACAGAGGGGCTAGATACTATATGGTGAACTCTTTATACCTATGTTTGGTTTTACAACAGTAAAGTTTGAAAAAGAGTTTTACAAAGACATGAACTTCTGGTTTCTGGTCCAGCACATAAGAAACTCAAAAGTATTCACTCTGTCCTAACAATGGGTAAAAAAAAAAAAAAAAAAAAAAGAACAGACTGAAAAATCAATTACTATGCTTATATCCGCTAGTGGAATGAGGACACAGGGCAACCTGCTACCCTCAAAATTGGAGAGATAGACGGGCAAATACAGAGAACCTCCACTTGCCAAAGCAGAAACTACCATGGGAACCAGTGCCAGAGTAGGATAACTGGAAAAGTAATTGAAGAATTTCTGGAGGTTTAGTGTGGACAATGCTAAGAGATAAAATTCCATAATGACTCAATCTTTAGGGACCCATACTTTTGTGAGTTTTACCTCCAGGAGCTCTACCAGGTCTTCATAGTAATATTAGAGGAAAAATGTTCTCTGGTTCCTAGCAGGGGAAGAAGAAAAGGAATCATTTTGAGATATGCCAGAGCATTCTGATTTTCTTAACAAGACCTGCCCTGGAAAGAGGGTACTTTACCAGATTCTAACTTGCTGGGGTTTTATCAGAGCCTAAACTATGTAGGGTAAGGGAAATACCCAACTCTGACCAGTTCTAACCTTTTATGTTGGGGAAGAGAAATACACAAATCCATCTCCTTCTGCCCATCCTGTCTCACCTAAAGGAGGAAAAACATTCATAGTCCAGGAGCACAGATTCACCAAAAGACCAAGACCCAATCATAGGACTACAGAGAGCTTCTCCTCCATCTACACCTTAAGTCCACATTACTAAAGATCTATGTACTACAGCTTCATTTACATAGTACATTATACATGCCTTTAAACAAACAAAAAATTATAAGGCATACTAAAGGCAAAAATGCCACTTGAAGAGACTAAACAAATACCAGAACCAGAATCAGATATGGCAAGATTATTGGAATTATAAGACCAGGGATTTTTGAAAACTGTGATTGATATCCTAAGAGCTTTAATGGGGAAAGTAAGCAGCATGCAAGAACAAATGTAAGCACAGAGATGGAAATTCTAAGAAAAAATCAAAAGGAAATGGTAGAGGGTATCTGGGTAGCTCAGTCATTGGACTTGTGCCTTTGGTTCGGGTCACAGTCCCAGGGTGCTAGGATCTAGCCACACATCAGCCTCTCTGCTCAGCAAGAGGCCTGCTTCTCCCTCTCCCACTCTCCCTGCTTGTGTTCCCTCTCTCACTGTGCACCCCTCTGTCAAATAAATAAATAAAATCTTAAAAAAAAAAAGGAAATGGATCAAAAGCAAAAAAGATCAAAAGCACTAGAACAAAAATGAAGAACATTTTTGAAGGCTTATTGGTAGAATGAACATAGCTGAAGAAAGAAACTCTGAGCTTATGGATATGACAGTAGAAACTTCCAAACTGGGGTCACCTCAGTGGCTCAGCCAGTTAAGAGTCTGCCTTTGGCTTAGGTAATGATCCCAGGTCTCAGGATTAAACCGTGTGTTGGGCTCCCTGCTCAATGGGAAGCCTGCTTATCTCTCTGCCCCTCCATCCTGCCCTGCTCGCTCTCTCTCTTGAATAAATAAAGTCATAAAAGAAAGAAGGAAAGAGACAGAGACTTCCAAACTGAAAAGCAAAGAAAAAAGACTAGAAAAAAAAATAGAACAAAGTATCAAAGAATCATGAACTAAAAGATATACTATATGGGTAATGGGAATATCAGAAGAAGAGAGAGAGAAAGGAACAGAAGCAATAACAACTGAAAGAATTTCCCCAAATTAATGTCAAACACCAAACCACAGTTCCAGGAAGCTCAGAGAACACCAAGCAAGATAAACACACACACACACACACACACACACACACACAGCAAACAAAAACTACGTCTAAGCAAAGTATATTCAAACTACAGAAAATCAAATATAAAGAAAGAATCTTGAAAGAAGCCAGAGGGAAGAAACACCTTACCTATAGAAAAGCAAAAACAAGAATTATATCTGACTTACCTTTAGAAACATAAAAACAAGTAGGGTGAGTATTTAAGGTGCTGCAAGGAGAGTACCTGGGTGACTCAGTCAGTTAAGTGTCTGCCTTCATCTCTGGTCATGATCCCAGTGTCCTGGGATCTAGTCCCACAAGGGGCTTCCTGCTCAGCAGGGAGCCTGCTTCTCCCTCTCCTTCTACCCCTCCCTAATGCTTGTTCCCTGTCTCACTCTCTCAAATAAACAATTAAATACAATTTTTAAAAAGTAACAAAGTGCTGAAAGAAAAAAATCCACCAATCTAGACTTCTGTAACCTGCAAAATTACTCTTCAGAAGTAAAAGAGAAATAAAGACTTTCTCAAACAAAAATTGAAGGAATTTCTTGCCAGTAGATGAGGGGGAAAAATGTTAAAAATTTTTAACATGTTAAAAATGTTAAAAGAAGTCCTTTTAACTTGCAAAAAAATGTTAAAAGAAGTTCTTCAGAGAGAAGGAAATGATCTAGGTCAGACATTCAGATCTATATAAAGAAAGGAAGAGTATCAGAGAATGAAAAAGTGAAAGCAAAATAAAAACCTCTATTTGGGGGGCACCTGGGTGGCTCAGTGGGTTAAGTCTCTGCTTTTGGCTCAGGTCATGGTCTCAGGGTCCTGGGATCAAGCCCCACATCGGGCTCTCTGCTCAGTGGGGAGCCTGCTTCCTCCTCTCTCTCTATCTGGATCTCTGCCTACTTTTGTTTTGTCTCTCTCTGTCAAATAAATGAATAAATAAATAAATCTCAAAAAAACCCTCTATTTTTCTTATTCTTAATTGATCTAAACTGATAACAGTTTGTTCAAAATAATAACAATGTATTCAATTATGTATTACTATGTATATGTATACTTAAGTATATGTTTTCATACACATATATGTTAGTATATAATATATTCTTATGTATACACAAGCATACCCCAGAGATAGTGCTGCTTCTGTTCAAGACCACTGCAATAAAGCAAATACTGCAATAAAAGGAGTCTAATGAATTTTTTGGTTTCTCAGTGCATATAAAAGTTTTGCTTACACTATACTATAGCCTATTAAGTGTGCAATAGCATTGTCTAAGAAAACAACTGTACATAACTCAAAATACTTTATTGCTAAAAAATACTAACTGAGCATTTCAGTGACTAGCAATCACTGATCACAAATCACCATTAACAAATGTAATAATAATAAAAAAGTTTGAAATATTTTAAGAATAGCCAAAATGTGACACAGAGACATTTGTGTCTGAGCAAATGCTATTGGAAAAATGGTGCTTATAAATCTTCAATATGTTAAAAATAAATCTGCACCTGCAAAATAGTAAAAGGAGTAAAAGCAGTAAAAGGAGGTATACCTGTACACAAATACGTCTGTATAAATGAAATGAATGACAGTAATGATACAAGAAATGGGAAGGAGGAATTAGGGATATTTTATTGCTATAAAATACTTGCACTACTCACAAAGTGGTGTGGTGCATTTTGAAAGTGGACTTGGATTGATTATAAATGTGTCATTCAAACTCTAGGGGAACAAATAAGAAACTCTAGGGGAATCACTAAACAAAGAAGTATAACTAATGTGCTTAAAAGAGAAAGAGAATTGAATCATATAAAATACTCAGTTAAAACCATAAAAGTCCAAAAAAAAAAAAAAAGGAACAGAAAACAAAAGACCAAACAAGAGCCACAAGTAGAAAACAGTAACAACAACTAGATATTAATCCAACTATATCAATAGTCACCTTAAACATCAATAGTCTAAATACGCAAATAAAAAGACCAAGACGTTTAGAGTAGATCGAAAAGCAAGACCTAACTCTACGTTGTTTAAAATAAACCTTTCTTAAATAAGAAGACACATATAGATTACAGGAAAGGGACAGAAAAAGATATACCATGCTCCTATGAATCAAAGGAGAGTAGGAGTAGCTATATTAATTTCAGATAGAGTTATATAACTTTGAGACCAAGGAAAGTTTTCAGTGAACAGGAGCATTAAGGGATCAATGCCCCAAGAAGACTAATAATTGTTATGTACACACACCTAACAACAGAGTATCAAACAACATGACACAAAAACTGATGAAACACCAAAGGAAAATCTATGAATCCACTGTGATACTTAGGAAATTTAACTCCTCTCTTTTGCACAGAGCAAAGCTTCTGTGATATAAGTTTCAACTAGAGTGAATTAAGAAAACTCTACAATCATCGTTATCTTGATCGTTAATATTCGTTCAACATTTGCTACAATGTTTCATGTAATCTAAGATTCTATCAGTCATAAGACTCGCCATTATTTTATGAACCAAGAAAAAGAAAATGGTACCAATTAAATCATGATATCATTGATTGTTAAAACGTATGTCAGAGATGAGAAAGTGTGGAAAAGTATGAGTCTCTGAATCAATGAAAAATGGTATGTACCTACCAAGTGTTCTCAGTACCTTATCTCATTTAATTATCAAAATAAACTTCTGAGTCAAATACTATTATTTGGCTCATTTTTTAGATGAGGAAAAAAAGGCTTAAATTTTCCATAAGTGGCAAAACTGAGTCAAACCCTAACTCCAGGGTCACAGTCTGTGCCACCACACCTCTTAGAGGACTTAGGAATATCTTGGAATAGAGCAGAAAAGGGACCATGGGACAGGCTCCAAGTGGATCTCTGATACATCAGCTCTTACCTCTCACACTTAGAGTTTTTTCTTGCAACTACTGGAGTATCCTCTCCTCACCACCATATACAGCCTGCCAGGATGTGCATCCCTTTGCTTGTGCCCTATACCTACTAACATTTCCAGAGTATAGAACTCACCCCAGCCTCAACCTGCTGCTTTCCTCTTGAGAAGAGCATAAACTGATAAGTAGTCAAATTTTCCGGACCTTGGAAGGTCATCGTTCTACTTTCTCTATGCTTTTGTGTTTAAAATTTTTCATGATAAAATCTTTTAAAATTAGTTGGAATTCAGTATTATAATGGTAATAGCATGTATTAAAACTTGTCTATTTACCATAGCACTAACCTTTTATTATTTTTTTAAAATATTTTAACAGTATTTATTTGAGAGAGAGAGCATGCAAAAGAGAGCAAGCAGGGGGAGGAGCAGAGGGAAAGGGACAAGCAGGCACTGCGATCAGCACAGAGCCCAAAGCAGGGCTGATTTCAGGACCATGAGATCATGACCTGAGCCAAAACCAAGAGTCGGGTACTCAACAGACTGAGCCACCCAGGCGCCCCACCACAGCACTAACCTTAAGATCACTTACGATCAAATATCTAATGAATGACAGGGCTGAGCTCAGGCCTGAAATATATAGACCAGATGTTGTATATGTACAGTGGAGAGAGTAGCTTACTCTTTCTGAGGCCTCCAAGGAGACAACATTCAATCACAGTCTTGAAGGACAATTAATATTCAGTGTTAGGATGAGACAGAAGGAGAACCTCATACTCCAAGATGAAAGGGATGGAAGACTACTTTTCAGAAAAGATTCCAGGAAACAACAAGTGGCAATTCCTTAGCTATATTCCACACATATTCCACTGGTGATGAACAGTCAGTGTTTCTCCAAGGACTCTACCGTTACCATCCATGAACTCAATATGCCTGTTAGGTATTTACCAACAAGTTCTCTTGAGACAAAACAGAATTGGCTCACCTAGGGGATGAGTGTCTTATCCTGCCCACACTTGGAATGGTTTTCCAGGAAATCTGGGTGTGGTCCTCAACACCTGCTCAGAGAACAAATGAATCCAACCTCATGCAATTCCTCTTCCCATTAGTCAGGGAGAATGGGACGTTCAGTGTGTCCATGAAACACAAAACTGAAAAAAAGGATTTGGGGGTTTCGCATTTGCATAAAGAGCTTAAAAAATTACCTACTATGTCCCAAAAGAAAAAAAAGGAAGAAAGAAAAAAGGAGAGAAGAGGAGAAAAGGAAAGGAAAGAAAGCTGGATTGTTGCTGAAGCAGCTGTATCTTGACATTTCCATGGCAATGGGGCTGACCTGCTGAGCCCCTCGTGGCCCTGGCGTCCCTGTGCTGGGGCTGTGGGAGCCTCTCAGGTGGCTGACCCAAGAATGGCAGCAGAAGGGGCTACTGAGTGGCCCCTGGACAACGGGACAGAGAATGGGGACAGGGACGGAAAGAAAAAAGAGAATGAGTCCAAGGAACACGTACGCAGGAAAAAGCAGTATTCACTGACAAATTGACAGATTAGCGATTCCCTCTGATGGTTGAAGTTTTAAAGAACAAAGTTACTGAAAAGTTGAAGCCAAGTCCTAGACACAGATACTCAGTCCGCAGAATCCTGGACACACTGGACTCTCCCAAGATACTTTCAAGCATTAAGTTGAAATACTGTTGGGTTAATTGTATTATTTTCAGGACAACCAGCTTTATTTCACACCTGTTCATAATTCTTGTATCTCCTCATATCACTTTTCCCCCCATGGGAGAAATAAACACCTGTAATAATGTTTGGAAGTTACAGCTCTCCAACTCTCTCTCTTTCCCATTTGGGGTATGGACTAGGTACCTTGAAATATCACCTCTCTAGTCCTCCACTTTGATTATCTAAAATGCAAAATAGGGGCACCTGGGTGGCTCAGTTGCTTAAGCATCCACCTCTTGGTTTCAGCCCAGGTCATGATCTTAGGGTCGTGGGATCGAGGCCCCGCATCGGACTCTGCACTGGGTATGGAGTAGGCTTCAGACTTTCTCTCCCTCCCCCACCCTCTCAAATAAATAAACTCATAAAAAAATAAAAAAATAAAATGCAAAATAAATAAAAATTTAAAAATAAAATAAATTACAAGATTGTAAAGAGGGTGGAGTTTGCAAACTAAAGAAACCAAGGTCACTAGTCATAAGCAGAGGAAAAGAAAGCCCAGTCAATAGTTCGTTAGACTAGAAAAGGGCTTTCTTAGCTAAGTACATCACGCAACTGACAGTTAGACATGGAATTAACTGTTTAAAGATTTTATTTATTTATTTGACAGACAGAGATCACAAGTAGGCAGAGAGGCAGACGGGGGGCGGGGGGGAGTGGGGAGCAGACTCCCCGCTGAGCAGAGACCCTGATGCAGGGCTCGATCCCAGGACCCTGAGGTCATGACCTGAGCTGAAGGCAGAAGCTTTAACCCACTGAGCCACCCAGGTGCCCCACAGAAATGGAGTTAATTCTTATACAATATGAGATAACATCCTCATGGGGTGCCTGGATGGCTTGGTCTGTTAAGTTGGTCATGATCTCAGGGTCCTGGGATTGAGTCTCATGTATCCCGGCATAGCATGGAGCCTGCTTCTCCCTCTTCCTCTGCCCTTCCCTCCTGCTCTTGCTCTCACTGTCTCTCTCTCTCAAATGAATAAATAAAAAATCTTAAAAAAAAAAAAAGTGGGGGGTGGGGGAGAGACAACACCCTTGCTAAGGAAGCACTGATACGGAAATTATTTTCAAACTCTTGGTCCAGTGATAACATACAGCGTCTCAAATACTCTAAGCAAATCTTTTCTTTATCTGCTTGCACTTGGTTTGGGCATTTCTTCACCAACCCCTGCGCAGGTGTCTGCAAGCTATATGGCAGGGGTCAACTTTTTTCCTCTGGGTTCCTAAAGTTTCTAAAACAGACACACATGTATTCGGGCTTAGAAACCAAATCTGGGGGTGCCTGGGTGGCTCAGTTGGTTAAGCCACTGCCTTTGGCTCAGGTCATGATTCTGGAGTCCTGGGATGGAGTCCCACATCAGAATCCCTGCTTGGCAGGGAGTCTGCTTCTCCCGCTAATGCTCTCTCTCTCTCTCTCTTTCTCTCTCTCAAATAAATAAATAAAATCATTAAAAAAAAATTTTTTTTTTTTAAAGAAAGAAACCAAATCTGAATTCTGACTTTGAGGAATTTATATTCCTTCGAGAATCTGTTTTGCTGCATTTGGAGTGGGGGTTGGTGGGGGCGGTGGCTCACGAGCACACACAAACAGTTGCCAGTGGAACAGTCTCTGATGAGCTCCCACTCTCGTGCAATCTGCTTCATTTATTTCCTTTGTTCACCCAGCTCTCCCGAGGTCCATCACCCCAGGATCCTTGCTGCGAAAAAACTGCAGAGTCATGAGAGCTGACTCAGAAAGTTGGATGCTTGACCTTTCTGTTTTACTGGGGTGTGGGTGTGTGTGCGCGCTACGTGCACACACACACACATGCGCGTGTGCCTGCTGACAGGCAGCATTCAAGACCACAGAGCTGAAGGACTCTCCTGGGACCTCCAGCTCCCAGGTTGTGAAGCCCTGGATTGTCCAGCTCTACTCTTAGGACCTGACTTGTCTCTCCAGGCACGTGCGAGTCAGGAGGCCTCGCGAGGAAGAGAAGCAGCGAGCATGCACGCACAGGCCCCCTGCTTCCAAAATCCGGCTTCCCCTGAGGCTTGCAGCCCGCTGCACAGTGGGAACCAAGAGACACAGGACTGCCCGTAACAGATGCAAGTTTCCCGGGCTCCCGCTCAGCTGGGAATGCAGGCTGTAACGCAGAAATAAATCACATGGAACTTGCTGTCAGCTCTCTTACCTTCCTGCGAGAACCTTCCAACGCTGCCGCTTGACTGGCTGGAGTCGCGGTAGTTTTTAAATGAAGGCTGGAGACGCATTGGCAGCGCTGCCTCGTTTTTTAGCGAATACCTTTGTGGGCTCTGCGTTCGCATCTGGCCAGTGCCATCACGCTGGGTATGATTATAATAGGCTGCTGCTCTTTCCCAAGCAGGAAGCTGGAGCCCTGCTCCCGACAGCCGAAACCCAGGCTGCTTCCAAGCACAACAGCCCATCGCAGCCAGGGAAGGGTCTGCAGCGCGGGACTTCTCCCAAGGCATAAAAGAGAGAGAGAGAGAGAGTGAAAGAGAGAGAGAGAGAAATGTGTTAACTGTGCTAACAGTGCCAAGTAATATGCTTCGTTAAAAATTTAATCACCTACAAGTGCAAAACAAGTGCAAAGCAATCATGTTGTAATTAGCACAGCAATTAACACCTCCCTTTCCAATAGCACATGCGTCCTAGGAAGTGCAGGACTGCAAGTTTGTCTATACTGCTGATGGGCTCGGTTCCTAGAGAGAGGGAGAAAAGGGCTTAAATAGAATTTTTTGGTTTTTGGCATTTGGGCTTGCGATGTGTTCACGAAATCTCTGAACCAGCTGCCATTTTGGTTTATGCAAAAGTCGTTCTGCTGTGTGGTGTAATTCACCGACTTCCCCACTCTGTGTTCTCTGAAGCTCTGATGTAGCATTGCCTTCCCCTTTTTCTAACGTTAAAATGCAGATAAATCAGCATAGGGACCAAATTGGCATGCAAAAATGGTGCTTCTTACAAAAAGAAAATTACATAAATCATGTTCCCCTTCAGACTATTGTCAGAAATAAAATGCCCCATGGCAAGGGAAATAAATGACTATTGGAAGAAGATCGTGCTAAAAGTATTCGCTCTGTCACTTTGGACAATTTAGGTCTTCTCGGTGCCACCAAGCCCGGCCGTGGATAAAAAAGATCTTCTTAGGGGACAAGAGCCAGTTCTTGAAGGAATGGGGTAGGGAAGGAAGTTGGACACTCCCTCTGCAACTCCCCATCACAAGCACAAGCCTAGGGACGGGCAGAGAAGGGGTCACGGGAGCTGTCTGGCATTGCCTGGGAGGCTCTCCTAAGCTGCAGAGACCCCCTACTGAGCTGGTTTTTAAGGACCCTGCCCTCACCTCGATGCAAGAGAGAGCAAGGAGTCTTCAATTCCCCACTGAACAAGAGAGTTTTATCTTGAAAGAGAAAGATCTTTAACTTCCTGATCTGTTTCAAGTCCCCAGACAGACGAAAGTGTGACAGAGCCTACAGTCTGAGATGCCACCTATTGGAAATTTTTCCAAGGCCCCAAAGTTCTTGGCATGGTTTAGAAATTACTATGAGAATGGAATCTGGGGCGCCTGGGTGGCTCAGTGGGTTAAGGCCTCTGCCTTCGGCTCAGGTCGTGATCCCAGGGTCCTGGGATCGAGCCCCACATCGGGCTCTCTGCTCGGCAGGGAGCCTGCTTCCTCCCCTCTTCTCTGCCTGCCTCTCTGCCTGCTTGTGATCTCTGTCAAATAAATAAATAATCTTTAAAAAAAAAAAAAAAGAGAGAGAGAATGGAATCTAGTGACGCTAAAACTTTAAATATGTTTGGAAGGAGTTTGGGGGTGCCTGGGTGGCTCAGTGGGTTAAAGCCTCTGCCTTCGGCTCAGGTCATGATCCCAGGGTCCTGGGATTGAGCCCCACATCAGGCTCTCTGCTCTGCAGGGAGCCTGCTTCCTCCTCTCTCTCTCTCTCTCTCTCTCTCTGCCTGCCTCTCTGCCTACTTGTGATCTCCGTCTGTCAAATAAATAAATAAAATCTTTAAAAATAAATAAATAAATAAAAATATGTTTGAAAGGAGTTTCATAAGGAATTTTTTTAAAAAAGAAAGAAAGAACTAAAGAAACAGGGATTTCAGAATTTAATGAGCAGCATGAGCCAATTAAACCTTTAGAGTGGATTTGTTTTACTCTTGTTGGCCGTTGATCATGGAATGAGTGTGATCCGAGAAGAGGAGGAAATTTGGGGTACAATTTGGGGAACAGAAAAGCAGATGTCCAGACTGACATTCTGACTTTTTAACAACACTGCTAAGATAGGAGGAATGAAAAGCGAGAGCCAGAAAGCACACACTACCCCTATTCCATACTCTCTGGAAGGTACAGGCCCTCATACAGGCAACTCACTTTCCTGCTTTGCTATTTCCTTTTCCCAGCAATCCTTTTGTTCCAGCTCAGAAACCAATCTGATCTGGAGAGCTGAGGAAAGAAGCCTTCTACCCTGAGACAGAAGACATGCTTCATACGCAGGGCACACTGCGACAGAAATTCACACTGGAAAGCTCAGTAGGAAGTCAAATGAAACCCCTGTCTCAAATACAAAGAGGACAAATGTCTTATTATGCTAAGAATCCTCCAATTAAGGACAGAGAGCCAGTTGGAATAGACAGTTCCCATAGTCATAGTTTTTATTCATTCTTATAAAAATACGTCTTTTGAGACCGATGTTCTTTAAATATTGCTATCATTTGTAAAACTGGTTGAAAATGTCTGCCGTATCATAGCCTTAATTCAGAGATCCAGATGATATATTCCTGCATTTGCATTTATTTTCAATAAATATTTTATCTCTGCTATGCCCTTTTTATTTTCTCTTTCGCCAGAAAGGCTTAGATGACCGAAAGTTTAAAAACAAAGTCATTGTGCATCTTTGGTAATCTTACCTTAACTTACTTGTTAATGCAAAAATTTATTTAATAAGAAGTACCTTCTAGGGGCACCTGGGTGTCTCAGTCATGATCCCAGGGTTCTAGGATCGAGCCCCATGTCAGGTTCCTTGGGAGGCTATTTCTCCCTCTCCCTCTGCCTGCCACTCCCCCTGCTTGTGTTCTCTCTTGCTATCTCTCTCTCTCTCAAATAAATAATAAAATCTTCAAAAGAAACAAAAACAAAAGAAATACTTACCAAATATACCAGGCATTGACCCAGGACCAAGCCAGGCATTGACTTAGAACTATGCCCGGCATTGACCTAGGACGAAGCCTTCCTTACAATGTACAAAAAAACTACCAACAACGAAGAATAAAGACCCCAAGGCTAGAAGCAACATAAGGAGTTTTTTTTACTGTCACATCCCCACTACCTTGTCCAGAACCCAAGATGCTTTAGAAATCTGTTGAATGAATCAATCAATGAATCATCAAACCATCATCCAAACTCACTCTACACTGACAGCCTAGTAGAAGGGATTTCAGGATATAAATATTCCTAACACAACTTCTAAATTAAGGAGTACTCTAAGAAAGACACATATTCAGTGTGAGGAGAGGATGGAGAGAAAACTTGCATTTTTAGTGCTGGAGGAGAAGGGGAGATGAAGCACGGCAGAACAATGCGAATTCCCAGTTTTGCAGGAGCTTGGTGTCCCTCAGTGGGAATCATGTTGGAATGATGCTGGAAAGGTAGGTGGAGGCAGAGCACAGAAGGCTTGAATGCCTGCCAAACAAAATTAAGCTCAGAAAGAGACGCTATTAAAGGGAGATTAATCTGGCCACAAGGTATAAAACTGATTATACTGGAAATTGACTGGCAGCAGGAACGCCAATTAGGGAGCTCCTGGAATAGTCTAAGCAAAAGTTAAAGTTCACCCAAACTGGGCAAACTGTAGATGAGAAGGGACCACAGGCAAGGAATGAGTGAATTTCTCGTGGAAGTGATCACATGAGATCTGGGCCATGTCAAGCATCACACTGAAGTTTCAATGTTTGGTGATAGGGTAGGTACCGGTTCCATTCGCAGAAACTGGAAACAAGGCAACATGAGTGTTTGGGGAGATAAGATGAAGACCTGGGTTTTAGACCATACTGTATTTGAAGGTTTGGCTGGACATTTGGTGAGCAAGGAAAGGTACTTAGAAATGTCAGACTAAAGCCCAAGAAAGAAGTCAGAAGTGGAGGTAAAAAATTTAGCGTCCTTTGTATATTGTTTTAAAATCACTCCTGTGGCCACAGGCATAGAATTGAATCAGAGAGAAGAGAAAAGTGGGGATAAAACCTTGAAGGCAAGACAAGTGTTGCAGGGAAAAGAGTTATTCAGAGCCATGAAGCCCATGGAGAAAGGAATTTTCAAATGCTTGTGATGCCAAATGCTGCAGAGAAATCAAAGTGATGTGTACTGAGGAAAGGCCATTGGATTTGACTTCCAGGAATTGATGGGTGACCTTTGAGAATGCAGTTTCAAGAGGCTGGTGAGGTCAGTAGAAAGATCACAAAGGATTAAGGGTGGAGAGGGTGGCGAATCAGTGGAAGTGGAGAGTACAGATAATGCTTTCAAGAAGACTGGCATTTAGGGGAAGGAAAAAAATAGAGGGCTATCTTAGGAAAGAACGTGTCAAAGGTCAGTTTCTTTAAGACGAGTGTGCCTCAAACTGAAGGGAGGTATTTGTCAAGTAAGGCTCATGATACAGGCAGGAAGGGGTAATTGCGGGAGCAAATTTTTAGAGCAGACAAGAGGAAATGTGATGGCTGGGGAGACTATAACCCCAGAGAGCCAAGTAGCATTTCTTCTTCTGAGGCAGTTAGAAATGAGGAAGAACTTAATGAAAAGAAATACTGAAGTGAAAATTTTTGATGGACTCAACAGATGAAGTTGGTGTACTTTTCCCTATTTCTTCTGCTAAACGCCACTAAAGCCTTACCTACAGAGACATTATATATAAAACAACACAAGAAGACTTAGAAGAGTGGAGAACAGAAAGCAGACGAGGTAGGGAATCTCAGAACCCAAAAAAGAATAAAGGGATTTCTGTGAGTTTCTTTTTGCCCTATATATCTAAGATTTGGAGCTAAAAAAGAAGTCAGCCTGGAAACTCCAGCAGACATAGACTAACATAAACAAAAACCTGAGCATCAGGAAAAGGATAACTTGGCAAGGAGGAAAAATTTTTAGATAATAATTGTCCAACTCTAAAAAAAATTACAAAATCCTCTGGCCCAGAGGTGCCTGGGTGGCTCAGTCATTAAGCGTCTGCCTTCAGCTCAGGTCATGATCCCAGGGCCCTGAGATTGAGCCCCACGTTTGGCTCCCTGCTCCATGGGGAGCCTGATTCTCCCTCTCCCATTCCTGCTGCTGTGTTCCCTCTCTTGCTGTGTCTCTCTGTCAAATAAATAAATAAAATCTTTAAAAAAAAAAATCCTCTGGCACAGCCCACACCAATGCCAGAAAAGGCCCAGTGGAGATTCTAGACTTCTACCTTCACATGGCTATAAGATGTCCAAACGTGCCCAGAGAACTGGCAGGCCTCAAAGAAGAACAAATACGGAGCTGGAGCTTTCATATTGTCCCTTGGAGGTGGTGTTAGTGGTGGCCATAAGAGGAGTACAAATAAGGCACTCCCACACCCCCAGCCACATAGCTATCAGTGGAGGCCTAGTGAAAAGCTGAACCTTCCAGCCCCTTTCAGCTCTAATGAGAAGACTCCTAGACTGGTACTTCTATTTGACAGTAATGAGGACATACCACCAACCCCCTTTGATGCCACAGAGCATCAAAAGAAGCCAGCTAAAATGAAAGGTTTATTTTTTTTTAAAGATTTTATTTATTTATTTGACAGAGAGAGATCACAAGTAGGCAGAGAGGCAGGCAGAGAGAGAGAGGAAGGGAAACAGGCCCCCTGCTGAGCAGAGAGCCCGATGCGGGACTCGATCCCAGGACCCTGAGATCATGACCTGAGCCAAAGGCAGTGGCTTAACCCACTGAGCCACCCAAGTGCCCCTAAAATGAAAGGTTTAAATTAGATTCAAAAATCTCATAACGTACACCACAAAAGTCCATGTTTCAACTGAAAAATCACTCATCAGACCAATGGCCAGGAATATCTCAAACTGAATGAAAAAAAAAAAAAAAAGATAATCAATAGATACCAACACTGTGGTGACAGAAATATTAGGTTATCTGACAAAGACTTTAGAGTGATAATCATAAAAATGTTCTAATAAGCAATTACAAATATATTTGGAACAAATGAAAACGTACAAAATCTCAGAAAAGAAACAGAAATTCTCAGCAAAGAGAAGATATAAGAAAACCCAAATGGAAATTTTAGAACTGAAAAAGATAACAATTGAAATAGAAAACTCAAATAACAGAAGGAAAAGGACAAAGGAAAGGATCCTTCAACTGTGATACAGCAAGAGAAATTAGGCATACTAAACAACAAAGAGAAAATAAACTGGCAAAAAAAAAAAAAAAAAAAGCAGTCTCGGAGACCTGTGGAACTATAACCAAAGATTTAAACTTTGTGTCACTGGAGTCCCAGGAAGAGAAGACAAAGAGGACAGAGCTGGGTGGGGTGGAGGTGGGGAAATGCCTGAAATATTTCTCAGCTTTAGAAGATATTTTCCAGCTTTTGGAAGGTTTAAGAATTACGTAAAGGGGCGCCTGGGTGGCTCAGTGGGTTAAGCCTCTGCCTTCTGCTCGAGTCATGATCTCAGGGTCCTGGGATTGGGAGCCTGCTTCCCTCTCTCCCTCTCTTCCTGCCTCTCTGCCTATTTGTGATCTCTGTCTGTCAAATAAATAAATAAAATCTTAAAAAAAAAAAAAGAAGTACAGTAAGTCCACCAAATAGAATAAACTCAAAGAAATTCACAACGAGATGCAAATCAAAGTCAAACTTCACAAAACTAAAGGCAAACATATCTGAACAGAATTGAAATCACACAGCATGTGTTCATAAACAACACACTTCTAAATAATCCATGAGCCAAAGATGTCTCAAGGAAAATTTTAAAAAACACTGTACTGAAAGAAAATGAAAATAAAATATGTCAAAATTTGTGGTGCACAGCTAAAGAAGTGCTAAGAAGGAAATGTATAGCACTCAATGCATACGTTAGAAAACGGAAAGGGGGCACCTGGGTGATTCAATCAGTTAAACATCCAACTTTTGGTTTCTGCTCAGGTCATGATCTCTGTCAGGGTATTGAGATCCAGGCCAGCCCTGAGCTCTGTGCTCAGCGCAGAGTCTGCTTGAGACTCTTTCCCACTCCTTCTCCCTCCCGTCTGCTCCTCACCCCTGCCCTGCTCATGCTCTCTCTTCTCTCTCTCAAATAAATAAATAAAAATTTTTTTTTAAAAAAGAGAGAAGAAAGTCTCAAGTGAGTTTTCTAAGCTCCCACCTCAAGAATGTAGAAAAAGAACAAAATAAACCAAGGCAAGAAGAGAATACTAAAGATAAGAACAGAAATCAATGAAGTGGAAAACAAAAATAATAGAGAAAAGGGATAAAACTGCTGATTCTTTGAAAACATCAATAAATTTGACAAAATTTTAGCAAGACTGACAAAGAAAAATGGAAAGAGATACGAACTACCAATATTAGGAATGAAGCAAAGTATACCACTATGAAATCCACAGACATCAAAAGTATAAGAAAAGAATATTACCAACAACTCTACACATATAAAATTTGATAACTTAGGTGAAATGGACAAATTTTTTAAAAGTACAAGCTACTAAAACTCACCTAATATGAAACAGATCACTAGCATGATCTTATAACTATGGATATAATTTAAAAAAAGAAATCTTTAGGCCCAAATGATTTTACTGGTGAGTTCTACTAGGTATTTAAAAAAGAATGAATACCAGTTACACAAGTCATTTGCAGAAAAGAGAGTAAGAAGAGTACAGAACAATTGTCTATGCATAAGCCAAAGGTCATTAAAAAAAACCCTACAGAACAGTAGCTTTCATTAATATAGAAACAAAATTAATAACAATATACAACAATAGCAAATAGAATTCATAAATATTTAAAAGAATTACATACCATGACCAAGTAGATTTCATTGCAGAGATGCAAGGCTGGTTCAATACTGAAAATCAATCAGTATAATCTGATATATTATGGAGCACCTGGCTGGCTCAGTTGATAGAGCTTGTGACTCTTGATCTCAAAGGGTTGCGAGTTCAAGCTCCACATTGCATATAGAGATCACTTAAAAATAAAATCTTAGGGGCGCCTGGCTGGTTCAGTGGGTTAAAGCCTCTGCCTTCCACTCAGGTCATGATCTCAGGGTCTGGGATCGAGCCCTGCATTGGGCTCTCTGCTCAGCGGGGACCCTTCTTCCCCCTCTCTCTCTGCCTGCCTCTCTGCCTACTTGTGATCTCTGTCAAATAAATAAATAAAAACTTTAAAAAAAAAAAGAATGGCTAAAATAAAAAATAGTGACTGCATCAAACTTTGGCAAAAATGTGGAGAAACTGGATACATTGTGGGTGGAAACGGGACTGCCGCTCTGGAAAGTAAATTTGAGTTTCTTTAAAAACTGAACAAGCAAATACCACACAGCCTAGCAACTGAGCTCTGAATTTTTTTCCTGGAGAAATGAAGAAGAAAAAAAAATAAGTAACCTGTGCACAAATCTTTATAGTAGCTGTATTCATAGTAGTCTAAAACTGGGCAGGGAGAGAGGATGTCTTTCAAGAGATAAATAATTAAACAAATGGTGGGAAATTCATACCATGAATATATATCTATATATCTATATATCCATATATATGTTGATCGACACAGCAACCACTAAAGAATTATGCTGATGGGGTGCCTGGGTGGCTCAGTTGGTTAAGCGACTACCTTTAGCTCAGGTCTTGATCCCAGAGACTCAGGATCGAGTCCCGTATGGGGCTCCCAGCTCCATGGGGAGTCTGCTTCTCCCTCTGAACTTCTCTCATCCTCTCTCTCACTCTCTCTCTCAAATACATAAATAAAATCTTAAAAAAAAAAGAAAGAATTATGCTGAGTGGGAAAAAAATCCTAAAAGGTTACATACTGTGTGATCTATTATAATTCTGCCAGAATTATACAAACCCCAGCGGTTACAGAGAGAGAGGTGTGGGAGGCAAGAGAGACTGCCTACAAAAGGACAATCTGAGGTACTTCGAGTGATAGAAATGTTTGGCACCCTGACCGTATCACTGTCAATATCCCAGTAATAAGAGCATGCTACAGTTTTGCAAGATGGTGCCATTGAGGGAAACAGAGCAAAGGGTACGAGTACCCTTACAAATACATATGAATCTACAAATTATCTTTTTTTTTAAGCTATTTTTTAAAAAGATTTTATGAGGGAGAGAACACACACACACGTGAGCAAGGGGGAGCGGCAGGCAGAAGGAGAGGGAGAAGATGCCTTTCCTGCTCAGCAGGGAGCACGAGCAAGGCTCGATCCCAGGACCCTGAGATCACAACCTGAAATGAAGGCAGACGCTTCACTGACCGAACCACCCAGGCGCCCCCAAATCTACAATCGTCTTAAAATAAGAAGCTTAATTTAGAAGGTCAGAACTGTGACTGATACATCATAAGTGGTATATCTGAGTATTTAAGTAAAATTAATTATTACACTAAGAAATAAAGCAGGAGGGCGCCTGGGTGGCTCAGTGGGTTAAAGCCTCTGCCTTCGGCTCTGGTCATGGTCCCGGGGTCCTGGAATCGAGCCCCGCATCAGGGCTCTCTGCTCGGCAGGAAGCCTGCCTCCGCCTCTCTCTGTGCTTGCCTCTCTGCCTACTTGTGATCTCTCTCTCTCTGCCAAATAAATAAAATCTTTTAAAAATTTTTAAAAAAATAAAGCAGGAGAAAGCCTGGAGGGAGATGGGAGTAGAAAGACTTTGAATAGGTGCTATATTTCTTTGTGATAGGCAATCAGAAATTAATTAGAATTGGTTCTCCACCCATTTCCATATCAGCCATAGCAACACATCAGAATAGAGATGACTGGGTGGCTCAGTCAGTTAAGTGTCTGCCTTCAGCTCCGGTCATGGTCCCAGGGTCGTGGGATCAAGCCCCATGTCAGGCTCTCTGCTCGGTGAGAAGTCTGCTTCTCCCTCTTCCTGCTCTGCCTGCTTGCATTCTCTCTCTCTCTCTGACAAATAGTCTTTTTTTTTAAAAAAAGTGCATCAAAATATTAAAATGCTCTTACACACATATATGTAAATATCGTTATGTCCAAAAAGAAAAGCAGAAGGTCATTAAAAAAAAAAAAAAAACTAAAAAGAAGAAAACTGTGGCGAGGAAAGAACAGAGGACACACTTGGGTTGAGAGGGTGATAGAACGAGGAGTGGTAGTACCACTGACCATTCACTGAACACACAGTAACAGCCGGCTATGAAGTGCTTTCTACGCATTACATCATTTGGTCATTTTCAAGGAAATTCCATCAAAATTCCAATTTTACAGATGAAGAATTTGAGTTCCTGGAGAAGTTAGTCTGGTGGACTGATAAAGGCTGACTTGAGAGCTCGTGGTCCTCCCGCTGCACTGTCCACCTGCTCCTAAGAACAGAAAAAGGGCCTCAGGACAGGCCATGTGGCATTGACCTTGAGGTGCCCCATACCTCGAAAACAGGAAGAAAGAGTAAGTCAGGGACGCCAGGGCTGGAGCCAACGAGCCCAGCCTTCCAAATCCGAACATCCATGGGGGGCGAAATACTCAGGCCCAGTTCTGACAATCTTGATTCCCAATGATTTTCCAAAATCCATCTGAAGTCTGGTGCTGTTTATGTAAGTTCAGAATTAAAATGAGAACACCCTTAAAGTGTTAATTTGTTAGGCTTTGTTATGACTGTTGGTGATGGCAATTATTTAAATGATACTGGTTAATCTGTTTTATTGTTTCACATAGTTTGATTTATTTGCTATTTATCGGTTCCCTTATATAATGAGTAGGGTTAGATTAATAGATTTTAGAATGTAAATTCATTTCCACTAATGTTTATGAGCTACATTTGTAGATTGGTTTAAATAAAAACACAACCAGGAATCAGGATTACAGTACATTTTTGAAGTAATAAAGTAAGGATTCAAATATGTTCGGAATAAATAAGAGACTCGGATGCACAAAGAGAACTGCCTGCCAGAGACGGAAGGCATAGCCCAATTCTGCCACATGGTAAGTATGCAAAAGGTTCTCCCTGCCCACCACGGCACACCCCCCCAAAAAATGATCATCATCAAACAATAACCCCAGGATCAGGAATACTTATATGTGAGGCCTCGGGGAGAAAGGATTTCCCGCTGTTCTGCTCTGAGCGGAAATCTGTGGAATCCTGACAGAGCGCCTCTGAGATGGGAGCTCTGGGTGAGTCTCTCTTCTCCTCACCTTCCAGATCTCGCTAATGCCCCACTGAGCAGGACATGTGAGGCAGACTGAAGGGAACAAGGGAGACACTTGCTCAAAACCGGGCAAGCTCCTCGGGTTGAGCTTATGGAAGTAACTTGACTGCAAACAACTCCCTCTTGGCATTGGAGAGGATGAATCTTTTCTAAGCTGAAGGGCTCCAGAAGAGTCCATCAGTAACATGAGCTCAGGTGCCCAGGTCAAACTGATTCACCTGACTTGGAAGAACAGCAAGTGTATCTGTTTACTGCCCAGAGAAACAGCCAGAACAGTTATGAAGTATCTGCCGTAGACTGAACTTGCCAGCCCAGCTCTTGAGAAGTCCAGATGCCCAGTACAAACTAGTTAACTCTGCTTAAAGCAACCATGTTGGTTAAGTAGATGACCTAAATTCTCCAGGCATTACTGGTGTTGTTGTTTTTTTAAGTTTGTTTTCTTTTTTTTTCTTCTCTTTTTTTCTTTTTTTGGGGGGGTAGAGATACCCCCCCGCCCCAGGAGGGGTGGGGAGGTGCCTGGGTGGCTCAGTCAGCTCAGTCAGCTGGCTCAGTCAGCTAAACATCTGCCTTTGGCTCTGGTTATGATCTCCCGTCCTGGGAACCAGCCCTGCCTTGGACCCCACTCCTCAGCTAGTCTGCTTCTCCTTCTGCCCTCACCCTGCTCATGCTCGCTCTCTCTCAGTCTCTCTCTCTTTCAGATAAATAAAACTGGTTTGGTTTTGGTTTTTTGTTTGTTTGTTTTTTAAGATTTTAAGTAATCTCTGCACCCAGCATGGGGCTTGAACCCACATCCCCAACTCCACTGACTAAGCCAACCAGGAGCCCCGCATTAGTGATTGTTATGAGCTGAGCTGCATAAACAACTGCCCCCCAAATTCATACGTTTAAGTCCTAATTTCCTGTGCCTCCAAACGTGACTGGGGAGTTAGGGTCTTTAAAAAGCTAATTAAGGATGCCTGGATGGCTCGGTGTGTTAAAGCCTCTGCCTTTGGCTCAGGTCATGATCCCAGGTCCTGGGATGGAGCACTGCATCCGGCTCTCTGCTCATCCAGAAGCCTGCTTCCTCCTCTCTCTCTGCCTGCCTCTGTGCCTGCTTGTGATCTCTGTCTGTCAAATAAATAAATAAAATCTTAAAAAATTTTTAAAAAAATTTTTTTAAAGATAATTAAGGTAAAATGAGGTCATCACGTGGACCCAATAGGACTGGTGTCATCGGAAGAGGAGTTTAAGACACACACGTATACAGAGGGACAGCCACAAGAGGACACAAGAGAAGGCAGCATCTGGACGGAAGGAAAAGAGGCCTCTAAGGAAACCAATCCTGTGAACCCCAGGAAGAAGTTCCCGGGGTGGGAAGAAGTACCAGTCTGTTGGTGAAGCCCCGCCCACGGCCCATGGCCGCCTGCTTTACTTTCCTATGGCCGCTCACAAACACTGACAGTGACCCAGCTGACAGGTCACGGTCCTACCGGGAGAAAGGAAGCCGCACAGCCCGTTGGCAGAGCTGCACGCTGATTCCGTGTGGTCATAATTTAAGTACCCGAGGATGCTCTTTTTTTCTAAACTTCTAAACCAGGGGAGAGCCTGAGGTTGCTCGCCTTACAATGTCACTCTTTTTTGATGTGGTGTTTCCTTGAATGGAGAGAAAGGGGGGAAATCACGGCTAGTGAGCAAATCGCGCATAATACGACGTCTACTGTTCTGTATTTCTGCGGTCACCTACACGCCACCAGTAGCCTTGGCAAATTCAAATTACTGAAGTGCTTATAACTTGTAATTCTTAGAGGGACGGCTGAGCCACCCGGATGCCCCCTTAGGGGGAATTTCTTTCTTTCTTTCTTTCTTTCTTTCTTTCCTTCTTTCTTTTTTTAGATTTTATTTTTAAGTCACCTCTACACCCAACATGGGGCTCAAACTTACAACCCTGAGATCAGGAGTCACATGCTCCACCGACTGAGACAACCAGTCAGTGTTTTCTTTGCACGTTTTCTTTGCAATTTATTTTAAGTTTCTTTCTGATTTCTTCTGTAGATAAATGTTTCCTAAGAAAAGAACAAGGAGGGATGAAGAAACTGATCTATATGTGAAAAATTGAGGGTCGTCAAAATCCAGGCTTGCCTTTAGAGATGTATATGTAAACCATTCACTTATAAAATCTACTTACAGGTTTTGAACTACTTAATGGTTAAATTTCCAAGCCAGTTACTGTTTGGGATGTAGGAGGAAGCTGAAGAGTGGGTATGTAAATTTTGTAATTCTAGCCTTACATTAAGGACCTAAAATCTTAAGAGCTAGTGTTTATGATCCTTAGAAGCATAGGCTGGAGACAATAGGCATCCCCCCCACCACTGCTTACCCCAATACCCCCGCCCCATCACCCCACCTCCCCACCCCGGCCCCCCACCCCACCCCTGGTTTTGCTCTGGATGCACCCCACCCCCATTCTGTTCATTCATCCTTAAAGTGAGAACAGAAGCAACATCTCAGTTTGCTCACTTCCAGTCACAAAGTTTACCCTTTTGCCTTCAACAACTAAGAAACAGAACAAAATACATGAAAAATATATAAAACAACACATCTCAAACATTGGATCCCTGAGTGAGGGAAACACTCAGGGTGAGCCCTGGTCCCAGCACTCCACCGGGAGAGAGTTCCCAGCCTGTAGGGGAGGCAGGGAGTCCAGGTGGGGCCCAGCAGTGCCCCTGAGTCGAGAGCCTAGAGTTCAGGGAGGCCAGCAAGTCTCCATGTCACACAGAGAGAGAGCTCTGGAAATCTGCAGTGAGTCTGCCAGGAATCTTCAGCCAAGGACTAATCAGAGCATGCCTCTGAGGAAACTACTAGAGGTCAGGACAAAACCACTCCAATGGAGCAGGCAGAACCATCTTCGGAGCTCAGACAGTTCCTGGAATAATTCAAGTTCCTACCTGCCAGAGCAGAAGACCCTTGTAATCCGCAGGGCACTGGGCATCGGTCCTCGGAAGGGCTCCCGTGGTGGGGGAAAGCTAGCCCCACACTGAAGGCTGCTCTGGTCCCATCCGCAAAGTTGAAAAGTCAGCCTGGCGAGGATGGAACTGTTTCTGAGTGTCTGAACTGCATCTCTGCACCAAACTCAAAAATCTTTAAAATAATAAAAGAATATACAGCACCCAACAAGATAGAATTTCACAGTCTCAGGGGTCCAGTCAAAAACTACCAGCCATGAGAAGAAACAGGAAACCATGACCTGTGTGATAGGAAGAAAAATCAATCTGAACAGATCCAAACATAATGCAGAGTATAAAATTAGTGGGGCCAAGATATGAAAAGAGTTGTTAGAACTAGATTCTGTACATTCATGAAAGTAGGGAAAGCAAAAACGTGCCAAAGAGAAATATGTACACTATTTAAAAGGCCCAAATCTGGAATGATTGGGTGGCTCAATCAGTTAAGCATCTGCCTTCAGCTCGGGTCATGATCTCAGGGTCCTGGGATCGAGCCCCACAACAGGCTCCCTGCTCAGCGAGGAGCCTGCTTCCCCCTCTGCCTGCCACTCCCCTTGCTTGTGTGCTCTCTGTCAAATAAATGAATAAAATTTTTTTAAAAATACAATAAAATATAAGGTCCAAATCAATCTTCTAGAGGTTAAAAAATATCTGAAATAAAAATATATTGGATAAAATTTAAAATGAAGCCTCACACTATTATTATTAGGATTAAGGTAATAAAATGCTTAACATCCTGCTGTGGTTAAAAACAGCATCAAACTACATGACAAGTTGAAAGCCTTACCAGGGCATAGGTAACAAAGAGGTCTGAGGGGCACCTGGGTGGCTCAGTTGGTTAAGTGTCTGCCTTTGGCTCAGGTCATGAACCCGGGGTCCTGGGACTGAGTTCTGCGCCAGGTTCCCAGCTCAGTGGGGAGTCTGCTCCTCCCTCTGCCCTTGCTTCTCCACCCATTCATGGCTCGCTCTCTCTCGCTCTCTCTCTCAAATAAGATATTAAAAAAAAAAAAAAAAAAAAGATGTCTGAAAGACTATTCCACTGCCAGGTATTTAAACTCCATCAGGCATTTTTTAAAAAGTCACAAAGAGAAATGGATAATTTACATAATTCCAGCTCTATCCTAGTATTAATCACACTCCTATAACACTTTCTAGTCTACATGTTTATGACATACCTCCCCTAATTTAACTCTACAACACATGAGGTCATCATCATTATCCACATTTAACAGGAAGGAAACTGAGGCACAAAAATATTAGGTAGCCCAAGTTTGCATAGCTACTGGGTATGGAACTGGGATTGAAATTTGAACCTCCTGCCAATGGTGAGCTGTCCCCGCTTCCAAGTCCCCAAGACCAGCAAGCCCAGGTGTCAATTGGTCATTTTCCCCAATGACAGGAGAAAACAAATCTTCTAAGAATCTTTCAGCTCCTTGGCACCTTCATTCTGAAATAGGCATGAATTTGTTGACACTTGTCCAGATCCTTCTGGACATTGCCAGGTTCCAAGTATGCTATTCTACTTAACAGCTGTGTGACCAAAAGCAAGTCACTTAACTCCTAAACCTCCTCAGCTTCCCAACTTGTAAAATGAAAATACTATCAACTGTACCTACCTCATAAATTTAAAGATTTTATGAGTCAACTTCTCCGTAACAATTTCAACTGTGCCTGCCTTATGGCAAATGCCATAAGGATTTACTATTATTATTGTTATTCTTGTATAGAGATTCAGCTAAGGGATGCCCAGGTAGCCAGTAAAATGTTACTTCTGGTCATGTCTGTGAGAGTGTCTCTATAAGAGAATAGCACTTCAACCAGTAGACTGAGTAAGATTACCCTCCCCGGTGTGGGCAGGCATCGCCCAATCCACTAAGGGCCTGAATAGACCAAAATGGCGGAGGAAGGATGATTTCAATGTCTTGTAGAGCTGGGACAATCACCTTTTCCTGCCCTCAGACATCAGTACTCCTGGTTCCTGGGTCTTTGGACTTAAACCAGGACTTATACCATTGACTCTCCTGATTCTCAGGCCTTTGGGCTGTGATTGCACTATATTACTTGCTTTCTTGGTTCTCCAGCATGTAGACAGCAGACCCTAGGACATCTTGTCCTTCATAATCATGTGAGACAATTTTTATAATAAATACATACATCTCTTATTGGTTCTGCTTCTCCAGCACATCCTGACAAGTACACAGCTCCTCTCCATTTTCAACCCATATCTTCTTTTTTTAAAGATTTTATTTATTTATTTTGAGAAAGAGCACACACACACAGGGGAGGAGGAGCAGAGCGAGAAGCAGACTCCCCGCTGAGCAGGGAGCCTGATGCAGGGCTTGATCCCAGGACCCTGGGATCATGAGCTGAGCTGAAGGCAGACAGTCAACCAACTGAGTCACCCAGGCACCCCTCACCCTATTTCTTAACATTAGCTATACGGAAATTGGTCCTGGACTGAATCGCTGGATTTGGCTATTCTGATGAATATTCCACTCACGACAGAAATTTTCAGTTAGGGATGTGCCAGCAAAGGGATTCCATGTGTTTTGTGTCGAAAGCTAACCACTCTGTTTGGGAACACAAATGGAAATTTGAGTGCCGTAACTCTGTAGTGTGCAGGCACGCGCGCGCACACACATATATTCACACTCCAAGTTTCTGCCAGCCTAGACTGATTTTTCCCTGAAAGGGCAATGAAATCAGTTCTGGCCAACCACAGTGCTGACTTTTTCAGTCCTAGGCAAGCCACCCCACGGGAGATAAAGAACACAGGGTGAACTCTTGCCAGGATATCGGCATCATTATCAAGGTGAAATCTTGTCATTAATGTGATTTCCACTCATTTCTATTTTGTTGACTTTCCCAGTAGGTAGGATGAAGGCAGTTGTAAGGGGAAAGAATTCAGGAGCCCTTTGTCCAAGACACTTTGAGATGAATGGTTTCAGAGACTTCGGACCCCAAGGAGCACCCAGATCCATTTCACAGATAAATAATCTGCGTTCTCACCCCAGCAGGGAACAAGGATCTTGCCACCCCAGGGTCTAGTTACATGCCCCCGGAAAAATTAATACGGGGAATGACTGAGTCTAGTAGCAAACACATGTTCTTTTTTCTCACAGAGTGGCAGTGACTTTGAGTTGTATCTCCCCAAGTTTCCGGTACTGACTGAACAATATCATATCTGAGCCTGCCCTAATGGGACTCTACATGTCATCTGCGGATGGTCAGTGTAGCAAGACCAAGCCTCTGCCACCCAAGTCCTAGACAGTCACCTCGGGAGAAGAATGCATGTCCCCTCACTCACTGCTTGCTCTTTGCTACCAAGGATTTCCATTCTGCGATACCATGTGCAACCAAGGAACTATTTCCAGGCAACCCTCTATTGCACATTCTCAGTGAAAGGTGGCAGGCAGCACTGCACTGCAGACCAAAAACCTTGCCACAGACACACATCCTGCCACGTTACTGCCACTTCATTGATTTAGGATTGGCGTTCACTGGACCTCTTCTTCAAGATACTGCAGACTGAGCACCGTTTCCCTCAACCATTGTCTTACCAGGGCTGGTCATTTCCAACACTCATTTTCCCCATTGGGTTGGCATGAGAAGCATAAGCAAAGCAGGAAGCAGTGCTGTCTGTTATTTTGTTTTTATTGCCTTCTGCATATACAGAGGGGTCCCTGGTGTCCCTTTCCATATCTAAGTTCAATATTTTGGGCACAGAACTCAAATTCAGTAACACGCAGTTATGGAATAAACAAGGAAATGAATCACAACAGCTTGGACGAGGACAGAGCTCTGGAGCCAAGTAACCCACAGTGTGCCCACGTTTATAGGCATGGTCGATGCTGCTGCTGATTTTATTTAAGGCTGGGGAATGCTGGACTCAGGCTGCAACAGGGAAAGGCCATTTCAAGGCAAATGCATGTTTTGCAATGGAAGCTGGTGCTGTTTGCAGGCCAGGGGTCAGTAAGTCTTGTGCAAAAAGACACACTTTCCAACCAGGCCCCTAATTCCTGAAAAGATTGCATCCACCAGCCAGGGACACTTGCAAGAATTTTACCAGCAGCTCCTGTTCATCAACATTGTCCAGACCTCTGGAATGCTGGAATGTGACGCTGAGCTGGTGGAGAAAGGAAAAGGCACACCCGGAGGAACGACTTCCCCCTCCGCCCAGCTGTTCTTAATGTTCTTCTGCATTCTGGAGGCATAGAAACCCTTTGGCCCTGCTTCATATTTTTAGGGGACAGTGCACACATCTTCTCCTTATCAGTGAAATACCCCAAACAGCCAAGCCCTCCGTGCCGTCCCAATGTGGCAACTGCCATCTAAAACATCCGTTCGTCATGGCTCCTCCTCGTCCTGTCATTTCATTGGCAGAAGTGTCATTAACTTTGCGCTGACAATTATTAGAGGACCAAGTAAACTGTGGAAATTCGTAAACTCTTGAATGGCTAAATTAAATGCTATTTTAACTAACAGTTAATAGTGTTTACTGCTGTGTAATAGTAATTTTCATTTTTTACTGTATCTAATGACATTCTGATGACTGGAATTCTCTGTAGGGATACCAAATCATTACATTAAGGATGAGTGATTTTAGTATGCAATGACTGATCAGTATAATAATATGTAGACTAATGCTTGAGCTAGTAAATTAAATCATTTGCACCACAGTGTTTGTCAACTAGACTTGGGATTCCATTACACCATTAAATTATAATGTAGAGCCTGCTTAAAGTAAAATAACAAATGAGCATCTTAAATTGGTGCTGCAATGGTAAGAACATTTTCTTAAGAGGTATGCAAAAGAAAGAAATATTCCTAGTCAACCCAAACAGCTCATCACTTCTTTATCATAGGCAGCAGAGCCATTTAACTGAACTATAGAGGAAAACCTGTAGACGCTTTAACGCATGAGGACAAGAGAAGATTTGCCTGTTGGAAGAAGAGAAAGGATATAGGACCTCAGGGAAGGTTTGGATAATCAACCATGTGAAGAATTGGGTTTTTGTTAGCACGTGAGATATAATGAAAATACACAAGTGGGAGAAGAAAGAACAAACTCTCTTCCAGGCCGTGATCGATCAGCCACACCTGGGAGCGAGATCAAAGCATAATAGCCCCCAGGGCGAGACCCCTGCTTCCAGGTCACACAACCGGAGACCCACCTCCGTGGGGCCTGAAAGTCATCAAGGCTTCCCTAGCTCTCAGAAAAACTAGAACGCACCTCACAAATAGCAGTATCTTTTTAAGTCAGCCACTCTAAAAGCTAAAGCAGGTTCAATGTCTAAGACATAAGATCAATCCAACTCAAGAGACTACAACCCTCAAAGGAATAACTCATCCAAGTTTTTAGATCCCTTCCTTAGATCCCCGTGGTTCTCAATCATCAGATCAGGTTTAGGAAGCAATAATATTAAGAAAAGCTCTGGAGAATGGAATTGGTAGAGTAAAATACAGGAAGGAGAGAAGCAGTACTATGGTCCTCTTTTCCTCAAATAGAGGTTTGAGGGCCAAGTGAGAAGGGAATTAAGCTTTACTTTAAAAACTCAGTGTTGGGTGCCTGGGTGGCTCAGTGGGTTAAGCCTCTGCCTTCAGCTCAGGTCGTAATCTTTGGGTCCTGGAATCAAGCCTCACATTGGGCTCTCTGCTCAGCAGGGAGCCTGCTCCCCCAGCCCCCGCCTGCCTCTCTGCCTACCTGCGCTCGCTCTCTCTCTCTGTCAAATAAATAAAATCTAAAAAACAAACAACAACAACAACAAAAAAAGCCTCAGTGTCTTTTGGAGAGGAACCTTTAGAAACAAGGTCTACTCCATTCGATTCCATTTAAAGTTGTTTTTGAGCAGCCATTATGAGTCAGGTATGTTGAGGGTTCCTGCATTCATAGAGATGAGGACTCTGAGTTGCTGTCTTCAAGAAGCCCACAGTACAGTGAAACAAGCATGGAACCAAGAGTTACCACAGGGGACACTACAGCACCCAAAGAGAGGTCCCAACTCTGAACAAAAAGTAAGAAGGCTTCCCTTTTTGTCAAGTAGGAGTTGACCAAATGAAGAAAAGGAGAAAGGGCTTACCATCATATCAAAAGGCCTAGAAGTTCAACCCTCTTCCACTGTTGGTGGGAATGCAAGTTAGTGTAGCCTCTTTGGAGAGCAGTGTGGAGGTTCCTCAAGAAATTAAAAATAGAACTTCCCTATGACCCTGCAATTGCACTCCTGAGTATTTACCCCAAAGATACAGATGTAGTGAAAAGAAGGGCCATCTGTACCCCAATGTTTATAGCAGCAATGGCCACGGTCGCCAAACTATGGAAAGAACCAAGATGTCCTTCAACGGACGAATGGATAAGGAAGATGTGGTTCATATACACTATGGAGTATTATGCCTCCCTCAGAAAGGATGAATACCCAACTTTTGTAGCAACATGGACGGGACTGGAAGAGATTATGCTGAGTGAAATAAGTCAAGCAGAGAGAGTCAATTATCATATGGCTTCACTTATTTGTGGAGCATAACAAATATCATGGAGGACAAGGGGTGTTAGAGAGGAGAAGGGAGTTGGGGTAAATTGGAAGGGGAGGTGAATCATGAGAGACTATGGACTCTGAAAAACAATATGAGGGGTTTGAAGTGGTGGGGAGGTGGGAGGTTGGGGTACCAGGTGGTGGGCATTATAGAGGGCACGGATTGCATGGAGCACTGGGTGTGGTGAAAAAATAATGAATACTGTTATGCTGAAAATAAATAAATTAGTAAAAAAATTAAATTAAAAAAAAAAGGCCTAGAGGTTCAAGAAAATGTGTGGTATTGACCAAGATTCAAAAGTATAGCAAGGATAACTCCTGAATGTCAACAGGAGATTTGATCCTGAGGAGTGTCTTGCACAGCACCCGATAGGGTTTATGTGTCATTTTGAAGGCAATGGTGTTGCTAAAGAATTTAAGTCCAAGTGATAGGACCAGTGATCAGATTTGTACCCTGGAAAGGTCATTCTGGTGGTGACATAGAGATGCTTTGAAGAAAGGGGAAGGTACAAATAGAGATATTGGTAAGAAAGTTATGACAGTAATGATTACAACAGGTGATAAAGGCATGTGTGTAACAGCAGAAGTAGAAAGACAGAAACATATATCTAGAAAGTAAGGATAGGAGATTGACCTAGAATAAGGTGGCAAAGTAAAGTGGGTATGATACAAGGAGCCCATTCATTGGTTGCACTTATTCACCATTAAACCATACACTTAAATGGCCTCCCTCTGATAAACACAAGCACCTTATATATTAGTTGATTATGCATTTCAGTTTCTTTCCCAAGGTTTCCAAAAAGAAAACTCTCATATAATATAATTGGGTATTTTCTTATAAATTAGGTCACTTTACCCAAGATGTAATCCTAGGCAAAACGTGACTCTAGAAGATTACGTTATTCATACCTGTATTCAGTGGGTGAATTCTCTACCAGGCTTTGTGACGTTTGTGACCTAGACAGTGCTGATTGGTTTAGGAACGTCCTCCTAGCTCCTATAAGCTAACAAACTGCCCTGGACATTATCCCTATCAATGGGGGCAACTTGCCAAACTCACAGAATTCTCTTTCAGGGAGTTTAAAAACAGAGAGATAGAGTTACTAAGTCTATGATGACAGAAAAAAAGAGGGAGAGAGAAAGCAAAGTCACCAAAGTGGAAGGTCTCTCAAGCAAGAAGGAACGCATGACTGTCATCAAGAGGGAAACAAACTTTGTGATTTTGCTAAAGCTTTATTGTGTCCTAAAAGATGGGATGTGCAGGTTGGGCACTGCATCAGAGCCTCTGACTGAGGGAACAAGCAAGAACAGAAACAGAGCTGGTCCCCCACCCACCAGACCAAGCACACTTATTCAGCAAGGCAACTATCCCAAAAAGGTTACCTTTTCTAAATGGCACAAAGGTCTGGTAGAAGACAATCTAGCCTTCTGTGATGTGCGGTATGCAAAACAGAGACATTCTCATGCCCCGTTTTTGTCCCCAGTCATCTTTATGGTAAACTGCCATTAAACAGTCCTCTGGAACACATAGCTTTACCAGGCCCAGATATGTTTTGGTTTAACCTACCTCACACTTTTTAAAACCTTCAGTGCACCTACTTTTAGGCTGAGGGAGAAAATGGGAATTAGGGGAGAAAAACCTGGAGGTACAAAGACAAAACAATAGCAATTCTACATAAACTACCCAATTCATTAAGTATTTACACACACCTTATTCCTGGACAGCCATTTTACAAGGCTCGGAAGCTGCAACTAGAAGCAGTAATTATCCTTAGTCTAGTCTCAAGGCTAAAGCAAGAAGGATCTTTCAAAAAGCTAACTTAGATCTGCAATTCTTCAGTGCAGGCCCTGCATGGTGAATGTCAAAGTCTTTACTACGGTTTACAAGGTCCTGTATGATCATACTTTTTTAACTTCATCTCCCATAGCTCTCCCTCTTGCTTACTGAGCTCTAACTGTGAGATTGGGTGGACAGGATACGGATTGACACAAAAGGTGACAGAGTGACTTGCTGTTTCCCAAACGTCAGGCATTAGGTCCTTTGTATTAGCTACTACCCTGGTCTAGGACATTCTCTTCCCAGATACACACATGGTTAAAACCTCCAGGTTGCCATGTCTTTGTCCAAACATCACCTCCTCTAAAAAACCTTCCAGCATCATCTTGTTTAAAAATTGCAACCCACATCTGCACATTCTGACTCCCTCCGTCCCTCTTACTCTGCTCTGCATTTTTTTCCCTATTGCTGTCTTCAACTGCTAACATTCTTCATCTTTTTTTTTCTTTTAAAGATTTATTTATTTCTTTTAAGAGAAAGAGAGAAAAAGAGTTTGCAGGGGGGTGGGGCAGAGAGAGAGAATCTTAAGCAGACTCCCCACTGAGCACAGAGCCTGATATGGGGCTCAGTCTCATGATCCTGAGATCATGACCCGAGCCCAACCAAGAGTCAGACACTTAACCAACTGATCCACCCAGGTGCCTCTAACATTTTCCATCTTATGTCCCTGGTTCATGGTTTGTTTCTCCCCATTGGAACATCAGCAGTACAAGGGCAGGACTCTTCATCTCTGTCACTCACTGATGGGTCCCAAGTGCCTGGAAACATTGCCTAACTCTTAGTGGACCCTTAATAAATATTTGTTGAATAGATCAGTCAATTGCTCTGACAGTTTGCCATAATTTGAGCCTCACCTAGAGCTTCACACATGTTAGCAGAGTTACCACACCTAACAATCCTGTGAGGTAGGAGCCATCACTACAACCATTTTTCAGGTGAAAAAAATCTGAGACACAGAGAAATTCCGAACAAGCCCATGACCACACAGCCAATAAGGTGGCAGAACCCAGATTCAAAGTCAGATGCTCTTATTCCAGAGCCATTAATTATGATAAGCTACCTGGACCTCGACACCTTTGTAATTCAGAGGAGGCAAATTTAATACATGCATTTTTGCAGTCACTGGTGTATCTGCAAGTTCCTCAGTGGAATCTAGCCAACAGTTTTTCTGGACTCCTTTACCCTAATCAAAGACAGAAGGAATTATAAGGGAAAAGCAAGGTGGAGATGAAAGTGAGCCAATGAATGTATTGGGAAGAAGGGCAGACAATATAGAATACAGTTGACCCCAACAAAGGATGCCCATAAAGAAAAGCAATTGAGGAACATTTTAAGTATTCTGAAAGTGAGTGCACATAATTTTTAACTCATAGCTCAGATATGCTATCAGGTAAAATTAGTATGATTTTTAATGTATTTTACTATAACTTTCAGAGGAAACTCATTTCATGAAGAGACGGCCATGATTTCATAGTACTTTTGTTTTCTAGAGAAGCTTCTATACATACTGTTATACAGTGATGGTAATCAATGCTCATTGATTCAGATATTAAATGATATACTTTTCAAATTCTAGCCAGTAAAAATGTATGAAGAAAGAAAGGTGATTCGTTCTTTCTTTCTTTCTTTCTTTCTTTCTTTCCTTTTTTTTCTATGCACTGGGTTGTTTTTTTTTTTTAACAATTCATTTTTAAGTAATTTCTACATCTAACATTGGGCTCAAATTCACAACCCTGAGATCAAGAGTCACATGCTATACTGACTGAGCCTACCAGGTGACCCCTAGATATCTTTCAAGATATCAAGAAAAGATTATTCTTTTAAGAATCCAGGAATGGGGGTGCCTGGGTGGCTCAGTCGGTTAAGCCTCTGCCTTCAGCTCAGGTCATGATCCCAGGGTCGAGTCCCACATTGAACTCCCTGCTCAGTGGGGAGCCTGCTTCTCCCTCTTTCTCTGCCACTCTTCCCAGCGTGTGCACTCTCTCTCTTTCTCTCTCTCTCTCTTTCACAAATAAATAAATAAAATATTTTTTTAAAAAATGCAAATATGTCCTTAGCATAAAAACATATATTATATATATTTTTTAAAACTTCTATAAATGCAAAACTGCCAAGTGCAGGATACTGTTTTATCAACAAACTTAAACTTGTTTTGATTTTATAGTAATTTAGGTTTTGGTTTCAATGAATACTGTGATTTTCCAAACAGAAAAATGGTTTTCTCAAAACTGATCCAAACATTTTCTTCACATCATCTGATTCTACTCACAATGTTGTTGGGTCTCTAGATTTGCTGTGCTCTTGAAAGTGATCTCATGACTCCACTTTCTCAGCTGTGAGCAGTTTCCTGCCGTATATAACTGCCAACGAGGTCTTGTCCAGATTACCTTAAATAAACATGTGTAAAGACATTAGCTAGCGCCGTACTTTATATTAGTCCTTATTTCACAAACCCATTATTTTGCAAGGAACAACAATCGCCTTGGTTGCCTGAAATAAAATCCCTTTGCCACATGCCACAAATGGCTCAAAGATGATCAGATTTGATTTTGGAAAGGAAGTTAAATGACATTATGGAAAGAATTTTTAAAATTCAAACTGAGATATTTTTTAAAATTCAGGGTATTTTCAGGGCTATCTGATCACCTGAAACAAGCTATTAAAACACAAGATTTTTTTGAAGTTGCATTTAAAAGCTCTACAGTAAGCTAGGGACTATGGATTTGAAATAGGGACTCATCTTGGTGCTTAGTATGAAAAAAGCAGAAGAGATAAGGAGAGTATTTCCTTCTCCTGTTATTGTCCCTAATTTGTGTTATTGGGTGATCAGAAATCCTTACTTAAGGGATCAGTCACTGCTATACCATTTTATTCCAGTGTTCCAAGAATTCCTTTGGAGATTAAAAACAAATCCTTGGAAAAAGGATCCAATTTTTTAGTCCAAAATTACTTCTCGGGACACCAGTGCAAAACATCAGAAATGAGCTAATCCCTTAAGAAAGGGATATTTGATAACTCAATAGCACAAATTAATTGTGAGAATGCTCAGGGAATCCAAATGCATTATGATTAATTTAATTCTTAAGAAATACATTGAATAATGTAGTTAATCCCCATAAATGTAACCTAGTAGAGGGAAGGTGGGAGTTGATGTTCTTGGCCTCCTTTGATTTTATAAGCCAATAATCAGCCTGAAGTTAGGGAAGCCTATTCTGCCTGTGAATCTCTATGGTCTACACATTTCTATGTAAAAGATGGTGTAAGCTATATGGTGAAGACAGACATCGTTCTCAGTTTGGAAATAGATGGAAACAGGTATGCACTGATGACTCTACTACCCAGTGTAATAATCTCTCCTGAGATAGTATGATTATGTTCTTCTGATAAAGGAAAAGCCTCACGTCCCAAGAAAAGAGCCTGTTTGGTGAACACATTTAAAGCTGAATGGCTATATTGTTTTCCACGGACTTAATGACTCATTTTATTTTTTTCCCCAAGAGGTCCAGAGTTACAAAAGCATTGTATTTTTAGTTGCAAATTCCTCATTACAGAAATGTTTTATGTACTGCAGCATTCAGATTAAGCTTCTCTAGCGATATGAAAAAAAAAAATCAGTTATCATGTTTAGTTTATGGCCTACTTGGTATGCTTCAGTGAGAGACTTTTAGCAAATAAGATAGGTAGCTTCTCAACTATCTTAAATAATATCTTAGCTCTTTATGCCATGCGCCTTCTTTTCAAAAGAAGACAGGCAATATTCTCAAGCCCTTTTTCATAAAATTATTAGCAGTCCAAAGTTAAGCGTTAAGCTGTCTCGAAAGGCACTTTAGGCAAGATATTTTTTTTTAAGATTTTATTTATTTATTTGACAAAGAGAGAGAAATCACAAGTAGACAGAGAGGCAGGCAGAGCAAGAGGGGGAAACAGGCTCCCCGCTGAGCAGAGAATGTGGGACTCGATCCCAGGACCCTGAGATCATGACCTGAGCCGAAGGCAGCAGCTTAACCCACTGAGCCACCCAGGTGCCCCAACTTTATGTGAGATATTGCTCCTCTCCTAAAATTAAATGCAGACAACCAAACCATAAAAAACAAATATTCATCTGGTCAACAGCTGAGCATTCCAGTTAAGTGACTTCTGAGGATATGACCATTCTCATGGCTTTTCCACCTAATGGTAACCTCAAAAGGAGCACGGACCATTGCATATCTTGCCATCTGCAAGCGGCTCGGACATGACTTCTCTTCTGGAACAGTTACAGCCGAGTGCTAGCTGGGGAAAGTTAAGCCTTACTTTCCTGTCCCACCTCGGTCTGTGAGACCTCCTGTGACTAAGCTGAAGTCATTGTTCCTCCATTTGTCCTCCCACGAACAGCCATTGTTCCTTGAATACGGGTGTCCTGAATGCCCATCCTGTGCTAAGTTACGCAGCTATGTAAATCGCGGTCCTGTCCCAGTTCCAGAGGAAGTGACCATCGAGTTGAGGGAGCAATAGTGAACCACAAGAGGCTAAAAAACAATATAGATTAAAATTACCACAGAAGGCAGCTGCAAGTGACAACCAAGCAAGCCGATGACTACAGGACAAATGAGTGGGTCAGACAGGAAGCTTTCATGCGGGAGGTGACTGGGAGGTGGACAAGACTGAGGGAGCCAGGAGGGAGGAAGCACGATTCAGACACTTCATGGATAGCGCCCACATACCACGTGTGCGCATAAAGGAGGCATTAAAGGTATTAAACCCTCAAGTCCTGCTCTCTCATATCTCCTATTATTGTTCCCCTTTTTGTTTGCCCAAGGAAGGGAAAAGATAGAAATGGTATATGGTCAGAGCCTGGAACAGAAAGGAAATCAGCAGGGCTGGCGCCCAGACAGAAACTATGTAAAAGGCTCGAGCCTGGGGCCTGTTCCCACTGGCAATAGCTAGAGACCCAGAGCAAGGGTGAGGGCGGCTTCAGAAAGCTAGCGAGGCCTCTCTTGGCTCATCCCTGAGTCCCCTGAAGCATCTGCCCACAGGCACAGGGTAGACCAGCAGACGGGCACACCACACCTCCCGTGAGGAGGTGGGC
Source organism: Mustela putorius furo (assembly GCF_011764305.1). Classification (NCBI taxonomy): domain Eukaryota; kingdom Metazoa; phylum Chordata; class Mammalia; order Carnivora; family Mustelidae; genus Mustela; species Mustela putorius. The sequence goes on from NW_025422022.1 coordinate 7,689,404, forward strand.
AGAGCAGAGCAGGGCTGGCTGAAGGTATAGGCTTTTGGAGAGATGCAAACACTCCAACACTTTGCTCTCTGCCTCTGTCACTTGTTTTAAGCTAACTGTTGTCAATTTTCCTTCAACAAATAGGAAGAGCCTCGCATGTGACTAGAACGGGGCATTCTTCTTTCTCTCTTAGCTCTGAGAAAAGAGACCATGGCTCAGAGGGGCACACGCATGAAGATGAAGAAGTAGCGAGGGCAGAGCCAAAAGGAGGGTCCTGTGCCGTGGCTCACTTTCTGTTTTTTTCAGGTGTCAATCGAATTTGCTCACATATACCTTCTTTACTAGTCAATGGGAAAAGTCATTGCGGCTTCACGAACTTCCTGAGGTATTTTGAAGCTGTAGTAGCTAATTCGAAAAGGACTTGGGATTCTCGAGAGAAACATGCTTTAGATTCTGAGTATGATCCCACTACATCCTGGGTGTTTCTTGCCTCAGCTCATCCGTCTTCTGTATCCACAGAAAACATACCATTAAGTATTAGAAAAATGTCTGATCTTAGGATACATTTAGTTTATCATGCAGGGGAGTCAAAGCCTACGCATTACGCAGATGCAAAATTCCACAGATCAACACATTTTAAGATAAGTATTCCGTGCTTGTGATTTTAAGCTACTACAGGCACAGCGCTCACTTCTGTCCTTCCCGCTGGGACCCATGGCTTTGGCAGGAGAAAAGAAGACACTCTCCTGGAATCAGTTCACTAATATCTTTCCAAATAAACAAGTCAAAAGCAAGCAATAACACTTATTAGGGAGACAATATTTAAACCAGAGGGTTAAAAATATGCTTAGTACTTTCTTACTGGAGGAACAAAGACGTTAGAACAAAAGACACTGCCTTAAAAGGAAATGAAATTCTGGCACATGTTACAATATGGATGAACCTTGATGACATGATGTTAAGGAAAATAAGCCGCTCACAAAAGACAAATATTATGATTCCACTCGTGTGAGATACTGAGAGTAGTCAGATAAATTCATAGAGACAGAAAGTAGAATGGTGGCAGCCAGGGGCTAGGGAAAGAGAGCTGGGGACCTAGTGTTTAACAGGTACAGAGCTTCAGTTTGGGATGATGGAAAAGTTTGGGGGATGGACAGTGGTGATGGCTACACAGCATTGTAAATGTACTTAATGCCCTTGAAACGTACACTTAAAAATGGTTAAAATGACAGATTTTAGGGGCACCTGGCCAGCTCAGTGTACAACTCCTGATCTCAGGGTCGTCAGTTTGAGCTCCATGTTGAGCACAGTGATTACATAAAAGTAGAGGCACCTGGGTGGCTCAATCAGTTCAACATCTGATTTCAGCTCAGGTCATGATCTCGGGGGTCCTGGGATCAATCCCCATCTAAGACAATGCTCAACAGGGAGTCTGCTTGTCCCTCTCCCTCTCCTTCTGCCCCTCCCCTCACTTGTGCGCACTCTCTCTCTCTCTCAGATAATTAAAATCTTAAAAAAAAAAAAAAGAAATCTTTTTAAAAATTGATAAATTTTATCATCTGTATATTTTACCATAGTTTTATAAAACAGAATGCAGTGGAAATGTACGGAATGAGATGATGAATGTCCAGTATTTGTCTCCAAATAATAAAGTGAGAAGGGGTGTAAGTTAAGTATAGACCAAATAAAGTTGCTATCAGTTGCTGATCACTAAAGCCGGGTGATGGGTACGTGGAAGGTGTATACTATTTGTCTTCTTTTGTTTATGCTTGAAATGTTCCAATATTTAAAAAAAAAAAAAAAGCTTAAAAAGAAAAAAATTAAAAAGCGAGATGCAGAACGTGATCACAATTTTGTTTTCTTTGAAGGATTACCTGTATATAAATACATAGGACAGTACTGCATGAGCATGCATTGCTTTTGAGAAAAATGTAACGTCCTTTAAAAAGAAGAGTTAGACGAGTAATGGACTAACACCCGATTGCCCAGAACTCTGGTAGCTTCAGAAAGAGCAAGCTGGGCTCTGTCTCCAGTCCTGAGCTCAAGGATGGAGACATGGTTCTGGGGCTCTGGGGAGAGGGGGCTAAACCCTGGAATTTACCCTGCTTCTGCCCCTTGTCCCTATCCTCCTGCCCTTCCACACAGGGGACACACACACACACACACACACACACTCTCTCTCTCTCTCACATTCTTCTGTTAGTTCCCACTCCCCAGTTTAGATTGATGAGGAGAAGCTACTAAGCCTTGGGTCGACCCCTGGGAGCAAGGCCAGTGACAGCAATCAGCAGGGCTCTGCCCCAGGCCATCTCTCAGCAAAGAGCCCAGATGCTTTGGCTGGAACAGCCTCCTGCACCCACCCCAGGCCAGGCCCCTTTAAAAGGAGCTCAAGAAGAGGTTTCCATTGTGGCTCTTTGCATTATAATCAGCCCAAGGCAAAGAGCATGAAATGGTCTTGAAGTGCAAATTTCACATTTAACAATGACTATTGCACACTAACGGTTTTATGTGTCCACACACGCATAATTTTAAGTCTTCTGCCCTACTATTTATTTAGTTCATGGTCTCCCACAAAGTAACAATGTGTTGGTCATCCAAAAAGAATCCTGTTTAAAAACTGTCCATACATCGTACATAGGAACCACAGCTCTGCTCACCGTACAGGTGCGGTTATCTCTGAGGTAGAAGAGATGGGAGGGGGTCGTGCAGCCATTTTGTCATAAGGAAGCACAAAACTGCACGACATTGCCTCCGAAGAGAAGAAAAAGAAGACTTAAGATAAAGTCGTTTGGAAGTCCCAAATAAGATCATCCCCAACGCAATAAACCCCAAATGAAAATTGCCCAGGACACCCTGGCACCTGGGGACACAAGCAGAGTAATCCTGAGGAACGTGCATGATCCGAGTCTTTGGTTTCCAGACTCCAGGGGATGATCCTGTTTGGACAAAATGACCAGAGAGAGATGCAGCTCTGTGGGTGCTATTTCCCCCCAAATATTGAAAAGGCAATGTGTGTCTTTCATTTTACATGTAGGCTGACTGGTCTGCTCTTCAGGGAAGAAGGGGATGCTGGATCGTCCCCTGAGTGTCCTTTTGTAGTGGGTCCTGATCCCGGATAAAAGAGCAGGGATCTTTATCAGATGGGGAAACAAGCAGGAACAAGCTGCTTCAAACTGCTCTCTCTTGAAGAAGGGCCCTCGTGCCTGGGAGAGCTTCCCCACCCGCTGTCCTTCAGGAGCCCACGGATGACTTGATGGGTGGTGGAGATGCACCATTGACCTCTGAGAAATTCTAGAGAAAATAGAGCTGGGGAGCAAATTCTTGTGTCCCTGAATCTGGCCTATACCATAAATCTTAAATGATCCTAAAAATCTTCGGAAAGCTTTTCAAATAAAAAGGAAAAGCCTGTTAACAACCATAATGGATTCCAACCCCCCACATTCTGGTCATATTTTAATAATTTTATTGGATTATGAGACCTGCTTTAAATGCCGCCTGGACAGTAACCATCATCAGTGACGCCTTTTATGTAGCAGGCTGAGAGCAAATTTGCCAACCACTGACCACATTTCTGTGATTCTGAGATCATTCCAAAGGACGCTACCTTCTGGCCCAGTAAGGAGTTGGTTTGGGTCCCAGCTTCATTCCGAGCTCTGCACGCCGGGGAGCAGCACTGTCGGCCAAATCAGGTCACCTCTCCAGGCAGAGAATTTCACATCCATAAAATGAAGATGCCTCCTACTAATTCCATAAATAAATATTAGATGTAACTTGGTGTTCCTGAGAAGGAGAAATCTGAGCCAACAATTGAGCCTACAGAGACAATGGCCTGAGCCAGAGTCAGACTTTGCAATGAGAAATACTCAAAACCACAGGAGAAGAAGGAAACAAAATCCTTTGACCTGCACAGAGCCGACGCGTCCTTCTTCTAGATTCCCTGAGAACTTGCCTTTTCCTCTCCCAGCTGGTAGGTCCACTTTGCAAATACCAAGAGACGACACACACATCATTCCTGGGACGGCCCACCATGTGTCATTTTGCCACGGTTTTGTTTTGTTTTGTTTTGTTTTTTAAAGATTGTATTTCTTTATTTGGCACAGAGATAGAGAGAGAGATCACAAGTAGGCAGAGAGGCAGGCAGAGAGAGAGGGGGAAGCAGGCTCCCTGCTGAGCAGAGAGCCTGACGTGGGACTCGATCCCAGAACCCTGGGATCATGACCTGAGCTGAAGGCAGAGGCTTAACCCACTGAGCCACCCAGGCGCCCACGTTTTTGTTTTTTAATAAGCTCCGTTATCATGAAACATGGAACGTCTCTGCATCCTTCCAACCGCTGTATAATGAGGATGCGGTAAAACAGAAGCACGTAATAAGAGCAAATGCCTCCTTTTTAAAAAGCTGACCTCAAGTTCTAGTGCTCTAAACCAAAATGACGCGAGTCGGACATATTCGCCCTTTCCCCTTTCTATTTCGTATATGTATGAAAACAATTAAAGCTGGGTTTGCGGGGGGGGGGGGTGTTGTTGTTTTCCCCAGCGTATTACCTTTTGTCTTCCCCCTTGGCCTTTTTCCATCCCGTTTCTAAGAATGTACATAATAACAACAGCAGAGTCTCTCCTGTTTCCATTCTCTCCCCCGCTTTCCTCTTAACAGCTGTCAGCCTTTTAGGGGTAGCCCACCATGCGCTCTCGTTACACTCCAGCAGTGTGGTAAGGTGGGTGCCGCCGTCCCAAACGAGGAGAAGAAAGGACAGGAAAAAAGGGGGAGGGGCTGGAGGGGAGGCGTTTAAAGCTCCTCATAAAATTAAATCTTAGATTTCAATTCTCCCTCATATTTTATTGTCTTTTCTTTTCTTTTTCCTGTGGTAAATGGTAATTAGAGTCAATAATCTTTTGCTGAGAGAGCACCTTGTCTTCACAGTGTTTATATCATCATCATCAAAGATCTGCCTTAAGGCCCTGGCGTGTTAATAATTTAAGGTGTGCACAGCCTAGTTATAGCAGGAAGCCTAGTTATTGAGTTTGTAAACCAGCCGATGATTTATGGGAACACCTTGCATGAGTCATGGTCATTAAATAAAATACTTCGGTTTAATAAGGAACATGGGGTAAACACTTCTTCCCGTTACGGGGGTGAGTGTGCAATTGGAAATTGTTGAGTTTTGTCACCGAGTTCGCCAGTGTCATTTTGTCTTCATTGTGTTAGCAGGGGGAGAGAGGGAGGGCTGCCTGTCCCGTGCACATCTGTACACGCACGCGGTGTTGACCCTGTCCCTCTGAGAAGTTTCCCTGGAGAAGCTGCGTCCCAGAAGCCAAATCCTCTGATAGAGAGAATGTTAAATCTCTCTCTAAAAGGCTACTAATTAAGAAACCAGAAATGCTCATGGAAATAAAATTACAAGAAAAAATCAATATACGGTTGTTAAATGTAGCCTACATTTAAGAGCCATAACCATATTTTACTGTTAAACACTACGGTTTACTCATTAGGAATTCCTAAGCAGACTGAGACAGCAAAAGCCAAACACAGCTTTCTGGTCTGTTCAAAGAAAAAAGGGTACACGGGGTCACTTTTCTTTTTAGTGTCCCAAATCTGCAGCTTTGGGGGGGGCGGAATCTGAATGATTTTGTTGGAGGTCAGTGTGTCCCGCCCCCTAACCAACACCAGTCCTGTGACCATTTGCCTTTCTTTCACACGGAATTAGTCAATATGAGCCTGAAGTTGGCACAGAAATGAGCAACTCAGCTTCTCTGGCTTCACAGATTTCTATAGAAAGTGAACTTTGATGTTTGGTTGGGCTGATGATCACATGATCTCTTGGATGCTGCAAAAACTTTCAAAGAAAAAAAAAAAGTGAGAGCAGGCACTCTGAACTTGTATCACTTTCGCATGCTTAAAAACTCATTCAGGGGTGCCTGGGTGGCTCAGCTGGTTAAGCGTCTGGTCATGATCTCAGGGTTCTAGGATCGAGTCCCAAGTCCAGCTCCCCCCCCCCCCCCCCCGCATGGGGCTCCAGGCTCAGCGGGGAGCCTGCTTCTCCCTTTCCTCCCCACTCATACTCTCTCTCACTCTCTCTCTTTCTTCCTTTCCAATAAACAAAATCTTTAAAACAAAACAAAAAAAGTCCTCCAACCTCCATATCCAGTTTGTTAAGCTTTGGGGCAATTCCTAAGCAATTTTTTTTTTTTAATTTTTCAATCACTAAAAGAAAATCCATTGCATTCATTTAATACACCAAACAGTGGTTTTTATCAGCTTTCTTTCTTTTTTTTTTTTTAAAGATTTATTGATTCTATTACATTAAGTTGACTTTTTTTTTTTTCTTAAAGACTTTATTTATTTATTTGACAGAGAGAAATCACAAGTAGGTAGAGAGGCAGGCAGAGAGAGAGAGAGGAGGAAGCAGGCTCCCTGCTGAGCAGAGAGCCCGATGCGGGACTCTATCCCAGGACCCTGAGATCATGACCTGAGCCGAAGGCAGCGGCTTAACCACTGAGCCACCCAGGCGCCCTTTTATCAGCTTTCTTGAGAAAATAAACATATCCCGAAAAAAAGATGCCACTGTGAGGTGGTTTGATGAGTGAGTAGGTATACTTTGTGGTTTCTGTCTTACCACAGAGGAAAATGGCTAATCTGAGTTTCAAATTACAGTGTTTCCATCCCGGGAGCCCTACCTGGTTTGAGTTTGATGTTCAGTTTGCCCTCACAGTCGACACGGTTCGGGGATGCGGCTTCCCTATTTCAGAAACCCTGGACATGCTAGCTTAACTTCCTCCAGATAAGGCAGCACTTACGAACCTTCCACTTAAGCGTAACCTATCCTGATTCCAGTCGAGTTTTGCATTTGGCTGGTACAGTATGCAATACGATAGCCCCTTTATGATGAAAGAGAAATTGCAGGCTAGTGCAAATAAGAATGCGCAATGAACTCTTCCATGGGGGAAATTCCTGAAAAGCAACCTCTCCACCATATAGAAATGTGTCTGTCAGTGGACCTTTCATTACGCCCTGGACCATAAATGCCCTGGTTTCCCAAGTATATGCAATGTATTCGGCCACAACAAATTCACAAGTCCTGCCTTATGCGTTTCTCTTCTAAGGCCTATTTTAGACCTCTCCTCTCTGTGCACAGAAATCTTATATAGAAAAGTAGGTCCGAGTAGAAACCCTTTATTCGAAACATTTTAAATTCCAAGTAGCTTCATGGGCATTTTAATAAGTAACATTTATAATACAAATCAGACTGCAAGCTTCCAGCAGACCAAAAATAGGTATTTGTATTATTTTCCATATTATATTTAGCAGTGTCGTGTAATTAAGTTCTTACTAACTAATGATTGCGTTAACAGGACCCACGCTATTATCTTATGCCCCCGGGTTTGGTAGTGTTTCCCTTTAATGGCATGCAGCTCTGGTTTATGCATAAGTTTTACAAATTCTGCTTTGATTTCAGAAATGTATTTTTTTTTTAAGAATTAAATAGCTGTGAGTCCATTTTAAAATCTCCCTGTGTGTGTGTGTGTGTGTGTATGTGTGTGTGTGTGTGTGTGTGTGTGATCTCATAATCTCACATTTTGGATAAGGAGACAGAGGCCATTGAGATGTTAATAAATATAGCCGGGGTCATACAATTATTGACTATTTTGGTTCTTTTGAAAAAGAGAGAAAATACAACTCTTCTTCTCGGTGTCCCTCGGTTTCCCTTCTTCCAGGACCTCAAACCCCTTTTCCTGTTTTGCTTCCCACCTGCTTGCCCCTCAACCTCTGTGGAGAGGCAGAGCCCTCAAAGCCGAGAGCACTGTCATATCCAGTGTGCCGGTGACAGCCCACGAAGGCTGCAAGGTCCTTACACCCTACTCTGAGGAAGGCTTGGGGACCAAAGCCACCTCTTATGCAACTAGCCCTCCAGGTAGACAGAATGGAGGTCAGTCTCTCTCACCACCAACTTCATTCACTGTAAAGGTTTGCTTCCTGGGGCGCCTGGGTGGCTCAATGGGTTAAGCCTCTGCCTTTAGCTTGGATCTCAGGGTCCTGGATCCAGCCCCATATCGAGCCCCAAATTGGGTTCTCTGCTTGGCGGGGAGCCTGCTTCGCCCTCTCTCTCTGCCTGCCTTTCTGCCTACCTGTGATCTCTCTCTCTTTCTCTCTGTCAAATAAATAAATAAAATCTTCAAAAAAAAAAAAAAAAGTTTTCTTCCTGACAAGGTCTCCTAATTTTCTGTTCTTGCACAGCCATTGATGAGCATACCCAAATCAGAGCAAATCACGAGCACTCCAGAAAGCATTTCTTTCTCAAGCTGGTGCTGAGTTTTTCACTCTGAAGCTATTGACATGGGGGCTCAGGCCCGCACCCTCCCACAGGCCCCCTGGCTTTGATGTCAGTGGGAGTTGGGACTTCTTCGAGATGGAGGCTAAGATACTATTTGCAAAATTCAGCTTCTCTCCTCTCTGCTGCAGATAGGATGATAAGCCGGACAGCCAATGTTCTCACAGGACAATCTCCTTGCTGGGCCCTTCAACCAAATCCACCTAAATCAGTCTTTAAGAAAACCAGGGGCACCACTCATTAGGGTGCCTCCACCACACCTGTCTGATAGCATCTCAGCTAGTCCCTTCAAAGACAACACGGGGCAGCCTTTTTTTTTTTAAGGCCTCCATTCACATCCAGCATATTTTACTCGCAGTGCCAAAACTGTAAGCACAACTGAAAACAGACTGTTTATCCGTGCCCAAAGATAAATATTTACTAGCCAGCAAATGCGAGCCCTGTGAGAGCCGACTGGTCCAATGGCAATCCTTGAAGAGAGAGACCCATTGATTAAGGGTGTGTCTTCAGTATTCTCTGACCTCATTCACTCTTGCCAAGGGACATCTGGGGACACTGGGGCTGAACAGAATCCACGGTTTCACGTACTCCATGGCAGCAATGACTCTGCCAGGGATCTTGTCCGTCATTCCGGAAGCTGAAACAGCTTTTTCTCTCTAGAAATAAAATCAGAGATCGTCCAGGGGAAAACAGCGGTGAGGAGATAAAAATCTTGAAAATGCTGGAAGAGGAGCTCTCTTGCTCCTCCCTCACTTTGTGTGTGGACAGTGACTGCTGAGAGCGCTCCGACCGCCACCCCGAGGAGAGCTGCCTTTTGTGCCCCAGGGCCAGGGGAGATTTCTTTACTGGAGATGCAATCAGCTCTAACCAATCAGTAAGAAGGGTTAATCAGCTGATCGATTGGTCCCAGAGCAGCCAGGACCTGGCTCCTCTCTGACTGGCTCTAGCCTGGCCTTGGGGCAAGAGGTTGGGAACTTTTAATTATCCGCTGCAGCTACTGCTCTGATTGAATGGTCAATGGGTTTACTACTGAGCCGGCACTGCTTGAATAATAATAGAAAACAATGTGAATGCTGGCGAGCGCAAACAGAGGGCCAGAAAAGGCACTTGGAGACGCAGAAGGCACGTTAAGACGGGTTAATTGCCTGGCAGAAACCAAATTTCAAAGGTCTGCAAGATGTTTTATCCAAGGGTGCTGGGTGCTGGGGAGAGAGCCGTGAGATGGCATTTTCTTGTGGGACTCTTCCGTCTGGGACCATTACTGGCTACACATTGCTGCCCCAGGACAAAGGAAAACTTGCTTGCCCCGGTGGTTAAAAAATGATCACTGGAGGAAATTTGTATTTTGACATTTGCAGGCACTGTCAGGGTTTAATTATTTTTCATTGAGAACTTCCTTTAAAAAGAAATCATCTCCCCTAGCTCCACTTTGTAGGATGCACTGATGGGGGAGGGGACAAACTGGGGAGGGAGGGGGTAAAAAAACAAGGTTACATCATGCCAAAAATATACTGTTCTGATCACACCCAGGGTTTTTTTGCTTTGTTTTGTTTTGCTTTGTTTTTCTTAAAGCCTTCCTCAACTTTGTGGTATGGAGATCCTTTCGCTTTGCATTCTCCAAACAGAATAAATCATTAATCCAATAATTCACTATAGAATTCTGCTCTGCTCCTTTCACTGCTAAAACAGTTCATTCCTGGTGGTTCTTTTTTTCCCTTAAGATAAAGCCAACAAGTGCCTCAGAATAAACATGGTATCTGTGTTCAGATCCTCTGAGGCTGTAACAGCGGAAGCCAATGCCCCAGAAAGGGCAAAATAACCAGCCAACAACTCTATGGGCTGGCAGGGAGGTTAGCAAAAGACGTGAGCAGTTGCACAGAACTGCTGAAATGGATACGTTTGGGGTCATTAAAAAAAAAAAAAAAAAAAAAAAAAAAAAAAAAAAAAAAACACGAAAAGAAAAGAACAATCAATTTGGCACTGAGACAAGTATTTCAGGGGTGTCGAATAAGAGTCAACCAGAATCCCTTTTGAAGGTGTCAGCCTGAATTTTAATCAAAAAACCCTCAAATCGCTCAAGATCAGAAATCGTCCTATTGAAGCAGATTCCGTGCTAAAAATTTGCCTTTCTCCAGTGATCTCACATAAACACGGAGCCTTCTTCAGACTCCGCTGGAGTCATTACTACTTCTATTACCATCCCCTGGCCGTGTGCAGTCAATTCATAATTGTCCAGTTTTTCTAATTAATCACAAAAGATTTTTGTTTTGCCTGCAGCTAGTTCTGGGGTGACTCACGATGGCAAGCCAAAGCTCATACATCAAACACAGGCCCTTTCTCACTCTGGCCTTCTGCTGGGGAATGCGGCTCAGCGCTTCTCCACCAAAGAGGCGCGCACTGGGCATGCGCGGCCCCGGGCAGGGGAGAAGCCGGAGATCTGTCCTCTACTGTGTGACTTGTTATTTTTATCTGATGCTTGCATTCTCGGGCCAAATCAGATCCAGATAGCAAAGCAGGGTTTCTAAATTCAGAGCGCTGCCGCTCTTAGTTCTTTCTCGCCGCTCTTCTGTCTTCCTCCTCTTCTTTCATCAAATTGTTCAAGACTGCGATATTTCCAAAAAAAACGATCTAGATACCATTTTTCATATCCCTCAGTCCTTTCAAGGGTGCCCTTCCATGGAGGCTGTAATAACAATAGAATGGCACCAGGAAAAAAAAAAAAGAGAGAGAGAGAGAGAGAAACCTGGTTTCTGTATTTTATCCTACCCGATCCCTGGAATGACAGAGCCGCAGGAAGTATGTTTAATATGCAGTTTATCTCACTGAAAGGCACCCGGGGGTGTTTCAGCAGGTGACCCGTTGGAAAGGTGTCTGGTGCAAATAACCTCTGGGATTGCTAGGAAGGGGGTCATTGCCACACCTTGTATGAGTCAGGGCTGTGAATACACCTTAGACAGGTGATCAGAGGGCCTGCTGTGGAGGAGGCAGGCAGAGATTGGCTGGTCACCTGCATTGCAGGCAAAGAATTTCAAGGTGAGATCAGTCACTTTAGAGGATCTCCTTTGTCTGCCCTGGCACAGGGTCAGCACAGTCAGAGGGAAAAAAAATCACGCTGCTTGGCAATCCTAAGCGACCTTCAGAACTCCATCAGATGCTTAGGAAGTGTTAGTTCCCAGCCACTGAGTTTCTTTATGGATAAATTTTGCTGGTATCCTACATGAACAAATGCTGTTCATGATGAATATATCCCAGGCAGCACCAGAGATGCGCGTTTCCTCATGGAAGACACTCTCCCAAGGCCACAGTGCTCCCAACCGCCCACCTTGGTAGACCCCACTACCCTTTCCGGTCTGCACCAGCGACTTGCCTCCACGCCCCCTACCACCTGCGCCCACTGAGCTTAGATGCGTCTTTTCCTGTACCTGCATAAAAGCTTGCACTGCCTCTATCCTAGCATACATCATGATTGCCTGGGGCATGCCTGATTCCCCACATCACCAGGACCACCAATGAGAGTGGGAACCACTCAGTTCCACACCTGTGTCCACGTACAGGTCCGGTAAACAGAAGAGATTTACCATCAGATGGATAGGTCATGGTAACGGTGAAGGGTGATGAAGACCACATGCAATTTTCTCCATTTATTTTCCAAGTTATTTACCTTCCCAGGGTTCCGCTAACTCACCTCCTCTCTCACGTGTCCCCTTCTGTGCCCAGCAGACATTCTCGAGCATGCTGGAATCCAGCCCAAGGTGAATTCATTTTAAATCACAATAACAATAAAAATAAAGAACTCTGTTATTATCTCCTGATTAGGGAAGGCCAAACAGACCTGGATTTGTGTTTTGCCTTTTGGCTTTTTCCCTTTCTGAAACCTATTTGCAGATAGGAGTTGGGGGCTGGGCATCAAAGGGACAACTGCTTGTTTGATCTAATTAGTCTAGTTCTCATTCTTTACCTTGAAAACAGAGGGTAAGGGGAATTCCAGATCAACCTGGCATCTCCATGAGGTTAAAATCCTCTCTCAGATGGGAAGAACTGGATTTTCTTTAACATAAAGGAAGCTGGGGCACCTGGGTGGCTCAGTGGGTTAAAGCCTCTGCCTTCGGCTCAGGTCATGATCCCAGGGTCCTGGGATCGACTCCCGCATCGGGCTCTCTGCTCAGCGGGGAGCCTGCTTCCTCTCTCTCTGTGCCTGCCTCTCTGCCTACTTGTGATCTCTCTCTCTCTCTGTGTCAAATAAGTAAATAAAAAATAAAATCTTTAAAAAAGAAAAAAAAATAAAGGAAGCCAAGTCTAGAGAGAACCTTCCAGACGTTTTTTAATTCAGCACGTGCCACACACCAGCACATAATGGGTACTTGTGCTCATTCCCAAGCAACCTACACGAAGCTCGCTGGTCTTCTGGGCAGACAAACCCACACAGGCTATGACAAGTCTGATGGGAATCATCAAAGGACGATCACGGGGTGCCATGGAAACTTTGCATCTGAAGGAAACACCATGGCTTGTGGTGGGAGTAGCCTACAAGACTTGGAGGCAGTTGTCCCTTTATGCCAAGTCATGAAGGATGACCAAGCGAGAAGTGCTCACAGCAGGTGGAAACGAGTGGGCTGTGCTCCTTTCTCAAAGATGTGGAAGGATAGTCAGAGCCAGACTAATGGATTAAATGGAACCCATTCCCAGAGGCTGGGGAGTTACTGGGCCACCAAATGTAGTGCCTTATAAATCACAGTGGAGATTTTAAATATTTGTCTGAAGGACAATGAGGAACTATCAAAAAAGGTTTTAAAACAGGTGCATTAAAGACTCAGATGTGTTGTCTACAGGGCACTCCAGTTGCAGCCGTGGAGCACGAGAGAGAGAGCAGCAAGGTGGAAATGGGGAAGTCCACAGGCAGCCCCCACAGAGGTGCTGATGAGAAGTGATGGCGGCCGGAATTGGAGAGGTGTCTGTGGGTATGAAGGGAAGGATGGGTCGTGCAGATTCTGAGGAGTTAAGAGAGGCTGAAGGGAAAATGAACAGTGGAATTTCCCAAGGAACAACTCCGATTAGTTTCTTCTTCCTTCCAGGCTTTCAATTCTGCCTTACTTAGTCCCTAAAACCAACAAATCTCAAACGTAAAGCAATGAGTTGAGGCAAAATAAGTGCATGAAACTAACCCCATATTTGCCCCCTGGAGCACAAAGCCCAGCTAAGAACGCTTTCACCTTATACCTAACTTTGTCGTGCACTCTCTCTCTCCACACCTATTTGGAACCAAAAGCGACTGTATCCAGCAATCCGGATTCCTGTCATAGTCCTGACCCACTGCCCCCTTGGGACCCAAAGGCAGGACAGTCTCCCCAGCTTTGCCCTTCACTTCGGTTCAGCAGGTATCAGAGTGGTCTTGCAAAAAGCCATTCTCTTCTCCAGGCTTCAAGTTTCTCCCTTGTTCAACTGGAGAAAAGTGGCATGATAACCTTTTCAGCAGAAAGAGGATACACCAAACTCAAGTAACTGCTCAGAAGACCAACGCCCTCCAATCACAAAAAATTCTGATCCGAGTGTGGGTCTGTGGTTCTGTCCTCTACCCCCCACTCACAGAGACTCCAACAACAGACATTTGAACCCAGGAAATTACTGTAGCAGAGAATGACTGCTTACAGATGGCTCTTGGAATACAGTCACCCAGGAGAGGATTTTGGAATCTATTTGAAAAATCTAAAACCAAAAAATTGTATACTCTCAGACTCAAAGTCAAAAATTTTAAATGTCGGGGCGCCTGGGTGGCTCAGTTGGTTGGATGACTGCTTTCAGCTCAGGTCATGATCCTGGAGTCCCAGGATCGAGTCCCACATCGGGCTCCCAGCTCCACAGGGAGTCTGCATCTCCCTCTGACCTTCTCCTTGCTCATGTTCTCTCTCACTGTCTCTCTCTCAAATAAAGAAATAAAATCTTTAAAAAAAAAAATTAAAAATGTCAACAGCATGAACACTACATACGAATGACCAAACTAATTCTAAGTACAGCTAGGTATCATATCAGGTTTCAGACAGCATTATTTCACTTGTTTATAATATCCCAGACAGCCAGTTTCTCCTTCCCCAGGAAGAATTCTGAATTCTCAACATGAGGCTTTTTTTTTTCCCTAATAAAGAATAGCTACACACGTGGCTTTTTTCTCTCATGCTAGTATAATAGGGGTCTTGAAGCTAATAATAGGCACTCTCTCAGGTAGCTAGCTAAAAGAGCAAATCCCCTTCCTATCCTTCTGAAGGAGTTTTCAAAAATAAAAGAAGAGGCTCATTTGAAAAATGAAATACCATTTGCAATGAAAAAAAAAAAAAGTCTGCAAGTAGAAGATTCCTAAACACAATTCATTCCTTCTTTTATTTATGCATTATATGGAATAACAAAACTCCAGATCCACAGAAGAATTTGTACGGGGTCTTAAAGCCTGTTGAAAAAAAGATTTAAACTCTAGGGTGAGTATAAGTGCCCACTCATGGCTGGCAGAAGCTTCCAGAAGCATCTCCTTACCTTCACTATTGGGCAATGGACCAAAAATTGAAAAAGAGGGAAGGATAAGAAAACATTTAGGATTTCATAAGAGAGGAGTTTTTGTAGGAGCAAAGGGGTGCCTGCATTACAGTCACTGAAAGGTTTCCTGGCTCTCCTTCTGTGTCCAACCCCAGTTCCACCTCTTACATAGGACCTGCTTCCAGTTTCTTCCTCGGCACAGGGAGTCTGACCTGGGAAGTGACCTTCCTCTCTGGAAAACTCACTTGCCCGGAGCACAAAAAGCCCTGGAAGGCCTCAAACAGGCCTCAAACAGTTGCTGACTTGAGCCGGTACCTGAACACATACCTATGGGGCTTCCCTAAGTCCTGGCCTATGGGTTCCAGTTCTAGACCCGGTTTTAAACGTAGAGTTCCAGAAGGAGTTGGCCCCACTTTCCCGAGCTTCCCTCAATGAACTAGAACCTCGCCCTCTTTCCTGCAGGCCGATGGGTAGGACAGCAAAGCAGGAGCCAGGAGAGGCCTCTCCCTGGCTTCCCTCCCCCCTTCCGGATGCCCAGGGACACAAGATCTATGGTGGCCCCGGAAGTCACTGAGCGTGCCGTGGGCACATTTGTCTTGGTGCCTTTCAGTGAGGATCAGCACAGGTTTCTCAGAGGGTTGTCATGACG
Organism: Mustela putorius furo; assembly: GCF_011764305.1. NCBI lineage: Eukaryota > Metazoa > Chordata > Mammalia > Carnivora > Mustelidae > Mustela > Mustela putorius. The sequence goes on from NW_025422022.1 coordinate 7,704,878, forward strand.
AAGACATACCTTTCAGCTGAAGGCAAGAAAGGGACCCTTCATCCACTCCCCCCCACCTTTCCCCTTTGTGGCCATTCCCGTTTTCAGTTCTGCTGGCAGATTTGTCCCCAAAGGTAAGATAACTTCCATGGATTTAAGTACTTGATCTAATACCCTCAACAGAAAAGCCTAAGCCAAAAACGACTCTGAGAACTTGCTCTTTGAAGGAATCATTTCCTGGAAATTTGCCTTCTCCGGGGCACCTGGGTGGCCCAGTGGGTTAAGCCACTGCCTTCGGCTCAGGTCATGCTCTCAGGGTCCTGGGATCGAGTCCCGCATTGGTTTCTCTGCTCAGCAGGGAGCCTGCTTCCCTCTCTCTCTCTGCCTGCCTCTCCATCTACTTGTGATTTCTCTCTGTCAAATAAATTAAAAAAAAAATTTTTTTTTTTACCTCTCCTGCAACTCTTGGAGCGGCAACAGATGAGTCAGGATAAGGCAAAAACCTGAAAATCCGAGTCCCTTTAGGTCAGACCCTGTGATTTTTCATCCTTCGGCTCAAGCCGCAATTACCGAGAAGGCTCTCGATCACCAGTGTTGGAAGTAAGTCGGCACGTGAATTGTGAACGGCGCTCTTAGAGACACTGTTCAGAGACTCAGAGGACTGAGTTGAGGTGGAGTTTCTACTGATTTATAAGCATTAAATCAGGTGAGGATAATGGCAAATATGCGTCTCTTTCTTCTCCCACCATACGAACAGCGATCATTCTGGAATACCTAAAGGAGTTCATCTCCCAAGGCGCAGGTAATATAAGCAGCGGCAAAGGAGGTTGAAAGTGACTTCTTGTCATCCCCGCATTAGTGCAACGGTAAGATGAATGTTGCGTCTTGGAATGCCTCGCATTTTTTTGCCTGCTATTATTAACCTTGCATGCTTCTAAGCAGCACGGGGTCCTGGAGAAAAAGGTTATAACAAGTGGATATTGGAGAGCAGAGATTGCTATCTGGGGTGGGCTGAATTGCGTGTGCTTCCTTTAACCTTCCTTTGTGCTTGAGAGTCACTATTTCAAGGCAGCTGTTCCTTCCCATTTGTAACAACTTCACCAACGCAGCCACTTAAACGTAGTTGGGCTGGGCACAATATTAGATTCAAATAAAGTGCCGGAAATGATTAAACGGACATTCCTCCAAGGCGATCGGGAACTTTCCATCCAGAGAAGGGCTGGCTGGCGGGTCCCCAGTGCTGCCTCCAAGTATCATAAGGGGCTTTGTGTTTTATGGTCTCCCTTCTCTCTCTCGGTATGGGTCCTATACTCCAGTTGGTGTTTTTATCAAGCTAAAGAGGATATATTTTATCATAATGGCTTTACATCCAATGTGTGCAGGCCAACACAAATAGGGTATTACGAGTTAAAGAAGTGTACCTCGGGCACCATTTTATTAGAACTAGTGTTTACATCAAACAATACATCATAAGTACTTTATATTAAGCGTGGACAAATCATTTGCCTGAGGATTAGGTGTTATGCCATTGAAATGCAATCCTTCTGTTGATTTTTTTCTTAACTGCCAAACCAAACAGGGTCAAAGAAGTAACTGTGAAAAGCTAAAACAGCAGCACTCTTATCCCACATTTCAAAAGCACAAAATAAAAAAACGAAGCGAAAACCCATGCGGTCCAGCCACGCACCTCGAAGCATTTCATTGAGGCGCACACCTGTCTCTGTGGTATCTAATATCTGTCCCTAAGTTTGCTCCCATGACGGGAGTCTACCCATGAGACTGCCTTCTCAGAGCATAGAAGGACGAGGAAAAAAAGCAGTGCCCAGGAGAAGCCACCCAAGACCTCTCACATCACCATCGATCTGGTAATCCACTGGCTCTTAGACTCAACTAAGCCCATCCCTTAAAGGCTGACAGAGAGAAAAGTCCTCGTGTGTAAAAGCACTGTGGCCATGGATTTTAACTCTCTCACACCAGTCCCACATACCTTAGGATACTGTTAAAATAGCTCTTATATAAGCATCAGGGATATTTTCAAACTAGTCATTTGTTGTGTAATCTAAGATATTCTTCTATGGGGTTTTTCTTAGAGGCAAGGACTTTTTTTGTTTGTTTGTTTATGTTCAAATGACTCATCCTAGTCAAGAAAATATTTGCCTTTGGTGCCTAGTGGCTCAGTCAGTTGAGCGTCTGCCTTCAGCTCAGGTCATGATTCTGGGGTCCTGGGATTGAGTCCCATATTGGACTCCCTGTTCAGCAGGGAGTCTGCTTCTCCCTCTGACCCTACCCCTTCCCATGCTCTCTCTTACTCTCTCTCTCTCTGAAGTAAGTAAATAAAATCTTAAAAAAAAAAAAGAGGAAGGAAAAGAAAAGAAAATATTTTCCTTATTCCAAATTCTAGCAATGAATATTTGCTGAGTGAAGGGAACAAAAATTAACATCCTGTGGTGGTTAAAAGTGATTAAGAATGGAATCAGCCTGGGGCGCCTGGGTGGCTCAGTGGGTTAAGCCTCTGCCTTCAGGTCAGGTCATGATCTCAGGATCCTGGGCTTTCTGCTCGGTGGAGAGCCTGCTTCCCACCCCCTTCTTTCTGCCTGCCTCTCTGCCTACTTGTGCTCTCTGTCTGTCAAATAAATAAATATTAAAAAAAAAAAAGAATGGAATCAGCTTTCCTGAGTTAGAATCTGTTCTGCCACCTGCCAGCTGTTCAGTCATGGAAATTTGCTTCACATCTCTGGGCCTCGGTTTCCTATGAATTGAGGATAATGACAATACCTACCCCATAGGTTTCCATGAATATTAAATAAGATCACCAGGAAGAAGTATTCTTGGGTTTCTTCCCCTCACTTAGGATTCGCTATAGGGCTGCACTGGGGTCTCTGCTTCCCGTCTGCAGAGGACTCTCTGCAGACCTCCCAGCCTGTTTTTCCATCAGAGTGGGAAGAGGCTGTACAGGCAATACTTGAGCTGGTGAGAGGTCTTATTAGCTCCTTACCTTAAAGTCCCAACATACTCACTTCTCTTCTAGCCTAAGTGTCACACAGGTGCTTCTCTCTGGACCCATCTGCTAAAACCATCTGGACCCATCTGCTAACACCACCCCATAGGTGTGCCAAGCGGAAATGGGACATTCAACATGGCTGCCCCCAGTGGACCCACTCTAGAGCAGGACTCCAGAAAGGATATGACAACTCTGACTTGAAAAACATATAAAACATAATTTTAAAATTATTATGGAGCAAAGAGAGCTATCCTAAAGATCATTGTTAAGGGTTCCAAATAATCGAACGGAGGACTTTAGGTTAATTACTGAACGCTTCCTGGGATTTCATTAACTCCCTAAACTCAGCCTCTATTGATTGCCTATGGCCGGCATCGTACTTGGTAGTGGGGTCACAAAACCTGAAGAAGCAGATAAGTAAGTCCACCCACCATCCCTGCACAAAGTCATTCATCTAACGAGCACTTATGAGTCAGGCACTGCGGCAGCTTCTGGGGACGCACCAGTAAAAGGGGACAGCTGCAATTCCTGCTCGCAAACCCTTGGTCTGTGGACTTCCAAAAATGACACCCACTTTGGAAATACTCTTCAAATACTTACCTCCTGGGGGCCGCTTCAGCAGCTGCGTTCAGATATGATTTTTGTTGTGAGACTTTAACCAAGTCACAAACCAGAGTCATTAAACATGCTCCGAAGGGGTGCCTGGGTGGCTCAGTGGTTTGGGCCTCTGCCTTCGGCTCAGGTCATGATGATCTCAGGGTCCTGGGATCGAGGCCCGCATCGGGCTCTCTGCTCAGCAGGGAGCCTACTTCCCCTCTCTGTCTCTGTCTCCCCTCTTGTGACCTCTCTCTGTCAAATAAATAAATAAAATCTTAAAAAAAAAAAAAATGCTCAGAAGGTGCCCTTCCTTCTGAGTCTGCAGCTGAGTGACTCATTCTCATAACCATTTTGCAATATCTGATTAAAAATATAAAGGGGAGGGGCGCCTGGGTGGCTCAGAGGGTTAAAGCCTCTGCCTTCAGCTCAGGTCATGGTCCCAGGGTCCTGGGATCAAGCCCCACATGGGGCTCTCTGCTCAGTGGGGAGCCTGCTTCCCTTCCTCTCTCTCTGCCTGCCTCTCTGCCTACCTTTGATCTCTGTCAAATAAATAAATAAAATCTTTAAAAAATAATAAAATAAAAATAAAAAAATAAAAATATAAAGGGGAGAGGTCCTCCCGTCCGATATTCTGGAAACACTCAAAAAGAACAGCGAAGAAACTGGACAGCTTGCATGGGCCCAGTCTTCTTGAGTGGATCTCTTATCACTGAAAAGAAAAAGAAGTATGTGAAAACAACCAGGGATTCTTTCCCACAGAATTGCCTAGAAGCATGAAAAGCCAAATTCCATTACCTGCATACTTTTCCTGAACAAAGTGCAGGAAAATCAGATGGTCTGAGGGGTGTAGAGGGAGTGGCATGAGGGATCTTCCTTCTAAAGGTTAAGATGGGTAAAATCTAGAGCATTCAGCCTCTTTCCCGCTTAAAGAATAGCTTTGTCTGTGGTCCTACGTGACCTGTTTCAATCTAAGGTGAATTTAGGAGGACCCTTCTCACCAGCTTCAGGGCATTTGGGACAGAGGAACTTAAACATATTTTCATGGACTACATGTGTTGTATTGGTCTTCCAGGAGCCTTTGTTTTGCGTGTGTGTGTGTGTAAATACACATATGTTTTGTTATATATATATTTTATATTTTATATATAATATATATTTTGCTCTATATATTTTATATATATTTATATATAATGCATATTTCTGTTACATATTATATATTTATTTGTATATTTTGTTATATATTTACATATATATTTTTGTTATATATTACATATTTATATCTTTGTCATATATATATTTTTTAAAGATTTATTTATTTATTTGTTTGTTTGAAAGACAGAGATCACAAGCAGGCAGAGAGGTAGGCAGAGAGAGAGGTGGAATCATGTTCTCCACTGAGCAGGGAGCCCGATGTGGGGCTCGATCCCAGGACCCTGAGACCATGACCTGAGCCGAAGGCAGAGGCTTTAACCCACTGAGCCACCCAGGCGCCCCTGTCATATATATTTTTATATATTTTAAGGTCTCTAAGCTAGGACACACAGCAGCACTCATAATTTTTATTTTCCCTCCTCATTTATTTCTAAATGTAGAACTTACTCCTTTCACATTCAGTTTTCAATGTCTTTTGGAGTAGCAGTTTCATAGTTTACTCAAATATTTCAAACATTACTATGCCAATCTCTCTACTTGGCACTGTCAAAGAATCAGAAAGTCTTCAAATATTTGAATCTTTACGAAGCTGAAGAAAAGCTGGGAATATTACAGAGTTTTTTCCCAACACACACCTTGCCCTAGCACCTTCTCCACCATCTTGGTTCTGTTGGTAGATGAATTTCCGCAGGACAGCATCTGAGGATCCATTTGTTTGTTTGCTTGTTTTTGAGAGAGAGAGAGCACGAGGCGGGAAGGGGGGGAGTGGGAGAATCTTAAGCAGGCTCCAGGGTCATTGCGGAGCCCCAGACAAGGCTCGATCTCACCACCTTAAGATCACAACAATGAGATCATGACCTGAGCAGAAACCAAGAGTCAAACACTTAACTGCCTGAGCCACCTAGATGCCTCTTGACATTTTTTAACATAGGGAACATCTGTTGTTCTCAATCCCAGATCTCCCCAATGCTTTTCTACAAGAGAAACATTATGATATTCAACAGTATATGTTTATCTTCTACACAGGTTGAATTTTCTAGTATTAATCACCCATAGAGTTCTCCTGAATGTCCTAAATCATTTAGGAAATAGTTAGAAAGTAGATTTGTGTATGTAACTCTTACACATACACCTCATTATGCAGAAACCTGATACACTGGGGCACCTGGGTGGCTCAGTGGATTAAGCTGCTGCCTTCAGCTCAGGTCATGATCCCAGGATCCTGGGATCGAGTCCCGAGTTGGGCTCTCTGCTCAGCAAGGAGCCTGCTTCCCTCTCTCTGTCTACTTGTGATCTCTGTCTGTCAAATAAACAAATAAAATCTTAAAAAAAAAAAAAAAGAAAGAAAGAAACCTGATACACTTATATTCATGATTATAGAATTTAGGATCTGGAAAACTGACTCAATCCACATAATCCCAAAGTTTTTTTTACATAATTTTCAAGTCAGTTCAGTCCTATATTCCAGTAAGCATGCCCTATCTCTTTACTTCATTTACAAAAAAAATTAGACTCAACCTCTGCGGTATTTCTGTATTTTCTCCGGACTAGAGAAGGCTGCTTGTTCTAACACGGCTGTCTCCTTATTCTGGCTAACCAGCTGCGGGTAAGCAAAAGGAGTTGCACATTTGCTCCCAATGGAAAATAATGAGTGTCAAACGTCTAGAAACAAATGACTCTTCAATCCAATGCAACTATTCAGTTAAGAACATCTCGTGGGGCACCTGGTGGCTCAGTGGGTTAAAGCCTCTGCCTTCAGCTCAGGTCATGGTCTCAAGGTCCTGGGATCAAGCCCCACATTGGGCTCTCTGCTCAGCAGGGAGCCTGCTTCCTCCTCTCTCTCTGCCTGCCTCTCTGCCTACTTGTGATCTCTGTCTGTCAAATAAATAAATAAAGACTTAAAAAAAAAAAAGAACATTTTGAAACTTCACTAAAAAAAAAAAAAAGGAAACACTAGTAGGTAATTTAACAGTTTGAAATATCAAATGTGATTTTAATGTACATATCCTCAGTTTCATAATGAAACCAGAGAGGCTCTGATATGTTCTAATTGACGTTAGAGCAGAATTTAGGAGTCCATGTGTCCCGAAAGCGGCTTGCACCTGCAATGCATCAGACACTGAACGACTTTGAAGTTTTATTCTGGTACAACTTTCAAGTGAGTCATTCCCTCCTCCGTACTACTTTGGTATTTGTATAAACTTCGATTTCTGACTTTGCTGCCGCATTTACTGTCTTCCCTGTTTCCTCTGCTGGACTGTGAGCGGCTTGAGGGAAGCTCTGGTGGCTGTTTGTACCCGCGGAGCCTGGTGTTCAACAAACACACATCCAACTCTTAAGTAGGAGTCACTTCCTGTTCTCAGGTCGTGATCTCAGGGTTGCGAGATCGAGCCCCTGATCTGGCTTGAGGCTCAGCAGGGAGTCTCCCTGAGATGCTCTCCCTCTCCCTCTGCCCCTCCCCCTGGTCGCAGGCGCTCTCTCTCTCTCTCTCTCTCAAATAAATAAATAAAATCTTTAAAAAACAGAAAAAATAAAGTAAGAATCTTAAGTAAGTCAAACTACTTTCATGGCTGCTCTTAATGCTGCTGTTTTATCATTCTTTTCAACTATATGTTGACCCGGTCATTTCTGAGCCCAGCACTACCTATACCAAGTCTCATCCTTTTGCCGGATACCTGGTGGGACATGAATACCCACTGCCAGAGGGAGGGGGAAAAGGCAGAGATTCCACAAAAGATCCGGATGGAATGCCCAGTTGCTGATGTTCCCAGAACTTAACCTATTAGTCCCCATCACCTCTTGAGATAAACTCAGATCATGGGTTACCTGGGACCTAGGGTCCTAAGAAACCGTGGGACACACACAAGAACTGTATCTTGAGGGAAGCCCATTCTTTGCATTGAGGACTAGCCTACAGGTCCCTAGAACCCTGGGGAGAAGTCTAGAGCTTTCCTTCCTAACTTCTGACCCCTAAGGCTGAGCTGGTCTGCAGCCTTGACATCTCCTGCTGCTTCATCTGTAAACAATAACGCTTCAGTGGGAACTAAGACACTAGCCTCTGCCAGCATTGTTAGCTGAAAATCAAACAAGATTTAAGACAGTTCTGTTATGTACTTAGGGCCACCACGAACAATTTTTATAAAGGGACCAAAGTGAGAGTGAGGACGAAAGTAAATCCTTCCTTTCTCCCCAGGGAAGACTTCAAGAGAAATCTTTGTATCAGCCACTCCTCTGTTTTAAGGCAATTCTCCAAATTCCCTTTTGAGAACACTTCCTTTGGAGAACCCCAAGGAATCTTGAGGAGCGCAGTCATCCCCATGGTGTGAGATCGGCGGCAGCGTAACCGCAGGGCAGATGGAGGAAGCTAGAGTTCTAATCCAATGCCTCGATTTTACATACGAATCGACTGGAGTGATAAAGGTTAGTGGGTTACCCAAGAGCACATGACTAATTAGTGATGCACGAGAAGGAACCGATACCATTCTTTGCATTTACTGGAACCTTTCCCACACTTCTGCGGGACGGCAGACTGAGATAACCTTTCCGAAAAGTAATTTTAGGCAACCTGGTTCAATAGCGTTAAATACATGCATAGAAGTTGAGCCTCAATATCCATTTCTAGGAATGGGCCTTAAGAGAGTACTCAGAGAGCGGGGAGCCTGGGTGGCTCAGTGGGTTAAAGCCTCTGCCTTTGGCTCAGGTCATGATCCCAGGGTTCTGGGATTGAGCCCTGCATCAGGCTCTCTGCTCAGCAGGGAGCCTGCTTCCCCCTCTCTCTCTGCCTGCCTCTCTGCCTACTTGTGATCTCTGTCTGTCAAATAAATAAAATATTTTTAAAGAGAGAGAGAGAGAACTCAAAGAAATGCTCTATGATGTAGCCACAAAGGTCAGGGTAACTCAGAGTAAGAAAAAATGGGGAGCAAGGTCAATATATGATAATAATGCATTGATTAAATTAAAATGGTCCATACAGACAGGAAAACGTATGCAAGTTAAAAACTACCTTTTAACAAAACTACCTTTTAAAAGATTATGTCATTAGCACGCTGGATGAAAAAGGGAAGTGGCAAAATGAAGTGGATGGGAGATCCAAATTCCATAAAAATCTGAAGGGATGTGAAGACTTGCCCCCATGATACTGAGGTCAGGGAAGGTAAAGGAATGGTGTCACAAATGCATCACCTGGGGCACCTGGGTGGCTCAATGGGTTGAGCCTGTGCCTTCAGCTCAGGTCATGACCTCGGGGTCCTGGGATCGAGCCCTACAGCAGGCTCTCTGCTCAGCGGGGAGCCTGCTCCGCACCCCCCTCCCACCCCACCCCAGCCTATTTGTGATCTCTGTCTATCAAATAAATAAAATTTTTAAAAATGCATCATCTTTTGTTTCAGTCTGTACGGTCTCTGTTTTTAGGGACTTCAAAAAGCCGTCACTTGACAGGCTCTGGTTTTCTGAGATGATTAAGTTAAGTCCCCACCTGGAAGGACATGTTGCAACACTGAATGGAAAAGGGGACAAAGCAGAGGTCAGGAATGAGAACTGGTGGAAAAGGGAGTGGGGAGAGGGTGTAACTAAAAAAAAAAAAAAGAGAGAGAGAATCCCGATAGAGATAAGGATGGAATTGGGTGGAGCACCAAAGATGCGGGAGAAATGTGTGATAAACTCTGACCTAGCCCTTTTCCTGATGAGAAACCTGAGAGATAACAGGACAGGTGGGATGCAGAGGGGGAAATGGGAGTTAAAAGTTCAAGGATGTTCAGTACGTCCAGGACTTACCAGAGACATGAAAGCTAAGACATGACCAAGATGGACTCATCAAAAGGTGGTCAGTTAGAAAAAGGCACTTTTCGCCAGGGATTCTGAATGTCATGGCACGGAAGTCCCATCCTAGCAATTTTAGATCACCGTGGTGCTGTGATTAATGAAAATGTATAGTATTTAACCAACAGGTAGAGTGTTACACCTGCCGTCAACCTTCCTCCTCCTTTTCTTATCCGTCTTGTGTCATGAAAAAAAAAAAAAAAAGATACAGGCTCATGGAGTCAGATCCAGGTTTAGATCCCCAACTAGTCCTCCTGAGACTGTTTCCTCATCTGCCGAAACAGAAGATGATCACGAGAACGAAGTGAGTTCTGATGGGTGCCCTGGCCGGCACATAACAGACTTTCAATAAAGATTTGTTTTTCCAGGGTGCCTGGTGGCTCAGTGGGTTAAAGCCTCTGCCTTCAGCTCAGGTCACGATCTCAGGGTCCTGGGATCGAGCCCTTCATTGCATCGGGCTCTCTGCTCAGCATGGAGCCTGTTTCCTCCTCTACCTCTGCCTGCTTCTGCCTACTTGTGATCTCTGTCTGTCAAATAAATAAATAAAATCTTTAAAAAAAATTAATAATGAAATGGCTACTTACCAGCTTAGAAAGCGTCTCTACCCAAAATATCCCCAGGATGATTTCTAGAAGGCAGATCAAAGTGGGAAAAGATATAATGACCAATATCAAAAGCAAAATAAAGACCAGGACAGCAAACTTCATTCCCTGTTTTTCCCTCCTTTTTATATTTGGACATATTTTCACTCAAGAAATCTTATCAGACAGGTGTGTGGTAGGCTAGGCTGCCACCATGCCACAGTGAATGCTGATCCTTCATATAGGAAAAAGACAGCAACACTTCAATGTTGTAAAAAGGGAAGAAAAGAAAAGAGAGAAAGAAAGAGACAGTCGTCTGACACCTTTCCAAGGAGTAGGTAATCTTCGCAGAAGGAGCATTAGCCCACAAAGTGTACCCCAGAGATACGTATTTTATAGTTGTATTACCGTTATTACCAATATTAATATTTTTATATGTCCAGTAATTTGCATTTTCCAATGCCCATCATTGCCAACACCTCATCAGATGGATCACCAGAACAAGAAATTAAAGTGAGTATTATGAACGCCGTATTTCAGATTAGACCCTGGAGGCCCAGAGGAACTGGGTAACGTACCTAAGATAAGAGCTTGGAAAATTCACTGTTACTCTCCATCAGTGTGGTATTTGTCTTCCACTTTTACTGAGCTATGACGAACACACAGCGCTGCCCAAGTTAAAGGTGTACAACGCAACAACTTGACTTACATACATCATGTTATGATCACAGTAAGTTTAGTTAACATCCATTACCTCGTGTATACAGAAAAAAAGAAAAAAATAAGTTTTTGCTTGTGATGAGAACTCAGGAGTTTCTCTTTTTTTTTTTTTTTAAGATTTTATTTATTTATCTGACAGAGAGATCACAAGTAGGCAGAGAGGCAGGCAGAGAGAGAGGGGGAAGCAGGTTCCCTGCTGAGCAGAGAGCTCAATGCGGGGCTGGATCCCAGGACCCTGAGATCATGACCTGAGCCAAAGGCAGCGGCTTAACCCACTGAGCCACCCAGGTGCCCCTCTCTCTTTTTTGTGTGTGATTTATTTATTTATTATTTTAGAGAAGTAGAGTGAGAGAGCATGAGCGGGAGGGGCAGAGGGAGAGGAAGAGAGAAAATCTGAAGTAGACTCCATGTTGAGCCTGGGGCTCGATCTCACGACCCTAAGATCATGACCTAAGCCCAAATCAAGAGTCAGGCACTTAACTGACTGCACCACCCATGCACCCCAGGATTTATTCTCTTAAGAACTTTCCTGTATGTCATACAACAGTGTTAACTGTGGTCATCACGTTGGACACTGCAACCCTGGTGCTTCTTCAGCTTCTAACTGGAAATTTGTACCTTTTGACTGCCTTCCTCCAACGGCCACACCGTTGAAAATGTAAAGTACTTTTTCTGTGAATTAGGATTTTGTTTTTGTCTTTGTTTTAGATTCCATATGTAAGTAAGATGATACATTAGTTGTCTTTCTCTGACTTATTTCACTTAGCATAATACTCTCCAGGTCCATCCATGTTGTGGGAAATGGCAGATTTCCTTCTTTTTTGTGGTTGAATACCATCCTTTGTGTGAATGTGTGTGTGTGTGTGTGTGTGTGTGTGTGTGTTATAGGCTAAAGCTTCTTTATCCATTCATCCATCATGGACACTTAGGTTGTTTCCCTGTCTTGGCTCTTGTAAATCACACTGCTATGAACATGGGAGTGCGGTATGTCTTTGACATAGTGTTCTCCTTTCCTGCAGATATATTCCCAGAAGTGGAGTTGCTTGATCTCAATATGGTTTTAGTTCAGAACCTAAGTTAGGTTCAGAACCTAAGGAAGAATTGCACCAGTTTGAAAATTCTCCAGGTGTTATGGACTAAATTGTAGGTCCCCTCCCTCAATTCTTATGCTGAAATCCTAACCACTGATAGCCCAGAATCTGACTTTATTTGGAAGTAAGGTTTCTGGAGAGGTAACTAAAGTTAAATTAGGTCATTGGGATGTGGATTCTAAACCAATCTGACTGGTATCCATATAGAAAGAGACTGGGACACAAGAAACCAACCCTGTGAGGGGCGCCTGGGTGGCTCAGTGGGTTAATAACCCTCTGCCTTCAACTTGGGTCATGATCTCGGGGTCCTGGGATCGAGCCCCACATCAGGCTCTCTGCTGAGCCGGGACCCCTCTTTCTCTCTTGCCTGTCTCTCTGCCTGCTTGTGATGTCTGTCTGTCAAATAAATAAATAATTTTTTTTTTAATCTTTTAAAAAAAGAAACCAACCCTGTGAACATCCATCTGACTTCCAGCCTCCAGAACTCGGAGCAAACAATCGTGTCGTGTGAGCCAGCCGCCTCTAATATCTGTCATGGCACCCTGAACAAAGTTACATACCAAGTATTCTTGATTGCAAGCCCCATATTGTAAAACGTCTCACGGGCAGTTTCTGCTCATTAACAGCATCGTCAGCCATGTTCTTTGGTTTCTTCTGGCACCTGTCTCTTTTCAGCTTATTGACGGCCACCTTCTTCCAACATTCTCATGTGGTCTTCCCTCTGTGGATGTTTGTGTCCCAATCTCTTCCTATTCCCTGTGTATTTTTGTTGTTGTTGTTACGATCTGGAGGTTACAGAGGGATAGAAATTTGGTGACCACTTGTCTGTCTCCCATGCTCCCCACAACAGCCCGCGCAGCAGGGCGTGGGCACACTCATGTCTTCTAACTTGACCCCATCTCCCTGGAATGTGTGCCTCGCCTACAAGCTGAAAGGCCAAGTTGCTCTCCTTGAGACATCAGGTCGGTTTCTTACAGGAAACCCCAAGCTCGAGAACAAGTCCATCGGTACAATTCTGCACAATGGATAGAGGGCCGGGCAGGTAGACTAGATTGAGAAATCTATCATTTTTTGAATAGAGCAATCACACACCAAGCTGGGACATATGGCAGCAGAATCAAGGCTTTAGGATCTCTCAATTCACATCATTTTCAGATGGTCCTCCCATATCCTAGCATTCAGGCACGTCACCAACATCTGAACTAATTGTTCACTTCCAAACCCACTTGCAGACAGAGATGTTCCGTTGGAAAAAAAAAGAATGCTAGATATTACTAGCCAGATGGACCTGATGTCAAGGAATGGAAGGATCCCAAGCCCTTCCACCTGACAACCACCGTAGTTCAATACTTCATAACCACCTGTAACTAAAAAGCTGGGCTTACGTTCAAACTTTCTACATTGAGTTATGTCCTGAAATCCATCTTAATCATTGACAGAATTATGTAACATTCTGTAAGACAGTTATGACATGATGTAAAACAATGAATCCATCTGGCTGGTTTATCTGTAAATAATTATAAATGTGTACTGTAAATAATGGACTTTCTTTGAAAAGGGCACACATGCGGTTCTAAGACCTCTCTGAGTAATTAGCACAGAGTCCCTGATAAATGTCCACATCTGGTAAGGACAAAGCTGTGTCTGATTTGAGCACATGGTCACTACCTGCTAACTGTCCCTGAAGCACCAGATCTTCCAACAAACCTGTGTAAGCACACTTGTGAGATCTCTGTTTTTCCTCCTACTTAGATCTGAACGTCACACTCACAGCTCAGCCTTTCAAGATAATTAATGTAAGAAACATGCGGGACACCAATCATTGGTTACTGGGACATAGGGTCCCAACAAAACATGGCACAAACACAGGAGATGATTATCATTCCAGAATTATTCCAGGTTTTCCCAAATTTGGTGAACACAAAACATTCCAACTCATGTCATCTGAAAAAATACTGTCTAGGACCTTCCCAGCCAAATGTTTTTCCTGAAGACCTTGGAAGGGAACATCTTCAAGGAATCAACAACTATTTGCTGAGCCCTTGCTATTGCTATGGCAAAAAAGTCCTGGATTTTAGGGACTTGCAATCTAACTGCAAAGAAATACCCATCACATTTGAATTTTGGGGGGAATTTTTAAGTCTTGTGCAATGCAATTCATCTGCAATGTGTAGCATGTGTCTCCATAACAGACCACACCTCTGTGAGAGCCCAGGTACACACCTGCATGTGCTCAGGCTCATGTTCCCAGTCCTTCTAACAATGATTAGTCCTTGATAGTTATTCATAAATACATTTGAATAAAATATATATAATAAGATATAACAGGAGTTGAGAGAAAGGGGACATCAATTCTAGGAACGAGTTCTTGGAGGAAATGACCAGAGTCTTGGAAATTCAGAGGTCTTTGCACAAAGAGACATGTACAAAGAAAAGATTAATGACACGTAAGAGAAAAAGTCCACAATTCTTAGACCCACGTGACCCCAAATCTATTTACGTCACCAAATATTTCTCCCTGTCCAGCAGCCCCATAAGGCATCCATTTCCCTCCTCACCCTGCTTGGAGTCCATGATCCATCCAGAGAGTCTCCCCCCCTTGCACACACTCTCAAACCCCTCTCTCTCCCCCTCCCATCTAGAACTCACTTGGCAAAGCTCCCAAACCCTGCTAAAACCAAGCCTCCATCTGCTCAGCATCTGTCTTCCCGCTGAACATGACCAGAAGAAAGCGTACAACTGTGCTACCAGGTATCACTTTAAATTCAGGTTTGAGGGGTGCACCTGGGTGGCTCAGTGAGTTAAGCCTCTGCCTTCAGCTCAGGTCATGATCCCTGGGTCCTGGGATGGAGCCCCACATCGGGCTCTCTGCTCAGCAGGGAGCCTGCTTCCTCTTCTCTCTCTCTCTGCCTGCCTCTCTGCCTACTTGTGATCTCTGTCTGTCAAATAAATAAATAAAATATTTAAAAATAAATAAATAAATTCAAGTTTTATTTTTAATTTATGAACAAAAATCTCAAGCCGCTCTTCAGAACTTCCTAACAACCCGAGATGTCGAGTCACATCACTTTCTGATCCTCCAAAATGGCTATTTCATAGGGTTTCTTCTTCTCTCAAGATTCTCAAAGATCCCCACCCGCCCCCTCTCTTTGACAAGACTGCTTTATGTATCAGAGAAAATAGAAACAACAGAATGGACGAACTTGTTTTCCCACAACCCAGTTCTGCCAACCTGTCACTAATGCTCTCTTCTGCCCTCGTCCTACTTTTTTTTTTTTTTAAGATTTTATTTATTTGACAGAGAGAGATCACAAGTAGGCAGAGAGGCAGGTAGAGAGAGAGGAAGGAAAGCAGGCTCCCTGCTGAGCAGAGAGCCCGATGCAGGGCTCGATCCCAGGAAGGCAGAGGCTTAACCCACTGAGTCACCCAGGCACTCCTATGTCCTACTTTTTAAGGTCACCTGTTCACTTTCTCTCTTCAGCCCATTCCTCTTGCCTTCTTAAGACATTAGCGACCTCCTTTTTCTTCCCATCCATCTATTTTGCCACTTCTGTACCACTTTCATTAGATACAGAAACATTGTAATAGTTCCCTCTTTTAAAAAATCCAGCCTTGGTGCACCTGGATGGCTCAGCATCTGCCTTCCGCTCCTGTCGTGATCCTGGGGTCCTGGGATAGAGCCTAGAGTCAGGCTCTCTGCTCAGCGGGGAGTCTACTTCTCCCTCTCCGACTACTCCTCCCCCTGCTCATGTTCTCTCTTTCTCTCGCTCTCCCTCAAATAAATAAATAGATAAGTAAATAAAGTCTTTTTCTTTTCTAAAGATTTTATTTATTTGAGAGAGAGAGCACAAGCAGGGAGGAGAGGGAGAAGCAGGTTCCCAGCTGAGCACGGAGCTCCATATGGGACTCCATCCCAGGACCCTGAGACCATGACCCAAACCAAAGCAGGATGCTAACCCACTGAGCCACCCAGGCACCCCAAATTTATATATATATATTTTTAATTAGTGTACTCATTATTTTTTTGTCCTCCATTCTGGAATATACATTTAATAGAGGAAGAAAACTGTACTTGGTTTCTTTATAGTGTGTTTTTTTTAAAGAATTATTTATTTATTTGATAGAGAAAGAAAGATCACAAGTAGGCAGAGAGGCAGGCAGAGAGCCCTGCTGAGCAGAGAGCCCTATATGGGGCTCGATCCCAGGACTCTGAGATCATGACCTGAGCCGAAGGCAGAGGCTTAACCCACTGAGCCACCCAGGCACCCCTGCTCTGGGTTTCTTTACCCCTGTGACACCAGACCCAAGATGAGGCATTTCAAAAATACTGTTAAGGTAAGGAAGGAAAGAAGAGGGAAAGGCGAGGCCGGGGGACAGGGCATGTTCTTTACCATCCAATCACTTCCATGAATCCATCAAACTCAAATATCCAGGTGAATAGAAACACCTTCAAGTTATCAACTCTGCAAAGCAGTTGTCATCAGCCTAAAGCCAATCGATATCCTGTTGTGTCCCATAGTTCAGCCTACAACCTGACTTGGTTGTCTTAGAATCGGATGGCATGGCTGTCAGATCTAGATTCCATCTAACAGGTGCATTCTTTGTATGGATTCAGGTACCTACTGCTACAAGTATCTGCCTCTGAGAAGAGATACGTTCATGGAATTGCTTTGGCTACCCTGGAGCGGTTGAAAATATGAACTTCTGGAGATCAGGATTCTCAACCCACTATGACCTGCAGAATAAACTTAAATGCCCTCCTTTTGGGAGACACTGTGCATGGCAGGTAGGTCACAGTATGGCCCCTAGGACCATTCTCGTGGACACATGAAAGCATTGAGAACCTGGGGGAAGAAGAGATTGCCAGGAACTGGTACACTTCAGTTCCTACTTTAAAGCTCTTATTATGTCATTCCAGGCCAAGAACACTAAGTAGTGTGGCCTTTCTCAGCCTGATAGTCAACCTCCTCCATCCCTTCCCACACTCGGAATAGATTTTCTATAAATCTTTTCATCAGTTCTTTGTTTTACAAAACAGCAATTTGAGGCACCATGGCAATGATCATCAAAGTTCTCATCATTGGTAAAAAAAAATGTCACTTAGACTTTATATAACCAAACATTTCCAAGGTACAGAAGACACGGCATTAACCCATGTAGCCTACATCTATCTACCTATAGTTAATACGATTCAAATGATAATTGCCATTTAGAAATTGACCTGAGTGAGAGAAATCATCTTCCATATAGCAACGTATTTCTGCAGACATACACATAGAATTTTCATTCTAGGCTCATCTATAATGTCCCTAAGTTTATTTATTATATCTTCCACCTGTACCAGCTACACAGAAGACAGAATTCTTGAGTTCAGCCTTAAAGAATGAATGAGAATCTGTCAGAAAGAGAGCTGAGCAAAAAGAGACTTTGGGAGCACCTGGGTGGCTCAGTGGTCAGTGGGTTAAGCCTCTTCTTTCGGCTCAGGTCATGATCTCAGGGTCTTGGGATTGAGCCCCTCATTGGGCTCTCTGCTCAGCGGTTAGCCTGCTTCCTCCTCTCTCTCTGCCTGCCTCTCTGCCTACTTGTGATCTCTGCCTATCAAATAAATAAATAAAATCTTAAAAAGAGAGAGAGAGACGCTGGCGGAGATTGAAAGACTGGATAAAGAAGATGTGGTAGAAATACAAGATGGAATATTACACAGACATAAAAAAGAATGAGGGATGTTGTTATTGTTGTTGTTGTTGGCCATTTGCAACAACATGGATGGAGCTAGAGAGTATAATGCTAAGCAAAATAAACCAGAGAAAGGCAAATACCATGCAATTTCACTCATATGTGGAATTTAAGGAAGAAAATAAGGAACAAAGAAAAAAAAGAGAGATGAACAAAAAAGCAGACTCTCACCAATCAAGAACAATCTGGTGGGTGCCAAATGGGAGGTAGGTGGGGGGATGGGTGAAATTGTTGAAGAGGATGAAGAGTGTTCTTATCTCGATGACTCCTGAGTAAGGTATGGAACTGTTGAGTCTCTGTATTGTACATCTGAAACTAATATAACATTATAGCTGAACTATATTTGAATTTTTAAAAGGCTGGAGTTGTGAGAGTGATAGTGTGGAAAGGGTTGGAAATATGACTTGTCTGGCGTGTGGGCGCCTGTTCCAGAAATCCCACAAGCGAAACTACACAATTCTGTCTAGGTGAGACTTGGGGGTGGGAGGGAGAGGTAGAATGTAATCACTCTATGGACCACATTAAGGATTTAAAGAGTTTGGACTTCACTCTGCAGAGCATGAACGAACCCAAGAGGCTTTAAAAATTTTTTGAATTAATCACACTGGCAACAGGTTGGAGAATGAACTAGAAGACATGAGGCTGGTGGGAGGGAAAGACAGGCTGGGTGGGAGCCATAGTTCAGACCAAAGGTGAGGAGCTGATGGCAGGCACTGATGGGAAGATCAGTCAGATTTGACAAACATGTTTAAGGAGAACCAAGAAGTATGTGCTGTGAATTATCTTCCAGTAAAATCTTTTGTGACTCATGAAATGCGGAGGCTGAGGGAGGACTGTGAATAAGGATGATGGTGAGGGTTTTCTGGTGGGAGAGACTGCCTAGGTGGTGACGGCATTATCCAAAATGGATGAGGGGGCAGGAGGACGACAGGTTGGTTGGGGAGGAACAATGCACTTCTTCTGAGACACATTACATTCCAATGTGGTGCTGTGGAAGCTCAGGAGTAGGCAACAGGAAGTAACAGTAGGTCACAGGAAGTAACAGTAGGCAACAGGAAGTAACAGCAGGCAACAGAAAGTAACAGCAGGCAACAGGAAGTAATAGTAGGTGACAGGAAATAACAGTAGGTAACAGGAAGAAGTCACAACCAGCAACAGATGTTGGGCAAAGCCATGGAAATGGATGAAATCACCCCTGGGTGCACAGAACAAGACAAGAAAAGGTGTCCCCCTTCACAAAATGTAGTAATGTACGAAGAAGGGAGACAGAGGAGTGTCTGGAGAGAGGATCCTAGAGGGGGTGGAAGATTATTTTAAATTTAAAGAGACACAAACCTTTTTGTTGGCTAAGAAGAAGGGACTAAAGGAGAGGGAGCCAACAGATATTCCAAAATGAGGTTGAGAACTGTAAGCAGAAGGAGGGAGTGAAGGGAGCAGAGGTGGAAGAGACTGAGATGCGGTGCCCAGGTAGCAGAGGGTTTGCCTCAGAGAGGAGGGGACATGCCCATTCTCTCAACACAAGGCAGAGATGGATGAACAAGAGGTAACATGGGAAAACCAGGTTGGAAAGGATGGCACTGAACGCTTATCCGGGGGTCTCCATGTCCCCTGTATGAGGGATGTGACAGAATCTGTGGAGAGTGGGGACAGGATGAGTGAGGTACCCAATTTGCAGGAATTGGTGAGATTTTGGAACATCAGTCCTGGAATAAGTGACAGAAAGCCAGTTGGAAAGTGAAGATGGGGAGGTATCAGCTCACGGGGAGGGACCAGCATTCAGTAAGCACCTACTCCATGCAGGCAGCATTCTAACTGATACACAAGAGTCCCGGCACCCAGGAAAGGTTGGAGAGCTTAACGGGCTTGAACTTCATGCTGCCGTATGGTTTCATCACTAATAATCTTCGAGCTCCTTGGCAGAGGACCATAAGGCATGATGATGATTGGTGATGATGATGATGATGATGGTGATGGTGATGGTGATGATTGACGGTGGCTCTGGCTTCTTCCGCACTTGCCGAGGCACAGGAGCCTGGTGTAGCCGGGACTTGCCCTGTGTAGGAGGGCAGAGCTGATTCTTTCACACCTTCCTGCTATCTGGCTACACCTTTGCTCCCTGCTCCACTTCCCGGCTGCCCCACCCAGTTCCCATCAGTGCAGGATGCGATTATCAAGAGAAAAGATTGGAAGTGCCCTTATCAGCAGCAACAGGAACACTAAAGCCTGCTTTCTTTCCTTCCTTCCTTCCTTTCTTTCTTTCATCTTTCTTTTTTTATTTCCTGGTTCAGAGCAATTTAATAATAATAGCTGATGACTTAGGGGCCAGGTATTCTTGTACAGATGCTGTAGGTATTGACTCATTTATTTCTTACAACAACCCCATGAAATGAGCCAACACAGCTCCCAGGAAGTAGGTAGTGCCGTTATCATCCCTATTTCACAGATGAGAAAATTGAGGCAGAAGAGTTTCACCTAAGGTTACACAGCACAGGTTGTAAGTAACGGAATTCGAATCCAGACACCCTGGCTCCAGCCTCTAGCCTCTGCTTTTTATCAACACAAAGTACTTCTTTCAATAAAAGAGCTAAATGGATGAAAACCTTAGCCTTACTTTCTGTTTGGTTTTGTTTTAGATTTACTTTTTTTTTTTTTTAAAGATTTTATTTATTTATTTGAGAGATGGAGACCACAAGTAAGCAGAGAAGCAGGCAGAGAGAGAGGAGGAAGCAGGCTCCCCGCTGAGCAGGGAGCCCGATGCGGGGTTCGATCCCCATGACCCGAGCTGAAGGCAGAGGCTTTAACCCACTGAGCCACCCAGGCGCCCCTAGATTTACTTTTTGAAACAACCTCAGGAATTATCAGTCCCGCTCTCCCACATCAGTTGCAGCTTGGACAATTCTGGACATGACAGCCAGTCCTCTGCTTTCCTGCTCATTCTATCAGGAACAAAACTGCACAAATCCTGTCACTGGCCTGCCCTCCCTTGGGAAGCCTAGAGAAATGTGCTATACGGATTGTGAGCCTGGTGATCCTCCCGGCATGTGCAAGTCATTACATTACCCCCTAGAAAAGCAAAAGAAGGGCCATTTTCTAGGGTGAACAGCAAAAAAAAAAAAAAAAAAAAAAAAAAAAAAAAAAAAAAAATGGGGGGATGCGGTGCCTGGGGGACTCAGTCATTAAGCATCTGCCTTCGGTTCAGGTCGTGATTCCAGGGTCCTCGGATCAAGCCCCATGTGGGGCTCCCTGTTCAGCAGGAAGCCTGCTTCTTCTCCCTCTCCCTCTCTCACTGTCTCCTCTCTCGCTAAATAATAAATAAATAAATTTATAAATTTATTTATAAATAAATAAATAAAATCTTTTTTAAAAGAGAGAGATTGAAAGACCAGCATAAACATATGTGATGCTTTCTATATGGCCTCAGTGGTTCTTAGCTGTCCCCAGAGTCAAAGAGGATTTGCTTGTCCTAAGCCACCCAGAGGGAGGAGGATACTTATCTCTGACCCCTGGAGCATTCTAAAGTCCTATCATAAAATGGCTGTGGGTCAACATTTGGTCAGGTTCAGCAATGGGCAGAAAAATCGCCTTTCCTCTCTACAGCTCAGCTCTTCCATTGATAATTCAGAATTTGCTTCTGCAAGTGAAAAGTATCCTGGTAATGGTTACTTTGTCCCCTGTTAATTAAGAGTAGGTCTCTAATCCCTGGTTTTCCTTTGGGCAAGTAGATTGACTCACTGTGCCCTTCAAAGCTTGGCCTTTTGTCAACTTCCTCTGGGCCCCTTTGGAAGCTCAGTGGGTCTGTTCCCATTCTCTTCTCCCACCATATGGGCTGCACTCACCTGAGCAGAGAGAGGGCATTTGGTCAGATGAACAGCGTGTCTCGGGAGTGAAGCATTCAGCCTCCGCGGGCCTGGGGACAGCAGCCTAGGATGACTTTCCAGAAACAATGGCTCTTCTTTCAAGAACCCATGCATGGAGGTTGCACCCATCAGCACGTGGCCGCTTCAAACTCCTGGGTGTATGCGTCTGGCAAAGAGAACGAGCAAGCAGAGACAGGCCTGAAAACTCAGGAAACTATAAATAAAAAAGGAAGTGCGAGCCAAAGCTTTTCACACTAAGGGAAATCAACATATGGAATAAGTTATTGGAACAAGCAGCTAAAGCAAAGGCCATAAATGAGTTCGACAGGTATCTGCTTTGTCTGCTTGAAGAGGAGAGATCCAAGGAGAAAATGAATAAGAGAAAAGAGCAAAAAGGAGTATTTCCTTGTCCTCGGATCTATGAATTCCAAAAATTTTCTTGAGCACCTACTAGGAAATGAGCACTGTACCAGTTCCCAAGGATAAAAAGATGAATAAAATGTGATCCCTGCTCTTGAATTTTTCATGACTAGTGTTTTAATTACCTCAAGTTCTCATGGTTTTCGGGTCCTATTAAAATTCTATCAGAATAAAGTGTTCCAGGCATCTCAAGACCTACAGGACATTGGTAATAAAACAAAGTTCCCTCTTTGGGAACTTAAAACTAAGTTCCATGGGGCGCCTGGGTGGCTCAGTGGTTAAGCCGCTGCCTTCGGCTCAGGTCATGATCTCAGGGTCCTGGGATCAAGTCCCGCATCGGGCTCTCTGCTCAGCAGGGAGCCTGCTTCCCTCTCTCTCTCTCTGCCTGCCTCTCCGACTACTTGTGATCTCTCTCTGTCAAATAAATAAATAAAATCTTTAAAAAAAAAAAAAAACTAAGTTCCATGCTTTGATGCATCATTTCCAAATGCAAACCACTACCACTCTAGGAAGAAAGATAGGAAACGAACTCCTAGTAGTGGGGGTTCTTCAGTTAGTACATGTGATGGGACGTAGATCTTCACACTATAGTGGAAATTACCCAGGCTTTGCAGTTAGGTAGAATCCAGACTCTGTCACTTATTAGCCATGAAAACTTAATCAAGGCATAATTTTCAAAATTTCAAAATTTGCCTATTGGGAGGTAATTCTCCATGGATCTCTTGAGTTTCTGTGCAGCTTACAAAACACTGACTGTCCTTTGTTCCAGTTGCAAAGACATTTCAAGGCCATTTCCATAGCAAATGGTTTTGGAAGATAGGGATAGTATCTCCCTGGAGACAAAAGAGAAGGCACACTTACTGAACATTATAAAAGGTTCAGGTTCTTCACGCTTAGTATAATGATTGCCACCCCTGTGGGACTTGCTGGCAGGAGTAACTGTCAGAAATCCACCACTGCTTGCTGCTTGCTGAACTATAATCATTAAGTCTTTTGTTTCTGACCCGGGAGTCTCGTGTCTTCTGCCAGCGTCCATGAAACTCTGGCAGGCCAACTTGTTAGCTGGCATGTAAGGGGAATCTTAAACCTTTGGAAGGTTTTACATGGACTCTCCTATAAACATACAGTGAGCATAGAACAAAGACTGATTTAACTCATTAATGAAGTAAACAATAAGATGGTAAAGATAGTTCTACCAGCATTTGAAAATAGACATTTGTTTACCTCTTCAGGCAAGAAATGTTGTAAAATTTAGTTACATTAGCCACAAAACTGGGGAGCGTCCTACTGGTCAATGAAAGTATAACCTGTGGGAACATCTTTTGTAATAGAAAAAAATAATTTGCATCTCTACTGAACAAAAGTATGTTGTAATTAGCAACCTACAAATTAACAAGTTGCCGACAAACCGTAAGTGACTCGTAATCTCACAAAACAAACTGAGGGTTGCTGCGGGGAGCGGGGTTGGGAGAGGGCGGTGGGGTTATGGACATTGGGGAGGGTATGTGCTAGGGTGAGTGCTGTGAAGTGTGTAAACCTGGCGATTCACACCTGTACCCCTGGGGATAAAAATATATTATATGTTTATAAAAAATAAAAATTAAATTAAAAAATTAACAAGTTGCGCTCTAATTTACAATCTGGGCCTTAATCCTAAGAAATAGTCAGTCAAAGTCAGTTACATGTACCTGCCTCTAGAGAATGAAATAATCTGGAGGGGAGGGTGCTATTAGACAGTGCTTCTGATGATACAGAAAAGATACGGGGGCAGTCATCCTTTCGCTTATTTCTGAGTTTTGTATTATTTTTCTTACTACGTTGAGCAAGTTACCTACCCTTTCTGGAGTTCAGTGTCTTCAACTGTAAAATAGAGAATCATAGGGATGACTGGGTTAAGCCTCTGCCTTCGGCTCAGGTCACGATCTCAGGGTCCTGGAATCGAGTCCCACATCGGGCTCTCTGCTCAGTAGGGAGCCTGCTTCCCCCTTTCTCTCTGCCTGCCTCTCTGCCTACTTGTGATCTCTCTCTCTCAAATAAATAAAATCTTTTTAAAAATAGAGATCATAATGCTCACCTTTAAGGAGAAATAGTATATACAAAATGAATGGTACAGAATAGGTGCTAAATTAAAAGCAGCTGTTAGGAACAGTAATCATACACAGTTTTTTGGGTTTTGCTAACTCTTTCTTTCCCCAGCCTGCCACAATTTCTTACTTGGGCTCTGAAGCTGAAAAGAACATGTGTGTGCCAAAACTTTGAAAAGCTGCTTGGGAATCATGGGGTGGTAAAGAGTGACAAATTCATTTATATAAAGATACAGTCTGCCTTGAAAAGGCAGGCCATACCCACCCAGAGCTTACAGCATGGTTTTAAAAGGTTCAAAAGTATTTGATCCCTAGACAAGTTGAGCTAGAAGGCAATAGGCCTGAATCCCAGCATATTGTGGGATAACCAACATTTGCTATCCCTGGAAATCCTGCCCCATGACTTGAGAATAAGAAGTCGTCCAAACTCAGTCAAAGGAGAAAATCCAAACCAGCCATTCTGACCTAAAGAAGCAGCATTCTGTCTCTCCTTCCATCAATGCCTTGCCACTATGGGGAACAAGTGGTCATAGATGAGCTCTGAAAATAATAGTATTTAACCTCCAGGTTTACCTTGCCCCACGTCTCCTGCCCATCTGCCTGCCACCAACCAGAGCCTCATAGAACAAGACTTTACAGTCCTGTCAGTCCTAGCAGGGAAGTCCCCACCCACACTGGGAAAGCCAACCCCTGCTGGTAACCTAGTATTATTCCTCGCCTCATGAGAAATGTTTGTTTTTCCATTACAGTAACATGCATAGTTCCCATGGGTGCTAATGGGACTACCCCACAGACATAAAAGAGAATAACACCTTAAATTTAAACAGATAGAACCTTCTACTGAATTCAGACATTAGCTCATTCAATGCTTTTACATAGGATGTACAAAGTGACTAGGGGTCAAGTATTAAGATGTCTAGTATCCAGAGAAAAGAAACTTAAAAAATGTCATGATGTGTGACTTAAAAATAGGCATTTTACAAAGGGAACTCAGTTGAAATCCCCTGCCCTCCAAGAATTTAGAGCTGTGCTTTGGATATGGTAGTCACTGGCCACATGTGGCTCTTAAGCCCTCAAAACGTGGATAATCCAAATGACATACGATATAAGTGTGAAATATACATCAGATTTCTAACACAATACAAAAATGTAAAATATCTCGTTAATAATTTTATATTGGTTACATGTTGAAATCTAATGTTTACAGATAGATTTAAGTAAAACGGATTATTAAAATTAATGTCATCCCTGTCTTTTTGCTTGTTTATGTAACTACTAAAAACTGACACATCTGTAACTTGCATTATATTTCTGTTGGAGGGCTGATTTAGAACCCAGTGGACTGCTTATATACCTTTACAAATAGTCCTGGATTCAATAGGATAAAAATGTAATCAAGAGTCCTGAGTTTTCATCCTGATTCTATACCTAACTAGCAAGCCATAGAACATTTTTTAAAAAGATTTTCTTTATTTATTTGACAAATACAGATCACAAGTAGGCAGAGAGGCAGGCAGAGACAGAGAAGAGGAAGCAGGCTCCCTGCTGAGCAGAGAGCCCGATGTGGGGCTCGATCCCAGGACCCTGGAATCATGACCTGAGCTGAAGGCAGAGGCTTGAACCCACTGAGCCACCCAGATGCCCCAAGCCATAGAACCTTAATTAAATCACCAACCTCCTTTCTATGAGCTTTGATTTCCTTCTTGGTAAGATGCAAGTTTTGGATGATTGGTTCTAAGCTTCCCTTCCAGCTCTGGTAACTAATAACTTTAAAATTATTCTACCTTTTCATTTCTAGAGCCAGGCCCAATTCCATGGGAGTCCTCAAATATCTAATTCTAGAACAAGATGAAGGGGCCTGCTCTTGCTTAGGGATTTACATCTGTCCTCTTCTGGGCAAGCTCCAGGTGAAAGGACCGGTGGACATTTTGGGGGGATACTAGATTAGCGAGAAGGTTTGGTTATATGACATTCAGCTTCAATATCAGTCAGAACACATTTGGTTATGCTGCATAACAAACAACCTCCAAATCTCTATGAGTGGCTCAAAAACAGATTTGTTCCCTGGTCATGTTATATGCCCATTTCTGGTCATCAGGAGGGCTCTTTGCATTGCATGGACTCAGAAACTCAGGCTAATGGAGAACTCATCATCTCAAATACCGCCAGCTGTTATGCCAGAGGAAAAGCGAGCACTAGACGATCTCGAATAAATGATGACATGGTCTAGCTCACAAGTGACTCAGGTCACTGTCATGTCATCTCATTACTGGAATTGGTCACGCAGCCCCACCCAGCTCCGAGAGGACCAGAAAGTGCAATCCCACATGTGCCCAGAAGGTGAAGAGCCAGAAATGTTTGATGCACAGACCTGGGATCACTACCTGCCCCAAGAGTGATCCTGAATTTAACCCATCTCTGTAAGTATAACCTAGGAGAACATGTGGCCACTAAGCCCATACAGAGTGGAGGGAACCCCACGTAGGTATTTGAGCAGTACCAAGCCAGGCTCTGAGGCAAGGGAGATGGGGAGTTGGAATATAAAGCCAATACCTACTCATCTTACTTCAACTTTTTCCACGGATAAAGAATTTCCCACTAAGCATCATTCAGTATTTTTATTTACTGGGCATGATGCTCTCATTTTGGAAAGAGATCAAATGACTTGTGTCTATGCTCCCCATTTTTGCCAAGTTATTCCTTCTTATAGAAAACTATCTTTCCAAGACTGAAAACTGTGGTTATACTGGTTTCCTTCCTATGGACCAACAGCCTCACTGATCATCTATCTCTCTTCGGGCAACCTTAAACAAATATTACCACCATCAGAACCATGCAACAAGCCCTTCCAGAATTCTGCTAACCATCTAGCACATATTCAAGGGGCTGTACTGAGCTGCTTCCTTAGATGTCCTCTCTGAGGAAGGCTCCATTCCAACCAGATCCCTGTAATCTGGACAAATGCATACCTATAGCCTGCCTTGGGCACAGATCTTACTAGTGGCCTCTGCTGAGAGGGGCATAGGAGTGGATATTACAGGCTGGACATCTTCTAGACAACCCTTTGAGGAAATTCCTATTGTTATCCCATTTTACATGAGAAGACAGCGATATGTTGGCAAATTAAGAAACTTGTCTATAGTCATAGAGTTACAAACTTTGTGACTCAGAATTCAGAACCCAGATACAAATATAGGCCTCAACCCTGGTCTATGAACCAGGGTTCCACAGAGAAACAGTAACCAAAAAAAATAGAGATAGACTGATATCATTACAGATAGATCGAGCTATAGATGATACAGATGTAGATAAAGAGATTTATTTCTAAAAATTATTGTGGGGGGGGGGGGTGACAAGTCTGAAATCTGCAGAGCAGGAGAGCAGACCGGAAACTCGCTCAGAAGTTGATGCTACAGGGCACCTGGGTGGCTCGTTATGTTAAGCATCTGCCTTTGGCACAGGTCATGATCCCAGGGTCTTGAGATTGAGTCCCACATCGGGCTCCCTGCTCAGGTGAGAGCCTGCATCTCCCTCTGTTCTCCCTCTGCTTGTGCACTTGTGCTCCATTTCTCTCTTTCTCTGTATTTTGTAAAAAAAAAAATACATAAAATCTTGAGGAGCCTGGGTGGATCAGTGGGTTAAGGCCTCTGCCTTCAGCTCAGGTCATGATCCCAGGGTCCTGGGATCGAGCCCCGCATCGGGCTCTCTGCTCAGTGGGGAGCCTGCTTCCCCCTCTCTCTCTGCCTACTTGTGATCTCTGTCTGTCAAATAAATAATTAAAATCTTAAAAAAAAAAAAAAAACATTGTGTTCACCGTATGTGGTATGCACATGTTCATTTTTTGGACAGTCATATGAAGTTAGTTTTTGATTTCGATTTTGTTTATCCATCTTCTAAGGAGGCCCTATGGCCTTTGCAAGCATATTTTCCAATAATGTCAAGTTCTTAAGATTACTTTCTAAACAACAGGTAATTCTGTACTATGTAATTTTGCCCCTAATGTCTTCATATTTAAGAACACGACTTCTGGGGTGCCTGGGTGGCTCAGTGGATTAAGCCTCTGCCTTCGGCTCAGGTCATAATCTTAGGATCCTGGGATAGAGCCCCAAATTGGCCTCTCTGCTCAGTGGGGAGCCTGCTTCCTTTTCTCTCTCTGCCTATGTCTCTGCCTCCTTGGATCTCTGTCTGTCAAATACATAAATAAAATCTTCAAAAAAAACCCATAAAATCTTAAAAAAAAAAAAAAAAAAGAAGTTGATGCTACAATCTTGACACGGACTTTCTTTTTCCCTGGGAAACCTCAGTTTTTGCTCTTCAGCCCTTCAAACAGTTTGGATCAGGCCCACCCACATGGCAAGGGTCATCTCCTTTACCTAGAGTAAGTGCTAGAGTAAGTACTACAGTCAGCTGACAGGGAGGTGGTGGTGTGTGGTGGTTGTTAACCACATCTACAAAACACCTTCACTGCAACACCTAGTATAGCATTTGGTTACGAAACTGGGTCAAGATGACACGTAAAACAAATCATCACCCCACTCATTTGATTTGTAAGCCACAATTTTAGCCACTGTCCTCCGCTTTGTAGCAATGGTGAGATTTGTTGTTTCTGTATTGGGAAAAAATGCCAAGGATTGGTCTCTTCACACATGTCGGATACTTTATTTTTTTCCTCTTTTATTTATTTTTTTAACTTAAATTCAATTAATTGAATTAATTCAATTAATTGATCAAGGTAAGTTTTAGCATTTATCCGATGATCAATCGGATACTTGCATCCGTCTTCTATCCCTGGCAAACTGCCGCCAAGGGACAGTCCACGTGTCACCTCCTTCTTTGCTGACGCCAGCAATAAGACAGGTTCAAAAAGAGAATCCAGAAATTGAATTACAGTGGGATGTTCTTCCTTTGGCCGTGGCAGTACGTTACTAAAGCTACTACTTGAAGCATTGGACTTTTTCATCTCCCAATCCAGAAGGGCAGTTCCTCCAAGGAAAGGACCCTAATGATTCTTACCTCTCCGTGCCCTGGCATGATGCTTGAGGTTACAAGTGACCAACACGTGTATGCCAAGTCGCTGAAAGGCTGAGCAAAGTCTTTAAAAGTTGCAGGATTCAGGCATAAAGAAATGACAGAATCTCCAAATCAGGGATTTTTATCTTTAGGTCCCTTCCTGCAACCTAACGTGGCTCTTGGATTGGCTTCGGAGGGTCTTCATGAAACCCCAAAACTTTATGTGCCCACTTTGTTAGCACGTGCATGTGTGAGTTGTCAAGAACTTTCTAATTTTATACTTTCTGGGACAGTCCCCGTTTGCTTCAACTGTAGTCCAGTTAATTTTGTAAAAATTGCTTTTAGTATCTCCTTTCTATCTCAAAAAAACTCTGGCTTGCACAAGACATAAAAACCATTGTCCAAAGCTTTCTCTGAATGTCTACCTTTGCAGCCAGGGGAATTCAAGGCCTCTGAAGCAAGAAGAGAGGCTTTCCTGGCCTACTGCTTTATGGAACCCATACCTCTGCTTTGCACAGAGACTTGTATAAATTAGGTCAGAGTTACAGCTGGCTAGCAGGGACCCCACTTAGCGTCTCATCCAAAGCTTCAGACTCTGGCTGCACCCTTGGCCACCCATGGACCATTGATCATAAGTGAAACCAGATCAGCAAAAGAACTAACAACATTTCTGGGAACAACTGAAAATACATGTCCTGTTGACAGGGCATCAGTAAAAACCAATGCAGTAGCACATTCTTTTAAGGGAGGCGACCTCAGGCTTTTCTTGACGGAAACTTACCTTGATAGATGATGAGAAGGCAATTTGCTGCAGTGTGGACCATGGGAGGAGGGTATTGGGCTGCCCCAACTAACTTGGAAATGGTTCAGGGATTAATCCGTTTATAAAGAGTGACATATTGGAGAAACTACTATAATGAGATGCCGTGAGAGTACTTTCAGAATCAAAAACTGGGACTTGTGTGCTAAGAAGCATTCACGGGAGAAAGTTCGGACTGTCTCAGATCCTCAAGGACCTGGAATTTTCAAAATGATATGTAGAAAAATCATTGTGTTATGTATCAATGTATTAATTTTGTCATTCATCCATTCATACTAGGTGAAAGGCACTAAAAGGAAAACATGAAAGAGCAAAAACAAAATTAAAATAGAGTCCCTATCTCTGGATACTGCTGGTGAACTGGTTAGGGAAGGTGAGGCACAGAGGGAGACAGTAACATAAAGAAATACCGAAACACCAAGAGAATTAGTTCTAAAGATCAAACTGGGGGAAGATCAACGGATATTGAATATTCAGGGAAGAGGTTGTGGAATGGAGGGTATCTTTCCATATGAGCACAGTTTGCACAAGCAAAGCAAAAAGGAAAAGATTCACAAGTAGAAAGCACTGTGGAATCCCCACCTCGGCGTGCTTCATATATAAGAGCGCCCCGTTAGCCTTCACAGGTGCTATAGGTGAACACAGGAGCCAGAGAAATGAGAAGGAGAGACGTTTTCCCCATCGTCAGTGCAAGCTAAACCCAATCACCCTCTGCCCAGGGCAGAGAAATTGGGCTCGTCAGTGCAAGCTAAACCCAATCACCCTCTGCCCAGGGCAGAGAAATTGGGCTCGTTGTCTCTCTGTGTTTCCCAAGTCTCTCGGTAGTTCATCCGTCAAGATCCTAAACTCCTCCAACAGGTCTTGGGCCATGTGATTCATGTCATTACTGATTCACCCAGGGATGACGTCTATCATTTCTATTCTCCTGTGGTATTTAGGCCCATAACAACACACTTGAAAGGCTTTCTTCTTCAGAGCTTAGAAGAGAGTGATACATTCCACCAGTGAAGGTTCAAGTGCAGAATAAATGTCTTTGTTGATTGCTGGGATCTGTCATTTCAAGCAGGAGGCTACTTCAAGTCTTATTGTTCAGGGGTTTGGATTTATTTTGCCCTTCTGCATGTAAAAGACTTTATATCTTCTACAACATAAAGGCACAATGCCAGGAAATATCGGATACTTCAGCAGCTGGCATCCACAGTAAGAGAATCTGGTCCATTCTACTGGTTCCTTGATTACATCTTTCTGGAGATTTTTAGGTCAAGGCTGTTGACCCTAATGATAGTGATTTATTGGGAGATCTTGAAACCTTCTTATCTGATGTTTTTCGGTTGTCATGCACTAGAAAGTGACATTTGCCATCAAAAGTATTCTTTATAAGGAAAATATTGAACCAACCAATTTTGTGGTATAAAGCAAACGAATTCAACTTCAAGAATTGAAACAATAAGGCTACAAATTTTCATGGGAAAGTCAGGTGGTTGCCTTTGAAGAGTATTGGAAATCAAATGAGATTCTGGAAAATCACATCAAGATATACTTAGGGTTTTTACAAAAAAACAATATTCTGCAAATTTTAGATCAGTGAATCTGAGATTTTTCACTGAAAAAATTGTAGAAAAGTAAACACAGGGATGAGGGGAAATCTTGTGGACACAAGAAAGAGAAGATAAGATCACGGCAAATCAGTCAGGGTTCACTAAGAACACCCAAGAGAGTTCACTTCCTTTTCATAAGATTAACCAGCCTAAAGAATATTTTCAACAGTAATACCTCAATTTTTTTAAAGGCTTGATGAAGGGTTATGGTATTGATAGAGAAATGTAAGTTCAGTAATAATATAGTTCTAGGTGCGGGCGCCTGGGTGGCTCAGTGGCTTAAGCCACTGCCTTCGGCTCAGGTCATGATCTCAGGGTCCTGGGATCGAATCCCACATCGGGCTCTCTGCTTCCCTTCCTCTCTCTCTGCCTACTTGTGATCTCTCTCTGTCAAATAAATAAATAAAATCTTTAAATATATATATATACATACATATATAGTTCTAGGTGAATCAAACTTAGTCAACAACTTTATGTAAGAATCTTTGCTTCCCGTGGGTGGGCCATCATTGGATATGGGTGAGGCGAGAGGCTTCTGCCTCATAGTTCTTCCAGACTCAATATTATTGTCCATGAAGAGGATTCTTGGTTCAGCTCCTTTCCAGATTGTCTCTGCTACACCATTCATAGGAGCTCTCACCGCAAGAGATAAACTTGACAGAGAAATGTCTCCATAAGAGGGACGCCTGGCTGTCTCCATCAATAGAGCCTTGCCACTCTTCATCTCAGGGTCACTGAAGTTGGGCACCAATGCTGAATATATAGAGTTTATTTTAAAAAAATAAATGAAACAAATAAATACGATTTTTTTTAAAGATTTTATTTATTTATTTGACAGAGAGAGATCACAAGTAGGCAGAGAGGCAGGCAGAGAGAGAGGAGGAGGAAGCAGGCTCCCTGCTGAGCAGAGAGCCCGATGCGGGACTCAATCCCAGGACCCTGAGATCATGACCTGAGCCGAAGGCAGAGGCACAACCCAGTGAGCCACCCAGGCACCCAAATAAATAAGAATTTTTAAAAAGTTGGGGCACCTGAGTGACTCAGTCGGTTAAGCATCTGCTTTCAGCTCAGGTCATGATCTCAAGGTCCTAGGATCAAGCCCTGAATGGGGCTTCCTGCTTAGTGGGGAAGACTTTCCCTCTCCCTCTGCAGCTTCCCCTGCTTGTACTCTCTGTCAAATGAATAAATAAAATCTTTAAAGAAGAAAGAAAGAAAGGAAGGGAGGGAGAAAGAAAGAAAAGAATTTTTGAAAAGTCTCTGTTGTTTTAAGCCAAGAACCTAGGACATTGGTAACTCTAACTCTGTGATGGGACAGAAGCATATTACATTGCTGTCATGAAATGCCAATTAATATAAAAGCATGCTTGTTTTAACAATATATTATGTATTTCAGAGATGCCTGTAGCTTCTCCTTCATGTACCTGTCATTCTTATGCTGCCTATATGACTCCCCGTTTTCACCCCACAGCACTGCTCACTGTCTTCAGCTCCTCATCCCCAACTTATCTTTAAAGTGTCAGGCAAGGCATGAACACTCACACCAAAGATCTCTGTTACTTCTCATAACAACTGTCATTTTGCCGATGATGAATCTGAAACACAGAGAGGTTCTAGGCCAAGAGCACTCCACAGAGTAACCAGGCCAAGTCACCAGCTGGTAACAGAAATTCAAATCCAAGGATCTGATTCCAAAGTGAATGCTTTTAAGCAATCCCCATTCTCTATTGTTGCCTTCCTCCTCAAATCAAATCTCTCCCCCGTTAACTGAATGGCAGAATCGTGGCCCTCTCGGAGCAGCCCTCCTGACCATGGAGACTCCCAAGAGACACCAGAGACAGAAGGCCAGCTCATCCACGATGGCTCTGCTTCACTGTCACCAATGCCAGAAGTTGACTCAGGGCCTGGAAGCGCCAGTCTCAGCTTACCCTGATTTCGCTGAACTTGCCCTGTAAAGAGATGTGTTCCAGGCATTCCAGCCTTGAATGATATAACCTTTTTTTTTTCTTTTAAGATTTTATTTTTGGGGTGCCTGTGTGGCTCAGTCGTTAAGCATCTGCCTTCTGTTCAGGTCATGATCCCGGGATCCTGGGATCCAGACCCACATCCGGCTCCCTACTAGGCAGGAAGCCTGCTTCTCCCTCCCGCAACCCCCTGCTTGTGTTCTTTCTCTCTCTCTCCCTTGCTGTGTCTCTCTCTGTCAAATAAATAAATAAAATATTTAAAAAACATATATTTTATCTTTATGTGGGGTTCCTGGGTGGCTCAGTCGGTTGGGTGTCTAACTCTTAATTTCAGTTTAGGCCCCCCTCTCAGGGTCACAAGATCAAGCCCCGCATCAGGCTCCACGCTCAGTGCAGAGTCTGCCTGACATTCTCTCTCTCCCTCTGCCCTCCCCTCCAGATTGCACATGTGCTATCTCTCTCTTTCTCTCAAATAAGTAAATAAAATCTTTAAAAGCATAAAATAAAGTATTGCCATCAGAAGTGTTAACATTGATTGCCTCTAGACAGAAAAACCCAAAGAGGAGAAGATAGTAGGTTAGTTTCCTAGAGGAACCATAGTAAAGAACCACAAACTGGATGAGTTAACACAGTGGAAATGTATTCTCTTACAGTACTGGGGACTTTGAGTCCACACCAAGGTGTCAGCAGGGCCTTGCTTCCCTCTAAAACTCCATGTAGAGTTGTCCATGTAGATCCTTCCTCGCTTCTCTCTAACTTCTAGTGGTGACTGACAGTGCTGAGTGCTCCTTGGCTTGCAGCTAAGTTACTCCAGTCTCTGCCTGCCGCCATGTGACCTTCTCCCTCTGTGACTGTGTCCGAATTTCCCTGCTCCTAGAAGGACACCAATCATACTGCATTAAGGACTCACCCTAACCCTGGATGACCTCAACTTCACCAATCACACCCACAATGACTCCGTTTCCAAATCAGGTCACATTCTGAGGTCCTGGGGTAAGGATTTCCACATATCTTTTGGGGACACACTGTACAACCCATAACAGATGGGATGGGGAGAAATTTCCACAGTGTCTCTTTTCACACTATCTTGCTTTTTCATGCCAAGTGCAAAAGGGAAACGTAAACCCTTTGAAAACGTAAGACAACCTGAATCACAAACAAACCAGGGACCTGTTGGAAAAGAGCGCTCTCGGTGGCAGACTGCATTCTGAAACCTTCACTGTGTGTGCGTTCTACCAACACTTGTGCTTGCTAGGGACAGGGCTGATTTTAGGGGGTTTTCCCCCCAGTATCCTAAAAGAAAAGTAAAAATACATGCTAGGGAAGTGTATGCATGTTTACAGAAGCCGCCAGACGCCCTGATCTTTTCATTAACTTGGAGCGGTCATAGTGGGACACAACTGGCCCAGAGTCACTTTAGTATAAGTGGCCCAAAGCATCCTTCATTTTTGGTTTATGTTTCTCTCCTGTAAATACCAGGAAGAAGCAAATATGTATCACCCAAGATCTCCCTTTCCCAGCATTTATTAATTACCCAATAAAATCGGATGGCTTTATCATTAATTCAGATGGCACCCATCCACCCTAGAAAGCCATAGGAAATTTCGGCCGCAAAAAGGCCATGGGCCACGCAGCCGCTGATTTTTCAACTAGAATATCCTGGAGGAGTTCGTTTGTCAAAATGAAAGAGCAGTTAACTTGTTTGCTGGCAACAACTCAGAGTTGTAGGGGGTTTTAGGGAGATGAAAAGGCTAACTAGGAGATCTCTCTGCTCACAGAAAACCCAACCTGGAAGCCTGGCACAGTCCTTCACTTACAAAAGAAGTCAACACGGGAAATGGGGAGGCGGGAATGTCTTTAAAAAGACCTTCCTTTAAATTGAAAAATCAGAGCCAATTTTCACAGGCAAAAAAAAAAAAAAAAATCCAATGGGGTTGTATGTTTTCAGGAACTCATCTTCCCTCCAAGTATACCCATTTCCAAATCGCATTTAATTATTGCCCTTTGTTTAACATTTTTCACACCCAAAGAGCTAAACCATACTATGTATCTTATAAGATGACCTAACGTTCTGCGGTTGCTATTGTGACTAATGCATGCAAGGCTCAGCCAATCACTGGAGAGAACACAGACCTAAATAAATCATAGGCCCTGCCCTTGGTGTACTTGTCATCCGGTGAAGAAATAAACAGCCTGCCCAACACAAAGTAGCCTGCGAGTTTCCCTCATGCTTTATTAAACAGGTCCTCCTTGTACCTGAAGCATGCCCCGAGTTACATTTATTAACTTTATTACAGAGATCTAGGATGTTCAGCAAATAATGACGATAATCATAGGTTCGCAGCAAGTGGGTTTAAATAGAATTAAAACAGGGTTAAAGAAAGTTACAAAAATTATGCTCTAAGAAGCCAGGAGAAGAGATGATTGCTTCTAAATAGGGGAATTAGAGATGCCTTATAAGATGTATTTGTAAGCTGGGATCTAAAGGATAAGTTTTTTGGGGTTTGTGTGTGTGTGTGTGTGTGTGTGTGTGTTTTGTTTTTTTTTGTTTGTTTGGTTGGTTGGTTTTTTTGCTTTTTTTGAGTGGGAGCAATGGCATTCTAGGCTGAGCAAAGGCTAGGAGGCGTCCTATAAGTAACTGGCATATTCCAGGCCAGGCAAGTGTGGAGCCCCAAAGCCTTGGGGTACTGGGAAGCATTTCACAAACAAACATCTGGAAAAATAAGTATGGTTTGGATCAAGGAAGACCTTACCTGCCAGGCTAAGAGTCTGAGAAGTTAATCTTTACTATGTTGTGGAGAGGAGATTGATAGAATTAGAACTAGGCTCTGGAATACAATTCTAGGCTACATAAAATGCTCCACATTCATCCAATGTGGCAGATGAACTGGGGTGAGGAGTAGCTGTCTACGAAGGTCTTAGAGGGAAAGTCTGGCTGCTGTCTCATTTCAGCCTAATGGTGAAGTCACCTTATATTTCCAGAGCACTCTGCAGTTTTATCATACCCGTTATTCTACCTAATTCCTACAGAATATATATATTATTATGCCCATTTTACAGATGAGGAAATGAAAGCTCACCCATATTAACTGGTTTGTCCACAGCTAAAAGCCATCGGTCCTCTGCCTCCAAATCCACTCTCCACTAAACCACTGCCAAGTCCAAAGTCACCCACCTTTATTTGACAACAAGGGTTACTGACTCAAAGATACCTAGTGTTATAGACAAAAAGATGGAAATATTTGGGAATTTAAAGAAAAGTTTCCTTTGAACAAAGTTGCCTCTTTGGTCATCCTTATGTGTGAATACACACACACACACACACAGACACACGCGCGCGCGCAAAACTTTAACACCGAGATTTAAAGTGAAGCAAATGTTAGCAGTCAACTTTTAAAACTTTTGAAAATGGTGTCATTAAAGGAATAACAACCATAATAACAAGGCTACAATAAAACAGTCAATACTAATATGGTGTGAATGAGAAGAATTGTGCGTTGCATTCCCTAGGAATGTGGGTCAACCTTCTCATGACTCCCCATCAGCCTTGTCTGAAGCGTTAACAAATGCCTTTTGTGTCCCTGTCTGTATGACTGTGGTATGAGACTGGGCAAGCAACCTCTTCACACAAGAAGGGCTTATATGTAAAGGTTTATATCTACAGTAGCCCCTTCTGACCCAGATGGATTGAAATGCTATTCAAGAAGCACTGTGTGGTCCCACCCCCTCCCCACTCAGCCCTGTTTTGGGAAGCCAGGGAGACTTGCCCTGCTCCATCCTTTGTTGGAAACCAGTCCTAAGCTGGGTTTTCTGCTCATACCCCCTAATGTATTCAATGACTACCCAGGGTGTCTCTGTGGGTGGTAGGGTTTTTTTTTTATTTTTTAAACTTGGTGGACTGGGGGGGGGGTGGCGCGGATAGGAAGTTCCATTATCCTTTTTCAATGAAGTCATTTCAGGTAAAGCGATTTTTGTGACCATTTTCATCTCCCTTTCCCCTCTGAGGCCATGGGCTTTTTGTTTTTTGGTTTTGTCCCCCCTTCTTCTTTGCTCAAGCTGCTCAGTAATTAGCATTTCTGCTTTCTTGGTTGTTAGAGTCCGACTATTAGTACATTTTCCAACTTATGTTCTACTACTTAAATGTCTTTGTTTGGTGAAAAAGGGTGGCTCAGTCGTTAAGCATCTGCCTTCGGCTCAGGTCATCATCCTGGGGTCCTGGGATAGAGCCTCGCATCAGGCTCCCTACTCAGAGGGAAACCTGCTTCTCCTTCTCCCACTCCCCCTGCTTGTGTTTCCTCTCTCACTGACTCTCTCTGTATGGAATAAATAAATAAAATCTTTAAAAAAAAAGTCCTTTCGAAGCTGTCTCCAAAAATCTCAGATATTAGGCTCAGCGATTTCTTAAGTTAAGCTTTGGGCAAGATACAGAAGTGGTAATTACAGTTATAGCCCAAAGAATAAAAACCGCAAACCAAAAGAATAAAATACTTACAACCTCGTGAAGGGATTTTATTGCTTTCTCTGTGTATTAAAATTTGATATCTTAAGCTCCACGTGAGTGGAAGGAAACATATTTGCAAATACAACCATCATCTATTTGTGATTAATGATACGGAATATCATTTGTCCAAAACCTCTCCTTTCTGCAGGTGTCAACATTTGACCTAAGGTTTGTTTTGCAACAGGGAAACTAAGGTTAAAAGTTGGTTTCCCGGGAGCCTGGGTGGCTCAGTGGGTTAAGCCGCTGCCTTCGGCTCAGGTCATGATCTCAGGGTCCTGGGATCGAGTCCCGCATCGGGCTCTCTGCTCAGCGGGGAGC
This sequence comes from Mustela putorius furo, assembly GCF_011764305.1. Taxonomy (NCBI): domain Eukaryota; kingdom Metazoa; phylum Chordata; class Mammalia; order Carnivora; family Mustelidae; genus Mustela; species Mustela putorius. The sequence goes on from NW_025422022.1 coordinate 7,743,122, forward strand.
GTGCTTCCCCCTCTCTCTCTCTGCCTGCCTCTCTGCCTACTTGTGATCTCTCTCTGTCAAATAAATAAATAAAATCTTAAAAAAAAAAAAAAAAAAAACTATTGACAAGAGCATCAAACCTACCGGATCAACAGTAGGCAAAACATCTTAAAAAAAAAAACAAAAAAAAAAAACGTTGGTTTCCCGGACACCTGAGTGGCTCAGCCGGTTAAGTGGCCAACTCTTGATTTCAGCTCAGGGTCATGAGATCAAGCCCCAGGTCCGTCTCCGTGCTCAATAGGGAGTCTGCTTGAGAGTCTCTCTCCCTTTCCCTGTTTGTGTGTTCTCCCTCTCTCTAAAATAAACAAATAAATCTTTAAAAAAAATAAAAAGTTGGTTTTCCATGCTTCTCCAGAGGGTAACTAATTTCTGAGGGAACTAGAGGAATTTTGAGAATTCACTTTCCTATGTTGTGAGAGTGAAGGAGGGGGTCTCTCTGTACCAAACCACAAAACAGAAGAATTTTAGTTGGTGAAATAATGACAAATGTTTGGAGAAATCGGCCAAATTGATCCCTGCTTTGAAACGACCCAAGCAAGGCAGTCACAAAAGCCATCCTGGTCATTTTACGCAGACAAGCCTGAGTTATTGAGGCAAATTCATGGACTTGGCTCTGTGGTTATCACTAGCTTGTTTTTTAAATTATTATTATTACTATCGCAACCTCTAAGGAGAAAAAAAATAATTTAAAGTCTATCTAACAAGAAAAACTAAATACAGAGGAATGAGATACTGTCAAATAGGGTTGAGTATGATGGGTCAGAAACCGTCGTAGTGTCTAAGATATTTTTGTCCCCCAAGAACCAATTTCTCCCCCTTTGAGGGCAGTTATCACCCCAAGTGAGAAGGCATGTTTTTACCTAATTCTATATACCACAATGCTTCACTGGCCAGTCTCACGCTATGTGTCAATCCCTGTTAGAACTCACTCCTCTGTCTGTAATTATATTTTTTACGCACCTCCCTCCCCACCTGCCTGGAAGCATCTTAGTGGAATTTTTGAAATACCAGCAAACAGCTCAAAAGTGTTGAATTAGTGAACAAACACGTGAATATATGAATTATAAACACTGACTACTACAACAATTAAGAGGCCAGTATGTCCTTAATAGCCGTGCCTCTTTATTCCTTGACGAGCTGACCCAAGTTTCAAACATTAAAGACCTCTCCAGGCATTGCCCCAGACAAGCACAGAGGGCGAAAAAGCACTCAGGGCTTTTTTTCTCAAACACCCACAAGGTCTTGCCCACTTTTTCGAGGATGACAGGCGCAAGGGGCGGTGACAGAGTTTTTGAGGGTTGTTTGATGTCTTTGTGGCCACTTCTCTACCAGACACAATAAGGTGTGGGAAGTGGTAATTATGTTGTCTCCAAGCCACATTGCAAATGTACTCACCAAAATGAGAACTTGGCCTTTCTCCCTGATGTGCCTGGCTTCGCTACGAGGAGTGATGGCCAACAGCATAGCCGATGGCCTGGGCAAAGCGGAACAGAGCACCCTGCACTTAGGAGGGAGGGGACCCTAAGGATACCGTGCAGGGCGGCCAGCGGTTCTCAGACGCCCACTCCCACCAAACCCTGAGATGCCACCAGATGTAGGGAGGCCACTCAGGAAGAGTCCAGTCATTGCCAGTCATGTTTCTTCCTTTCAATGGGCACTGTCTGTCCTCCTCGGTTCCCTCCAGCTCCATCATCACCCGTGTCCCCAGGCAACTGCTCAACCAGAGTTCAGTCTGTTTCAGGGATTGCTGGTGAAGAGTAGGTTGATGGAGGTACTAGCGATTATAACAGTAATAATAATGGGGTGCCTGGATGACTCAGTCTGTTGAGCTTCCAACTCTTGAGATCAGCTCAGGTCATAATCTCACAGCCCTGAGATCAAGCCCTGGGTTAGGTTCCATGCTGGGTGTGGAGACTGCTTAAGATTCTCTTTCCCCCTCTCCCCTTGCTCCTCCCACCCACCATCTCTTTCTCTCCCTCTCTCTCTCTCTCTCTCAAAAAATAAGAAGAAGAACAACAACGAAAGTACCAGGATGCCTGGCTGGCTCAGTCAGCTGAGGATGAGACTCTGGATCTCAGAGCTGTAAGTTCGAACCCCACGATGGATTTAGAGATTACTTAAAAATAAACTCTTTAAAATAAAATAATAAAAGCAGAAGTATCATATATTCATGTAATATTTCAATATTTACAAATGTTTCTATCTGTACCACACTGTCTATAATATAAACTAGACCGATACTAACTACATTTTATAGATAAGAAAGCTGAGGACAAATGGCTTGCCCTTGATCACAGTGGCTAAAAGTCTCGTAGCAGATGCACTCGCCCTTCTAGTGTCCTAAGTTCCAGATCACAAATTGCCAGTTACTCACAGGTGACCTGAGATAGGTTACTTACCCCCTTCCCTTCAGCCTTGGTTCCCTCCTTTAAAAATAAAGATACTAACAACAGGATCACTCTGAAAGGGCTGTTGAGAGTTTAAGCGAGGTAAAGCCTATAAGGCACTGTGTACAGTAACTGTCAAAAGACACAGGCTAAAAAAAAAAAAAAGATAGTTATTAGTATTAGTATTTGTATTTAGAGGATATGAAATATTAAGCCATGTACACAAAGCTAAAATGACTTGATTTCAGCAACTCTTGAAGGGAACAGGAAAATATTCAAATTGTCCTACATATTTACAAAAAATAAATCTGTTTTTTCTCTTTCAGAAATAAAGCCTTAAGACAAAATGACCCCATTAAAGAAATGTAAAACATCCTCCTTCAAAACATATTCTTTAAAAATGTGATACACACACATACACACATATGCATAATAGAATATTATTCAGCCTTAAAAAACAAGGAAATCTTGCCACTTGTAACAATGTGGGTGAACCTGGAGGACATTACGCTAAGTGAAATAAGCCAGACACAGAAAGACAAATATTGCATGAGTCCACTTATAGGTGGGAGCTAAAACAGTCCAACTCATAGAAGCTGACTAAAACGGTGTTTGCCAAGGGCTGGGGGTAGAGGGAGATGATGAGATCTTAGTGATAGGATACAAAGTTTCAGTCACACAAGATCAATGAATCTAATGTACAGTGCGGTGACTACGGTTGTAGGTTGTAACATTGCTGTATCACATACTTGAAATTTGCTACCTTTTAAGAATTGTCACCAACAAAAGTGAGGTGATGGATATGTTAGTTAGCTGGAGGGTGGTGATCATTTCATTTCACAATTTATACATATATCAAAGGACCAAGTTGTATTCCTATTTGCCCAATTCTTTATCAGTGAGGCTGGAAGAAAACAAAAGCATATGCTTTATATCATGACTTTCACCAGTAGACCTTAAATGTCTTCTCCTAAGCTCCATTTAGTAAAGAGGGATTTGGAAGGTAAAAATTAAAGCTTTTCCCCAAAGTTAGATAAGAAGCCATTTGCCCAGCCATGTAAAACAATACATCTACCAAAACATCCCAAATCAAAATGTCAACTTCATGAGGGGAAGGATTTTTGCCTATTATAGTTGCTTGCTATACCCCTAGTGCCAAGAACTGTTCTTGTACATAATAAGTTATGAAAAATAGGGCGCCTGGGTGGCACAGTCGGTTAAGCGTTTGCCTTTGGGTCAGGTCATGATCCCAGGATCCCTGGGCTCCCTGCTCAGTGGGGAGCCTGCTTCTCCCTCTCCCACTCCCTCTGCTTGTGTTCCCTCTCTCACTCTGTCTCTGTCAAATGAATAAATAAAACCTTTAACAGATTCATATATATATATATATATTATATATATATAATCTTCATATATATATATATATATATATATATATATATATATATAATAGATTGCTCCAGCATCTTGGTCCATCTTCAGATGCTATCAGGTAGATAGTCCATTTCACTTTTTGTTATTGGTCCATTTAATCATTTACTTATGCAACACACAGCTATTAATCCCCTACGGTGTGCCAAAGGCGGGCTGGAGACTGAGGATAGAAGTACCAGAATAAGGTCTGCTCTGAGAGCTTACAGTCCGATGGCAGAGAGGAAGAAGGTGTAATGACTGTCCTGCAGGTTGTAAAAGACAATGAACTCGCCTTGCGGTCTTCCCTCTTCTCCCAGGCATTTCCATGGGGAGGCTTTTCTTGCCTGCATTTGGAGGACGTTTGAGTCACTAACTAGCATTCGGTTGCAACAGAAGAGAAAGAGAAGAGCCTTTCATTTTTATGCTCACTTTGACCCCCCAGCCCCTGCGCCTCGACGTCTTGGGTTGCGGCGCTGCGGCGGCGGCATGGCACGGGTTCCCGTCCAGTGAAACACGGCGGCCAGCCCAGATGGGATGTAATGGTGCGGCGCTGGACGAGAGCTCCAACCACATTAGCCATAGGCCGCATTGTTGCTGCCGCTGCTGTTATTTTAATTATGATTGTACGTTAACTACCACCTTCCTTCCTCTGCCTTCCTTCAGCTGCAATGATGTATGGTACTTTTTGGTAACTGGATTTCATTAACATTTATGAACTCTCATAAAGTAGTAGAAAAAGCAATTTGTGTGGAAGAATTTTCCACCTCATTAAACAGTGTTCTTTTGGGGGTCAAGCTGATATTTTTTGTTGTTGTTGTTGGATTTTTTTTATAGGTCCTTTGTCCTTCCCCGAGCCCTGGGGGATGAAAGGAGAGCCCTCCACTGCCGGCGGGGCCCGTGAGCCCTGCAGAGGGCGCTAGACCGAGCGCGGGCTCCTCGCTCGCCTCCGCCGGCCTTTAGCGGCCGCCTTTGCAGACCAGTCCCCGGTGCCCACTCTGGGTCGCTACGCCCTTCTCCCTCCTGGGCCACGTCTGACTCCTTTCCCGCCTGCGGATGATGTCGCCTGGCTAAGGGGAGTGGGGATGGGGGTGGTCCCCTGTCCTGAATGCAACTCACATCTGGGGCCTAAGAGTGCTGCGGGGCTTTGTCCGCAGCCCACTGTGCTAGGCAGGCGTGGCTTGTCCTCAGCTCGGCTCTGGCTCTACGACACCAGCCTTGCCAAAGGCGCACTGGCGTCCTCCACCCAAACCCCCTTGCCTTTGGGGCGAGCTCCAACCCCACAAGAAAGAGTCTTTTAAAAAAGCCCTTCCCGACGTTTCAAGTTTAGTTGCATCGTCTAGCCACCGGCTCCTGACCCAAACAGATTGTGTTTCTTTTCACACCCGGACTGCAAGCGGAGCCGGCCTCGGTGGGCAGGGGCTGGAGCCAGGCAGTTCTCGGCCGATGCGGGCGACGCCTGCACTCCCCAGTCAACCCCCACGCCCCTCACCACCAATGCGGCACCCACCCTCTGGGCCTGGGCCCGGGACCAACCAGAGGACGTGCTGGAGCCACTGAAGAGGGCAAAGGAAAGCAATGCCCGAAAGAAACTCTCCAGCGGCGGATCCAAGGGAGCTGGGCAATATGGCAGCGATTGCAAGGGGCTTTGGTTAGGGACGCGCTCTGTCCCCAGTTGAGCTTTGTGACCTGCCTCTGGGTGCGGGGCGGTGGGGGGAGAAGTGAAAAGGGCAGGGTGGCCCTAACATTCGGGCAAATAAAGCAGAACCCCGAAGACGCCGTGGCCTGAGTGCGCTGCAAAGTAACCAAGGACCCAGGTGACAGGTGCTGGGGGGAAATTAACATCTAAGAACCTCCTTTCTCTCGAATGTGAAAATGTAAAAACAATAGTCCAAACTCAACGATCTGTGTGTCCACCGAGATTAAAAAACCAAACTCAGCTCTCCAAGAAACCGCTTATTGGGCGCCTGTGGCATGGTTTCCTGCGGGACAGCTCCCAACCCAGATCTTATGACCTCTAAGACCTTTCAGCAGGTGACTGGGGCGGGGGCAGGAGCGCGTCTGCTCTTCAGCCTCTGGACAGGCTCTTCGCATCAGCCGGTTTGGTGTGGACGCGGTCCCTGGGCTTTTCCGATTTGCTGAGTCAGCCCCCGGCGCCGCGGGCTTTGCTGTTTCCAACCCAGGCGACTGTGCTTCGCTGACTGGTGTGTCGACTTGGTGGTGTAATTATTGTTTTGTTTTCTAATATGTAATTACTCTTTGTCGTCGCTATTATGAATCCGCCGAGCCTGACTTGAGCAGCAAGATGGATTCAAGCTTGGGGTGAGGACTCGATGCGTGGGAAATACTAACTTCTCCCCACGCAGTGGGCCCACGCATCTCTCCGCCGCCCCCTCCAGCCCAGCAGGAAAGGGTGCGCCCCCTGGGGTTCCCTGGCTGGCTAGGGGCCCTTAAGCCCGAACTCCACAGGCTGGGGCTCCACTCTCTGTTAGCAGGAATTGCTGGGACTTTTTTCTTTTTCCTCTACTACATATTTATAAAGAGGGAGGGAGGAAAGATTGAGAAAGACGGGCCAGAGGCTGGAGGACAAGGGGGAAGAAGAGGCAGAGAGATTGATTCAGGGAGTTAAGAGACAAAGAAGGAAAGGCACAGAAAAAGGGAGATGAGAAGAAAGAAGCAGAGAAGTTCGCTTACTTTAAAAATGTTTCCTTCCAAGATTTAAAACGAGATACTGGAAAGTTCCCACCATTGCCCACTGTTTTACCACGCCCTGCATTACTAATCCCCACCCCCCCCCCACACACACACCCCCACCGCACACACCAAGTGGCCGCTGGGTCCCAACACTCGGGCACCCCCAACCGTGTCTCCCGCTCGGAGCCAGGCCAGCAGGGTCCGGTCCCCCACCCCCACCCCCACCCGACGGGGCGACTTTCCGGAGGCCTTGAAAGTGCCAGAACAAAGAACCGACGCCGGGAGCGCCTCCAGCTTGGTCCGAGCTCAGTGGGCTCCGCCCTTACAGTCGGATCTCAGGGCTGAGCTGGGCCGCAAAGGTCCCCAACCGCTTCGCGGGCGGAAGTTCACGGCTGGGCTGGGCGCCGCCCGGGCCCTGCCCGCCTGCCTGCAGGGCTGGCGGAGCGGAGTGGTCAGCCCTGCAGAGCCTTTTTCCCAGGCCGGGAAGTGAGGGCTCTGGCCCAGGAAAGCGATCCATTTTCTCTAACCATTTGCCCAAGAGCTGTCAGGTTAGCGCTGCCTCCTCGGCCACCCAGAGAAGAATGTGTTAAAAAATTCTTGGCACGGGAGTCTCCCCAGACCCAAATATACCACACCGTGGCATTCGCGGCGCTGACCGCGGGTCCCTAACCTCGGCCACCTTCTCCCGTTGAAATATGCACATCGCTCTTCAATAATTTAGACACCTGGGAGACTGGACAAGTATAATTTTTTTTCTAAACACACGAGCATCCGGGTAGCCATCAATCATGCTTTTGTTTTATGTGAGATGGGCTTTGGGTTAGCTGCCTGGCTCCATCCTATTTGCATGCGGCTACTTAATGGGCATTTATGTTAGCTTTGAAGATCTGCTTAAAAATCTAAACCCAGAAAAGGGAGGATGGGGCGCCCCCACCCCTTGTGGTTCGGGTGAATTTGCCTCTGGGGCCCCTTCCTTTCAGGAGACGGGCCCTGCGGGTCTCGATTACAGATGAATTTTGATTCCGAGGTGGGACACGTAATGGAACGGAAAAGATACGTCCTTTCCCCCTAAATCTCAGGGTTCTTTCTAGCAAACAATGCTCCAGTCAGTATTTGTGTATGAGACAAGTAATTGTGCTCCAAATGCTTAAATAAATCATTGATGGGTGAAATTACACATGCTCACTTAAAGTGTAATGTGATTAAGAGATTATGAGATTGAAGCTAATATCTTGTCTCCCAGCTCCTGGCCCCAAATCTTGACACCAGAAATTTATCAACTACAACTGTCCTGAAATTTATAGATACAATAGGTGTCTATGGACAGCGAGTCAAAAACAACCTCTAAAAATATATAAAAATATGGACGCGTGCATCCATATCACATTGGTCGTGGTTTTCTTGTATAGAAGGGCGTCAGAAGGAAAGAGGAAAAAAAAAAAAAAGACTGAGAGGATACGGAGAGGGTGTTTGCTTGTTTTATGTCTCATTTTTAAAAAGTAAATGGCTGGTGGGGGCGGGGGGGCGGAGAGGGGCGGGGGGACCGTGGCGGGCGCTACGTCTGCGAGCTGATTACTCCCTGTCTGAAAGCGGCTCCATTTCCCGCACGGTGGGTAAGTCCTTTATCGGGGGAAGCCCCGGCCTCGCCCGCAGCCATCCTTCGCCTCGAGGCGCGCGCTGGGCCGGGGCGCGGGAGCCGCTCGGCGACTCCGTAATGACCCGAGTTCGCCGCAGCTGCGCCCTGACCCTTTGTGATGGCGCAGATAGCGCTCGGATGAAATTATGTCCTTCTCCGGGTGTGAAATTACCATGTTTATTAATTGAGCCAGACATTAGCTTTACCTTTTCTTTTTAAGCCGTGAAAATTTGTGATTCAGGGCAAATGATTCTCCGACAGACGCTGCGCTCCGCGCCCGACCCCTCCCGGCCCGCCACCCCTCCCTTCCCCGCGCTCCCCTCCCCCCCGCCCCACGTCCCGGCCAGTTCGCGAGAGCTTTCTAGGTTTCCAAGCTGGAGAGCCCAAGGAGAAAAAGCGAGCGGGCCTGAGTATGAGAGCGCGCGTGTGCGTCAGTGCGCACGCGGGATTTTTTTTCCACCTCGGGAAGTGTTCTCAAACAATAATAATAACCCCCGACTTGGAATTACAGCATTTCCCCCAGAATTCTTGATCAGTAAAACCCAAATCGTTTTCAAGACAAAGAGGCATCAATCAGCGACAAAGACAGATTTAACGTATTAAATCTTTATTAAAGTGAAGTCATTCTTATTGAAATGATGTATTGGGTGTTCAAAAAGATTGGACTTTTTTTTTTTTTTTTTTTTTAACAATGCTTACGATGGAGTTGGTGGCGGAGAGCAAGAGCTGTGTCTTGCCCTTATTGTTCTGGGCTGAGGTTGGGTTCCCGGGGCTCTGCCCAAGCTCTCGCGCCCCAGGGAACCCTGCCTTGGACTACGGAGAGAGGTTGATGCCCTTCCTTCTGCCTGGCCCCACTCTGGTATCCCGCAGAGCGAGTGCCGCCAGTCCCCTCAACTGCCTACCTTTGTCGCCGCATTAGGGAAACTGGGGTACAACAGACACGGATGCCCATAAGTTCGAGAAGTTAGCGACCCCGGAGGACCTAGAGAGTAACGTCCTAGGATGTCCCTTGGTTTTCTGAGAACAAGCCTGCCTCAGTTCTCTTGATAGCCTCAAGAAGGTCCTTGCGCCCCAAGTCTGAAGGGGAAGGGAAGCTTGTGTTTTCTCCCAACGCATTCTCAGGGGGTCTCCATGTCCTTCCTTCCTCTGGGCCAGGGCCAGGACTCAGGTAGTTGACCTCTTTGCCCTCTAGGAAAGACTCTCCATTTAACTGGCCCTTCAGACCTGGAGTCCTGTCAGCGGTGGGGGAAACCAGGGCCAGAGCATGTTCAGAGAAGAGTCCTCTCTCCCCCAGGGACAGCTGCCCGGAGTTTTGGGCATTGCCTGTTAAATGGCTCAAATTCTTATCTCCCTAGGAGAGGTGGAAGAGGGAGGGGGATCTAAAACCCTAGGCTGCTCCTCAGAATGGCAGCCACAATTTTAACAAGATGTATTTGCGTCTCCACCTTCAGACAACACAGACATCCACCCCACTGAAAATGAACTATTGGAATCAATTTCCTTGGAATACTCCACTTTTTTTTCTATCATATTTCAGCAATGGGCTGAACACTATAGCTCCTTGATTCAATTTAGTATTTGCATAACCAGGAGAAGAAGGTGCCTTTGCAGACTCAATGAATAGGCCTCTTGTTTGTTGTGTGTGTTTTGGGATTGGACTTCTAAATACAGGTAGGGGAGGAGGGCAATGGGAGGCCACATCTAGGACCGTGTTGCTGCCCCATGAGTCGGAAGCAGAGAAGTCACTGCTGGGAGAGTAACAGACTATTGTTCCCTGCCCCTCCGGATTTCTTCATGCCTCCCCCATACCCACCCATAGAATTCTCTACTTTCGAATATTCACGAATTGGATCCTTTTTTTTTTTTTTCCCCCCGAATTGGATCCTTCTTTCATTTGTTCGAGGCAGCCCTGCTTTAAAGAGAAATCACTTTGGTAAACTATTTGAAATAATTCGGTGGCAAGGAGAGATAGCGATGCTATTTTATACTCTGCGTAGAGGAAAGGAACAAGCAGATTTTTCAGGACAGTCTTCAGAAATAGAGCCAGTTTTAATAAGATCCCAACCAGTGCACTAATTAAATATTTCACAGGTCCCAAAGTTAATGTGCTAACATGGGGATTTTTCCCCCCACCAAGTCATACAAATTGGCCTTCTGTAACACCATCCCCTGCCCCCAAGAGCCCCTCCCAACCCCACCCACCCACACATACACACTCCCTGCCGCAAACTCCTACCCACTCGTTTTCTGAATGGCATTACAAAGAATTTTGTTAAAGAAAAGTCAGACTAATTGCTGCCAGAAGACCCGTCTCTTAGAGAAGTCTGGTTTTCATAAACCAGATTCTGTAAGGGTTGTGGTTAAATCTAAGCCTAGTAGAAGGTTCCTAAGGTTTTCTCGGCAGAAGAGGGAAATACAAAGAAACGCTAAGTTCAGCCAGAATGCTCCGTGGGGAGAAAGGGGGAAGAAGATGGTGTGGGAGGGAAATTCAACAGGATTCCCTGAACTTTTGTTTTTTTCTAGATTCCTCTCCTTGGGAGAGCTTTCTCCAAACTCACTAAGACCCACTGAGATCATTTTCCTAAGTACCTCTGGCATTGTACGGTCACAGACCAGTGACTTGCTTCTCATAATGTGGCTGGGAGTTCTACTAGAGAGTATAATAAGAGACTTTCCAGCCCCAAGATTCTCTGTGGCACCCCCTGCTCAGTCAGCTCCAGCCTTTCTCTCAGACCTCCTGACTGATTAGTAGCAAAAGGTCCCTTCAGACACGTGCAGGTAGATACCCCCCACCCCCCATCAAGCCCTGTTGCTGGAGTGGGGGTCCCAGTCCAGACATTCCTGCCAGCCTCTCCCCAGCTTACAAGCAAGATGCTTCTTGGCCTTGAAACAGAGTTAGGTGGCAGTGGTGTAGGTGGGGTTTAGAGAGATCCGTGTCTCTTTAAGTGTTTGAAAAAGAAACCCCTCTCTAAGACAGGTCTCCTTATCAACTGGTGACTGAAGTTTAGATTTTCCTCATCCGAACTTTCCTCCTTTCTGCTATTCCTGAAGCTTTTATGGGCACAGTCCCAGGATGGTGAGAAGTCCCCTGGAATTCATCATCAGAATGGGTCTCCCCCCCCACCCCATGCCACCCTGATTCAGGTGACCCTGAATGCTGGAGCCACCAGCTGTGTCTTGAGATGAAAGAGGAGAAACCTGCTCAACTCCCAGCCTCTGGAGAACTTCATGGGGATCTCCAAGACCCTTCTGGCTTGGAGAAATATCCACAAAGTCAGGACTCATCACTCCCCATGTTCCCTGGTATTCCAGAAAACAGTTTCCTACCTGGGACCTATTATTTGGGGTCCTTCCATTCAATCCGCTATTGAGGTGTGTGTGTGTGTGTGTGTGCAAATAAAACATCCAATAGTGATGCTCACTGAGCACCATTAGGGGGTTCTCCCACTCCTTGCCATCCTGATCTATCATATTTAACTTCTTCCTCCTCCACAAGATTCCTTCTGCATTCCCTTCCCAACCCCCAGTCTTACTGCAGGGTTGACAAGAGGGACAGAGGAGGTCTTGGTGTTATTGTCTTCTTTTTGTTGTATAATTACCAAAGGATCGTGATATAAGCCCATGAACAAGAACTTAAAAATCCCTTTTCATCTCTTTCCCACTGACAATCCTCATGGTTTAGGTTTTGAAGGGTTTTAACCATACTTCAGTGGTTCACATAGCCATTAGAAAGTAATTTTTTGCTCTCAAGATATAAAGCTACTTAGCTTAAGAGATGGGTCTCATTTTCCAGTTTCCAGGATGAGTCAGGACAGCCTTCTGCCCAGAGACCTATCACTTCCCCATCCCACAGGCTGTATATTTCAGAGGACGTAACGCAGCACATTTCCTATTAAAACTGTGGTCATGAAGGTCTGACAAAATAAACACCTGGACCTTGACATCAACAACAAATATGGCTTATCTGCTTGGTTAATCCAGGGGACCTCAAAGATTCATTTGACTCCAGATATGGGTCAAGGCTAGTGGTGTTGGCATTGACGGGCCGTATGTATGGAGAGAATATAACCCTTTCAAGTACTTTATGAAGTGCTTCCTTAGCCTGGGCTTGTGCCAAGGAAGGGGAATCACCAGAAAGCCCCATGTTGTTTCACTCCATAAAGTGCACTGTATTCTAAGACCTTAGAACCCATGGCATGTCCCTTTACACTGCCTTTCTCCTCCTTGATCATCATGAAATAAACTGTTGCAAAAGGAAAACTACCTAAGTCCCTGAAATCCACCTACTATAGGGTGATTTGAGATTTGAAGAAAACTGTTCATTACTCTGACGTTCTCATTTTATAAACAAGCAGCAAAGCTGTGTTCCTATAATAGAGCTACAATGTCTTCTGTTTGTGTATATTTGCATAATAATTGCTACACAAAATCAAACTCCAAGCTTCGTCTTTTGCATTCGGCTTCATTATTTTTTTCACAGCATCAAAAATATTTTGTCTATCTGCTTCTAAGGTCTTTTCCAGAGTTCATCTTTTCACTCTGTCATTCCCTCTTTCTTTTTGGCCTAATCAATGAAAGCATTTTGCTCCCGAAGCTAGAAATCCAGCCCAACTATCAAATCAGGAGACGTAAGACTTGCATATTCACCAAGAGGATATTACCATAAGGCGGAGATCTTCAGATTCAACTTTTATTTGTGCCTGTCACTGGCAACAAAAGAGAGGTTGGATGTGTCCAAGGGAATCAGTGCTGGGGATCTTTTTGTGTCAAAGCTGTGTGATAAACAGACTACCAGTAATATCCTTTAGACAGGATCCTTCCCTGCTGCCTATTTCTGCTGAGCTTGTTTTTGCCTGTCTTTTTCTCGCACTACACTGCCCAAACACTCCACAGAGGCAGTCGATTTCTGTAATTTCAAGGAAAAAAATAACTGAGATGAAACATGTTTTCTCTTTGAGGGTGACCTCTGACCTTTCCTATCCAATACACCTGACACCAGGGCTTTAGAAAGAGACCCGTTTAGGTCTGGGATGCTGATGTTGGCTTTCTCTTTTTCTCTTTCTTTTCTTTTATTTTTCCTTCTCTCTCTCTCTCTCTCTCTCTCTCTCTCTCTCACCCTGTCTCTCTGCCCCCTTCGGTCCCTCCCTCTCTTACTCCCTCTTCCTCTCTCTGCCTTCTCAGAGGCCGAACTCCATGAAAAGTTGGTGCAATCCTCGCAGCTCCCCGCTCCGCCCGGGCCGAGGAAGACGGGCGGGACACGCAGGGCGTTTTGTTAAATGCTCCCGTCGTTCGCAGGGGCTGGGACTTGATAAAAGGAGACAGTTTTCTGAAAAGATTTGATTGAAATGGCGTGTGCCAGGGCTGATGGGAGCCAGCGAGGGACAAAGCGCCGAGAATCCATGGACACCCGAGCAATTATGCCTCCGCGCTGAAGGTGGATTAGCGCGCTGGAAAGAAGCATATGTTTGGCCCGGGGCGACACTTCCCCCCGGCTGAGCTTAGAGAATGGGAGCGCGGAGAGCGGCTGGACCCGGAATATCAACTATCTGCGAAGCCCCCCTCCCCAGCCCAGCCCAGCCCAGCCAGTCTCCCCGCCCCCGCCCAGAAAAGTCGGAGCGCATTTTTACAAAGAGAGGAGGAGGAAAAGGAGGAGGAGGAGAGGGCTGGGAGGAGGGGGAAGGGATGGGGGGAGGGAATCCCAGAAGTGCCACTGGGCCTGGGATTGGCGAGAAGCGCCACCCAAGGCTTTTATCTCGGGTCATCCTACTGGGACGTCCAGGCTTGGGTGCGGAGGTCACCGAAACGCTCCTCCGTGAAATTTCAGTAGTTCAGTCCGGGATGTTCGCTCAAACGGGTGTTGGAAGGTCAACCAAATTGTTGCAATAAAGCAAGGTCTTAATGACTCTTTAAAGATTCAGGTGGCTAATGGTCAATGTCGCGGGAGGGCAGGAGGCGCTGAGCGCGTGACACAGGTTCTCCGCGTCCGGGTGTGTCTAGATGAAGGCAAGGCCTCGGGAGAGGTGTCCGACAGTGAGGTGTTTGGTGAGATGGGTTGAGTTGTGGAAAGAAGCTTGGGGAGGCCTGGTCAGAAAGGAAGGGTGGAGGTGCCTGGGGTCGAAGTCCCACGCAGTCTTAGCTGCTTAGAGACCCAGGCCAGGGATGCAAAAACTGCGCGCCGCCCTGGGAGTCGTGGAGGCAGAAAGTTTCCAAGATCCTGCCTCCGATCATTAATTAAAGCACCGCTCCTGTGAAAATGGCCCTTAAAACTCTGACCCGGAGCCTCCCGGCTCGCTCTCACTGCACCGGTGAGCGCGCGCAGGGAGGCAGGAGGCTCAGGCAGGTCCCAAAACTCTTTCTCAGGGTTTTACAGCAGCTTAATTGGGTCTAACCTAGTCGCAAGGGCCGCCGCCGAGGCCGCCCACACCCCATCCCGGGGCTGCCCTCCCGGCGCCCTACGGTCCCCAACCCCGCCTTCATCCAACCCCAGGCTGGGCTCGAACCTCTGTCTCCCGTTCCACCGTCACCACTCCCGCCTCCCACCTCTAACGCCAGACTTTCAAAATCAAGTTGCACTTTGCTTCCGATCCAAAGAGGCACACGACGGGATTCGGGGGCGAATTTAGCTAGGGCGGCGCCCAGGCCGGCGGGCGGGATCTGGGTGGATCCCGCGGGGTGCGTGGAGGGGGTGCGGATCGTGCCGCTTCCTCCTAGGCTGGGGTCCTGGCGCCCGGAGCTGAGATCTGGCGCTGGGGACCGACTCCATGCTGGGGACAAAGGCACAGCCCAGACTTGGGGGCTCCAAAAAAGATGGGGGTGGGGGGGAATTCTGAAATAGGATTTGGTAGCTGACAAAGCAGACGGAAATTTGATCCTAGCATTAACTCAGCGCCTTAGGGAAAAAAAAAAAAATCTTTTAAGCTATATTAGCTAAATTTAGTTTGACCAAACAGTTCAAATAAAAATACAAATAAATCTGTGTACATAGATGTGTATATTTCCCCAGGAGAGGCTAGATTCTAAAAGGGTGATGAACGAGAACAATTCAAGAGAGAGCTCAGGGGCAGAAACAGGGGCCCAGGCTTCCTGACTTGCAAAATTTGAGATTTAGGGTGGATAATGGGACAGCAGGGCATGGTGGTGCAGAGAGAGGCTGGACCAGGAGACTCCACTTCTGTTTGAGGCTTGGGTTTAGGATTGTAACTGGAATTTAGTGTATATAATCTTAATTTCCATAGAAAAATCACCAGCAGCGAAAGCAGAGCATAGAACTGGGCCGCAAAAAAAAAACAAAAACAAAGAACAACAACAAAAAACACCTGGTGCTGTTGTTGAAAATATTCCCACCTCTACCGGGAAGTTAGTATGGAAAGTCAAAGTAATTCTGTGGAGTTTCCCCAAAGATGATCAGACTCGGTTTCACATTAAAAACTGAGAAACAGAGAGAAAAGGAAGGAAGAGAGGAGAGAGGAAGGAAGGAAAGAAGGAAGGTCCATGTTATAAATACCATTAAGTGTCTCCACTATTGAAAGTTGTTCTCACCTGCACTTGCTTCTCCTCTAACATAGATCTCTCCAGTAATATCCTAAGTGTTACTTTTTTTTTGTTGTTGTTGAGAAATACATCTCTGTGTGAAAATAAAATTGGCTGTGCTGTTCTTTTCAGGCATCAAAGATGAAAAAGAAACAACACAGTTGGGGCGCCTGGGTGGATCAGTGGGTGAAAGCCTCTGCCTTCAGCTCAGGTCGTGATTCCAGGGTAGTGGGATCGAGCCCCCCATTGAGCCCCGCATCAGGTTCTCTGCTCAGCGGGGAGCCTGCTTCCTCCTCTCTCTCTGCCTGCCTCTCTGCCTACTTGTGATCTCTCTCTCTGTCAAATAAATAAAATCTTTAAAAAAAAAGAAAGAAAGAAACAACACAGTTTTACACATGAATAACATTTAAAGTTAGTTGTATTCCCCCACCACCCCGGGGGTTCAACCTCAAATTTCCTTCATTCCCTCCTGTGCTTTTGCAGTCATGATCCCAAGGGGCAGAATATTATTTTTCAAACCCAGGAACCTCTCATATACATGGATAACTTAGGCTTCCCTCCCAATATCCTTCTCTCTTCCCACTCTGGATAACCATCCTGCTGTCCTCAGTGGGAAACCCCAGTTACTTCTTTGGAGGGAGAATTAAATTGTGTTGGTGATTTGATTGAGAATGTTTCTCATCTATATACACGTGGGCACAGATGAGTTTGGGCTACTGCTTTGGTAGAAAGAAATCAATGTCATGTTCAACCATACAACTGCTCTGTTTATAAATACTCCACCTCGGACTAATTGATCCCTGCCTTCAGAAACACAGTTGAGTAAATTCTGATCATTAATGGGATTTTCAGTTCTAACTCAGGGTTAATTTGGCAAATAACGTATCTACAGACAGGCATCTGAGAGGAACCCATAACAGGGTCAAACTTTTTCAGTTTCTCTCCCACAGAGTATTCACAAGGAGGACAGTATCCTTAAGAGTAGTAAGTAGTAACTGTTGGAAACTGAGATGGCTATCTGCGCAGCAATCAAGGTTAGTATAGAAAAGAATTGTTCATTGACATTCACAAGGAAAAATACCCCTGAGCATCCTAAGAGGTGATGCAGGGGTGTGAGAACTGCTGTTACCTGGTGTGTTGTGTGGTTTCATTCTTCTCGGATGGGTGGTTGGGTGAGGGGAACAGTTGACTTGGATTTGTCTGTGGTGCGGGGGGGGGGGTGTATTTTCTCTCCTTGCATTTTAGATTTCTTTTTTACCATATGACACTAAGTGATGGGGAAACATAGATGTGTTTCTTCAAATGCCCAACTTGGATAATCAAGCACATTAAAGAACAAATTTCAGTCCTCTGGCCTCAGGACCGCTGACATCTCTGCACCTGTAACTCAGAGAATGAAAACGCTGGTTATTTATGTCGTACTTTCCGCCTCTTGGATCTCCAGCGAGTTGACCCGGTTTTTATGGCCCTTTTACCCAAGCAATGAGGATTCTTCCCCTCACTTCTCCTCCCTCCCACCCCCCCAACCCTATAACTGAGTGGCTTAGGAGATCTGTAACTGGGATGAAGCAGCTGTTGGCTTCATGCCGTCCTCTAACTTGATTATTCTTTGGACACGTTAGGCAAGCATTAGTGATTGATAATGACGCTAATTAACCCCTTTCCTTTCCAAACAGTAAACTGCTGCCAGCAGGATGCTACAAACAATAAATATAAAACACTGCATACATCAATTTCATTTGGGCACATTTAACCACACTGCTTTCAGTTAACAATTTCGCTGTTTGTCCAACCACTTCTCCAAAAGCCAGAGGGAGAAGGCAGAGGAAGAGAGAGGGTTAAGAAAAGGAGCCTGCGGCTTTAAGACCACAAAATGCTGTCTTACCCGTCAGCTGCAACAAAGTTAAGCTCTAATGAAAACCATGCGTAATTTTTTTTTTTTAAATTTCAGGTCAATACTTTTTTAAAACTTAATTAATCCAGCTCTGTTCTTAACCTATTTAAACTTAACGCAAGGTTGATGACCACATAGGACTTTTTTCTTCGTGGGGGAAAGTAGCTCTCCTGCCTGCCATTAAATTAGGATGAATTTACTTTTTGATTGAGAAAGAAATGGGGAGACCCTGTTTCAGAAAGACTGGTAGAATTCAGATTTTTAGCAGGATTTGGGGAAACCAGGGCAAATTTGATCTGATTGTGCAGCCTAATATAACCTGAGTTGTAAAGAAATGTACATTAAATTTGGAATTTTGATAAATGAATATTCCTAGCAAGTGAATAAAATGTATTCAATTAACTAAAACCCTGTGCACTTCTGAACTGAAGTGGAATCGACTGTAATTGATTTATTTGAAACCAGAGGTTAAGGACTGAATTAGCTAAGTACAACTGGGTATTTCAAGCCACTGACTTCTCAAATGTCAAATCCCTTCTATTTTAAATATTATTTCAGCTGCGGGGCATTGCAGTCCTGATGGTAGTTCCATCAAGAACTCAAATTATATTAATATTCGATTTTAGGGAGGAATGGATTGGATTGTGATTTTTCAAGGGTGTTGGAGAATAGAAGGGGTAATAAAGGAGCATTGTGTTTTTATAAAAATTGGGTGTGGTAATTAGCATAGCCTAGCAAGTATCCTTATAATTCAAGTATGTATCCTAATTTGAGTTAATCCAAAGAGAATCACGGTTGTTAGTATATAAACATGTGACCTGTCAAGAATCACCATGTGATTTAAAAAATACACATTGGTCACAATAGACAAAGTAAAAAATCTATATAGTCTTCAATTAGTCCCATAAAAATTTCTAATAATAACCCCTCTACTCCTCCCTACCCCTTAAAATATATAACTTCTTTTAAATTTTTGTTTAAAAAGAAAGAAAAAAAGTCACAGTATCCTACTTCTCAAAATGTCCAACTACAGAATAAAAATAACTAATTCTGTGCATTTGGAAACCATTGTTTATTATGACCTTGTAATGTTCTAACCCACTATTTCCTTTCTATCTTTCTCAGGATGCAAGGATTATATTGGGTTCAGGTTTTCCAACATAACAGGCATCTGTAAATCCAGATATGAATGAATGGTATTTAATAAGATTGTTTTCGTTTTAAAATGAGTATTTATGTGTCGTTGGAGAAAGAGCAGCAATGTATGGCTGTTTATGAATGCTATTGTGCCTGAGGTTAGGATCCCCCACACAATCTGAGATGCAGCCAAGAAAAACAGCCCTGATAGACAATGCTTCACTTCACCTGCTACGATGCTGTGTGCATTTCATTTCTGTCAAGAGTATGTACAGTTAGGGTTCATTCGCCTCATTATTTTGTTACATCTACGGTTCCAGTTAACCAGTCTCTCTAGGAAATAATAAATAACCGCTTTAAAAAACAGTTGCCGCGTGGCTTTCTAAGGATACACTTTCCATTTGGAAAAAAAAAAAAAAATTTTTTTAAACCCACCATTGTTGTGAATTCTCTGGCTTTGGAAAATAGAATTTAGACTCCACCAACTCTCGTTCGTCTGTCGAGATTGATTTCACACAGCCTCCCATAAGGAGATTAGAAGGCAAAAGGCTGCAAAATGGACACTGTCTAATGCTTTGCTTCCTTAGTCCTTCGGAATGTCAAACTGGATGAACAAATGCTAAATTTCCTCCAGTGTGTATACCTAGACACTTTTTCTATGACCTTTCCTATAAACCTTCCAGTTAACTACCCCCATTGTCTTCTTAAAAACCATTTAAAATCTCCCTCACTTCCAAAGCAAGGTCTTTCCAAATCAGACTTTATAAAAGCACTAAATTCGCCATTTTTACGTACAGGA
This sequence comes from Mustela putorius furo, assembly GCF_011764305.1. Lineage (NCBI taxonomy): Eukaryota > Metazoa > Chordata > Mammalia > Carnivora > Mustelidae > Mustela > Mustela putorius. Next base: position 7,762,645 of record NW_025422022.1, read on the forward strand.
AGTCCTTCCTGCTCTAAGAGCTGAGCACACAGCCCCGTTACTGTAGAAGACAGATAGGAAAGGTCTGGGAGGCAGGACGCACAGCCCTCCCCCATGCTCTCCATCCCACCTCAGAGCACGGTGGGTTTGTATTTCTAAAAGGTCCTAGGAGGAGCCCCTTCGTGATAGAAAAGGGTGGGTCAACATTTAGGGAGGGCAGGCAGAAAAGATTCTGGGAATCCACATAATTCCCCACTCACCTCTGCTATCTCAGGAGATCCTAAGAAGAGCATAGTGGTGAACTCATCCCTAAAGAAAATACTAAAATAAATGAGAGACAAGGTACTCTTTCTCTCTTCATGCATTTCTGCCACTATTCCTTTTCTCTTTCCAGAATACCAAAGCTAGATTTTGCTCATTTACATGTCTTAGGCACAGAGAAGCCTGAGCTAACAAGTAAAGGTTTAAGTGGGTATTTCCTTTGTGCTAATGAACTAACAATTCAAATTTCAGTTATTCTCTAAGACAGGTTCCAAAGTAGTTATGGGGATGGGGGGGGCAGGGGAGGGTCTTCTGTTCTGTTCTTCATCTTCCTTGTCATCCTTAACGTTTGGTTCTGAAGGTTTTATATTGTGGTTTCCAGAACACAAATGAAAACCTAAAGGATCAACATAAATAAAATAAAAACTTTATTTTTAATAATAAAATTATTGTTTCTAGTAAGGAAAAGATAGTATGTCATTCCTTTAGCAGTACAAACAATATTTTATCCAAAAGAATACATTGGGTTTTATTGTGTCATTTGTCTGAATACAGACTCCGTGGAATATCAAAATGATACCCTGCTCTGAACTCCAAGTTGAAAGTAAGTTTTTATTATACTTGAGGGAAACAGTGGGTTCAGCTGCTTATTGCAAGGAGCAATTGTCAAGGGAGAGTTAAACTCAATTACTGTAACCATACTGAATAAAAAATACTGCCAAGAACAAAAATACGCCTGGGTAAAGACAGCCACTGAATAAAAAAAAATCGACATAAAGCGTATCAAATATTTATTTATCTGGGCAACAAAGGACTATGATACATTGACAGGCATGGAAACTACGCCAGCACAACTCAATACAATACAACTCGAACTGCTTCCAAAATGGCCAGTGAAAATACAGAATACCAGGTGGTCCCAAATGTTTGAAGTTCTTTGAACAAAAAGAGAGAGCGAGAAAGAGAGAGACAGAGTGTGGGGGTGGGGGGAATCCCTTACCCTTGGTTTAAAGACAATACTCATTTATTGCTCAAATGATGCTTTTCAAGGGAGGATAGTGAAATAAAATAAACTTTTTTTTTTTTCTCCCCACAATACATAGAAGGGTTATCAAACCACTCAAGTTTAAAAAATCTTTCCAGGGTCTGATATCAACTTTTTTCTTTCAGTTCAATGAAATGCTAAATGTAATACTAATTATATATAAAATTTTATTTTACTTTTTAAAATTCTGTTCAGCTGTTTCATTGTCATCTTTAACATGCTACAACAGGGCTAAATTCATGAATCCCAGAGGGGGGGAAAAAAATCCCCCAAACCTTGAATTTCTAAATAAGTACCATGAACCACATGAAGAACTAATAGGGAAGATTCAAAACCCACTAAACAAGAGGTAAACGAGATCACCAGATAAATTAAAAAAAAAAAAAAAAAAAAAAGAGAGGCTTAAAACAGACTCACCATATTTACAATTCCCATTAAATTACACATAAATAAATATATACAGAGACGTGAACACGGATTCCCTTATATAACTGTGAATCGTGTTGCCAGAGAAAGTTCAAGTTGGTCGCTTTACCTTGGAGAGGAAAAAACTTCTACAACTGAAGACATGACATGGAACTTCGTGTATTTGTGTTCAAGTTTATTCACAATACTGATAAAAATGTCATTTTCCTTTACGCCTTTTTTTTTTTTAAAGTATGGCTACAATCTGAAGTATGTAAGGGAAGGTGGTGATTCAGTCCCATGAAGCGCATATAGTATTTTTTTAAATTTTTATGTTATTATTATTATTATTTATTTTATTTTATTTTTTTAGAAAAAAATGTTTTTAGCTTTTTTGTGGTGGTGGTGGTTGTTGAGTTGTTGGGTTTTTTGTTTTTTAAAAAATCGTTCACAAACTTGGACAGAACTTTTCTTTGCTGGCTCCACGGCCTGTTCTGTTCTCTTAGGCTCCACAGGAGGGCAAAGGGGAGTTGGTGCCGACGAGGGACTTCGAGGCTGGGGGCCCAGTCAGCAGGTGCTGTCCCGCTGACGGCTGAGAGTCCCCCCAGCGTCTGGGGGACTGAAGGTGGTGGCGGCAGCATCAGCAATAGCAGCAGTGGGGAGGGGGGCGGGGGCGGGGCGGGGCGCTGGTCCCAGAGCTGTCACCTGCCCATGGCGGTAGGGGACTGGAGACGACTGGGTGGGTGGGCTCGCCGGACTGCTCGCCGGACTGGTGAGGCGGGAGAGGCAGGGCAGGGAGGACAGCCTCACTTTCTGTGTTTCTCCTCTTTGTCACTGCTTTTGGCGCTGTTGTCCGTGTGGCTGTTGGGGTTGTTGCTGAGGTACATTTTGTCCATGGCCTTGAGGGCCTCGGTGAGATAGTTCTGCAGGGCTGTGACCGCGGCGCACACCGCTGGGCTGCCGAAGCCGTGGGAGATGAGGTTGAAGTGGGTCAAGCAGCTCTGGATGCCAGGCTCCAGGATGGGGTTCGGCCGCGAGTTCCCCAGGGGAGATCGGTCCTGAGCCAGCAGGTCAGTGAACTCTTTGCATATCTGTCTGCAGCACAAGTAAAGCAGAGAGAAAGGGGGGTTGGGGAGCGGGAAGAGAGAGAGTTGAGGCTCCCCTGTGGGCAACGTGAGCAGCAAAAAGAAAACCTTTCTCCCTGCAGAACCCTGACCTGACCCAACGCCCCAGAGACAGACTTGGGGGCGGGGGGCACAAGACGGAAGACCCAGTCACCCCTCCATGTCCACTGAATGTGGCCCCTCCTACCTTCACAAATTCTCCCTCTCTCGCTCCCCAGCTACACCTAAGGACTAGCCCCCTTCTTTCTCACTCACACCAAACACCCCTGACACAGAGAAACATTGCACATGTTTAGAAGAGAAACAAAGGAGGAGGAGAGGGATGAGGAGTCAGAAACAAAAGCATTTCCCAATAGCCAATAGCATGCAGCCATCAGTTGTCCTGTTCAAAATATCAGAGAGACCTGCTTCCTGCTCTGTTCTAGAGAGACCTCAGTTGGTTGGATGAAATCCTACAAATAAGGCTGGATGCAGACAGAAAGGCAAACTTTTCTTGGGATTGTTTGCCTTTAAATAAATGCACAAAAAATCGGTTACTTGGGGGCAATGCAGACTGATATTGACAGCCAGCTCAGAGAGACAGACAGACAGAGTGCTGGGGAGGAAGAGGGACAAAGGGAGCTCAAGCAGGCTCCAAGCCCCAGTCTGAGAGGCAGGGATAGATCTCAAGACCCTGAGATCGTAACCTGAGTTAAAATCCAAAGTGGGACGCTTACCCAACTGAGCTACCCAGGTGCCCCTCAGACTGATTTTTGAGAAGAAATAGATGCTTCAATTTCAATTTCCCCATTCCAAGGGAAAATTGTGAACACAGGTGTGCTTAGGAAGCTAAGGGAAGAGAAAAAGTTGAAATCTCAGAAAGGGTCTTGAGAAGTCGGAAATACAGACAGCGGAGGCCTGTACACCGGAAGCTGTGAATCTGGGAAGCAAGGCCTAGGTGGGGTCTTCCTGGGGCACCAGCAGTCTGGAGGGGATGGGGGTACTGGTATGAGGCAGGTGGGGAAGAGGGAGAATGGGGGAGCACTTGGCAGGCTGCCTTCTCCAAGGCCAGCTGATGTCCCCAGGCTAGACACTGCCCCAACGGAGGCCTCACAGCCTCTGCCCTCTGGTTCCAAGCCCTCCTGTGACATCAACTTTGATAATTAAGGGCTTCCAAACAAGCCTTTTAATTTCCAGAAAACATATCAAAACAGTCATTTTCTTTTCACACACCACCTGGAAAAGCCTATTCAGCCCAAGCACTGACGGGAATATAACTTGGGCCATTTTGAAACCTATTTGACATCTCACCTGTAGGCTAAAACTTGTGGGCTGTGTGTGTGTTTGTGTGCCTGTGAGAGAGACAGAGAGAGTGAGACTTTCCAGGAGGGAGGCGAAAGAAAGGCAAGAAATGGGATAAGGGATTAAGGCTGAAACTAGGACAACTTCTGGCTTCCACATTTTGCAGGCCACTGCTTAATCCTTGCACATATTGATAGGAGACAAAAACTGATACAAGCGAGCCTGTTTTACCCGTTTACAGACTCAATGCTGGTCTTTCTAAAACGACAGTCACCAATCCACACTCAGCTTCCATCAAACCCCTACCATACTCCACCCCCATACACACTTTTTTTGTTTTAACTGAAAAGGGGGAGCAGAAGAGTGGATAAGATTAGGAGCACACCAAGAATCCCACTTACATTTATTTCCCCTTTAAGGCTGAGTATGGATTCTAAGACTGTGTTGGTAACTTCAATTATTTATGACAACAAAACTGATGAACACCAAACGAAGAGAGGAGAAAAGTGGGACCAGAAACAATTCTGGTTGTTTCTCTTGACAGTAAGACACAGACCCCGGAGAGGTAAGGTAAATGCCTTACTTTGTAGCCAGAAGCATGTTTTTTCTTGTCACTTGCTCATTGGGATCGGAATGTTGTCGGTTGAGAAATTCAGCTACTGCTTTGGCAGGAAATTCAGTTTCACACACGTACCCGAAGTCCCGGGCTAGGTGGACTGCTTCTCCTGGCAGGAGGAGAGAGGGGAGGTGAGCACAAGAGAATGAGAAGAGTTGAGGTCAGATTTTCCTTCCAGCACTCTTATTTTCTTAACCCAGATGTTTAAGAAAACACAAACTACTTGTTTTCTCGTTTCAGGCATTTTATTTCCTTCTCTGTAGGATCTGGCAGATGAATTTATCAGGAAAAATGGCCACTTGTCCCAGTCAAGCCAAGAGGACTTGAAAATGCATATCCCATCCCCCACCCACCCTGATCCCTGATGACATTTCCCCAACTTCTCTTTTAAAATGTTCCTTGGATTCCAACCTCACACCTATCAACACATTCATAAATGATATTCATAATTACTCGCTGAGTTTTTCTGTAGGGGAGAACAACTAAAGGTTTACATTTTAACTTGATCGCATATAATTATCTGTTCATCCAAACCGATTAACCAAGAGGATTTGAGGGTCACTCCACTGAGTCTGTCTGTGTTGTTGATTTTCGAATCTTTGGTTTTAATTTCCTGAACCAGTTGGTTTTTACTGCAGGGCTTCCTGCCATTAGCTCCAGCTCCGGAAGAACGCATGCGCCAATTAGAGCATCAAAGCCCTCTCTGCAGAGCTTGTTTCCATAAAATGGAGCGGATCACAAACAATAACAGTTCTCCAGAAACTGCCTCCCTGGAACAGGACTCAACCCCCAAACTCATGCACACTCTCACACTACACCCAAAGCCACTTCGACCATTTCCTTTGCACTTAATTCTTTTGGGGTATGCATAGTAGGTTCTGTATGTACTCATGGTATTTTTAATGCAAAGCTACTGTTGTTGAGCTTCTGGCCCCGAAGAACTGCATATATTGTTTAACAGTTATCATCTTTAACGCTGTTCACAGATTGCCTCCTGGGAGTCCTCCTCAAGTGCATGATTTTAAACTTTACTACAGTTCTTTATAAAGCTGGAACCCAAACTCCACTGTGATCTATCTCCTCAACTGTAAGGTGTAAAGAAGACAAAATGCCTTCTTTAAATATAAATGGTAGTTTTGATATCTACCTGATCATTTAAGGGTCTTTCTTTTTCCAATGGCAGGAGACATTTCCAACACAACACAAAGGAAAACGCAAGACAGCTTAGACATTCCTTCTAACACATCTAAACTTAAGCCAATTTACTATGAGAAGAACTTAAAAGGAATCCAGAGGAAGTAGGAATGTGAGTGGATTCTGATGACAGTGTATCTAGAGCACAGAGTGAGAACAGGGGTAGCTTTTGTTTTAAAGGGGTTGGAAGCTTTGTGTGTGTGTGTGTGTTAAAAACTGCCATGAGGAACTTTCAGCAAGGCTTGTTTTTCTTTTTTCTTTCCTAGCCCAACAATTCAAAATCTAAGATTGCTCACTTTTCTTCCCCTCCACTAGAGAAGCACCATTAAGTAAGAGATAAGGGAGCATATGTTTGGAAAACAAAAACCTAAAAGGGCATATAACCCTGAGCTTTCAGGACGGTCTTAAATCAGGATGCAGGTCAAAGATTCCCAAATTAATTCAGGAAGTAATGGTCACGCATTTCTCAAACGCAGATGTCAGAATAGCTTAGGTGATTTACTGCTGAGCTCTGTGGAGGAGACAGGAACTTGGAGAGAATATGCAGTTCTTAAATTTTCACGTTGTTCAGGTCAGAATTGGGTTCAGGGAGGTGGAATTTTATGGCAAAGGGGAAGAAGAAAGGACAGGAGCAAGTGCAAATAGTTTCTTGACGTGCCAGGATTCTGTTCCCTTCCAGCTCTACTCGCCAGGAAAAAAAAAAAAAAAAAAAAAAAAAAAAAAGAAACTGACCAACTGACACAAAATACAACCAAACATCTGGCCACAGAGTATTACCCATTTTCCCAGAAGACAGTTCCCTTCTTGTTAGCAAGTGGACTCGCTTACCCTCCACTAGTGACGTGAGCAGGGTGACATTGGCAGCTTTACGTCTCCCTGCTGGCAGATTTAATCCTATTTTGTCCAGTTTTTCTCTTAAAGATCTTCCTCCATTTTTAGACTTCGCCCTGTTTCACAAATACATGCAAGAAAGGGATTTAGAAAACACTGGGTGGCTCTGAGTCACATTATAGTCACTTTAACAACCTCCTAACATGTGCTTTTTAAAGTTGAGAATCATAGCCCCGAGATACTTAAGGGAGGGAAACCTAGGAAGGAATGGCAGGGAAAGATCATGGGAGACAAAGGCTAAACTGTAAAACACCCCCTGTGTTCAGTTATTCCTGCAGCCCTGGTGGCAGGTTGGAAGGTTTTGATTCCGCAACTCTCTAAAGAAGAACCACAAACAAACAAACACGGTTCTCATCTCTGGGGTTTGAGTTATTTTTGAGTTCAACTGATTACTGTGTATTTTCCCTGTTGTTACAATCACAGAAATCCCAATGGGGTCTTTAAATTGTCTTTGCAAGAATCACTGTTAGGCTGTTCAGAGTAACCAAAGTTATCATCACTCTCACGTTTCCTGTTCTGGCTTTAACCCCAATGGGAAATTCATTTTACCAACTGTTTACATGCCATGTCAGTAGCCTAACTGGAAATGTCAAAAGCCGGTATCGGCCTTTAAAAATTTCACTGATTTCAGAGACCACGGAGGTGGTTCTTATAAATAGATGTCTAAATAGACTCCGGTAATCAGAAAGTGGTTAAGATAAATTGTTTAAATAAAACAGCAAATTAATTAATTTCAGATTTTATTCCCTACTCAAGTGCTCTTTAATTGTGTGGATTAGATTATACTCCCCTAGGTAAACAGTCTCCAATACTGGGGGTGGGGGAAGGGGAGGAAAAAGCAGAGGTTTCAGATCTGTCAGAGAAAGATTACAAAAGGAAGCCAAAATGACTGTGAAGGAGGAAGAGGAAGAAAACACTGGAAAAGCCGATGTCTGAAACCTTCCAAAAGTGGTTTAATACGCTTTGTGTGGAGCATGCCCACCAGAGCGGGACTATGGGTCCAATGATGAATAAATAAATAAACGGCAAACTTAAGTTCTTGGTCTACTTTAAAAAAAAAAGGAAAAGGAAAAAAAGATCACCTGGGAAAGTTCCGGCCAACACCCACCACTCACAAAGCTGGGTGGAACCCTAAGAAGGCGAAGCCCAAAGCAGGGAGAAACCTGCCCTGAGGGAAGGTGCTTCACCTCGCAGACCCTTAGCCAATCTTATCTAGGAAACGAACCATTGCGACCTCGCAGGGCCGAGACGCGTATCCCCAGCCACGTATGTAACGCGCACTGGTGGGTAACAACTACACAGAATGCACGTACACGTGTCCTGCGTGCTGCCTGGAGCACGTCGCGGCCGCAGTACCTGGGAACCACTAACGTGAGCGCCTTAGGCACCGGGAGTCGCCGTCTGGCCAGAGGTGACGGTGACGGTGACGCGGGGTGGGGGGGGAGGGGGCTGGGACTCAAATGAAAGCCAATGTCTTCTACTTAAAACCCTATTCGAGGGACGGTGGGTTACCTTCGGAGACCCTACACGGACGTAAGGCAAAGTAAGGCGCCTGAGAGGAAGTTTTCCAGGGCGTGCAAGGTATACGCGGGGAGGGAAAAGGCGGCTGCACGGCGCCCCGCCGCTGTAGCAGCCGGGACTGAACCCGCGGTGCAGTGAGCTGCGCGTGCGCGCGAGGAGTTGGGTTGGGGGCGGAGGACCTGGGGAGCGCGCCGCGGCGACGAAACCGAGCGCGCGCCAGAAGCTCGAGCGCGCGAGAAGGCTGCGGAGAGCGCAGGCGCGCACCGCCTCATCCCGCCCCTAGCTCCCACCCACCCCGTTTTACGCCCTTCTCCCCGCCCCTTTCCTTTCCCGCGAAGGGAGGGCCACGGCGCGAGGCCCGTCTGCGTCGTCGCCCAAGCGCAGGCGCAGTGTTTCCCCGGGCCGCGGGGCGGGGCGGGCAGGGCGGTGCCGGGCCTCACCTCCGCAGCACTCCGCCCAGCAGCGAAGCGTTGAGACACTCCGGCGGTGAGAGGCGCCGCTGTACTTCCGCCACCGTGACCTTGTACTTCGAGGTGGAGCTGAGGAGCGAGAGACGACCCGGAACTGAACAGAAGACTTCGTTGGGGTTCACGACGCCGCCGAAGAGGTTGTCCTTGTTTATGGGGATGGCGGAGACGGCGTTGCTGTTGGACTTGGACAGGGACACGGGGCCTGCGGAGACAGACGGGGAAGCTGCGTGTGGGCGTCGGGGGTCCCTCCCAAGTCCTCCCCGACCCCGGCTCTCGGCCCGGCTTGCGCCGCAACCCCCACTTTCCTTCCAGCCCTGAAAAATCCTGTGGTTCCTTTCCCCCACCTTCTGCCTTATTCCCTGCTGTACTCCCGTTCTGGGGAGCAAGCCTCATCCCCTCGGCGCACCCCGCCCGGCGGCCGGGAGGCGCCCCCCACCTCGCCCCACCAGCTTGGACTGTGCTTCTGCCTCGACCCTTTCCTGTTAGCCGTCAGGGTGCTGTCTAGAAATGGTAGTGAAACTGTGACCCTCAGGGCTCTCATCCGAGGAGAGGTGCTGCAGTACGGGTATAGGGTGCAGGGGAGGGGATTACGCTTGCACACCGAGAGCAAGCTCCGTGTACTTTGGAGGTTTTGTGGGGTGGGGAGTTCAGTGTTGGGGAGAAATTGTTACAAAGATCAGCAGAGAGTTTAGATGGCTGAAGTGGCCTGTATGTGAACAGCTAAGGCACCAAACTGGGAGGTGGTGGATTCTCTGGTCACACACAGGGGAAGTGCCCCATCCTTTTGATAAATAGGCCCTTTCCTATGTTTAGTTTTAAAAAGGACCCTTTAGAAATGCATTCCACAGTCCCATTTTGAACTGGGAGAGAAGAAAGATAAACAGGCCTACCATAGGCTCTATCAATGCCCTTCTGTTGAGCAAAGAGTTAATATCCTTGTCTGCTTGAGTGTCTTCACTGGCAAGTGGAGAGGATATATTCTTAATAGGCAAAATCATAAGCTCTTCCTTGGCCCCACCACAGAAAAAAATTCAAGACCAGGAAAAAGTGTACTACCATGTTACATTTCTCCACACCAGTATAATTCAGATGCATTCACCACCATTTACGTCCTGTATGCGTTTGTATTTTAAAATTCCACAAGGAGACATATATAACAATATGCATACATTCTCCTCAGTACTCCTCCCTCCTTAATGGGGATAGTCTAGATGTATGGGGAGGTGGGAGGCTCTAGGTTTTGGATAGATCACTTGTGACATTAATAGCTCTGGGGAGGCTAATAGAGACAATAGGAGTTAAACGAACTCTTGAGAGATTACTAATAAAAGAGCCAATTATCATGTCGACTTGGAAAGAGCATCTCTTAAGATTTATCCCTTGCACATCTAATTTGACGTGACAAGGACTTCACAGATGCAAAAATGAAACTTTAAACTAGCTAACAATATACTGATTGGGGTTAGAAATGAGAACAGTTTTATATAGCATCGTCCTCTGGTGGTGCCTAGAATTCTGCAATGTAACATTGCTACTATAACAACAACAAAAAAAAGCTGCTGTGAATAGCATTTAATCCAGTAAACTTTATTTCTACTCACTAAACACAATACAAATTACAAATCCATCCAAATCACTTGACACTTTTTAAAAACAATTTCTGCTCTGAACAATTATGCTAATAATCCTGACATCTTCAAGATGCTAATTTTAACCAAAAGCCAAATTTTTGTTAACCTAATTCACAAAGTTTAAAAACCCTTAAACAGCTAATGAGAAATTAAATTGAAGAACATGAAAGTTTTTTTTTCTTCCTCTGCTAAGGAGTGGTACAAACGACACAACTCTCATAGTGATGTTGAATTATTTGCACTATTTTAGCATTATACACTTCTTAATACTCATGGCCACTTACACAATGGATTAACTAAACTATTAAACCATTTCAAAATTGAAATGCCACTTCCAAATCAGTTCAACTATTACACATTTCATGTGTCTGTCTAGATATCATTAAACTAAATTAAATGGTCAAATCATGAACAAAGCTAGCCTGTTGCCATTACTAACATACTGAAAGCCGATCATTTAAAGCATGGCTGTTCTATGCCATCTATTTGCTAATTCTGAGCCTTTAGGAAATCCTATTTGAAAAAAATAAATACAGCTCTGAGAGTTCTTTTAAATAGCAGTATGCCTGTAAGGACATGCCTGGAATGTAGAAGGAAATGGCTTACCTTTCTTAATTACAGTTTGATCTGGGATGTTAATACCCGGGTCTTCTACATGCTGCAACAAAAGGATACACATGGATGTAAGTGTGTAATCAAAACAAAAGGAAATGAATATTCTGTGCAAGATGGGGGGAGGGGAAGGTGTAGAATCAAAATTTCCCCCTCCTGTATAGTGACATTTATATATAAACATCTCTTCTTGGCTTATTGGAATTTGAGGCTTTGGAACTCAAGAGGTTTCACTGCACACCCACAGCCAATTTCTCCTCCCCCAGCAAATAATCCATGTTTGAAGGAGATGGGGGTGGGGAATAAAACTTTCTTTGGAAATTAAACCAAGTTTTGGAGCACCTAATCTTTCTCACAAAGTCAGTTTAACCTTTAAAAATGCACCTAGCTTTAGTTTGGCGCCTCAGCGGCTTCGGACTTTAGCGGTTCCAGTGTTCAAGCAGCAAAAGCCAGGGAAACACAATAGAAATGACAGAGGCCGGAGTAACAGGGGAGTGTTGTAAGCATTTTAGGTAATGTGATAAAAAGCAAAGGTGTATACACACCTTCACTTATGGAAAATTAAAATTGTTTTTAAAGACGATTATAGCCTAAACTAGGTATGGGAAACAAATAGGAAAACGATTAAAACAAAAGCAAAAACCTCTGAGGGTATTTTTTCCCCCTGTTGTCCAGCAGCGGGTTTGTTGGTGTGGGTTTTTTTTTCTTCTCCCCCCCCCCTTTTTTTTTCCTTTACAGATGGATGGGTATATGTGTGTGCTAGAGTCAAAACGTGATTAGAAAGTAAAATGAAATCATGTTTTCTAATGCAGAAACTGACAGGCAATATAATGTCTGGCTGTGTTTACAAATTAGCACCAGGGCTGCTGAGATAGAAGATTTCGCAATCGTTACCAAACACAGGCATTACCATTTAAAAAACTATTACTTCCTTCTCTAGTCTTTGTCCAACAATAATACTGATTCGAACATTTTCCATTCTGTCTTGGATTTATGCTCCTGTTAATTGTGCCTGATCGCAATGATTCCGGGTGGATGGTACTAAGTTGCTTTATTACAGGTTTTATTATACTCAATGCTCTCATTTGTAACTTGCCTAAAGTGCTTCTGGATTTAAGTATAATTAAATTGAGAAATGTTCAGAAATGACTACTGCTGCAGTTCTTGTGTTTTAACTATATGGGGAAATATGATCCCTTTATGCATGCACCCTAAACCCATAAAGTAAATGTAGTGTGGCATAATACTTTTATTTGTGTTATTTCTAGACCTTGTCCATACAGGGAAGACTGTTAAGTTTAAAACCCCACTGAGATATTAATGATTAAATAATTTTCACCCATCAATTTGATTTTCTTAAATATTTAGCAGTCATTCTTATTAAAGGTTAACTGTTGCAGCAATGGGAAAATTGAAAACAACCCTTTTCCTGACCCAAATTCCTTTGAAAGAATTTTTTTCTTAATAGGTGGGGGAGGGTGGGGAAGAGCAACAACTGGGTTTCCTTGTTTTTATTTATCTTTTGGTTAATTTCTCCTACTGACTAATTTCACCACAAAAAGTGACTATACAGGTGTTAAGAATTCACACCAGCCACTTTGGAATTTTTGCAAAGTAGAGCAATTCTAATTCACAGTAATTCCAAACGGCTGCAGTGCATTTTGCAATTCAAATATGTCCAAAGAGCAGGTTAGAAAAAGGATTCAGAGACTCTTTGGGAAGGAGAACTGAAATGATCACAACTTCCAGGTTTGTTTTTTAATTGCTTTTTCTCAACAACTGCTCCTCTTATTTTACTTCCCAAGAAATGCAGTTTAATGTCAGTTTCCAAAAACATTTATGAACACAGACATACACACAATGCTTTCTAAACCCCACAATGGATCAATTGCCTGCTTTCCTTCTTTCCATGCAAGGCTGCTGAATATAACCAACAAATTTCAGTGATTAACTGGGCCAAATGAGAGCTGTAATAAATTTTCTATTTTCCTATGTAACTTAAATAATGTTTTAAATTCACCAAGCAAGCAGGTAAGTTCATCTGACCATTTTCTTTGCAATCTAATGCAGTAATCATTAAACTGTCAACGGACATATTGCTGCAATATTTGATGCACTAATTTGAAATAGCATTTTAGTAAAAATCACATCCAGATACATTTCCTCTCCAAAGAAAAGCAGCATTAACAGAGCCTTTACAGCTTTAATAAAATTATTGGCTCATTCTAATTCCATTTCAGGAGGGTTGTGAGGAAACCATAAATACGTAGAACTGAAACAGAGATGCTGGTTTAAATTTAATTTCAGAAAGTATTTTCAAATTATCAATAGCCTGGTTTACACTGTAAACAGTAAATGTGCTAATACCATGCTTATTCAGAAATCGTTTTAAACTGCATTTATCGATAACTGGATTAGAACTCAAATAATGTATTGCCCAATAGTCTCAAAACATTTAATTTAATATAGGGTGTAGCAGGTTCTGATAGGAGTTGGGAACCCAGCTAATGATTTATGAGGTCAGCACTTAGCACCCCTAGGAGAAGAAGGAGGCTTCATTTTAATGTCCCTCCGCTCCGATTTGCTACTTAACTATTTATTCTTTAATCAGGGTAAGCTACACACAGAACTTTTAGACATCACTAGTGCTTATGAAATCCGGTAGAAATAATTTTCTTAATATGTTGTTCACACTTTATTTTAAACTCCTAGGGTATTTAATGAGTTCTTTTGCTTGAATTGAACATCTTTTCCAGGACAGGGATAAATCCCGCACGCCAGACGCAGCGGTGGAATTAGATCCTCTCCCAATCGAAACAGTTTACTGTCCTGGAGAGGGGCAGATATTGTTAATGGTGACATTCATCTGATTTATTTCTGTGTCGGTGGAAATGGTAATGCAGGCATTGTTTGAAGGAGCTCCAGGAACCATTGTTCTAGGGCTATAACTCTCAACTACTTTTTAATTTTTTAATTCGGTCGTTTATGTGGGTTCTCCAAGTGTCCGCCCAAAAAATAAAATGGAATTTTGAAGAAGTAAATGCCACCGAGGGAAACCCCGGGCCACAGTCTGTATGTCCTGATTAATCTTCTCTGGGGGTGGGTGAGCAGGGGCTGCGTTCACCCTCGCGCCGCCCGCGCGGCCTCTTACCGGGACGTCCTCGATGGCGTGAGGTAAGGAGTGGATCGGGAGGTCTCCGAGTCCTGAGCTAAGCCCGTGTGGGCCGTGCAGGAGGTCTTCGTGCCGCCGGTAGTCCCTGCGAGGATCCAGGCCCGAAAGCTGGTGGGGCAGCCCCCGGTGCGTGTGCAGGAGCCCAGACTCCTGGCTCTGCCTCTGGCCGGGCCAGCCCGGGTGCTGCGGCTGCGGCTGGGCGTGCAAGGGGTTCAGGCTGTAGGGGTCGTTGACGTGGGAGTAAGGATCTTGCGACTGGGGGTAGATAGGCTGGTAGGGCGGGGGGAAGTAGGGGGGCTGGAAGTCGGCATTGGGGGTGTGGGACAGCGGCGGGGCGCTCGTGTAGGGAGATTGACCTACAGTGCCCAGCTGGGGCAACCGCGCCGTCCCGTTGCTGGTGCCGTCGTGGCGGTCCTGAGAGAGAGAAGAAGAAGAAGGGGGGAAAGAACAAGAAATCAGGCGTCGAGTTACATCTGTCCACTCTAAATCCACTCCGCAAGACTGCGTGGGAAACCGTTCATTCCCGTCGGCAGGCCGCCGAAAGAAATGAGCTCTAAGTTGTTCATTTCGGTACCCCCGAAGTGAAATGGGCTTCTTCCAAAAACGCAGAGAATTAGATCGTGCAAATGTGGGAGCATAAGAGGCTCTGTTTAGGCGTTTGTTTCAAAGTGGGGGGGGGGGGAGTGATAGAAAAAGGCCTTCCAGAATACAGCCCGTTAAGCTGCAGCATGAAACCTCCCTTAAGCAAAATTAAAATTCCTGCTAAATATTTAACAGTAGAAGCGGCCTTTTCTTTTTCCCCCGGATTTGAACCTGCCTGCCACTGCGTTATTGTTTACCCTGTTCCATTTAGTTGGAGGGGGCAAAAATCATACACCTTCAAAGACTATTACCATTTTCATGACTATTTAAATAGAAACATTTCGTAGAGGGGCTGTAACGAAAGCACACCTTTAAATTGCCAGCTTAAAGAAGGTTTTAACTGCAAGATGGGGTTCTGTCTTTTCCGCTTTCTCAGTTAGGAGCATTTTTCTCAATAGGGTCGATTTACAATATGGATGGGGAGAGGGGGGACGTCCAGTCAACGTTTAAAATAGAAACATTCAGCCTTATTGGGTTTAAAAGAGAGAGGTGCAACCCGGCGCGGAGGCTCCCGCCCCTTGCACCCCAGCCCCAAAGGGCAGAAGAAACGCCAGACTTTATGTTCCTCTATTGCAATTCGCTTGCCAAAAAAGCGAATAGAGTTGATTGCAGGGGGTGCGAACCCAGGGAGGTTCAGCCCCGGCCCCGAGGGCAGGGGACACACCGGGCAGCGTTTTTCCTGCATATGGATTAAGCATCAAACGTTGAGAACACCTCGGAACAAGTGAAGACGCAAAGAAATAAGGATGAACGTGGTTAGGAACACGTCTGGGGAAGTAGCGGCGAGGTAGGTCTGCGCGCCGGGAGAGGTCGAGCGGGGGCGGGGGAGGGTAATGCATTCGATTAAAGAATGAAAAAAGCGAGAGAAAAGAGGGAAAGAGCGAAATGCAAATGGAAAAAGGGGTGCCCTGAAGGAAACCTGAGCGCGAAACCCGAGGTTGGGGCAGCTCCGCAGCACCAGGTTTCCAGAAGAGAATTCCTAAGGAAACAGGGATGGGGGTGGGGATGGGACTCACCATAGCTGAAAAACTGTGAACTAACATCTGCGAAGAGTCTGGGGTAACGAGTCAGGGTGGAAAAAAACAAGCAAGCCTGGAGAGCCCGGCTGCCCCGCCGCCCGAGCGCGCCCCACACAAAAGGCGCCGAGAGCCCCGCGCCACCCAGGACTCCAGTCACGGCGCAGACACTCCCCCGAGCGCTGGAGCCCCGCTCTGGTCCATCCGAACTTGAACCACCGATTCGAGCGGCGCCTTCAGCTGGTCGAACCCACGGTCTCTATCCTGCCGTGATCGCTTATGATTCAAAGTTCCTTAAAAAATGAAAAACCCCAAAAAAAGGAAAAAGAAAAAAGTGTGTGTGTGTCTGTGTGTATGTGCGTGTTCCTTAATCCGTGTCTCCCCTCTTTTCTTAGCGGCGGCTTCGCTTGAGCTTCTAATAACCGCGCTGGGCAGCGTTCCTGGAGCCTCCTAATAGCAGATATTCATGACTATTAATATTACACGAATACTTAATAAGGGAAGAATGCCTGGAAATCGAGCGTGAAGCGGAGAGGCAACTCGCGCCGGAGCCGGCTCTCAATGCAGTCCATTGACGGGAGCCTCAGTGTAGCAAATCGGAGGTGGGGAGAGGGAGCGCGAGAGACAAAAAGCGGGCGAGAGAGGGAGCGGGCGAGCGCGCGGGGGGCCGCGGCGCGGCGTCTGGCGAATCACAGGGAAGGGGCAACATTTTAAAAGGTTGCAGGGCATGCAAAAGTGAAAGAGAAAGAGGGAGCGAGGGAAATCGAGGGAGAGAGCGCAGAGAGGGAGAATGTGTCTGCGTGCGTGTGTGAGAAAGAAAGTGTGGGTGAGAGAGTGGAGCCCAGAGTGGGGAGCGGGGAGGGAGGGAAGGAGGGAGAGCCCGAGAGGAGGAAGGGAGGGAAAGAGGGAGGGAGGGAAGGAGGGGGAGGGGGCCGAGCCGGAGCGCAAGGAGGGGGAGGCCGAGGGGGAGGGGGAGGGGGAGAGGAAGCGAGCGAGGACAATCAGACCTAAAAGGCTGGGGCAGACCTCGGGATACCGTGGGGGCCGCGCGTCGCGGGCAGGAGCTGCCGGGGACCGCGTCCGAGCATTCATCGGGCTCTCGGCGCGGGAGGTGCTGCCCGGCCCTCTCCGGCCGCGGGCTCCTCCGCTCCGCAGCCGGGCCTGGGACTCGGGATTCGTCTGCCCGCCGCCGCGCCGCTCTTCCATGGCCCAGGGCGCCCCGCCCGGGACCGGCCAGCCCGCCCGCTCCACCGGCCCTCGCCTCGGCCACCGCTCAAGCTTCCCTCGGACAGCCCCGGCCGTTCGCTCTGCGGCAGCTGCCGCCCGCCCTCAGCTCTCCCGGGCAGGAGCTAGGGGAGGGAGAGCCGGGACGCGGTCCGGGGCGCGCAGAGACGCTAAGCGGCCCAGCCCGGGCGCCGCTGGCAAGGGCTCCCGGCTCCCGGCGCAAACCCGTCCGACTGGCTGGGCCACTCCCGCCCGACGCCCCCCCCACCCCCATCCGCTGACATGGCTCGCTCTCTCCCAGCGCGGCAAGGCTGCCGCCGCTGCCAGTCCGCCCGCTGGTTTGTCAGAACAAGCGGCACCTCGCCTCCTGCGTGTCCCTGCAGAGCCCCGACATAATTAGACAGCCCTGAGCCGGCTCGGAAACCCGAAATCCCTGCTCCGGCGCTCGCCCACCGCATTCAAAGTTGTTGAAACATCCCTCACTGTGTTCTCTCTTTCTCTCTCTCTCTCTCTCTCGTTGCCTCACTTACACACACATTCACACGCGCCCCCACAGGGTCCCTCCAGTTCTTTGCCTCCCACCTAGGTCTCAAAGGCGCCCAGCGCCGTGCAGAGGTTCGAACCCCGCACGCCGAGGGCTTGGCACCCAGAGCTGGGTTTCGGCCTCCGCGAAGGTGAAACGCTCGAGCCTCGGGCCAGAGCCCTGGCGGGGACAATTCACCTGCGGAGACTGGGGAGCAAACTCGGACCAGTTCGCGGAGCACCGCCCCCCCCCCCCCGCCTCGGGCCTGAAAACAAAGCGGCTAGTGTGCCCCGGGGTCTCTGCGCCCCGCACGGCGCACAGCAGGAGCCCCCAGAGATGAGCCCGTCCCCGCGGGATGTCACCCTGCGCCCCATGGGGTGAGGGGAAGGAGAAAAGGAAGAGCCCGGGAAAGGAGAAAGATTTTTAAATAGTCGACGGAGAGGAGAGGGGGAAGGGAACCAGTGACACACCGTTCACACAAACCCGGGTTCTGATTTCAAGTGAAGACGAGACCCACGCTGCTGCGCCCACACAGACCTCTGCTCCAGACATTTCCAGCTCCAAATGCCAAAGAGAAAGAAAGGAACAGAGAAGAAAAAAATAGCGAAAGCTGGGACTATCACCTATTTAGGTAATCATCGGCCTCGGGCCCCCTCCCCCTCCTGTGACTCCTCCGCTTATTTCAGCGGGGGTTGTGAAGGAGTTCGGGGCCGCGGCAGCCAGGCCGGTTCCCAGCGCCTCCCGCGGGCGGGCCAGTGGTGTTGGGGCTTCCCCGGCTGCTCCAATAAGCCGAGCTCGGGAGACCCTGGGTTTTAAAATGGGCTCCAAAGAGGCGCGTTCCACCGGCGCCGCGGGCTCCGCACACCGGAGGTCGAGTGCAGCCGGGTCAGGATTCCCACGGTCACTCAGCCGACTGCCCGGCAGCTTCAGGGCCCGCAGCTTGAGGACCCGGCAACTAGGCGGCTCCACGCGGTGCAGCCCTCCCACCTTCGCCCCAGGGATGCTCTCAAAGTATCCCTTAGAAGGAGAAGGTGCTTAGAACTTCTTCAGCAACACAGATACCCAGGGCGAGCCCCGCAGCAATTTGGGAGAGGGGCGCTTCCAGACTGAACCCGATAACTGGGAGGTGCAACACAGGTCAGAGCGAAGTGTGCGGGTGCCTTCTCCAAACAGAAAAGACCCTTCCTTTTTAGAAAGGGGGAGGAGGAAGATAGGAAGGAAGGAGGGAAAAATGAATAAATAAAAGAAGGAATATGAAAGATCGGAGAGGACGTAAGGAGGGAAACGGGATTTTCTCTTTTCTTTCTCTTTCTGGTGACTCGGGCTCCCAGAATCTCGCTCAAGACACACGCAGGGTGCACAGACGCGTGCCCAATTGCCAGCAACTGCCTCAAGAACCCATGTTCCTCTTTCCACTCTTCAGCAGTCCCCAAACTGGCCGGAAAATAGAAGGGGGGAAAGTGGGACACGAGCTTCCAAGGAGGAAAATGAAAGAAGACAGCATCCACATCCTTCCTCTCCAGCTTCTCCCTTGAGTTCTTGGGGCGAATTGGAGAGGCGGGCGCTGCGCTGGGGAAAGTTTGTCCCACCCGCATTTCGCAGCTGGCTGCGAGGAAAGGAGGAGGAGCGGGAAGGTAGAGCTCGGAGCCTGCGGCCGCAGGGATAGCCAGCACCGCGCTTACCTCGCAGTCCTCGTACTTGATATTATCCGTCAGTTTCCAAAGCATTTTCATGGATCGGCGTGAACGGATTTGCCCCCTTCTCCGCCTCGCACCCAAGTGGAGCTACTCTCTGGGTAAGCGCAAAGTGTCGGCTGCCGGCGGTGAGCGCAGGAGGAGGAGGAGGAGGAGGAGGAGGTCGAGGAGGAGGAGGGCGAGGGCGAGGAGGAGGAGGAGGAGGGCAAAAAGGAGGAGGAGGAGGGCGAGGAGGAGGAGGGTGAGGAGGAGGGAGGAGGCGAGAAGGGAAAGAGCTCCCGTGTGCGCTCGGAGATCTCCCTCTAATGGTAGAAACTTTTCCCTTTTCCAGCTCTTTACCAACAGCCTAATCGCCTCATTAGCATATCAACAATAGTCCAATTGCTCGCCAGCACCGCAATCTGCGGCCGGCCGCTCCGACCCAGGTATAAAGGCCTCTCCGAGCGGCGAATTTGCTCCTAGAGCGCACGCCTGCCCGCGAGCCCAGGGAATCTCCCCTGAGACCAGCCGCGCGCCCCGGTCCCCGCCGCCGCGCCATTCCGCCCCTCTCCTCTTCCTCTCCGTCTCCTTCTCGAGGGAGATGCCTTCCGCAAAAACCCGGCACCGTGCAGGGTCCAAGAGGCTGCGCCTGGGGCTCATCTTTCACCACCTCTCCCTCACCCCTGCCTGCGCTAACCGCGCTGTCCTTTCGGCCCCGTCCAATTTTATTAGAAATTATTATCCCTTTCGCAATTAAATATAATCATCAAACCAAGACCGGCAAAGTCACTCCAGGATTTCTGCCCAACAAGAGATCGCCTCCGCTCGCGGCAGCCACCATCTCGGGCCGCAGCGCCTTGGGAGTTTTATTGGCTTTGCGCTTACCCCCCCATACCCCCCCACCCCCAGGTTGAGAATTTTGCCAAACAGCTCCAGTCGCGCGGCTGGGGTTTGCGATCCTTTAATTGCTGCGTGTAAAATAAAAATTGTACCCCGAAGAGGTTAGTTGACAGCTCCAGGGGTTAAGTGATTTTCCTCTCATTTGTATGAAGCTAGGGCTGACTGATAATTCAACGTGGTGTTGGGGCTAAGGGTTTCGTAGGTGCGATGTGGACAAAATACAGAACTCCTACGGAGACTCACAGTCGCTCCTGGAGTTGTGCGGAAATACTGGCATGTGTGCTTCGTGTCATGCATGCATCAAAATAAATCGCTAGGAACCAACTCTTCGCTGTGCTAATCTGCTCCAGTTTTCCCAAGATCCCCCTTTTTAATTAAAGCAGGGAGAGTTCCTTCATGATTTGGTGATGTTACTAAAGCGGGCGCGCTTGCGGCGCAGTGCCCGGCTGACGCGGAACCCGAGGCCCCCGGGCCACCCCCTGGTCCAGGTTGGCCAGTCCAGGCTTTCCCGGCTCCACACAGGGACTGGCTCGCCCCAGCGGGGCTTTATAGATGTTTTCCTTCTGTTTTGGCGAATTGTTTTAAAGAAGAAATTAAAAAGAAAGACGTGATGTAATCCTTTGAAATACGGAGTAATTAATTTTTCTGGTCAAACTTCTCATTTGCCCTCCATAAAAAAGTTTTTGTGTGTCTTTCTCTCTCTTGAATACTGCAAATTCATCAACAGTAGGTCTGCCTCAGAGTTGCTCTAGGAACGACTTCTGATTCCACCTAGGCCTGTCTTTTGCAAATCTCCAGGCCTCCCAAGGTCTCCAAAGCGTGTCCTTGCAGAGGGGGTAAAGGGTGTTGCAAATCCAAGATTTTCTTAACAGGTGGAAGGAAGGCCGGAGGAGGGACGACCACCTACCTCCCTACCCCACCCCCCACCCATTTGCTGAGGGCAATTTCTCCTTCCGGATGGCTGCAGCAAATTCCCCAAGCCAGGCAGAGTAGGCCAGAGGCCCTCCCAAAATTTAGAGAAATGGCTCGAGCTGGAAGGGGGATTTAGAGCATGAGGGACACCCTCCTCCGGCCCTGCCCTGCACTCCTTTTCCCCACCTGCACACTATCACAGTTCTCTGGCTGAACACAGCCCGAGGTTAAGCGCCACGCTCCACCCGGAAAACGGTCAACTTCCAGCACTCGCACCACTCACCCTGAGGGGCTGCCCCAGGGCCCGCCGCCCAACGCAGTGGATTGAAGTCGGGAGATGGGCCGCCGCGAGCATTTACACCTTCCCAGCAAGCGGCCACAGCCTCAGAGCATGAGCTGTAGGCCAAATCCTAAACCTGTGAGCGTGGGATTTTTACACCCTCGGACGTTGCCGCACAGTGCTTAAGGAAACTTCAAGTTTCGCTTTCTTTCAGATTGTGGGCTGGGGAAGGCATTCAAGGCCCTTTATCTTCTCCACCCATCCCCCCTTGCTGACCGGCGCCCAGCAGATTTCTGGCTCCGCACCCTCTAGGGCTTGCTAAACTGTTGTTGTATTCCCGCCGAGGGTGCCTTTGAGGTGCAGATTAGGGCCTGAGGGCTCTGCGCCACCGCTGGAGTTCTGGGCCTTCAAGAAAGGCCCAGGCGAGCGCCCCAGTAGATCCTGGAGCCAGCGGAGCCGCATTTGTAGGAACGTCATTACCACGACAAGTCTCTTCATTGCATGTCAATGCTCTGTCCCCACCGGCACCCCAGGGCAATAGCGCCAGGCCTGGGGCTAGAGGTGGGGGGTCCAGGCCTGAAGTGGGGGCGTGAAGAGGCCGTTGGAGGGAAAAATGAGTATCAGTGTGAGACGGAGACACTGGCAGAAACAAAGAGACAGCAAGGGGTCTGACTGACTCTTCTCTGGTCCTCACCACTCAGTGGGACCCGAGGGCGCAAAAGGCCAAGCCTGAAGGATCCAGCCCCTCCAGGCCCCAAATCCACGTGCCCCACCCGAGAGGCAAGCTTCCCACCACTTGCCAAACTGTGAGCCCGAAGGAGCCAGGCCCAGGGTTCACTCCTTTCCCCTTTGGGCCATATTCTCACTGCACCCGAATGGTAGGCCGTCTGGAGGCTCAGACCCAGGATGATCCTCCGCTACTGGTGCCTTCTCAGACCCGAGGAGTTCGGCTGGGAGGTCTACCGGTTTTGTGGAGAAAACGGCAAGGACCTCACCCCAAGACCTTCCCCAGTCTACACCCTCCAGAGAAAAGAAGGAAGAAGGGCCCTGAGGCCCACTGGAGCAAGGGAGGGAAAGGTGTGGATTCCCAACATTTGTGTTTGGTGTGGGTCTTGCATCCTTAAACCACAAAGTCAGTCTAATTTTGGGGATAAAATTGCATTTTCGTGAGATTTAATTGGGAAGAGAGGTATAAAAGAGCTCAGGGTTAATAAAAATAATAAATAGAAGGAGAGAAGTAAAAATCGCAAGACTATTTCCTTTCCCCAAACTCCAAAGAATATAGAAAAGACAAGACTTCTGAACTTTATTTCTAATGGTATGAATCTGAAACAAGAAAAAGAAAAAGAACTCGCCCCTGAAAAGGGCAGAGCCTTGACTTCTCTCTGGGGAGTTCCCCACCTTTGGTTCAAATCACCCTGCAGCCTTTTCTGCGCACAGATTCTTGCCCTAACCAGGCCTCCTTGGCCAGGAGATTCGGTGGGAGTGGAGGGAGGGATATAGGGTCCCACGGTTCCCATGATGAAATCCGCCAAAGAGGAGAGTGTCTGCTACCCTCACCAGCCTGTGCGGAGCTGCCCTGGTTTCCACAGGGGAAATGTCTGGAAGTTAGGAGAGAGCCAGAAGAATGTTCCTGTGGCCCGGGTTGGGTCAGGACTCAAGGAGGGCAGGATCAAGGGCCCATTTGGCCTTGAGGTACCCGAGGCCTAGCCGGTGGAGTTTGGCAAACTTCGGTTTCTGCAAATTTTGGACCTCCCTTATCATCCATCATTCACCCCTTATCCAGTCACCCCAATCTGTAGCCCAAGAGGCGAAAACTGGCTTCACAACTCGGACCGAGAGAGAGGCTAAACTTTGTACAAACTCTTTTAAGTATTTCCCCAAAGAATATTCTCGCGGGCGCGCCCCGTCCATCCGGACCCCTTTCCATTCTCCACACCCACTAGGCCCCCCAAATTGGAGACAGAAAAAGAGACAGGTGCACCAGAACCCCACCTCATGCGTCGCCCTGGGGTCTAGGGCAAGAACGAAGGCGTACAGAGTAGTGAACCTTCCTTACCCCGCACTGCAACCCCCGCCCCGCGCCCTTCCCCCTCCCGAATTAGTCATCCTCCCTTGTTCCCACCGGGTGGGGAGGGGGGGCGTTAAAGGCCGCAGCGCAAACCACAAGTGACCCCCGGGGCCACCTGTGGAGCGTGTGCCGGACTTTGCTCCGCTCCGGGCCCGCCGGCAGCGCATGTTTTTTCTGCCCTTTCTCTCCTGGGAACTCTCCTGGGCGCTGCCAGGCGTGCCTCGCTTACGACTCTCCTGCCCAGGGCCAAGGCTCTTCCTCTCCGCCTCCCCCTTCCCGGCCCCCTCCACCCCTCCACCCCCGCCCACTTCAGCCCCAGCCAAGGCAAACCCCCGTACCTGCCAGTCCCCCATTTTGGCAAGTATGGACATCGCGGCTCGGCGCTCCAGGCGATGGATCCCCGCCGGGCATGGGCTGTAGGGCTCGGCCGGGCCCGCTCCCTGGAATCGCTTAGACAAATCCTCCTTTTTTACCTGCTCACCAACATCTCACCTGGTCATAAAGAGCTGGGTTGCTACCTGCCGACGCATGCGCGCTAGCCCAGGAATTCACTCCGCCAGCTCTCGTCCCAGCGCCTCGCAGAGCTGACCTGGGAAGTGATGGATTTATAGCCGCGGCAATCTCGCCATCAGCTCCAGCTTTTCCCAACAGCCCCAACCCGCTTTCCCGGTCAGTTTCTGACCGGGGAACAGAGGCAGACTGCTTGCTGGGGTGTGCAGGGCTCGATGCGAGTGTGAGTGGGTGTGTTTTCGCACTCAAGCAATGGGGGCATCTATGCGCTCTTCCCCAGACTCTCCCCCCCCCCCCCCGCCTTGGAACTTTGGGGCTGGGAGTCTCCACCCCGAGGTGGGGAGAATTAGAGGTGGGGAGGGGAAAAGAGCAAGGCCCGGAGATTGGGCCCGATCCAATAGGTCCGGCACACCTGTACGCTTGCGGTTCGGCCAGACCCTAGGCCCGGCCTCCCCACTAGCTCGGGAGATTGAGGACAGTCCGGGCCCTCGCGGATCGGAGTCCGCAACCCCCAGGGGGTTCAGCGTCCAATCCCAGATCAAAATGTTTCCCAGTAGGTGGAAACGTTCGCGATTCTGTTTCACTTCTGGCTTCTAGTTCAGTCTCCTCCCACCGCAGACACACAAACACACACTCTTGCACACTCATACACTTACACTTCTATTTAAGGTGGTCCCCTCCCCCACTCCTCTAGGAGTTCCCTGCTCTTTATCTTTTCCAATAATAAGTCTTTAAAGTAGAATGGGGGCGTTGGTGGTTCTGGGATGGGCAACTGAGGTTTGGGCTGGGGTTTGCTTTCCCATGACAGATAAAATCACTCAAGTGATTTCACCGCTGCTTCTAATTAGAAGGGAGATTTAAAGGAAGCCACAGGATTTGGGGCTCCCGAGGAGCTCACCTCCGCATCAGGAACCACACCTGGTTGGGAGGGAGGCCCGGGTGAGGAGCTTAGCCTCGGGCCGCGCTCCTCCGAGACCCTGCCCGCTCCATCCCGGCAGCGACGAGATGGGAGAATCCGGGGCTTGGGCCTGTAACCTCCGGGACAGGCTCTGAGGCAGGGCCGTTTACCCTCCCCGGCTGGCTGCCGTCGCGGGGACTAAGAGGAACAAAGAACCAGCTTCAAATCTACCACGACACGTCAGGCAAAATGTGTAAGAGGTCAGCTCAGAAGCTGAGGAGTGAAGACTTGTCCCCATACTCAAACTGCCCCTTTCTAGCTCTGAGCTCGAGCCTCCATACCTGCCCCACTGGCCTTGTACCCTCCTGGCATGCACAGAGATGGTGTGGTTGGTGACTCTCAAGGAGTCCCCGTGTCGCCTAGGCATTTGAGTCGTCCCTGGGCTGAGGGACTCTCATCCCTGTGCCTATTCTCTTCTGGATTTGAAACTTTCTTGGACCTGCCTTAGTACCTTGCTCAACAAGTTTGGTGTGTGTTTGTGGGTGCTCTCCCCCCCCCCCTTGCGAGAACTTTAAATAATTAAAATTAAGGTCTTTTTAACCCGTAGTATCTTCACTTCACTTTCCCGGCTTTCTCCATACTGTCAGAGCAGGTCGGTGAGTGTCGAATTCTTTAAAGTCCCCAGACAGACGCGGGAGGCGCGTCCCGGAGATTCCGGCGGGGGGCGCTGTGCTCTCTTACAAAATGAACACCGTTCCCGGCCCCGGCGGCCGCACTGCTCGCGCGCACCGGTGGCGCAAGAGCTGGAGGGACCTGAGACCCGCTGGCGGGGCCCGGCCGAGCTCGGGAAGGACCGGCGAGCGTGGGCTGGGGCTGGGGTGGGACGCAAAGAGGACCGTCTCCGACTCTGGTACCTTTTAGGGGCAGGGGGTGGCAAGGCGTGTGCGGGAAAGAGAAGACAACGCTACCAGCGCGGTTAAGCGCGAAGCCACGCTGCTCCGCTGGGCTGGATGGATGGACGAGATTTGAGATCGATGTAGCCTAGGCCTTGCATGAGGGTTTCTGTTCGGATGACTGGGGCTGGGGTCCGGGTGGGGAGGGGACTGAGAAGGAAGACTCCGGAAGCAGCCGGGAGCAAGCATTTCGCTTTGGAGAACGATCACTCGGGGTCCAGACTCCGCGCAGCCATTTACATTTACAGGCTGAGCGAAGTTGCTGAGCTCGTTTGAACCTCAGTTTTACTCATTTGTAGAATGGGTAATTTGTTGTGAGAATTCACTAGAGGAAAGCGCTTAGCACAGCACTAGCCCACGTTGCGCTCTCAAGGAAAGCCGCGAAGCCTGGTCAAGGACCGTTTACTCCGCCCATCCCCCACCCTCAGAGTACCTGAGACTGGTTCAGTTCAAGATGCTGTCCACTCCATTGGCCCCCCATTGGCACACTGCATGCAGACACTGTGGTCAACGGCGCCTCCAGCGACTCCTTCCATAAAACCCTCTTCTTCATGTGTGGGCCTTCCCCCTTGTTCCCCAGATACCCATTCCCGACTCCAAGCCTTTCCCCTCTCCACCTCCTCCCGAGGCCAGCACCAGCCTGACTCTGCCTCCAGATGGGAGCCTTGGGGGGCAGGCACCTCCCAACTTCACCCAGCACCCAGACTCGGGTCAGATGCACCCAGTACCAGGGCAGTCCCAAGACCACTGGCTGCACTTGGTGACCCACGTCAGCACCTAGCAGTCTCCAGAACTGTGGCCTCAGGCCTCCTGCGAATCAGAGAAAAGTGAGACTTTTTTTTTTTTTCTTGTTTCTTTTTTTCTTGCTGGGTCAAGGGAAAAGACATCAGCAGTCCTCCTCCTCCCCTCTCCCAACCCTGCCTCCGAAAAGCAGGTTCCGCAGCTAACAGGTCCTGGGACTTCTTGACCCAACCACAAACTTTTCTGTGCGCTGCTCAGTGCAGGTGGCCAAAGCTGTGGGGAGAGGCTGGAAAACTTGATTTCAGCTGGCACCAATCTCCCAGCTTCATCTCTTCTCAGGCTCTCTGCAGACCCCGGTGCCCAGAGGTATCCGGGTGGAATTTTTCATATCCTGTAACCCGCCTCCCAGCTCCAGGAGCCCCAAAGTTACAGCGGGAGCAATCGCTCCCTTAGGGTAGAGCTGTGCTCCAACCGCATTCCTCCCCACCCCAGAACTTTCTGGACTTACCTCACCTTTTCGTTTTTTCACTCCGCATCAAGTGCCCCTCCCCAGTGTCCCCCAGCCCGCCCACTGGAGGCTCCTTAAGGCACTTGGAAATTTAAACTTAAGTCTGAGCAATGGGTTAACTCAGAATTTCACACCTGTGGTGGCCTCAGCTTGCTTTTCCCTTAGAGGAGTCTGGAATTATTGCGACAGATTGGATGACGGCTCACTGCACCTGGAGCTTCTTCCCCTGTAGAAGTTCATCTTTCTGGCCCTTGGACCTGAGAGAACCTTCAACTTTGGTCATTCTTGGGCCCCTCTCAGTGGTAAAGTGGACCCTAGGATCAGAGCAGGGAAGGGAAAAGGTTTGACTCTTCTGCGGGAAAAGTGAGGGGAGCTATGGGGTGATTTGCCACGCCAGGACCCTCCAGCGATTCCTTCAGCACACAAGAGCCCTCTCAACTCTCCAACTGGATTAGAGCAAAGGATTAGGGTTACCAGTAACCGCAGAGGAAGCCAGACCTCTAACCGAAGTTGCCCAGGGAGAGTGCAGAAGGGACACACCGCTTCCCGGAGCTGCGCTCACATAGGTGCCTCCCAGGCAGGCACACTGAACTGGGAGTTCTTGGAGCATTGGGTACAGAAGGCCCGAGGGGAGCAAAGGCAGGAGGCCCAGAGGCCAAAAACTTAAAGGTGCCCTAGAGGTCAGAGGACCGTGACTCCCTCCACGCGTGGCCCGTGTTCCACCAGGCCCCAGGCGACAGGTGCAGCCGCAGCCTCCGCCTTCCGCTGTGCCAGGGCTGCCACCGCTCGCTGGTGCGGAACCACTATCGGAACGAGTTTGCGCTTCTGTTTACAAAGCAATCCTGCCATCAAAAGAGGAACAAAATCACCACTTATCACACCCTGTCATAAAGTAATCTGCCCCAGAGGGAAACCCTAGCGAAGAACCGCGAGGAGTGTGTGTGTGTGTGTGTGTGTGTGTGTGTGTGCATGCGCGCGTGGGGCGGAGGATACGGGGACAGCCAAGGAAAGGGGAATTCGCCCAACTCTTCCAGAGTAAATCTCTTGGACAGGCAGCGTCCCTCCAGGCGAGGAAAGACTGAGGGCAGCCCCAGCTCTGGCTCCGGGGTGTGATGGGGAGCCCGGTCCAGGACTGGTAGGGCAGAGTGCCCGATCACTCTCTTCGTCTTTGGAATCCACTCATTTGCAGCTCTCCTAAAGGGATGCCTACTTTTCTAGGGTCTTCAAAGATCCTCGACCCCCACTCCACCCCCCACAGATGAGCAGAGAGGAGAGAAAAGTGAGTTCTTGGAAACTGCGAGGTCCCTCTTGATCTCCTTCCCTATGGGGGCACTGCAGGGTTCACTAGCAGTCTTCAGTAATTCCTAACCAGTGGCGGAGGGTCTTGTTCCCTTTAATTCCCATGGTGCCCCCCACCCACCCACACTTGTTGCTGAGGAGGATATGGTTAAGGCCGCTCTGGCAATACAGACCAAATGGTCTGAAAATTGGGGGATGGGTGCAAAATTATTGGGAAGTTATAAGCAATCCCCGTGAGTGTCCAGTCTCTTTGGGTTATCTTCATCCCTTGGCTTGTCTAGAGTGAAATGAGAAATCCTTCCGTCGACCAAACCTACGCCCAGCAGAGTACCTCTGGGGGTTTCCTTTGGGGCACAGGTGTCTCTGCCCCTTGTGTCACCCTTGGACACAGAGAGCTGGCTTTCCCACCCTCCCCATTTCCTTTCCATTGTGAAGACTTTTCTAGTCTAGCTGTCAGTAATTCAAGACTTCATAACACAACCAGAGTTTAGGCGTGGCATAGGTGATCCTCAAATCCAGTACCGCTCCCCTACCCCCACTCTCCTAGTCAAGGGTGCAATTTCCCCTGCAATCACATTAATGTACCACAACAGCATCTGGTGAATTCGTATCCAAGTGCCTGTGATCTAGCCTAGATTTGAGATTCTTGGGCTCCAGGACGCTTGCAATCACTAACCCAGAGAGATCACTTTGGCTCCTAATGGGATATTCTTGAGCTGGGGCATGCAGAATTATCAATGAGAAATTATCATTTGTATTTTTAAAACCTCAGGGGAATTGTTTCGTCCTCTGTAATTCCTATATAGTTGAAAACAGAGAATCCACGTCATGCTTGCAGCACTGTGCAAAACATCTGTAAGGCGGGGGACTTGTCTTTCCCAAGACTGGGGCGCTAGATCTAATGCTGGCAGAATCGCCAAGAACAGAATGGGGGAAGGTCCTTGTCCCCCTCTCCCCGCACACAAGTTATTGTGTCATCTTGGGACAATAAGTGACTTAGGGCAGTTGTGTCCAACCTTTGCTCGATAGTAGAATCACCTAAAGAATGTGAAGCTCCTGATACCTGAGTGGCACCCAAATCAAAGGAATTAGAATTTTGGAGATTAGGACCCAAGTATAAATATTTTTAAAAGTATCCCAGCTGACTGCACTGTGCAGCCAAATTTGAGAACTAATGGCTTAGGGCAGTGGTTCTCAAAGGGTGGTCTAGAGGACAGCCAGGCGAGCATCATATGGAAACTTAACAGAAATGCAAATTCTTAGGCACCACTTTAGCTCTGCTGAAAACTCTGAAGGTGAGGCCCAGCAATCAGTATTGGAAACAGCCCTCCCAGCCAGGCTGGTGTGCGCTCAAATTTGCGAACCACTCCCCTGGGGAACTGTACGCCTCTAACCGAGGCGGCGTTTGCAAGCCGCCGCTATTCGTCTTTGTCTTAGCGAAAAACTGCGACCCCCGGGTTTTACCTGTCCATCCTTTGGCAACACAGGGCTTGTCTCGGCTGTAGGTGCGGAGACGTGTCAGTCTTCCAGCAACTTCCCACCATTAGAATAAACCAACTTAGGAACAAGTGCGACGTCATTGCTAAACAACCCCCTATAAACCCAACGTTCCCCCGCCTCTCCAGGTGGCGTCGGCCGCTTTCGCGGGTTACACTTTAGAACGACACCTGGGTTTGACTTGGGGTCAGATGGAACTTTTTACTCAACCTCTGAGCTCTGGGCTTCTTTTTCTTTCTGAGTCTTTCTTTCTCTACTCTTTCTCTCCCCGTCGCCCCTCCCCCACCCGCAACTCCTGGAACCCTGCTAGGCACCTCTGTCTCACTCGCCCAGGCCACGTGTCTGGGACCTGTCCCGGGAATCTGAAGTCCGTTCACAACTCTCCCCCATTCTCCGACTTCTTCCGGCACTGCGGGCGTGCAGTCTCCCTCCTCTTCAACTTGCCCCCAAATCGGTCGGGTTAAGTTTGCTGATCGGTTGCGCACCCAGTCGCCTCTCCCCCTCAGACACCCCGGGCCCGGTTCCTAGGGCAAGCTTGCCGGATCTGTACCTAAAGGGCGCTAGGTTGGCTGGGCGGAGCGGCTCGGCGCCTTTCCCTGCGGCGGGCGGCCGGCGCGGCTGGGTCCCGGTGGCGGCTGGCACCGCGGGGAGCGCGCCCTGCCCTCGGGGCTTCCCACGCAGCTGCCCCTCGGGCCACGCAATCTAGAAAAAGGTGCGCTCCCGGGTGCCCTGCCGCGCCCCGGTCGGGGCCTGGTCACCATCCCGGCTCCCAGTGTCTATCCTTAGGGCGGCATCTGGGCAAACAGGTGGGAGTGCTCCCAGGCGGCGCGGAGGCTTGCGCGGGGGCCGGGGCGAGCCGCGCTCCCGGCACCCCCCTGCCAACTTTCGGCTACCGAACGGGTCTTCTCCGGGGTGCGGGGTCCGGGGGCGGAGGGAGTGTGTGGCGAAGGCGGCGGCGGCGGCGGGAGGAGGGGCGCCGCGCGGGGAGTTGGGCGCCCCCGCCGGGCGGACGGTCCCCGCTGCGCACGGGCTTCGGTCCGGAGGGCGTTCTGGCGCCAAACCCGGGCGGGCCGCGGCGGGGGGGGGGGGGGTGGGGGGAGCCGATCGGGCTCCCTCCCTTTCAGAATTGAAAGTCTGGTGGAGACAGAGAGTCTCCTAAATTGAGGCACGTCTCCTGAAAGTCTGGGAAGGAAGCCTCAAAACTTTTCGCATGCAAAGCCGGGGCTGTCCGAGCGCTCGGTCCCGGTTCCCTTTGTGCGGGCGCTTAAACGCTCGCCCATTTCCCGCTGCCCGGAGGGGTCGGCCGTCGTGGCTGGACTCCGGCGAGGCTCCGGTTACTTTCAGTTTGTCGTAGCTGCCTAGTGGCAGAACCGGCTGCGCTGCGCGCTCTGAGCTTTTCTCAAGGATTTGCCCCTTTAATTTAGAAACACGAGGTAAGGCCTTATTTTCCAAAAAGTGTAGATCGGGGCTTGGTCTTTCTGCCTTCCTCAAGGAAGCTCCTGATGGTGGGTCAATCTGGCACACGCCAGATTCCACTGCTTTTTTTCACGCGACCACAGACTTTAAAAGAGCAAACTTCGGTTGCCATGAAAACCTGTCCGACTTCCATGTTGGGATCTCATGCAATTTCCTAATAATGGAGCCTTGCTGCTTTTCACGCGCTGCGGGAAGACTTGCCCTCAGTGGGGGTGCTCTGCCGTGCGTTTTGAGGCCGTGCAAGACTATCAGGGATCTCCAAGGAACAGGCCAGCTATGTCTGGATTTCCAATTACATGTTCCAAAATCAAAGATGTGTGTGTCTTGCTTCTTGAGTCTAAAGAAAAATATATTTTTGGAAGGTTTTTTTTTTTTCTCCCCCCAAATAAAAGGATGCTTAAAACGGCTCTGGAAACTTGGAGGGAGGCATTGTTCAAATGGTATTGTGTTCTACTGTATTTATTTCTACATGGCAAGTTGCATTGGAAATTTAAGTTGATAATTGAACAAGGCCAGATCAAGCATGTGAGGTTTTTAGAAAATCGACAAGGCACACATCTCTTCATCTGTTTCCAAACTCAAAGTGTATTTTTTCTAAATCTTACAATGTAAATGGTACAACCTTCCTAATTGGATAATTTCAGCCCTTATGTTGTGGATATAAGAATTATACAATTGTCCTTTGAAGTGCAGTGCTGAGGAAAATGGAAAGGAAGTTTTTTTCTTGGGAAGCGATTGCAAACAAACACCAGAACCTGACAATTTATACACACAGTTCCCTTTCTGACTTGACCTCCCCTCTCTGAGAATTACTATTTAAAATACCAAAGTTATGGGATACTAAGTTAACTGTGGTCTTCATTTTAAATATTTGATTTCTCATTTTGAAAAACTCATTTTCATTTGCTTCAGGAACTTTTGAAGGAAAAATCGTCTGAGACACTTTTTTGAACAGACAATAGCAGTTGACTGATTTTAATTTCCAGTTACCTTAAATTTTTTTAAATTTTCTTTTTAAAAAAGATATTTATTTTTTTTTTTGTAGGAGAGAGAAAGAGAGAACACAAGCAGGGGTAGTGGGAGAGGGAGAAGCAGTCCCCCCACCTGCCCCCAGCAGGGAGGAGGATCCAGGGCTGGAACCCAGGACAGGGGATCAGGACCTGAGCTGAAGGCAGACACTTAACTGACTGAGCCACCAAGGGACCCCAATTTTTTTTTTCTAATTTTAAAACTACACCTAGAGGAAACTCTCAAGTGTATGAATAAAGGATAAAACTTAAAAACTGTTTAAATACATATTCTCTCCTTTCATTGTTGGAGCGCACAAACACCTTTATATAAAATTCAGATTAAGTAAAACATAAAAAAATACATATCCAGTTTACATATTCTTATTGTGTTCAAATATTTACACACAACCCCACCTCCCAGGATATTGACAAGATTTTAGCATTTTTTAAAAATTTTTCATGTTCTGCTAGAAAGAGAAACTAACAAAGCAAAAATTCTTTAAACAGTAGGATTTCCTTGGCCCTGGTATATCTCAATGCCAACACTAGCTAGGAACAATCTGATGTGATTTTCAACAGCAGCCTGGCTCAAACCTCCCAAAGAGTGGGAATTCAAGATGCTTTCCCTAGTTTTATTTCAAGGGAGAAAGAATCATTATAATGCCCTTCACCACAAAGTGTGTTCTGAGCTTAGTACTGGTACAGGTTCTGAGCCCAACACCATTCAGCTTGTTGGTAGCCCAGGGAGTCGGGACTAGGTGTCCAGGCTGGTGGCCTTTCCCTTGCCACACCTGTTCCCCCATTGAGTTAGTCCATGACACTGTGTCCTAGACTGTGCTCGGGATTAAAGGCCTGATTCCAATACCCTTTTAACTAAATGTTTGTAAACCTAAGTATCGAACCCTCTTTAAAGGAGTTGAGATTAAATATGACCTATGTACCCATTGTTAATTGCAATGGAGAATGTTCAGTGTTGATAGAAATGACCAAGGCCTTGATTCTGGTGGTGCTAGAGAGACGGCTCTTGGATTTAATGTTGATGTTGCACTGGTGACTGTTTCCCACCAAACAGTCAACCTCTACTGAAAGCTACAAGAAAACCAGAAAATGTAAAACACTTCTAGTCCAACTATGCCTGCAGTTCCCTGTCTCATCAATGTCTCATCATTGTCTAGACGCTTGCTTGATATTTTAGAATACACAATTCTAGTATTAGCAGCCCACTTCTAGTAATAAGTGGTGGCAGGAAAGCAGGACTAATCCTTCTAGATTATTATAATCCTTCTAGACTATTTGGGAAGAATTATTAGAGAGGGACAAGAAACAAGCAAAAATAAGAAGAAAACATTAAATGAGTAGGAAAGTAAAAAATTGAAGTATCTACCAAAAGAGAATGTTGATTCATAAGTAATCATAACAATGAAAATGGGTTATAATAACAGCTGAAGGAAATCTTCACCAGCAAGTTCAACTAATAAGTTCATGTGACATAAAATCTTGTTAACTTCTTTAATAAATTCTTTAATATTAACAAACATTCTGAAGAAGGCATTCCATTTATAAAAAGAGTGCTTTTGATCGTCTCTTAGCGGTGGCACATTTGGAAGCAAAATTGAATCACCGTGACTACCACTGTCTCTGAAAATCTCTTTTCCAAACATTTTCCAAATACACACACACACACACACACACACACACAATCTCCTACATGTTAGATCTGGACGTTTTTCCTAAACATTTGCTGCCCCCATGTGTTCCTTTAGAAAACTGAGTGTTAAGGCTAAATAACACTAAGGGTTATTTAGCATCTCCTAGACAGCATTCAATTTTGATATACAGAACTACCATCAGAGAAACGCTGAAATCATTGTAGGAAGAAGCACCAAAGACAGGGCTGGAGAAAGGTGGAGAAAAGATCTCACTTTTGCAGCAGACTTCTGATGTAATCTCTAGGAATTGCATAACTTCTTTATGCCTTTGCTTTTTAAAAAATTCACATGGGTGGCTGGTTGGCAGGACGGGGCGCGAAGGGAGCCAGATTTTCTTTAAGGTCCCGTCAAGCCTCATGTTTGGTCATTCTTATTGAGGATAATAAAACAGAAGTAGGAAAACCTAGTGATTCCATTTCTGGCTAGGTAGTTAACTTGGAGATGTGCCCAAAACTCATGAATGAATTTCCTGTTTCATCACTGGAATCCATTACCTTGGCCCTCTGTCATCTTGACAAACCTGCTTCTCAATGTCTGAGTAGCTCCAAGCCTAAGGAGACAAGAAAGAATTCATTTTCTTTAATGACCAACAATTATGAAGCCGACTGCTTGTGATTTGAAAACTGAAAATCATCTTCACAGTTTATAGTACGTATTAGGAACAGGTGCTTCTACAGTTTTAGCTGTTCATAAATCTTCTATGCAAACCCATGGTAGACTTCACAAAACTATTCCCTCCCCATTTCCTTGATAACAGAACCCTGATTTTACTTAGTTATCAGGCCACCACGTGTTTCAGGAAAGGCTGGGTCCCTCCCTTACCCAAGGGGATGAATCTTGGTTCATCTAAGAATTAGGCTACTCACTTTCACTGCCTTCTTTTTTTTTTTTTTTATTCAGAAGTTTTTGTTTTATTATTATTGTTATGGAGGTGCAAATGACATAGATTAGTTTCAGCTGTACATTATAATGGTTTGATATTTGCATGTATTGTGAAGTGATGACCACAATGAGCCTAGCTAATGGTCACCACCATGCATAATTACATTTTTTTTTCTTGCAATGACAACTTTTAAGTTCTACTCTGTTAGCAATTTTCAAGGAAGCAATACAGTATTAACTAACCCCAGTTGCCATGCTGTACATTATATCACCATGACTTATTGCTTTTATAAGTGGAATTTTGTAACTTTTGACCCCTTCACCCATTTTCCTAACCCTCAGCTTCACTCTGACAACCACCAATCTGTTCTCTGTATCTAGGAACCCAGTTTATTTATTTTTTTTTTCGGATTCCACATGTAAGTGGGATTCTATGGTATTTGTCTTTCCTTGATTTATTTCACTTAGCGCCTGTTCTTAAGGTCCATCCATGTTGTCACAAATGGCAAGATTTCCTCCTCTTTGCAGCTGAATAATACTCCTGTGTGTGGGTGTATACATATACACGTACCACAGTTTTTAAAAAATCCATTCATCAACTGATGAACACGAGGCTGTTTCCATATCTTCGCTATTGTAGAAAATGCTGTAGGGGCACCTGGGTGGCTCAGTGGGTTAAGCCTCTGCCTTCGGCGGCTCAGGTCATGATCTCAGGGTCCTGGGATCGAGTCCCGCATCAGGCTCTCTGCTCAGCAGGGAGCCTGCGTCCCCCTCTCCCTCTGCCTATCTCTCTGCCTACTTGTGGTCTCTGTCTGTCAAATAAATAAATAAAATCTTTTTTTTTTTTTAATGCTGTAATGAACATAGGGGTTCATATATCTTTTTGAGCTAGGGTAATTTTTCTTTGGCTAAATACTCAGAAGTATTGCTGGATCCTATGGTAGTTCTATTTTTAATTTTTTGAGGCACCACTATACTGTTTTCCATGATGGTTCTGCCAAGTTACATTCCCATCAATAGTGCACGAAGATTCCCTTTTCTTCACATCCTTGTCAACACTTGTTATTTCCTGTCTTTTTGATATTAACCATTCTAACAGATGTAATCACTGCTCACTGTTAATCAGAATTTTCTGAGAAGCGCTATAAAAATACTGACTCTCAGTCTCCCCCCAGAGATTCTGGTTACTTGGTCTAGAGCTTTACTGTTTTTGAAAACTCTCCAAGTGATGCTAGTGTGCAACCTGGATTGAGAATCACCTGTCTAACCCAGTGATGATCATTTCGTTCACTTCTCTGGCAGTTAGTTTAGGAATGAACACATGATGCAATTTTCAGCCTTTTAAGAGGAAATCTGATTGCAGTGGGGCATCTGGGATAGTTTTCCCCACTCTTAGAAAGGAACAGAAGATGAGATTATGTCTTTATTTTTCCTTCTAGGTTTTGGTTATTACCATCTGAGGGTAGAAGGAATGTGATGTCTGGAGCTGCTGCAGCCACTTTGTGACCATGAAGGAAGCTCCCACCTTCAAGGAACAGCTGAGTGGAAAGACTGAAATAATTCCAGTCTTTGATGATCTTGTTAAACTGCTAAATTAACTAACCCCATAGCTGTCCTACCTCAGGACTTAATATGTATGTGAATAGAAGACATTTAATTTAGAGTAGAAGACATTTGATTTAGTCATCATCCTGATACCCTGATTTTTTTTTTTTTTTTTTTTTTTTTTAGAAAGCAGGCACACTTATTTTAAATGGGATTCCTTGAACAATGCACATGGAAATCCTGGGAGTTCATGGAATTCTGCTAATATTGTATAGGGATGTTTTCTAAGTAGGATTCTCTAGTGGGTATGTATATCTTAACATAGTAAAATGTGTGATGATATAATTTCAGAATGTTATTCCTTTCACTTCTGTCTTCAAACTAAAGCAGTCTATTCATTTGCATATACAAAACCAAGACTGGGGCAGAGAACCTACAAGTAGAAACTTTCTTATTTACCTGGATAAGATTAAGCCTAAAGATAAAGAAATTTTTCTTACAATTCAGACAAAATCCCTAAACTATCATAATGTGTACAATTGCCATTTAAACTACTATCCTCTTCCAAGTAATTATTAGTGGTATAAACTTCATTACCACTTACCTTGAATATGTGAATCATTAAAATGATACCAGGATATCAAGGTTTCCCAATTGTTTCCTTTCTTTTTTTATTTTTTTTTTAAGATTTATTTATTTATTTTTGAGAAAGAGAGAAAGCAACCATGAGCAGGGGGAGGGCCAGAGAAAGAGGGAGAGAGAGAATCTTAAGCACACGCGTCACTGAACCCCGACCAGGGCCCACTCAGGACCCCAAGATCATGACATAAACTGAAATCAAGAGTCAGATGCTCAACTGACTGAGCCACCCAGGTGCCCCAAGATTTGCTGATTGTTTCTTACCAATTGCTTAGCTTTAATGACCAAAGTGTTTGAAAATTCCTGTACTCAAATCTGTTTTTCTTTTAAAGAATCTGGCCTTCTTTTTTTTTTTTTTTTTACTTTCGGCTTTGGTTTTCATGTTCACCATTAATGTACACATCACCATGTGATGTACTGTGAAGCCCTTTGACTTTTTTTTGTGTCTTCTTCTTCGCACACATGAAACATTAATGCGGTCGCTACATCCCTAGGGCACAGGGTTCTAAGTCATACTCAGATTTATGAGCCCTCCTTTGAATATCATATATTAGCGCTAGAATATTCATGTGCTAGCATACTATGCCTCACAAAACAATGCGGTAAATGATTCTACCCTCGGTTGCTTGGAGGAGCTTGATTCTGGTCTTCCATTCTTGTGTTTCCTAAGCATTACTGGCATATTAGTAAAGCACATGTCTTGCTATGTGAATTATATGCAAGTGTACCCTGACTTCAACAAGTGCATATATATTAGGGAGGTATTACTTTTAGCCGGATTACCATCTATTACAATGTGAAATTTAAAAAATCCAAAGCCCCAAAGGCATTAAATGTAACATTTCAGGTTAAACGTAGGCAGATTTTCAAACATTCTCTCCATTACCAGGTGGCTTAATATATAACTGAATAGAAAACAGACTTAGGGTGTAGGAAATATTCATTTTTTAAAAAGATTTAATTTATTTAGTTGTCAGACAGAGAGCACAAACAGGGAGGGCAGCAGGCAGAGGGAGAAGCAGGCTCCCCACTGAGCAGGGAACTGAATGTGGGGCTCGAGCCCAGGACCCTGGGATCATGACCTGAGCTTAACTGACTGAGCAACCCAGGCGTCCCAATATTCATGTGTTCTTATCTAAATAGTGTTATTCCACTTCTCCCTCTGTACCAAGAAACCAATGATATTTATAGACATTATTAACAATTTTAACCAGAAGAATCTTCTGAGAGCCACTGGTGTACTATGTGTCCTTGGAGCAATGGGCAGAGGGACAGGCGCGAGGTAATGACCTTCAGAGCCCAAGTTCAGTTTGGTGGAGGAGCCAAGTGCTGGGTCTGATTGCAGTCCACTCATTATTGCGAGGGCTTTGTCATTTTTGTAATGCTTCTCAAATGCCAGCCCCATTCCTGTGCTATGCCCATTGTTTCCCAAAGCCGTAGGACCTGTTTAAAAATAGAGAACCTAGCCTTCTAAAAAGGGCTACTGGCACAGGTGGGGCCATGCTCAGTTTGCAGTGGGTAGGAATGTGGGGGTTTTCTGAGCAGCATGTAATGAGGGAAAGGGACTCAGACTGGCGATGAAAGAATGGGACTCTAATGTCACCCTTGTCACAAGCTACCTGTATGTCATTGGGCAAGTGGCTCCATGTCTTGAGGTCACATCTCCTGACTTGGAAAGTAAGATGATCTCTGAGGCTCCTTCCAGATCTAAAAACCCCTTGAGTCAGATTCACGTGTCTGTCAGCTGAGTTCCCAAACAGCAGCCTAGAGATCTCTTTTCTGGAAGGGAAACGTACAACTGAGAAACATCGTCTAACGCATTCAGTCCCCTTCAGAGGAAAGTGAGGTTAAGCAGTTCAGAACACATGAAAGTCGGTCCTGTTTCATTTTATTTATTCGTTTGCTTTTTTGCTTTTAAAGATTTTATTTATTTATTTGACAGACAGAGATTGCAAGTAGGCAGAGAGGCAGGCAGAGAGAGGGGGGGAAGCAGGCTCCCTGCTAAGCAGAGAGCCCGATGTGGGGCTCAATCCCAGGACCCTGAGATCATGACCGGAGCTGAAGGCAGAGGCTTTAACCCACTGATCCACCCAGGCACCCCTCGTTTGTTTGTTTTTTTAAGGAGGTTCTGTGCCCAGCGTGGAGCCCAATGCAGGGCTCAATCCCAGGACCCGGAGATCAAGAACAGAGCCGAGGAGTACCTGGGTGACTCAGCGGGTTAAGCGTCTGCCTTAGGCTCAGGTCCTGGGATCCAGTCCTGCATCGGGCTCCCTGCTCAGCAGGCAACTTGCTTCTCTCTGTCCCTCTGCTGCTCCCCCTGCTTGTGCTCTCTCTGTCAAATAAGTAAAATTTTTCTAAAAAAAAAAAAAAAGAACTGAACTGAGATCAAGAGTCAGATCCTTAACTTACTGAGTCATCCAGGTGCCCCGTGAGGTGGTCCTGTATTTTTTTTCAAGATTTTATTTATTTATTTGACAGACAGAGATCACAAGTAGGCAGAGAGGCAGCAGAGGAGTGAGGGGAGCCGGCTTCCTGCTGAGCAGAGAACCTGATGTGGGACTTGATCCCAGGATCCCGAGATCATGACCTGAGCTTGAAGGCAGAGGCTTTAACCCACTGTCACCCAGGCGCCCCTCAGTCCCATTTAAGATTATCTGATATTAGGCAAAACATTTTTTTTAAGATTTTATTTATTTATTTGACAGAGAGAGATCACAAGTAGGCAGAGAGGCAGGCAGAGAGAGAGGAAAGGAAGCAGGTCCCCTGCTGAGCAGAGAGCCCGACGTGGGACTCGATCCCAGGACCCCGAGACCCCAGGACCTGAGCCAAAGGCAGTGGCTTAACCCACTGAGCCACCCAGGCGCCCTAGGCAAAACATTTTTGCCTGTGATATCTCTCTCTGTATCCTAACTTAGAAAATCCAGGTGAGTTCTGCTTCTCCCCCTGCCTACTCCTCTCTCTCTCTCTCATGAATAATAAATAAAATCTTAAAAAAAAAAAAAAAGACTACATTTATCCCTATCCACACAGTTCTGGGTGCGCGGGCCTGGAAGAGAAGCTAGTCAATTCTTCCTCTTGCCTTTACACAGAGCAAAGGGAAATATCAGTAAATTTGGAAACTATTCTATTTTCCAATGTCCTCAGATACTTGGTTGTTTTTCTTTAGAGCTTATTGCAATATTAAGGATTTTCAATATCTGGTAGTTTGTTTTTTTTTTTTTTTTTTTTAATTCTATATAATCCTTCATGTTAGTGGCTCACATCAAATTTTTTCTTGTTGTCTCTGTGTGAGATGTAGACAGCTGTTGGGATTCTTCGTACTATGACCTTTCTTGTTCTTAGCAATTACCTCTGGGTGGGGCAACATGGTCTGGTCCTTTCAATTATTCAGCATATACTCATTGAGTATCTTCGTGTACCATGCCCTATTATAGATTGTGGGGGTAGGACAGTGAAAATAAAGGACGGAAATCTTTGCCTTTGTGGAATTTATTTCTAAAGAGAGAAACCGGACAATAAACCAGATAAATAACTAAAATATATAGTATGCTAGGCAACGGTATGGGCGAAGGGAAATCTAAATGAAGAAAGGGAGTTAGGAAGTACTGGGAGAGTGCATGATATGCATTTTAGATAGGGATGCCCCCAAGGATAAGGTTACATCTGCATCACCAGGGAAATCAGCAAGTGCAAAGGCCCTGAGGCAGAAACGTGACTGTCTTATGTGGTTAGAGAGGCTGGACAAAGGAAAGAGTAGTAACTGATCAGACCAGAGAGAAATTGCGAAATGTTGGAGGCCTAGGAGCTGGAGGTGCTCCTGGCAAAGGGCCTTCTGAGACACTCTAATGACCTTAGCTTTTCCTTTTGAGGTAGAGAAGAGTCTTTGAAGGAGTTTGTGCCAAAGAACAACACGATCTGACTCATGTTTTAACGGGGATGCCTTGACTGCTGTGTCACCATAGGGAGACAAGTGTGGAAGCAGGAAAACCAGTTCGGAGGCTGGAGCAATTACCAGGAGCCCGCTTGAGATCACCTGGGCAGTGCTTTCAGATAAACAGGAAGAGGCCCGAGACCGAGCTCTGGGGTTCTCCAACGTGTAGTGTCAAGGAGGTGCGGGGCACAGTAAAGCACACCTGAGAAGGAACCACCAAAGAAGGAAGAGGAACGCCATCGCGCGTGCACTCTGGAAACCACATTTTCTGAAGAGGGAGTGAACTGCTCTGTCAGATGCTGCTGACAGTTTGAGCTGAAGGTAGACCCCTGGCCGTAGTCACAGAGAAGTCACTGCCTGCGGTAGAAAGCGCAGAGACATTCCGATCAGAAAGGCCTCTGGTTTTAGCCAGATTCACTACATAACGCGTGGCTATTGCTAAGCTATTTACTCATCTCTCAGTGTTCTCACTGGTAAAGAGGTAGAATAATTCCTACCTCAAAGTGGTAAGAACCTGAAAAAGATAATCACTGGGTGTTATATGCAGTTAATGAGTCATTGAACACTACACCAAAAACCAATGTTGTACTGGGACACCTGGGTGGCTCGTTCAGTTAAGCAACTGCCTTTGGCTTGGGTCCTTTCCCCTGGGTCATGGGATGAATCCCGAGTCCCGTGTCCAGCTCCTTGCTCAGCAGGGTGCCTGCTTTTTCCTCTACCTGCCACTCCTACTCTCCTTGCTTGCTTGCTTGGACAAATATAGAAATAAACCTTAAAAAAAAAAAAAACAAAACTAATGATGTATTGTATGTTGACTAACTGGATTTAAATGAATAAAAAATAAAAATAAATAAAATGCATACAACTAATAAAAACAAAAAATAAAAAGGTGATGCTGAGTAAGGATGTATTGGTATGCTCTTGCCGCCATAAAAAATTCTAGAGACTAGGGGGTAGGATACAGTCTGCAGCAAAAACAAAAAACAAAAAAAAAAACAAACCACTACAGTCTGTGTGGCTTAAATAACAAAAATTTATTTTCTCATAATTCTGGAGGATGGAAGTCTAAGATCAAGGTGTTTCAAAGTTGATTTCTCTTTCTTTCTTTCTTTCTTTCTTCCTTTTTTAAGAGAGAGAGAGAGCAGGAGAGGGAGGAGGGTCAGAGAAAGAAGCAGACTCCCCACTGAGCAGGGACTCCTGATGTGGGATGTAATCCTGGGACCCCAGGAACATGATCTGAGCTGAAGACAGACACTTAACCAACTGAGCCACCCAGGCACCTAAGCCACGGTTGATTTCTGATGAGAGCTCTGACCTGGCCTTTATACTGATACCTTCTTGATACATCCTCCAGTGGCCTTTCCTCTGTGCTCCTACAGAGAGAGACCTCTGGTGTCTCTTCCCCTTCTTCTAGGGACACAAGTCCTAGTGGATTAGGGCCCATCTTTATGCCTCACTTAGTCTTAATTATCTGCCTACAGACCCTATCTCCAAATGCAGTCACATTGGGGTAAGAACTTCAACACATGGATTAGGGGATGGGCAAGTATATTTCGGTCCATTACAAAGCCCTTAACACTTCTTAGTACTCAAAAATGTTACTTCCCGGGGCCTCTGGCTGGCTCAGTCAAAAGGGAATGCAACTCTTGATCATAGGGTCATGAGTTTAAGACCCACGTTGAGTGTAAAGAATACCTAAAAATAAATAAACTTAAAAAAAGTTATTTCCTATCTCACTTACTCTAGTATTTTTGTTTATGTCATTAAGACTTAAAGGTTTTTCTTATTTTTAACTACTTTCTTATTTAATTCAATTCAAATCTTATTTTATGTTATGTTAGTCACCATATAGTTAACTCAATTTTTATTTATACATTTAAGAAATAATCTAACTTGAGCGTCTGGGTGGCGCAGTGGGTTGAAGCCTCTGCCTTAGGCTCAGGTCTTGATCCCAGGGAGCCTGCTTCCTCCTCTCTCTGCCTGCCTCTCTGCTTACTTGTGATCTCTGTCAAATAAATAAATAAAATATTTTAAAAAGAAAGAAGGAAAGAAAGAAAGAAAGAATCTAACTTGCCCAAAGTTTCATTAGCATCTTGAAAAACGAACGTTAAGAAAAAAAGTTGGCCAATACTGCCATCTACTGGAATTTTCTCAAAAGCTCATTTGTTGGATTTAATTTATTCATACCTTATAGGGTGTGACTTGCTCATTTTTCTCTTTCTAATGAGTGTAAAATTGGATGATTTTGTTCTCAGTTTAATCCCACTAAAAGAAATACATAAGTATTCTAACATGACAGATTTGATCTTTTCCTACTTTCAGGATCCACTCTGAACATGACAAAAGTAAGCTCTGATCAGGAAGACCTAGATGGAAAGTCTTAGCTTTTGGAGTATGTGCCATGATGGGTAGATAATGGTGTATCATTTTTTCCTATAGCAAAGATTGGAAACAATCTAAATTGTAAGTAAGATGCTTTAAGTAACTTATAGTATAGTTACATAAAGGAATACTGTTATGTTACCAGGCGGAGGCACTTCTCTGCACTGAAATGGATGAATCTCCAAGATCATAGTGTTAAAAGAAAAAGTCAAGTACACCTCTGTCAGGAATTGTATTTTGGGGCACCTGGGTGGTTCAGTCAGTTGAGCATCTGCCTTTGGTTCAGGTCCCCATCTTGGGTCGCACGGTCCTGTGATCAAGTCCTGCATCGGGTTCCCTGCTCAGAGGGGAGCCTGCTTCTTCCTCTCCTGCTCCCTTTGTGTGCTCTCTCTCTCTCTCTCTCAAATAAATAAATAAAATCTTTAGAAAAAAAAAAGAATTGTATTTTGCTTCAAATAATAACCTCATAATAAAGGTTTAAGTGACTTCTCTTGCCAATAGGAGGAAATCCAGATGTAGGCAGGTCATAGCTTACAGGATTTGATGAACGTCAGGATGAGCTTTTTTTTTTTTTTTTTTAAGACTTCATTTATTCACTTAGAGAAAGAGAGAGAGAGAGAGAGAGAGAGAGTGCACAAGCAGGGGGAGAACAGAAGGAGAGGGAGAAGGAGATTCCCCAGTGAGCTGGGAGCCAGATGCAGGGCTTAATCCCAGGACCTGGAAATCATGGACTGAGCCAAAGGTGGTCTCTTAACCACCTGAGCCACTCAGCTTTCTCTAATTGCATTGATCTGCCATTCTGAGTGGGCTGCTTCAAGATCTAGTCATCAAGGACACCATCCAGCCT
Source organism: Mustela putorius furo (assembly GCF_011764305.1). Classification (NCBI taxonomy): domain Eukaryota; kingdom Metazoa; phylum Chordata; class Mammalia; order Carnivora; family Mustelidae; genus Mustela; species Mustela putorius. The sequence goes on from NW_025422022.1 coordinate 7,806,915, forward strand.
GCAGAAAGAAATTTTATAAGAAGTCTGACATACACCTGGGCTTCCATTCCAGTATCTAGAACTGAGTTACATGGTCAACATTACTGGCTAAAAGAAAGGCTGTTAAATGCAGTTTTTCAGCTGGATAGCAATGAGCTGCCCCAACTAAACTTGGGGTACTGTTGTAAGAAGAAGGGGCATAAATAACATGTATATGTATTTGCTTGGAAACAGTTAGACTATCTAGAAATACAAAAGTACCTAGCAACAATGTTGTCTTTGCAAAGACCTGAACTGACTGAAAGAAAATCCAAGAACGGAGATCATTTTTGCACCTAACCATTTTGTACCTTTTGAATTTTCTAGGATGTTCATTTCTTCTATAAGAAAAAGTTGAATGCAAAGACATTGGGGAAGTGCAAAGTGGTAAACCACCTGTACCCCTGGGATAAAAATATATGTTTATCAAGGATAAAATATTGCAAGAAAAGTTGACAAAAAGGTGTCCTCAAACTATGTAGGATTGAATTGCAAATGTTGCACTCCTGCAAACAAACTTACACAATGTTATAGGTCAATTATAGCTTAGTAAAAAAAAAAAAGAAAAGAAAAAGAAAAAAAGAAACACTTGACTTTGAGATTTTTACATTGAACCTACTTTGTTAGCTAGAGCATTCCCAGAAGGAATAAAGTGGAGAGGAGAGATGAAATCCCTTTAATGGAAGAAAAGACTGGGAGAAATATGACTGTGTTTTCATTATGCCCACTGGGAAGAAAAGAGCTGGAGTCTGGTTTCAGTTGACTCCCCCCCCCCCCATATGACTATCTGGCTAGCACACGTGTATCTCAGCCGAGATGAGGTTTGATAAGAGTTTGCAAGAACAGAGAGAAATATCAACTCAGTGGGGGGAAATAAAATCATTGTTCTTTAGCACTTTCATCTTTTCCTTTATGATATACCTGTGCTCTGACATCTATGCCATCACATTTACAAATGAAAAATACACGTTCGAATTTTGGAATCAGGTAACCTGCATGGAATGCCCAGATCAGTTGAACGCATTAGAATGTTGACATTTTCCTTGCTCTAAGAGGAAGATTTCAGGACCTTGAAGGGTTTGCCCAAAGCATCAGCTCATTGCCCGGACTGGCCCTTTACCCCCTTTGCTTGCCGATGCTTGAAATTCTTTTAACACAAGATAAACCCTCTCATTCCGCAATTTGGAGATAAATCTTAAGATCTGATTGAAGGTAGGGCACATGAAAACGGAGCTGAAATGACAAGGCATAGAATCCCAGAGAAGCTGACAAGGGACAGTTAGCATGCTGCCGTCCCCACTAAAAGAGAGAGGGAGCATGGCGTATGGTTGGAGCCAGCAACACAGCATGGTGTCACAGAGCAAGGTTATCTCTGGGTTCATGGGGAAGACCATCAGCCTAAGGCCCTGAGATAGAAAGAAAGACATTCCCTTGGGGGGCACCTGGGTGGCTCAGTGGGTTAAGTGTCCCTCTCGTGATTTCGGCTCAGGTCATGATCTCACTAGTAGTGAGATGGAGCCCCAGTCTAGCTCTGCATGTGTGGGGAGTCTGCTGGGATCCTCTCGCTCTGCCCTCCCCATACTCGTGCTTGCTCTCTCTCTCATAAATAAATAAATCTTTAGAAAAGAAGAAAGAAAGAAAGAGAAAGAAGAAAGAGAGAGAAAGAAAGACATTCCTTTAAGAGAAACCTCTCTGACTGAGCCAAGAAGCTTAGAGGAAGAAAGCTAGCAGTGCTAAAAAAAAAAAAAAAAAAAAAACTGTATTCCATTCCTAGAGGAATATCCATTGTCACTGGGGAACAGGTTTAACAATCTATATAGTTAGGGCACCTGGGTGGCTCAGTCAGTTAAGTGCCTGCCTTCGGCTCAGGTCATGGTCCCAGGGTCCTGGGATCGAGTCCTGCATTGGGCTCCCTGCTCAGTGGGGAGTCTGCTTCCCTGTCCCTCTGCCCCTATTCTCTCTTTCTCTCTCTCATAAATAAATAAAATCTTTAAAAAAAATCTATGTAGTCAAAACTTACAGACTCCTATTTATAAAACAAATAAGTTCTGGGAATATAATGTACAGCCTGGTGACTATAGTTAATAACACTGTATTGTGTATTTGAAAGTTGCTAAGAGACTAGATCTTAAAAGTTCTCATCCCAGTGAGAAAACATTTGTAACTACATATGGTGATAGACATTAACCAGATTTATTGTGGTGATCATTTTATAATACATACAAATACTGCTGTATTATATTGTATAGTTTAGACTAATATTATATCAATTATTTGTCCAAAAAAAAAAAGATGTAGAATTAGTAATGAAGGTGTCCTCTAGCAGTGGGCAGTGGCTTAGAGCTTCCATTAGTCAATGGAACTCTTTTCTATCCACTACAAAGTGCACAGAAATATTCACCCAAAGAGTAGAGGGTGTTGAGATACTTAGTATTTCTTTTTTTTAATATTCTATTTATTTATTTGACAGAGGAGACACAGCGAGAGGGGGAGCAGAAGCAGGGCGAGTGGGAGAAGGAGAAGCTGGCCTCCTGCTGGGGAGGGAGGATCGGTCCCAGGATCCTGGGATCATGACGTGAGCTGAAAGCAGAGGTTTAATGACTGAGCCACAAGCGCCCCTAAAAAGTCTTTTTGATTATTATTATTAAAGATTTTATTTATTTATTTGACAAACAGAGATCACAAGTAAGCAGAGAGGGAGGCAGAGGGAGAGCCCGATGAGCAGAGAGCCCGAGGTGGAGCTCGATCCCAGGACCCTGAGATCATGACCTGAGCTGAAGGCAGAGGCTTTAACCCACTGAGCCACCCAGGCGCCCCTAAAAAGTCTTTTTGAATGAACGAATGAATGAATGAATGAATGAATGAATGAACAAAGGAGACATTCCTAAACCAGTGACTGTGTAAACTATAAAGGAAGAATGCTCCTAACATGAATTTTACAGAAAACACCATGAGGGAAAACACACATAAACCAAAGAATAAGTAAATGTCTGAAATTGTTAGGTCTCAACACTCACTCTATCAAATGTCTTGAAGGAGGAAGGGGACCAAAAGGGGAATTTGAAGTGATATCTAAGATTATTGCTTTTTTCCTTAATTTAGATCTTTCTTCAATCGTGAAGCACACACTAAAAAATCTTGAGAAAACATACGTTACTTCTTTTGGGAAAGCACATTATATCAGAGGTTTGGGGGTATGGTTATAATCCGTTCTGCTAAAAACTGGTATATTCTGCTTCATGGGCCCCTCAACACCCAGAGAGTTTGGGAGAGAGGAGTGATCCATTCATAGGCTCTCCTAAGAGAACTGACATTCTAGAATTCTCTTTAGGCTTCGGTGGTCATGTGATTTGAAAATCCCAGAGAGGGAATGGCTGTGTTGCCTCAAAGTTCATACTTCTTTCCATGAGGTCAGGGCACAGGAAAAGTGCCTAATCCAGGGATTCTAGACCCGGGGTGCACATGGGAATCTTTAGGAGAGTTTTATATAGTATTGATGAAACAAAAAAGAGAATTAAAGGTGAAGTCCCCCACTGGACCAACGCAGTCGGAATCTGTGGGATTGGGACTGTGGTGAAGCCTGATTGTGCAGGCAGGATTGAGAGCCAACAGGACAAGACACTCAAGACATATGGAAAGATGGCACTGCTGGAGTCCTTGAAGCATGTTCTGGCCTGAACTGGAGCTCATCATCATCAAAGTTAAGGGGGGAGGGGCTCATTCTAAAATAGGGAAGTTGGGGTGTTTGGCTGGCTTGCTCAGGCTGTTGAACTTGGAGCTGTGAGTGTAAGCTTCATGTTGGGTGTAGAGATTACTTCAACTAAAAAAAGGAATAAAGTAGGGGCATCTGGAAGGCACAGTTGATTAAGCATCTGACTTTTGCTTTCAGCTCAGGTCATGATCTCGAGGACCTGGAATCGAATCCTGCGTTGGGCTCCCCGCCCAGCATGGAGTCCACTTGGGATTCTCTCCTTCTGCTCCTCCCCACACACATTCTCTCTCTCTCAAATGAATAAGTAAAATCTTTAAAAAAATTTAATACTTAAAATAATAGTCATAATATAAAATAAAATAAAAAATCCTGGCAACAAATGGATCAAATAGTGGGGCTGACATCTTGGGAAATAGAAAATAAGAATAACAATGCTTCATCTATCTATTTTTTTTTTTTTTAATTCTGTATTTTCCTCTCAACTCACCTAGGTCTTCTTATGTCATTCCTCCAAATAAACTACTTCCCTGGGGTTAGGATGGCCCCTGATTTTGGACTTTACTTATAGGCCTTTGAGTTAAAATTACTCAACTTCTTGGGCCTTTAATCCTTAGAAGTCTGTCTTTACGTCTACACCATGTTTGTATCACCCCCAAAGTCTCTGAAATTAGCCTTGGGAATGTATCTGAGAAAGAAAAACTCTGTTTATCCCCAGAGGATGAAGTAAACACCCAATTATTCTTTCCCCAAATGCATTACTTCTTAAAAACTTGAAGGTATATTATCTTTTATAGGTTCCTATATAAACAGCATGAAGACCGCCAAGCACTTAAAGCTCTTCTATTGTTCAATGTCTGGGGCGATTAAGGTTGTGTTCTTTCTTGGTTTTGAATAGTTTCAGATTGCTTCTTTAATACCCGAGTGGAATTCTACTGTCCAAGAGAGCTTGGGGGACAAAGAGGAAGCCTTTTAATAGGGTGAAATGTATGCCCATGGACAACAGATGGGGTGAATCAAAATCAAGGCAAGATTTTTTCCTCCCAGGAGTCTCAAACTTTTCTTTTTTTTTCTTTTAAAGATTTTATTTATTTATTTGACACGAAGATCACAAGTAGGCAGAGAGGCAGGCAGAGATTGGGGGGGGGGTAGGTTCCCTGCTGAGCAGAAAGCCCAATGTGGGGCTCGATCCCGGGACCCTGGGATCATGGCCTGAGCCAAAGGCAGAAGCTTCAACCCACTGAGCCACCCAGGCACCCCTCAAACTTTTCTTTCTTTCTTTTTTTAAGATTTTATTTATTTATTTGACACAGATAGAGATCACAATTAGGCAGAGAGGCAGGCAGAGAGAGAGAGGAGAAAGCAGGCTCCTTGCTGAAGAGAGAGCCCGACGCGGGGCTCGACCCCAGGACCCTGAGATCATGACCTGAGCCAAAGGCAGAAGCTTTAACCCACTAAGCCACCCAGGCACCCCTCGAACTTTTCTCAGACTCTAGATTTAGCACTTTCTTTTTTGTCCTCATATCCAAACAAGGCAATTTTCCCCCCAACTTTTTAAAAAAGTAAACTGAAATCATCAGAAAAGCTGGAAAATGGTATACAAGCACACAAATATCCCTCATCTAGATTTAACAATTCTTATTACCTTACCATTTTTGCTTTTTTCTCAGACAGATAGATAGACAGATGATGTGAGATAGATACACAGATAATAGATGATATGTGTATGTGTTTATGCATATGCATGTGTGAGAGAGATTTATAATTTTTCTAAGTCATTTGAAGGTCCGTTGTAGAAACCATGATACATTACCCTGAAATACTTTAGAATGCGTCCCCTCGAAATAATCCATCAAGGCTATTTTTTTTTTAATATTTTATTTATTTGAGAAAAAGAGAAAGCATGAGCAGGGGGCGGGGCAGAGGGAGAGGGAGAAGCACAGACACACTGCTGAACAGGGAGCCCAATTTGGGGCTCTATTCAAGGAGACCGTGAGCTGAGCTAAAGGCTCATGCTTAACCAGTCTGAGCCAAGTACAGACCTTGAGAAGAGAAAATACAATGCCTTTTTTAGGTAGACTGCATCATCGAAGGAGACTGTGTTCTGAGTGTCAAATTGCAAGAAGTTAGGCTGGAGTTCACACAGCCACGGAGCCTGCAATTTAGACCTGGATTGGATTTTGTAAGTGACCCAACAAAATGGCACCCCTGTTTCCTAAAGCACTAATGCTCTCCCTTCTGGGTGAAGCCTGTTGAGTCTTAAGAGTTCCTTGTCAAGCTAGATTTGGTGAATAAAATAGGTACATCTTAACTAGCTGCATCCATGTAACTTTTACCCCAACCCCCCCCCCCCTTAATTCTCACATCGAATTAAGAATAATTTTGCACACCAGACAACTGGTTGACCATGTGCTATACTTTGATCCATTTGAGGGTCTAAAAATACTGTATCAGAACATGGTCACAATATAAATAAAACTTCCTGGCTCCCTCCCCCTCTCCAGCAGTCCATGTTTAGGTAGCAGCAGGAATTAGCAACATGTTTATGAGCCCTCCCTTTGATGTAGGTTCATTCATTTCAAGGCATTCATTTGATACAAATTATAATTCTGTCCTCAGTTCAGGACATTGGTCTCCAGAGCAGTTTTATTGTACTTATGTGTTGATCAAATACTGCTAATGTTGGGTTTCTTCTCTTTTTTAAGATTTTATTTTATTTATTTGACAGAGAGAGACACAGCGAGCGAGGGAACACAAGCAGGGGAAGTGGGAGAGGGAGAGGCAGGCTTCCCACCGAGCAGGGAGCCCGATGGGGGGCTCCATCCCAGCACCCTGGGCCCAAGGCAGACGCTTAATGACTGAGCCACCCAGGCGCCCCCCCCAAGCACTGCCAATATTTCCCCTTAAAGTACAGTATTATGATGTCAAAATTGGTTCTAGGTTTAGTCCAACATGTCAAAATGTATTTTTCTGTAGAAAATTTCAGAAAAAAAATAGTGGCTTGAGTTTAAAAAAAAAAAAATCTTTTAGTTACCCTGATGTAGATTTTAGTCACATTTATATTCCTTAATGTTCTATTTTTATATCCACTCCATTAGAAACTCGGGGAATAGATACAGTTGTTCTATTTACTGCCACAGTAAGCAACATGGAACATCAAAAATAATATGTATTCATAAACAAGAGCAAAGATGGTATGGCACTATAAAATTAAGAAGGACATTACAACTGGACTCTGGGAAGAGCCTGACTGATTTCTTCCAAGCAACGCATTTTCATCCAAACTCATACATATTCAGTGAAGCAAATAGAGGGCTATGAATTCAATGAGCTGTCAACTAAAACCAAAACATCCATTTCCCAGCATCTGTTTGTGGGGATTATGTAAAATACTTAATGCAATGTGTTTTCACTGCAATCCTTTTTTTTGTTTGTTTCCCAACCCGTGAATGTTCATTTAAATCAATATGTTTACCTGAGACCTGCGTGCACACGTTTATTGGCACCGAAATGCACTGACAGATACAGGCAACATGTCCGTGGCCAAACCAATGCATTTTGGTGCAACTCAGCCAATTTTCCACGACATGCACCCTGTGTCTCTAGGGAGAGAGAGCCCCCTGTATGGGTGAATGCTTCTGATTCTGAGGGAGGGCCAGAGAAACTGATGTCCTGGACTCGAGGGACATCCCACAAGAGCAACGGCCCTCTTAAAACCTTGTTACCCCACAAGTGTCCTGCAGAGCAGCAGCACTGGCTCCCCTGGAGCTCCAGCCGGCCCCTCCCCAGACCTATTGATTTGGAATCTGCATCCTAACAAGCTCTCCAGGGAACTTGTTTGAAGGGTAAAATTGGAAAGGCTCTATTTTAAAATAAACTTTTGGGACACAGGGAGTGGGGGTGGGGGGGTTGCCATCAGTTAAGCATCAGACTGTTGGATTCGGCTCAGGTTGTGATCTCAGGGTCCTGACACTGAACCCCGAAATCAGGTTCCCCACTCAGCGGGAGTCTGCTTGAGATTCTCCCTTCTTCCGCCCCTCCTGCTCATGCTCTCTCTCTCTCAAAAAAAAAAAAAACTCTATGGGGCGCCTGGGTGGCTCAGTGGGTTAAGGCGCTGCCTTCGGCTCAGGTCATGATTTCAGGGTCCTGGGATCGAGTCCCGCATCGGGCTCTCTGCTCAGCAGGGAGCCTGCTTCCTCCTCTCTCTCTGCCTGCCTCTCTGCCTACTTATGATCTCTCTCTGTCAAATAAATAAATAAAATCTTTAAAAAAAAACTCTAAATAAATAAAATAAAATGAAATAAAATAAATAAAATAAAATAAAAACTGTTAAATGCACACTGTTATTTTTAGAGTAATACTCAAGGTTCTAAGGCAAGTACTTTTTCTAGTGGAAAGACAGCTTGGCGAAACCAACTTGCTTTACAGGAAAAGACAACCCCCACCTCTTTTGTCTTTTTATTGCACACTCCATTCATGACTGCCTTTCTTTGTCAAGAATCAAACTATTTATTTATTTTTTTAAGATTTCATTTATTTATTTGACACAGAGAGAGAGAGAGCACAGCAGGCAGAGGGAGAGAGAGGCTCCTTACTGAGCAGAGAGCTCAATGTGGTACTCCATCCCAGGACTCCGGGATCATGACCTGAGCCAAAGGCAGACGCTTAACCCACTGAACCCCTCAGGTACCCCAAGACTCAAATAGTTCAGAAATCTGCAGGGTAGTTTCCTTTATATTATTTTTTAAATTTTTTTAAACTTTATTTTATTTTTTCAGTGTTCCAAGATTCACTGTTTATGCACCACACCCAGTGCTCCATGCAATACGTGTCCCCACACTTTAAAACCATAAACGAGATATGTATTTGTTATACATTATGCACACATTTTCACATATCTGTTTTGAATATCTTTTTACTCGCCCGTGTATGTTGGATGAACCCAATCTTTCAAATGACTTCAAGCTCTCCTGAGTACAGATACCCCATAATCTGTACAGCTCATTCCCTATTTATGGACCTTTGAATTGTTTTGGCTTTTGTTTCTATAGCAAACAATGCCCCCAGAAACACTCTTGAACATCTGTTTTTGTGGCCACGTGTTGAGAATTTTAAATTAGACTCCTAGAAATCTCTAGGGTCAAGAAAAAGAGATAGAAAACCTTAAAAGCACAGGGCACTATGTTGGTTCCTAGTAGTAATCAAATGAATGCAAACTGAACCAAGAGTAGAGACCTTCCCCTTTCCAGGTCAGCAAAAATTTTTAAGACCGGTGCATTTTTGGGAGCAGTACCAATTGGCGAAGTCTTTGAGAAAAATTGTTTAGCAACATCCAATCGAAGGTTTCAATGTCAATGAAGGTCATGCTCAGGCTGTGTCAGGGCTGGGGGGCTGACTCTCAAGAGCCTGAGGGGCCCACATCCCATGCCTTTAAACAGCACTTCAACCCTTTCCATTCCCTACATGGCTCAACTTCTCTTCTTGCTGCCAAATCCCAGCAGTGATCTGAAAAATTTGCTTTGGTGTCCGCAGCCCCATGGAACCCCCACTTCTGCTCCGTCTTCCATCAGTCTCCCCATGTGAGGGACTAGCCTAGGGTCCCCCTTATCTTACCCATCAGGATAACTATTTTGGTCCTCCTGTAGACCTTCCCAAACCCTGGGTCTTCCTCAGAGCTGCTCCAGGAGCTCTTGCTAAAGATCCCACAGCTGATTCTCAGGGAGCAGGGGTTGAGTGACTGGGCTTTATTGTCTCAAAAGGCCCTGATCTATTGTGCACGGCTTGCCTCCCCGCCAGAATCAGGCCATTTGCCATTTGCATAAGTAGAGGAGATGTTCACTCAACCTCTCGTTGGGCAAAACTGTTCAGCCTTAAGAAAATCTTACGCCTCCTCGTGCTGACATTCACAGGGAAGTCCAAGAGGAGCCACATCTGGTCTCCCACAGGGGTCCCCCAGCAGCACCAGGGGCACATCAGAGCGTGGATGCCTTGATGGCAAGAACTGCAGCATTCCAGGGAATATTTCCCCCCCCAGGGCTGGATTAAGTGCCCCCCGTCCAACATGAGTCCGATGAGCGATGTCTCTCACGTCTGCCTCCCATCTCTGGGAGTGTCCGCACTTGACTGTCCCTCCTTCCCTTCCTGCCTCGGGCATTTGCTCTAGGTGGCAGAAGTGGGCATGGGAAGCACCGTCCTGAATCGGGACAACCGCCGTGGGTCAAGGTTTCAGCCACGCCATGGCACTTGTGACAAGAAGAGGGTCCCTTTTGGGTTCTCATTTCTGGGACACTCAGAAGCAGCTGTGACAGTGACCTTGGCTGGGTCGCTGGGGAGAACAGACAGACAAGAGCTGACACAATCCCTTTCTGGGGAGGTGACCGCGTGACACCAGACAGGAGAACAGCTAGACAAAGTTGTTTTCCTTTTCTCTTCTTCTTTTTTTAAGATTTTATTTATTTATTTGACAAAGAGAGAGATCACAAGTAGGCAGAGAGGCAGGCCGGGAGGGCGGAGTGGGGAAGCAGGCTTCCCGCTGAGCAGAGTGCTTGATATGGGGCTCCATCCCAGAACCCTGAGATCATGACCTGAGCTGAAGGCAGAGGCTTAACCCCCTGAGCCACCCAGGCGCCCCGACAAAGTTGTTTTTCCGATAAAATGTTTGGTGAGTCTTGTCCATGCATTAATGGCATGTTTTGGTGAAACAGCCCTACAGAAATGCCCATGTGCCCTGCAAAGTGTCGGTGATCTCCTGGCAGAGTCCAAAATTCTAAGCCAAGGCAAGGATGTGGAGGAACAAGATGCCAAGGCTCACCCAAGAGGGAGGATAACGTGTCTCTGCTGTCGGTACTGAAGGGAGACAGAGAACAGGGCACAGGCAGGGGGGTAGCGTGGCGAGCGGAGCTCAAGACCGGCTCACTCAGCTGCTTTCCTCCAGGATCTTGGTCCAGGTGACATCAGATGAAAATGAACTCTATGAGCCTTCCTCAAAGCCAAAAGAACCCTCCAACACACACAGGTATAAACGTGGGTGTGTGTGCGGAGGGTAGGGCGGGTCAGGTTCAACCATTTGCTTTCATATTAATGGCAGAGGAGCAAGAGTGTATGTGTGTGTGTGTGTGTGTGTGTGTGTCTGTGTGTGTCTGCGTGTTGCTGATACTCAACGCAGGTCTTCTTTGTTCCTACTCAACCCAGTTGCGGCTCTCAGGTTGTCATCAATGTTCACAAACCTTCATTTGCATGCCTGGTGTAGACCTGCTTAATGGTAACCAGGACCATGCGTGATTAAACATTATTAACCTCGGTATCGATACGTTAAAGTTAACTTCCTGAGGATTCTGAAGCAACAGTCTAGCAAGAAGTCCTGATTGCAGCTTTGCAATTCTGCTGGGCACATTTCCACGTAGACAGTTTGAATTCCAGCAGTGGAAAAGGGTACATTTTCACTGGGGACCTGCCCGAGTTACTGTGAGTGCTTGTGGTTCTCAGGGAGTGCTATTTTTGTTGTTGTTTTGGGGCAAATTTTGGTCAAAATTGCTTATTAAGGGAACACAGTTTTGTGTCTATTGGCTTATTCCAGTTAAACACAATATGATACATGCAAGCCTGTAATTTTTTTTTTTCATTAGGTGTGGTAAAACCCCTATCATTGACTCTTTATTTCAGTTTATGAATTTAGTTTATTCCTGAAATTATTGTCTCTTCAAATGGAAGGGTTTTTTTTTCCTTTATGAGAATTTTAAGTAATATTTTAGTGCCTGAGAATGTTCTCTGTAAAACACACAACAGAATGCATAGCAGTAATGACTCAAAGGAAAACAGCTATCTTAAGATAAAATTTGACTTGCAACTCTAAATGAGGGTCTCAAAACTTCCCAAACGATTTGGTCAAATAGAATTTTTCAGGTGGCTTGAATCTAGAACCCATTAAAAAGTTAGAAAGTGTCTATATTCACTGTGTATTTTATTAATTATATCTACTCATATTCATATTATTTAAATGAGTACATTGAGTTCTATTAAAAGGTAACAATTCTGGGAAACAAATGGGAATTATTTTGTAGGAACCGGAAGCAGTAGGACAGTGTTATGGGAGTAACGGAGGCCACCATCGAGTGGTTTCTACATTTTCCGAGCGGATGATTCGTGTCCTGTCCTTTGCTTCTTGCCGCCTTTTCTCCAACCTTCGCAGCATCAAGAACGGAACATCAAAAATGTCTGTTTATCATAGTTTACAAAAATGTCTTTCATATACAACTGCACTTGTTTAAAAAAAAAATTGATTTTCCCACTGCTGAATCTTAGTTGCCGTGCGTCTGAATGTGTCTAAAAAGTTCTTCTGGCCCTTTTCTGTAAGTTGTAGGCAGCCCCGAGGCACGCTCAAGATGATTGACAGCTCTTAACTCTGGTTTGGTATGACCTAACCTGAGAACCGTGGCTGGATCTTGGGTACCACGTGGGGGTGTGATCCCTGAGAGAGGCCCATGATTCTCTGCTCCCTTGAAGAGAAGGTTGAAGCCTTGGGTGATGGTTCATCTGGTAAATGACCAGATGTCAGAGCAGGAGTAAGGCCCACAAACCCGATCTCACCTCCTTTCCCTCCTCTCTGTTTGCCTTCACAGGAGAGATAATCCAGAAATTGAACTCGCTTGCCTAAAATAGGACATTTGGTCACCTGTGTGCATGACCTCCTTGGATATATTTGTGTCCACAGCTATTGTTGAAGTTAAAGTGGGTCAAAGCTGGTACTGCTTTTTTTTTCTTTGGTAGAAAAAGGTGGTTTTATTAAAGCATGGGGACGGGACCCATGGGCAGAAAGTGCTGCACGAGGGTCATGAGAAGTGGCCCATTATATACTTTCAAATTGGGAGGTGGTTAGGGATTGCTTAAGTCTCTAAGGAATTTTGGAAGCAAGGTTTCCAGGACCTTGAGCAGGCCAGCTATTGTTGGGTACTGATTTTTAATTATGCTATATTGTTGGTTTTTTAAAAAGTCTTTGTCAGTTGAGTTTATAGTGTGCTTTTTGGTTCACCCTACAATGTGTGGCAGAACATCTTTCTGTATTTCTGATTTATACTTCCTAATAGCTAGACTAGAAGTTGTACCCATGACTGCTTACGTAGAAATAACCAACCCATGCCTCAATTGCTGAAACAGGCATATATCAATTTTTTCAAATTGCTGTAAGACAAACACACTTCATGGCTGATAGGTTACCTCACACGCATGTTCATAATTTTCAACACGCTCTTGGAGTAGAATAAAGCTATTTTTTTAAAGTTTACTGTGCATCATTTTAGGTTATAGTACAAACACTATTTTATAAGTTCCTCGTGATCTGAATTACAGAGTATTTCCCATCCAAAAGTGGGGTGGTTTGGTTGAATGGGTTGGGGAGTATTTTGCTGGTTAACGATGGACTTGTTGGCGAGCCACTCATTATGGAACACCGGTATTGGTTAAATTTTCAGGCCAGGTGGCATCACAGGCAATTGAGGAGAAGATTGGTGGCTTTTGCACAAGTGCAGGAGAGGGGTCCATGAGGAGGAGTCCCCTGACCAAGAACATTCTATATGCCTGAAGCTGTGAGTAGAGCAGACACCCGGAGCGTCCCCTAAGATGCGTCTTCAGGACAATAACGCTACTTGTCCAACTAACAGGCATTTCTTGAGCATTCCTGGGCGCTGTTTCATAATACTTATCCATTTGTTCATAAACAAAACAATATATTTGAGGAAAGTGTCTTCTGTTCTAAGGTAATTGATAAGCAGTTCACGAAGTTGCAAGGGATTCAGGCAGACTCGTCGCAATGAGCCCTGGGTGATGTGAGGAAGGGTCGAATCGCAATGCTGTCCACCAGAAATGGATGCCACACTGTGTGTTAACTTTACTGGGGCTCAAATTTTAAAAAAAGAATCAGTTCACTATATTCCGCTCCAAATCTTTGTTATTATAGATAGAGGTGCTTCTTACCACCAAGAAGCTGGGGTAGTAGTCTTAGAAGCATCCCACTCTAATAAAGCTGTATTAGCAAAAGCAATCGCAAAGATGAAATTGAGGGGCAGGTTAAAAGCAGGGACCCTGGAGCCAAGCCACCTGTATCCAAATTTGGATTCTGACACTTTCTAACATTCAGCTTCTTACCAGCTGTGTGACCGTGGGCAAGAGAACTAATCATTCTGTGCTCATTTTCTCATCTATAGAACAAGGATTTTATGAGAATTAGTATTTATGAAGCACTTAGGGAAACACTTGTGCTTATTTGTTGTAAAATACTGTTTCCTAAATAAAGTTCATGTTAAAAAGACTATATGGGGGCGCCTGGCTGGCTCAGTTGGTTAAGCATCTGCCTTTGGCTCAGGTCATGATCCCAGAGTCCTGGGCTCAAGCCCCATGTCAGGCTCCCTGTTCTGCAGGAAGTCTGCTTCTCCCTCTCTCTCTGCCTGCCATTCACACTGCTTGTACTCTCTCTCTCTCTTTGTCAAATAAATAATAAATAAAAAGATTTTTAAGAAAGCCTGTTGGGACAAAGATTAACAGATGGTTGAGATTCTCGTATGTAGGTATGGGGAACGCATCCCTCCCTTTCCCCGTCTTGGAATCTGGGTAGGATTGACCCCTACCTGTAGTTCCAGGGATGGATTCCAATTGGGGGAGGGGTGTCACAGCAAATCTCATTCCTCTTATCACAGTATTTGGTATAGGAATCTGCAAGTGACCCAAGCTGGACCCATAAGAAAGACAGGCTCCCGGCAATAACATACCAGGGTAGAATCTTTTTTCTTCTTGGGATATTGTAGAGTAAAAATGAGAAGTTTGGAACTACAGCACCCATTTTGCTACCAAGAAGGGAAAGCCTGGAGCGCATGGGTTGGGGCGCACCCCTGCTCCTGGGTGTACCTGATAATGAAGCTGACACCATGAGAGGCAGAATGAGGAACATGGAAAAGTTGTGTCTTTGATTATATTGCTTGATCAAACTGCTGGATCAAACCTTACTTGAAGGTAGCCCTATCTGTAGATCTCTGAATTTCAGGGATCAGTAAAGTCCCCTGCTGTTTAAGCAAGTTGAGTTAAAGTTTCATCCCCTAAAATGGAAAGCATCCTCACTGATTAAATATATTGACTTTGTGGAATAAATAAGAGTCATGATTAAACTAAGTTCCAGGGGCACCTGGGTGGCTAAGTCGGGTTAGCATCTGCCTTCAGCTCAGGTCATGATCCCAGGGATTGAGCCCGGCATTGGGCTCCCTGCTCAACAGGGAGCTTCCTTCTCCCTCTCCCTCTGCCTGCTCTTTCTGATAATAAATAAATAAATAAATAAAATCTTAAAAAAAAAAACATAAGCTAAGTTCAAAAAATGTATCTACATCTGCAGGTATGGAATTTCCTGACAGCCGTGTTTCTCAAAGTGTGATCTTCGGATCACTAACTCTGACAGATGGGCCCTGAAAAAGCTCTCTTGTGTCGATTTTGGAAATGCTGCCCATTGTAACCCCCTTTTGTAAATTAATGGTGATATCATCGTATTAAAGGAAAGGTCCCCAATCAAAAAACAATAACTAAACTGTTTCGTGTTGTTATCCTAGTATTTCCAGAATTTACTTGATCATGGAACTCTTACTGATAAAATTTTCATTAATGTTTTAAGAAAGGTTGACTCAAAGAATATACTGCCTTAGAGAGAAAGACAGCCTCATGACTAAAATGGCCCCATTGTTAGAGGTTTGATAGGAGCCTGAGGCACATGCTGTTCCTGTGTTTTGGCACAGCATGCAAAAACCACACGGGATGTCACAGACACCCTGTGTTCTGTGTAAGAACCAACAAGTCAATGATTGGGGGAGGAGAGGATTGCCATCTTAGCAGCAGCACATGGAGATGCTAAAGGAGCCTGGATCTTGGAGTCTGATTCCTGGTCCTGGCAGTTGTTTGAGACAAAATTAATTAAACTTTCTGAGCCTGGTTCCTCATCATAATGGGGATAATTTTACCCTTACTTTAAGCATTGTGGTGAGAACACAACAAAATAAATAGATGACAGCTGTTATTAATATCATAATAATGTTTTACCACAAGTAGGCTGTGGGGTCTTTTGCAAATGTGTCCCAAGCCTTAATTAGATCCAGTTAATTCTCTTTGCCTTGTTTTTTTTCTCTATAGCATTTAATACTCTCTAGCGTGCTATATATTTATTGTTTATGAGTTCATTGTCTTTCTTCCCCTGTTAGAATGTAAGCTCCTTGGGGGGAGGAGTCAAGATGGCAGAGAAGTAGCAGGCTGAGACTACTTCAGCTAGCCAGAGATCAGCTAGATAGCTTATCTAAAGATTGCAAACACCTGAAAATCCATCGGCAGATCGAAGAGAAGAAGAACAGCAATTCTGGAAACAGAAAAACAACCACTTTCTGAAAGGTAGGACCGGGGGAGAAGTGCATCCAAAGCGATGGGAAGATAGACCCCGGTGGGGGAGGGGCCGGCTCCCGGCAAGTGGCGGAGCAACGGTGCACAAAATCAGGACTTTTAAAAGTCTGTTCCGCTGAGGGACATCGCTCCAGAGGCTAAACCGGGGCGAAGCCCACGCGGGGTCAGCGTGGCCTCGGTCCCGCAGGGTCACAGAAGGATCGGGGGTGTCTGAGTGTAGCAGAGCTTGCGGGTATTGGAACGGGAAAGCTGGCTACAGAGACAGAGCCGACAGTAAGCTCGCAGCTCGGTGTTACCTTGAACCGGTCGCAGGCTCGGTGAGCTCGGAGGGCGGCCGGAGGTCGGGCAGATGGGAGTGACTGAGCGCTGTTCTCTGAGGGCACACTGAGGAGTGGGGCCCTGGGCTCTCAGCTCCTCCAGGCCGGAGACCAGGAGGCCGCCATTTGTATTCCCGTCCTCCGGAACTCTACGGAAAGCGCTCAGGGAACAAAAGCTCCTGAAAGCAAACCCGAGCGGATTACTCACCCCGGCCCCGGGTAAGGGCGGTGTAATTCCGCCTGGGGCAAAGACACTTGAGAATCACTACAAAAGGCCCCTCCCCCAGAAGATCAACAAGAAATCCAGCCGAGACCAAGTTCACCTACCAAGGAGTGCGGTTTCAATACCAAAGAGAGCAGCAGAATTCCAGAGGAGGAGAAAGCCAAGCACGGAACTTATGGCTTTTTCCCTGTGATTTTTTTTAGTCTTGCAGTTAATTTAATTTTTTTCTTTTTCATTTTTTGTTTTTTTTCTCGCCTTCGGGTAAGTTTTTTTTTTAACTGTTACCTTTTTCTTTTTTAACGATTTTTTACTAGTTTATCTAATATATATATTTTTTCTTTTTTATATTATTTTTCTTAGGTGTTTTCTTTTTTTTAAAATTTTTTTCTTTTCTTTTCTTTTTTTTTCTTTCTTCCTTTTTGAACCTCTTTTTATCCCCTTTCTCCCCCCTCACGATTTGGGATCTCTTCTAATTTGGTTAAAGCATATTTTCCTGGGGTTGTTGCCACCCTTTGAGTATTTTACTTGCCCCTTCATATACTCTTATCTGCACAAAATGACAAGACGGAAAAATTCAACACAAAAAAAAGAACAAGAGGCAGTACCGAAGGCTAGGGACCTAATCAATGCAGACATTGGTAAAATGTCAGATTTAGAGTTCAGAATGATAATTCTCAAGGTTCTAGCCAGGCTCGAAAAAGGCATGGAAGATATTAGAGAAACCCTCTCGAGAGATATAAAAGCCCTTTCTGGAGAAATAAAAGAACTAAAATCTAACCAAGTTGAAATCAAAAAAGCTATTAATGAGGTGCAATCAAAAATGGAGGCTCTCACTGCTAGGATAAATGAGGCAGAAGAAAGAATTAGTGATATAGAAGATCAAATGACAGAGAATAAAGAAGCTGAGCAAAAGAGGGACAAACAGCTACTGAACCACGAGGGGAGAATTCGAGAGATAAGTGACACCATAAGACGAAACAACATTAGAATAATTGGGATTCCAGAAGAAGAAGAAAGAGAGAGGGGAGCAGAAGGTATACTGGAGAGAATTATTGGGGAGAATTTCCCCAATATGGCAAAGGGAACGAGCATCAAAATTCAGGAGGTTCAGAGAACGCCCCTCAAAATCAATAAGAATAGGCCCACACCCCATCACCTAATAGTAAAATTTATAAGTCTCAGTGACAAAGAGAAAATCCTGAAAGCAGCCCGGGAAAAGAAGTCTGTAACATACAATGGTAAAAATATTAGATTGACTTATCCACAGAGACCTGGCAGGCCAGAAAGAGCTGGCATGATATTTTCAGAGCACTAAATGAGAAAAACATGCAGCCAAGAATACTATATCCAGCTAGGCTATCATTGAAAATAGAAGGAGAGATTAAAAGCTTCCAGGACAAACAAAAACTGAAAGAATTTGCAAACACCAAACCAGCTCTACAGGAAATCTTGAAAGGGGTCCTCTAAGCAAAGAGAGAGCCTACAAGTGGTAGATCAGAAAGGAACAGAGACCATATACAGTAACAGTCACCTTACAGGCAATACAATGGCACTAAATTCATATCTCTCAATTGTTACCCTGAATGTTAATGGGCTAAATGCCCCTGTCAAAAGACACAGGGTATCAGAATGGATAAAAAAACAAAACCCATCTATATGTTGCCTCCAAGAAACTCATTTTAAGCCCGAAGACACCTCCAGATTTAAAGTGAGGGGGTGGAAAAGAATTTACCATGCTAATGGACATCAGAAGAAAGCAGGAGTGGCAATCCTTATATCAGATCAATTAGATTTTAAGCCAAAGACTATAATAAGAGATGAGGAAGGACACTATATCATACTCAAAGGGTCTGTCCAACAAGAAGATTTAACAATTTTAAATATCTATGCCCCCAACGTGGGAGCAGCCAACTATATAAACCAATTAATAACAAAATCAAAGAAACACATCAACAATAATACAATAATAGTAGGGGACTTTAACACTCCCCTCACTGAAATGGACAGATCATCCAAGCAAAAGATCAGCAAGGAAATAAAGGCCTTAAATGACACACCGGATCAGATGGACATCACAGATATATTCAGAACATTTCATCCCAAAGCAACAGAATACACATTCTTCTCTAGTGCACATGGAACATTCTCCAGAATAGATCACATCCTCGGTCCTAAATCAGGACTCAACCGGTATCAAAAGATTGGGATCATTCCCTGCATATTTTCAGACCACAATGCTCTAAAGATAGAACTCAACCACAAAAGGAAGTTTGAAAAGAACCCAAATACATGGAGACTCAACAGCATCCTTCTAAAGAATGAATGGGTCAACCGGGAAATTAAAGAAGAATTGAAAAAAATCATGGAAACAAATGATAATGAAAATACAACGGTTCAAAATCTGTGGGACAAAACAAAGGCAGTCCTGAGAGTAAAATATATAGCGGTACAAGCCTTTCTCAAGAAACAAGAAAGGTCTCAGGTACACAACCTAACCCTACACCTAAAGGAGCTGGAGAAAGAACAAGAAATAAACCCTAAGCCCAGCAGGAGAAGAGAAATCATAAAGATCAGAGCAGAAATCAATGAAATAGAAACCAAAAAAACGATAGAACAAATCAACGAAACTAGGAGCTGGTTCTTTGAAAGAATTAATAAAATTTATGAACCCCTGGCCTGACTTATCAAAAAGAAAAGAGAAAGGACCCAAATAAATAAAATCATGAATGAAAGAGGAGAGATCACAACTAACACCAAAGAAATACAAACTATTATAAGAACATACTATGAGCAACTCTACGCCAATAAATTTGACAATCTGGAAGAAATGGATGCATTCCTAGAAACATATAAACTACCACAACTGAACCAGGAAGAAATAGAAAGCCTGAACAGACCCATAACCAGTAAGGAGATTGAAACAGTCATTAAACATCTCCAAACAAACAAAAGCCCAGGGCCAGACGGCTTCCCGGGGGAATTCTACCAAACATTTAAAGAAGAACTAATTCCTATTCTCCTGAAACTGTTCCAAAAAATAGAAATGGAAGGAAAACTTTCAAACTCATTTTATGAGGCCAGCATCACCTTGATCCCAAAACCAGACAAGGATCCCACCAAAAAAGAGAGCTATAGACCAATATCCTTGATGAACACAGATGCGAAAATACTCAACAAAATACTAGCCAATAGGATTCAACAGTACATTAAAAAGATTATTCACCACGACCAAGTGGGATTTATTCCAGGGCTGCAAGGTTGGTTCAACATCCGCAAATCAGTCAATGTGATACAACACATCAATAAAAGAAAGAACAAGAACCATATGATACTCTCAATAGATGCTGAAAAAGCATTTGACAAAGTACAGCATCCCTTCCTGATCAAAACTCTTCAAAGTGTAGGGATAGAGGGCACATACCTCAATATCATCAAAGCCATCTATGAAAAACCCACCGCAAATATCATTCTCAATGGAGAAAAACTGAAAGCTTTTCCGCTAAGGTCAGGAACACGGCAGGGATGTCCATTATCACCACTGCTATTCAACATATTACTAGAGGTCCTAGCCTCAGCAATCAGACAACAAAAGGAAATTAAAGGCATCCAAATCGGCAAAGAAGAAGTCAAATTATCACTCTTTGCAGATGATATGATACTATATGTGGAAAACCCAAAAGACTCCACTCCAAAACTGCTAGAACTTATACAGGAATTCAGTAAAGTGTCAGGATATAAAATCAATGCACAGAAATCAGTTGCAATTCTCTACACCAACAGCAAGACAGAAGAAAGAGAAATTAAGGAGTCCATCCCATTTACAATTGCACCCAAAACCATAAGATACCTAGGAATAAACCTAACCAAAGAGACACAGAATCTATACTCAGAAAACTATAAAGTACTCCTGAAAGAAATTGAGGAAGACACAAAGAAATGGAAAAATGTTCCATGCTCCTGGGTTGGAAGAATAAATATTGTGAAAATGTCTATGCTACCTAAAGCAATCTACACATTTAATGCAATTCCTATCAAAGTACCATCCATCTTTTTCAAAGAAATGGAACAAATCATTCTAAAATTTATATGGAACCAGTAAAGACCTCGAATAGCCAAAGGGATATTGAAAAAGAAAGCCAACGTTGGTGGCATCACAATTCCGGACTTCAAGCTCTATTACAAAGCTGTCATCATCAAGACAGCATGGTACTGGCACAAAAACAGACACATAGATCAATGGAACAGAATAGAGAGCCCAGAAATAGACCCTCAACTCTATGGTCAACTAATCTTCGACAAAGCAGGAAAGAATGTCCAATGGACAAAAGACAGCCTCTTCAATAAATGGTGCTGGGAAAATTGGACAGCCACATGCAGAAAAATGAAATTGGACCATTTACTTACACCACACACAAAAATAGACTCAAAATGGATGAAGGACCTCAATGTGCGAAAAGAATCCATCAAAATCCTTGAGGAGAACACAGGCAGCAACCTCTTCGACCTCAGCCGCAGCAACATCTTCCTAGGAACAACGCAAAAGGCAAGGGAAGCAAGGGCAAAAATGAACTATTGGGATTTCATCAAGATCAAAAGCTTTTGCACAGCAAGGGAAACAGTTAACAAAATCAAAAGACAACTGACAGAATGGGAGAAGATATTTGCAAACGACATATCAGATAAAGGACTAGTGTCCAAAATCTATAAAGAACTTAGCAAACTCAACACCCAAAGAACAAATAATCCAATCAAGAAATGGGCAGAGGACATGAACAGACATTTCTGCAAAGAAGACATCCAGATGGCCAACAGACACATGAAAAAGTGCTCCATATCACTTGGCATCAGGGAAATACAAATCAAAACCACAATGAGATATCACCTCATACCAGTCAGAATGGCTAAAATCAACAAGTCAGGAAATGACAGATGCTGGCGAGGATGCGGAGAAAGGGGAACCCTCCTACACTGTTGGTGGGAATGCAAGCTGGTGCAGCCACTCTGGAAAACAGCATGGAGGTTCCTCAAAATGTTGAAAATAGAACTGCCCTATGACCCAGCAATTGCACTATTAGGTATTTACCCTAAAGATACAAACGTAGTGATCCAAAGGGGCACGTGCACCCGAATGTTTATAGCAGCAATGTCCACAATAGCCAAACTATGGAAAGAACCTAGATGTCCATCAACAGATGAATGGATAAAGAAGATTTGGTATATATACACAATGGAATATTATGCAGCCATCAAAAGAAATGAAATCTTGCCATTTGCGACAACATGGATGGAACTAGAGTGTATCATGCTTAGTGAAATAAGTCAAGCAGAGAAAGACAACTATCATATGATCTCCCTGATATGAGGAAGTGGTGATGCAACATGGGGCCTTAAGTGGGTAGGAGAAGAATCAATGAGACAAGATGGGATTGGGAGGGAGACAAACCATAAGTGACTCTTAATCTCACAAAACAAACTGAGGGTTGCTGGGGGGAGGGGGTTTGGGAGAAGGGGGTGGGATTATGGACATTGGGGAGGGTATGTGCTTTGGTGAGTGCTGTGAAATGTGTAAACCTGGTGATTCACAGACCTGTATCCCTGGGGATAAAAATACATGTTTATAAAAAATAAAAAATTAAAAAAAAAAGAATGTAAGCTCCTTGAAGATAGCCATATTGCATGTAGTAGGCACTTAATACAAACCTGTTGAATTAAATAATGAGTACTAAAAGCTATCCTGTATTGAGTGACTACTGTGTGCCAAGCCTTTCACTAAGTGCTTTTTAAAAATATGTCTTTGTGGTGTCATTTAATATTTATATTAACCCTAAGAGATGGCTATTATTAACCCTATTTTGCAAAAGCAAGAGCTGAGAGTGAAGTGGAGTAACTTGCCCCAGATTACATTGCTATCCAAGAGACAGAATCCAAGTTCAACCCTGAGAACCCTCTAGCACTGCTGGTGGGAATGCAGGCTGGTGCAGCCACTCTGGGAAACAGTATGGTGGTTCCTCAGAAAGCTACAGATAGAACTACCCTGTGGCCCAGCAATTGGACTACTAGGTATTTAGTACAAACAATACAAAAATGTTGATTCAAGGAATACATGCACCCCAGTGTTTACAGCAGCATTATCTACAATAGCCACGATATGGAAATAGCCCAAGTGTCCATCGATAAATGAACAGATAAAGAAGAACTGTATCTATATACAATGGAATATTACTCAGCCATAAAAAAAGAATGGGCTATTTCCGTTTGCAATGACATGGATGGAGCCAGAGAGAATAATGCTAAGGGAAATCAGTCAGTCGGAGAAAGACAAATACCATGTGATTTCATTCATATGAAGAATTTAAGAAACAAAACACATGAGCAAAGGGAAAAAAGAGAGAGGGGGCAAACCAAGAAACAGACTCTTAACTCTAGAGACCAATCTGATGGTGACTAGAGGGGAGGGGGATGGGGGGATGGGAGAAGAAGGGGACGGGGATTAAGGAGGGCACTTGTGGTGATGAGTTTCCTGTGGCTGCCGTAACAAATGACCACAGACTTGGTGGCTTAAAACCACAACCTATTCTCTCACATCTTGGAGACCAGAAGTCTGAAATCAGCAACAAAAGGCCTAAATCAAAGTGTTGGCTGTTCCTTATCTCTTTGAGCTCCTGGTCGCTGCCTGCATTTCTGGGCATCTGTTCAGTCTGTTCTTCTGTGGTCACTTTGTCTCTTCCTCCTCTGTATAAAATCTCCCTCTTTTATTTTTTATTGTATTCAAAATCAATTAATTAACATTCAGTGTGTTACTAGTTTCAGAGGTAGAGGTCAGTGGCTCATCAGTTGCATATAACACTCAGCGCTCATCACATCACGTGACCTCTTTCATGCCTGTCACCCAGCTACCCAATCCCCCCACCCTCCTTCCCTCTCTTTGTTTCCCGTAGTTAAAAGTCTCTTAGGTTTGTCTCCGTCTCTGATTTCATCTTATTTTGTAAAATCTCCCTTTTATGAAGACATTGTGATTCCGTTTTAAGGTCCATCAAATAGTCCAGGATAGTCTCTCTCTATTTCAAACTCCTTCATCACATCTGCAAAGTTCCATTTTGCTATATAAGACCACAGTTTTCAGCAATTAGGATGTGGATATCTTTTGTAAAAAGAGATTTATTTGCTTATTTGAGAGAGAGAGTGAACATCGGGGAGAAACGTGGGGGGAGAAGAGAGAGAGAAGCAGATCCCTGCTGAGTGTGGTGCCCAATGCAGGGCTCGATCTCATGACCTTGAGATCACAACCTGAACCAAAATCAAAATCAAGGGTTGGACACTTAACTGACTGAGCCACCCAGGTGCTCCAGGATGTGGGCTTCTTTGGGGGCCATTATTCAGTCTACTATTCTGACCTCTTAAGAAAAGAATTTTGACTAAAGTCCCCAGGTCCAAAGACAGCTCCCCAGGACAGTAAAGCCATTTACAGCACTCAAGCAACATCTGGATATTGGGGTAACACCTGCAGCCAAGAACCCAAGGAGTGAGGTGAACCTTTATTAGATGCAATTATTTTTTCCCCCTGGGTTTGGGGAATACAGGCTGGGCTCAGTCCAGGAAAAACTGGAAGGGTCAGATGCCAGGAAGGTAAAAAGATAAATGCTCATTTATCCGATAGGCAGTGATTTGTGTCTGTGGCTTCTCTGAAAATAGAGGAAAGAAGAAAATGAAATAGATATTTCATTAATATGAAAACAACCTGGGTATTTACTTTAACCAAGTGATCAAGCTTAGAACCACCAATAGTAGGAAAACCTGGTTTATGAACTTTCCAATACGATGTGGATCAGAATATTTGATATGAGATACTTGACATTATTATACAGCCTTCTCAACAAAGAAACAAGCAGTTAAACATATAGAAACCATAGACAAGTACAGAATGTGAGACATTTTTATAAAAGAAAAAAAGGGGGGGGCGCCTGGGTGGCTCAGTGGGTTAAAGCCTCTGCCTTCGCTCAGGTCTTGATCTCAGGATCCTGGGATTGAGCCCCACATAGGGCTCTCTGCTCAGCGGGGAGCCTGCTTCCTCCTCCCTCTCTTTCTGCCTCTCTGCATACTTGTGATCTCTGTCAAATAAATAAACAAACAAATAAATAAATAAATAGAAAAAAAAAAAAAAAAAAAAAACCTTTCCTGGACTCTTCAAAATGTTTCCATGTATGAAAAAAGAAAATCTAAGGAGACTGTTGAAGATGACAAGACACTACAGAGGCATAATAGACAAATGTAACATTTGATCCTTTTTTTAAACAAATTTCTTTTCAGTGTCCCAGAATTCATTGTTTATGCACCACACCCAGTGCTCCATACAATATGTGCCCTCCATAATACCCACCACCAGGTCACCCAAGCTCCCACTCCCCGCCCCTCTAAAACCCTCAGTTTGTTTCTCAGAGTCCACCATCTCTCATGGTTCGTCTCCCCCTCCAATTTCCCCCAACTCACTTCTCTCCATCTCCCCAATGTCCTCCGTGTTGTTCCTTATGCTCCATGAGTAAGTGAAACCATATGATAACTGACTGTCTCTGCTTGACTTATTTCACTCAACACAATCTCCTCCAGTCCCATCCATGTTGATACAAAGGTTGGGTATTCGTCCTTTCTGATGGAGGCTCCATTGTATATATGGAGCATATCTTCTTTATCCATTCGTCCATCAAAGGGCATCTTGGTTCTTTGCACAGTTTGGCAACCGTGGTCATTGCTGCTATGAACATTGGGATACAGATGGCCCTTCTTTTCACTACATCTGTATCTTTGGGGTAAATACCCAGGAGTGCAATTGCAGGGTCATAGGGAAGCTCTGTTTTTAATTTCTTAAGGAATCTCCACACTGTTTTCCAAAGTAGTTGCACCAACTTGCATTCCCACCAACAGCGTAAGAGGGTTCCCCTTTCTCCACATCCTCTCCAACACATGTTGTTTACTGTCTTGTTAATTTTGGCCATTCTAACTGGTGTAAGGTGGTATCTCAGTATAGTTTTGATTTGAATCTCCCTGATGGCTAGTGATGATGAACATTTTTTCATGTGTCTTATAGCCATTTGTATGGAGAAGTGTCTGTTCATGTATTCTGCCCTAACATTTGATCCTTAATTGGATCCTGGATTGGTTTAAAAAACCAAAGAGCTATTGGAACACCTGGGTGGCTGAGTGGGTTAAGCATCTGACTTTAGATTTCAGCTCGGTCTTGAGCCCAGGATCATGAGTTCAAGCCCTGCATTGGGCTCCATGCTCAGCATGGAGCTTACTTAAAAAGAGAAAGAAATAGGTATTAAACTGATTTGGGGAACTATTAGGAAAATACGGTTATGGGCCAGCTTACCATATGATACTGAATTAGCATTAACTCTAGATGTGATGATGCTCTTTTATATTGTTGGAAATTTTTTTTTTTTTTGGAAAATATTTTTAATCTTAGAAGACACATACTGGAGTATTTAGAAAGGAAGTATCCTGGTGTTTGATAAATTCAAGCAAAGGGTATGTGGATGTTTATTGTACTATATTGCCAACTTTTCTCTATGTTTTGAATTTTCTTTTCTAAATTCAAAGGAAAAAAAAATTATAAAAAAAAAAATTTTAGGTGAATCGGTGGTGCTCATTGCCAACAGTCACAGAAGGTCAAATGAATTTGTAATTGGTGAAATTCTGATCTTGGATGCCCTCTTTACAGTAATAATTAGCAAACCAAAATCATGAAGGAGAGTCACTAGGGGCTCATCACTCTTCCACTGTTATTATTCCATTCTCAAAATTGTACTCGTAATGTTGACTAATATATAATGGATTATTTGTGGTTTTTTTAAGACTTTAATTTTTTAAGTAATCTGTACACCCCACATGGGGCTCAAACTTGCAATCCCAAGGTCTAGAGTTGCCTGGTCCTCTAACTGAGCCAGCCAGCCTCCCTTATTTGTGGTTTTTCTATGATCTGTAATTCTCTTTTCTATTGGAATGGATAATTAAGCACTAATTATTGACTTAATGCGTCTTTGAGCATTTGATTTTGAGCATTTACTCATTCAATAAATCTGCATTGAGCACCTACAAATGGCCCCATAAGGGATTCAACAGACACAAGATACAGTGCCTGCCATCATGGAGATAATATTCTAAACAGAAATACTAGAAATACTTTAAAAATTGAGAAAGAGTTATTTTGCTTATTCACTGCTGTTCTGTTTACTCTCATGTTTACCAGGGCACAAGCTGAACATGATCGTAGCACCAGAAGGCACTGAGATCAAGATGGTCCTGTGGTTCCCCATTGTTCCTTGTTTCTTGGAATTCTTTCTTTCTTTCTTTTTTAAGATATTTATTCGAGAGAGAGCAGAGAGGGAGAGGGAGAGGCAGACTCCATGCTCAGCAGGAATCCCAACTCAGGTCTCAATCCTAGGACTCTGGGAGCATGACCCAAACAGAAGGCAGATGCTTAACCGACTGAGCCACCCAGGCACCCCACTTTCCAGAATCCTTACCTGTATGTAGTCCTCCCCACGAAGAGTGTGTTCCATAAATGTCATGGAACAGGGACATGAAGGTGTTGGGAGCGTCATCTCAAAAGACATTGAGATCACCCAGAATCAGGATGGGAGTGGTGTTGGATAGAGTGGTAGTGTGCCCCTGCAAGGAAGGAGGGTGTGGCTCCAGGGTCAGCAGGTGGGGAATCATGAGTGGAATAGTCTGATAAAGGCATGAGATTTCTAGTTGGATGTATCCATGAGAACAAAGGGAACACAGCTTGAAAGGAAACAGTAATGAAGAGCCAGCAGGAGATTTACTCCTCCCCTAGGCTCAGTGGCATGAAGGTTACAGAAGAGAAAGCAGATATTGGAGAAACTCAGGGAATGTGGGGTTTCTGCAGGGAGCCAGGTCACAGTTTGAGAAGGAAGTGATTCCCAGATGAGTTGGAGTGAGTGTCTTCTCTCAGCATCCTAGCCAACATTATCAGTGATTGAGCAAACACAATCATTTCACCAACAGTGAGGATGATTTTTTTTTTTTTTTGCAAGCTTCTTTCTGTGTTGCTAACAAATACAGGGAATGCAAATTGCTGTTATTGGAGAATTAACAAGCGTGCAAGTGGTAACTGGAAAGTGTGTTATGTGAGGGTTTATTATTGTTGGAGAAAGGCCCAGCCCTCTACACCTGAGCAAAACTGCCTCACTCGCTGGCTTTTAATTCTGATTCTAGAATTTGTTATTCCTGCACAAGATCTCCCCTATCCTCCAGTCTTTCTCTGACCCCCAATTTACAACACTTCCCTCCACTCTTCTCATAGCCTTCTCTGAATACTAGTTTTTACACAATAATACTTATCACTACCCAATACATATGTTCCTTGTTTATTACCTTTTTATTTCCCATTGAGAGCAGCAACATTTTTGTTCACTGCTTTATCTCAGTAGAGCCTAGATGACCATAAACTTCTATTGCTTACTGGATGAATGAATATATTAATGCAATGCCTCCATTCAACAACAGGTCAACAGATGTAGTTCAGAATTGGATAAAGAACATTGGTTTTGGGGCAAAAATCCTTAAGCATAAAACCTAGTTCCATGGTCTCTGAGCCAGTTTTCTCATTTCCAAAATAGAGATGATAATAAAATCTCTCACGGGGCAGCTGGGTGGCTCAGTCTGTTGGGTGACCGACTCTTGATTTTGGCTCAGGTTGTGATATCAGGGTCTTGGGATTAAGCTGTACATTGGGCCCCTTGCTCAGCCAGGAGTCTACTTGGAAATCTCTCTGTGTCTCCCTCTGCCCTTCCCCACCCCACACACTCTCTCTCTCTAAAATGGATAAAATGGATAATGGATAAAATGGATAAATAAATCTTAAAAAAAATAAATAAATAGGATGACCCAGTCAGTTAAGCATCAGCCTTCGTGTCAGGTCATGCTCTCAGGGTCCTGGGATCTAGTCCCACATCAGGCTCCCTGCTCAGCAGAGTCTGCTTCTTCCTCTCCCTCTGCCTCTGCCCCCCTGACTTGTGCTTGCTTGTGTGCACTGTCTCTCAAATAAATAAAATCTTTAAAAAAACAACAACTAATAAAATTTCTCACAAGTATCTTGACGACTAACACATATAAACAATAAATACATTATGGGCTGTCATCCCACCTCATAATGGTCTTATACTTGGATTCAGTTGTTTGGACCAAGAGTGGATACTTGATCCAAATGAGGCCAATCAGGAACTCTCTCCTGGAAACTAAGTATGGGAGGTCATGAGATTCTAGTTCCATTTGGAGCACTTTCTTGAACAGAGGGCATATAAACTGAAGAGCTCCAGAGCCCTTGACTACTTTCTAGTCCCTTTTTTCCAAGGCTGATTTTTAGCTCTGAGCTTCCATAAGATCTATGTGTAGACTTGTTGTAAAACTCCTTTGTTGCTCAAGCTGGTTCAGAAGGGGTTATTACTTGCAAACAGAGTTGTGACCATCGAATGTAGTCATTCTGGCACATAGGGAAGTAAGAGTAGCTGTCAGAAAGGAGAAAAGGAAGAGAGAGGAAGAGAAGGGAGGGCAGGAGGGAAGGAAGGAAAGAAAGAAAGAGGAGCACCTGGTTGGCTCAGTCAGTGGAGCATGTAACTCTTGACCTTGGAGTTGTGAGTTCAAGTCCCATAAGGGGTGTAGAGATTACCTAAAAATGAAATCTTAAAAAAAAAAAAAAAAGGAGGAAGGAAAGGAAAAGAAAGAAAGAAAGAGAGAAAGAAAGGAAGAAAGAAAGAAAAAGAAAAGACTAACTATCATTTCTAGCGCTTGGCATGATTTCTTTTATTCGGTTAATCGGCCAGAATTGAAAACCAGGTATCATGTAGGGGAAGAAAAAGGTGAGAACAGGTACCATCTAGAGTTCAAGCCTGGGAAGAACTTTGAAATGGAGCTGGTGAGGCGAGGGGAGCAAAATGGGGGTCCTGCTTCCTTTGGAGGTGTGTGGGGGAAGGGGAGTCTCCAAGGTGGAACAGAGAGGTGGACCACACTTACCTACTCCACAGGTGGGAGCCATCGTGGCAGCACCAAGGTATGAAAACCAAGGAGAACCTATTTGATCTACACATGTTATAGCTACTACTTAAAGTATTAATATTTAAAGGGAAAATATTAAAGACTAACTCCAATAGTTCAGTATTACTAATTTTTTGTAACTTGTCTTTTTTTAAAAGAGAGATTTTCTTTATTTATTTGAGAGAGAGAGCATGAGAGGAGAGAAGGTTAGAGGGAGAAGCAGACTTCCCATGGAGCTGGGAGCCCAACAACATGGGACTCCAGGATTACAACCTGAGTTGAAGGTAGTCACTTAACCAACTGAGCCACCCAGGTGACCTGTAAATTGTCTTTAAGAATAGCAATCTTTAGGGTGCCGTAGGTGGCTTAGTGGGTTGAGCCTCTGCCTTCGGCTCAGGTCATGATCTCAGGGTCCTGGGATCGAGTCCCGCATCGGGCTCTTTGCTCAGCAGGGAGCCTGCTTCCCTCTCTTTCTCTGCCTGCCTCTCTGCCTACTGCCTACTGTGATCTCACTCTGTCAAATAAAATAAAATCTTTAAAAAAAAAAAAAAAAAGAACAGCAGTCTTTAACGTAATGCTGTCCTTCTATTATTTGCCTTCTGAAAGTATATATTTCACTTTTTTCCTGCTCGTTCTTACAGCAAGTTTGACTGAATAAACTTTCCTTTGGACACTTTCTGAGCCCCTTTTCTCCAGTCATGGATGGAGAATATTTGCATCGTTGATTTGTCCAGGCTCTGTATCTATTCATTCTGCAACCCAGCTCCTTAGTGTGTGTGTGTGCATGTGTGCATGCACACACACACACACACACACACACACCCCTTATGCCCTTCCATATAAGGTCACATTCACAGATTCAAGGTGGATGGGAATTTTGGGAGAGGCTCTTCAAACCATCACCATCATGAAGATTCCAGGTTCTGATGACTCCAAAGTCTTCTGTGTGTCCCTCCAACCCTTAGAGGAAGGGATTCTAGCAATGAAGTTTGTTTTTCGTTTGGGAATGGGGTTGTTTTGTTTTTTTCCTCCTTCAGCCCTTCAACACCATGGTACCAATTCCTTTTCTTGCATCCCCTCTGTTGAGATACATTACATTGTTTCTTTTTTTCATGACCTGACCCCGACTGATAGACTACTTGTTGCCAGGAGTGGTTCCAGGAACGAGAACATCGCAAATGAAATGCTGGGTCTAGATTGGAAATATCCCTTGCATTGAACACAGTGCTGAGTTCCTTATAAATTGGAACGCCAGCAATTCATGCTGTGGCCTCGTGATTAATTACATTGTCATCTCTCGTGGGTGTGGTGCAACGCCTGGTGAAGCAAGTGTTGGGACAAACCAAGAAGCTGCATCTGACCCGTTTGTTAGTTGTGATCTACCAGGGCTGTGGGCCAGTGTATTAGCTTTCTCTTGCTAACTGGCAAACTACCACACACTTAGCAACCTAATACAACATTCATTTATTAGCTCACGGTCCTGTAGGTTGATAGTTCAGGCATGGCGTAGCTGGGTTCTCAGATCACATGGCTAACATCAAGGTGTGGACTGGGAGCCATTTTGTTCTTACAGACCACCCACATTCCTTGGCACATGGTCCCTCCTCTTCAAACCAGCAGTGGAAAATCTCCTTTATGTCAAATCCCTCTCATGCTTCAAGTCTCTGACTTCCTTTGCTCTGCCCTCTAGACGTGATTTAGAAGGCTGGTATGATTAGGTCAGGCCCACCTTGATAATCTCTGTTTTGATAATCTCCGTGTCAGCTGATTAGTGTCCTTAATTTCATTTGCAAAATTTCTTTTGGCATGTAATATAACTCAATCATGATACTGATATCTCATCTTATTATTTTACACCCACTCAAGGGAAGGAAATTATACAAGGTATGTACACCAGGGAGTGAGAATCTTGGGGACCATCTCAGAATTCTGCCCACTACAGATGGAGTGACTATTTCTGAGCACCCTGAAGAGCTTACAGGAGGAGGGGAGTGGAGAGACAAACTCAGAACACTGAACACTTAGCTTAAGTCAGGATCAGAGAGACAGAGTACATCTCTGACAGCCCTAAAAAAAAAATCTCTTATTTTTGTAGCTTTGGAAAGACTTCATTGTAAATAAAATTTTAATTTTGTGGGCTACAGAATTACAGCGTAAGTTGATTTCACAGACCTACCATTTGCCTTATTTGAAAGAGCTTTGGTCGGGCATGAGTGAGACCTCTGGGTGAACTTAGACAAAGCTGAGAACTTTGAATCCCCAGGGTTTTGTTTTTGTTTTTGTTTTTTGTCATCAGAAGCAATGCTTTTTCATATATATGAGATCAACTTTCCCTTGCTTGAAAAATCTTGTAATAACTTCACCTGAGGCAGTTACCTTGCCAGGATAGGCTTATCTTCCTCAATATCTGGCTCTCGGGTCATGAGTTTTGAGCCCTACGTTGGGCGTAGATTTTACCTTAAAAAAAGTTGCAAGCTCTTGCCAATATACACTGGCAGAAACCTGGACACTGTGGGTTGGATTGGCGTCTAAGGGTGTTAATACAGACTAGAACATTGCATTAGGCCAGTGTATGATATGGGTGCACTTACTGGGGATTATGAATCTAAGGTGTTCACTTACACACCTGGGAGTTTAACAATTTCCTTGGTTGGTTGGGTAAATTTTGGATTCAGTGGTAGCCTATATTCAATGAAATTGAGATGTGAAACTTTCCTGGTTTAACGCAGAGAAAGGAACCTAGAAGACCAGAGAGAAAGGAACAACCGAGTGTACAAGAAGGTTAGTCTTCTGTCACCACTGTCCCCTCCCCACAACACACGCCCCGAGAGGGTCCAGAAGACACTCCCTTCACTATGTGTTCAATTCTGAACTGTAAAGGATCTCAGATATTACCTGCTTGCGCAGGCGTGGACTTTTCTGTATTTGAAAACAGCACACACACAAGACACCTGAGTCAGGATGGCAGCTCTTAACTTTTTAAAAAAATTTTTAAAGATTTTATTTATTTATTTGACAGACAGAGATCACATGTAGGCAGAGAGTAGGCGGTGGGGTAGGGGGGAGCAGGCTCCCCGCTGAGCAGAGAGCCCAATGTAGGGCTCCATCGCAGGACCCTGAGATCAAGACCTGAACTGAAGGCAGAAGCTTAACCCACTGAGCCACCCAGTCACCCCTGTAGCTTTTTACTGATTCAACCAGATCAGCAGCCAGAGTACTGTTGGAGGATTGATCCCCCGACTCCTTAACCCTGCAGGTAATGCAATGAGAGCAGAAGGAATCCTTCTATGCAGGTGATGGGTTACACCCTATAGACAATGGATAAAGATCAATGGATTTTCTCTTTTTAAATACAGGAGAGGTAGCCATTCCCTCCCCTCCCAGAAAGAGATTTTTTTTTTTTTTTCTCCTTTGAGACTGGACAGAAAGGGCCTTTAGGAATGTAAGTGTGTTTTTCCAAGGACCAGATGTATCTATCCACATGAACCTTGCTGTTAACAATCCAGAGAGAGCTCCAAAGTCTAAGTTTCATCCCTCCTGACATGTAAATTCCTGGGCAGGTAGTGTTTCAGGTTTTTTAGCCCCTTGGGGCATAGCTGAGGGACAGAGTTTGGGCTGTAACCATTTGGCCTTTTGGGAGAGATAAGAGAAGTTTTATTATCTTTTCTGATCAGAGCAGTTGGCTACAGAGCCAATGCTTATGGTATGTGAAGAATAAACTGTTTCTGGAGGAAGTGAAAAAGCTTCATGTTGTGGAGTTTTCTGCGTCTTAATAAGCTGGGGCTTTTTGCAGAAGCACAAAGAAATCCGAGAACATTTCCTTTCCCACAACGTGGCACTGAGAAATGTGAGTGGGAACATCAGCATCCTAGGAAAGCTAGATGATGAGAGAATGGGTGCCCCATGTGCAGGGGATGGGAGTGGGAGACATTGTCATTGGGATGGGCTTTCTGATTTCTGTAGGATTTGGGGTCTGGGAACCCACTTTATAACCAGAAACAATGTGGGTGAAGACTTTATAAAAGGTAACAGGGATGAAGAGTTAATCAGAATATTTTGTCCTATAGAGATCTTGGGTGATGACAAATCATTCATATTGCCCTGAGGGTTAAAAAAAAAAAAAGGTGGTGGCTTGTGGCTTCCATAAGTACTGCTTAACCTGTGTACAAGCAAAACTCTAGATCTGATGACCAGAAACCTGACTTGAGTTGTCACAGTGGAATATCACAGCCTCTCACTCAGTTTTCAGACCTGGAGCCCTTGCTGGAGAGGAGGCTGGGTCACCTTGAGAAAGACCAGGAACACTGCCATCAGTAAATGTATTTCTTCCTCCAAAACTTCACCAAGTACATCTGCGATCATTTCTAGGGGTACTATGCCTAGAGAAAGAGAAATACCCAGTTTTATGATCTGGATCTTTTGTAGATTACTAGGTACTGGCTTTGAGTTGTTGCTAATTCTAGGAGATCTAATGTGCCATAATGGTCCACGGTTCAAAGTGGGGGCTTATAGCAGCAAATGGACTTTTTGACCAACCATCCAACTGTGGGTACTAACTTTGTAGTTATTACTCTAAATCATGAATGTATAATTCAGGAGTTGGCAAACCAGTGAATGCTCATCAGAGAGTAAATGTTTTAAGCTTAGCTGGCCATGTGGTTGAAACTATTTGTATCTGTCATTGCAGCATGAAAATGGCCATAAAGAGTATGTAAATGAATGATTGTGTCTATTTTCCGATCAGATTTAATCTGGAGAAACAGATAGTGGGCCAGATTTGAACCACAGGGCACAGTTTGCAAAGACCTATAAGAAGCAAGTCACTTTTGGGTGCCTGGGTGGCTCAGTGGGTTAAAGTCTCTGTCTTCGGCTCAGGTCATGATCCCAGGGTCCTGGGATCAAGCCCCACATCAAGCTCTCTGCTCCGTGGGGAGCCTGCTTCCCCCTCTCTCTCTGCCTGGTTCTCTGCATACTTGTGATCTCTCTCTGTCAAATAAATAAATAAAATCTTAAAAAAAAAAAAAAAGAAGCAAGTCACTTTCATCTAGCAGGCACGTTTTGCTATATTCCAAGGTTATGTCAATTCTCTTATTTGCCATCACCTAATATCTAATAAAATGGCAGAAGGGTCTACTGAAGACCCAATCATCATACCAATTTGGAGACAGCACACCAGGAAAACAGGTTCTCTCTTACAGGGTATAGTTTGCTTTTACTTGTTAGCCAATTTAGGGGAACCTGAGTGGTTCAGTTGGTTAAGTGTCCAACAGACTCTTGGTTAGGGCTGAGGTCATGATCTCAGGGTGTGACATTGAGCCCTGCGTGGAGCTCAGGGCATAGCACGGAGTCTACTTGAGTTTCTTTTCCCCTTCTTCTCCCTCCACTTCAACCCCTCCTGCCACTTGCACATGCTCACTCTCTTTTAAAATAAAATAAAATAAAATAATCTAAAATAAATAAATAAATAGAATTAATTAAGTAATTAAATAAATTAAATTAACTAAAATTAATTAATTGCTAGTTTATGATACTATTTTTCTTTTCTTTTCTTTTTAAAAAAAGGTTTTATTTATTTATTTGACAGACAGAGATCACAAGTAGGCAGAGAGGCAGGCAGAAAGAGAAAGGGAAGCAGGAAGGCTCCCTACTAAGTAGAGAGCCTGATGCGGGGCTCGATCCCAGGACCCTGGGATCATGACCTGAGCCGAAGGCAGAGGCTTTAACCCACTGAGCCACATAGGCGCCTCTAATACTATTTTTTCAATAGTCAAGACATATAGGTTCAACAATCAAAAGGTGGACAAGAGACTTTCTCTGCAATGCTTAATAATCCACTCACAGAATTTTTGCTTCTCATCCTCACAACTTTAGACTCTGCTAGTACGGAGGTCTTAGCTCCCAGGGTTGTGAAATAAATGTTTGGGCCACCCCACTAGGTAAATAAGCTCCGTCAGTTGAGGCACTGGCTGAAGGAAAAAAAGACATTGAATCCCAATGGAAAAAGAGAACTAAAACTATCAGTTACAGTCTCATTACCAGTTGCAAAGCTGGGGCTGAAGTTATGTCTCTGGAAGTAGACAGAGTTTGACAAACAGGATATTTATTAGGATATTTATTTAATACCTCTGGAGAAAGTTGGGAGAGTGTGGGATTGGAAGAGGAAGTCAAACTGCATTGCAGGTTGGAAAACTCCTTGGTCAGTCCCATGGGGAAATCTGGTTCTTAGACTACCTTTGGCATTGGGCCAAAGTGACTGGGCTTTTACACTTATATAAGGATCAGTCATTGGAAGTCAGCTGCCCCAGGAAGGCCGTGACCTTGTTCAAGGCAGCTCTCTGCAGGCAAACCTTATAGGATCCGGGGTTGTAGGCTGTCTTCTCACAGCACTCCCCAAAGCTGGAACAAGTCTTTCCTTGAACAGGAATCTTCACGTCCATGGTCTTCCACCACCTCCTCTTGGTTGGCCACCATTCTGCTCAAAGGCACATCTTCATTTACATTTAGGGAGCAGCTTCTCTAGTATTCTGATGAGCTTCTCTTCCAGGGGGAGACTGAAAAGAAGGTTTAGAAGCATGGACCATAACCCCACTTCTGCAGCCGGTCTCAGGACCACAACTGATGCTCATTGCTTCCCTCCTCTGCTATCCATTCTAGAACCCCCCTCACCTCTGCTGGTCTCTGTGGCTTACCTTGTGGTGTGATCCTGATCTCCCTATGTTGGGGTCTGAACTCTGATCACCATGCCCTTCTCAATGGGGTTGCCGCGCTTGTACACTTAGCGTCACAAGTGAGCAAAGGAGTGCCATGAGTTGCCCAAGTGGATCACAGGTGCCACACACATTTTCTATTCTCACAGCATAACCAGAGTCTTTCTTCCTCCTGATCAGCAGCGTCCATTACCTTTACAAGATGACACCTCTTCTTTTATTGCCTGGACCCTGGTTATAAAAAGCCTGCAGTGCCCAGGCAGCAAACAAAGCTTATAATTCAGTGGGACTCTTACTGTGTCACCAGACAAAAGTGTGTTCCCTTTAGGGACCAGGATCTCTAGCACTGCAGAAACTGGAATGTCGGGGACAGGAAGTACAAAATCCTCCAGTAAATCACCAGTAGTGATGATAAGTAGGGATTCCCTGGCTCTATTCCTTGGTTCATAGACCAATGTGTTTTCCCTACTGGAGAGAGAGCTCCAGATAAAATATCCTTGATTCAATGTATATACTGCATCCTGGAGGATGGTGCCTTATTCTCATAGAGTATCGCCTCTAATTTGATGCTTTAAGTGTGCTTTCTGTGAGCTATCCCAATTCCCTACAGAGCTGCACCCTCTGGGTGTACGTATGTAATGTAGTCAATTCGTATCATTGTCAGGGACCTGCTGGTCTGACACAATGCCAAGTGGAATCCCATGCCAATGAGCTAAACATTCCCTTAGTCCTCATACAGGGGTTCTAGAGGAAGCTGTATGGGCAGGAGAGGCAATGCCATACCTGGAAAAATATGTGTCTATTCTTGTTACAACAAATCTCTGTGCTTTCACATTGGAAGCCAAAGTAGTCGACGTTCTACCAAGTCAACAGCTGGTCTTCTCAAACAATGATGCAGGATCAACCAATCTGCATTGGTCTCCATTGCTGAAGTTTTAACCATCTGCTGCAGCAATAGCTACATTTGCCTTGAAAGCTGGTTTTTCTGTTCACTCCTATGGCTGCTTTCGGTTAGTAGCTCACCTGGCGAATCTCCGTTCTCCACAAATTCTTTCTCCACATGCTGCCTCGTCATCCAGGGCTTCTTTACATGGTCTTCCTCTCCAAAAGGATAGGCCTTATAGCATGGAAGATGTGTTGGAAAAGAACAAATCCAACACCCAAGCACTCATCAAGCCACTGCTTGCCAAAGCAAGTTACATCAATGAGAATCAGTTTTTCCTCAAACTAGGGATAATGGGCCAATACAAACAACAGAAGTAAATGAGACACTCATACATAAACATAAATTCTCTCTATTCCTCTCATTTTATTTGGCTGCATTATCAGGAAAAACATCAAAACAAACAAGTCCTACTTTTTTTTCCCAGAATTTTAGGATTTTAGTATACTTCACTTCATTACAAAAGTGCAGGCAATTCATTGGGTTCATTCAAAGCTCCTTGGAACATGGTGGAGGGGGGGGTCAGAAAATTAAGAAAACAATTTTATTTACAATAGAATTGGAAAGAATGAAACACTTAGGAATAAACTTAACCAAGGAGGCAAGTAACTCATACACTGAAAACTATAAATGTTACTAAAAGAAGTTAAAGAAAATACAAATAATTGTAAAGACATCTCATATTCATAACCTGGGAGACTAAACATAGTTATGATGTCAGTAGTGCCCAAAGCAATTTATAGATTTAGTTCAATCCCTATTAAACTCCTAGGCACTTTTTGCAAAAATGGAAAAAAATTTCTCCTAAAATTCAGATGGAATGTCAAGGGACCCCAAATAGCCAAAACAAACTTGAAAAAGAACAAAGTTGGAGACCTCACACTTTCTGATTTCAAAACTTCTTACAAAGCTATGGTAAGCAAACAGTATGGTGCTGGCATAAAGACAGACATACAGACAATGGAACAGACTAGAGTTCAGAAATAAACCTGTATGTATGTAGTCAAATGATTTTCAACAAGGGTTCCAAGTCCAAAAAGGATAGCCTTTTTAATAAATGTTGTTAGGAAAACTGGATACTCCTATCTTACTCCATATATAAAAATTAACATAAGGATCAAAGACCTAAACACAAGAGCTTAACTATAAAACGACTAGAAGAAAGCACTGTGGGACACCTGGGTGGCTCAGTGGGTTGGGTGTCTACCTTTGGCTGGGGTCATGATCCCAGAGTCCTGGGACTGAGCTCCACATTGGACTCCCTGCTCAGCAGGTAGACTGCTTCCCCCTCTGCTCCTCACCCTGTTCATGTGCTCTCTCTCTCAAATAAATAAGTAAAATCTTAAAAAAAAGAAGAAGAAGAAGAAGGAAAAGAAGAAGAAAAAAAAACATCGTGGAAAAGCTTCATGACATTTGATTTTACAATGATTTCTTAGATGTGGACATGAAAAGCACAGGCAACAAAACAAAAACAAAGATAAATTAGGCCACCTCAAAATCCAAAACTTCTGTGCATCAAAAACCAAAATCAATAAAGTGAAAAGACAACCCATTGAATGGGAGAAAATATTTGTAAAACATGTGTCTGCTAAGAGATTAATATCTAGAATGTGTAAGAACTCTTACACCTCAATGACAACAATGGCAAACCATTTAAGAATGCGTAACGGACCTGAGTAGGTATTTCTCCAAAGAAGACATACAAATGGCCAATGAGCACATGGAAAGATGTTTAACATCTCTAATCGTTAGATAATGCAAGTCAAGAATGAGATACACTTCATCCCCATTAGGATGACTACTGTATAATAAAAACAAAGTAAATGAACAAAACCAAAAGTAAATTGAAAATAACAAGAGTTGGTGAAAATGTGCAGAAATTAGAACACTTGGGCACTGTTGGTGGGAAGGTACACTGGTGCAGCCACTGCTGAAAGCAGTAGAGCAGCTTTTCAAAAAATTAAAAATAGGGGCAAGTGGGTGGCTCAGTGGGTTAAAGCCTCTGCTTTCGGCTCAGGTCATCGTCCCAGGGTCCTGGGATCGAGCCCCGCATCGGGCTCTCTGCTCAGCAGGGGGCCTGCTTCCTCCTCTCTCTCTCTGCCTCTCTGCCTACTTGCGATCTGTCAAATAAATAAATAAAATCTTTTTAAAAAAAATTAAAAATAAAATTACTATTGTGATCTGGCAATTTTATTCCTGGGGATACACCCCAAAGATGAAACCAAGGTCCTTTTTTTTTTTCATTTTTTAAAATTTAAATTCAATTAGCCAGCTTATAGACATTATCAGTTCCAGATGTAGTGCTCAATAATTCGTCAGTTGCATATATAACACCCGGGGCTCATCACATCACACATCCTCCTTCATGCCCATCACCCAATTACCTCACCCCTCCACCCACCTCCCCTCCAGCAAACCTCAGTTTGTTTCCTATAGTTAAGAGTCACTCCTGGTTTGTCTCCCTCTCTGATGACTTTCCATTCTGTTTTCCCTCCTTCCCCCTATGGTCCTCGGTGCTGTTTCTTACATTCCACATATGAGTGAAACCATATGATAATTGTCTTTCTCTAGTTGACTTACTTCGCTCAGCATAATATCCGCCAGTTCCAACCACATTGATATAAATGACAAGTATTCATCCTTTCTGATGGTTGAGTAATATTCCATTGTATATATAAACCACAACTTCTTTTTTTTTTTTTTTAAGATTTTATTTATCTATTTGACAGACAGAGATCACAAGTAGGCAGAGAGTCAGGCAGAGAGAGAGGAGGAATCAGGCCCCCTGCTTCACAGAGAGACCGATGCGGGACTCGATCCCAGGACCCTGAGACCATGACCTGAGCTGAAGGCAGAGGCTTTAACCCACTGAGCCACCCAGGTGACCCCTTTTTTTGTTTTTTGAACCACAACTTTTTTATCCATTCATCTGTAGATGGACAGCTCGGCTCTGAAAGCAAGGTCTTGAAGACATAATTGTACACCCATGTTCACAACAGCATTATTCACATTAGCCAACAAGTGGAAGCAACCCAAGGGTCCATCAGGGAATGACTGATAAACAACATGAGGTCCATACACACAAGGGATTATGATTTACAATCATCCTTATTTTAGGATGGAACTTCCGACACACACTACAGCTTAAATAAACCTTGAAGACATTATGCCAAGTGAAATAAGCCATTCAGAGAAAGACAAAAACTCATTTACATGATGTACCCAAGCATCTAATTCATGGGGATGGAGAGTAGAATGGTGGGTGCCAGGAGCAGGGGGAGAATGGAGAAAATGGGAAGTCATTGTTTAATGGCCAAAGAATTTCAGCTTTGCAAGATAAGAAATTTTCTGGAGATCAGCTACACAACAATGTGAATGTACTTAACACTACTAGTCTGTGCACTTAAAACCAATTGATGTGGCAGGGTGCCTGGGTGGCTCAGTCAGTTGAGTGTCTGACTCTTGATTTCAGCTCAGGTCCTGATTCAGAGTTGTGAGATCGAGCCCTGTGTCAGGCTCCCCAGTCAGCAGGGAGTCTGCCTGAGAGTCCCTAGCCCCTGCTTTCCCCTCCACTCTGTCTCTTAAATAAATAAATAAAATTTTAAAAAAATAGTTAGCGTGTTAAGTTTTATGTTATATATATTTTATAATTTTTAAAAATACCAAAAAATTATTTTAATTCTGTATACTGGCAAGCATAGAGCCTGCCTTTCTAGATTTGTTGCTTTGTAAGGACGATCAATTATTTTCTCCCTATTCTTTTCTTCCAGAAGAAAACAACAAAAATAAACCCCGATCAAGTTAGTGGGGAAACAGGCAAAATAAAAGTCAAAGGAAGCCACTTGAGATCTTAACAAACTTAAAATCCAATATGAGCATTAGACACCATTAAACAAATTTAGTTTATTGTGGAAAGTCTGGATTTGGCCTTTAGGGCGAGTGGGTCCTGAAGCATAGTTAAGTATGCACTTGAAGCCAGAATCTCATGAGAATGTTTAGGGAAGCTCAGGTTCTTGTTCATGTCTGGGAAACTTACCTTCCCAAGCAAACTAAACAAGAAATCTCCTACACTTTGAAGATTCCTTC
Source organism: Mustela putorius furo (assembly GCF_011764305.1). Lineage (NCBI taxonomy): Eukaryota > Metazoa > Chordata > Mammalia > Carnivora > Mustelidae > Mustela > Mustela putorius. The sequence continues at coordinate 7,848,394 of NW_025422022.1, forward strand.
CTTCTCTCTTTATTTCCTCTTTTTTTCTATTCTTTCTTCTTTTATTATTATTATTTTTTTTTTACGAGAGAACAAATCTACACCTTTATTTATTTACTTTTCAGTAAGTTTAAATCCCTGAGGGGTACGGCATCTCTTGGATTCTGTGGCCAATGGCTTTGGTAGGAAGGTTCCTTCGGAATTTTGCGAGAACCTTGTTACTGTTTCCATGAGCGTGTTGCTTTCCCCCACAGTAATCTGGTTTTGTTCAGTTTACCTCCAGGACTCCTTGTGTTATTCTTTGCTTTGTACACACATCTCTGGCCTAGACAGAATTCAGTGTCATCTCGAACACAAACACTTCCAATTTTAAGAAGAGCTGTGTCCCCTCCCCTCCCCTCTTCTTCTCCTCTTTCCTTTTCTCCTTAATCTGCATCTTAACTGGGTCCTGGTGGTACTCTTTCCCAAAGCACAGCTAATTCAATGTTTAAAGTCCAGAAAGGGACACAGCTGGAGAACTTGTAAGAGCTTGGAATTTATGAAGTAATTGGAAGTGTAGACAGTGTAGACACAGAAACGGAAGATTCTGGTAGCCCACATCATTCCCTGGGCCTACCTCTGAAGTGAGCGGCAGCTATGGCCAACCGTTTTTGCGAGGTCCCGTCTGCACGGAGGGTGGCACGCGTCAGGTCGAGAAATGCATGCAAGTTTATGTAACTGGTGACAAGTCTCCAACAAGCAAGGATGGGAGCCAAGGGCAAATGCCGCAGCCCCCAATTCTAAGGAGAAATATGTGCGCTGCCCAGAGCTACTGTTGCAGCAACCTTGCTAATGCACACTTACTTTGCTTTTCCCTCCTTCCTTCCTTCTTCCTACCCCCATCCCCGTTGCTTTCCAGGCTCGCACCCTCCCGGCGCTGAGCGCCCTGGTCACGCCCCCTCACTCTTGGAAGGTGCTCCCTGGGAGCGGTCTGCGCTCCCAGCCCCGGGACTGGTTCACTAGCTGCAGGGAGTGCTGTTGCCAGGCAGCCTTCAGGGCTGGCCCCTGTGAAGATATGCAGATGCCATCTCACCCACGGGCAGCCCATGCGACCGGTGGATGCAGCCTCTAAATGCACAGCCTCCAAAGACATGGTTATTATGACTCAATGTGGGATAGGCTGAAGGGCCATGTTAGCTCCAGAACTCCCCACGGGTGGCTCAGTTTGCTGGGCCTGCCGCTGAGCCTGATTTCTCCCCTTGTGCTACCCCAGAGCTCCCTCCTCCCTTCTACAAACATCAATCCTGAGAACGGTCCAGCAGAAACAGCCACACACTGAGCTCCGTCCACCTCAGAGAATGCTCGCTGGGAAACGCAACCTTCCGCAGAAGGTCTGAGAAAAGGTGTGGCAAGATGTGGTTTTAGACCTGGATTGTGCACCGTCCAGCAGGCACTGAGCGGGGAAGGGGGGGACGGGGGGGGGGGGAGGGCTGGAACACAGACAGCCCTGCCCCAAGGCCGGGGCAGCCCACTAGGTAAACACTTACCAGTGGGATGTGGAGATGGTGTACTGGTGGGAAGGAAGGCATCTGTTGGAGTCATGCATCAGGAATTAAAAGAGCGCGAGAGACGCCTTATGCCCACTGGGATGGCTAGATTGAAAAAACAAAAATAAAAACAAAATAACAAGTGTTGGCTAAGAAATTAGAACTCTTGTGGATCACAGTGGAAAGGCAAAATGGTAACTGCGGCAGAAAACAGTGTGGCCCTTCCACAGAAAGCTGAAAATAGAATCGCCATATCACCCAGCAATTCCTGTACCCCCCAGAGAATTGAAAGCAGGTTCGTGAAGTGATATCTGTACACCTATGTTCCTAGCAGCATTAGTCACAGTGGAGATGGGAGCCTCCCTCTAACATTCTTTTTTTTTTTTTTTTAAGATTTTATTTATTTATTTGACAGACAGAGATCACAAGTAGGCAGAGGGGCAGGCAGAGAGAGAGGAAGGGAAGCAGGCTCCCTGCTGAGCAGACCCTGAGATCATGACCTGACCTGAAGGCAGCGGCTTAACCCACTGAGCCACCCAGGCGCCCTCCCTCTAACATTTTAATTTGTTATTTTGTGATAGTGATTTGAAAAGACATCCCAGCAGAAAAAGCAAAAGTAGAGAACAAGATCATTAATTTAAAACAATTCATAGTAGGGGCGCCTGGGTGGTTCAGTGGGTTAAGCCTCTGCCTTGGACTCAGGTCATGGTCTCAGGGTCCTGGGATCGAGCCCCACATTGAGCTCCCTGCTCGGCAGGGAGCCTGCTCCCCCCTCTCTCTCTCTGCCTGCCTCTCTGCCTACTTGTGACCTCTGTCAAATAAATAAATAAATCTTTAATAAATAAATAAATAAAACAAATCATTGTAATTCACAGATTAACCTGAAGATGGTGCCATAATACTGATTCTTTCTTCCCCGCTTTTTCGTTTGTTTTTCTTTGAATTATTTGGTTTTAAACTAGTATGTCTTTATACCCATTCTCCTACCATCAAGACTTACCATGATGCAGGATCCTGGATACCAGGTGGGGTCCACAAAGATGGGACTCTGAGGCAGAAGATTCTCTACATTTTATTTATGAGAACACTTGTTGCTCTTAAAGATTATGAAGCACCCCAAACAGCTATTTTTTAAAGATTATTTACTTATTTATTTACTTATTCGACAGAGAGAAATCACAAGTAGTCAGAGAGGCAGGCAGTGAGAGAGAAGGGGTGGGGAGCAGGCTCCCTGCTGAGTAGAGAGCCCAATATGGGACTCCATCCCAAGATCCTGAGATCATGACTTGAGCCAAAGACCTGAGGCTTAACCCAGGTGACCCCCAAAGAGCTTTTTTTAAAAAAAAAAAAAGATTCTTATTTATTGGAAAGAGAGACAGAGCATGAGCAGGAGGAGGGGCAGAAGGAGAGGGAGAAGTAGACTCCCTGCTGAGCAAAGATCCTGATGCAGGACTTGATCTCAAGACCCCAGGATCATGACTTGAGCCAAAGGCAGAGGCTTAACCAACTAAGCCACCCAGGCGCCCCACTCCAACAAGCTTTTGTTTATGTGGGTTACATCCATCAATATCTACCATAGTAGACATTAAAAATGAGAAGTTTTTTTTTTTAATAGAAGAGTATGCTAGTACATATTACATTTGTCCTAGAAAAATGACATTATGTCCTGTCGCTTCTCAAAAAAACTCTGCCATATACAAGTGAGAGAATGAAAACATGAGAGAATGAGTCTAATGACAAATAAAGTCATAGCATTATTATGAGAAAAGTTAGATCTTACTGAAAGGATCATGCAGACCTCCTTAGTGTCAGAAATCGAATTAAAATCCTTTCTGCTACATGGTAATGGGAACAAGTCTAAAGGCTTTCAGGAGGCCTAAAAACTTTTAAATTTAAGCTTTTTATAATGATTACATATCAAAGGGAAGAAAACACCTTTATTACAGAGTGATCCAGAAGACATGACCTTTGCCAGTGATGCCCAAAACGAAACAAACTTTTAAGTCTCTCCAGTTGGGAGCCGGTGAGAGATATAAGATCACCTGTGTCACAGTCTTGTTAAAAGTGTTGAAATTGTTTTCAATCATGAAGAAACAATCAGACATAACCTGGTTCTAGGACATTTTATAATTCATTGATCAATTAAATGGGGCTTATGATCTCTACACATTATTGAGAGGGGTTTGTAGCCTGAACCAGTGCCACCAGGGGGCGCCTGGAGGCTCGGTTGGCGTGATTCTTGATCTTGAGGTTGTAGGTTTGGGAGAAATTACTTAAAAAAAAAAAAAAAAAAAAATCAGTGTCACCCAAAACCAAGAGGGAGTGGGATAAAACCACTCTGCATGGGAGGAAACTGAGCAACCAAATGTACCAAATGTAATGTCTGAGACTTGATTGGATCCCCCGGGGCTGGGTTGCATTCCTGCCCATATTCCCAAAGAGACTATAAAGGATTTTGGAAACAAATGGAAACATTTTAATGTGTTTTGTATATTGGATTATATTATTGTATCAATGTTAAGTTTCTTGTTATAATGGTAGAATGGTTAGTAGGAGACTGTCTGTCCTCAAAAGGAACATCAAAGCCTTTGAAGGTGAAATGTCATGACCTCTGCAACTTATTTTCAAATCCTTCAGCAAAGAGAAAGCTGTAGGTAGATATGGACATAGCTATGTGGAGACTCACCTGTATCTACAGAGAAGACAGAGAAAGAGCAAACCAGTAGGACAGGTTGTTACCTGGTGAACTTGGGTAAAGGACAAATAGTTTACGGGCACCATTCTCTCCACTTTTCTCTTTAGTTTAAACTCTTTCCAAATAGAAGATGGTTGGGGGGGGGGGATGTGAAAGTTAAACATTTATAGCAGATTGAGGAAAATATTTGCAATTCGTCTTCCGGGAAAAATGAATGATTTCCTTAAAATACGAAGAGCTTCTAAAGTTAGTAACAGAAAGTTGAACTCGGGAGAAATACAGGAAAGAATGTGGTCCGTTTGTTTATATGAAAGGAATATAAATGTCCCTTACACATCTGGGAGAGAGGCTCAGTGTCAGCCGTAATAAGAGAAATGCACATGAAAACTGCCCTGAGATCGCATTTCTCATCCATCAAATTGGCAAAAAACCCAAAAGTCTGGTAACTTACGGTGATATCGTAATGCCTGTTGGGTGAGTCTGTGGAGAAACTGACGGTTTTAAACCTTGCTGGGGAAATACTAGTGTAACTCGTAAGGAGGCAAGAGGGCAGTATTTATCAAAATTACATGTTTAGGGACCCCTGGATGGCTCAGTCGTTTAAGCCTTCCGCTCTTGATTTTGGCTCAGGTCAGGATCTCAGGATCATGAGATCAAGCCCAGCCTCTCTCCTTCTCCCTCTGCCCCTTCCTTCTCCAGCTCTTGCGCAAGTGCTCCCTCTCTCTCTAAAATAAATAAATCTTTTTAAAAAGTTGTCCAAGCGATATTGTTAGTGAAGAAGGCAAGGTAAAGACTCTGTGTGTAATACGCTTTTATGTAAAAGGAGGGATATAAAAATATATACTAATATTTGTTTACATCTAACTTAGGAAGGATACCTATGTTTATGGGGGGGGGGAGTTGAACAGATGAGAAGTAAAGGAATTTTTTTTTTTTTACTCTATGTCTTTTTAGTGTAGCTTTAAAAAAAATGTATAACCGTATTACTTACCAAAAAACCCATTTTTAAAATAATACTTACCAAAAAAATCACTTAAAATTTCAACATATATAACATTATAGAGAACTACTATGAATAGTTTGTGTGGATATAATTCCAGACTAATTATGTGGATACCAATGCCCCCTACCCCCACGACCATGGCCACAAACACAGACACACTTATCACAGTAGGGAAAGAGAGAAGAGATTTCTGTACACACACACACATCATATAAATACAGATATAGGGGCGCCTGGGTGGCTTAGTGGTTTAAGCCTCTGCCTTTGGCTCTGGTCATGATCTCACGGTCCTGGGATCGAGCCCCACGTCGGGCTCTCTGCTCAGCGGGGAGCCTGCTTCCCCCTCTCTCTCTGCCTGCCTCTTTGCCTACTTGTGATCTCTCTCTATCAAGTAAATAAATAAAAATCTTTAAAAAATAAATAAATAAATAAATACAGATATAGATGTATAGTTACAGATAGATGTTTCCTGCTATGTAAGTCCACAAAAATCTGCATTTTTTTTCTTTAATTTGACTGCTTGGAATACTATCAAATAGATACACCATAGCTTATTTAATCTTTGCTCTATTGATGAATACTTGGTTATTGGGTTTTCATTTGATTTTATTCTTAAACATGATTGCCTGTGACAGTGGTCTGGACCCAGACTTCTTGGCTTTAAATCCTGACCGTTATCTACTAGCTTGGCCAAGTCCCTCCTCGAGTATTTGTTTTCTCATCTCTATAAGGGGTAAAATAAAAAATATCTTTCCTTATTGAGTTGTTGTGAGGATAGATGAAGAAAATCAGTCCACCTATATTCAAATCACTTTCCTATATTTATTAATGTGCTGGTAAATGTTTATCAGTCGTCTCTCCTGGGGGGGGGGGTGATGTGTCCTATGTGCTGATTTCTGTGGTATAAATTCTCTACCTGGAACCAGTTTCAAGTCACCAGTGTGAAGTCACTGAATGCAGAGTTGGAAAGAGGTTTGTATAATTAGCTGTCCAGAGCCAAGTAAGGGGTCCTGCATGCCTTTTCTGGAAGTATTTTTTGAAGTTAGAAACCCTGAACTATTGTGACTCTTTCTTTTCTTTTCTTTCTTTCTTTCTTTCTTTCTTCCTTCCTTCCTTCCTTCCTTCCTTCCTTCCTTTCCTTCTTTCTTCTTTTTAAAGATTTCATTTATTTATTTGAGAGATACAGGGAGAGAGGGAGGGAGAGTAGGAGCAGCAGAGCGGGGCAGAGGGAGAGGGACAAGCAGACTCCCCAGTGAGCAGGGAGCCTAATGGCTACTGATCCCAGGATCCTAGAATCATGACCTGAGCCAAAGGCAGACACTTAACCAACTGAGGCGCACCCAGGTGCCCCTCAAATGTTATTTGACCATATTTTGTTTTGTTTTGTTTTAAGATTTTATTTATTTATTTGAAAGAAAGAGAGAGAGAGAGAGAGAGAAAGCAAGAGCAAGGAAAGGAGCAGAGCTGGAGAGGGACAAGCGGACCCCCACTGAACACAGAGTGCAATGCCGGGCTGGATCCCAGGACTCTGAGATCACGACCTGAGCCAAAGTAGACGCTTAACCAGCGGAGCCACCCAGGTGTCCCTATTGGACAGTGTTTATAGTTATTAACCTTTCCCCTTTTCAAAATGTATCCTATAAATTTGTTTACTATGGACTCCTTCCTCTAAGGATCCCAAAACAATATCTGGAAGGTGAGACTATAGACCCAATCTTGCATTAATTCATATAAAAATGAAGAGAATGTAAAAAATGCACCCATTGAGAACTGAGGCGAAATGATATTATTTGCCCCTTTCTTCCTGCTGACAGCCTTTTAGCAAGCAGCAAAAGCCAAAAAAAAAAAAAAAAAAAAAAATTCAAAGTCTACGGTCTTATCTTCACAGAAGGGCTTAGTAAGTTAATAAATGTAAGATACCTGGAAAAGCATTTAGATCATAGTTAGGGCTTGACAAAACAAAGAGACAATAAAAATTACATCTTTGTGCACTATATATTTCTGTAGGAAAATTTTTTTAGAAGTGGATTTACTGGACCAAGCATATAAGCATGTCACATTTTGATAGATATTGTCCTACTCCAGGAAGTTTTTAATAAATTTACACTCTCATGAACAGTATGTGAGTATACCTCCTCCTAGGCACCCTGGACTGTATCCAACTTTCTAATCTTAATTTTATTTGCAAAATGGTTACCATTCTGATATTTCATTTGCATTTTCCTAGCTCTAGTAAACTGGAGGATATCTCCACATGTTTAAAGGTTTCTTAACACATTTTTTCAGTGAATCTCCTATTTATATTTTCCTGTTGGATTGTCTTTTTCTTTTTAATTTGTATGAGTGTCTTTATATAATGGATATTAATATTTTATTTGTTTTACATGTTATAAATATTTGATCTCATCTCTTCCTGGTCACATAAAATCATTGTATCCCTCGTTGTACAGACTCTTATGTGGTCAAGTCCATTTCCTCTCTTGTGGCTGTCGTGTGCCATAAGGAAGACTTTTCCTACCTAGGAAAATCTTATCCAAACTAAGGTTACAGAAGTATTCTTGTATACATTTTCCACTACTTCTGCAGTGTACTAAAAATAGATTTAGGCGAACCTGGATGGCTCAGTGGGTTAAAGCCTCTTCCTTCGGCTCGGGTCATGATCCCGGCCTGGGATCAAGCCCCGCATCGGGCTCTCTGCTCAGCAGGGAGTCTGCTTCCTCCTCTCTCTCTCTGCCTGCCTCTCTGCCCACTTGAGATCTCTGTCTGTGAAATAAATAAATAAGATCTTTTAAAAAAAATAGGTTTAGCCACTGTCCTGGAGGATGAGTTTCCCTTGACCCTCTTAGAATCTGTATCTGGGTCTGTAAATGAAACAAACAAAGGTCGACAGTAGAAAAGCATCCAAAGTTGTGTAAGTTTGACGAATTTGTGTAAGTTTGACATAAAACCAGAGCCCTCAGAGAGGAACGAAAACTCAGAGAAATGGTGGAACTTGCTTGCTTGTATGATTAGGTTGAACAAAGAGAAGCGATTGTGGAAAAGAGACTCATGGATGTGGAGAGGCAGAAGGAAGAGAACTACTTCAGCAAGGTCTGTCTGTGTAGAATGCTCCCGGCCTCAGCTTCTTGTCCTTGATACATGTGTGACCTGCCTTCGGGTACAAGGAGAACATCTTTCTTTCTTTCTTTCTTTCTTTCTTTCTTTTTTTTTTTTTTTTTTTTCATGTAGGAGAACATGTTCCATGCAGGAGTTTCATCTCCTGCTTTTAGGAAAACAAGGAAAAGCAGGGGCACCTGGGCAGCTCAGTCAGTTGGGCGTCTGACTCTCGATTTGGGCTCAGGTCGTGGGATCTTGTCCCTCGTCAATGTCTGCACTCCGTGGGACATCTGCTTGAGATTGTCTCTCTCTCCCTCTGCCTGCCCCCTGCTTGTGTGCATATGCGTGGGCTCTCTCTGTCTCTCTCTAAAACAGAATAAATGCATCTTAAAAAAAAAAAAAAAAAAAAAAAAAAAACAAGGAACATCTGGGTATTTTTTTCTTGTATTTGCTGTTTTCAGAGTGCCTTTAACTCAAAATAGTCACTATGCCAAAGCAGCAGATTTGAAGATGACATGCTCTGAGCTCCTGCACTACCTAGAACTTATTACTTTTTTTTATTTTTTAATATGAACTAGCTATCGCTATTGGTGTTCTTACTCTTTTTAACTTGATCAGTTTAAAAAAAAAAAGACATTGGAAGGTTAGGGAGGAGTTTATAGAATTGAAAAGAAAGCTGAAAAAATGAGCATAGAAGACGGGAATCAGACGGAGGCCACCTCTAGGCTAAATCAGTCCCTTGCTCAAGACTCAGATCCCAGGGAAAGAGCATTCCCTTGATCAACCTTGGGCTAAAGGGAGGTTGAGGGAAAGGCACAGACCCACATGGATGTTCCACTCCTTTTTTCTGCTAGAAAGAAAGAAAGGAGAAAGTGGATGCTGGGTAAAAACCACAATCATATCCCAGCCCCCCCAAGACTGCCACCCCCAAATCAACCAACAAATGTTTTACTACCTTTCCTTAACCAGCTCATTCTTTTTTATATTGCCTTATCTAGTTGTGAGTCTGTTCTTAGGTTCTGCCTTTTATTGTCTGGAGCTAATATCACTTATTTTGAGTTGCTATAGATTTATAGCATTTTTGGCATTCTGGTAGGGAAAGTCCTTCTTATCTCCTTTTTAGTTTTTCTTGTCATGTTAATGCACTTACTCTTCATGATAAAATTTGAAATTAACTTGCCATGCTATTTTAAAATCCCAATAGGATATTTTTTCTTTTTTTTTTAAGAGAGAGAGGGAGAGACCCCATCATATGTGAAAGCAGTGGTGGGGGGCAGTGGGGACAGAGAGAGAGAATCTCAAGCAGGCTCAATGTTCAGTGCAGAGCCCCACATGGGGCTTGATCTCACCACCCTGAAATCATGATCTCAGCCCAAATCAAGAGTCAGACGCTTAACTGACTGAGCCACCCAGCTGCCCCTTAATGGGATTTTTAAAACTTGGTATTACTTGAATGCGTAGCTTAATTCAGAAAGACTATCGAATCTTCTCACTGTGAACTGTGGTATGTCTCTCCATTTACTGAGAGCTTTTAAAAGAAAACCACAGGGGTGGTTTTCCTTAAGCGTCTGCCTTTGGCTCAGGTCATGATCTCGGGGTCCTGGGATTGAGCCCCACATTGGGCTTTCTGCTCAGTGGGGAGTTTGCTTCTCTCTACCACTCCACCTGCTTGTCTTCCCTCTCTTGCTGTCTCACTCTATCAAATAAATTTTTAAAAATCTTAAAAAAAAAGAAAGTTAAAAAAAGAAAAAAGGAGAGTTATTCAGGCTTGAATGAATTGATTCTTGTTGCATATAGGCAGATAGAGGAGACCATATTTTTAGGGGATTATCACCCATTTGTGAAAAACATCAGTGAGTTTGCCAGTGCCTTTTTTTTTTTCTTTTTGGATGTGCAGATTTTTTTTTCTTAAAGATTTTATTTATTTATTTGACAGAGATCACAAGTAGGCAGATAGGAGAGAGGGAAGCAGGCTCCCTGCCGAGCAGAGAGTCCGATGCGGGGCTCGATCCCTGGACCCTGGGATCATGACCTGAGCCGAAGGCAGAGGCTTGAACCCACTGAACCACCCAGGCACCCCTGGATGTGTAGATTTTTAGTAAAAGGATGATCAAACCTGGGATGATACAAAGAAATGAAACCTGGAGACTAAGAGTTGATGAGGGACTATACCTCTCATAATTTTTCTAGTTCATAACTTGGCAAGAAAGAAATTGCCTTTCGTATCGATCAGGTTTTTCAGGAAGTTCACTAATATGATATAGATCGGTCACCAGGATCATGGGTGTGAGTATATAGTTCACATGTACGTGCATGTTTTGAAGGTAAACGACTGGGTAAGAAAAACAAGATTGACTTTCTCCAAAGCCTTCGGAATTTTACTTGACTTTCTCCATGCCTAGAAAATACAACTGGCCCTGGCACCTGGGTGGCTCAGTCAGTTAAGTGTCTGCTTTAAGCTCAGGTCATGATCCCGGGGTGCTGGGATGGAGCCTTGGGTTGGGCTCTTTGCTCTGCTCAGCAGGAAGCATGCTTCTCCCCCAGCCCCTCCCCCAGCCTTTCCTGCTGCCCCTCCCCCCCGCTCAAACAATTGATCCTTGAACAACACAGGTTGGACAGCACCAGTACACTTATATGTGGGTGTTTTTTTTTTCCCCCATAAACACAGTACCTCACTGTAAATGTATTTTTTTCTTCCTTATGATTTTCTAAATAACATTTTCTTTTCTCTAATTTACTGTAAAAATGCAGTACATAATACCTATGATGTACCAAATGGTGTTAATTGACTGTGTTATAGGTGTTCCAGTCAATAGTAAGCTATTAGTCCTTAAGTTTGGGGAGAGTCAAAAGTTATGCACAGATTTTTGATGAGGCGGGTGTTGGCTCTCCCTCACTCCCATGTGGTTCAAAGGTCAACTATAAAATGTCATCAATTACTATTCCACTTTTTATGAATATTGGAAATTTTGGAAAACACAAATCACTACAGAAAAGAAGGTCTTTATAAATACCAACACGTAACAATACCACAAGGACCAAATAGTTTTACAATTCAAAGTAATTGCACCCATCGAGCAAACCAGGCCTGTTAGGGAACCATTGCTTGTACCCTCAAGGAAAGAAACGTTTAGACAAATAAGAGGAGTTAAGTATCTATCTGGCTAACATAAAGTCAAGGTCTTTCAAAAGACACAGAAGGGGGGAAATAATCCACCTATTTTACGAGCCATCTGAAGACGCTGAGTTCAAGGACAAGAATGGCAGCGTTGTCGGAAGTCTGAGTCTGTGTGTGGTAGAATGTTGCTAACGCTTTTTGAGAATGTCCTCTGTGCTACGTACAAGACCAGTCTCTGGGGAACTTCCGGCATCCCCATGGGCTTTTTCAAGTACCTGGTTGGTTTTAAGTGCTCTAAATTGATCTTCCTTGGTCTGGATGGAGCACGTTCTCTGTTTGCCTTGATTTTACTCTTGGTTTGAAAAGATGAGACATATTAAAAATTTTTAAGAGTTTATTTGAGCAAAAATCAAACAGAGGCAGGAAGCACCAAAGGGGAGGTAGTTAGGGATGCTGCACAGACGGAAGCAAGGGGAAAGCCTTTTATGGGGGAAGAGATAGTATTAAAGCGAGGAGAGGATTTGACTGGCTACAGCTTAAACAGTTGCATTACTTGAGAAAGACCAGTTGGTTATTTGTGATTGGTTGTCCTTAAGTTTCCTTTTTTTTTTTTTTTTTAAATCTTTTAAAATATTTTATTTATTTATTTGAGAGAGAGAGAGAAAGAGAGAGTGCAGAGGTAGAGTGAGAGGGAAAAGCAGGCTCCCAGCCAAGCAGGGAGCCCGAAGGGGGACTTGATCCCATGACCCTGAGATCATGACCTGGGCTGAAGGCAGAGGCTTAACCGACTAAGCCACTCATGCGCCCTCACGCAAGTGTGTCTTGAGACGGACCAGAAGGAAAGGTAGGTTGGAGTTCTAGGCAGGAGGTAGGTGATCCAGGTAGTGGGAGGGGGTATGAGTGTGACAGGGAGATGTTGAAAAGTAAAGGGTTAATAGAATTGTGGTCACCAGGCACTGGGGAGAGGAACAGTGGGGATTTCATGTTTAATGGGCACAGAGGGATATTCTGTTTGGGACAATAAAGAAATCTTGGAGGTGGGAGCCAGTGATGGTTGTACAACCATGTGAATGTCCTTAGTGTCACTGAAGTATACACTTAAAAATGATTAAGATTGTAAATTTTATGTTATGTATATTTTGCCATGATATAAAAATAATTTTTTTAAAAAAGTAAAGTCTTAAAGAATGGGATTTTTTCTTAACATATTAATTTAATTTTATTTTTTTCAGTGTTCCAAGATTCATTGTTTATGTACCACACCCAGTGCTCCATGCAGTACGTGCCCTCCTTAATACCCACCACCAGGCCCTCCCAACCCCCATCCCCCTCCTTTCCAAAACCCTTAGTTTGTTTCTCAGAGCCCACAGTCTCTCATGGCTCTCCTCCCCCTCCGATTTCCCCCAACTCACTTCTCCTCTCCATCTCCTAATGTTTTCCAAGCTATTCCTTATGCTCCACAAGTAAGTGAAATTATATGATAACTGACTCTCTCTACTTGACTTACTTCACTCAGCATAATCTCCTCCAGTCCCATCCATGTTGATATAAAAGTTGGGTATTCATCCTTTCTGATGGAGGCATAATACTCCGTAGTGTATATGGACTACATCTTCCTTATCCATTCATCTGTTGAAGGGCATCTTGGTTCTTTCCACAGTTTGGCTATTGTGGACATTGTTGCAATGAACATTGGGGTACAGGTGGCCCTTCTTTTCACTGCATCTGTATCCTGGGGGTAAATACCCAGTAGTGCAATTGCAGGGTCATAGGGAAGCTCTATTTTTAACTTTTTGAGGATTCTCCACACTGTTTTCCAAAGTGGCTGCACCAACTTGCATTCCCACCAACCGTGTAAGAGGGTTCCCCTTTCTCTACATCCTCTCCAACACTCGTTCGTTTCCTGTCCTGTTAATTTTGGCCAAAAAATGGGAACGTTAAAGGCCGAGAGCTATAACAAAGAGAAATCAAGCAGATCTTGCTGGGATTTCCAGGACGTCCAATAACTAATCTCTTTTCCATCTGAATGGAATTATGAATCACCATCCGTGTGAATGATTAGACAAGAATCTAATTAAACTCTATCTCTATTTATCTCTTAATAAATTCCCTTCCCAGTTATTTGATTTCGATTTTATGGGAGCTACTTAATAGTCCTATTAAGTTGTAGATAAGCGGCCGCAAAGGAAAAGAATTTCACAGACAAAATCGTAGAATAATCATTATTGTTCTTGCCTGCAGACATGAAAATTAATTCTGTCCGGCACCCACCTTTGAAAGAAAAAAGTTTTATTTGCAGGGGCATATTAATTTAAGTAACCCTGATCAATAAAAGTTTCTCTGTTTTCATTTTCCTTTGAATTGGTTGTAACACCTCACTAGCTTTTTCCTTAATGAGCTAAATAAAATCTTTTAACTTGGATTCATTTTCCTGGCTCTATAATTGTGATTTTATCATGTTTGGTTTGTGTGTGTGTGTGTATGTGTGTTTGAGATTATCCATTAACAGTATCTAGCATAGTGTGCTACTGTAGCCCCAAGTGGGCCTGCTAATTGAATTCATAAGTTAAGTGAGCAGTGTTCTACCAGGACAAAGGATTTGCTTAAGGCAGACAGAAGGCGTGGAGTCGGGAAGAACTCTCACGCTCCAAGACCAGACTGGCTTCCAAGAAGAAAAAGAGAGCGGCTGAGCCAAATACACCCAGTTCGTTCTATCTCAATGTACTGATTGGCTAAATCGCCTTTGTCCTGGTACAGATGAGCAAAGAGACCGTGGTAACCCAGTTCCCTTCCCATGAAAGGAAACACAAGGTGCGGGAAAGTGTTCCCTCCAATCCATCTATTTTGACCCATGTGCAGTGCTTCCCAAAATATAGGACACATGACCCACCTGCCAACGCTTCAGGCGGTAAAGGTGTGTGGAATTAAATGACACCGAATTACAAAAGAGAAAGAAAAAGAGGTATCTCTAACAAGAAACACATTTGAGCAGGGTGCCTGGGTGGTTCAGGTGATTAAGTATCCAGATCTGATTTTTGCTCAGGTCATGACCTCAAGGCCCTGGGATCGAGCCCTGCCTCAGCCTCCACACTTAGTGAGGAGTCAGCTTGAGATTCTCTCTCCCCCTCTGGTCCTTCCCCCAGCTCACTCTCCCTCTCTCTCTCTCTTAAAAAACATCTTTAAAAAAAGAGAGAGAAAAAAAAAAGAGAGAGAGAAACAAACCTTAGCTTTTTGTTGCCATGCTTTTAACTCTTCTCTAACGGTTGTGAATTTCCCTTTTTAACAAAGAAAGCTGGCCTCCATTTCAAAGCCCTTGGCAGGCAACCAAACCTAGTCTGAGTTGTAAAATATTTACTTTATTTCTATTGTATTTGTTTCCCATTGCCTGCTGTCTGTGGCAAATTTTATTGATTTTTCATTTTATAGTCACAAATGCAAGGTGTCCTTTTGTATACATTTGCTTTAATGTGTGAGCCAGTATTTTAAAAACTTATGAAGTAGAGTGCAGGTGGAACATAGCTGTGGCCAAAAAAAATTAAAAATACAAAGGTGATAGGCAAATGAGAGGAAACGTTGAAGTGGAACCTTGGGTTAGTGAGGGACAGGAGTGGAAGATTGTGCCCCAAGCCAGAGTAAATAGAAGAAAACAAAGTGTTGAGGACTGGAAAACCAAATGTCACACAGGCCATGGAGTATTGTTGGAGAGTTGGGGGCAGGATCGTGATATTGAAGATATCACGCAATATCATGCAATACCAGTCTGGCTGTAGAGTGTAAAATGAGCGCTGTGATGGTGGTTCCCTCCACTTGGAAGGCTTGTCGCTGTATATTTCCTCGGCTAACTTGCTTCCCTCCTGTGTGACTTCATCGAAATGTTACCTTCTTCTTCTTCTTTTTTTTTTTTTTTTAAAGATTTTTATTTATTTATTTGATAGAGAGAGATCACAAGTAGGCAGAGAGGCAGGCAGAGAGAGGAGGGGGAAGCAGGCTCCCCGCTGAGCAGAGAGCCCGATGTGGGGCTCGATCCCAGGACCCTGAGATCATGACCTGAGCCGAAGGCAGAGGCTTAAACCACTGAGCCACCCAGGAGCCCCGAAATGTTACCTTCTTGATGAGGCCCCTCTTGACTGCGTTATCAAATGGTAGCCTTCTCCTTCTACCAGGACCTCTCCTGGTCCCCCTTAGCCTGCTCAAACTTGCCTCCCTCTCCAGGGTCCCTAGCATCTCCTAACATCCCATGACCTATCTTACTGATTGTGTGTGCTGCTTACGTTTTGTCTCCCTTCTCCCCAAGGGAAAACTCCACGAGATCAAGGATTTGCTCTGTGTCTGGCACACAGTAGGTGTTCAGCACAGGAGACCTGTGCTAGAAGAGCAAGAGAAGGGAGAGAAGACTCCCAGTTTGAGAAGTGGCAGCAGGAAGAGAGAACAGGGGACGGAGGAGAGGAGCAGTGGGGGAAGGGTGCCCAGCATTTGGTGACTAACTGGAGAAGGGAGCGAGTGGGACCATGGATGACTGGGAAGGGCTTGACTTCCCACAGCTGGGGTAAGACTGTGACTGAGGGCATGTGGCAGGTGTGGGAAAGGCTGATCTAAGGGAGGTTGCAGTTTTACTCCTACTAAGCTTGAAAATATAGCCAGAAACCCCAGGGATGGTTTTCTGTTCATGGAAAAACATTCCATGCTCATGGATTGGAAGAATAAACATTGTTAAAATGTCTATGCTGCCCAGAGCAAGCTATACTTTCAACACCATCCCAATCAAAATACCAATGGCACTTTTCAAAGAGCTAGAACAAACAATCTTAAAATTTGTGTGGAACCAGAAAAGACCCCGAATCGTTAAGGAAATTTTGAAAAAGAAAAACAAAGCTGGGGGCATCATCTTGCCTGATGTCAAGTTCTACAAAGCTGTGATCACCAAGACAGCATGGGACTGGCATAAAAACAGACACACAGACCAGTGGAACAGAGTAGAGAGCCCAGATATGGACCCTCAACTCTATGGGCAAATAATCTTTGACAAAGCAGGAAAAAATATACAGTGGAAAAAAGACAGTCTCTTCAATAAATGGTGCTGGGAAAGTTGGACAGCTATTTACATAAGAATGAAACTTAACGACTCTCTTACACCCCACACAAAGATAAATTCTAAATGAATTAAAGACCTCAGTGAGGTGAGACAGGAATCCATCAACATCCCAGAGGAGAACATAGGCAGTAACCTCTGACATCGGGCACGGCAACTTCTTTCAAGACACATCTCTAAAGGCAAAGGAAATTAAAATGAACATGAGCTTTTGGAACTTCATCAAGACAAAAAGCTTCTGCACAGCAAAGTAAATAGTCAACAAAACTAAGAGGCAAAGTAAATAGTCAACAAAACTAAGAGGCAACCCACAGAATGGGAGAAGATATTTACAAATGACACTACAGACAAATGGCTGATAACCAAGATCTATAAAGAATTTCTCAAACTCAACACCCAAAAAACAGATAATCAAGTCAAAAAATGGGCAGAAGACATGAACAGTCCTCATAGTATCTTGATGGCACAAACATTCTTTTATTCTGATTTATGTAGAATTAGCTGAGCAGCTTCAGCTGGCTCTCAAGATAACTACCTTTTTGGGGCCAGAGACATATTTTCCCAGTTTCCTTCTCTGTTTCTATGGTTAGGAGTTTGTTAGGATACGGGAAAACTCTGTGTGTGCGCACACGCGCGTGTGCCATATGGAGGTGGAAGGATGTTCTGAGGGAGGGGGTATCTTTGTGCCGTGGGTACTGATGGAGAGTGTCTGGTGATGTGGAGTATTATGTGACAGAGGCAGGCTGTGGAGGGAGAAGGAGAGTTTTAGGTGGGATCGGGGAGGAGGGTGGACAACAGTGCTTTTGGCCCATGGTATTACCCATACTTACAGCCTTAGTCAGAGCATCTAACGTGACTCCCATCCTCCAGGCCCACGGCCAGAGAGAGAGAGTCTGGGACACCTGCCTGTCTGATTTGCTCACCTCCCTCCCTCTCTCTTCCACTTCCCATCATTCTGGAGCCAAGAGGGCAGGGTCCTGCCTGAATGACATCTCCCTCTTTCCTGACTCCAATGTCAGAGCTGTTTTCTTTGTGCATTCAAAGTCGGCTCTACTAAACGGGGATGAAAGGGATTTGGAAAAATCTCTTACAGAAAACCTGGCTTTCAAGATTGTTGCTTTGCTGCACAATCCCATTTTGCATGTCAGAAACTGGAAACTGCCTCCTTATGTCTTTTTTTCAATCCCTCAGGAACAGATGCTAGCCTAATACCAGGAAATGGGTGCCTTGGGTTGACAAGAGGAAAATAAATCATCAACATGGAAAGATAGAAAAACACAACCAGAATACAATTACAATCTTTTAAAACATTATCCTTGTGATAAGGATACAAGGGATTATTAAATCAACTGGTTTTTCAGTGGATTATTTTTAGAGGAATTGGCATTAGGCAAGTTAATCTAAACCTCTTTTAACTGCCTTTAATCTGGCATTTCATTGCTCTGTGTGTGGGTGCATCATAATTTTCAGTGCCTTACTTTTAAAAATATGAGCAGGGGTGCTTGGGTAGCTCAGTTGGTTAAGCCTCGGACTGGAGCTCAGTTCAGGTCCTGATCTCAGTCGTGGGGTCAAGCCCTGAATCAGGCTCCCTGCTCAGCAGGGAGTCTGCTTGCCTCCCTCTTCCTCTGCCTGCCTCTCTGTCTACTTCTTGTGATCTCTCTCTCTGTCACATAAATAAATAAAATCTTTAAAAAAAAAAAAAAGAAAGAAAAAACAAACCAGCCAGCTGAGTCATCTTTTTGAGGGAAGCCATAAAAGCCACAGGTTAGCCTGCTGCCAGTCAGCTCTAATTGGGGTTTGGGAGAAGATGCCAGGAAATGGTACAATGTAGTGTAGAATAAGGGCACAGGGATTTAAAAGGCACATTTTCCACCTCCTTTTATGGGTATGTAATTGACACGTAACACTGTATCATTTAGGGTGCACCGCAGGTGGATTTGTTCCCTTTACACAAGGAAGATCTCGGCACTACTGTCAGCCAGCTCCCCCACCACAGCAAATAACTGCCATGTCTTTTTTGGTGAGAACATTCGAGATCTATTCTCATAGCTATAATTCAGTGTTATTAACTATAACCACCCTCCTCTTCATTAGATCTCCCGAACTTATTCAACTCATACCTAGAAACGTTTACCCTTTGTCTACCATCACCCTATTTCCTGTACTCCCCAATCCTTGGCAACCTCCATTCTCTCTGTTTCCATGAATTTGGCTTATTTAGATTCCACATATAAGTGATATATAGTATTTGTCTTTCTCTTTCTGACTTAACACAAGGCTCTCAAATTCCATCCATGTTGTTGCTAATGACAGGATTTCCGTCTTTCTCGTGGCTGAGCGCATTCATATATGTACACACACATATTTATACATATGTGTGTATATATAACACCGTTTTAGGGATTTTATTTACTTATTTAAGGGAGGGAAAGAGAGAGGTGGGGGAAGAGCAGAGGCAGAGGGAGAGAGACTCTCCAGCAGTCTCCACGCTGAGCAGAGCCCAAGGACCTCAATCCCAGGACCCTGGGATCATGACCCAACTGAAATCAAGAGTCAGACACTTAACCGACTGAGCCTCCCAGGTGCCCTCATATATAACATCTTTTTCATCCATTTATCCATTGATGGACTTCAGGTTGTTTCCATATTTGGACTATTGTTAATAATACTGCCATGGACATGGGAGTTTAGATACTACCTTAAGATCCTATTTTCATTTCCTTTGAATAGATACCCTCAAGGGGGATTGCTGAATCATTTGATAATTCCATTTTTAATTTTCCGAGGAACATCCGTACTGTTTTCCACAGTGGCTGCGTCAGTCAGCCTTTTCCCCATCAGTGCACAAGCGTTCCCTTTTTTCCATATCCTCACCAACACCTGTTATCTCTTGTCTTTTTGAGGATAGCCAATGTAACAGGTGTGAGATGATATTTCATAGAAGTTTTGATTTGCATTTTCCTGATGATTAGTGATGTAAAGTGGTTTTCTTGTGTCTGTTGACCATTTGTATGTCTTCTTTGGAAAAATATATATTCAGTTCCTTTTTTTTTTTTTTTTTTTTTTTTTTTTTTTTTTGAGAGAGAGAGCACATGCAAGTGGGGGGTGGGGGAGAGGCAGAGGGAGAGGGAGAGATAATTTAAGCAGACTCCATGCTCAGGGAGGAGCCCAACTCAGGGCTTAATCTCACAACCCTGAGATCATGACCTGGGTCAAAATCAGGAGTCAGTTGCTTCACTGACTGAGCCACCCTGGAGCCCCTCTGTCCATTTTTTAACAAGAATTTTTTTAAGCTATTGAGATATATTAGTTTTTAAAATATATTTTGGATATTAAACTCTTACCAGATATATGGTTTGAAAATATTTTTTCCATTACATAGGTTGCCTTTTCATATTTTGCTATGCAACACTCTTGAGTACGAGGTAGTCACACTTATTTTTTATTTTGCTGCTTGTGCTTTTGGTGTCATATCCATAAATCATTGCCAAGGCCAGGGTCAAGGATATGTTTCCCTGCGTTTGCCTCTAGGAGTTTTATGGTTTCAATTCTTTGTTGGTATTTGCTTAATATATCTAGGTGCTCAGATGTTGAGTAGGTATATATTTGTGATTGTTATTTCTTCTTGAAAACTTGATCCCTTTGCCATTATAATGATACAATGACCTCTTTTGTTGCAGTTTTTGGCTTAAAATCTATTTTGTTTTCTCATTTCATTCTTGCACTGTTTTTCTACTCTTGTCAAACTGCATCTGTTCTCTTATAGCTCTCTGAGCATCCTTAGAACAATTATTTTGAATTATTTGTGGGACAGTTCCTGATTCCTCATTTGAGGGGGACAGTTATTAGAG
This sequence comes from Mustela putorius furo, assembly GCF_011764305.1. Classification (NCBI taxonomy): domain Eukaryota; kingdom Metazoa; phylum Chordata; class Mammalia; order Carnivora; family Mustelidae; genus Mustela; species Mustela putorius. The sequence goes on from NW_025422022.1 coordinate 7,868,751, forward strand.
ATCTCCTGTATTCCTTTGGTGGAGTCTTGCTTCCCTGATTCTTCATGATCCTTGTCGCCTGTGTGCCTATACATCTGAAGAAGCAGTCATCTCTCTTCTAGACTTTATGGTGTAACTTCAGTAAGAGAAGACTTTCACTTGTAGGCATGGGCCCACTGGCGTGTGCTGTGAACCCAGGTCTAGCTATGCAAGTAGGTAAGTGCAGAGGTGTGTGGCAGCGCTGGGCCACCTGTGGAGGGCGAAGGCAGGATGTCACCTCAGCTCAGACTGCTGGGGTTCCTAGCATTAAAAACTCTATGGTCCTTGGTAAGTGCTTCGTGTGTGTGTGTGTGGAGGGGTGGAGGGTGATGTGGTCCTGCGGTGGTTGGAATGGCTGTTGGGGTCCTCAGGTAGAAACTAGGACAGGCAGTGAGGGTGGCCAGAGCCGGCAGTGTGGACACACTCGGTTGCAAGGGTTAGTTTCTGGAACCCGTGTAGTGGCAGTGGCCAGTTACAGATACACACATCGTGGGGAGGAAGTGGAGAGGGACTCGGTAGACTGACATATGCTGGTGAAATCTGCAGGGGTCCCCAGGCAGCTGTACCCACCATTGGTGAGTCCTTCAATGGCAAGAACTGCTAGATGTGACTGTATAGCAGGTCCCTGAACCCAGTGGCACCCATGGTGCGGCCACTATGAGGGAGTCACGGCTTTTCTTCTTTGTTTCCTGCCATCCCTACATGTCTCTGCTTTGCCACTCTGGGTAGGGGGAAATCACAAACGTTCCCTTTCATACAGTGCCCTTAAAGGCTGGGGAAGCTGGTGTTCACACTGCTCTCCCTCCTGGTGAGGGAAGTTTTTTCCAACAAGGGAGTTCCTTCTCGGCACTGAACGATGCCTTCGTGGGGGAGGGAATGATGTAGCTAAAATGCAACTGTCTTCTTTGCTCTTTTTCATGCGGTTATTCTCAGGGTTTTTTTGTTCTATTATGTTGCTGAGGTTTCTTAAGTGGAGCTAAATGGACTCCAGAGCTCTCTGTTTCTGTTTGTGGATCGCTAATTGTTGATCTTCGCAGGAGGACAGTGGTTCTGCTGTGCCGCCATCTTGATGACATTACTCTGAGGGACACATTTAAAGTAGGACACATGGGTGCCTGCCAGAAGAACCCTGTCCCAGGTCTAGAGGTGAGAGGAACCACCAAGTGGACCTTTTGCTGTCTTCCCTCCAGGTGGGCACCTGGGTCCATAAAACAAGCAGACATGGGGTTGGATGCGCAAGGCAGACATGCCCCAAAGCTAGATATATTGTTTGTGCATCTTCTGAGGTGCAAAATAACAACAAGACCAGCTTTGCCTGTCAGCAAGAGAAACAGAGACTGCAGATGGCTATGGGGAAGATTCCCAGGAGGGAGGCCCGCACACTGCTGGCAAGCGGGTTACCCTGGACTGATGCCATTGACCCTGGGGCTAATAAATGAGTCCTAACAGGAACAGATACTTATTCTGGATTAGCTTTGCATACCCAATGCTAGATACAAATGTTCAAAATACTATTAAAAATTTGTAACAGACGATACTGTATCAATCTGAGTGGCCAAATTACATTTCTTCAGACCAAGGGATGTACTTTATGGCCCATAATGTCCAACAGTGCCCATTATCAAGAGGACAAATCAGGTTGCCAATCCTCCCTAGAGAAATAGTGTAATAGAGAATTGGAACAGGCAGTTGAAACATGTAATGTCTAAGACATGTTGGAGATGGGGGGAGAGGAGAGAGCTAGAGGGAGGGTGCAGGTGCAGCTCTATCCCCCCCCCCCCCAGCTCAAGTTTATTTTTTCCTATCTGACGCAGTGGTCCCAGGACTAGGGATGCAACTGAGGGCACCAAGAGGAGGGATGATTCTTAAGCAAGATACTGTAACTACACTTTTAAATCTTTTTTTTAAATTTTTATTTATTCATTTGACAGACAGAGATTACAAGTAGGCAGAGAGGCAGGCAGAGAGAGGAGGAAGCAGGCTCCCTGCTGAGCAGAGAGCCCGATGTGGGACTCGATCCCAGGACCCTGGGATCATGACCTGAGCCAAAGGCAGAGGCTTTAACCCACTGAGCTACCCAGGTGCCCCTACACTTTTAAATCTTTACAACAGAATTCCTAAGGGCCTGGTAGGGTGGGTTGTGCCTTCACACGGTCTGGCAAACTCGGGGTTCACAGTGGATACGTCTGTGTTTCCTGGTGGGAGGACAGCCCACTGGTTCTGCACCTGCGTCACCCTACCCTGTATGAATGGGAGCAGATGCATTTCCTAGAGTCACATTGTTGCCAGCAATCTGGACGGATGCAGTGGCTGAGCCTCATGTCTCTTCCAAAAGTTGAAAAGTCTGGGTAAAAATAAATGACAAAGGGAGAGAAGACGAAATAAGAGCTAAGAACAAAGGAATAAATAAGTGGGTTCTGCAACAAGGGAAATCCGACATGTTGTGAATATTTCAAGAGAGGCTCAGAGCAAAAGAATAATATCTCCTAGCACAGTTATACCAGATGCCCAGAAGAGGGAGGCTGTGTTTGCCAAGACCAGTCCTACTTTTGGAATCTGGTGAGGCTGAACAGCAGCCTGCAACCCAAGTGGCATCCCTTGGGGATATGTTCTGTTCTATGTTCTGGTCATACGATATGACAGCCTGGACTGATGGTTAATGACTAAATGCAACTCCAATAACATGCTAGTGTCTTTTGATTCCGACTTTTTAAGCTATATGCTGCAAAGAATATCATTGGAAAAGGAATTTCCAGGCATTGCTTCCTTCTGGGACTTTAAACTGTGATGTACGGATCTCCACGGACTGATCACTGATCACTGGTCACTAGGTAACTATCAACTTTGATGATCAAATACTGTAGAAAGGTCTTTGATGATAATGAACAAATATAGTGGCAGCATGTCCAGCATGCTACTGCGTGCTACGTGCAAACGTGTACCACCCCTGTTCTCATGGACGGAGAACCAGGAGGCAGGATCAGGGTAAACAAGGGGCCTCTGATGGGATTAAGACAGAGGGCCTCACAGAGTTCCTCCGAGTTCCTCAGGGGGACAACCCCAGCCTGAAACTAGAAAGGATGTGGGAGGCCTTCTGGCGTACTCCAAGTAAATGACATCAGGCATGACCATATACCCCTCATCTACCCTATGGAACCCAATGTTCGGGGTGCCGAACACACACCCTAACCACACTCAGGCTTAGTACACATGGCAACGACGTGTGAGGTGGATTAAACAGCGATGGCCCACAAGACAGAAAAGATCCTTAGGGGAGATAGGTGTCAATCTGTGTCCTCTGGGAAAGTGGGGTTTGTTTCTAATGAGGATTGGCATTCAGAAGAAAAAGATTTATTAACTAGAGTAGACAGATGATAGGGAGTTCCCGCCCAGGAGGAAGGCACAGGATGGGAATCAGTTCCCAAGGGCGACAGGCTTTAGTGAGGTGGTCCGGTGACTCAGCTGAATGAGTCCATGATGCTGGATGTTGCTGGAACCTGGTGTGGGGAATGGGCCAACTCACGGACCCAATGGGCTTCTTGACCATTAAAATGGGCTTCTTGACCATTTTAATATAAATGGAGGCTGAAACCACCATGGAGGGCTCTGGGGACTTCCTTCCCTTCAGAAATGTGGAGTTTTTCTTGCATGTTTGTCTTTTGTTTAAAATCTTGATGAAGTCTGAGGTAAATTCTGTATGCTTTTTTAAAAAAGATTTTATTTATTGAGAGAGAGAAAAAGAGAGAGCTCTCTCTCTCTGGTGAATAAATAAATAAATAAAATATATATTTTTTAAAAATGCTTTTCATAAGAATTAATTTGGAGATGAGGAGAGGTGGATACTTTTTTAAAGAGCAGTTTTAGATTTATAATGCATTTGAGAGGAAGATCCAAAGAGTTCCCTTATAGACTCTGCACACAGACCCCCAGGAATCCACATACACATGGCCTCCTCCACTACCAGCATCACTCACTGGAGTGTTACACTTTTCCGCAAGGGTGAATATACACCGACTCATATAATTGGCTAAAGTGCATAGTTTACCTAAATGGTCACGCTTGGTGTGGGGCACTCTTTGTGTTTGGACAAATATATGGTCATGTATATTCATCATAATAGTATCATACACAGTATTTTCACTGCCCTGAAAAGGATACTTGTTCTTAGCCAGCCATTTTCTTTCTTTTTTTTTTTTTTTAAAGATTTTATTTATTTATTTGACAGACAGAGATCACAAGTAGGCAGAGAGAGAGAGAGAGGAGGAAACAGACTCCCTGTGGAGCAGAGAGCCCGATGCGGGGCTTGATCCCAGGATCCTGAGATCATGACCTGAGCTGAAGGCAGAGGCTTTAGCCCACTGAGCCACCCAGGTGCCCCTTAGCCTGCCATTTTCATCCAAATGTGCATATCCTAACACCGAACTACTCTTGGGATACCAATAATAGTATTTCATTTCTCCATGATGCATTTTTTAAGTGAATAGATTTTATTTGGCAGTATTTTGAAATCACATCTCTCTTTTTTCTATATTCCTCATAAGCGTCCCAGAATTCTCATATTCCACCCAGCTTTTTTGCTAAGTGAAATATATTGACTCATTATAGAATTTTTTTTTATGAAACAGTGACATGGTTGGCATTGTGCTAGAGACGCAGCCCCGAGGAGGGCACACAATGATTCTGATTGTTAGCACAAATACTGAAACATGTGGTATGTGAAATAATGGAAGCATAAAGTGCTTTTAAAACAGAGCACGGGCAACTGCCCACGAGGGAGTCAGGAAAGACTACGCAAGAGAAAACATGAAGCGGGCCTCAGCTGATGTGCGGAAATAAAGATGGCAGAAAGAGAGGGCGGTGTGGGAGAGCACAGGGCAGGAGTTCGTGTTTACCCGGTTTGGGGAGCAGTAAGACATTTCAGTGTGTCTGGAGCTGGTGTTTTTAATGCATTTGGGGAAGGGGGTTGGGTAATTTTTAGTACCTTGCCCTTTCCCCCAAACATCTAAGAGTTTTCTCATGTTCTCTAGAATTTCCAGTGGAGAAGCCCACTTAAAAGATTCACTAACATTGTGAGTGGCAGCTGGGAAGACCCCTTGCCTCAAGACCCAGCCTCTCTCCTCACCCCACAGGACTTCCAGCCCCTCAGAAGGGCGCTGTTGTGTTCCTAGGGGAGACTTCAGGATCATGGGACTATCTCTCTGTCCTGGTAGTTGCCAAAACTGGTTTCTCAGCTAGGCCCTTTGCAGGCCTAGGAGGTGAGAGAGTGAGTCAGCCACTGGGGTTGTGTAACACAGGACTGAGAAGAGAGTCATCACCTTTCGGGGAAGCCCCAGCTGGGTGGTGTCTGCCCGACTCCCCATCGCTTCCTCACGGGGATAATGACAGCTGCCTTCCTGTGCAGCACCTCTAAGTAAGCACGTTATCTCATTTCATCCTTAACACAATAGTGTGAGGTAATGGTCTTATCCTCACTTTAAAGTTGAGGCAATTGAAACTCAGATATTAAATAACTTATTCAGTGCCCAGACACGAGAAAATGGTACTGGTGTAGGCACTTGCGTCTTTCGGTGAGTGAGAAGTAGAAGGGCTGCTCTTGTAGACATCTAACTAGACGACTAAGCTGCACTTAGTTAACTGATAGTTCCAAAGGTGGACAAGTTCTGCCCCCTATTAGACACTCTGAAAACATGGTTATCCATCATACTTGTGGTAAAGATGAGTGAATCTCGAGTAGGTGGGAAATGGAAATTAATCACCTGTGGAGAGATGTTTCCTCACAAAATCTCTATGAAGTAGTTCCTTATCCTCATTTTGTAATAAAAAAACAGACACTCAGAAAGGTTAAGGAACTTGTCTGAGGACAGTCAGTAAGAGTTAGAGTTGGAACTTCAACCCGGGACTGTGGGACTCCAACGTCCCGTTGTGTGCATAACCATTCCATGAGAAGGCCAGTGTGGAGAGGCTCCTGGGTGGCTTGGTTGGTTAAGCATCCAACTCTTGGTTTCGGCTCAGGTCATGATTTCAGAGTCCTGGGACCAAGCCCCAGGTCGGGCTCCACACTCGGTGGGGAGTCTGCTTATGTTTCTCTCTTCCTCTCCCTGTGCCCCTCCCCCCACTTCTTCATGCACTCTCATTCACTCGTTCTACAAAATAAATAAAGAAATCTTAGAAGGCCAGTGTGTAAACCTGGTGCTCCTGCTACCAGCTGGCCAGGCAGAGCCACTGGTAAGTCATGGAGTGAGCAAAGCACGTTTTCTTTGCCCTCCCACCTTCTACCAGCCTCCACACTCTTCCTTCCATTTCCTGTGCCTGAGCACCCAATGGTCTCATGTTACTCTTTGGTTGGTCAGAGAAGACATCCCTGCCTCTGACAGTACATCAGAGAGGTTGACCTATATTTTAAAAGGATTCTCTACTTCTTATAATCAAAATTGCCAATCACTGCTCTCACAACCCACAACCAGTCCACCAGAAAATCCCCTTACATCTATATTCAAAATATGCACAGAAATTGTCAGCTCCCTCCTGCTTCTGCCCCTGCCAATCTGGTCTGTCATCTCATGCCTGGATTAATACAGTAGTTAGTCTCCTTGATGGTCTCCCCACTTCACTTCTGCCCATGCCCCTGTACCGAAGTCTTCACTCTTGTGTCGCCCTCGGGCCGCAAGGACGACAATGAGCCTGGTATGGTGTTAATGCTTCATTTCCGTTTATTTAATCAACTTCCATAGCTTCTATACAGCAGGGTGACCAATAAGGGGTCAAGCAATGGGGAGAGCCAATGAGAGCCCTGTTACTATGCTGATTAAATTTGATACAGCCAATAACTATGTCCTCCTTTAGGCGGGCTTCACCAGAAAGTTCATTGTATACTTGCAGCATGTTTTGCTAGCAGTGAGCCAAGCACCTTCTTGTAATGGCGGGGACTTTCCCGGCCGGAGGCAGTCCCCGACACTCTTGCAGTATTTTGAGGCCTCAGTACCCACGTGGGGCTCATGACTTTCCTATTGTCTGTTATCATTACAGCAGGCAGACTGAGAGTTTAAAAATCAAAATCAGGTTATATCCATTCAAACCCTCCCATGGTCTGTTTCAGAGTAAAAGCAAAATCATTATAATGACTTACACACGAGTTCTGCTGAGCTGGCCCTGGCTACCTCTCCTTGCCACTCTTTCTCCTCATCCCCTCTCTGTCCTTTACTCATGTGGCTCTACCTTGCCATGTGCTGTTATTTGATAGTGCAGAGCAAAATCCCACCTCAGGACCTTTGTATGTGCTATTGTTACTTCTGGATTTGCTTTTTCTCCAGAGATGCTCAGGGCTTTCTTGTTCACCCCATTCAACTCTCTGCTCAACTCACTGTTCCACCTTAATTGAAAAGCCCCTCTGACTGCTCATTTTCAATAGTACATTCTCCCCACTGGTGCCTCACACGCTATCCCTCTACCCTGATATGATTTTCTCTATAGCAATGAAAGTGTTATACATGTTTGTTTATGTGTGTATTTAGCTCTGTGAGTGCAGGGCCTCTGTGTTAGTTTCTGAAACATCTCCAGAACAAAAAGTAGACTGTATCTTTGGCATTTTGGCATACATTGGGTGCTCAACAAACATTTGCCGAATGCATAGGAAAGTGGCGGATAAACTCAGGTGTTGATGACTATGTTGTATTGTGGAAATATTTGCATTTTATTTAAAGCTTATAAAGAGGCACTTCCATCAGGAGAAATGGGAGATGAACATTCAAATAATTTCTCTTGTAAGGAAGATATTTTTGGTGGAGAGACCTCTTACATCACAGCATGTTGAGGGTGTGAATCAGGGATGGCATCTTAGATCTAAGAGCACTGTATCATAGACCTTTCTGTGATAATGGAGATATTTTTACTTGCCCTTGCCAACAGGGTAGCCAGCAAGTAGCTGTGGAGCACTTGAAATGTGGCTAGTGCGATCAAGAGATAGAATTTTCAATTTTATTTTTTCTACAACTCAGGGTTGCTGAGTCAAGAAGACCAGGAGTGAACTCTGGAGAGCCAGGAGGTTCCCTGCAGTCTTTGCGAGAAACTCTCGGCACCCCCACCCTGATGGTATAGACAAGGCCAATAACATTCACCTTGCAGCTTCCACCATCATGAGACAACATGATCCCTAGTCTTTAATGCCCAATCAGTTTCTGTGAGCTTGGTATATACTGCCCAAGAGTCCCGTGATCTCATTAGATAACATCCTCTCTCTCTTGTCAAGAATAGGAAACTGATTCACAGCATGACTCTCATGAGCCAAGTCCTAAAAATGATTCATAGAAGATGTAAGGCTAGAGTGCTAGACACCAGCCCTCACTCCCCCAGCAGGTGGGTGTGTCTGTGACTCAAGTATAAACCTACCAGAACCGAGGGGGAGGGGGTAATAATACGAGCATGGATGGTGTGCAATGTCGTGTTCCAAGATGTTTACATGGTGAAGTACTTGCTGGCATTTTCCCACTTCACAAATTAAGCAACTGAGATACAGGGAGGTCAGGTTTGCCAAAGATGACACAAATCATGTGAAATAATAAATAAGCTGCTACATTTTACGGAGCTTTGTTATGCAGCAACAGCTAACTGATACAGTAAGTTTTGGGACTCATGGGCATCCTGGACAACAGGATCTTTTGCCAAAGATGACACAGCAGGCGATGGCTGAGTGAGGACTCAAACCCAGCAGGTGATGGATGAGCCGTGCTCCCACCCAGTGTACTCTACTACATTGGACAAGACAGGGTCTGGGTGGGTCCCCATGGCCCCCACTCCCTCTCCTTTCACCCACCTTGAACAGCTTCAACCATGTCCTCATTCCCACTCCCAACCTCCCTGTGTCTCTCTTCTTTCTCTACCATCAATACCCGTGCTTCTTCCTGCCAATAGCTGGCTGACAGAAGAATCACAGATGATCACAAGGTGCCAAGGCCATTAGCACATAAGAAAGAGTCATGGTTTTCTCTCTGGGAAAAGTCACCACCAGACTGGGCTGATGGGGTCTGAAGGGCAGCTGGAAGCAATGCTAAAGATGGTTTAAAGATGGCCACTAGAGCATGAGGTAGGAGATCTTCTAAGGACTAGGACCCTGCCCTTTGGAACCAAAGGATTGGAAAAGAAGCAGGATACTTAAGAGACACCCCCCTCCCCCGCAAAGTTGTCAGTGTCAGGGAGCTTCTACTACATAACAAAATAGCCCAAAACTTAGCAGCTGTGTTATTTTGCACAATTCTGTGGTTGACTGGGTGCTTCTTGTGTGAGCTTTCACAGACTAGTGTGGTCTCACTCATATGTCCGGCCTCAGCTCCAGCAGTTGAGGTCATGGCAGCCTTTCTCCACGTGGTTTCTCAACCTCAAGGAAGCAATCCTGCACTCGTGCATGTGGTAGCAGATGGACCCTCAGCAGCAAGAAAAGGTGAAACTCAATGCACAAGGACTTTTCTTTTCTTTCTTTTTTTTAATTATCATGTTCAGTTAGCCAGCGTATGGTACACCATTAGTTTTTGATGTAGTGTTCAATGATTCATTAGTTGCATGTAACACCCAGTGCTCATCACATCATGTGCCCTCCTTGATACCCATCCTCCCACCCCCCATCGCCCCATCCCCCACCCCCTCCCTTCTGTAATCCTCAGTTTGTTTCCCAGAGTCCAGAGTCTCTCATGGTTTGTCTCCTTCTCTGATTTCTTCCCATTTTGTTTTCTCTCCCCTCCTCTATGGTCCTCTGCACTATTCCTTATGTTCCACATATGAGTGAAACCATATGATAATTGTCTTTCTCTGCTTGACTTATTTCACTTAGCATAATCTCCTCCAGTTCCATCTGTGTCCATGTAAATTGTGGGTATTCGTCCCTTCTGATGGCTGAGTAATATTCCATTGTATGTATGGACCACATCTTCTTTATCCATTCATCTGTTGAAGGGCATTTCAGCTCCTTCCATAGTTTGGCTATCATGGACACTGCTGCTATGAACATTGGGGTGCATGTGCTCCTTCTTTTCACTACATCTGGATCCTTGGAGTAAATACTTAGTAGCACAATTGCTGAGTCATAGGGTAGCTCTATTTTTAACATCTTGAGGAACCTCCATACTGTTTTCCAGAGTGGCTGCACCAGCTTGCATTTTCACTATCACTATAAGAGGGTTCCCCTGTCTCCATATTCTCATCATCAGTTGTTTTCTGTCTTGTTAATTTCACAAGGCCTTTTGAAATCTCTGCTTGGATCACATATGCTACTGTCCCATTGGCCAAAGCAAGTCTCAAGGCCAAGTCCAGATACCAGGGATGGAAAAAGAGACTGCCTCTTGATGGGAAGGAGGGTCTTTCAAAGCCACACTGCAAAGGGGCATGCCATGTCTCCATGGGGAAGAATTTGCAGGCAGCTTGCCATCTACTACAGCTTCGGAGCTGAACCGTCATTTCCAAGCACTACATAGAACTTGTTGGCAATGTTATCATATTCTGATTTCTTTACAGTGGAACTATTTCCATCTGAAGGGGAAAATAAAAATCAAACCTCAAATCTGAAACATAGCAATGCTGGGATGATAGTTCAACTTGATGGGAGAAGATTTTGGTGGAAGTACAGAAGAAGATGCTGCATGATAGCAGTCCTGGGCAGAATCCCAAGAAATTCCAAATTCAGTAAACTTGGCAGGACCGGCCAGTAGTGTCTTTAAGAGCTGCAGCAGTTTGGGGTGCCTGGGTGGCTCAGTGGGTAAGCATCTGACTCAATTCCAGCTCAGGTCATGATCTCATGGTCCACACGGGGTGGGGAGTCTGCTCCCTCTGCCTCTACCTTCCCTTCACCCTGCTCCCCTGCTCCCCTGCTCCCTTGTGCACTTGCATGCTATCTTTCTCTTGAATGAATAAATAAATATGAGGGGAAAAAATTGCAATAGTTCAGGGACACTTGGCTGGTTCAATCGGTAGAGCGCGTGGCTCTTGATCTCTGGGTTGTGAGTTTGAGCCCCACACTGGTTGTAATGATTGCTTAAATAAAACTTAAAAAAGAATTGCAACAGTACAGTCCTCCAGTTTGAAAGAGAATGAAATTCTTGAATAAGCCTGCTAATTGGGTTATGATGAAAGTTCCAGTTAATTTGTCTGTGCAGTCAAACTCCCTCTTCTTACTTAACTTCTCCTGACCACACAATCCCTATAAGGAGCAGCTCTTTAGATCTGCAACCCCGTTGTCCTGTATGCAGCTACTTGTGTCAGACGTAGGTGCCTGACACACAGTCCTGTCCACATGCAGCTGAGCAATAAAGGCAGAGTGACAAAGAAACTGAACCAAGAAGCACAGAAGTTTGGCAAATAACAGGGGCATTTGTATTGGCAGTGGTGAAGATCTTGGTCAGAACTATGGCGGGGAAAACTATAGGCAAACTCAAATGATGTGAAATCAGAAACCATAAAGAAGCACAAAGTGAGTATTCGGAGAGGAAAATGCACTGTACCTGCAGAAATAAGTGTGTCTGGTGGTTTTATTACAACCTGTTTCCAGGCCACCTCCTCAGCTTTACCTTGAGCATGGCTCTAGTGATTTGATTCCAGATTCATAAGCTCTTCCAACCCCAACATCATGAGTTACTGATTTGTTGTATTGATATCCCTGTTCCAAATTTGCAAGAGACTCATCTTTTAAGCCAGGCCACATGACAACATAGTTGTTGGAAAACCAGTTGTGGCTCCCATCAGCCATGTGGGTGAGGCATGGTCCCTCCTCAAAGATGCCGGCACTCAACAGACAATGGCAGCCATGTCTGGTACAGAACCTGGTCCACAGTTTTATACCCATGTATGCATTCACCCACACATACATTTCTGTAGTAAACATTTATTGAAAGCCTTCCCCAGATCCTTCTCTAAATTTCCAAACCCCCACATGACCTACTTTAATGTTGGTTGTTAGGCGTGATTCTCTTCACAGAGGTAGTCTGCATGAAATGCTTCTGTTTTCCACGAGGAGAACTAAAAGAGAAGCATTTATGCCTCCCCAAACTCCTAGCTCTGACAAATTTTCCCCTCTGTAAGCAGAAAGTATATTTTTATAAACCAGCTCATTTCCTCATTCTTCAAGTCATGGTATCTTAGCCTGTGTCCCAAGATCTCATAGCAACAGCCAACTAGCGCCCATGTCCACGTGGTAGGTCCTGGGGCCCCTTCACGTTGGCAGGCAGCCCTTGGGAGGGTGCCCACATCCGGCTTCCCTGAAGCCTGGAAAGGGGAAGCAGAGACTCTCACTGCTGTGCTAGGTCTGTATTCATCCTGCTTGACAAAACCCTCATCAGTGTGGCTGTAGTCACTTCTTCCGTGTCTGCTTTCCCTTGCTCATTAGCCTGAGTAACCACCGTCTAACAACTTCAGGAGTGAAAAGAAGTCTGGAGGGGGACAAGCTCAGCCCGGCTGGGGTAGGAGTGCTGCATCTCACTCCATATTGCACTTTGTGTCATCTGTTCTAGACACTCCCAGTGAGTGCACTCTGGAGCTTGAGCTTCTCTAGAACACTGGGAGGGGCAGAATAAAGGTCCTCCTAAAGATGTCCTTGTCCTAATTCCTGAAACCTTTGAATGTGTTACCTTAACATAGCAAAAGGGACTTTGCAACTGTGATTAAGTTAAGGAACATCGGATAGGGGATTATCCTGGATTACCTTAGTGGCCAATGTAATCACAGGGGTCTTTATGAGAGGGAAGTAGGAGGGTCAGAGTCAGGAAGATGCGATGAGGCTAGAGCATGCTCTTTGAAGATGGAACAGGAGTCCGGGGTCCAAGGGGGTCTAGATTCCTCTGGAATCTAGAAAAGGCAAGGAGACAGATTCTTCCCTAGAGCCTTCAGAAGGCACTGGCACTTTGATTTTGGCCTGTAGGGTCCATGTCAGACATTTGGCCTCTACAACTGTCAGATAACAGGTTGGTGTTGTTTTAAGTTACTAAGTTGCTGATGATTTGTATAGCAGCAAGAGGAAACTAACTCATCAACATGGTGGCCAACAGCAAATACAAGGGCATCTTCTCTCTGGCTGTATGAGCTGAGGTTTCGGTGGCCAGCAACAGAAACCATGTTCATGAGCATACACAGAGAAGGAGTTCATTGACAGACTCTTGGGAAGCTCATAGCATTGATGGGAAATCTGAAGATCCAGGCTTAAAACTAGATGGGGTCCGAGGGAGGCCAGGCAATTAGCATCCTATCCAAGGACACATGACAGAGATGATGAGGTAAGTGCATTGGCCCAGGACATCATCATGCTGATGCTGTCGATCATTTCTGAATTGTCTTTGCATCTTTGTGTTACTCACTCAGAATTCAAGCACTTGGCTGGAATATCTAAATCGCCAAGCTTGGGTCGCTTGCTTAGGTTCTGTCAGGGTGGGAGTCCGCTCTCCCCACTTTGGTTTTCATAGTGGGTGGCAGGGCACTGAGTCCTGCCAATGGCACAAAGAGTTTGCATAATCAGAAGGGAGTTTGCCAAACATAGGGCAAATCCCAAATACAGCAGCCGTCCTCAACTGCTCCCCTATTTTCAATGCACCCAAAAGAGAATTCTGGGGGTGGAAACGTGACCAGGTGCTAATGTCCAAGAGAGTGAGCATAGGCAGACCCAAGTGGGAGAGAAGGAGAGTGAGGCGGGCACTCATGGTAGATGGGACAACAAGCTCATTACAAAAGTCCCTTGCTGTCCTTTCTGACTGGCTCTTATTGGATCCCACTGAAACCCCAGTAAAGGCTCTTGCCCACATTCTGCCCACCCCCCCCACTCCCTCTGCCTCCGTACAAACCTCGGTGCTTCCCTGTGTGCCCACCACCCCATGGCACGACCCCTTCTCTTGTGAGCCTCACGTAATAAACTATGGTTCCAATGGCCATTGTCTCCTGATCTGTTGGCCTCACCATACTTGAACAATAATAAAATTCATATTTGAAAACATTGAATCCCATTTCTGTTGGTATTGGATGAGTCCTGGTGTGCAGATGTTAGTCTTACCTGTAGATCTACAGATCTTAGGCCATCATAGGACGAGAAGTCTGTGTCATTAGCTCCAACACGGTTTGCCTCAGGTGTTTCAAGTCACCAGAGTGTTTATTGCTGAGGAATCACGAGCCTTTCATGGGGAACCATGAAACCTCTGACAGCAGGCTCCACCAACCAGCAGCATGAGTGTCTCCTGGGAGTCCCCTGGGCATCTGCTGGGCACTTAGAAATACAGTCTCTGGCTCTGCCCCAGAACGACCGAATCAGAATCAGTATGCTACTCTGCCCTCCGCCAGGTGATTCTTCCCATTCAGCAGTGATCTATGAATTTGTGCTCTAGTGGTCTGTGAGTGTGTCTACAGGGTCCTGGGCAGGATTCATGGGCATCTGAGCACCCTCCTCACCACCAAGGTTGTTCTTTCTCCTGTGCTTTTCTCTGAGCCCCCAATCCACATCCTTGGACTCTGCATCACTCCCCTGTTTCATCTACAAGGGACAACAACCCCACTGTTCAGGATTTAGCCAGGTGGCCCCAGGGTGTGATATAAGACGTACATAGTTCAGTAGCATTACGTATGTGTATGTTGTTGTACTGACATTATCATGTCCATATCCAGATTCCACATGATGTTTCCCCTTTAGCTAGAACACGATAGAAAAGAATGTCTCGAAGATGGTAATGCCACACAGGAGTTCCTGCTTTCTCTGTGACTTGTCACACCCTTCCAGGAATCTCTCTAATGGGGAGGGGAAGCATAGCCCATGCCACGCCAAGAAGATACTTCCCAAGAGACTTAACAGGATCCATGATCCAGAAACTGCTCCTCAATAATCCCAGCTCAGAATCCAATTGGTTAGAGAGTCAAGAGCAAACTCGCCTCTGGGGAAATGGGTATTGGTCAAACCCTAGAGACTGATATGAGCTCTGAACACTGAGAACATAGCACATATATGAGAATTATAAATGCCTCCTGGCCAGAGCATGTAGACTGAAGGTCTGTCGCATGGAAAATGAAATGTAATCAGAAAGTGGTTTGATGGGTATGCCATCAAAACAAGACGCATTACTAGATCGGAACATCTAATGTCCCAGCTGCCCTCACCAGCCACAGCTCCTCCCACAGACCCCAGTCCTTGGCCAGAGCACTCGTTCCCTGAGACAATGCTTGAACACCATTTCCCAGATTTCGCCACCCTCTCTTCTTTCCTTGGGAACATTGGTATCAACAGTTACGGTCAAGTTCTGTCTGTTCTGATTTCACAGCCTCTCTCTCTCTCAGGGAAATATTTTATTTCCATGTTCTTGGGAGAAGCCTCATGGAAACTGATATCAGCCCTATTATTCATTGGCTTTTTTCCTTTCTGTGGTTTTTAATTTCACTTCCTGGGTTCCATTAGCGCCTCTACTGGGGCTTTCATTATTAATGTACTTTTGCTATGAATTGGATTTGCTGGGGGAGGGACACATTTAGCACGGCTCAACCTTTGGTCTTTTGTATCAAGGCTGTTTTTCAGGCTCTGGGAATCTCTCTGCCTCCCGCCATAGTGTTCAGAACAATCTTCATGATCACTATTTATTCCTTTATGCTCAGTACTCATTTCACATATATTGATTTTCAAGTGGAGTAACATTTTTCAAGCTTGGGCTCAGTTTCCTGTTTTGTTTGATGCAGTCCTGCTCCTTCTGCCCCACAGACTTCGTTCCTGTCCCTCACCTGATCCTTGCAATCTTTTCTCTTCATGCCTTAGATCTCAGCTCTGGCTGCACTGTTAACAACCCCTTGGGGAGCTCTGAGAGCTTCAAATGTCCAGCCTGCACCCAGACCCATGTGTTCAGACTTCCCAGGGCAGCGCCCCAGCACTGGCACTTTTCCAGCTCCCCACATTAGTCTCCAGAGGATCCCAGTGTGCAGCGAACGTTGAGATATACAGTGACCCAAGGCACTTTCTTCACCAGTTGCCTCCAGCCTTGCTCTTAAGCAGGGCTGTTGGGCATGCCTGTGTGTGTGTGTGTGTGTGTGTGTGTGTGTGTGTGTGTTTTAACTGAAATATATTTCACATGTAATGTTGTGTCAGCTTAAGGTGTACAAACATTGCCTTGATGCATTCATATACGGTAGTATGATTGCTTACAGAATTATTTCTTTTTTATGGTGAGAGTAAGGGGTCCTTTACCTGATCCTCCAGGCATGGACTTTGAGAAGTCCGTGAACCCCTAAATTTGTATAGTTTTAAAGAGAGGGCTCACAGCTTTTGTCTAACTCTGAAAGGGGTCTGGGTCTCAAAAAGAGGGGAAATTGCCTTGAATACCCTTTCTTCCCAGACAAGATCTTAGCCCAGGGGCCATCAGCTTTTCTACCATGGAAGCCCTCTCTTCTTTCCTCTAAGCACGTGGACGGCACGTGGCAGAACTGGCTACAGCAGGTAATGCTTGTCATTCTTCAGAATTCGTTGTGGGTAACATGTTCGTCCCATCTGTAGCGGAATCTTCCGCACCGTGGGTGTGTTCATCCGCTGGGCACACTTTCCCTGTGGTGTTGCAATGCTTTCTTAATTCAACCTGTATGGGTGGGGCTTTTTCATTTTAGACTCCTTCTTGGGTATAAATTGTGCCTTTCTGGGCTTGGCCCTTTTCATTGTTTGTGATATTTGCAATTTATGGGGTGGATTTCGTACAAAAGCGAAAATCCTTCTGTGCCTTTTCTCTCTGCTGTCTTCCCAGAGCTGGGAACGGGAGGGTTCGTGGTGTTCATCCAGGGCTTAGGTGTGGCTGGGCTTCTCTTACTTCCTGAGGCTTAATTCCTGCCCCCACCCTCTGAGGTAGCCAGCATTATTTGCTATTATGGAAGTCTCCCTTTAAAAATATTTTAAAAATTTATGTTGATGAATCATTTTCAGGGGAGGGTAAGCTGCATTCTCTCCCATCTGCCAACACACAGAGTCCCACATACACTTTCTCACCTGCCCCCCTACTCGGGAGTGAAGCTATCTGAACCATGGCTCTTGTTCCGTGGTATGCTGTTACACTCTACCCTTTTCCTTATTCTGCCTTATCCCCAGAGGACCTAGCAAAGTGCCTGTGCTGGGTAGGTGCTCAGTTAGTACTTGCTGAATGAATGATAACCTCTCAAGTATCTCATCTTTAAGAATAGAAAAAGGGGGTGCCTGGGTGGCTCAGTCGTTAAGCATGTGCCTTCGGCTCAGGTCATGATCCCAGGGTCCTGGGACTGAGCCCACATCAGGCTCCCCACTCAGCAGGAAGCCTGCTTCTCCCTCTCCCACTCCCACCTGCTTGTGTTTTTGTTCTTGCTCTCTCTCTCTCTCTCTCTCTGCAAGTAAGTAAAATCTTTAAAAAAAAAAAAAAAAAAAAACAGCAAAGGTGCACTCATGGGACATGGGCTCTGGGCTTTCCAAACAGTCCCGGAAAACCAGTGCTTTGCTAAATCTCTTAGTATAGCCTCTTTATCTCCATGCCTTTTCCTTTCTCAACCCAGTTTCAAATGCCTTTAATGTTCTGGATCTTTTGTTCACCTGTTCCCACCCTCAGACTTGGTGGCTGCTTTGCTGGAGAGCCCCCAGTTCTTGATCTCAGAGAAAACCCCCAAGGTCCTCATTCACCCTGCTCCTGCCTGGTATGGGTGTCCCACCTCCGTTCCTGCTGTCATGCAGCTGATTTCCAGTTCGTGATCTCACGTTACTTTGGCATCCTGAAAGGACTCTGCCACTGTGTGGAGCCCTTTCTGTTGGATGTGTTCATGAGATTGTGAGTTTTACTCCTTGCTAAGCCAGGTAAAGAAGACTTCTGCAGCCACTGGCCAGAATATAGAAGGGTCAGGGAATGACAGCAGTTTGCCCCGAGTCGGTCAGCAACAATCACAAGCCCTTCACCCTGAAAAGCAGTGCCATGTTGGGAAAGCTTTACAGATGATGACTGTCCATTGATGAAAATGTGGGAAGATGTGGAGAATGGGATAGGGACAATAATCATGCCCTGGGAGAAATCGGCATTGAGGGCCTCCTGGGATATATGACATTCTGATGATGAGGATGAAGATGATAATGATGGAGACAAAAGCATTTATCGAGTGCTTTCTACACACCAGGCCCTGTGCTAAGTGTACACTCTCCTGTTTATTCAGGAAGTTAGGCATGGTTTTGGTCCCTGTATTAGTGTGCTCGGGCTGCCGTGACAAAATGCCACAGACTGATAGGCTTAAACAATAAAAATGTACTTTCTCACAGCTCTGGAGGCTGGGAGTTCCAAGGTCAAGGTGCCAGCAGGGTTGGTTTCCAGTGAGAGCTCTCTTTCTAGCTCACGGATGGCAGCCTTCTCACTGTGCTCATATGGCCTTTTCTGTTGGTGTCTGGTGTCTCTTCCCCTTCATTTTTAAATTTGCTTTTATTTTTGGTATCTCTCCCCCTTCTTTTTTTAAATTATTTTTATTTTTAAATTAATTTATTTATTTGAGACAGAAAGACAGAGAGAGTGAGCAGGAGGAAAGGCAGAGGAAGAGGAACAAGCAGAACCCCTGTTGAGCAGGAAGCCCAACATGGGGCTTGATCCCAGGATCCTGAGATCATGACCTGAACTGAAATCCAGAGTCGGCTGCTCCACCACTCAGCCGACGGACCCACGCAGGAGCTCCTGTTAGAGGCATTTCTTAGGAAGAAGCTCTGGATTTGCACTGTGCTCTTGTACCTGAACAAATGAGTAGCTGAATAAACGATTTTAAAAATCAGAAAAACGTAGTTCCCTAAGGCTTTGGAAGGACTCCATACAATAATGCAAAGACACTGAATGAGAAGAATTTTGATTTCCTGAGCTACGCCCCCTGCCCCTCTCCGCCCCCGGCGTGATGCTGGGACAGGGTAACAGTAAGGAGATGACGTCCTAAGCCATCCACCAGGGTTCGGATACCAGCCCCGTCGCTGTGACCCTTGTGGGACTCCAGCAAGTCGTCCATCATCTCTGTGACATGGTTTCCTCAAGTAAGTAACAGGGAAGCACCTAATTCACAGCACTGGTGTAAAGCGTAAGTGAGTTCACACCTGTAAAGCACTTGGGACGGGGCCTGGCCCTTGGCAAGATCTGTAACTACCAGGGTTACTGTTTATTTTTACTCTGAGCCCTCCGGGGTCAGAGCTCTGCCCCAGGAGTGGTAGGAGCTTGACCGCAGCATCACAATAAGGTTCAACAGCTGTGCGTGGACCCAGCACCCCCAAGGGCTCCGCCTGCCTCCCCTCCAGCCTTCAGCCGCTCTGCGAGATGGGTGTCTGACCCCTGTTTTCCAAAAGAAAGGACGGAAGCGCAGAAAGGCAGCAACGTCTCACCCAAGGCCGCATCATTAGAAGACGAGTCAGAATTGTCTCAGAAGTCCTACAACGTATCAGGCTAACTTCTTCAAGATCATTTGAATCACCGATGACGGTGATGACTGCATTCGTCTCTTTTCTGGCATCTCGTTTGTGCAGGGCGCCGCGGGCACTCACGTGCGGTTTTTCAGTTCTTGCAAGGACCCTGTGAGAGAGCCGAGATGTGATTCTTGTACTTTACAGGCTGCAGTAGTTAATTTTCGGTGTCAGCTTGGCAAGGGTAGGGTGCCCAGCGGCATCGTCAAAGCTAGTCTAATGTTGTGAAGGTGTTCACAGATGTGATGAGCTACAGGTGTGATTAAATGAGTAGACTTTGAGTAAGGGACCTTAGGTCGGTGCACGGCGCCCAAGCATCTGGATGCCTGAAGAGTAGAGACTGAGCTTCCGGAAGAAGGACTTTTGCTTCAAGACAGCAGTATGGAAACCATCCTGAGCTGCCCACCGGGTGGCTTAAGGAATTCAGAGCAAAGACCATAGCATCAACCTCAAGTTCCCATCAACTCTCCCCTGAATCCTCAGCCTGCCAGTTCCCGAAATTGTGTGAGCCAGTTCCTCGAAATAAATCTTTCTCATGATCTATCTAGTAGAGATCAGGATCCTATGGGTTCCGTTTCTCTGGAGAACCTCGACTTAAAAACAGAGTAAATGAGGGGTGCCTGGGTGGCTCAGTGGGTTAAGCCTTTGCCTTCGGCTCAGGTCATGATCCCAGGGTTCTGGGATTGAGCCCCACATCAGGCTCCCTGCTGAGCAGGGAGCCTGCTTCCCCCTCTCTCTGCCTGCCTCCCTGCCTGCTTGTGATTTCTCTCTCTCTGTCAAATGAATAAATAAATAAATAAATAAAAATCTTAAAAAAAAAGAGTAAATGCAAACTCAACAATGTTAAGAATTTGTTCTGAAGAACACAGTTTATGAGGGCTAGAGATGGGATTTAAACCCAGGTCTCTCTGTTTCATGTTTCCCAGCTCCGAGAAGCCAAGGACATTATCCCTGACCTTGTGCTTTCAAGCATCACAGCAACTGGGCACTGACACTGGGCAGGAGTGAGCCTCCAGGCACTCGTTCCAATAAGTAATGACAAATAAAAACAGACTTACAGCATAGACAGGTTCTATGTACGATCTCCCCATCATCACCAAAGCAGAGTGGAAGGGCTTACTTCTAATTCTCCCTACAGACTCACCCTTCAGCGAGTGATTTGTCTATTGTTTTCTTTGAAGATTGCTCTCAATGGTCATTTAACCCAAGTGCTTTTACCCCTGCTCGGTCCCCTGTGGTAGGCACTGGCCACAGGTAACTCTTGAGCATTTGAGATGTAACTGGTCGAATTGAGGTATGTCGTAAAGTATAAAATACACACTGAGTTTCGAAGGCTTGGTATGAGAAAAAGAGTGTAAATTATCTTACTGACAATTGCTTATACTGATTTTGTGTTGAGATAATACTTTTGCTATATTAAGTCAAATATATTATAAATATATTTGTTGTATCAGCCCACATGTTATTATATTTATCCTATTGTTAAATTATTATATTATAAATTTATCTGATCAAATATACATAATTATATCATTCTATATTTCATTAACATAATTATACTATAATTATAGTATATAGTAAGCCATTACCTTATGTATTATAATTTCAGGTTATTCAGATTATATTGTCTTAGATAATTAAATACACAAAAAAAATACACTACATAATACAATTGTACATTGTACATTGTATTATATATTATATATTACATGGTATAATATATGAATCATAAATATATTGCTCTCATCTATTAATGTGTAATTATAGTAATAATATATTGCCAAATATTAAAATTGATTCCACCTGTTTTCTTTTACTTTTTTTTCTTTTTTTTTTTTTTACTTTTTTTTTTTTTTCTTTTAGTAACCTCTATGTCCAGCATGGGGCTGGAACTCACATCCCAGCGATCAAGAGTCACGTGGTCCACTGGCAGAGCCAGCCAGGTAGGCACCCCTTTCTTTACTTTTTCAGTGCGGCTACAAGAAAACTTCCCATCACACACGTCCCTGGATGAGTGCACTCCTAGTGGGCAGCCTAGCTCCAGACAAAGGAAGGAAATAGATACCTGCCCACTTAAGTATTCCTTTCACAAAGGCACTGGTGTTCCTGTCCTGGGGGGGTAGCTAACATTTCCGCCTTTTGTTGGCCCCACGCCTGCTTTAAGTGCATTGTTTACTGATATTCAACACTGTTGTGTAAGTGAAGCACAGCCTCATCCCCCTCGAGTGGCTGAGGCTTCCCGAACGTAAGTGAGGTTTCCAGAAGCTTCACCATAGGCACAAATTCAAAGAGTCTGACTCCAGACGAACTCCTACCTGCTGCCCAGACATGAACTTAAGAGCCTCGAGTGCTGGGTCATTTGCCAGGCGCTGTTGTCCTTGGCTGAGGTTCTTTGGAAAGGTCAAGGGGACCAACAGCTCGCAGACCCTGAAGGCAGGATAGACGCAGGTTCAGAGCAGAATTGTCACTATGTGATCTACAGCAAGTTATGTGACCCCACAGACCCTCAGTTTCCTCTTCTATCAAGAGATGGGATAACACCCCCCTACGGGATTATTGGGAGGACTACATAAAAGGCCTATTTGCCCAGCACTACATTCCTGTCCTTGGGGTAGGTGTCCCCACACACCCATTTAATTGTTTAAGATACTTTTGAAATGCCTGATAAAAATTTGCATTATAAAAGCAAGACTAGGGGGGCACCTGGGTGGCTCAGTCGTTAAGTTTCTTGCCTTCGCTTAGGTCATGATCCCAGGGTCCTGGGGTGGAGCCCTGCATCGGGCTCCCTGCTTGGCGGGAAGCCTGCTTCTCCCTCTCCCTCTGCTTGTGTTCCCTCTCTAGCTGTGTCTCTCTCTGTCAAATAAATAAATAAAATATTTTTTAAAATAAATAAATAAATAAATAAATAAAAATCTTTTTTAAAAAATCAAGATTAAAAGTGAGAGAAAGGCAAAACAAAAGCTGTTTCTGAGGTTTAAGTAGACAAGTTCTTTAGTGATATTTCCAACATAGACTGGCTATTGGCATGAAAAAACGTTATTCCACAAAGCAGCGGTGAGCTGGTCTGGAGTGTTCCTGTACCCATCACCACCCTGATCTCAGTCTTAGTCTGGGATGTGATGGTAAATCCTGGTGAGCAATTCCATTGAGCCAACTAAATGGGCTTTTGAAGCAATCTGGTGCAGCTAAAATATTCACACTGATCCGAGAGCCCGAGGACCTTGGTTCCCTCCCTCTGGGTCAAAGGACTGAGACCTCCCCTGGTATCTGAGACATCTGGAGGCTCTGGAAAAGGAAGGTACATTCCCCAAAGTGTGTCAGCACCACACCCAGCTCCCGAGGCCTGTTCTCTGGAACCCTCAGCAGTTGTCTTCTTGTAATGCAAATGAAGCTGAAGGCAGAGTGCTCTGGCAAGTTTGATCTTGCTCCAACTTGAACCTTGCCTTGAAAAAACTGGTCAGGGGCTCCTGGGTGGCTCAGTGGGTTAAGCCTCTGCCTTCAGCTCAGGTCTTGGTCTCAGGGTCCTGGGATTGAGCCCCTCATCGGGTTCTCTGCTCTGCAGGGAGCCTGCTTCCTCCCCTCTCAGCCAGCCTCTCTGTCTACTTGTGATCTGTCTGTCAAATAAACAAATAAAATCTTAAAAACAAAAATAGGAAAGAGCATTGCCTTTAAAAAAAAAAAAAAGAAAGAAAAAACTGGTCATGTACATTCCTTCTTTTCAAAATTGGGAGGAGATTGTCTCTTGCCTCTTAGGTCTGGAGGGCCACCATGGAATCCTGGCTCCCACTCTCTCCCAAGGATGTGGGGAAGGAATGTCACCAGAGATGCTTAAAGATTCACTAGTCCTATTCTCCATTGCCTTTAGTTCTGGAAGCATCTATCTTACTATCAATGTCAAGTCAAAACAGAGCTCCGGTGACACTTGAATTGATGAAGGAAAAAGACTGAGCTTGAATGGACCCACTCAGTGCTTCTGCTGCCTCAGGGGCTCAGCAGAGCCTCCCAAGGGCTGGAAAGCTTTGGAGCTGCTACATTGACTTTCTTGTGGGGGAGAGGAAGCATGGAACATATGGTCAGAGGGCCATCTCCAATCTTACAAGGAGGGCAAGGAGGTGACATCAAGAATTAAAGTCTTTCTTGCTGCCCAGTATGTGCCTGGCAGGAAAGGTAGGGAAGACATCCCAGCTCCCTGAATCATGGTGGGTAACTAGAGAAGCCTGCTCTGAACCATTTGAATTTTCAGCATTTTATTTTGCCTAGGTCTTGCTTTGAGATTTAAAAAAAGACATCAAGTATTCGGCTCTTTGCATGAAAGCATTAGTCATGGGATAGGAAATTTAATTGAATGACATTAAATGGTAACTCAATTTATAGTAGCTTCTCCTAGGAGCATCTTCATGATCATTAAGGTCTCTGGCCAGCCTTCGAAAGTGCCTATTAGGGTAGCAGTCACCTATTTGTGAAATCACGTCCTGGCAGCTGAAAGCCGGGGTGGGGAGCTCACTTCCGCTCCTCACTTAGCTGCTTTAGAACCGCCTTTATAAAAGCAACACATGGTTAGAGCTCTGTGATATTGCCAGGGCCAGTTGTCTGCATCAAGTGGGTACCCACTGTGGTCTGATGGTGCTAATGAGTTCTCGCAGGCCATGTCCGCCAGCAGCAATCACTTGTACTTTCCAGCAGTGAAAGTGATGAAGTTCTAGAACCTAGGCGAGGTTCAGTGGGTAGCTGAGGTCCGGAGCCAATGACCAAGAAAGAATTCTTGAGACATCTTTGGTGCAAAATGGTGGTTTATTAAAGCACGGGGACAGGACCTGTGGGCAGGAAGAGCTGCTGCCCTGTTATCCTGAGGAGTGGCTGATTTTATACACAGTTGGGTAGGTGAGAACAAAGGGGGTGATGTTAGTCTGTAAGGAATTTTGGAAGCAATGTCTCCAGGACCTTGAGGGGGCTAGCTATTGTTGAGAGAAAGGTTATTTATTACTAGTAGTAAAAATCATCTTGTGAGACCCTTTAGATGTATATCAGTGGGCCTTATGCTTGGGAATGATTCTCCACACTATCTTGGAGATCTAGAGATAAAGTTTCACACTTCTCCTATCAAGTGTCCTTGTTAGTGAGATTTGGGTTTAGAAGAAATTTAACTTTATTTAGGGCTTCAAGAACTGAGTTATTTGCTTCTGGAAATTGTGCTATTGATAGGGTAACTTCTTTGTTTGTAGATCTCTAGGACATTTGTACCAAGGGAGACTCCTGTCTTGTAGGATTGTGATTTCTGCAACTTAATTATTTGTTTCTCACTTATGGCAGTCAGGGGTGCCTGAGGAATGTCACACACATTACCCCGAGGGGAGCAGGTGGAGAGCGGGTGCAAGGTGCCAGCTTTTGCTTTGTCCTCAGCCAGCCTCCTGCTCCCTCATCAAAAGCAAGAAATATCTGGAATCCTTAGACAATGGAAAAATCATGCTTTCTCTGGGAGCATACATACATACCTATGTACGTACATATTTCTCTGTCTTCCTGCACATACGTGTGTATGTGTATTTTCTACTCTAGAACATTGTCTCAAGTGAGTTTTTTTTCATTGTACCATTTACTGCCCATTTTTGAAATAAATTACATCTACACAGCATCTGATAGGCAACCCCCCCCCCCAAGCACACTGTGCCCTCATTGCCCGACCCAGCTACACTTACTTACCTTTTTTTTTGCAGAGAGGGATAGAGATGGGGAGGAGGGAGGATGGGTAAGGACAGAGGGACAGGGAGAGAAAGAATCTGAAGCAGTCCCCATGCCCAGAATGGAGCCCAATTTTGCCACCCTGAGGTCATAACCTGAGCCAAAATGAGGAGTTGGACGCTTAACCACCTGAGCCACCCAGGTGCCCCTAAACTTACTTTTATTTGGATCTCTACAACCTGTCTGCTCTTCTGAGCAGGACAACCATCAGTACTTATTAGTATAGATTGATGCGGCTTACATTTTTAAAAACCAAAGCAAAGTCAGCTCTGTGGAGTTAAGATGTGAGACTGGTAGGATTTTATGAAGAGAGGTGGAGTTCTGGAAATTTTGATATTGCACCAGTAATGCCTGCTGGGACAACCACCCAGGAAGGAAGGAAGAAGGAAAAGGAAGGAGTTTGTCCAGAGATAAACCTATAAGGTCTGTGTTTGTGTCTATCTATTGACCTACATCCCTCTATCTAGCATCTATCATCTCTCTATTTATCATCCAGGTTCCTCTGTGTTGAGAATCTTGCTCGAGTTCACACAGGATGTGCAGGAACCAGAACTCTGCCCTTCTTGCCAGAGCAGCAACTTAGTATGTCCAGACTGGCTGTTTTTTCCTTTTTTGCTCTTTCTTCCAAACTTTTCTGGAATGTTATCAAATCAGATTATCAATGGATGCCACAATTAATGGAAGAACACCCACCCTTATTCTCTTTATGGACACAAAAGACCCGAGGTCAATTTTCTACTTAGAGGTAAGCTAAAGCTGTCAATGTGTAAGCCAAGCTAACAGGACGTTAGCCATCAGCCTTTGGAACTAGACTTGGGCCTTGTGCTTGGAGACCTGCATGCAGGACCAGAGGATTCATGAGTGGTGCTGGCTAGTCTGAAAGCCCTCAATAGCTCACTGCTTCTGCCTGAATAAGAGGTACTAGTTAGATTTTCTAAAAGTAAATTCTATTTTGAGGGGTGCTTGGGTGGCCAGTTGGTTAAGTGTCTGCCTTTGGCTCAGGTCATGGTTCCAGTGTGCTGGGGTCGAGTCCTTCATAATCTCTGCCCAGTGGGGAGCCTGCTTCCCTCCCTCTGCCTGCCACTCCCCCTACTTGTGCCCCCCCCCTCTGTGTGTCAAATAAATAAATAAATAAAATCTTTAAAAAAATTTCTATTTTGGGATGATATTCAATTTACAGAAAAGTTGCAAAGATAGTACAGAGAATTCCTATATACCCCTCACTTGGTTTTAGTATTCACTAATGTTACCATTTCACATTGCAATTGTGATACATTCTCAAAACTTAAGAAATTAACGCTGGTCCTTACCACTGAACTCCAGACTTTATTTGATTCCACCAGTATTTTCACTACAGAGCAACTAACTGCCCCTCACTCTGCCACACTTTTTTTGGCCCAGAATCCAACCCATGATACCTCATTGCATCTAGTTGACCTGTCTCCTTGATCTCCTCTGGTTTCTGACCATTTCTGGCCTGCTATATTTTCCATGACCTTGATAGATTTGAGGAGTACTGACCATCTATTTTCTAGAATGGCCAGCAGTGGGTTTGTCTGATGTGTTTTCTCAAAATTGTCCAGCAATTTGGAGTTTTGGGGGGGTGGGGAGAATGAAGTGACATGCCCTGCTCATCATTTCATTTCAGGGAGTCCCTGACATCCATACAATGACACTGAGGTGTTCATTTTGATCATGTGGTCAAGGTAATGTTGGCCAGATTTTTCCCTCATAAAGTCATGATTTTTCCCTTTATAATCTATAACTTGGAAGTGAGTTACTGAATCCAGCCTACCCTCAGGGACTGGGGAATTGAACTTGACTTCCTGAGGTAAAAATAATTAGATTGCCCCCCACCCTGAGAACTGGGGATCACTCTACTCCATCCTACCCTCCTTATAATTTGCCACTTATTTGTGTTATGGGATAGAGAATGTGTCAAAATTTTCTCAAAAATTGGAATGATATCATCTGTCTGTACAATTACGAAAATTAAGCTGTACAACAATGCTGAAAACAATGCTGAGTACAGTGTTTGGTATGCAGTAGATGCTCAATAAAGGCTACTTGCCTTCCTCCAGTAAGATAACACAGTGTTGCTGCCAAGAAATGGGTCCTTGCTCCAGACTGCCTGCCTTTGAGTCTGGTTCTCCTGCTCTGAGCTGTGTGATCTTGGGCTGGTTACTTAATCTCTCAGTGCTTCAGTTTTTTTCTTGGGGACAATAATAGTACTCCTTTCACAGAGTTGCTGTGAGTTTCAAATGATTTATTGTAGGTAAAGGGCATAAACAGTGCCCAGCACATTTGTAAATATTGTGTATCCTTCCATACATTTCTATTTTGGGCATGGGGATAAAAATACAATATGTGTTATTTTAATATCAAACTATCCTGTAGATTACCATACCCATTTTT
Source organism: Mustela putorius furo (assembly GCF_011764305.1). Taxonomy (NCBI): domain Eukaryota; kingdom Metazoa; phylum Chordata; class Mammalia; order Carnivora; family Mustelidae; genus Mustela; species Mustela putorius. The sequence continues at coordinate 7,896,334 of NW_025422022.1, forward strand.
TCTTGTCAGAACCTCCACATTATTGCAATGTGTAATTAAGATACAATAAATTGCCCATAAGTGTATAGTTGACAAGTTTTGACATATTAATATATCCATAAAACAATCACCCTGATCAAAATACCCAACTTGTCTGTCAGACCCCCAAAGTTTCCTTGTTTCTTTTTGTCATCACTCCCTTCTTTGCTTACATCTCTAGGAAACCATTCATCTGCTTTCTGCCACTATAGATGTTAATATTAATGGAATCATGTAGTAAGTACTGTTTTTTTTTTTTTGGTATGGCTTCTTTCAGCACAAATATTTTGAGGTTTATCCATGTTGTTGCATGTATCAAGCATTCATACATTTCTCTCTGTTTTAAGATTTATTTATCTATTCGAGAGAGAGAGAGAGACAGCATGTGAGTATGGGATTGGGGCTTGGGGGTTGGGGCGGGGAGTGAGGGGGAGAATCTCAGGCAGACTCCTCACCCAGCAATGAGCCCATGGCTTGCCTGGATCCCATGACCCAGGAGAGATCGTGACCTGAGCTGAAATCAAGAGTCGACACTTTAATGAGCACTTGGTATTATAGAAGACTGATGAATCACTGGACTCTACCTATGTAACTAGTAATACACTCTATGTTAATTAATTAAACTTAAACTTTAAAAAATAAAAAGAGTCAGATGCTTAACTGACTGAGCCACCCAGGTGCCCCAAGATGTACCATAATTTTGTAATCCATTCATCTATTTTTTTAAAGATTTTTATTTATTTATTTGAGAGAGAGACAGTGAGAGAAAGCCTGAGAGGGGAAAAGGTCAGAGGGAGAAGCAGACTCCCTATGGAGGTGGGAGTCTCACACGGGACTCAGTCCCAGTACTCTGGGATCATGACCTCAGCTGAAGGCAGTTGCTCAACCATCTGAGCCACCCAGGCGCCCATCCATTCATCTATTGATGGACATTTGTATTATATCCATTTCTTCTGCTATTGCAGATAAAGATGTCCTGAGTAGCCATACCCTGAGAACCATGCACAAGACTATGCATGAACATATGCTTTGATTTCTCTTGAGTAAAGATAAATAATCCTCACTATTCCTGGATTCAGTATTTGCAGATTTACCTCCTTGTTGAAATCTGTCACCCCAAAGTCAACACTCGTGGTCATTTGCCCGCATGTGCAGAGCTGCAAAAAATGAGTCTCTAGGCTTTGCAAATCCCCAGCTAAAGTCAAACAAGACAGTACTCTGCTGCTCTGCCTTCTTGCTCCTGCTGTCACACGGAGATGACTAGAGGGATAGAACGCAATGGGCTGTCATGGTTTGTGCGAAAAGCTCTAGCCTTGGGGCTTGTTGGACAGGGATTGAATCCCAGTCCTGGCACCAGTTAATGGGCTGGTCTCAGTCGATTCACTTAAGATTCCTGAATTTTGTTTTACCCTTTGTAAAATAAAGAAAATAGAATCTACCAGGATGAGCTGTTTTTAGGATTGAAGATTATAATCTATGTGATTCCCACATATATATATCTCAAATATTTCTCTCTATATATTTTATATTTTACATATATATATATTTCTTCAAGGAACGATGATTCAGTATTAGCTAATTCAGAGTTTGCGGTGTCTTTATAGAAGTGTCTTTATAGAAGTATAGAAGTACCTTTATAGAAGTACTTTATAGAAGTACCTCCAATAATGAGAATCTACTGTACCCTAGGAGTGAAATGGGGGGGGGCCTTATAGAAGTTATATATTTAACATTTTAAGAAACTCCCACACTATTGTCCAAAGTGGCTGTATGGTTTTACAGTTCCAGCAATCTAGGAAAGTTCCAGCCAATTCACATCCTCACCAACACTTGGTGTGATCGGTTTTTTAAAAAAACAAGAGTCTGATGTCAATGTATTTTCTATTTCCTGATAGATTTTCTCTACTTTTTTTTGGTTCTAGTTTAGTGGATTTCTGCTTTTTAGTATTGCCTTTATTTTGCATATTTCAGGATGAATATGACTTTTCCCCTTAGTTTGTTAAAATTGAAACTTTAACTTCGACACCTTTCTTCTTTTCTAATGTAGGTATTTTGTACTATACGTTTTTCTCAAAGCACTCCTTTAGCAGACTCCCATAACTTTTGGTATATGTGTCTTCATTTTCATGAAGTTCAAAGTACTTCTAATTCCCATTATGAGTTTTTTTTTTATTATGGATTATTTAGACATATGTTCTTACATTTCAAAAAAAAAGATGGCTGGTTAGCTTTCTTTCTTTCGCTCTCCCTGTCTCTCTTTCTCTCTCTCTTTCTTTTTTGCTGTGGTTTTATTTTCAAACCTTCTCTGTAAATTCCAAATATTTTGGGATTTTCTAGTTATCTTCCTGTTATTGACTTCCAGGTTTGTGCTCATGGAAAGAATACATATTCTGATAATGTTGGAGGCGATGCTCTTTCAATGTCAGTTAGGTCAAGTGTTGTTCAAATCTTCTATATCCTTACTAACTTGGTTGCAAATTAGTCTAGCTTCAATTTTGCTTAACTAATGAGGAAGCCACTTCTTAGTACTCTCTCCCATGGACTTGGAATTATCAGATTTTCCTACTCTGGCTGCTAGGAACACACACTATTGCTAGCCCCATGTAAGCTTTGGTGATTCTCGTCTTTATTCCTTGTTGGTTATTCTTCCCTGGCATTGGATAGTTTTCTTACACCTATTTCCTGATCATTACTCAGCTCGAGACCTGAGAGGATCATCTGAGTGAATCTGGAGTTTTCTCTTTTACTCTTTTTCAACACTGTCTCCTATGATACTTCTTGACAACCTAGAACTCCCAAATCTGTTTGCAGAACTCGAGAAGATGGCACACTCCACCTGGCTTCCTCCTCCCCACTCTGTGGTTGGGAAACTCGCCCTTCTCGGTAAGCTGGAGCAATCACAGGGCTCACTGCATGAGAGCCCCTTTCTCAGGGTTCACTGTCCCATCTGTCTCATGTCCTGTGTTTGAAAACTGTTAGCAACAACAAAGATGAAGTGTAGCTGTGTCCTGATTATTTATTATTTATTTATTTATTTTTATTTGACAGACAGAGATTCCAAGTAGTCAGAGAGGCAGGCAGAGAGAGAGAGGAGGAAGCAGGCTCCCTACTGAGCAGAGAGCCCGATGTAGGGCTCGATCCCAGGACCCTGAGATCATGACCTGAACCGAAAACAGAGGCTTTAACCCACTGAGCCACCCAAACACCTCACCCCATGTGTGTCCTGATTATTGAAAACAATCTAATTGGGCTTTCATTTTGTATTAATAACTTATTTGAATTATTTGGACAATGTATTCCTTGATTCTGAACCTACATATCCTAGTACTTTGAGAAAAGAAGGCTACTATGGATTGTAACCTCAGTAGAACTACATGGTGTGGAGAACAACTTTCCTGAAAACAAAGTAGATTATTATCAGAACAGATTGAAAAACTTCAGCTCCTTCTCTAGGAGATACTATAAATGACTTCATAGTTTCTTCCAAGGACAAGAAGTTTCCAATTTTTTATTGACCACAGGCCTCTCTACTTACCTGAATTGTTTGAATTCAGACTGTCCTGATTTATGTGCTTTGCTTTCTAGGCCTGGCCAACTATTAGTCCTATACTTCTAGAAGAGTGAAGTTCTTTCAAGTTTGAGTCCCGTATCCATTCTTCTGGATTTTAGTTGGATCCAATGCAGCGGAGACTTTTCTCTCCAAACTAGAGAAAGAATTTTCTCTCCACTCCTGGTCCCTTTTAAAAAGAACCTGTTCTTTCCACGAGGGCATGTGACCTAGAACTATACTCACTGCCCTTCCCCACTCCTCCAGCATTCCCAATCCCAACTATTGGGATAGAGATCTGATCCAAATTAGGTGAATCTAACACATTCTTCAGGAATTTCTATAAAAGTCAGTATTTTCTTAGTGCTTTAGTTGGTTAGCTGTGGGGAAGCTGAGCTGAAAGCTTCTGTAGACTTGTTTGAGGAGCCCATGATTTGCAGTCAAAGGAGACCACGTGCAAGGGGTGAGTGAGCAGAGAAGGTGGTCCAAGGATGCTCAGAGTAGGGGAGAGAGAGAATGGTTGTCCATATGACCCAGCGATGCTTCTTGGACTTGAACAACTCCTTTCTCATCAAACTTCTTTGAGTGGTTTTCTATCCTTTGCAATCACGTGATTCCTAAGACCCTCACCATCTGGGCTGGCACCTGACCCTGATCCTGGGAATCCTTCATTCTTGTTATCACAGACTTCTGCTCCTTATAGTAGCCTTGCTCTTGCTGATTAAGTATTGTGCTCATCTGCCAGGGCTGCCATGGCAGTCTCACAGGCTGGGTTGTTTAAACAATAGAAATTTATTTCTTCAGTGTTCTGAGGGCTGGAAGTTCGAGGTCAGGGTGTGTGTCAATAGGGTTGGTTTCTTCTGAGGCCTCTCTCCTTGGCTTGCAGATGGATACCTTCTTACCGTGTCCTCACATGGTCTTCCCTCTGTGTGTGCCTGTGTACTTATCATTTTTTTCCTGTAAGGACATGGTTCCATTGGATTAGGGCCCATCCCAATGACCTCAGTGAATTTTACTTACCCTTGTAAAGACTTCACCTTCTATTGGCAAATGATATATCTGATAAGGGGTTAATATCCAAAATATATAAAGAATACTTACAACTCAACACCAAAAAAAAAAAAAAGAAAGAAAGAAAGAAAAGAAAAGAAAGAAAGAAAGAATAAAACCCAACAATAAAAACAACAAACAAACAAACAAACACAGACTATCCAATTAAAAAATGGACAGAGGACCTGAAGAGACATTTTTCGAATGCAGTCATGCAGATGGCCAATAGACATATGAAAAGATGCTCAGCGAGAGCCATCGTCAGGGAAATGCAAATCAAAACCATAATAAGCTATCACCTTACACCTGTCACAATGACGAAAATAAAAAACACAAGAAGTAACACCTGTTTAGGAGGATGTGTAGAAAAGGAAATCTTTGTGCACCATTGGTGGGAATGCAAACCAGTACAGCCACTGGAAAACGGTATGGAGCTCCCTCAAAAAATTAAAAATGGAATTACTTTATGATTCAGTAATTCCACTACTGTGTATTTACCCAAAGAAAACAAAAACTATTTTGAAAAAATACATGCACCTCTGTGTTTATTGCAGAATTGTTGACAATAGCCAAAATATGGAAGCAACCTAAGTGTCCTAAGTGTCCATCAACAGATCAGGAATATGTAGCATGCATATATTATACATACTCATATAAATATAATATTGCACAGCCATAAAAAAGGATGAGATCTTGCCTTTTGCAACAATATGGATGGATCTACAAGATATTGTGCTAAGTGTAATAAATCAGACTGAGAAAGACAAATACCATATGATTTCACTTATATGTGGAATCTAAAAAAATAAAACAAATGAATAAACAAACAGAAAGTATAATTAGACCTATAAATACAAAGTGCAAGCTAATGGTTGCCAGAAAGGAGGAGAGGTAGGGGACTGGCAACATGGGTAAGGAGAGTGGGAGATCAGGCTTCCAGTTATGGAATGAATAAATCACAAGAATAAAAAGCTCAGCACAGGGAATATAGTCATTGATATTGTAATAGTGTTGCACGGTGACAGATGGTAGCTACACTTGTGGGGAGCACAGCATGACATATACAGAAGTCAAATCACTATGTTGCACACCTGGAACTAATGTAACACTGTGTGTCAACTATACTAAAAAAATTTTTTTTAATAAAGAAAGGAATAAAATATAAAAACCTACAAAGTTAGCATGTGTGAATCTAGACAGACATAAATAAACATTTGGATTCATAAAAATGGGTCACAAGATGAAAAAAAAAGATAATTTTGAAAGTTCTCCCATGATAAATCCTGATTTTATATAGATGCATGCTAACTAGAAGGCCTCCCTTCTCATCTAAAACCAAACTGAGAAAGTAGCTCTAAAATACAGTAGAGGAATTTAAAGCTTCAGCATTACATATGTATATACTTTCTGTTTAAGAAAGTTAACAAAGAGGTGCCTGGATGCCCCAGTTGATTAAGCGTCTGCCTTCGGCTCAGGTCATGATTCCAGGGTCCTGGGTTCGAGTCCCACATGGGGCTCCCTGCTCAACAGAGAGCCTGTTTCTGTCTCTCTCTCTGCCTGCCTCTCTGCTTACTTGTGCTATCTCTCTGTCAAATAAATAAATAAAATCTTTAAAAATAAAAAAAGAAAGTTAACAAAAAAGAAAACTAAAGAGATGGACAATGAAGAATCTATGAGTAAAAAATATCAATTCAAAGAAAAAAAAGTCTAATAAGAAAAAGTCTTCTAATAAAAAAGTTGATTCTAGATATCCTGATAAAGATAGAAAAAAAAATTTTTTTTGAAGACCTTGTCATCAATATAGTCACATCCTGAGGTACCAGGGGTTGGTTTTCAACATATGAATGGGGTGGGGGAGGGTCCCAGTTTAGCCCCAAATAAAGATTTTGCAGTTTGCTTCCTTTTGCTTTCCCAATCCTGCGGGAAGTGGTTCTCAGTTGCTTCTTTTCTAAGGTTCAAATTCACCATTACTGGAGTCTCTTTGTTACTCTTGTTTCTAATAAGAGTCTGTTTGTATTCTTTTTTGTTGTTGTTGTTATAAATTAATTTATTTATTTTCAGAAAAATAGTATTCATTATTTTTTCACCACACCCAGTTCTCCATGCAATCCGTGCCCTCCATAATACCCACCACCCGGTACCCCAACCTCCCACCCCCCGCCACTTCAAACCCCTCAGATTGTTTTTCAGAGTCCATAGCCTCTCATGGTTCACCTCCTCTTCCAATTCCTCCCAACTCCATTCTCCTCTCTAACACCCCTTGCCCTCCATGCTATTTGTTATGCTCCACAAATAAGTGAGACCATATGATAATTGACTCTCTCTGCTTGACTTATTTCACTCAGTATAATCTCTTCCAGTCCCGTCCATGTTGCTACAAAAGTTGGGTATTCATCCTTTCTGATGGAGGCATAATACTCCATAGTGTATATGGACCACATCTTCCTTATCCATTCATCCGTTGAAGGGGATCTTGGTTCTTTCCATAGTTTGGCGACCATGGCCATTGCTGCTATAAACATTGGGGTACAGATGGCCCTTCTTTTCACAACATCTGTATCTTTGGGGTAAATACCCAGGAGTGCAATTGCAGGGTCATAGGGAAGTTCTATTTTTAATTTCTTGAGGAATCTCCACACTGTTCTCCAAAGAGGCTGAACCAACTTGCATTCCCACCAACAGTGTAAGAGGGTTCCCCTTTCTCCACATCCTCTCCAACACATGTTTCCTGTTTTGTTAATTTTGGCCATTCTAACTGTTGTAAGGTGATATCTCAATGTAGTTTTAATTTGAATCTTCCTGAGGGCTAGTGATGATGAACATTTTTTCATGTGTCTGATAGCCATTTGTATGTCTTCAATGGAGAAGTGTCTGTTCATATCTTCTGCCCATTGTTTGATATGTTTGCCTGTTTCATGTGTGTTGAGTTTGAGGAGTTCATTATAGATCCTAGATATCAACCTTTTGTCTGTACTGTCATTTGCAAATATCTTCTCCCATTCCGTGGGTTGCCTCTTTGTTTTCTTGACTGTTTCCTTTGCTGTGCAGAAGCTTTTGATTTTGATGAAGTCCCAAAAGTTTATTTTCGCTTTTGTTTCCCTTGCCTTTGGAGACATATCTTGAAAGAAGTTGCTGTGGCTAATATCGAAGAGATTACTGCCTATGTTCTCCTCTAGGATTCTGATGGATTCCTGTCTCACATTGAGGTCTTTTATCCATTTTGAAAAAATGGATAAAAGACCTCAACGTGAGAGTCTGTTTGTATTCTAACTATTATAAAAATTTGTCCCAGAACCCAAATTTGATGTCTTGTTTGTTGTTTGTTTCTCCCAATCTCATCCTTCACACTTCCATTAACATATTTATATCTTAATAACATTTATTCTCCTTTATTTAAAAAAGAATTTAAGTTTTATTTATTTATTTATTTATTTGAGAGAGAGAGAATCTGAGTAAGGGGAGGGGCGGAAGGAGAGGGAGAGGAAGAATCTCAAGTAGACTCTACTGACTGCAGAGCCTGATGCAGGGCTCTATCCCAGGCCCTGAGATTATGACTCAAACCAAAGTTAAGAGCTGCCTGGTCAACTGACTGAGCCACCCAGGGGCCCCTAAACTTTTTTTTATTTTTTAATTTTTTTTTTTAAGTGAAGCATGGAGCCCAGTGCAGGGCTTGAACTCATAATCCTGAGATCAAGACCCTAGCTGAGATCAAGAGTTGGGACATTTAAAGAACTGAACCACCCAGGTGCCCCAAGCATTTTTTTCTCACAAAACACCTCAATATTTCAATTTCAAGTGACATAGAAATGTATTAATTAAAAAATTTAAAACTTTTCTCAAAGTCAAGGTAAGACCAAATCCTCGGTCTAGTTAGAATGCTTGACTTTTAAAATATACATGCTTTTCATTTCTCTGAGCAAAGAAGAGGACCCATGAGTGTGCATGCGTCCACACAAACATGCATGTATGAACACCTGTGCACACACGCGAGCATTTGCACCTCTGTGATCTCTGTCCCTTATGCTAGACAGGGCTATGGTGTGAGGAGAGACTAACATACAGCATATTTTAAAAAGCAACATGTAATATAAAAAATAGGAATCAAGATATTGAGTATGTTGGTGGTGTCAACTTCCCAGGTGAAAAGGAAGCAAAAACACTTACTGAGAATTCTTTAAAAGACAAGTGTGTCCTGGGCACCTGGGTGGCTCAGATGTCAGGTGTCTGCCTTCAGCTCAGGTCATGATCTTGGGGTCCTGAGATCAAGTCCCGTGTTGGGCTCCCTGCTCAGCAGGTTTTTTGTTTTTCCCTCTGTTTCTGCCCCTCCTGCTCGTGCTCTCATGTGTGCGCTCTCTCTCTCTCTCTCTCTGTCTCTCAAATGGATAAATAAAAAATCTTGAAAAAGAAAAAAGGCAAGTGTGTCTGACATTTTCCAACTATATACACATTGTGAGTGTAGTTGGGATGTAATATATCACACTTGCTGAATGGACCACCCAGCCTTGCTCAAGTGACATTGACTTGTTCCTTGGGTTCCTGATGGGACTCCTATGACAAAAGTGGTCTGTGCTAAAATAAATATGGATACTCACCCGTTAGAATGGCTGTTACCAAAACAACAATAATAACAAGTTTCGGTGAGAGTGTGGAGCAACTGGGGCACTGCTGGGGGGAATGTAAAGTGGTATAATCCATCCAGAAAACAGTTTGGCAGCTCCTCAAAAAATTAAACATGGCACTACAAAGGGGCTAGCAAGTCCAGTCCTAGGGATTTACCCAAAAGAACCGGAAGCAGGGTCTCAAACAGCTACTTTCATACCGATGTTCATAGTAGCACAATTCACAGTGGCCAAAAGTTTAAAACAGGGGAACCTGGGTGACTCAGTCGGTTGGGTGGCTGCCTTGGGTTCAGGTCATGATCACTGGGTCCCGGGATCAAGCCTAGCATTGGGGGGAACCTGCTTCTCCCTCTCCCTGCTGCTCCCCCTGCTTGTGCACTCTTTCTCAAATAAATAAATAAATAAAATCTTAAAAAAAAAAGTTTAAAACAGCCCAAGTGTCCGTCAACAGATAAACGAATAGACAGAATGTGTGACACACGTACTACAGAATATCATTCAGCCAGAAACAGAATGGAATTCTGACGCATGCGACAGACAACATGGATGAGCTTTGAAAACATTACGCCACGTGAAATCAGCTACACCCAAAAGGACAAATCCATGATTGCACTCCTCTGAGGTATCCAGAAGGAGCAAATTCACAGAGACCCAAAGCGGAGTAGAGGCGAGCAGGGGCCTGGGTGGGGACGGGGAGATACTGTTTCATGGCTACAGAATTTCTGTTTTGGGTGATTAGAAAGTTCTGAAACTTAGTGGTGATAGTTGTACGACATTGTGAGTCCACTTCCTGCCACTGAATTGTACATTTTAATATTACACATAATTTTACCACAGTAAAATAAACAATAAAGTGCTAAAAGGTGAGCTGGGACAATACTGCATTAAATAAAGTGAAGCAGGTCTCTTGACCCCGTGGCATCTGAAAACTTTAACCAGTTAGTTAGAATCGTCAGTCCTGGGGGAGCAAGATTCATATTTCTCAAATCACCTTTTTTTGCAGAGTAAATCCATAATAAAAATTGATAAATAACAAGTGGGCATTTAAACTTGAAATGGAAGACCATGGAACAAAATAAAGCAACATTGATCTTCAGCACTGTTTTAATCTCTCGGTCCAGGGTTCCACTCCGGAAGCATGTGGTTCAAGAAGGATATAAGAGGTGGCCTGTGTGCCTCGTTCAGTAGCCAGAAGGTCAAAGTCAAGGACAGGGAAGATGGAGGAACTGAAGGGCATGACTGCTCCTAGCCTCCACCAACCTTTCTTGGTTCTGGAAAGAATATGTACAGAGAAAGGCAGTGTTTTCTTTCTTCCTGACTAATCTCTTAATTTCATTAAACTGAATCAAATTATCCAGGACACAGAACTTAATAATAAAAATATCAGATAGGATTTTTTTTCCTTCTCTTAAATGGCTGCTACCAGAAGTCCCTGGATATTTCTCTTACAAATTGCAGATCCACATTAATTTTGAAACACTGTTCTTTTTCAGAATGCCCGCACTTAGCATACTGAGCTTCTCCTGGAGCAGAGGTCACTTCCACTTTGATAATCCTGGATTCCAGTACTTAGCACTTAACAGTGAGACTAAACAAAGTATTTCCCCGTGAATAAAAGGAACGTACATTCTGGAATGGAGTGAATGTAACAAAAATAATCTATAATCCTGTAACTCAGAGATAACCACTGTTAACATTCCAGTGTACCTGTCTACATGTGTGTGACGAGAACGTCTGTCATGCATCCCTGTCTCCCTATCACGGAGCACATGTTGAGCTCAATCCCCGACATAGAGAGGCATCAAATAAACAGAGCTAAATATTCTTGCATAAATTATTATAAAATTGTACACATTAGATTTTATATCATATTCAACTTTTATGACACCTATAGAATAGGCAAATCTATGGAATCTATGGAAAGTAGATTAGTGGTTTCGAGGGTCTGAACTGAGGGATGGTCAGGGTAGTGACTGCTAATAGGTATGTGACTTCCTTGAGAGATAATAAAAATATTATGGGGGGGGCACCTGCGTGGCTCAGTCTGTTAAGCATCTTCCTTCGGCTCAGGTCATGATCTCAGGGTCCTGGGATGGAGCCATAATTTGGGCTCCCCTCTGAGGGAGAAGCCTGCTTTTTCCTCTCCCTCTGCTCCACAGCGTCCCCAACCCTCCCCTACTCTCTCTCTTTGAAATAAATAAAATCTTTAAAAAAAATGCTTCAGGGAACATTACTAGTTGAAATAAATCAGTCACCAAAAGACAAATACTGCATGATTCCATTTACATGCGGCATCGAAAGTAGTCAAGCTCATAGAAACAAAAAGCAGAATGTGGTTCCCAGAGGCTGTGGGGGGAGAGAGATTTGGAAATCGTTCAGTGGGTATAGAGTTTCAGTTACGTAAGATGAAAGTTCTAGAGCTCTGTTGCACAATATAGGTATCTTTCACATATTGTATGGTGCACTTTAAGGTGGTTAAGAAAGTGAATTTTTGTTATTTATTTTTATGCTGCCAAAGAAGATGATTTTGCAAGTCTTCAACGTCACGGACGAGAGATAGAATTTGAATTTTACTGGTTTCAGACCTCAGTATTCAGGGTTAGAAAGGGATTCTGTGTCCGATTTTCCTGTAGATGCACCTGCTCCAGCCAACTGGATAGAAATGCAAGCTTAGGTCAACTGTGGAAGGACAGGGTGGAGGGCACAGGTGAGAAGACAGTGAAAAGATCCGTAGTGGGACCCCACAGAGGAGACACTGAATATAAGTGTAGAAATAGGCTGATGTGTTGGGTTAATTCTTGTTTTTATGAGAAATAATGGTGCTCGCTTCGGCAGCACATATACTAAAATTGGAATGAGAAATAATGTATTTGCAGAAGGTAACTGAGGAGTTAGAGGACATTCATAAACATAAATGTCATTCAAACTCGGGGCCCTATGCCTGGGTGGCTCAGTTGGTTAAGCAGCTGCCTTCTGCTCAGGTCATGATCCCGGCGTCCTGGGATCGAGTCCCACATCAGGCTCCTTGCTCGGCAGGGAGCCTGCTTCTCTCTCTGCCTCTGCCTGCCATTCTGTCTGCCTATGCTCGCTCTCTCTCCCTCTCTCTCTCTGATAAATAAATAAAAAATCTTAAAAAAATTACTGAAATCAGGGGTGCTGCGTGGCTCGGTGGGTTGGGCCTCAGTCTTCTGCTTGTGTCACAAGTCTGGAGGTCCTGGGATTGAGTCCCGCCTCAGGCTCTCTGCTCTTTGGGGTGCCTGCCTCCCCCCCCCCTACCTGCATCTCTGCCTACTTGTGATCTTGCTCTCTGTTAAATAAATAAATAAAATCTTTAAAAAAATTACTGATATCATTATACATATATTTGTCTAAATCCATAGCATGTTCAACAGGAAGAGTGAACTCGGAGGTAAATTATGGACTTTGGGTGATTTTGATGTGTCCATGTTTGCTTATCCATGGGAGAAAAAAAGTACCATTCTGGTGAGTGATGTTGATAATGGAAGAGGCTATACGTATGTGGTGGCAGAGAGTATATGGGAAATCTCTGTAATTCCTTCTTCATTTTGTTGTAAACCTAAAACTGCTCTAAAAGAATAAAATCTTTTAAAAAAATTAAAAAAGAAAAAAAAAAAAACTCGGGCCCTTCACCAGAGTTTTGAATGTACCTATTGACTTTGGTCATGAAATTTCCAGAATCTGTTGTTTTGCTGTGGCTATATTTTCCCAATCTGGATATGACCAGCCAGAAGAAGTGTTATCTCAATGTGCTTCAAAGTGCAAATATTCTACCAGCTTCGTTTCAGAGCACAAATATTACCTTTAGCCTGGGTTTCTGAGGGTAGAAGCTGAATATAACAACAAATTTCAGTGAAGTTTAGATAATCTCATCCCTTGTTTAATTTGTCTTTCAGAGTTCAGCTAGGCAAGCACTTGTGAAATTGTGTTTTCTGAAGTCTTCTCTCTTGGACAAGGGAAGGAAACACTTTTGGAATTAGCCGATTGCACAGGCCAGTTGCCACTCCTGCGACAGGTGCTCGATAGCTCTGTGACTTCAGGCAAGACTCTTTCTCTGGACAGTATCTTGCTCCCCTCTGTAAAGTGACAGCATGAGATAAGAGGACCTCTAACCTACTTTCCAGTTGTTAATCTGGGCTGTTCTCCTTTGTAATTGTTTAACTATTCTGGAAAGAAAGAGAGTTGAAAATTTAATAGTTAAATGACATGAGAAGAATTAAAATGAAACTTGAACTTTGAGGTCAGTGTACCTAGGGCATCGGGGAGAATTTGACTTGTAAGACATATCTCATTCTGAAAACGATAATATTGGTGATGGTGCATGACACCCCCAGTTGCATCTTCCTGCCCCTGTACTGGGATGTCCTCCCCGCCAGCATGCTCCAAAGAACCTGCAATAGCCCCCCCATACTCCAGACCTTGCTTGATTTCTTTCCATCTAATCTAAACTGTCCCTCGTCCCATTTTTTTTTCAGAAGGTCTACTGAGTGTCATTGGTTGCTAATGGCTCATTGACATACCAAGAAGTCTCCACTGTGTCATGACTTTGAATTACTCACTTAAACAGTGTGCCTCCTAATGAGACCTCTGGATCCCTTGGCTGGGTGGTCGGTTGGAGACCTTGAGAAGGACATGTTTTCCAGGAGCCCTCCAATGCCACATTGAGCACTTCTTCTATGTTGTTGAAGGCATATTCTTTCCTTCAAGTTATGCCCAGTCTAGTGGGGAACGGGATGCTATAATGGCATAAAAATTCTTCTTTCCTCTCATTCACAAGATTTTCAATCACTGAGAAGGAAAGAAAGTTACATCAAGCTACATGGTATGGGGCCATTGAGTGACAACACGACACCTTGCCAAAGTTTGGGTCCAGTGGAGTCAGGTAAAGCATTGTGCTATGAATTTTCAACTCACCAAGAGTGCTGTAGATTTTTACAATGACCATGTGCAGATAATAATACCCAGAATTTGAGAATACAACTAGTCAACTCTGCTGTTACAGTGTGAAAGCAGCTATAGCCAATCTGCAAACAAATAAGTGTGTCCGTGTTCCAATAAAACTGTATTTATGAACACTAAAATTTGAATTTCATATAATTTTCACCTGTCATGAAGTAGTCTTTTCTTCAGATTTTCTTTCAACTGTTTAAAAATGTAAAACCAGGGGCACCTGGGTAGCTCAGTGGGTTAAGCCTCTGCCTGCAGCTCAGGTCATGGTCTCAGGGTCCTGGGATTGAGCCCTGCATTGGGCTCTCTGTTCAGCAGGGAGCCTGCTTCTCCCACCCTGCTCTGCCTGCTTCTCTGCCTACTCGTGATCCCTCTCTCTTTGTCAGATAAATAAATAAAATCATTAAAAAAATGTAAAATCATCCTTAGCTCACAGGTTGTACAAAAATATGCAGAAGCCTGGATTGGGGCCCCCTCCCCACCTCCTGCCATAGTTTGTGTAGAAGAAAGAGGAATCACCACACTTAATCCAGTGATGAGTCCCTACCATAAGGTAGATGCTGAGAATACGGTGACCAGTAGACAGAAGAGTCTTCCATAGCCTAGTGGTGGAGCAAACAAGCAATTAAAAGGGTATAAAGTCCTATTAGGAAGGTAGAAGACTCCTAACCCAGACTTGGGAGAGTAGGGGAGGGACTCCAGGAAAGTAGTGCCACAGGAGGACCTAATGGATGGGAGGAGACCATCAAGAAAATGTGAGGGGAGAGAATATTCCAGTAGAAGACCTGTGCAGTCAGAAGAATTGGGTTTGAGACTCAAGGGCTACCCTTAACTCATTATTGGTTGTCAGGCAAGTCAGTGTACATGTGGGCTTCCATTGGTGCCTCCTCTTGTGCCCAACGGATATGATGTTGATGCTTACCTCACCAGTTGTCAATAAGAAGACAGAGGCCAGAGTGTGACTGAATATTAGTTATGTCCATGTTCTCCATTTGAGAATTGAATGAGTTGGTCTGAATAATCTGCAACGTTCCTACCAGCCCTGAAGTTCTATGAATTCCTGATTATTATGTTTACACAAATAGAAGCCGTGCCGTTGAGCAGTTCTAGATGCTGTCAATGTCAATGGTGCCCTGCCTCACCCCAACTGAAACTACCCAAAGCTGAAGAAATATAGTATCCCTTATATTCAAAGATGACATCAGTGATTGTGATGGTGGCCCCTCTCTGGACTAAAAGGGTTGCAAGTTGGACAAACGTTTCACCTTCACCCTACATGAGAAAACCATTCTGAGTTCGCAGCTGTGGTGATTTGTCAGAATCTGAACTTGAGGTTGGCCTAGACAAAGGCACTCAACACTATACAGCTCTTGCTCTGTTGGCCCCAGTGGTTCATGTTCACAGATCTGCTCAACCCCTTCAATGTAAGAGAAGAGCTTCAGACTCGCAGTTGATCCCCTTAAGTGAGTGACAATATTTCTCTTCTTGCTCAAAATAACAAGTGGGAGTAGATTCCCCAACAATCTAGGGATCGACCTGCAGATTGACTTCAGTGATAGTATGAAGTCCAGCAAGTGACAGACAGAGAAGAGATGGTAGGAAAAATGAAGTTGAAGGTGCTTGGGTTTGTTGAAGGGTTTACAGCCATTTCTATAACTCTTTTGTTCCTTTATACTGACTTAGTTTCACAAAAATACCTGCAAGGGGGGAACATCTCAAACCCTGTCACAGGCTTTGCAGAAGTCTGTGACACGAAAGGAAAGAAAATCTTCTGGGATTAAAAATATACCAGTGACACTGTTGGGGAGGAAAACATTACCCTTCTTCCTTTCTAGGCTCTTTGGCTGGCCTAATCATTAAACTGACATAAGGCAGATTAACAGGAGAAAAACAAATTTAATTTCATACATATGGGAGCTCATAGAAATATGAGACTGAAAGAGGTGACTCAAGCAGGCAAATTTTATACTTTTTAGACAAAGAAACAATAAATCTGTGAAGAATTGAAGAGATGAAGAAGTTTGGGCTGGGGTAGTAAATTTGTGAAAAAGTGACAAGGTTTGCTTATATAGACTTCTTGGCCCTAAATGCCTATGTCTGGTGATAAGGATGTCTCTTTTTCTCCTAGTAAGTACAGGGAGTGTACATTTCACATAAGAGATGTATTTCCTGCTTCCAGGAGAGCATAAAAGAATCAGTGCCTCCTTCTTGCACCAGCTTTTTCTTATGTAATTTTAATTCAAAAATAATCAATATATCAAACAGGCATTTTTGGGGCAGGCTTCCCTGAATCCCATTAACACCATTGAGAACAATAACTTGCCAACAGTACTGGCTCCAAAATCCATACCTAATGAAACTCTGTCTAAAGATGAAGTTGAGTTCTATTTTGTATATGTCATGGTCATCTACAAAGTTTTGGATATATTTGAAAGTCTCTTAAAGACTATTTGCTCACCTCAAAATTTCTACCATGTTCATGGGGATAAGAAAGTCATCCCTGCTTTCAAAGACCCAGTGGGAAGGCTATTGAGCTGCTTTGCAGATGGCTTTCTGACTTCCAAGAGGAAGCTGTAGTTTACCCAGAAGTTTCCAGGCTTTGGTCTGACCTGCACAGCCTGGCAGTACTTGTGGCTTCTGAAGTTCCATCAGTTCCTATGGGTGAGATCCTCCCTGAAAACTGAGGAGGAATTAGTTTAGTATATGATTTTAAGGGGAAACTAGAACTCTAGAGGAGCCATCTCCTCCTATATTATCGGAAGGACCAAAGACGTGCACTTAGAGCAGGGATGCTGTTTGTTTTCCTTTATGCTGAGGCTTGGATGAGAAAAACATCCCTCATAACCTGGCATCTGCCTCAGCTCTGCCCACCTGGTCCTTACAAGAGAATTTGCTAATGTTGTTCTTCAAGACCAGAGGGCTATTGATTTACTTGGGTGGTCGAAGGATCCCTGCTCTCCTGATCAACGTTTCTGGGGGACATTCAGTACTCTTCTAGGTATGTGAACCTGGATTTCCATTCTACCTGAAGTCTGGAAGGAAGCAGTGTGTGTGTGTGTGTGTGTGTGTGTGTGTGTGTGTGTGTGTGTGTTTTACACTTTGAAAATGTGCTTGATGGCGTTACATATATTCACCTGTCTTCCCAATGTTTATGGGAATCCTATGGGCTATTTTGTGCATCGGTTACTTCTTCCATATCAATAATATACTGTTTGCTTATATACTTATATGCTTATAAGTATATACTTATATACTCATTAAATTTTTATTGCATGGTATGTCTCAAATTTTTGATAGGACACATGAGACTTTTTTTTTTTTTAAAGATTTTATTTATTTATTTGACAGACAGAGATCACAAGTAGGCAGAGAGGCAGGCAGAGAGAGAAGGGGAAGCAGGCTCGCTGCTGAGCAGACAGCCTGATGCAGGGCTCGATCCCAGGACCCTGAGATCATGACCTGAGCCGAAGGCAGAGGCTTAACCCACTGAGCCACCCAGGTGCCCCAGGACACATGAGACTTTTAAAAGCAATTGTAGCATGTTCAGGAATTCAGTTATCTTCAACGTGGGATAATTTGTTATGGTCTTATTTGTGCGAATTTGAGTTGTGTGAGTTTGGGAAGTTCGAGATCTGAAAAATATTAATAAGATCCCTATAAGAATAATTTGAAATAATGCACATCTGTCCATATTAAATTTTTTTAAAAAGCTGTCAAGAATTTCACAAATTCAGTGCTGTTGGACAAATGAAGCATAGACTGTGTTTAGGCTTGGCCATGTGGCAGCCTCACTTAGCTTGGTGAATAGAAATCCTGCCATCCATTGTTAACTCTGTACACCAGCTGTGGATGAGTCTTCAGGAACTTACCCTTCATGTAAAAGGGTAGTTTTACTGTAGTAGTTACTGATGGGCAGAAAAATTTAAAAAAAAATACTAAAAATAAAACTTTTTTCTTATTCTAAAATACAGTCCTATTGTAGAAATTCTGCAAAATGAAGAAAAGTAAAATATAATTGCTAAGTAGAAATAGCAAGAAAACAAAAATTATACATCATACAATTTGAGAAGTCATTGCGGTGAAAATATTTGTATTATTTATCTCCTTCTCCATGTATTGCTTTATGTAGTTAGGTTATATATATATATATATATATATATATATATATATATATACACACACACACACACTTCTTTTTTTTTTTTTTTTTAAAGTAGGTTCCATGCCCAGTGTGGAGCCCAGCATGGGTCTTGAACTCATGACCCTGAGATCAAGACCTGAGCTCAGATCAAGAGTCAGACTCTTAAGTGAGCAACCCAGGCACCCCTTTAGTTACAGCATATTGATTTATATAATTTTGTATTCTGCTACTTTCTCCTAACAATATATGAAAATGATTTCCCTGTCTTCTTGGAAATCTTGGAAATATGGCATGACTGCTTTCTTTTTCACAGCACAGATGAAGCATAATTTGACAGTCACTGAGCATTCATTTCCATTTTCCTACTGTGGAAAATATTATCATAATCAATGTTGAAGAACATCGAAAGTAAGTCACACCTTTTCACATAAAGTTTTGTCACATTCCAGAGTAACTGCCTTTGGAACAAAAACTTCATGAATTGAAAGATTATGGAATCACTATGTCATATGCCTGAAACTAATGTAACACTGTGTGTCAACTCTATGTCAGTAAAAACATTGTAACAGCTGTTAACAAAAGAAATTGAGGGGCACCTCATGATCGCAGGGTCATGGGATCGAGCCCCTTGTCAGACTACCTGCTCAGTGGGGAGCTTCTCCCTCTGCTTCTGCCGCTCGCCCTGGTTGTGCTTTCTCTAGCTGTCAAATAAAAATAAATAAAATCCAAAAAAAACTGAGAAATAGGAACACTTTAAGTTCTTGATACATATTCCAAAAGTGTCTAGGGGAGGAAAAGTAAACCTTGAGTTTACTTGCTTAGGTTCTTCACCTAGGGCTCTAGAAATTACACTGACAAAACACAGGCTGTCGAGAGAAAAAACAGTTGATTAATACACGCAGTTCACAGTCGCATGGGAGAGATTCAAATGGTGAGTAACTCAAAGGAATGGTTAAAACTTCGGGTTTATACAGCGTCTTAACAAAGAACGATACCTTTGTAGAGAAGGAACAAGACAAAGGAAAGAGTTTAGGCTCTTAGGATTGGCAAATTGTAGTAAAAAAAAAAATGTGGGGACAACTAATGGAAGATAAGAGCTACTTTGTAGGGCTTATGATCTAGATTCCTCTGGTGTCATGTCCATAAGGGTCTAGAGAATCGTCTTACCATTTCATGGCCACTTGGCTAAGATCAAGTGTGAAGATCATCCTGCCCTTCCTGCTACAGATGGGAAGGGCAGAGTTTCCTGTGTTTGCATTTCTGAATCACTTCAGGTCACAGGCATCCTTATGTCACGGGGCAGACTTTGGGTAGCCTACTCTGAATGCTTGGAACTCCTTCATTGCTTCCAAAATGTGTTCTAATTTTCAATCAGACCCCCAGTGTACAGGAGGGCTTATGTCATCACACCTCTGCTCACAGTGGATATTCTTAGGTGTTCTTTTTCTTTTCTTTTTTTTTTTTTTAAGATTTTTTTTAATTTATTTGACAGAGATCACAAGTAGGCAGAGAGGCAGGCAGAGAGAGAGGAGGAAGCAGGTTCCCCACTGAGTGGAGAGCCCCCAAGGCGGGACTCGATCCCAGGACCCTGAGATCATGACCTGAGCGGAAGGCAGAGGCTTAAACACTGAGCCACCCAGGTGCCCAAGACCTGCATTTTTGTTTTTATTTGCAATTCAGTGAAGGGGAATCTTTTTTTTAAAACATCTACTAGGCCTTTTCTTTTGTCTTTGTGGGATGCCAAGGTTTCTCCATGGTAGGCATGGAATTTAAATATTCTCCCTAATTATGGAGAAGAGCAGGGTAGGTGGGTCAGAAGGAAGAATAAGAGTATTTAGAGAAGAGAATGGAGCCATACAGAGCAGAAGTCCTGAAGTAAATTGAGCGGTGTAGTGAAATAATTAGGTCATTGTCAAGGAACAGAAAATTAACTTTGGCTGAAATCATTTGCCTTGACTGACTTTTCCAAAATGAGAGGACCCCGTCCTTAACCTTCAGAACAGCTGCTTCTTCTCCCTCTACCCCCTCCACCTTCCAGTGCTGGAAGGGTCTGAAAAACCCCCATATGCACAATAATAGTTATCTGGTGGTTTTAGTCCGTTGTTGGTAAAAGATGTAGAATCTCGTAAGGCGTTGTATTTTCTTCTCTAGCAAGATTCCTGTGGAGTAGGGTCCATTTGTTCATACTTTTGCACGTGGTACAGAATGCCAGGCCGTGAAGAAATTGAGGAAGTTGAATGCTAAGGAGGAAGTTGAATTGTCCATCAATGTCAAACACATGCAGCTCTGCAGAAGAAAACTATCACAACAGTTGAGCCTCTTTGAGTCTCTTCAGGACATGGTCATTTTAAGAATTGCGGATTTGATACTCCTTTGGCTTTTCTTGTCTCTACTGCAAATTTTGTTTTGGCCCTTTTTTTTCCCCCCAAGATTTTATTTATTTATTTGACAGAGCAAGAAAGAGAGTGTGAGCAGAGGGAAGCGGCAGGCAGAAGGAGAAGGAGAAGCAGACTCCCCGCTGAGCAGGGAGCCAGGTGTGGGGCTCAATCCCAGGACCCTGAGATCATGACCTGAGCCAAAGTCAGACCTTAACCGACTGAGCCACCTGGTGCCCCTACCAATTTTGCTTTTTAAAACCCATCGGTTATTATCAGTTGCTTCAAACCATTTATGGGAAGAGAGAATGCTGGGTAAAAGTATAGCACCTAGCTTATTCCCTGGAACATGAATCATAGTTCATTCCTGGAATTATGTTTGCCTGGCCTGAGGCTCATGGTGCAGTAACTCATTCAAGGAATACAACTTGTGTTATGGACCGTAGAATCTGGTCTCCTAACTCCCAACCCAGTGCATTTTCTACTAAATCCAGTTGCCTTGTGATTTCCCTTCCTTAGTGGGGCAGATCTGTGTGAGGACCACTGATCTTAATCCATTATAACTCACTCTGGCTCTGGGACTATAGGATTTCCCATCTGGAACTAAGTTGAAGGATGAACCTCAAGCTCCAATGATCTGTAAGGAGAATCCAAAAATCCCTTCTCTGGGCAAAGCAACCTTTGAGTGGGGAAGATGGAGGGTAGTGTCAGAAAAATACCAGAGAATAATTCTCCTGCCTCATGCATTAGAGCATCCTAGCGGGAGGTCCTTATGGCAATGACAGCTGCTTCCCTGTGTAACCTCTCTGGGGTTGGAAGTGTTAGATTCAAAGCCCTTCTGGATCCTGGAGGGAAGGGTTACATACCGGTGGTCACAGATAACAGTAACTCGAGACATGAAGACTCCAGGCCTGATCCTTCTTAGACTCCCAGGCCAGCCCTTTGGGGGTGGAATTAAAAGGCAAACAGATCTTTTTGTGTCCACATTCCAGCTTTTGTTATCCCACGTCTAATCAGTAAGGTTAATTTGGTTAACCTGCCTTTACCTTAAAGAGAAGGAGGGATTTGCTGTGGGATTCATCTGGGCAACTTCATCCTTCTAGGAATGAGAGAGACAGAGACAGACAGAGACAGAAGAGAACAGATTGGAGGAAGAGAGGCACAGCACTTAGCTCTGTTTAATCCCAAGCAGTACCCACCCAGTGGCCCGCCTTTATTTTTTCTATTTCCAGAACCTAACACAGTGCCTGGCATAAAGTAAGCACACAAAAAATGCTTGTTGAACGAATGAGTGAATCATTTGATCGTGGTACACGGGATTTCCATTTCTAAAGGTTTTTCAAAGGGTAGTTCAGGGTAGTGGGGGCTCTCCTTAGGCCATGGACTTGCTGGAGACTATGATTTCTTGCATTTGTCTTGTTAAGTCATTAGTAGCCATATATATTTAATTACAACTAAGCTTTTATTGAAGGACAATGTTCATTTCTAACTTAATGGTTGACATTATGTACTTCAGTTTCCTTCAGGCAAAGGGAAAAAGTTCTTGGCACTGTGTAGTGGGTTAAAACATACTTTTATTTCACGAGTCCCCACAACATTCCTGTTGAGAATAGGTAAAACTGGACCAACTAGAAAAGCAATGATGTAGGTTTGCAAGTGATTGCTGTGAAAACCCATCTCCCAGAGGTAAAGACACATTGATGACTTAGAATCAGGTTTTGCCAAACGCAGAGCTACTTTTCTGGTTTCCCTATTTTTTTCAATCTGAGCCTGTCTCGAGCCTGCTCTGAGGGCGGGTCATGGGGTTGTATCTTTCCACAAGGTCAGCTTTACACAGTCATAAAGCCAGGTAAACACAGCTGTAAAGCAGGTTCAGGATTCCAGATTCAGTGGCGTCTCACAGAGCATTTAACTTGGCTTCAAGCATGGCACCCAAAATAAAGCACAATACAAAGTCACGAAAGAAAGATACAATAAGGAGTAAGAAAGTAATGAACCAAAGGCGAAGTCAATTTGCGAGCACATAAATTATGTTCAAGCCATGAAGGGTCTCTGTCATGCTCAGTGATCAACCAGGCAGAGCCTTTGGTTACTTTCCTGATTATATCACTACTTGACATGAGTGATGCCATCTTGCACTCTGCAGGGCCTTTGGTGGTCACCTCTTGTAAAGAGTGTCCCCCTCCCCCATCCAGGGGTGAATTGGCCGAATAGGCAGTAGGTATCCAAGAGTTTCAGTAGACTGTGGGCTCTGAGAGGAAAAAATGGGGACATTGCAATTCCAGCACCTGGAGACCTTACAGATTAGGGGATCCCTTCTTTACAGTCTGTTCTGATTGAACAGCCTGTTGCCATTGGAAGAAGGGACTCTGTTCTTTGAGCATGTTATTCTCCAGGATCAGAAGCTCGAGGCCTCCCCTGTGGTAGGAACACTTGCTGCAGCCGTGATCTTAAGGTCCTAAACCTTCCCAATCAAATCAAGGACTTCTTGAGGAATAGAATGGAGAAAGG
This sequence comes from Mustela putorius furo, assembly GCF_011764305.1. NCBI lineage: Eukaryota > Metazoa > Chordata > Mammalia > Carnivora > Mustelidae > Mustela > Mustela putorius. Next base: position 7,919,560 of record NW_025422022.1, read on the forward strand.
GAAGAATGAAAATCTAGAAAGGTAAACAGGCCAAGCTGGACCCCTGCTGTTTCTCCCCTGACACCCAACCTTGAAAATCCAGCCAAATCTCATACATGAGGATTTTCTGAACGGGGAGGTTAAACTGTCCAAGCATCGGAGGTCCAGGCTCAGACTCCCTTAGTGGGTGGCATTTACAGTGAGGGTGACCAGTTATCCCTTCATGTGCAAAGGAGCTGGGAGGTGCTCCAGTGCCACAGACTTGACTTAATGCCGCTGAGATGGTTCATCGTTCAGCTCTTTTCCTCAGCTCTGCCTTGTTCCAATGCTATTAAACCGACTGCTTGCAGAGAACCAGCCTTTCCACGCATTTCCACACTCTCCTACGTCCAGTTATCCTGTGTTAAACTCCTACAATCCTCCCCATGTTCTTCCTGTGATCTGTGCTTTCCCAAGCCTTTCCCTCGAGGTCTGACGGATCCGGCCAGCCCTGAGCTGGCTGCTGGACTCCCGCTGGGATCCTCCCAGCTCCACCAGGAGACTGATGATGGCACCCAGACTGGAATTGAAAACCCAAGACTCAGAGGTGTGGATGACCTGGCAAGGAAGGAATCAGCCACTGGGGGTTGGAGACCCCGGGGTAACTATAAGAGGTGTCTCCTCAAATTTACCCAAAAGGGTGAGGGGTGAGATCCACTGTCTTGTGGATGGCTGAGATCCAGCTATCCACAGTGGCATTGGTCCAACTGGAACATTTCTGACCCCCAACCCAGGGCTCTTCTCATCTACTTGAAACCCTGTTGCTTCTTGTGGTTATTAAAAGCATTGATGAGGATAGGACAGGATACTGAATTTAACAGTAATAAGTACATCAATAAGCAGAGGAAGAGATGGATAAATAAATAGATAAATAAACTAAAAAAAAAATACTAGTAGGCAAGCACCGGGTGAATGCTGGGACATAAATTTAAACACTGCTATTTATGGAAGGACCAGGCCACAAGTCTGAATGGGTTCCCAGTTCCTTCAGCACTCCATCCTGCCTGATCACGGCCTCCAACTTAGAATCGGGGGTATTCATTTTGATCGAAGGCTCCAGCTGGGATGAAGAATCGCTCTGTTCCTTTTGGTTACCCATTACCATCCCCTTCTATTACTTCACACAAATGCAAGAGCCCAGAGCTTGGGATTTAGGAGGATAACTAGTGATTTGCCACACGGGGCCTCGGGAAAGCCAGGAGGATCAGAACGAGCATTTCCCATATTTCTTACATGAGAACCAAGAAGGGAAGCATCAGATAGACTAGGTAGATGGGGGAAGGGAAGATTGGTACTAATTCTTTAAAATATGTTTAGCATCGTTGAGGGGGATCTGGGTGGCCCAGCTGCCTTCAGCTGAGGTCATGATCCCAGGGTCCTGTTGGGCTCCCTGCTCATTGGTGAGCCTGCTTCTCCCTCCCCCTCTGCCACTCCTCTTACTTGTGTGCACTGTCTCTCTCTCTCTGACAAATAAATAAATCAAATCTTTAAAAGAAATAAAATTGAAAATGTTTAGCATTGTTGAAGAATTTATTTTAAATAACTGTGGAAGTTTCTAGAGCTTACTATCGAAGGACCCTTGGCACGGTTCAGGTGAAGCACAATTAAGGACTCCATTGCAGCGAAGGACTAACTTTAAATGTTCTTTGCCCCACGACTCTATATTCAGGGAGCTGTAGGTTTCGAGAAGAGCCAGGAAACTGTTGGAGATGCATTTCCGCATGAAATGTCTGGAAGGATGGGACTGTGCCAGGAATGAAGGTGATGGCCAAAATAAACAGGAAGTTATCTGGATATGTTAGGAGAAGAAGCTGTAAAACTCGGACTAGTTTCGGTAAGCATAATTAGTTATCGATGGCTTCGTTTAATCATCCCTGGTCTCTTTCATCTGATGCGGACAGAGGCTGCCTAGAGGGAAATGAACAATTTTTTTTTTTTTTTAAGTGAGAGAAATTTTACTCATCATTTCAGAAAAGACTATTCTTAGATGACTACTCTATTAAAGAAATGATTTGTTCTAAAGAATTCTAGGTACACGCATGAAAGATGGTTGTATAAACAGATATTTGGGTTGTTTGAATTCTATTTGGGGTCATATAGACAAGATGTGTCTGAATCGTGCTATAAAATCGGATTCCAGGAACAAGTAAGATTGACTCACCTAGTTCTGGAGAATTTCCCTGGTTCCATTCTAAGCATCATTTTCTGCGTTCTCCAAGATCCCCTCATTGAAACAGAAAACTTTCAGCTGGGGTGGGAAAAACAACTCTGGTCTTGTGTTCTAAGGTAACGATTGTGAAGACAAAGCCCAATGAAGACTGAATAACACCATGGAAATGAGAGGCTGTGACATTAAATGCAAAACACAGGATGCAAACTTGCGTATCCCCTGTGTTCTTTGTAAAAATCAAAACGTGAATGTCTATGGGCAAGTAGTCTATTTACTACCAGAGATGAAAACACTGTGTTTACAAACAGTCTGTAATATTATGTTATCTTTATAACGAAGACGTGTTGGGAACATAGGTATGTTGAATGTACCCACATCCACAGACACAAATAAAGATTCAAAGTCCTCAGTACTTGGAATCTCACACTAATGTGATCAGGGAAACAGGGAAATGAAAACCAGAGCACTCGATCAATACATATTTGATTGTCTAGCATGTGTAGACAGGGCTGGGAGCTAAAAACAGATGAGGGATGTGTGAACTCAGTGCTAACACACCACTCCCCCAAGTGTGGATGGCGGACGTTCACACCCACATGCAGCCAACCACCAAATAAAGTAAAACTGATCTATGCTATCTTTGATACATCATCTAACTAGCATGGGCTCATGGAAGAGAGAATAGGGAAGTGTAAAAAGCCTTCAAAGGACAGGTGGTGATTGTGTCTTTTCCTTGACACATGGTGGGGGAGGGGCTTTTGTTCACTCTTCTCTCTCAGCCCTTCTTTGGGTTGGCCATGGCCATGAACTCTTACACATATTATCTTGTTTTATTTTCACGACTGACCTAGGAAGGCGATAAAATTATTTTAGCTTTTTACATAGGGGAAACCCCTTTGAAAGGGTAACCTTTTTTGAAAGGGTACATTTGTGATACCTCTCTCCTTGAGTTCTGGAACTTCCCAGACTGAGACAGCTCCCCTCTCATACCTCTCCAGATACCCAGTTGGGGCGAGGGTGAAATCAGCTTGGCCTTTACAGTTCTAGCCTTTACACAATTTTTGGGTAAGGACAGCTGTTTGGGGTTTTTTGGTTTTTTGTTTTGTTTTGTTTTTTGTTTTTTAATTAGCCTTTATTCATGAAGTGTCCCAGTCACTTTGTGTAATAAGGTAGGTGGTGAGGTAAGTTTGCAAATGTGCCTTTTTTAAGGACCTCACCCAGCAGCAGGGAAAATTATGCCTTGGAAAGAATTTGGCTCCAGAGCCAGTCATATGCCTTACTTTACAACATACTCAGCCAAGACAGGAAGGAGGGTGAGTATGTGTGGAAAAAGATAGGTTACGAGATTAATTTTTAAGCACTAAATATTTATTGACAGAATCTCTCTCCAGGCAGTGTTCACACGCTTAGAACTGAAGCTTTAGAAATTGGCAGTGCTGTTTAAGCAAACAAAGCCAGTCAGTTGAATGCAATGATTAACAGGAAGTTGGGGAGCGGACACAGTTGCCAACCCTTGGCCGGGAGAAGAGGCTGGGGTAGAAGTTGTAGGGGGATGACTTGCAGAATGGTGAACTCAGCCCTTGGTGCTTTTACGGTAGAGATAGGTGGCTGCGTTAGAATCGGCATCTCCCTGAGGCAGCTTGTTTTTGTGTGGTAACAGGTTGCAGGTTGCAGGTTAACGGGAGCCGGAGCCAAGCAAATCCAAAGAAGCTACTTCAGAAATGTGTCGAAAAAAGGTGGAAATGAAACACAGCGGAGAATGAGAAGGGAAGGAAGACAGCGAAAGGACAAAACGGTCAACTGCAAGGGCACGGAGCAGCTGATCAGAGTCGCGTCTACCGAGAGGATGATTTATGGATTCTGGAGAAAATGTAAGTTAAATATATCTATACTCTGATCAGCTCTTGAAAAACATTTCCCTCCCTTTCTGGTCTTGAATGATGGTCTCTTGGAAGCATTGTCTTTTTACTGTGTCTCTTATCACTGCCCTGATTTTTGTGTTTGTTTACAATAACGAGTTATGGGAGGAGAAGCATTTTCTGAAGGCATCTCTGTCCAATGCTTCCCTGTTAGCACAAGTCTGTCACCAGATTTTTAAGGGGAAGGTTTTTTACCCAAGAGAGAATGCACTGAAAACTACCCTCAGCGAATCTAGCTGTTACGAGTACGTGGCTCAAAGTCACTATATAACAGAAACACTATCAGAAGAGGAAGCGGAGTTCCCTTTGGCTTATACGGTGACCATCCACAAAGACTTTGGCACTTTTGAGAGACTCTTCAGGGCAATTTACATGCCCCAAAATGTCTACTGTGTTCACATGGATGAGAAGGCAACAGATACATTTAAAGATTCAGTGAAGCGATTATTGAGCTGCTTCCCAAATGCTTTCCTGGCCTCCAAGATGGAGCCGGTTGTCTATGGGGGGATCTCCAGGCTCCAGGCTGACCTGAACTGCCTCAAAGACCTCGCGGCGTCCGAGGTGCCCTGGAAGTACGCCATCAACACGTGTGGGCAAGACTTCCCCCTGAAGACCAACAAGGAGATCGTTCAGTATCTGAAAAGCTTTAAGGGGAAAAACATCACCCCGGGGGTGCTGCCCCCCGATCATGCCATTGGACGGACTAAATATGTCCACCAGGAGCTATTAAGTAAAAAAAATTCCTACATGCTTAAAACAAGAAAATTGAAAACTCCACCTCCTCACAACATGACCATTTACTTTGGTACTGCCTATGTGGCCCTCACAAGGGAATTTGCCAACTTTGTCCTCCAAGACCAGCGTGCGCTTGACTTGCTCTCCTGGTCCAAGGACACTTACAGCCCTGATGAGCATTTCTGGGTGACGCTCAATAGGATCCCAGGTATGTGTGTCTCTTAACTTCTGTTCTCATGGGCGAACATTGCATGGCCAAAACTGAATGAACTGCTTTAAAAACTAGTTTAAAAAATTTAACATTTCAAAACTCTTTACAGTTTTAAATGTTAATTTAAAAAATCTTTGTAACAGTTCTGTTCACAGATGTCACTCATGTCCATTTACAGGTGAGGAAACTGAGGCATAGGGATTAGCAGGGCCGAGGTAGAGCTCAACCCTCTGACTCAATTTTGCTGACATGCCAAACTGCCTTTCGGGACCCACAGACCCAATTCAGATATGTGCTGCAGCCTTGAGACAGGGCATAGGATTGAGGGAAAGCCGGCTGTGACAATGAAAGACTAAACCCAATTCTCCATTAAGTGTGATGTCATGTACAATCAGGAATAAATATTAAAAAGTACATTTGAGGGGCTCCTGGGTGGCTCAGTGGGTTAAAACCTCTGCCTTCGGCTCTGGTCATGATCCCAGGGTCCTGGGATCGAGACTCTTCCTCCTCTCTCTGCCTGCCTCTCTGCCTACTTGTGATCTCTATCTGTCAAATAAACAAATAAAATCTTAAAAAAAAAAAAAGTACATTTGAATGGCAGTTTGAACATTTTAATAATACGTTGGCTCCTGTCAAAGCTCCAATAGCTAAATGCACTTGCTTTCAAAATGGGAGCAGTGTATAACTTTAAAACTTTTTATTTGCAAGTTCTTTTCCTGGAATTGAGTCATAAATTTAGAGCACCTTAAAGATTTCTAGAGCAGTGCCTTCATTTTGTTTATTTATTTATTTATTTATGAATTTATTTGACAAAGAGAGAACACAAGTAGGCAGAGAGGCAGGCAGAGAGAGAGAGGGAGAAGCAGGCTCCCCGCTGAGCAGAGAGCCCGATGCGGGGCTCGATCCCAGGATCTTGAGATCATGACCGGAGCCGAAGGCAGAGGCCTAACCCACTGAGCCACCCAGGCACCCCAGTGCCTTCATTTTATAGACAAAGAAACTTCCATGGGATCAACGTGATGGCCTCAAGCTGCCCAGCTAGTGAGTGATGATGCCAATGATACAAACCAGGTCTTCTAAGCCTCATGCTCTTTTGATTTCAGTCGTTACTAAATTAACTGCACCTTCCCTTTGACCCAAGTTCTAAACGATTTGAATGATCTCAAGTTGTTTATAGTGAACTGATACAGTCCTGCTAGTGAAATTCAAAAATAAAAATTCAGATTCACAGTTCAAGCAAGAAGTAACTTGAATCCATATGACCATAAGATTCATGGTTTCTCGAGATTAGCGGCTCAACCCTGGATGCATACTACATTCACCTGGAGCTTTTAAAAATACATAAGGCCAGGCCCCGTTTCCCACAGGGCCTGACTTCTGGGATGGACCTTTCTTAGGTATTTGTTCTGTCTCCAGGTGATTCTCAGGGACAGCCAGGGCTGTGAACCACTGCAGTTGCTTGCTTTAGAAGTTGTTATACAAAATTTCATAGACTTAGAGTGCTTTTTTTAAACCACAGGAAAATAACCTCTTATTAATTTTTAGGATTTATTTTTAAGTTAGGTATAATTAGCATATAACGTTGTATTATTTCCAAGTGTACATGCAACATGACCTGCTATCTATAGATATTGCAAAATGATCACCACCACAAATCTGATTAGAATTTAGCAACTTTATTTTTCTTGTGACAAGAATTTTTTGTATGTGTGACGAGAACATTTAAGAACGGCTTTCTTGAACGTAATAACAACAATAATAATAGTAATAATAAAGAACTGCTTTTTTAAGCAATTTTCAATATACTGTCAGAGAGGGAAAAATTTACCTCTTCTTTTTAATGTTCTTCTGGCTGGTCTAAGAATTCAATCGGCCTGAGACGAATTAACAGAAGGGAAAAAACCCAAAGTTTAAGTATGTGTGTGCAGAGAACCAATATTGAAAGTACAACCCAAAGCTGGATGGTAGCATCCAGCTTGTATACATTTTAGAAAAAGAGACATAAATCTGTGAGAAATTGACAGGACAAAGAAAACTTATGTTTGGGAGACTCAATTACTAAGAAATTCTAAAAAGGATTTGGGCAGGGGTAATGATTAAGTAAAAGTACCGAGGTTTGTTTCTACCTTCTTCTCAGCTCTGAATTTCCTACCTCTGGTGAGAAGAAGGTCCCTTAATCTCCTGATACAGGGAGGGTAGCTTTCATGTGGGAGGTCTTGTTCCTGCTTTCTGGAGACAAAGGATGGAGGGAGGGTCAGGATGTTGCTCTTAAGCAGCCTTTTTCTTTTCTTTTTTCTTAATTTAAATTTTACTTAATTAACATACTTAACATACAGTGCAATATTGGTTTCCGGAGTGGAAATCAGTGATTCATCACTTCTGTGCGACACACAGTGCTCATCACAACGAGTGCCCTACTTAATGCCCATCCCCCGCCCACCTTCCCTCCATCAACCCTCAGTTTGTTACCTATGGTTAAGAGTCTCTTATGCTGGGGTGCCTGGGTGGCTCAGTGGGTTAAAGCCTCTTCTTTGGCTCAGGTCATGATCTTAGGGTCCTGGGATTGAGCCCCACATCCGGCTCTCTGCTCCTTGGGGAGCCTGCTTCTCCACCCCGTCTCTCTCTGTCTGCCTCTCTGCCTACTTGTGATCATTGTCTGTCAAATAAATAAATAAAATCTTAAAAAAAAAAAAAGAGTCTCTTATGCCTTGCCTCCCTCTCTCTTTTTTCCTCCCTATCCTGTATTTTCCTCTGTTTTCCTTCCTAAACTCTACAGATAAGTGAGATCATATGATATTTGACTTTCTCTGACTTATTTTACTTAGCATAATACACTCTAGCTCCACCCACATTGTTGCAAGTGGCAGGATTTCATGATTTTTGATGGCTGAGTGATATTCCATTATATATGCATATGAGATTTTTAATATATGCATATTGATGATATATACATATATGTATATATATGTGTATGTATATATACATATATGTTGTATATATATGTGTGTATATATATGTGTATATATATCTCACATCGTTATCCATTCATTAGTTGGTGGACATTTGAGCTCTCTCCATAGTTTGGTTATTGTTAATAAGGCTATTGTAAACATTGGGGCCATGTACCCCTTCAAGTCTGTATTTTTGTATTCTTTGAGTAATGTGCTGGCTCTTTCTTAAGTAACTTTAATTCAAAATATGCCAAAGAGGCACATTTCTGGGGTGGGCTACCCTTAGCCCCCACAACATAATACAGTACTATTGACTATAGTCATATGTTGTACATTACATCTCTAGGACTTGTTTACTTTAAAACTGGAAGTTTGTAACTTTTGACCTTGACCTTGACCCATTTGCCCCCCTCCCCACCTCCCGTCTCTGGAAACCATCAATTTATTCTCTGTATTGTGAGTGTTGTTTTTTTTTCCCCCCCAGATTCCACATATAAGGGAGATCATGCAGTATCTGTCTTTCTTTGTCTGACTTAATTTCACTTAGCATGATGTCTTCGAGGTCCATTCATGTGGTCACAAACGGCAAGATGTCATTCTTTTTTATGCTCAGTAACATTCCATTGTATATATATATATCACACCTTCTTTATCCATTCATCCACTTATGGACACTTAGGTTGTTTCCATGTCTTGGCTATTGGAAATAGTGCTGCAGTGAACAAGGGGGCACCATAACTTTTTCATCTTATGTTTTTATTTTTTTTAGGTAAATACCCAGAAGTAGGATTATGGGATCATAGGGCAGTTCTAGTTTTAACTTTCTGAGGAACCTCCGTACTGTTTTCCAGAGTGGCTGCACCAGTTTACATTCCCACAAACAGTGCAAGAGGGTTCCCTTTTTTCCACATTCTCACCAAGACTTGATATTTCTTGTCTTTTTGATAATAGTCATTCTAACAGATGTGAGGTGATATCGCATAGAAATCTATTTAAATTTGTGGTTTTCCAAAAGCTGGAAGGGGTAAGGTTGTAGTGATAAAAGAAATCAGGTCTCAAGAAAGTTGGGGGGGGTAGTCATGACCATATAGTTGTTTCTATGGAATTACAATGTACAGAATGAGGGAGGAATAACCCCACTTCTGACATGTTGCTTGGATCAAGCATGATGGAGATTTTTTAGGTAGGAGCCCCAGACTTTAAGCAAAGACATTGACAATGCAGGTTCCAAAGATAGCAGTCAAAAAGGATAAAGGACCAAACCCCATTTTTTTTTCTAGCAAGGACCAAGACAAACAAAAAGGTTATTCAATATGAAAAAGATTTGAAGAAGTGTCATTGTCTTCACATGATTGAAAGATTTGCTCATTTGGAAGAAGAATCTAGGGTCAGTGGTGGGAGATTTAAAAATCTGTTAATCTGGGATTAGAACGGGTAGCTTTCTCGGTGGTGGGCAAGCAAAAGGCATCTGTAGAAACAGAGAAGAAGTGCAGTAAAGGCAGCTCACTTACCAGGTATTGGACAAGATGGCCTGTGATTCTCTTCCATCCTGAAAGTCTGTGATTCTAGAGGATGATTCTAGTCAGCTTGTTGAACAGACACTTAAGGGTAACACCCTGACTTCTCAAGCTGGGTAATCTATCGGAAATGGACTTTTACATCTCTGGTTAGCAGTTACAGATCAGTGAAACAATGGAAAACTATTGTACTGCTCCAAAACTTAGAAGAGTGAGCCCTTGAAGGAGTTTCTATCTTATATATATGAAGGTTCCTTTCTTTCTTTTCTTTTCTTTTCTTTTTTTTTTTTTTTTTTGTTTAAATTTTGTATTTATTTATTTGGTAGAGAGAGCACAAGCTGGGGGAGCAGCAGGCAGAAGGAGAGGGAGAAGAAGAGTTTCCTGCTGAGCCTGATGCCAGGCTCCATCCCAGGACCCTGGGATTAGGACCTGAGCCTAAGGCAGAGGCTTAACTGACTGAGCCATGCAAATGCCCCCTGAAGGATCCTTTTAGGAAGTCGGTGCCCCCTCACCCAGCAGCTGTCTCATGCAGGAGCTGGGTGAGCCTGTATAGAGGGCTTGGTCATGAGGAGGGAAAGGAACTGAAACCTAAACATCTGTCTCGTCCCAACTATCACTCCTGCTGTGTGGAAATCTGAGTCAGTTCTGTTTTGAGGGCACTTCTAGCTGATGTATTAATTGGCTGGTTTGTTATTTGGGACGTTTGAAGACTGTTCTAGTTGACTGCAGTGATTGGGGGTTTATTAAAAAATCTTCCAGACAAAATGGCCTCATGGGGCGCTAGAACAGCACCACCCAAAAGAAGCATAATGTGAGCCATATATGTAGTTTTGGATTTTCTAGCAGCCACATTAAAAGAAATAAAAACAAACTGGGTGTTATACGCAACTGATAAATTACCGAACACTACATCTGAAACTAATGATGTTAGTTTCAATGCTGGCTCATTGAATTTAAATAAAAAATTTTTAAAAATATATAAAAAATAAAAACAAAGAGGGGAAATTAATTTAAGTAATATATTGTATCTAGCCCAGTATGCCCCATATCCCATTTGCATATGTGGCTGATGTCGCCGTCCCAGGTAAGTGTGGGTAAATGGGCAGACATCAGCGATGCCGTCCCAGCAGCGTGACGGAGTCTGTCACCTCTGCTGCTTTGGCTTTGCCTGCTTCCTTTTCCTTTTCTGAGATTCTTATCCTGCTTCAGAGCTTCCCTTGCTGGGGCTGCATGCTGACCCATGGCTCCTGCCCTCTGCGGGTCCCCACTCCACAGCCAGACGCTGAGCTGTTCTGCAGACCACGGTTTCTCAGGGCGCCCCTTCCAGTATGCGCAGAGTCTTGCTTTGGGTCACGTAGGAACTGCAGGACGAGTCCCTGTTCTCATGTCACATCGCTGCATAGGGTGCCGCCGCCTGCTCTGTGCGTGGCTACCCTTCATTTAGGTCTTGAGCTGTTCCAATCAGCTGTGGGTTAAAGCACAAAGGAAAACATCCACTCCTCACCCCATCCATGTCCATAATAAATGCCTTAAGAAGTGGCAGGTCCGGGACGCCTGGGTGGCTCAGTTGGTTAAGCAGCTGCCTTCGGCTCAGGTCATGATCCCAGCGTCCTGGGATCGAGTCCCACATCGGGCTCCTTGCTCCGCAGGGAGCCTGCTTCTCCCTCTGACTCTGCCTTCCACTCTGTCTGCCTGTGCTCGCTCTCACTCTCTCTCTCTTACAAATAAATAAATAAAATCTTTAAGAAAAAAAAAAAAAAAAAAAAAAAAGAAGTGGCAGGTCCTCTGGAAGGCTTGAAAGTAAGAATTTGTGCACAGCATACATAAGGGGGAGGTGCCCATGAGGACAGAAGAATCACAGAAAAGAAGTTCACCTAGGGTCTTTTCTTTCTTAATTTAAGATTTTATTTCTTTGTTTGAAAGAGAGAGAGAGAGAGAGAGCAGGTGCACACAAGCAGGGGGAGGGGCAGAGAGAACAGGAGAAGCAGGCTCGCAGCTGAGCAAGGAGCTTGACTCTGACTGGGGCCCCATTTCAGGACCCTGAGATTACAACCTGAGCCGAAGGCAGATGCTTAACCATCTGAGCCAGGCAGGTGCCCCCACTTATGTTCTTTCTTTCTTTTTTTTTTAAGATTTTATTTATTTACTTATTTGACAGAGATCACAAGTAGGCAGATTGACAGAGAAAGAGGAAGGGAAGCAGGCTTCCCGTTGAGCCATGGGATCATGACCTGAGCCAAAGGCAGAGGCCCTAACCCACAGAGTCACCCAGATGCCCCCCCCCCACTTATGTTCTTAAAGAGATTGCTCCCTCCCCAAATAAATAAAAATTCAAACAAATAAAGAGGTTGCCCAATAAACTTCACTACCTGTTGTAAAACTAGGGCTTCCTGACCTCCCTGCTTCCCCTTTGTGCCTCCAACTTTGCCCCACTTTTCTCTACGCTCTCTCCTCCTACCTCTCTCCCTTCGTCCAGTCTGCAACAAGATGGCGGCCTCTTAATCCTCTGACTCAGCTGGCCGTGATTTCCCATTAGGGAAAAGCGCCATCTGAGGTCCCCAGGTGCAAGTTCTTGTCCTCCCACTTTCCTTCTGAGTTGCTCCTCTTGTGTGCGTCTGGCTTTCAGGGCTCTGCCCGGGGTTAGGGTAACACCAGCGGCGGTTATATTCATTGAGTGTTCCTTGGGTTTAAAGATTTAATAACTGACCGATGATTTCTGTCTCACTTGCTCCAAAGGAATATTTGGAATATGATTCCGTGAGGGTTTATTTGAAATTCATATTAAAATCTGAATGAGTGAGAAAAAGAAACCTGACCACAGGTTTTGGTGGAGACGAGAGGAGAAAGGAATGCAAAGGTGCCTAAGGGGAAAGAGCAGAAGAAGGAAGAGAGCTGGACATAGTGGACCTGGAAGGGCAGACTCCCTGCATCCCATTTTTCTCTTCCCCTGGAGCCAGCCGACAGATCAGCCCCGATGGTCTTCTGTGTCGTCCATGAACCCCTGTGCCCTTGATGGGGGAGGCCTGCTGCGGACGAGGCCACACTAGCGTGAGTCTACCATTATTGGCAATTGGCTAATCTCTTTAATTGCCATGTTTGTAGATATGCGAAGCAGAGGTGCCAAGCTCTTGAGAGAAGCAACTATAGGAGTCAAAGAACAGTAGATCTGAATCATGAGGGTCCTGGGAACCCATGCTTGTGGCCCCAGTGATTTGGCTGGGATCTTGCTATGCCCAGAGGGAATTCATGTTCATGTTCCTCAAACACTTTATGCTTCCAAGAGCCCCTGGGTGTATGGACAGACTTGCAGTGGGGGAGTGGTGTAAGTCGTACTATTAGCTTGAACAGTATCTTTTTCTGTCTGCTAGAAAATACCAGTTTTTCAACTTACAGGAAAGGGAATCCATGAGTGGGGCCCCTATGAGTTCTTTTCAAGGAAATATGGTCTCTTGAGAAGGTGACAAATGGTGTGACACACTTCATCTTTATGCAGCTAGATTAGCAAGGAAATAGTGGGATTAGTTTTTTTTCTCTGGAAAAAATGGGGGCAGGGCAGGGCAGGGGGGAAGTGGTTTGTAACTTTGAATGATCTTATCTGTGCTATACTTTTGTCTGCTTTCCTCTGGTCACTGAATTTGTTCTTGGAGCTTTCTGTGGCTCATACTTTATCCTTACTTTCTTCTTTATCCTTCCTCCCTAAGACTCTTCTTTCCTGGTTCTTTTCCTGGTCCTTTTCATCAAGAGGATGACCTGTGTTATCTTGACAGTTATACCCTCGTAAGACTGAGGTCACCTAGAAGTTCAGTGTCTTTTATGGTTTAAGTTTTGGAATGACATGCTTACTTGCTTAGGATGACTCAGCAGAGCCAAGGACCACTAGAGATCTTGACACTTTTTTGAGTCTTTAAACTCAAGATAATGATAATTTCTGCAAATCAGAAATTGCCCTAAGATGCCGTTTAGTTAATTTATATGCATTTTACATATCCACATATATTACTACCAAAAAGGGTTTGCATCATTAGTGCCGACATATACGAACAAACTTGCTTTGTTAATTAGAGCATATTCCTGATTTCTGAGGAACAATGGGAGACATGACCCTAGATTAATTAAATTAAGATATTAATATTTATATTTAACCTAATGAAGATATTATTAATAATTAATATTCAGAGACAACATTTCTTCCTGTGGTGAGAGGGAGCAAGATACAAAGTAGATTGAAGAGAAAGACAAAGGAAGTGGTAGACCTAACTGAACTAGAGTCAGTGATCAATTAGAATGCTTTTAGACTCAGTAGTCTGTGGAGTGAGTGTGTTGAATATAAATGATCTAAATATCTGTTTACTCTGGAGTCAGTGGGTGCCCTCCTTCTGCTGGTGCGATTTGAAAGCAGACTGTCTTGGCTTTGCCACCTACACTTAATAACTTTGGGCAAGGTGCCTAATTTCTCTGAGACTGATTCTTTGTCTTTTCTTGAAGATAACATATCTCTTGTGGGCCTGTTGGAAGGATCTGGTATGTTGTAGGCATTCAATGTCCAGAAAGAGGGGAACAGACCAACTTCCTTGATGTTGATTTTTGAGGTTTTGGTGTTACTATTCTAGAATTTCCATGTGTGACTAGAAGAACTCATGCCCATTTGGTTATGAAGGTGTAGGGATAATATTTCGCTAGAAATGGGTATGGGGCCCACGAGGTTACCCCTAGCGGTAGCTTTTCGTGGCCATGTCACATGGGTAGAGCCTTAAGTGGTTGGTTTCTCTTTCCTGTTATTAGGAAGTAGTGTTCTGTGACTAGTTGAAAGCCTCCCACTCTGCCAAGCTTCTGTTGCTCTAGATTGGCCCAAAGACAAATAGTCTCCCTACCCTTGCTGGCTGTCCCCTTGTTCTGGAATGTTCTTTACTCACATTGCCCATTCTGGACATTTGTTAAGATCCAGCTGAAATGTCACCTCCTCAGGAGAAGACTGGAGAAGACTACTCCTTTCCTCTTCCACAGAAGCAGCCGGCTTTCTTCCTTTCCTTCCTTTCTTTCTTCTCTCCTAAATTAACAACTTTGCTGAGGTATAATTTACGTACCTCAAAAGTGAAGCATGTGATTCAGGTGTCTAGTTCACACACCATACAACACCAAATTCACCCATTCTGAACGTACAATTCATTGATTTTTAGTATGTCTGTAGAGTTGTGCAACTATGACCCCCATCTAATTTAGAATATTTTTTTAAGATTACTTATTTATTAATTTGACAGCACACACACGAGAGAGAGAGTGAGAGTGAGAGAGCACACGCGTGCACACACGTGCACACACACAAGCAGGGGGAGGGTCAGAGGGAGAAGCAGACTCCCCACTGAGCAGGGAATCCAATGTGGGGCTCATTCCCTGAAGACAAACACTTAACCAACTGAGCCACCCAGGTGCCGACAAATTTAGGATATGTTTATCACCTCCAAAAGAAACCTCCTGCCCTTTACAGCCACTTTTTATTTCCACACCCAAACCTCACCTTCCTATCTGTATGGATATGCCTTTTCTGGACATTATATATAAATCAAATTATATATATATTTTCACATCTGGTGCTTTTGCTTTGTGTGATATTCTTGCAGATTATTCACATTCTAGCATGAATCAGTACTTCACTCCTTTACATGGCCGACCTCCTCTTCCATCGAATAGCTGTTAACATCTTGTTTATTGATCCGTTGATAGACTTCTGGGTTATTTCTGCTTTTTGGCCATTAAAAATGCTCCTGTGAACATTCCTGAGCAAGTCTTTGTATAGACACATGTTCTCTTTTCTCCTGGGGGAGATCCCAGAAGTGAAATCGCTGGTCCATGTGGTAACTCCATGTTTCACATTTTGAAGATCTGCCCAGCTGGTTTCCAAAGCAGGTGCTACATTGTACATTCCCACCAGCCGTCTGTGAGGGTCCCATTACTCCCCATCCTCCCCAAGCCTTGTTACTGCCTGCTGTTTTATTTACACCATGGTAGCAGCTGTAAAATTATAGCTGTGCTTTAGATTTGCATTTCTCTAATGAACAAAGATGTTACCATCTTTTCACATACTTGCTAGCTTTGGTATTCTCTTCTTCCGAGAGGACAAACTGCCTATTTTACCCTGTTTCTTTGAACCTTAGTATTCTTGCAACCCTGTTAATAGATGAGTTTATAGATGAGAACACCTAGGTATGGAGAATTTGGAGTACTTACCCAAGGACACCCAGTTCACAGGCGCCCCAGTCAAGATGATTAAATTTCTTTTGAACGTGGAGTGGATTGAGAGATGAGATTGTCTAACACTGAATTAAGAACCCACTGCATGGCCCAAATGTTAAGGTTTTTGCCTCTTGAATCCTCTGACTAAGCAACTGGCTAAGACTTATTTAAAAATTAAATCAGATGGGGCATCTGGCTGGCTCAGTCGCTGTAGCACGCGACTCTTGATCTCTGTCTGGGTGGTGAGTTCCAGTCCCATGTTGGGTGTAGAGATTGCTTAAGTAAATAAGCTTTAAAGAAAATCTTTTAAAAATAAATAAAGCAGCCCACGTAAACAAGACGCAATTACTGTGACAGAACCATTTTTCTCTGGGTTTATGCAAACCATGATTCCTCCTCTTTTTAAGAAGCAAATGGCTCCAGTTCCCTCCTTTCCAATAAAATAAAATAAAAAATATTTTAGCCCTCATCCTTATTGTCCCTGTTCTTTATAAGGAAGGGTTTGTGCTGGAGTCCTCGTTGGTGTTTCTGCAGCTTTTACTTTTTTTGTTCCTTCCCTTTCTCGAGAGGTGCCCCATGGCTGTGGTCTCCATTTGGGGGGGCTATGCACTGGTCTGTGCTAGCTGCGTTAGGACAGCTGGGCCTTAAGGAGGGAGGCTGTTTCAGTGCACCTCAGTGTGCTGCTCCAAATGCTAAGTCTTGGGTTACTGAGCTTGAGAAATTCAGGGCAGTGTCTCACAGGGTTTCGCAACCATTTCTTTCTTTCTTTTTTTTTTTTTCACCTCAGAGGATTCATAAAATGTGTCTCCGTAGTTTTCTCCTTATTAGGAATGAAGTGAGCCTCAAATTCCTATAATCTCCTCATTCCTGACTAACCTCCTTCGAGCCTTGGTGAAAAATCGTAACAATTTTTACAGAAGGTAAAGTCACCCTGGTAGAATTTTCCACTCGAGTGCCGAGCCGTGCACAGCTGTTTTTAGCCGCTCTGGCAACCTCCTGGGGCCCAGCCCTGCTCTGTGAGACTCCAGTGTCTTCAGTCCCATGAATCAGGCAAAAAAACGAGGCAAAGGATGGGATTTAAGGCTCTCCTTGTTTTCTGCTCTGAAGCCATAAAAGGGAAGTTTAGGACAGGAGGGGAAATGACATCAAGGACACGGCAGGACTGGGCAGGAACGGACGGACAATGATAGGTCACCATGCATAAAATGTGTGTCCTAAGAGTGGAGACCTTGACTTGGTCTGAAGGTCACAGGGCCCAGCACAGCCGAATGTGTAGTACAGCTAGAAGCAGCTCGGTCTTTTTCCAATGCGGGTGCAGTGCTTTTAGCTTGTTCCTGAACTTTCTCCCCTTAGAGCAGCCTCTTCCTTGTGCTCAGTGCTCACTGCTGAGCTTCCCCAGCGGCGTCTGTGTGTGCTGACCGGCTGGCAGGCGGAAGATCAGTCGGTGTTCTGGACCGTACGCCTCTGGCTTAAAGAGCTTTGTCTGTATATATTGGTTGTTGCTCATATTTTTTGCAAGTACCAGACGAATGATTGTTTTCAGTAGATGTCACAGGGTAAAAAACAGTGGGAAAGTATTCCCTTAATATACCATCCCACGTGAGACCCTAGATTTCAGAATCTCAGGGAGCCAACTTTCCATTTGCTGTAAAATGCCAGGAAGAGCTGAATCTGGTAACAAGGCACAGATCTTGAGGCAGCATCATTGTCCTATGTTCGTTCTATAAAATGGGGGATATTTCCACATTCTAGACAGCCCCAACATTGGCAGTTTTGTGGATGTCGATAATGTACCTTTTCTCAAAGATGGAATACTCCAGAACAAATGCTTTCTCCACTTAACACTGATGCTTCATGGATTGAGTCATTTAAGCCTCACAGAAATCCTCTGACTGAAGAGCACCCGGGTGGTGCAGTCAGTTAAGCATCTGACTCTTGGTTTTGGCTCAGGTCACGATCACAGGGTCCTGGAATGGAGCCTCGCGTCAGGGTCCCGCACTCAGCGGAGTCTGCTTGGGATTCTCTGCCCCTCCCCCAACTCTTGCGTGTTGTTCTCTCTCTTTATTAACATATAATGTACTATTTGCTTCAGGGGTACAGGTCTGTGAATCATCAGTCTTAAACAGTTCACATCACCCACCATAGCACATACCCTCCCCAATGTCCATGACCCAGCCACCCTAACCCTACCCCTCAACCCCCAGCAACCCTCAGTTTTTCTCTCTCTCTTAAATAACTAAATCTTTTTTTAAAAAAAGGTAAACCTCTGAAGGGGGTAGATATTATCACCTTCAATTTGCAGGTGCAGAAACTGAGACTCCAGAAGGTAAAATGACTTAATTTCTAGGTTTGGGGATGCCTGGGTGGCTCAGTCAGGGAAGCATCTGCCTTTGGCTCCAGATATGATCCCAGGGTCCTGGAATGGAGCCCTGCATGGGGCTCCCTGCTCAGCTGGAAGCCTGCTTCTCCCTCTCCCACTCCCCCTGTTTGTGTTCCCTCTCTCACTGTCAAATAAATAAATAAAGTCTATAAGAAAAACCCTAAAACTCTAGGTTTGTGTGATCTCTGCTTCATTGTCTGTCTAATCCTCCAGGCTGCCCTGCAGAAGTTCCCACAGCTTAAGCAGTGCATATAATGGAAACATGACTCTGGGGGAAAAAAAGAGAGAGAGAGAGAGAAACCCCAAAACAGACTCTTAACTCCTCTTAACTCTAGAGAGCAAACTGATGGTTCCCAGGGGGGCGGGGGATGGGTAGAATGGGTGAAGGGGATTAAGTGGGCACTGGTCCTGATGAGCCCTGAGTAACAGATGGAATTGTTGTATCGCTACATTGTGTCCCTGAAGCTAATACAACACTGGACACGAACTATACTGCAATTAAAATTTAAAACGTTAAAATTTTTAAAAAAAGAAGAAAACATGACTCTGATCTCAGTGAGGTTTTTTTTTTTTTTTTTAAGATTTTATTCATTTATTTGACAGAGAGAGATCACAAGTAGAGAGAGAGGAGGAAGCAGGCTCCCTGATGAGCAGAGAGCCTGATGCGGGGCTCGATCCCAAGACCCTGGGATCAAGACCTGAGCTGAAGGCAGAGGCTTTAAGCCACTGAGCCACCCAGGCGCCCCTCTCAGTGAGTTTTTAACCTTTTATTTTCAAACTCATTTCAAAATTGTTATACTTACAAGAATAGCATAGAGCTCTACCCTTCATGCACACATACCCCCACCCATAACATGTGACCACATTTGCCTTCGCCTTATTTTAGTCTCCCTCTCTCTTTTATAAAATTTTCCTACGCCATTTGTCAATTCCTCCTTGCTGGTTCAAACAGGCTTCCTAACCACAGAGAGATACTTTCCTATACGACTAGCACCACCATCGAAAGACACATTACTGCCCACAGACCCTATTCAAGTCTTACTCATTGTACTAAAAACTTCCTTCGTAAATTAGGATCTGCTTAACGATCTCAAGCTGCACTCAGCCACCATCCCTCTTTCATCCCCTTGATTTGGAACCACCTCTCAGCCTGTCTGTGTCCTCCAAGCTCTTATCATTTTTGAAGAGTACCGTGTGAGTGTTTCCTTGTGATTAGATTCAAGTTCTGCGTTCTGGGCAAAGATACCAGAGATAAGATGCCCCCCGCGGGGAACCCTGCACAGTGTATTTCTTCTAGCAGCGGTGACGTTCACTTTTGTCCCTGGGGTCAGGTAGTCCCTGCCAACTGCTCCACTGTAAAGCTAATCAGTACAATTTTATATTTATTACTAAGTCATTAATGAGTATTTTGTGTGGAGACAGTTTGAGGCTTTTTAGATATACTGTTCTGCATCAAATGGTCACTCCCGGGTTCTACTGTCCACCGATGGTTCTTGCCTAGCTCAGTTATTACCATGTGGTTGCCAAATTGTGATTTTTTTTCCAACTCCCTCCTTTTATGTTTATTAGTTGACAATCATCTATAAGGCTGAGCCTTCTCTTCTTCCCAGGTGTTTGTTTATTTATACCCCTGTGGACACAGATTCCCATTTTACTCAATAAAAGGTTACAATCCATTACAATTTTTATTAATTTTGCTGCTGAAATTGCCTCAGACTCAGCCAGTGGGGCCCCCTTCACGGTGGCTCTGGAATCCCTTCAACGGCCCCCATTATTCTTTGAGCACGGCCTTCCTTGTACTTAACCCGCCTCCTAGCTAGGAATCAGCCATTTTCTTCAAGGAACCTTGGTTCCATTTCATGGAGAATGATATTTAGAAACCAAGGCCTGGGCACTCAACAGCATTATTACTTCTATGCCTTCTCATGGCTTAGATCTAGAAAAAATATATATACATATGTGTACACATAATGTCTGCATGTACCCATGACAAACACACACATGTGCGTTCTCAAACACGCAGTCCAAGTCACTCGCACATTCACAAACATGCCCATCTATATCTTAGCTTTTCAAATAGATATTAAAACCACAAGTGCACACTGATATCTCCATCAACACAGGGTTGATTCCCTCCACTTCTTTCCCTAGCAGTGAGGGACCCAGCCCCCGCTCACTTCCCTGGATTCACTTACGTGCTTGCCTCCACTCTGTGAATCCAGTCCTTCCCCTTCACCATGCTCAGCTGAAATCCTGCTCCCAGGATCCACCTTCCACAAGCTGTAGCTTTGGCTCCCGGGAAGAGAGAAGGAGTTCCGAATGAATTTTGATATTGTCATAAATGTATTTGTATTGGAAGACAGGTAAATATGTAAATGTATAAAATTCAAAGTTAGACTCCAGCTCTACCTGACTTCGTGAACTTGGGTGATCTGTTGGGCCCCTCTGATCCTATTTGCTCATCTGTAAAATGGGGATAATAGGTCTTACTTTACAGTGTTGCTGTGAGCATTACCAATGTCCTGCCTGAACTAGTGACCCAATACTTGGTACCTGATAAGTATTATCTCAATGTTATCTTTTATTACTGGTGAATGAGTCAGAGCCTCAGCAGGAAACAGAGTGCTTAAACTAGGCTAATCAAGGGGCACCTGGGTGGCTCCGTGGCTTAAGCCTCTGCCTTTGGCTCAGGTCATGATCTCAGGGTCCTGGGATGGAGGCCCGCATCCAGTTTTCCACTCAGAGGGAAGCCTACTTCCCCCACCCCTGCCTGACTCTCTGCCTACTTGTGATCTCTGTCAAATAAATAAATAAGATTTTTTTTTTTAAAAATTAGGCTAATCAAGGGGCGCCTGGGTGACTCAGTGGGTTGAGCCTCGGACTCTTGGTTTTGGCTCAGGTCATGATCTCAGGTCATGAGACTGAACCCTCATTGGGCTCCATGCTCAGCAGAGTCTGCTTAAGATTCTCTCTCCCTCTTCCTCTGCCCCTCCCCATCCCATGCATGCATATGTTCTCTCACGCTCTCTCTCTCAAATAAATAAACAAAATTTTTAAAATAGGCTAATCAAAAAAGATTTACCAAGAGGACTGTTTTGGAAGGTGTGGGTAGAGTGGAGGGAAACCTTTATTAAAGAGTATGGTAATACCCAGGGCCGGTAATAGTGGAACTATTATTACCATTTTGAGACCTGAAAGAAGGAGTGGTTGGCCCTTCTCAAAGGGCCCCTATGAGAACAACTTCGGTCAAAGGAGGCAGCTCTTGTGATGTGACTGACAAGAAAGGAGCTACCTCCTTTGACGGAAGCAAACACCTTGAGCCTTCTCTTGTGCCCTCACTGGCAAACCCAACCAGAGTCAGAGCTGCCTGATACACTCCCTATAAGTCAGCCCTCCTGAAGGGTGGAGACCAGAGGGAGGGGTCTAAAAGGGCCAGACAAAGGGATGCCTGGCTAGCTCAGTGAGTAGAGCACCTGACTCTTGATCTCAGGCCTGTGAGTTTAAGCTCCATCTTGGGCATAAGGATCACTTGAAATTAAAATATTTATTTATTTATTTTTAAATTACTATTATTATTTTTTAAGTAGGCTCCATGACCAGTGTGGAGTCCAATGCAAAGCTCGAACTCACAACCCCAAGGTCAAGACCAGAGCTGAGATCAAGAGCCAGACATCCAGTCAACCGAGCCACCCAGGCACCCCAAAAATAAAATCTTTAAAAATATATATATAAAAGCCGAATGGAAGCTATTCAGCTTCATTTTTCAACGTTGGGGGCAGGGGTATGTTTTGGTCACACTGGTCACTGATTCTGATGGAATTCTTACAGTAGTGTATCAAACCCCTTCAAATATATCAGTCATGAGGATGGCCTCAGACCTAGTCTTCCTGAAAATCAATGCTTAACAAAAAAGAACCTTAGCAGAAATCACCAGGACAGCAAGTATCTGTGGATGGGGAAGGACTGGGAATCCAGGAAGCACGAGGCAAGGTCTGTGCCCCTGGCGTCCCCAAGTCAGATCAGAACAGAGGAAGAAGTACTTTGGGTGTGGGGAATTGTTCTCTGCAGAAAGAAAAGAGAGAGAGGAAGGGTGCACGGGGCCTCTGTTACTCCAGATGATTACCAAGCACCTGGTAATGAGTTCAAGAGCCAGACCTCAGGAACCTAGTTCAGCCTGTACCAGGAATTCCCTAGATCCTTTCTGCTTGTGACCATTCAGAACATACAGAACTGTGGCCACCTGAAGAGGGAAGGGAGAGGTGGAAATCAAGGGATTTCCATGGAAGGGATTGATTTGGAAATCAATCATAATCTGAGCCATAAGGAAAAGATTTGTCCTGACAATTTTTCTGAGCTGTAGAAAAAAAAGAAGCTGGAAGGAAAGGAAAAGAAATTTCATAGTGTTTCTGTCTTAGGTGCTTTCTGAACACTGATGACTGATTGAACTTGACACAGAAAAAAGAAATGCTGGAGAGAAGGAATGCCTGTGTCTCATTGGAAGTGAAGCCAGATCCCCTTTCCTTCTCATGGTCTCTCCATGGAGCCCATCTGGGTTCTGTGCCATTCCTGGGCCTGCCTGATGGGGCCCAGGATGGCACGGTGACTCCCATTCCAGTCCTAGGTCATGCTGAGTGACCCTGGGCTGGGAGGTCCTGGAGTCTCAATGCCTCATTGAGCAGACAGGGGTGATCGCCCCGGATGCCAGCTATCAGCTTTGTCATTCACACCTGCTGCTTGTCCATGCGGCACCTTCTCCAACCACATCAGCTCCTGGTGACAAGTGCCATAAGGGCAGGCACTCAGATCTGTGCTGATGAGCACAGAGGGTTTTTGAATGTTTGACCTCCTGTTCTGTTTTCTCTTGACTCCTTTTCTTCTGGACATTACTCACTGGCAGGCAAGAGAGGTGGCCGGTTGGGTCGTGGCCCAAGGTGGCTTGGTGTCAGGAACCAGACTGGAGTCTTTCTTAGCAGTCTGATGGTTTGAGGAAGAAGTGAGTGCACTCTTGAATGTGTCTGCAGAGTATTTGATCACTCTGGATAAAATCCCATAAATATTAGTCATTCCAGGACGCCTGATCTTTACTTACCTAGAAAACTCACCTCACAGAGTTTACCCAGGAGAAGGACCATGACTCATTTCATTCATTCATTCTTCGTTCATTCATTCATTTGTTTTTGGTGAAGAATTGCATAACATGGGAAAATGCACAGATCAAGAATGTTCACCCACTGAACATACCCAAATAACAACCATCAAGACAAAGAACATGACCCGTCTCCCCATCATTACCCCAATGTCTAAGACCATAATGTCTTATTTATGTCTAATTTATGTCTAATTTATTTATGTGTAATTTATGTCTAATTTATGTCTAAGACCATAAATTACTTTTACCTGTTTTTGTCCTTTAAAATACATGGAAATAAACAGCATGTATTCTTTTACTGTCTGGCTTTTTTTGCTCAGTGTTATATCTGTAAGATTCGCTTTTTGTGTCGCAAGCAGTTACATTTTTTCATTCCCATCACGGTGTAGAGAGAAGGAGGTGTGGGAGGTGAGGAGGGATGATTTCCCCTCCCCCCCACCCCTACCAGGAACATTTAGAGATATCTGAAAATACGTTTGGTAGTCACAATTCACAGTTGGGAGCAAGGGATGCTGCCGGCATGGCACTTAGTGGGTCGAGGCCAGAGAGGCTGCTGGACATCCTACAATGCACAGGGCAGCCCTCACAATAGGCATATTCAACCCCAAATGCCAGTAAATGCCAAGGTTGAGGAAAGCTGATGGGCATTTGGGTGTGTTGTGAATATGGCAGCAGTGAATACTGAGCTATATGTCCTTTGATAAACATGGATGCCTTTCTGTTGAGTAAATCCCCGGGAATGGCATTACTAGGTCAGGGTACCTGCCTGTGTTCACCCTTGGGAGACTCCACATGGTTCCCAGAGTTGTGTCCCTTCACACTTTGACCAGCTACACATGAGGTTCAGGTCCTCCCACATCTGCCCCCAATAATTGTGTATTTTCTGCTTCTTTCTCTCTTTTTTGAGGTTGTTTTTTTATTTTTATTTATTTTAAAAAAGATTTTATTTACTTATTTTAGAGAGAGAGAGAGCCTGAGAGCAGGGAGAAGAGCGAGGGGGAGAGGGACAAGCAGACTCCATGCTAAGCATAGAACCAGACGTGGGGTAGGATTTTGTGACCTGAGAATGCGACTTGAACCTTGTACTATAAGCAGGAGTCTTAATCGACTGTCTTTTTTTAAAACATTTATTTATTTATTTATTTTTAAAAATAAACTTATAATGTATTTTTATCCCCAGGGGTATAGGTCTATGAATCGCCAG
Source organism: Mustela putorius furo (assembly GCF_011764305.1). Classification (NCBI taxonomy): domain Eukaryota; kingdom Metazoa; phylum Chordata; class Mammalia; order Carnivora; family Mustelidae; genus Mustela; species Mustela putorius. The sequence goes on from NW_025422022.1 coordinate 7,944,045, forward strand.
GTTTACACATTTCACAGCACTCATCATAGCACATACCCTCCCCAATGTCCGTAACCCCACCACCCTCTCCCGTCCCCTCTCCCTCCAGCAACCCTCAGTCTGTTTTTTGAGATTGAGTCTTTTATGGTTTGTCTCCCTCCCAATCCCATCTTCGTTCATTTTTTCTTCTCCACCCCAAACCCCCAACATTGCATCTCCACTTCCTCATATCAGGGAGATCATATGATAGCTGTCTTTCTCCGATTGACTTATTTCGCTAAGCATAATACCCTCTAGTTCCATCCACGTCATCACAAATGGCAAGATTTCATTTCTTTTGATGGCTGCATAGTATTTCATTGTGTATATATACCACATCTTCTTTATCCATTCATCTATTGATGGACATCTAGGTTCTTTCCATAGTTTGGCTATTGTGGACATTGCTGCTATAAACATTTGGGTGCACGTGCCCCTTCGGAGTACCACGTTTGTAATTTTAGGATATATACCCAGTAGTGCAATCGCTGGGTCATAGGGTAGCTCTATATTCAGTTTTTTGAGGAACCTCCACACTGTTTTCCATCAACAGTGTAGGAGTTGCACCATCTTGCATTCCCACCAACAGTGTAGGAAGGTTCCCCTCTCTCCACATCCTCACCAGCATCTGTCATTTCTTGACTTGTTAATTTTAGCCATTCTGACTGGTGTGAGGTGGTATCTCATTGTGGTTTTGATTTGTATTTCCCTGATGCCGAGTGATGTGGAGCAATTTTTCATGTGTCTGTTGGCCATCTGGATGTCCTCTTTGCAGAAATGTCTGTTCATGTCCTCTGCCAATTTCTTGATTGGATTATTTGTTCTTTGGGTATTGAGTTTTCTAAGCTCTTTATAGATTTTGGAAACTAGCCCTTTATCTGATATGTCGTTTGCAAATATCTTCTCCCATTCTGTCAGTTGTCTTTTGGTTTTGTTAACTGTTTCCTTTGCTTTGCAAAAGCTTTTGATCTTGATGAAATCCCAATAGTTCACTTTTGCTCTTGCTTCTATTGTCTTTGGTGATGTTCCTAGGAAGAATTTGCTATGGTTGAGGTCAAAGAGGTTGCTGCCTGTGTTCTCCTCAAGGATTTTGATGGATTCCTTTCTCACACTGAGGTCCTTCATCCATTTTGAGTCTATTTTTGTGTGTGGTATAAGGAAATAGTCCAATTTCATTTTTCTGCATGTGACTGTCCAATTTTCCCAGCACCATTTGTTGAAGAGACTGTCTTTTTTCCATTGGACATTCCTTCCTGCTTTGTCAAAGATTAGTTGACCATAGAGTTGAGGGTCTATTTCTGGGCTCTCTATTTTGTTCCATTGATCTATGTGTCTGTTTTTGTGCCAGTACCATACTGTCTTGATGATGTCAGCTTTGCAATAGAGCCTGAAGTCTGGAATTGTGATGCCACCAACTTTGGCTTTCTTTTTCAATATTTCTTTGGCTATTCGAGGTCTTTTCTGGTTCCATATAAATTTTAGGATTGTTTGTTCTATTTCTTGAAAAAAAATGGATGGGATTTTGATAGGGATTGCCTTAAATGTGTAGATTGCTTTAGGTAGCATCGACATTTTCACAATATTTGTTCTTCCAATCCATGAGCATGGAACATTTTCCCATTTCTTTGTGTCTTCCTCAATATCTTTCATGATTACTTTATAGTTTTCTGAGTATAGATTCTTTGCCTCTTTGGTTAGGTTTATTCCTATGTATCTTGTGGTTTTGGGTGCAATTATAAATGGGACTGACTCCTTAATTTCTCTTTCTTCTGTCTTGTTGTTAGTGTAAAGAAAGGCAACTGATTTCTGTGCATTGACTTTGTATCCTGACACTTTACTGAATTCCTGAACAAGTTCTAGCAGTTTTGGAGTGGAGCCTTTTGGGTTTTCCACATATAGTATCATATCATCTGCAAAGAGTGATAGTTTGACTTCTTCTTTGCCGATTTGGATGTCTTTAATTTCTTTTTGTTGTCTGATTGCTGAGGCTAGGACTTCTAGTACTATGTTGAATAGCAGCGGTGATAACAGACATCCTTGCTGTGTTCCTGACCTTAGCGGAAAAGCTTTCAGTTTTTCTCCATTGAGAATGATATTTGCAGTGGGTTTTTCATAGATGGCTTTGATAATATTGAGGTATGTGCCCTCTATCCCTACACTTTGAAGAGTTTTAATCAGGAAGGGATGCTGTACTTTGTCAAATGCTTTTTCAGCATCTATTGAGAGTATCATATGGTTCTTGTTCTTTCTTTCATTCATGTATTGCATCACATTGATTGATTTACAGATGTTGAACCAACCTTGCAGCCCTGGAATAAATCCCACTTGGTCGTGGTGAATAATCCTTTTAATGTACTATTGGATCCTGTTGGCCAGTATATTGGTGAGAATTTTCACATCTGTGTTCATCAAGGATATTCGTCTTTAACTCTCTTTTTTGATGGAATCCTTGTCTGGTTTTGGGATCAAGGTGATGCTGGCTTCATAAAATGAGTTTGGAAGTTCTCCTTCCATTTCTATTTTTTGGAACAGTTTCAGGAGAATAGGAATTAATTCTTCTTTAAATGTTTGGTAGAATTCCCCTGGGAAGCCATCTGGCCCTAGACTTTTGTTTGTTTGGAGATTTTTGATGACTGTTTCAATCTCCTTACTGGTTATGGGTCTGTTCAGGTTTTCTATTTCTTCCTGGTTCAGTTGTGGTAGTTTATGTGTCTCTAGAAATGTATCCATTTCTTCCAGAATTTGTTGGCATAGAGTTGCTCATAATATGTTCTTGTAATTGTTTGTATTTCTTTGGTGTTGGTTGTGATCTCTCCTCTTTCATTCATGATTTTATTTATTTGGGTCCTTTCTCTTTTCTTTTTGATAAGTCTGGCCAGGGGGTTGTCAATCTTATTAATTCTTTCAAAGAACCAGCTCCTAGTTTCATTGATTTGTTCTTTTTTTGTTTGTTTGTTTGTTTGTTTGTTTGTTTCTATTTCATTGATTTCTGCTCTGATCTTTAGGATTTCTCTTCTCCTACTGGGTTTAGGCTTTCTTTGTTCTTCCTTCTCCAGCTCCTTTAGGTGTAGGGTTAGGTTGTGTATTTGAGATCTTTCTTGTTTCTTGAGAAAGGCTGGTACCGCTACATATTTTCTTCTCAGAACTGCCTTTGTTGGGTCTCACAGATTTTGAACCATTGTATTTTCATTATCATTTGTTTCCATGAATTTTTTCAATTCTTCTTTAATTTCCTGGTTGACCCATTCATTTTTTAGGATGCTGTTTAGTCCCCATGTATTTGGGTTCTTTCCAAATTTCCTCCTGTGATTGAGTTCTGGCTTCAGAGCATTGTGGTCTGAAAATGCAGGGAATGATTCCAATCTTTTGATACCAGTTGAGACCTGATTTATGACCCAGGATGTGGTCTATTCTGGAGAATATTCCATGTGCACTAGAGAAGAATGTATATTCTGTTGCTTTAGGATGGAATGTTCTGAATATATCTGTGATGTCCATCTGGTCCAGTGTGTCATTTAAGGCCTTTATTTCCTTGTTGATCTTTTGCTTATATGATCTGTCCATTTCAGTGAGGGGAGTGTTAAAGTCCCCTGCTATTATTGTATTATTATTGATTTATTTCTTTGATTTTGTTATTAATTGGTTTATATAGTTGGCTGCTCCCATATTAGGGGCATAGATATTTAAAATTGTTAGGTCTTCTTGTTGGACAGACCCTTTGAGTATGATATAGTGTCCTTCCTCATCTCCTATTATAGTCTTTGGCTTAAAATCTAATTGACCTGATATAAGGATTGCCACCCCAGCTTTCTTCTGATGTCCATTAGCATGGTACATTGTTTTCCACCCCCTCACTTTAAATCTGGAGGTGTCTTCAGGTCTAAAATGAGTTTCTTGTAGGCAGCATATTGATGGATTTTGGTTTTTTTATCCATTTGGATACCCTGTGTCTTTTGACAGGGGCATTTAGCCCATTAACATTCAGGGTAACTATTTCAGAGTAAGTGCCATTGTATTGTTTGTAAGGTGGCTGTTACTGTATATTTTCTCTGTTTCTTTCTGATCTGCTACTTTTAGGGTCTCTCTTTGCTTAGAGGACCCTTTTCAATATTTCCTGTAGAGCTGGTTTGGTGTTTGCAAATTCTTTCAGTTTTTTTTTTGTCCTGGAAGCTTTTCCTCTCTCCTTCTATTTTCAGTGATAGCCTAGCTGGATATAGTATTCTTGGCTGCATGTTTTTCTCAGTTAGTGCTCTGAATATATCATGCCAGTTCTTTCTGGCCTGCCAGGTCTCTGTGGATAGGTCTGTTGCCAATCTAATATTTTTACCCTTGTACGTTGCAGACTACTTTTCCCGGGCTGCTTTCAGGATTTTCTCTTTGTTGCTAAGACTTGTAAATTTTACTATCAGGTGACCAGGTGTGGACCCATTTTTATTGATTTTGAGGGGCGTTTTTAGCATCTTCTGGATTTTGATATTTGTTCCCTTTGCCATATTAGGGAAATTCTCTATAATAATTCTCTCCAAGATACCTTCTGCTCCCCTCTCTCTTTCTTCTTCTTCTGGAATCCCAATTATTCTAATTTTGTGTCATCTTATGGTGTCACTTATCTCTCAAATTCTCTCCTCGTGGTCCAGTGTTTGTCTCTCTTTTGCTCAGCTTCTTTATTCTCTGTCATTTGGTCTTCTATGTCACTAATTCTTTCTTCTGTCTCATTTATCCTAGCAGTAAGAGCTTCCATTTTTTATTGCACCTCATTAATAGCTTTTTTTATTTCAACTTGGTTAGATTTTAGTTCTTTTATTTCTCCAGAAAGGGCTTTTATCTCTCCAGAGAGGGTTTGTCTAATATCTTCTATGCCTTTTTCTAGCCCGGCTAGAACCTTGAGAATCGTCATTCTGAACTCTAGATCTGTTATATTACCAATGTCTGTATTGATTAGGTCCCCAGCCTTCGGTACTGCCTCTTGTTCTTTTTTTTTGGTGATGAGTTTTTCTGCCTTGTTGTTTTGTCCAGATAAGATTTCCTTTCTCCTCCTCTGGAATTCCGCTATTCTCCTTGGTGAGTGAAGTTGGTCTTGGCTGGGTTTCTTGTTGATCTTCTGGGGGAGGCGCCTGTTGTAGTGATTCTCAAGTGTCTTTGCCCCAGGTGGAATTGCACCGCCCTTACCAGGGACCGGGCTAAGTCATCTGCTCGGGTTTGCTTTTGGGAGCTTTTGTTCACTGAGCACTTTCCCTAGAGCTCTGGAGGGCAGGAATGAAGATGGCGTCTGCCCAGTCTCCAGCCCAGAGGAGCCAAGAGCTCGGGGTCCCACTCCTCAGTGCGCCCTCAGAGAAAAGCACCTAACCGCCCCCATATCTCTGGCCTCTGGTAGCGTTTGGAGGAAAGTGCTCAATCACTTGCACTTGGAGAAAAGTGCCTGGTCGCTTCCATCTCCGTGGCCTCTGGCTATGCTCCGAGCTCAGGCAGACTGCGACCGGTTCAAGGTAACCCCAAGCAGAGAGCTCACTCCTTGGCTTTGTTGCTGTAGCCGGCTTCCACGCTCTCATACCTGTGAGCTCTGTGACACTCAGACACCCCCAGTCCTTCTGTGACCCTGTGGAACCTGGGGTTACACTGACCCTGCATGGGCACACACACCCCCCTCCCCGGTTTAGCCTCTGGAGCGATGTCCCTCCGTGGAGCAGACTTTTAAAAGTCCTGATTTTGTGCTCCATTATCGGCCACTTGCTGGGAGCCGGCCCCTCCCCCCGCGGTCTATCTTCCCGTCACTTTGGATTCACTTCTCTGCAGGTCCTACCTTTCAGAAAGTGATCTATTTTCTGTTTATAGAATTGTTGCTCCTCTTTTCTTCAATTTCCCATTGGATTTGTAGGTGTTCGCAATGGTTAGATAAGCTATCTAGCTGATCTCCTGCTACCTGGTATTGTCTCAGCCTGCTACTTTCGGCTATCTTTTTTTTAATCTCTCTCCTATACCCTGCCTCTAAGTCAATTTATGGCATATCAGATACCCAAAACATCAGTGTTTGTCATTAAATAATCCTGTTCCATATTTTGCAGGAGACTGGGATTATGCAGAGGTGTACTTGCTGTATACAGTAAGTTAGAGAAGGCATTTGTGGCAAAACCCTGGCAACTAGGCCTTCTTCCCCCCCACCCCCCGCCCCTCCTCTCTTTTTTAGAAAGGGAGGTAGGGTGGGGACAAAGAAGGAGAGAGAATCTCAAGCAGACTCCCTGATGAGCAGGGACAGAAGGAACCTGAGGCAGAGCCCTATCTTGTGACTCTGAGACGGTGAGCTGAGCTGAAATCAAGAGTCAGCCACTTAACTGACTGAGCCGCCCAAGTGCCCCTGGACTTTTCTCAGTTAAATACCTGTATTAACACTTTTCTGTATGTCCATTTTCTTCCATTCTTCCTGAGGGTGCTGATAGATTTCCATAGTAAATTTTACAGGGATCGGATTATCCACCATTTGAGTTCATGTTTATTAAGTATTCTCAAATTGTGCAATTATTTTTTTTCTTTTATGGTAAAATGGTTAGTCACAGAAAAATAGGTCAGGTAGAGTCATTGGGGAAAAACAAAATCAAAGAATTTTGGTATCTGTTCTATTGGTTCTCAGACAGTTGGTCCCAAGAGCTTTTTAGAAACCCAGACTGTGGGCATCTGGGTGGCTCAGAGGGTTAAGCCTCTGTCTTCGGCTCAGGTCACAATCTCAGGGTCCTGGGATTGAGCCCTGCATCAGGCTATCTGGTCAGCAGGGAACCTGCTTCCTCCTCTCTGTCTGCCTGTCTCTCTGCCTACCTGTGATCTCTCTCTCGCTCTCTGTCAAATAAATAAATAAATAAAATATAAAAAAAAAAAAAAAGAAAGAAAGAAAAAGAAACACAGATTGTTGGGGCTCCTGGGTGACTCAGTCAGTTCAGCATCCAACTCTTGGTTTCAGGTCAGGTTGTGATCTCAGGGTCATGAGATCAAGCCCTGTATCAGGCTCCACACTCAGTGCAGGGTCTGCTTGAGTTTTCTCTCTTCCCTCTACCCTTCCCCACCTCTCTCAAATTAATAAATCAATCTTTAAAAAAGAAAAAAAAAGAAATGCAGATTATTAAGTTTCACCTGAAACTTATTGACCACTTGGGATGTGGGCCCTACAACCTGTATTTTCACAGCCCTTCCAGGGACTGGATGCTTCACAGAGGTTTGCATACTCTTGATCAGAACCATCCTTCTCCCCAAGCCCCAGACACACCTAGTCTGGCTGAATACTTTTAGAAACAAAGGTTGTGGTTCTGCCAGGGTTAGAAATTCACTTCCACACGTAAATTCAGTGATAAGTTTCCTCTTGGAAAGTTAATTTGCTGTGATTTATTTGGGAAATTTCATTTTCTAAGCCTACAAATTTCAGGCTCTTGCTATTTCCAATTGGTGTATTTATGCTACCGGAACGTTGCAACCTATCTGCGCATGCTTGGGCATTTGCCTATTTGAATATGTATATGCTATCTTTTGCAAGTATTTCCATAGCCTCCCTTAACATCCAGGAAGCATTTCCATGATACCTTTGCTCCATCAAAATCAGATGCAGAGCCGTTCAGTGTATACCACCACGATATGGTATAGCATGACCGTCCTCTGGACTTGCTGTCTAGGTCTTAAAATTCTACATATTAAACTCCTTCCCTCCGCTGAGAGAAGAGTTTGAAATAATGCTTTGGCTTCCATGATCTAGACAACAACTTCTTCTGTTGCTAATTAGAAGAATGGTATAGAAAGCAAAATGATTGGGTCTCGGGAGAAGGTGGATTTTTCCCCAGAGAGCCCCATCAGAGGACTCTTCAGTTATCAGAGTTGTTTCAGTTGAAGATGTGTTTTGGAAATGTCTTCTTTCTTTAACATCGTGATCATCATCATGAAAGAGAAAACCAAAAACCTCCATTTACAAATTATCTGGCCACCAGAACAGAATTATGTAGTTGGCTGCCTGAAGTGAATTGGACTGTCACCATTCTCTACTTCCCTGTGAATTACCCTTAGCTCAAGGGGAAAACATAATTTCCTACGTGTTATAATTAAGAATAAATCCCTGAGTCATTTGGCCTGTTTCAATAACAAAGAAAACCACACAAAAATGACCTTCCAAAGAACAGCCATCAGTGAGCCCAAGAAATGATAATATCTCACCTCATTCACTCAAATTTTTCTGCCATGGGACTTAGGCTCTCAATGTCACTTTGATAAACTTGATCAGACCCTGTTCTTGTGGGGCCCTTTCTGCTACTATTTAACATTTCAAATGTTGTATGCCTGCTCAAGCCTGTGTCCCCTCAATTTCTTTCCCAACCAAAGGACAGCAGTTAATTGAGAATGGAAAAACCAGTCCCAGAACAATTATGAAACCATAATGAGGTTTGCATAAGTACATGCAATTAAACAAAGAAAAGGTGTGTGAGGAAATGCAAGAGAGTTCAAGCCTGATATGGTATGTTCATGGTTAGGTCTCTGCAGGTGTGTGCTGAAACAGAAGAGCAAAAAAAAAAAAAAAAAAAAAAAAAAAAAAAAGGAATACTGGACCAGGAAAGTCATAAATCATGGAGGGTTCTCCTGGCCTCTGCTATTCTAATACACAAATTAGAACAAAGGGCAACTATAGATTTTAACACTCCTTTTTTCATTGCTGAAAACAGTACTTTTCAAATACCAGATGATCCTGGACCCATTCAACTAGCATTAAATGCAGCGTGTGTCAGATGGCCCACCTTCCAGAACACAAGGGAAGGCTGTTTGAGTTGCTGGATGATGGTAAGAACAGAGGGAAAATGTCCCTGGCTCTCCTGCAGCTCACCTTCTAACCTTGACTGGTACTCTGAGGTCATGGTTCGCTGATAGGAGGGTTTTTAATCTGCTGCTATGCTGGAGAAACTCCAGAATCACAACTCTGCCAGGGAAATTTCTCCACATTGGGCTTTCTTGTTCTTCTGTTCTTGTTTGCTCTTGCAATCTCCATGTTCTGAGGGGCAGAATCCAACCACTGGAAGCCCTTTCTCATCCTTCCAGTTCCTAGGGAACTTTTCCCCTCTGAGCTCCCATCGCATTTATTGGATATCCTCTTGTTTGGAACCGATCCACAGTCTTTGTTTTTTGCTGGTCGGGTATTTTCAGCTGTATGTATTTCGAATCCTAGTGAAGATGGAATTTCCTAAAGGACAGGGGCCATTCCTCACACTTCCTGGATTTCGTCACTGCTGCTTAGCGGATTCACCATACACATACTGAATTACCACTCATTTTAGCTAAAAGAGACTACAGAGAACATCTTTTTTAAAGATGAAGCAAGTAGGGAGCCAAAGACCATATACTTGGTTGAAGTTAGAAAAGGGACTAGGATCCAGTGTACTGATTTTGCACCATGCCCTAGTAATATTGTGAGGGTTAATAGACACCCCACCTTTTTTTTTTTTAAAGATCTTTTATTCATTTGACAGAGAGAGAAAGAGAGTGAGTGAGAGCATGAGCAGAAGGGAGGGTCAGAGAGGGAGGGAGAAGCAGACTCCCTGCTGAGAAGGGAACCAGGCTCTGGGCTGGATCCCAGTACCCTGGGATCATGACCTGAACCAAAGTTTGACGCTGGGCCAACTGAGCCACCCAGGCACCCCTGGGCAACCATCTTGACGCACAAGTGAAAACACATTTTGCATGGTTTCTCACAGAAACTTGATTGAAAGTTGTGGGTTTTTTAATGTCATTTAATCTAACTGATCAATCATTCTGGCCAGACTCTTAATCATAGGAAAGAACTGAGGGTTGTTGTAGGGGAAGAGGGCAGGGGGATGGGGTATCTGGGTGATGGGCATTAAGGAGGGCATGTGATGTAATGAGCACTGGGTTTTCTAGAAGACTGATGAATCACAGGCCTGGACCTCTGAAACCATTAATATAATACATGTTAATTAATTATTTAAAAAATGAGAAAAAAAATAAAATCAGTCTGATGAGAGTTTTTGTTTGTCAAAATAAAAGATACCAGTTGCTCTGTTCTCAATTCCAGTTAAGAGGGCAATTACCATGCTTAACTGGAACATGGGGGATGTAGACTCCCCTCATTTATTCATTCATTCATTCAACCCATACAAACAGGTAAAAAAAATAGTATAAATATGGTAACATACATATTTCTACATTACAAGGTTGAGCAAGTGGAAAAGTAAGTCTAGACTTCCTGATAATTCTCAGCCCATGAATTCCTTAGTGACCCGGAACTTTAAATCCTTCTCTTACCTATATTCTTTTAAGGAAAAAACTCAAAAGGTGCAGCAGCTGATGTTCTGTGAGTATTTACACGACGAAAGCCTCATTAAAGCCTCAGGGTTGCTTCTAAAACATGGTTAATGAGTACATAAATAATGAATTTATTTTTATTATTATTATTATCAGTGGATGCAATATACTGACGTATCCTTCCTCACTGTGACTTATCTTGCTCTTGTTCCTCCCTCAGCTGGCACAGGTTGCCTGGGAGCGCTCCTCCATCTAACCATGTCCTTGGTCGACCTCCTTTACGGCAATATGGAGGCCCAGTCTTTTCTGCACAGTCTTTTACGACAGTCTGGTGCGCCACGATTTCTGTCGTGCCGCAGCCCCCTTCAGCGCTGTCCTCTCTTGGTCCTCCGCCATCTTGTCCTTTCATGCGGAAAGCCTAATGGTGCTGAGGTGTCGGGGCATCTTCTTTCGTTTCGTGGAGATTCTGAGTCTTCTGTCATTTCCAAGAGAGGATACGCTCTTCATGTGGGAGCTGTGTTCTAAGATAGCCCCAGAGCTGGAAGAATGCTTTACCAATGGACAAAAAATTAAAACGAGGGAATGAAGGGCAAGTGTTGAAGGCGGCCGCAGGGGAGGGGAAACCCGTCTCGCCTGGTTAATTGGCTAGTTGGGGAATAATTGCTTCCAAAGTGAGCACCAGGCTCAGTTGCCAGGCCTACAGGTGCCAGCCCGGTCCTTGCCTGCTGTCAGAGGCGGAGAGGGAAGGGAAGGCTGAGCAGTTGAGCCTCGGCAGCAGAAAAACACATGGGGTCCGTTCTGAGTTAGCGGGTCTTGTAGCCTGTTAGGAAGGATAGGTAGCAAGTACAGCCTTTCTCTGCTTCCACACGCAGTTTCTTAAAAAAGTTCTCCTGTGGGTGGGTTTGTTTGTTTGTTTGTTTGTTGTTTTGGTTTGTTTAAGACCAGAAAGTTAGCTAGCTCAAGGACAGTGGGAAAACAGCTGTATTTTCAACACACAAACAATGCCATTGGGAGTAATAGATTGAATACAGAAGCATTAGGATAGCTCCTAGATTGGCTGGTGTGTATGTCTTAATATAGGGGCATTTTTTTTTTTAAAGATTTTATTTATTTATTTGACAGAGAGAGGTTACAAGTAGGCAGAGAGAGAGAGAGGAGGAAGCAGGCTCCCTGCTGAGCAGAGAGCCCGATGCGGGACTCGATCCCAGGACCCCGGGATCATGACCCGAGCTGAAGGCAGCGGCTTAACCCACTGAGCCACCCAGGCGCCCAATATAGGGGCATTTTAATGTCTGTCCCCAAGCCTGTGTGGATCTGAACCCCTGTGTTAATGGCCGGTTGGAAACAATAATGTAAACAGCTTCTGTTGGACTAATTAGGTTAACCCTGAACACTTCCAGGCTGCAAATATATTAATATTCTAAGCCAAAAGGCTTTGCCAAACTAGATTCTGGAATGACTCTGTTTTGAAATAAAATATACGATAACCCAATACTTAAAGGTATTATTTGGAAAAAGAGAAGCTTGGGGTTGACTTTTCCATGATCATGCACTTTGCTGTCGTTTTCTTTGCTTTATCCCGTGGAAGACGCTAAGAATTAGATTTATCTGTTTTTACCCACATAATGGCTACATTTTTTTCTTCTACTTTGCTTAAAAATCTGAAGATGGGCTCCACATGGAGTGTACTTGTGGCAGGTCTTAAAGAATGAAGAGGATTTAGTGAAGGGGAGAGGAAGAGAAGGTACGAGTTGGAAGGGTGAAAAGTAGGAACAATGAAAACTAGCAGAAGGAAAAGCTACAGAGGGCCTGGCTGGCTAGGTCAGTGGAGCGTGGGACAGCTGATCTGGGAGGCTGGGGGGATCTTTGCTAGTTCGAGCCCCATGTTGGGCATAAAGTTTGCTTAAACAATATACTGTGCTCAAAAGGTCCACCACTTGGAGCATAGTGCCTTGGACTGTGGAAGGCTCACTCACATTGATTTTCCTATCCTTGCCAAAGCAGGAAATCAGCATATTGTCATCTTAATTCCATTAATAGCAGGGTAGAGACTTTTGAAAAGGAGGGAGAGAAAGCCCGTTGAAGGACATTATTTCTTCATGGGGTGGTTGGGGGCTCAGTCTGTGCTTTGAGTTGATTCCATAGGGCGGAGGGTGTGAGGTTGACATTCAGAGCATGAGGAAAAATGGGAAAAATTGTTGACCTGGCAGTTTAGAAGTCACTGTAAATAGGGGTGCCTGGGTGGCTCAGTGGGTTAAAGCCTCTGCTTTCGGCTCAGGTCATGATCTGAAGGTCCTGAGATGGAGCCCCACATTGGGCTCTCTGCTTGGTGGGGAGCCAGCTTCCTCCTCTCTCTCTGCCTGCCTCTCTGCCTACTTGTGATCTATGTCTGTCAAATAGATAAATAAAATCTTTAAAAAAAAAAAGTCATCTTAAATAAAATACATTAATCTATATTAAAAAAAAAAAAGCAGCTGGCAGAAAAGTGAGGGGTTGAAGATAAGAAGCTCTGAAGTCAAAGGGCTTGATACCCTTTACAGGTCGGTGAGGGGAAACATGGTTCCTTTCCTAGAAGGTCAATAAGCCTGACTGCGAAGGTTCATCGCACTTCTCTAAGTATTGATGATGTTCTCTTGGTGTTTAAGACCTGTGTACTCCCCCTTCCCTCAATCAGAACATCGCTTGTGGCCAGAATTCAAGTTTTTTCCAGGGAAACTTTAAATCCTTATGTAAATCAGGGGATGTAGCTTGAGACTAGCTCATGTGACCCTAGCATTCTGTGACGAGCACCTTCATAGATGCCATAAAGGGAAGAGAGGAGCTCGCACCTGATCTCAAAGTCACAGGGAGCCTGCATTGTCAGGTCCCCTAGGACTGGGTGCCCTGTAATCTCTTGTTTTTGTAAAGGCTAGGGCGGGGCCGAAAGCATTACAAAGGAGCCTGGATGGATGCTGTTGTTTTGTTCTTTTAGATCTTATCTCTTCAGTCCCTTTTGTCATTAGAGCATGTTTTTCATGAAAGTATTTGAGCATGGAGGCCGCATTACATGCTGTGGATTGTACTGGAAGAGCAGAGGAGCCAGGTGATAGCCAGGGGCAGCCAGAGGGGATCGCGCCGCAGCCCGCCAATGACTAGCAGGAAACAGCACGCCTGCCAGAACGCATTATTTCAACTTTGGCTTTCAGGGCGCTAATTCCCTGAATGGCAATAACAAGGGGGCGGGAGGGAGAAACACGTGGGAACGGAAAGAAAAGATATTTGAGAAGCTAAATCTGAGGGGGAAAGGAGTTGCCAGGAGTTTTGGGGGCGAGCAGATGCAGGCAGGGAGGCAGAGGAGGGGAAAAGGCTGGGCTTCGGGAACCTGCTGCTGGGCTTTAGACAAAGGCGGTTTGAGAGGCAGAGAACGAGGCGGGACCAGTTGCTAATATCAGCACGGGGACGGAGCCAGCCAGCTGGACTCCCGGCAGGAAACGGACTCAATCCCCAGCGTCTCCTTTGGGCTGGGAATGACTGGAGTATGTACCAAACTAAGAACTCAGAGGAAAAAGTAAGTTTGGGGAAGGACTTCCAGATTCTGCCCGTCTTTGCAATCTTGCTCCCCTGTGAGGCATGCCTCCGATGCGTTACCTCTTTATAGTTTCTGTTTCTTGCGTGATCATTTTTATTGTGTTCTACGTGTTCAGTTTTGGGGGAGAGCAAAGCTTCCAGAGACCGAATAATTCAGACACTTTGATCCTGACTCAGGTTTGCACATCCTTCATCAAAGGCAAAACGCCCTTCCTGTGGAGAAACAAACTGATAATGTACGAGATGTCTTCTTGCAAGGACTACCTGATCCAAAGCCACTACATCACGGCCCCTTTATCCAAGGAAGAAGCTGAATTTCCTTTGGCATATATTATGGTCATCCATCACCATTTCAATACCTTTGCAAGGCTCTTCAGAGCTATTTACATGCCCCAGAATGTCTACTGCGTTCATGTGGATGAAAAGGCGACCATTGAATTCAAAGAGTCAGTAGAGCAATTACTGAGCTGCTTCCCAAATGCTTTCCTGGCCTCCAAGATGGAGCCGGTTGTCTATGGGGGGATCTCCAGGCTCCAGGCTGACCTGAACTGCCTCAAAGACCTCGCGTTGTCCAAGGTGCCCTGGAAGTACGCCATCAACACGTGTGGGCAAGACTTCCCCCTGAAGACCAACAAGGAGATCGTTCAGTATCTGAAAGGCTTTAAAGGGAAAAACATCACCCCGGGGGTGCTGCCCCCAGCTCACGCCATTGGACGGACTAAGTTCGTCCACCGGGAGCACCTGGGCAAAGAACTTTCCTATGTGATCAGAACCACAGCGCTCAAGCCCCCTCCTCCCCATAACCTCACCATTTACTTTGGGTCTGCCTATGTCGCTCTGTCAAGAGAATTCACCGACTTTGTCCTCCGTGACCCGCGGGCTGTTGACTTGCTTCACTGGTCCAAAGACACTTTCAGCCCCGATGAGCATTTCTGGGTGACGCTGAATCGGATCCCAGGTATGTGTGTTTCCATGTTTCTCGTGCCGGCAGCGTGTTGTACTTGGAAAGGCTTCTCAAGAGCCGGCTCCTTTTTTGTACACGTAGAAGATGAAAAGTGAAATCCATAGCTCTCCCTCTAATCTTTCCCATGTGCAGAACCATGGCCTAGCATGGTCCAGTAAGACCTTTCCGGGCTATGTCATGTGCTTTTGTGGTCATTTTAGTAAACTTTTACCGCGATAGGTATTCCTGTTCTCGGACCGCTGTGGTGTTCTTGCTTTCCTCCAGATTTGTCAGACTCATTCTTAACCTGGAGTCTTTGCCTCAGCCGTTCTCCTTCCTACCCCCAGACCTGCACAGGCTCCTGGTCAACCGGATGTCACAGCTCCCAGAGGCTGGGTTGACCTCCCCATCCTGTTCTTCTTTCAAAGGAATTTGGAATAATCTTTATATTTTTTTTTTTTTTTTTTTTAAATTTGGAATGATCATATTTACTTATTTGCATGGGTTTGTTCTTGGCCTTCTCTGTATCATTAGCTCCATGACGCTGGGGTCATTTTCTATCTTGTTAACTGCAACATCGTCAATGCTTAGAACACACAGTAAATGGTCAATAAATTTGATAAATGATTGTGTGATGAAATGAATGAATGAATGACCCAGCATAAGGCTTTACACCATAGTTGCCTCCCTTAGACCCAGTGAGTTGAGCAGTATTTGGACTCACGCATAGACTATATCACATGTGTAGAGCTTTTTTGTTTTGTTTTGTTTTTTAACATTTTACTTCAGATCAGTAATGAGATTCTAGGAGCAGCTCCTTCTTCTCTCATCAAAACATTTCTACCTTTACTAATGGACCAGATCAATTATTTTTAAAAACTACATAAACCACGATAGAATTTCTTCTGAAGGAAATCGCATGCTTTGGACTCAATGAAAAATACAAAATGGATCTCTGATGAACTCAACAGCATTATTATAGCAAGAGAAAAGCAATCATTGTTCTAGTTTTGGGGGACTGCCAACTTGGAAACACTGGTAGGTGCACTCAGGCTGCAGGGCAGGGCCTGCTGGGCGATAAACATGCCAGCATTCTCTGGAAAATACCGTGTTTGGTCTCCGAATCCCAGGGCGACTGGCCTGGTGAATAAGGTTTGCTCTTGTACTGGGAGCTCGGGCTCTCCTGACCTCCCTCTCAGTCTGGCCCCCATCTTTTCATCTCTTGTCTGCTGTTCAATCATTGGCATGTAATTTGGGAGCATTAGATATGTCGAGGCTGATTTTCACAAATAAATATGTAGCCCCTTTCTCTTCTCACTATTCCCTTTCGATTTATAAAAAGTTGGTACTACATATGGGGTTCCCTACATATGGTTTGAGATGAGGGCATTTTATTCGCTTAACAAAAGCCGTAATCATAACTTTTTAAAGAAGAAAAACGTGCATTTGGGCTGGTGTTAAATGTCCGTGGTTACTGTGGCAGGTGTACAATCAGTCTTCTCAATGTCAAATCAATAGAAGAAAACCAAGGGAAAAAAGAATCTTTCACACACACATACCCTTTTTTTCTTCTTCCCTTTAGTCCCCTTCTTCTCCTTTCCAGCCATAGTCAAATAGACAAGATGGGAGACCAAGGTGGTTATGCAGATAAACCCAGGAGAGGAAACCATTTTTGCTATAGATTTGTAGTGTGGTAGGCTCGCTGGCTTCCGCCCTCTCGGAGTCACTGTATCACTCCATGTAAATCACATAACCTCTTGGGACCTCTAATCTCCCCAACTACCAAATGAGGGCCCAGATAAGAAGACCCCCTTTGGTTCTACCTGTGCCTTTCCTCGCAGAAAACACAATGCCCAGCACCCCATAAACACCTGGCACGTGACTGTGAGGAATTTGTAGGAAGGTAGAAGTGCTGGTGAGTCTGGATTCTCGGTTGCCCATTAGCCTTGGCGAATGCACTGCATTTCCTTTGGAGGCAAGAGCTCCACCACGAGCATCCTTCATGAGAAAGTCGAGCGCAGCCCAGGATCAGTAATCCTTCAGGTCTGATTCTGCAAGGGATGCGTTTCAGGATAACATGACGTCTCCTGCGGCTTTGCCTCCTTCCTTTCTTGGATGCTGGATGGCATCCTGGTTCAGGGAGAAAGCAGAAGGATATCCTGCTTGTAGGTGGGGTCTTCCTGAATTACAAGTTATTTTTTAAAAAAACCAAATCACCAAATACTCTGGCCGATGTTTGATGTCTCCGTCTTCAAAGGCAATGTAAAATCCAGTCACACAGTCAATTAACTCCCAGGTTTTAAGAGTGAGCATTCCTTATGACTTAAGCTTTAGTGTGTGGATCTGGTTCTTTGTTATCAGACAACTTGCAATGATAGCAGCTCTTTTGGTTTTCAATGTCACGTGCAAAGAGGAATCATCCTTAAGCAAGTACAATTTTGACATCAATTTTGCAAAACGTGCAAGTACAGATAGTGTTGTTCCTTTCTTCGCTCAGAAGTTCCTTCCTTTCTTCCCCCTACCATCCTAAATTAATGTGGTTGTTAGAAAGACCATGCAAGGGTGCCCCAGTTTCCCCAAATCACCCATCAAAGTAATAGGATCAAGAAAATGACTAATTCCCTCTAATGAGGTGACATCAGAAAACTAAGTGAAAATTGTTTGAAGTTGGTGAGATTCAATGGAAAGTATCATAGAGGTGTCCCCGAATTACATAGCTTCATGGCTTTTTTTATTATTTTCCATGTTCTCTTTCTAGTGAGAAAATGATTTCTCTCTTGGTTTTCAACGCTTCGGCTTTTCCATTCTGCATTAGAATTAGAAATGGTATCGAAACGGGCCTGAAAGAGTCCCTTGGGGAAAGAGACCCCAGTCTCGAATCCTTCAGGGGAGGCCCGGCAGAGGGGCTTTCGTTCCACTCTGTGCGGCTCTTTTACAGAGAGACTGTCTAGACCTCTCCCTTCTGGCCACATTCCCAAAGGAAAGCCTCCAGGAGCACAGATTTCAACACTTCTCTGACCGACACTACAAAACACCAGGTTCTGGTCATTCTTATAGCACTGTGTTTGGCCTACCTGCCCCAGGGTGGAAAGCCAGAGGTCATTTAGATTTTTGCTTTAAATCTAGTGAAATTGATTAGGATCTGCAGAAACAGCTGTTGTGCTTGTTTTTTGCAAGTCCCTTCCTGTGGCTGAATTTTCTTCTTCTTCTTCTTTTTTTTTAAAGATTTTATTTATTTATCTGATAGAGATCACAAGTAGGCAGAGGTAGGCAGAGAGAGAGAGGGAAGCAGGCTCCCCACCGAGCAGAGAGCCCAATGAGGGGCTCGATGCCAGGACCCCGAGACCACAACCAGAGCCGAAGGCAAAGGCCCAACCCACTGAGCCACCCAGGCGCCCTGAATTGTATTCTGATCCTGCTTCAGGAGCGGTCCATCTCCAATGGAAAGGCAAAGCTGTTACTTTTTTTTCCCCCAGCTGCTTTTTTTTTTTTTTTAATCCCCCATGGACTGTGTAAGTTTGTTCTTTTGAATTTTTGCTCTTGCATGACTCTGACCTTTCTCATGCTATGAGGTTTTTCTTCCATAAGAATGTTTTCATTTGCCTCTCTTCCTTTTTTCCATTTTGTATACATTTTTTTTCTCAGAGCCCCTTCTTCAAATAAATAATCTCAACCTCAGAAGTGACCACATGATCACATTTCCGCATTTTTCAAATCTAAAAATAGCGTGTTTCCTACTTTGATTTATTTTGCTTCTTTAACTTCGAGTTGTATTTATATGTGCGCATTCTTTGGGAGTGTGCTCTGACTCCTGAAGTGGTAAATGGCAGAAACACAACTCAGTTGCTGAAATAGAAACCAGAACCCACTGGGTCACAGAATTGAGATGCTCAAAGGGCTTCAAATAAAGCTGGATTGAGAGTGGAAACATATATTCAGGACTCCTTGCCAGATGGTCTCTGGGGATAAAAAACTTTTTGTGTTTGCCCAGAGCTAAAGGGAGGTCCTAGGTATGGGACTCTCAGTGCTACCATCAGGAAAGTCCCAGTGAACTGGGAGGAGCTGGTGACCTTGTCTCTTTCCTTCTCTCTATCTATGTTGGCGCCGTTCAGACAGGTTCTCCCCACAGGGCGTCAGAGAAGACGCCAGGTACACAGTTCTGACAGCTGGCCGCCCTAGGGGACAAGAAGATCTTTTTGCTGAGAGTCCCAGAAGCAGTGTAAGGGAGTCCTCAGATTGGTCCTGCTTGGTTCAAATCCCTGTGCCTAACGAAACTGGGGCAGAGGTGGGGGGGTGGGGGGCGGTGAAGAATGTTGACAGCCTTTCTTGGGTCTCTTTCCCAAGGGGCAGGCTACAGTGGAAGGTGGCTCCTTAGGGTGACACTGGTCAGACCACAGCAAAATGGCTCCTTGTCCTAAGGGCAAAGAGTTTATGAGCATCTCCACCTGGTACCGGAAGGACAAGACTTAGCCGAGATACAAAACTTTAAGCCCTTGAGCAATTGTAATTAGGAGAATATGAATTAAGTTACTTTTGTGGGAGTGGAGTGAGCTCAATAAGCATATCCCTTCTGCCTCATAAAAGCATATTTTTTTACGATTTTATTTTGGGGCTCGAACGTGGGGCTTGAACCCACAACCCCAAGATCAAGAGTCACATGCTCGAAGCACCTGGCTGGCTCAGTCGGTTAAGTGTCTGCCTTCAGCTCAGGTCATGACCTCGGGCTCCTGGGATCGAGTCCTGCATGCCCCCCAACCCTTGCTCAGCAGGGGGTCTGCTTCTCCCTCTGCCCCTCCCCACCCTGCTTGTGCTCCCCCCCCAAAAATAAAAATAAAATAATATGTTATATATGAATATAAAATTAATATAAAATAAAATGTTTAAAAAATAATAAAAGGGTCACATGCTCAACTGACTTGAGCCAGCCAGGCACCTTCCATAAAAACATTTTTAATAATGTTCCTTTGTTATGTTGAGAGAGTACTTATTTTGCAAAAGTACTTACGCATGATTTTTAATCCTTATAAGACCCCTATAAAAGGACTACCATTTCCATTTTGCAGATAAGAAACGTGCAGACTAAAATATGTGACTTGTCCAAAGACAAATATTTCCTGTACCTAGCAAGAAGTAAGAATAAAAAGAAGGAGAAGTAGACTTGTTATGTATTTAGATTAAATTGTACCTACTTCGATGAATTCTTCCCTTAATTATTGCAAAACCTGCAAGTGGTCCGAAGATGGAACTTAGCTCATTGTAGGTCTTGTGAAGTCTGCGGGATGGTTAGATGGTTGGACCCGCCAGACCGTAAAAGTGTTCTCTCTTGTTACTTATGTCATCTGGATAGTTAGCCCATTTTCCCGGCTTTTTTGTGTGAGTGGGATGCACAGGAAAAATGAGGGGACTATTTACTGAACATCGCCTTATCTTAGTTTAATCTTCTCAAGAATCTTGTCTGGTCAGCCCTTAAGCCCACATTTTACCAACAAGAAGATGGAATCAGAAAGGTTGAGTAAGGCGTCTTGGGAGCAAGTAGAAGGCACAGCAAAAGAGGGAGTGGCTACAATGAGAACCTCAAATCCTGCCCACTCAGACCTCAGCCCACACCCACTCACCTTGCTGTGCCCTTGAATCCCACACTGTCCTCTCTTACCTCCGCCCCATGGGCTGGATTCCCCTTCTCTGGGCAGTTCTCACTGTCCCATCCCTGTGGATCTAGTTTTCCCTGGAGCTTGGGTTCCAAGACATACAGGGACCCAGGTTGGAATCCTAACTTCCCCACCTCCAGCCACATGGCCTGACATTTATAAAAATGGGTCAGCTTTGAGTAGTAGAGCAAAGTATTGAAAGCATGCAACCTGTAGCCAAATGGCCTGGATCTGAATCCCTGCTTTGCCAGTTACTGAATTTGGAGGCCTCAGTTTCCCCATCTATAAAATGGGGAAAGTATATGAGGCTTAAATGAACTGGACTAGTGCCCAGCATCTATTTTAAGTATTAATTTTTTATTATTGTTATTATGTCTTCACCTATAAAATTTATATTCACTTAATAAATATTTGTTGGTTACCTAGATACTATGCTGGGTATTAGGATATTGTAGCGAGTGAGACAGAGAAGACCCCTAGCCTCGTGGAGTATATGTTCTATTCATGGAACATAGACAAGAATAAGCAGACAGATAAGATCATTACAGATTTATAGCGAGTGCTATGAAGGAAGGACAAGCTGATCCAGAAAGGGACCTGCTTAAAATGGGGCAGGGCGGGGAAGCCTTCCTCGGGAAAGGAGTCCATGAGCTGATTCTCCTAAATGAGAACGAGCCAGCCATGCTCTTGGGAAAAAGGTGCCAGGCAGAGCAGCCCGGGCTTGCAAAGGTCCTGGGGGGAGCAGGGGATCTGGGTGTTTGTGAGCCAGAAAAGCAGCCACATGAGTCACGGTGAGGGCTGGAGTTGGCATGAGATGGGCCAAGCCCTCGTGTGACGGCCACGGGGATGACACGACCTGGCACCACCTTCCTAGGGTTACTGGCAGAAAAAGCGAGATGATGAGTACAAGTTCTTGGCATGGCGCTGGATACAGACTAAACAGTCAGTAAATGGAATCTGGCTGCCTGCCCCCTCTCCGCCTCTGGGGCTGCTATCTGTGTCCCCTCGTCTCTCTCCTACAACAGTCTCGTTTCTTTCTAACTACAGCTGACCCACGAACGACACAGGTTTGAACCATGTGGGCCCACTGACACATGGACTTTTTACAATCCAGTGCTGTAAACATCTTTTCTCTTCCTTATGATTTTCTTGATGACATTTTCTTTTGTCTGGGTGACTTTAGTGTTGGGATAGAGGGTATGATGCATCTCAGATGCAAGATATGTGTTGACTGGTTGCCATTGGTAAGGCTTCCAGTCACCAAGTTATAAGGAGTTAAGTTTTGGGAGAGTCTAAAGTTAGATGTGGATTTTCTCCTGCACAAGGGGTGGGCACCCTTAACCCCTGCATTGTTCAGGGGTCAATTGTATTTTCCCTGACTCCATTTTCCACCAGCTCCAACCTATTCTCCATAGTGACAGGATGACCTTTGCAAAAATTGATCATGCAATCATTTCTCTCCCTTGAGGACCTTCAGCAGATCCCCATAACCTCCAACATAACATCCCAGCCCTTCACTGGGCACAGGGCACTCTTAGCCTTTCTGGCACCTTCTCTTGCTATGTACCCCATCCCAAGGGGTGTAGTCCCCAGCTCTTCGAGATGACTTGTGAGTCCCAAATGTGCCATTCCTACTCTATTGCAAAACCTGCAAGTGGTCCGAAGATGGAACTTAGCTCATTGTAGGTCTTGTGAAGTCTGTGGGATGGTTAGATGGCTGGACCCTCCGGACTGTAAGAGTGTTCTCTCTTATTACTTACGTCATCTGGATAGTTAGCCCATTTTCCTGGAACTCAGGCATTTTCGTGCGAATGGGATGCACAGGAACTGTATTTTCCAGGATGTATATTTCCAGGATCCTCTGGACTTTTCCTCCCTCTCCCTCATTTGACTGACATGTGCTTTTCTTTTAAGATTCAGCTTACAGTCACTCTAAAAAGACTTTTGTGATTCTCACTCCCATGGACTCACTCCTCCTGTACCATACTGTACTATTAATAGCCTTGGAATGCCGTGTCTGTGTTCCCAGTGGTCTTCTAGACTGAGCGTCAAAGGTAGAACCTGCACCTGCTAATTTTGTTTTTGTTTTGTTTTGTTTTTTTTTTTTTTGTTTTTTTTTTTTTTTTTTTTTTTTTTTTTTTTTTTTTTTTTATTTTTTTTTGACAGAGAGAAATCACAAGTAGATGGAGAGGCAGGCAGAGAGAGAGAGAGAGAGAGGAAGAACCTAGCTGAGCAGAGAGCCCGATGCGGGACTCGATCCCAGGACCCTGAGATCATGACCTGAGCCGAAGGCAGCGGCTTAACCCACTGAGCCACCCAGGCGCCCCTGTTTTGTTTTTTAATACCTAGTGCAACCCCTGGTACCTGAGCAGCGCTCAATACAATGGAGTCTCAACTTCTATTCATTTAACTTGCACAAACTCACACCTATACGCATGCATGCGTGTGTAAATTTAAATGATTTTGCCCATGCCACCCTGCCCTCTGTTCCACCCAGTTTGGGGTTTAGAGTGAGCTTAAGCTGGATTCTGCTTATTCCCATGGTGGGTCTTGGTTCCCATGACTCCCAAGTGTTAAAGATACCATGTGTATCTCATAAGAGAGCTCCTCAGATCCAGCCAACTTCCTCATCTGGTGCTTGTTAGAAGAAACCGCCATCTGCACTGAGATTGAAGGGAAAATCGGTCATGCTGGAATCGCGGAGACTCCCTGTCATCTTAATGTGGCACATTCCCAAGGGATTTCTCCAGAGGAATTTTGACTGTATGTTGTTTCCCCTTTATAAACTGACTTTGCAACCTACACTCCCTGTAGGATGCATATCTTTCTCTCAGTGTGTCTTGAGTTTATTGACTGGCCAGCAATCAGGAAACTCTGAACAGGAATTCAGATTGTTTCAGGGCTAAGCTAGTGTTCTCTCTCCCCGCTGGAGTGAATGTACAGAATCATTCTTCTCTGGAAGTCATTTTTAGGGGCACCTGGGTGGCTCAGTCGGTTAGCGTCTGCCTTCAGCTCAGGTCATGATCCCAGGGTGCTAGGATGGAGTAAAATGTCAGGCTCCCTGCTCAGTGGGGAGTCTGCTTCTCCCACTCCCTCTCTCCTTCCCCCTGCTTCTCCCACCATGCTCTCTCTCTCTCTCTCTCAAATAAATAAAATAAGTAAATAATAAAAGTCATTTTTACTTAGAAAAGCAATAGAGTAAGAGCCACAAAGAGATCATTATCAAAGACTAAAGCCGGTGGTCTTTGAACAGTACTTTGTTGTGGAAATTTTTTTTCTTGAGGACTATCTAGTTTTATTTATTGATTTATTTTTAATTCCATATTACAAATCTATTGATTTATTTTTAATTACAGTTACAAATTACATATTTGAGGAGGTACATTATCTTTTTAAGTTTTATTTAAATTCTAGTGGGTTAGCCTACAGTGTTACGTTAGTTTCAGGTGTACAATATAGTGATTCAACACTTCCGTACACCACCCGGTTCTCATCACAAGTGCCCTCCTTAATCCCCTTCCCCTGTTTCATCCACCCCCCCCCCCAACTTCCCTCTGGTAACCATCTGTTTGTTCTCTAGAGTTAAGAGTCTGTTTCTTGGTTTTGCCTCTCCCTCTCTCTGTCTGTCTTTTTCCACTTTGCTCATTTGTTTTGTTTCTTAAATTCTACCTATGAGAGAAATCATATGGTATTTGTCTTCCTCTGATTTATTCTCCTAACATAATACTCTCTAACTCCATCCATGCCATTGCAAATGGCAAGATTTTATTCTTTTTATGGCTGACTAATATTCCATCATATATAGGTACTACATCTTCTCTGTCCATGCATCAGTCAGTGGACACTTGGGCTATTTGCATGATCTGGCACTTGTAGATTATGCTGCTATAAATATCAGGGTGCATGTACCCACACTGAAATAGTATTTTTGTATTCTTTGGGTAAAGACCTAGCAGTGCAATTGCTGGGTCAGAGGGCAGTTCTATTTTTAACTTTTTCAGCTATGATTCCAACATTATGTCAAGGCTGTCATGTTGCCAAATGGGTTAAAGGTCATTGCTTTTAGAATCCCTCTGTGAAAAACTCATATTTAGAGGGATAATTTTGTTCTGGTCTTACTCCTGGTTATTGACTATTGAGTTGAGAGTTGGTTAATGGTTGATTTTATAGTCACTCTTCTCAGAGAAATTCAGAATTAGGGACCTTGGAATTTTCAGTCAGCATCCCCCTGGAGTCTTGCTTTTTTGGCTCTTAATGTTCTCTTTCCCTTGGTGATTCTAATTTATGTCTACAGCTCATCACTGCTTGGGTACTGATGAGTCATTACCCTGCTTCGTGTTCCCCAGGTCCTCTCACACACTTCTCCCTATCTCTTGGATATCTTTTCCTGAGGCTCCCAGGGACATGCTCCGCCTTCTACCTCCCTACTCCCCACAGACCCACTTCTCAGAATCTCCGTGACTGCCACTACTTTTCTCTCCAGTTAGCCAATGGCTTCCTGCCCCCCTATCTAATCAGCACATTCTGTACATTCTGTCTGGGATGGTTTCTAGTGAGTTATCACCCTCCCTGTTCCCATCACTACCGCTCTAACTGCAGCCCATCCTACCACTCTAACAGATTGTTAAACCCGCCCAAGTGCCCTCTCCAGCCCAGGTCTCTCTCTTCAGACCATTCTAACACTCTTGACATATTTTTTTAATGAAGGCATGCCTCTAAGAATAGCTTCTCAATCCCAAATGCTTTAAGGAGTTCCGAGAGCTTATTGAATTACTCTGTATAAACATCTCAACATGGCATGTTGGGTATCAGCATATTCCTGGTAAATATCACCTCATTATCACAATACCACCTCACTGTCAATCCCCACGGATGCTTTCCCAGAAAAAAAAACAGTGTGCCTCGTGTTCCTGCCTTTGGCACTTTTCTTGTTCAGGTCATTCTCTCTACATGGGCCATTCTCCTCCACCTCTCACGTTTAAATAATGGTTTTAATATGTCCGTATCCAATGACTTGTCATTTAGGAAGCCTTCCCTGATTTTTTTTTTTTTCAACCATACACTTTGTAAACCTTTTCGTAACTCTTTTATGTCATTCTATAATCTTCTCTACATTATAATCATGAATGTGAATCTCATATTACTCTGACTGAACTGTATAATCTCTCTTGGGGTCTTTTATATTTTGGGCAGCCAGACATAGTGAGCATCCAGAGGGATAAGAATAGTTACTGGGAAAAAAAAAGAATAGTTACTGAATTGGGGCCCCTGGATGGCTCAGTCGGTTAAGCCACTGCCTTTAGCTCAAGTCATGATCCCAGGGTCCTGGGATCGAGCCCCACATGGGGCTCCCTGCTCAGTGGGGAGCCTTCTTCTCCCTCTCCCACTGCTCCTCTACCTGCTTGTGTTCTCTCACTTTCTCTGTCAAATAAATAAAATCTTAAAAAAAAAAAAAAAGAATAGTTACTGAATTGATTTAAATGGAAATAATTTTTTTATTCAAGTATAATTAACATCCAGTGTCATATTAGTTTCATGTGTACAATATAACAATTTAACAATTCTATCCAGGGGCACCACCTGGGTGGCTCAGTGGGTTAAGCCTCTGCCTTCCGCTCAGGTCACGATCTCAGGGTCCTGGGATCGAGCCCCACATCGGACTCTCTGCTCAGCAGGAAGACTGCTTCCTCCTCTCTCTCTGCCTGCCTCTCTGCCTACTTGTGATCTCTGTCAAATAAATAAAATCTTTAAACAAATAAACAAGCAAAAACAATTCTATCCATTGCTCAGTGCTCATCAAGGTAAGTGTACTCTTAATCCCCTTTATCTAATAACACCCCCACCAAACATTCCCAGTTTTTTCTCTGTATTTAATTAAGAGTCTGAGTTTTTATTTGTCTCTTTTTTCTTTGTATTTTTTTTTCTTAATTTCCACTTGTGTGTGAAAGCTTATGGTATCTGTGTTTCTCTGGCTGACTCATTTCCCTTAGCATTATACCCTGAAGGTCCACCCATACTGTCACAAATGGCAAGATTTCATTCATTCAGTTGGCTGAGAATATCCCATTGTGTATATATACCACATCTTTATCCATTCATCTATAGATGGACACTTGGGTTACATCTGTATGTTGGTTATTGTAAATAATGCTGGAATAAACATAAGGGTGCATTTGTCTTTTTGAATTACTGTTTTTGTTTTCTTTGAGTAAATACCCAGTGTGGAATTACTGGATAATATGATAATTCTAATTTAATTCTTTTGAGGAACCTCCATACTGTTTTCCACAGTGGC
This sequence comes from Mustela putorius furo, assembly GCF_011764305.1. NCBI lineage: Eukaryota > Metazoa > Chordata > Mammalia > Carnivora > Mustelidae > Mustela > Mustela putorius. Next base: position 7,970,794 of record NW_025422022.1, read on the forward strand.
TGCACCAGCTTGCATTCCCACCAACAGTGCACGAGGGTTCCCTTTCTCCACAGCCTTGCCAACACTTATTTCTGGTGTTTTTTATTTTAGCCATAATGATAGGTGTGAGGTGCTAGCTATCCCATTGTGGTTTTGATTTGTATTTCCCTGATGATGAGTGATGTTGGGCTTCTTCTCATGTGTCTGTTGTTCATCTGTATTTTTTTCTTTGGATAAATGTCTATTCATTTCCTCTGCCCATTTTTTAATTGGATTAGGGTATTTTTGGTGTTCAGTTTACATGTTCTTTGTTTACTTGGGATATTAACTCTTAACAGATCATTTGCAAATATCTTCTCCCACTCAGTAGGCTGTCTTTTGCTGCTTTCCTGCGCTGTGCCAGATTATTTTGGTGCTGTCCCATTCGATCAAGTTTGCTTGCTTCCCTTGTTGGAGGAGATGTAGCTAGAGGAAAAAAAAAATGTTTCTACAGCTGATGTCAAAGAAGTTACTCTATATCTTTTATTCTAGGAATGTTACCATTTCAGGTCTCACATTTAGGTCGATAACGCATTTTGAGTTTATTTTTGTATCTGGTGTAAGAAAGCCAGTTTCTTTCTTTTGCGTGCAGCTATCCAGTATTCCTCACTGCTTGTTGAAGAGACTGCCTTTCCCCCCATTGTATATTATTGCCTTCTTAGCCATGGATTAATTGACCATTTAAGTGTGGGCTTATTTCTGGGCTCTCTATTCTGTTCCATTGATCTATGTGTCTGTTTTGTGCCAGTACCATACCGTGTTGTTTACTACAGCTTTGTAGTATATCTTAAAATCCAGGATTGTGATACCTCCAGTATTGTTCTTCCTAAATGGAAATAATTTTTAATACACCGCTCCTCCCTGCCACTCGGTCAGCTGCAAATCATCATTGCCTCACCCTCCACCCCCATCATCATCATCACACACACACACACACACACACACACACACACACCCTAGATTCCTTTGTCACGTTCTGAGAGATCAACTTAAGATAGCATTTTCTAGCCATGCTCAGCCTCTCTGGGACACTTCCTGAAGTCCTTTCTGCTCCCGGTCAACAGCAGTGGGACTGTTCTCTCTCCTTCAGTTTTTCCAAAGCATCTTGCTCACCTTGGGAATGCTTTGAAATGCCAAGCTTATTTTGGGAACAGCATGGGCTCAAGCCAGACTGTGTTTCACTCGGAGCTAGCTCTACCAGCTCTGAGTTTACCAAACTGGTGCCTTATTCTGCACCAAAGAAGTAAAAAGAACAGCCCAACAGTAGAGGCCCCTGCCTTAAAGACCAGATCTGGGCTTTCATAAAGCTGCTTAAAAAAAATTAAAAAATTAAAAAAAGATTTATTTATTTGAGAGAGAGCGAGAGAGCACACAGTGGGGAGGGGCAGAGAGAGTCTTAAGCAGAGTCCTGGCTAAATAAATGTGGAGCCCAATGCAGGGCTCAATCCCTAGACCCTGAGATCAAAACCTGAGCCAAAACCAAGGGTTGAACAATCAATGGACTGTGCCACCCGCGCACCCCATAAGGCTGCTTCTTTCATGGAAAAAACTCATCAGTTGGTCAAGAAAGTGATCTTGCTAAGACTTTGGGTGATTTTTTTTTTTCCTCTGAGACTCAGAGTAGACTATTTGCAATCTTAGAAAGTTACATCCAAAACAGTACATGTATTAGTTACTTTCCCAACTTAACTATTTCTTGATGTGATTTCTCAATGCCTGAACTACATACCAGCCTGTCTTTCTCTCATGCTCTGACCTGCAGAGTATATGACATTCTTTCTCGAGACGCTTTTGGACAAAGCCATGAGTAGCAGCTTTTCCCCCATATTTATCCCATATCTATATTAGTGTCCCCCAGAATATATTTATCCCGTATCTGTATCAGTGCCATGTTTTCAGAGAACAGATGGATGATACTTATTCCCCCATAATCTTTCTTTTCAGCCAGATTTGAAAGATAAGAACATAATTGTGAACATTTTTCAGAATAAAGCTGTCATTTTTTATATAGATCTATTTATTTATTTAAGAGAGAGAGCGCACGTGTGTGCATGTGCAGGGGAGGGGCAGGAGGGAGAGAGAGAGAGAATCTCTACCAGACTCCTCACTGAGCATGGAGCCCAGTGCAGGGCTTGATCCCACCATCCCAAGATCATGACCTGAGCCAAAACAAAGAGTTGGACACTCAATGGACTGAGCCACACAGGCACCCCAAAACTTCCTTTTTTAAAAAAATTAAGTAAGCTAAAGATACTCAGATCATCCCAATGCAGTTAGCTTCCTGCCATCCTAAGTCCCCTCTTCTAGACACTTCCTTTCCCCCCCACGCATTTCCTTAGCCCAGTCCTCACAGGATTCCGTCTTCATGAAAATCTCTAATTCTGTCTTCAAGTCAGAGCTCCTTGGGGGTCTGCAAAAGGAAGGCCCTCCTGCTCAGGTCTTCAAATGCTCTCCCCCATCTGACCTGAAAACTGCCTAGCTTAGACCCTGAAATCCTGGTTAGGTCTCTGGTGGCCTCCTGGAGGGGCTGCACACCCCCTTCTGGTTTCCTCCTCTCCCAGGACTTTGGTCTGTCTGAGCTAACTGCCCTCCACCCACCTCCAAGACTTCTTGATTATATCACGGGTCAGTTATCCTACCACATTTTGGACTTTCCCCCAACACTTACTGAATCTAAACAAAATTTCCCAGTGCAGTTTTCCTGTAAAAACAGCCTCCTCTTTATTCTGGGCAGAATTTAGAATAATCACAGCATTTAGAGCCGAAGGAAGCCTGAGGGAGCTTCTACTTGTACAGTCCTAAGTTTGTACAAATTTGGAAATTGAGAGTCAGAGAGCTCAAATGGCTGGCTGATTCTGCTGCTCTGCAAATAAGTGAACATTTTCTGGCTTTATTGCCCATTTATTGCAAACGTTAAAATAAGTGTTTCCATTCTTAAGACCCCCTGTTTTTCTGTTAGTCTCATCGTAACAGAAGACCTCTCAAGTCACATGGGATGTGGAGGGGTGCGGGACTTCAGAATCCGTTAACACTATAATAACAGTTATTTTCTTTTTGGGTTCTCCCTTCATTATGTAGGTTGTTATTAAGACATTCTTATATCCACTGGGGAACATCCGTGTAGACAGAACAATTTATGTGTGTTCTTTTTGGTTCACTGTGAAGCTGTGAATCGTTTTGTTACCATTCCTCAGTGTTAAGGGATATGTTGGGAAGGGTTATGTAGTTTTTATGGATTACAGTTTGGAGATTTTTGATGGTCTGCGTGCTCTCCTACACAGATAAATGGCTTAAACATTTCTTTCCCTTCCATGCTGATCAGTTATTTTTGAGGGACAGGGCACATGCAAACTCACAAGAAGGGGGAGGGGCAGAGGGAAAGAATCTCCAGCAGACTCTCCACTGAAGGGAGGAGCCCAATGCGGGACTCAGTCTCACCACCCTGAGATCATGACCTGAGCTGAAATCAACTGAGACACCCAGGTGCCCCTGGTATTTTTTCTTTAACCTTTCTTTTTTCTTGCTTTCCTCTTCCCCACCCCCACCTTTAGGGAGTGAGAGAAAGAAAGAAAGAGAGAGGAGGGGCAGAGGGGAAGAGAATCTCCATCAGGCCCCACGCCCTGCACAGGGCAGGGTGGGGGGTGGGGGGTGGAGGGGGCCTTGATCTCACAACCCTGAGATTATGACCTGAGCTGAAATCAAAAGTCAGACCCTTAACCAACTGGACCGCCCAGATGCCCCACACACTGATCAGTTACTGAATACTCTTCCAACAAATATCTCTCAGCTGTGAGTGGGCAGGACTGCTGTTGTCTGGGGTCACCAGTTCATCCTGGTGTGCTCAGGACTTCCCCAGTTTTGGTTCTGAAAATCCCACATCCCCAGAAATCCCTCCATCCTGGGCAAACTGGGACAGATGGTTACCCTAAGCACTGCCCCAACACATTCCTGCTCACTCCCCAAAGCCCAGGTGGGTCATCTCAGGGTCAAGAATGAGCACTCTAGGTATTCCTGTTCCGTAGAACAACACTAATCAATAAACTGGAAACAAGTTACAATCAAACCACTTAGTAAGGCAGGTTCCATCATACTGAAGACTTGTTGAAGGGTAGTCATTGAAACTTACTACTGGTCACGAGGGCCCTAACCAAAGCAGACTGGGACCAAGCCTACTCTATTTATAACAATTTTTCCATTGTTTTTGAGGAGAAAGGATAAAGCTGAAGGAAGTCATTTAAAAGGATACATTGGTACATGTAAAATTGGAATCTGAACCCGCCTTAACCAGTAGGAGAATCAAATGCAAAGATCTTCGAAGAAATGCAAACACAGGACATATCTTGGAGACAAATTTGTTCCAGCATTTTAATGTCTAGCAAAGAAGTGTCTGCTTTTTGGGATGGATCCAAGCCCTCTGCCCTAATAAACTGTCTAAACTCAAGTTAATGACAGGTTCTGTGGGAAAGAAGCTAGTAGGACAGTGGATTGAATAAACTGAACAAGAGTCAAGAATTTAATAGGGCTATTAAAAGTAGAAGTTGGAGGGAGCCACTCTATTTTAGCCTATCTCTATTTTAAGACTGTTTTGTTTCCACTTATTGAAAATGTTCAACAGATAAGGAATATCTTCAAGATAGAGTTCTGTGGCAGCTGCTGAAAGATAAAATACTGTTTCTTGATGGAAGTACCATCCCCTTGCAATGTCAGTTGCATGTTCAAAACTGTGGAGGTGGAGGAGTTGGGAGGTGGTTGGTGTCAGAAGGGTGTCAGAAGACTGTCTCAGATCTGGATAGACCTTGGACATGGAAGTTCTCATCATGAATCTTCAATCTTTTCTTCTCAAAGGAGACCTTGCACAGAAAAACAGTCACCTATTCTGTTCCTTGAAATTTAACAGAATACAACCAAGATAAAAATTTCTGTTTCTGTTTTGTATTTGGCTTTCACTTTTGTTTCTGTTTGGGCAATTAGAATTAAATCTGGGCAGTTCACCTCAGAAGGGAGAGAACTTTGCTTTCCGAAGAATACTACTTCTAGGGAAGTAGGAAAAGGCTTGTGACCCCAGAAGAATGTGGTGGTGGTGTGTGGCATAGTGGGAGAACATGCAGAAGAAGTCTTTTTAGCCAGATTTACTTTCCACCACTTGGATAAAAAAAGATTACTCCTTTTTTAAAAATTGGGAAACTAAGACAAAGTGATCTCAAGAGACCTTTTCAGGGTCACGTAGTAAGCAACAGAGCCTTGATTTTTTTTTTTTTTTTAACATTTATTTGTGTATTGGGACGCCTGGGTGGCTCAGTTGGTTAAGCAGCTGCCTTCGGCTCAGGTCATGATCCCAGGGTCCTGGGATCGAGTCCCACATCCAGCTCCTTGCTCGGCAGGGAGCCTGCTTCTCCCTCTGCCTCTGCCTGCCTCTTGGTCTGCCTGTGCTCGCTTGCTCTCTCTCCGTCTCTTACAAATAAATAAATAAATAAATAATCTTTAAAAAAAAAAAAAAGATTTATTTGTGTATTAGAGAGAGAGAGAGAGAGCACAAGTGGAAGGGGCAGAGGGAAAGGGAGAGAGAATCACAAGCAGGTGCCACACTGAGCGTGGTGCCAGATGTGCGGCTCGATCTCATGACGCTGAGATCAGGATGTGAGCTAAACCAAGAGTTGTTGCTTAATGGACTGGGCCATGCAGGTGCCACCCTTTCTCAAACCCTGCTCCAGAGCCTTAGTCTTCCCCACCATGCTGTGTGTTTGTCTCCATCATAACCTTTCTGTGGGATGCCCCAGCAGGCTGGCACTCTAAGAGGTAACCACTTGGATGTGGTTTGGAAAAACAGGCTAAAGAGGCTGCAGTTGGGAATGAAGGGTCGCTGCCCCACCCTGAGTCAGGAGAACAGGGCAGAAGAGGCCCATGCCGCCCATGGTAATAGTGGCCTTGAGGGCTCCTGCCTGTCTCAGGCTCTTTTAGGTGGCAGAATGACCCCTCAAGCACAGATGTTCTGCTTCACTAAACGTACCTGGGCCGTGGACGGGACTGGTAGTTTCCTAGGTGAGACAAGTTTGCCAACAGAGAGAAGACTTAGATGTGTTGAGTCATTCTTACGTGCATTCTTATTCTTATGTTGAGTCATTCAATGTGCATTGTTCTAAGCTCTTTTTATGTCCTGACCTGTTTAAAACTCTTTAGAACCTGGGGCACCTTGATGGTTCAGTCAGTTAAGCCTCTGCCTTTGGCTCAGGTCATGATTCCAAGATCCTGGGATGGAGCCGGGCATCAGGCTCCTCGCCGAGCTGGGAACCTGCTTCTCCTACCCCCTTTATGGCTCTGCCTGCTTGTGCATAGGTACTCTCTCTCTCTCTGTTGAATAAATAAATAAAATCTTAAAATAGATAAACAGATAAATCTGTCTAGAACCCTATGGGGTCAGTCTTTTCTTAGCATCTCCATTTTCTAGAAGAAAGAGGGATACTGAGGCATGTAATCCAGTGCCCCGCGCTCTAACCCAGATGGTGTATGTAAGCAGTTTCATGCAAGTAAAAGGATGACCAACATCACTGTTTGCCCTCATTTCACGTTTCTTTATCTGCAAAGATACAGAAACTCTAGGTGATTGCAAAGACTCCAGTAATGCAAAATGTGGGCCTTGGAGGATCCCAGTTGCCGTCTAGAAGAGAGATCAGCAAACTACCTACAACCCCTGGGCTAAATCTGACCCATTTCTCTACCTTCCACGAACTAAGAGTGACTTTACATTTCTAAATGATTGGGAAAAAAAATCAAAAGAAGACGACTTGGTGACATGGAAATTATATGAACTTCAGATATCAGTGTCCATAGATGAAAATTTAGTAAGACACAGGCCCAGGCATTTGGGTGGCTCAGTGGGTTAAGCCTCTGCCTTTGGCTCAGGTCCTGATCTTAGGATCCTGGGATGGAGCCCCATATCGGGCTCTCTGCTCAGCAGGGAGTCTGCTTCCCCTGCTCTCTCCGCCTGCCTCTGCCTACTTGTGATCTCTGTCTCTGTCAAATAAATAAAAATAAAATCTTAAAAAAAAAAAAAAAGACACAGGCCGGTATTGTTATGGCTGTTGTCATGCTGGGGAAGCAGCACTCAGTGGTTGCATCAGAGACCAAAAGTCCCACATGCCTAAAGTATTTACTATGTGGCGCTTTATAGAAAAAAATGCTGATACCTGATATAGGATCGTGTGGTCAGCGCAATTGTCTAATACTTTCAGAGAAACATTTTTGTCATAATGGGGAGTTTATTAAGTAACCAAAAGCCTCCCACTTTGTACAGGAAATGGTAAATTTAAAAAAAGATTCTGAGGGCGCCTGGGTGGCTCAGTGGGTTAAAGCCTCTGCCTTCGGCTCAGGTCATGATCCCAGGGTCCTGGGATCCAGCCCCACATCAGGCTCTCTGCTCCATGGGGAGCCTATTTCCTCCTTTCTCTCTCTCTGCCTGCCTCTCTGCCTACTTGTGATCTCTGTCAAGTAAATAAATAAAATCTTAAAAAAAGAAAAGGATTCTGAATAAACATTTCACAAGTGACTTTTTATTTTTTTAAAGATATTATTTATTTATTTGAGAGAGAGCGAGAGGGAGCTCAAGCAGAGGGAGACAGAGGGAGAGGGAGAAGCAGACCCCCACTGAGCAAGGAGCCCGACATGGGACTTGATTCCAGGACCCTGAGATCATGACCTGAGCTGAAGGCAGACACTTAACCCACTGAGCCACCCAGGCGCCCCCAATAGATGACTTTTTAAATAGCATCTGAAGCATGTATGCATAAGACAAGTACATTTATATTCTTGTTATGTTATTCCTAAATGTTAGCACTCTGCTTGTTTTCCAGGTCTGGTTGGCCCAATGTTTGCAGTGATCTTTACAGTTGTCAAGCCCTTTCACAGTGACATGGACTTAGTTGATAATTTAAAAATGCTGGAGGTCCTTACCGACAGTAATAAAATGGTCACCCAGCTGTATGAAAGCCAGCCATCCTTCCATTGAATGATCGTGCACTGCTCTGCTCCCGTAGTTTTTCTGGAACCTTCCACTTCATCCTTTGCCCATCACCTCTTGCTGACAATAGGGTGTCCCAATCCCCCAGGGCCACCTCCCTCTTTTAATCCATGACTTCTTACCTGTTCAGTTCTGAGTCTGATTGTTACGATTGTGTCGTGGAAACTAAGAGTCCAATAGGCTAAGTCTCAAGAGAGATTCAAAGTACATGACCTTCAATGCTTAAAGCACAGATGATACACTGGCATTCTTAGGGCCAAATGCAATCTCTGGGGGCGTAAATGTATGCATACACTTGTGTCTTACAAATGTGATAGTGACTCGGTAACATTTAAAGGGTTTGGGATTTTTTTATATATATAAAACTCAGCTTTCTCACTTCTCTTAAAATACCTGAGGAGCTGGCATCCTGGCCCTGTGACCAGCATGGTGTTAATAGCCGGTGCTGAGAGGGAGCTGCTTTCTTTAAGTGGGACCCAGGCTCTTCCCTGTGGTCACCACTCTTCCTCTATGTCCATGACCCCTTGGCCAAGTGTTTGCTGCCACTCATGAACATACCAGCCCGATCTTTCCCTTCCTCCACCAGTTTCACTTCCTTCTTACATTTGCCATCCTCAACATGTTCCAGTGTGTGAGTCCAGTCCACAGCCTTGTGGTCGTTGTTCTGGTTGCTGGGAGATCTTGTTTGCTTTCTGGGTCTCCCGTGCAGCCCAAGTGTTTCAGGTTGCCAGACTGACAGCGATAGGTGTACCCTTGGCGGAGATGAAGGGATCGATCCATCAGAAAGCATCGCCTTGATTCGGTAGCAAAAGTTAAGCTAGGAGGAGTGATCTGTTGTCAAGGAGAACTATGAGCACTTGGAAAGGAGTCCAGCCCAAATTCCTCCCCTGCCCCTGTGACCACTGCACCAGCATTTGCAGTTACCTCTCAGGGCCCAGCTGGAGTGGACACAGAGCTCCTAGAATGTTCATGAGAACTAAAGGACTGTAAGGGGGAGGGGGGAAGTTCCCACCGTGTTCTCAGAAAGCCCCAGAGAGCACCACCTTTTGCTCTTACATTGAGCTAAGCTGATGGTGTGTGGCAAGTGGCTGTCCAGTGCTGTCCCCTTGTTGGTGATGTTAAAGATGATCCCGGGACCAGGAGAGGCAGGGATTGGGATACCAAATGATGACACGTGGTGACAGTTTTCAGTATGTGAAGCCAGCTAGAATGAACAGAGCAGATATAACGTACTGGTTGGAAGTTACTAGCTCAGCCAGCCAGCGATCTGCTAGAAGAAAATGCCTGTTCGGCTGCCACAGACACCAAGCAAAACAAACCTACCCGCTGGGCTAAGCGCTTAGCAGGCATCCCATTTTCACTTCTGGTTGTTCATCTACACAACTGTAAGCGAGGCAGGACAGACCACAGAAGGGTTTCTGGGGGAACTGGTGTTTTGAACTGTAAATCACCTTCCACCACTCCCCACCCCATGTGCAATCTGCTTTGACTAAATCCTGATTAAAGATTGGTTGGGTTTGTTTTGGGTGGGCATTCCAGCGGCGCTCCCGCTTGTGGGGCCAAGGCTCGGGGCACAAAGAGGGAAGAACCCACAGAACCTGTGAGGAGAGAGAGCCCTGGGCCTCCCCTCTCTCCCCTTTGGCACTTCCCCTCCTGCTCTCCACAAGTCTGGCCAAGGATGTATTTTGCAGAAAAGGGTGTAGTTCTAACTAGAATGAGGGGAAGTGAAGGCATCCAAATGGACCATTCCATTCTTCCCTTCCTCAAGCAGTATTTCTGCTTTTTGTCTGGGCCAAAGGGGGCTAGGGATGGGGAAGGAAAAGAGTGGGAACAAAGTCAACCTGGTAGAAAGCCTTAACAGGATAAATGTATCTCTTTTCTATTATTATGAACGGAAGTCAAAATATCAGGTCATTCACCTGGTGAGAAATGTTGGCTGTTTTTCAAAAGAGAAGTGACAATAGTAATTAGTAATGCGTATTGAACACACAGGATCATACGCCCAAACCCCAAACAGAACTCATCTCGGTTACGCGAGAAACGGGAATCGCTATGATTTTATTTTTTTTTTTTCCATCTCACAGATGAAGAACCCGGAGCTAAGAGAGGTTAAGTAACTTTACCCTGGTCTTGCAGCTGGTCACTGACCAGCAGGGATTAGAAGCCAAATAGACTGGCTTCAGCATCTGGACAAGGGCGCTGCAGAGTGAAGGTTTCTGGCTTCTGTCCAGCTGAATGGCCTTGGGAAAAAATATTCTTCTTGGCTCCCATTTCCTCATCTGTAAAAGAAAGGGTCATGTTAGATGATCTTTGAGTCTGTTTCTAAATCGATATCCATCATCTCCAGGCCGCTGTTGTCATTCATTAGCTCTGTGGATTAGAGTAATCCACTTTTACGTGAAAGAGAAAGGCGGGGCTCTCTGGGGCTTTCTGAGAACATGGTGGAAACTCCCCCCCCCCCTTGCTTACAGTCCCGTAGTTCTCATGAACATTCTAGGAATCTGTGTCCACCCCAGCTGGGCCCTGAGAGGTAACCGCGAATGCTGGTGCGGTGGTTACAGGGGCAGGGGAGGAATCCCGGCCGGACTCCTTTCCAAGTGCTCATAGAGTAAGAGCGGTGTGGGATAGGAAGGGGGCAGGGAGTGCTGCATTATACCCCGCTTTCGGGCGGGGTACCTGCCCGACACCTGCTCCAACAGCCACCTGGTGCCCAGACAGTTAGGATGGTTAGGTGACTGCGGGCTGAGAAGGGACCAGGCCACTTTTAGCTACCCCTGTGGCTGCCACCATTGATTTTCTTTTGTAGCTGCTGGAGTTGCTTCCCCCAGGAGCGTCTTACCACCCTCCTATGTCTCCAGCGCCCTCCACATTTGCCAAGTGCTCCAGCCACCCTCACAGGTGAGCTATGACAAACAAGCCCTCTGTAATGTGACCAGACCTGCTGGGCTTCCCTTCCTGCCTCCCCTGAATTACACTGACTGGTACTTCCAGGAATTTTGCAGCAACCCCGAAGCCTTTGTTCTTTCTTCAGAGTGAGGAAGTAGGAGAAGAGGGGGCTGGGTGGGAAGGAGACTTCTTTGGTTTGTATGAAATGACCTCAGATCTGAAGATGTCAGACTTTTTGAAAGACTACTGGCGAGTGACTCCACACACTGGAGATAGCCACTGTGTCAAGAGTTCACGTTATCTGAAGCTCTGTGTGAAAGGGGAACCAACTTTCTGGGAACAATGACTATCACCTTTCCCTTGGGTGGTGCAAACTGAAAGGTGTGTTTATTTCATTTATGTCAGCCACACTGACCCTTTAATGTTACAAGTCACTGCTAGTTTCCTTCTGCCCTCATCCCATACTCCAAGAGTGTAATTCTTTTTTTCCCCCTTCCCATAGCCTACACACACCTGTATATGCTACGTAACACGATCGGACTGTCTGATTTAACCCAGGAACACCCACCTGGCCACAGGCTCTTGCCGTTGACAGTCTTCTGCTAATGCCTAGTACAAGTGCATGTTTTTTCTTACCTGTGTCTGTGTGCCCAGAGGTAGAAATAACACTGAAATGCAAAAGAGGGAAGACGAATAAAGCCGAGGGGGGCAGAAGTCCTAAATGTTGTGCTTTTGCAAGGGCTGCTAGCAGGTTGCCGGGGCGAAGCAGAAAAAGACGCCCTTCACTCGAAAAGGCGAGGAAGAGAGCGGGCGAAGAGCAGGGAGGTGGGAGCGGAGTACCGGGCACGGAAGGCGGGCGGGGCGCAGCGAGGGAAACTCAGCCCCCGTGGAAAGTCCATTCCAGAACGCAATTTGCTATATCCGCCACTTGCATTTCGCATGCAAATGAGGAGGGCTTCCCAGAGGCGGGGCTGGGCTGGGCTGGGCGAGCGCGGGGCTCGGCTGAGCGCGGCGCAGAGCGCGGCTCCGGATTCAGCACCTCCGGGTCGGAAGAGCCGGGCGCGCTGCGGCAGCATCTCCTCCCGCCGGCGCCGCCGCGGAGGATGGACGCCGCGCTGGGGCAGACCGTGCATCAGGACTGAAGGACCCCAGCCCTCGGGAGAAGCCGGTCGGAAGACCGGGAAGAGCGGTCAGTCCAACCTCTCCCCACTCGCGGTTTCTGGGACTGGTCATTTCTCAGTCCCTGGAGAGCGCGTCCTTCCCCAGGGAAGTGAAAATAATGAACTTTTGGAGGTATTGCCTTTTTGCTTTCGCGGTCTTCAGTGCGCTTCTATTTGTGATACTTTATAACAGCGAGTTACACCTGCCGGGGAGGTTCGGGTCGCTGAATGGCTCCCATCACAAGTACTTGGGGATTCATGCCTGTGATTACGCCTTAGGAGATCAGGCTCCTTTTTTGTGGGGGAGGACCTTGCCCTCACCTTTGGGGAGCGTCCCGTGCAAGGACTACCTGACCCAGAATCACTACATCACCAGCCCCCTGTCGGAAGAGGAAGCTGCTTTCCCGTTGGCCTATGTCATGGTCATCCATAAGGACTTTGATACTTTCCAGAGGCTCTTCCGAGCTGTTTACATGCCCCAGAATGTCTACTGCGTTCACGTGGATGAAAAGGCCACCGTTGAATTCAAGAAGTCAGTAGAGCAGTTGCTGAGCTGCTTCCCAAATGCTTTCCTGGCCTCCAAGATGGAGCCGGTTGTCTATGGGGGGATCTCCAGGCTCCAGGCTGACCTGAACTGCCTCAAAGACCTCGCGTTGTCCGAGGTGCCCTGGAAGTACGCCATCAACACGTGTGGGCAAGACTTCCCCCTGAAGACCAACAAGGAGATCGTTCAGTATCTGAAAAGCTTTAAAGGGAAAAACATCACCCCGGGGGTGCTGCCCCCCGATCACGCCATTGGACGGACTAAGTTCGTGCACCAGGAGCACATAGGCAAAGATGGCTCTTTTGTGAAAAATACTAATATTTTGAAAAGCTCACCTCCGCATCAGCTGACGATCTACTTTGGCACTGCCTATGTGGCCCTGACCAGAGAGTTTGTCAACTTTGTCTTCCACGACAAAAGGGCCATTGATCTTCTACACTGGTCGAAAGATACTTACAGCCCCGATGAACATTTCTGGGTGACACTTAATAGGATTCCAGGTATGTGCCGATGTGCATTCCAATTTTTTCGTATTCATAGACTGAGTTCACTAATACCCAACGCTTCTAGAGAAAAGACTCACTGGAGATTATTTGGAAAAAAAAAAAAAAACAAAAAAACAAAAAAAAACCCAGAACTTTAAAACGTAGAAAACTATTAGTCTGGTTGCTTTTTTTTTTTTTAATATTTTATTTATTTATTTGACAGAGACAGCGAGAGAGGGAACACAAGCGGAAGTAGGAGAGGGAGAAGTAGGCTCCCCACCAAGCCCGGAGCCCAATGAGGGGCTCGATGCCAGGACTCTGGGATTATAACCTGAGCTGAAGGCAGACGCTTAATGACTGAGCCACCCAGGTGCCTCAGTCTGGTTGTTTTTAGTGACCAGCTTAGTGCCCACTGTGTTGTCTTATAACTGTGTGCAGTATAGTGATCTAAGAAGCATGAGAAGCTGCCGGAGCTCTGGCAGAGCTGTCTTTGATCGTGTATCCTGTAGCTCAGTCGTGTGTGTGTGTGTGTGTGTGTGTGTGTGTGTGTGTTTTAAATTGAGACATAATTGACATATACTAGCTCAATCTCGTGAATGGATGCTTTTCATCGTCCTTGATAAGCACAGCTACAGCGTATTGAAATCGATTTTTAATAAGCATCCTAGAATTTATGACTTGAAATAGGTATGTTCCTTTCAGACCGTGTCACACAGTATCCCATTCATCCTCAAAGGCATCGCTCCAAGCCGCCCGGACTGTTTTTGGAATCTGTGAATCTTCTTTAGAAGTTGATAAATTAGCTCTTCAATTAAATGTCTCTAACTTAAGACCTGACCAAGTATCCAGGTGTCAACCGACTTGGTTCAACAAGAACCATCTGATCTTTTGTTGTCAAGGAGAATGGGTAAAATGAACACAGAGGGGATCAACAGTGGGAGTTGATCCAAAGTTAATTCTCAATTTCAAAGTCACAGATTATTGGAAATTCCACTTTGCAGTCTCTTGATTTCGTAGACTGCGAAGTCTTTTCCATTGTTTATGATCACTTGGAAAGGGGTCTGAGGTCTGCCAGGCCACTGAAGGCAGAAAACAGCACCGGCTTTCCTCTTTGATTCGGGACTGAGTTTCTTCTCAAAATTCTGTTTTCTGTCTGTTGTCTGAGAACACCTGTGTGACCTGTAGCACCTGTTCCTGGTGATGTCCCAATAAACCAGTTTCCATTGTTGTGACAGCAGAGCTGTGGCTGTCAGCCCTGTGTGAACGAGACCCTAATGCCTGCCATATGTGAAAAAACTCCCTGCTTCTACACGGAAGCTTGGTATCCTGGACACATCTAAGAGCGGTTTGAAGCTAGCTTCATAGTTGAAAGTAGATTCGTAGCAGTGACTCTTTTCTCAGTGACCCGGCATTCCTTAGAGCCACACTGGAGCGGTGGCCACAAAAGTCTACTCAGGGCAGAAAGAGGACAGGCAAGGTGACTGGGGACAGAGACCTTTTCTATCCCGTGGGCTACAAAATTGTCAGATCACAAAGACTTTTAGGAGGGGAGTAAACACTTTATCTGAGTGTAGGGAGTATTCATTCTTACTGTTTACAAAGTTTAAACACACGGCAGTATGCTGTTGGTGGCATCTCTAATACTGTTTTGGTTGATGGAGTTTGCTCCAGATGTGTGTTCTACATCATTTTGTTAAACTATAAGAAATAATCACTGTTACCCTCATGCACAGAGGAAGAAAAAGAGGCTTAGAGAGATGGAAGTGACTTGCTCCTCAGCTTGTCCAAGCAAAGCCGGGGTCTAATCCTGGATCCGTATGACCTGAAGTTTGAGCTTGCACCAGAAAAGGAGGGAATAATCATTTCTCCTTTCCTGTATCTGAAGCAAATTCTCTGGGTGCCTGGGGTGAGGGGCGGAGGGTTCGGTCAATCAAGTGTCCAACTCTTGATTTCAGCCCAGGTCCTGATCTCAGAGCCCTGGGTCAGGTTCCAAGCTCAGTGTGGCGTCTTTCTGCCCCTCTCCCTCCCCGCCGCTTGTTCGCACGCACTCAGGTGTGCTCTCCTAGAGTAATAAATAAAATCTTTTAAAACAAATAAGCAAATTTCTTGCAGAATCTCAGAATGGGGGTAAGGTAAGGGGGGTGGGGAGCAGGGAAGAACAGTGTAAAGTAAGTTCTACTAGACCACTTTAAGCTGGAATAAGGTAAGCAGGAATATGGAGTGCTAGGGGTGTGTGTGTGTGTGTGTGTGTGTGTGTGTGTGAGCACAATGAACTTGCTGAGGCTTAGCAGGGCCACTGTGCTGGCTGGAGTCACAGGAAGTTGCTGAACGGATTGCCAACCCCACACACCCTTCTGTGCCAGCTTCCTCCGTCCCTATCTGGAATGGGCTTTGGTCTAGCTCTTCCCTCTGTGAGCCGGTGGAAATGGGAGGTGTTCTTACTAAAGGCCGGTGAGGGGAGGAAACAAACACGCTGAGACTTTGAACCTAATGACTGTGAAGTGTCTTTTGAGCCTAATGACCGTGAAGTGTCTTGAGGACTTTGTCTTTACAATGAGTAGAAGTTTTCTTTCCTTTTTTAAAAGATTTTTTTTAAAAAAGATTATATTTATTTATTTGACAGAGAGCTAGGGAGAGCAGAAACACAAGCAGGGGGAGTGGGAGAGAGAGAAGCAGAGAGCCCCAGGCTGAGCTCGGTCCCAGGACCTTGGCCAGATCCTGAGCTAAGCCAAAGGCAGACGCCCAACGGCTGAGCCGCCCAGGCACCCCAAGATTTTTTTTTTTTTTTTAGTAATCTCTACACCCAAGGTGGGGCTCAAACTTACAACCCTGATATCAAGAGTCACATGCTCTACCGACTGAGCTAGCCAGTCGCCTCTCTTTCCTTTTACCTATAGTTTTGTTTTGTTTTTAAGATTTTTTATTTTTTATTTATTTGACAGAGATCACAAGTAGGCAGAAAGGCAGGCAGAGAGAGAGAGAGGAGGAAGCAGGCTCCCTGCCGAGCAGAGAGCCTGATGTGGAGCTCCATCCCAGGACCCTGGGATCATGAACTGAGCCAAAGGCAGAGGCTTTAACCC
This sequence comes from Mustela putorius furo, assembly GCF_011764305.1. NCBI lineage: Eukaryota > Metazoa > Chordata > Mammalia > Carnivora > Mustelidae > Mustela > Mustela putorius. The sequence goes on from NW_025422022.1 coordinate 7,986,981, forward strand.
ACTGAGCCACCAGGCACCCCACATATACTGTTTTTAAGCTTACCACAAAATAAACAGAAAAAAATGATCTTCATTTTAGGCACCCTGTCGTCTGTAAATGAGAAACAAAGGACTCCTGGCTCTGTTCCGTATTTACATAGGTCATATGCAGATATTTAGGAAGCTAATTTTTCATTTAAATGCTTAAGTTTTTCTTAATTTGGAAGCATTTCATAACCTGGACGCAAACAATTCGGTGGAACAAAAGTCTGCAGGGATCTTTGCTTCCCAGAACGCAGCAATGGCAGGTGCACGGAGCTCTCAGGTAGGTTAGTACAACACCTGCTGTTTCCTTGCTTGGAGCTTTCCCTTGGCTTTTCATTATCTTGAGATCAGGTTGAAGTTCTTACTGGGACGTGACCTCCATGACCTGACTCCTCCCCCTTCCGCATCCCTAACCTATCTCTCTATTTTGATTTTTTTTACTTGATGCCTCAGACTTGATGTTTCAGCAACTGCTTGACCCTCTACGCTTTGGCAATTTTCACTTAATCTGGGGGAAGTGAGGGGCTTTCTGCGATGTCCTCTCTTGGATATCCCTCTGACCATCTCTGTCTAAATCCAGTTCATCTTCTCTAATCGACCTGGGATGGCACCTCTTGAAGCCATCTCCAGTCACTCACCTCCCAGATGGGTGGTACTTAAGCTCTGGGTTCTCCTCTCCCGGAGGCCCCTCCTGCAAGCATTGGATTATCATTTCCCGCTAAACGCACATCTCCTCTGCCCTACCCCCTCAGTGTTTGGGTTCCTGAAGGGTACGGAATCGGATGATTGTCTTCGAAATAGGACCACCATCCGTGTCTTCCCCATCACTAACTACCCCACCACCTCCGACGGTGCCTGACTCGAGGGTTTGTAGCTTGTGGGGCAGATTGTGGGAGGGGCTAGATAGTTACCCGAAGCTTCAAAGGACACAACTGGTGTCTCCGGGTGGGGTGGGGCGAGGTGAATTTTCGATAGGAGGGATTAGAGAAACAGGAAGTAAAGATACTGCTTGGAGGTATCATTCCACCACAAGTCCTGTGAATGGTATCAGTAAGGGGAAAGATAACAGTATCAGAAAGACCTTGTAGAATTGACAAGCCCCAGAGTTCCGGCTGGAAAGTTAGTAGGGCAGTTCCTCAAAAAAAAAAAAAGGAACAAAAAGCAAAACCCTGGTTTCCAGGTAGTCACCCTGGGCCGTTCATGCAGTCTCATCTGGTTCCAAGAGAGAGCACTGCTGCCCATCCAGTCCTGCTGGTAGGACCTCTTCCTGGCCTACTCTGCTGTCTTTAATTTGATCTAGGCTGCTGCTCAGCAATGGGATTAGGAGGGAAAAGAAAAGAAAGAAAGAAAGAAAAAAAAACCACCTGAGTATAAGGAAATGAAAGGTTAGGAAAGACAACAATAGAAAGAAACTTGAAACATTTCTCCAGGTGTAGCTCCCGGCAAATGTAAACAGTGAGCCATTGAGGAGGTATGTGTTCTCTACGGAAAGGTTACCGGGCCCTTAAATCTGGGCAGAGCTGGATCGGTCCCAGTCCTTTTCAAAGTATGCATTGTGTGCTCTGTACATCAGCCTAATTTAGAAGTTAGTTTCTAGAACCACAAAGGATGCATTCAGTCATGCTGATTGTACCAGTGACCGGGAATTAGAAACATTGATGGCCTGGTGTAAGTAGTCCTGTCTTCATGAATGTCATAGAATAGTCAGGTCTACCAGAAAGCTGAGTGTGTGTGTGTGTGTGTGTGTGTGTGTGTGGCCAGAGGACAACCCACCGAAACTTCCATGGGTTTATCCATTTAACAGAACTTTAAAATGATATCACTTTGGGGGCACCTGGGTAGCTAAGCATCCAGCTCTTGGTTTTGGCTCAGGTCATGATCTTAGGGTCATGAGATTGAGCCCCATGTCAGGCTGGGCATAGAGTCTGCTTACGATTCTCTCCCTCTCCTTCTCTGCACCCCACTCCTCCCCACCATGAATGCGCGCTCTTTCTTTCTCTCTCAAAATAATTAAATAAAGGGGCGCCTGGGTGCCTCACTGGGTTAAGCCTCTGCCTTCAGCTCAGGTCATGATCTCAGGGTCCTGGGATCGTGCCCCACACCAGGCTCTCTGCTCAGCAGGGAGCCTGCTTCCTCCTCTCTCTCTGCCTCCCTCTCTGCGTACTTGTGATCTCTGTCAAATAAATAAATAAAATCTTTTTTAAAATTAAGTAAAAAATAAAATGATACCACTTTTGTATAGCCAGATAATACAAAATACACATAATGAGTTTGGACGTGATTTTTAAAATATTATATCAGTGGTTTGGGCCTTTGGGCCTATTTTTCTTCCATTACAAAAGGGCTTGAGGCTCTTCTCAGGCCAGGAATTTGGGGAAGATTTATAGTTTACAATTCATCATAGCTCTCCAGTACCCCGACTGATGAGTTTATATCATAAAATGGTGAGTTCCTGGTAGAGAAACCTTAGGCAGGTTGCCTACTATTTGCATAATTAAGATCTGCTGAAGCCGTAGGCAGTTTGAGGGCTCATTTATGTTGCTGGAAGCCATTGGTTGTGCTGTAATGTTTGGAACATCTTTACTGGAGAATCTGTGCCCAAACATTCTTTGCCCCCACCCCTGTGAAGGAGATAGTCCGGAAACACTGCTGTTAATTAACTTTTAATTCCTAATCTCTAGAACAACATTATGCAAGACAGAAGATATTGGATTAAAGTATATATGAAGATGTAATTAAATATAAATACCATTATGATTGGTAAATATTCACTGAGCTTAACATGGCTTGAATTCTGGCGGAAAGGATTAATGTAGCTATGATTTCAGAACTGGCAAGACCATTTGTCCAACATTCTTTCAACCTGCCATCACTGTCTACCGACTGCATAAGACAAGTATTTTCTAGAAGCCATAGTTGCCTTTTTTTAAGCAAAAACATAATAGTGCATTTCAATGACTCTTTAAGCAACACCATAAATTATTTTGCATGTCAAAGCCCTAGTAGATGTATAATTGATGTCAAAATTGTCTCTGTAACATGAGTATCTCTACACCAGCTCTCTGAACCATTACAACAGCATCTCCTTCCATCTGCCTTTGAGTGAGTCCACATGATACTTAACGAAAAGGACTTGGGAGTCAGACCAAAAAAGTTGAAGTCCTGACTCCCATTATTTGCTAATTATGTGATATTGGCCTTAGTGTGTGCTGACCCTCAGTTTACCCATCTGCAATGGTGGGAATAATAAATAACACTTAGTTCCCAGAGAAGTTAAAAGTATTAAGGAAGATCATGTGTATAGTGCAATGCTGTTCTCGGACAGAGTCCCAAAATCTGCTGGAAGGCCTGGTGAAGCAGAATACTGCCTCCACCCCCGCCCCGAGTTTCTGATGGAGCAGGTCTGGAGCAAGCCCTAGAATCTGTATTTATAACAAGTTCCCAGGGGGTCCTGATGCTTCTTGTCTAGGAAGCACACTTTTGAGTACCGCTGCTCTAGACCCTCTTTTATGGACACTGGCCCATTTATAGATCTGTAGCAAATGTTGGTTGTGTTGATTTCCTCCAGACACTCTCCTTGACTGAGGAAAAAAGACAGCCACCAGGACAAAGGGAAGTGAGAGTGTATAAGGAAAAACTGGACGGTGTTGATTACATGTAGAGGATGTTTTAGAGGTGGTGTACAAAGAGCTAATGGGAAAGTGCTGTTGAGCAAATACCTCCAGGGCTCAGGAATGAGACAAACCTGCTGATGAATTTTAGCTTTGTCCCTTTTAGCTTGGTGATCGTGGGTAACTCTGACCTCAGACTCCTCATCTGTACCATCCGGATTAACACAGCTACTTAATAAGTTGTTCTGAGGAGGGCACCTGGCTGGCCAGGTTGGTCGAGTATGGGACTCCTGATCTCAGGGTCATGGTTCAAGCCCCATGCTGGGTGTAGAGATTACTTAAAGCTTACCCAAATTTTTAAAAAAAAATCAAGTTCTGAGAATTAAAGGAAAACGTTGAGTGTAAAGTGACAGGATAAGTGTTCATCTACTTAGTAATACGAATATACATAAAGAAAACCTTAATGTGACCTCGAATTCTTAAACTAAGGAGATCCTCAAGGTGTTAAATAAAATTAATTTAAGTATCTTTTTACAAAAGAATATCTAGTCTATGACTCCACCACCATGTACAACTGGATATAGATATATACCCAAAGAGAACCAGGAGGAGGGGTGCCTGGGTGGCTCAGTGGTTAAGCGTCTGCCTTTGGCTCAGGTCATGATCCCAAGGGTCCTGGGATTGAGCCCCACATGGGGCTGCCTGCTGGGTGGGAAGCCTCCTTTTCCTTCTTCCACTCCCTCTGCTTGTGTTCCCTCTCTCAGCTGTGTCTCTGTCAAATAAATAAAATCTTAAAAAGAAAGAAAGAAAACCGGGAGGAAGTATAGGAAAATGTAAGCAGGTGCACATGTTGGGATGGGCACTTTGTCATTTTAATTTCCCTTAATGTGAATTTTTGAAACCACTAAAATAGCTCCCATTGTCCTTGTTATGGCCCAATAATGGGTCTGTGGATTAAAGGAGCGAGACTGATACAAAAGCGAAGGTTCAAGCAAAAGCTTATTTCGCTCCTAGCATCAAGAATCTAACCGAACGTTTGAGGACGCACCTCTTACAAGAGAGGGCGACCCTTCTCGGTTTCACAGACTAGCTTTTAAAGGCAAATGCCTTGCGGTGGGGCCTGGCCACGCACAGGTGACCAGTGAGATTGTAACACACAGAGGAAACTCCACAGTGATGCTAGGTGACCAACTGAGTTACAATTTACCCTAGTAGACATTTGAACCAGCTTATCACCTTGGTTGGGATTGGGGCCCAAAAGGCTCCCAAAGGGCGGTGCCCATACTCCTTGGTAACCAGGGAGAAAGTATGCACCACCCCCATTGATCGGATCTCTCCACCTGGCCTCACCCACCCTTGTATCTGGGCTTTGTTACCTGGAGCTGGTTTCCGGGACTTGTTTTAAGTGAATCCCCTGAGGGAGGGGGAGCCGGGATAGTTTAACTTGAATGAAAGCCTCTTGCTAAGTAGGTCCTTACAGTCCTCATATGAATATTGCTAAGTGTGTATTATCCTTAAGAAGAGTTTCCTTAAAAATCCAAAGGATGTCAGTAGTGTCTTCAGGACTTTATTTTTGTGGTCACTTCAGGTGAAAGGAACAGGAATTGGGATTCATAGATTGTTTTCTGAAATCCCACCATGTACCAGAAGGGACTTACGTGGTATTTGTTTAGAACATAATATAATTTCTCACAAAGGGAAATTAGCACAGCCAGGACCCAAAAGAAGCGAGAGCTTTTTCACAAGCATTCTATACAGGTTTTTGCTGGCGTAGCCACATCCTTCCCATTTTGGGTGTTCAACTTCCTCAAAGTTAAAACAAACGCAGCCCCTCCTAGATACTTAACACAGGATAATTTATAAACCCTAATGCAAAATTCACCGGCAGGCAGCATCATAACCCTCTTGTGCCCACCAGCCAGTTTCTGCAGCTACCAACATACTACACACACTCAAAGCCAGAAAGCAAAATTTACGAAAAATCATTGAATAGATACAATTCTCAGACATGAGTTGCTTCCTCTTATCAAAGGAAATCTAAAATTCCAATAGTCCAGGCTGGGGCTTTCTATGTATTCCATGATAATGATTTGCTGAAAAGTGAAAATCTTTTTATCCAACCTAAACTTTCAGGATATATTACATCAACCAGACTATGTTTCCCCCCACCCACCCTTTTTTTCCCCAGTGGACAAAGCCGAGTCTACAAACTCTTTAGGCCTTAGAAAGCAAGAGTCAGAATAATGCTTGTTAAGATTTCCCTTCTCTTGGCCTTCCTCTTCATGCTGGGAAAATGGGAAGAGTATGTTACTAGGAGTGGTAAAACCGATTTAGTGAGGTAGACCCTTAACACCTGCAATGTTTTAGAGATAACTTTTGTTCATCTCTTGTTGCTACCAAATATCCACTTCCTCGATTTAGTGGGGGGGGGGGCGCCCGCTGTGTGTTTGTGGAATTGACACAAAGATACTTCGCTATCAGCTACATGTAAATGTGTTTACCATGACCACTGGTTCTCCCAGGGCCGCCTCTGGTGGCTTCAGTCGACTTAATTTTTCACATGTGTGATTTCATCTGAGATTCCCCGGGTTTCAAGCTTCTGAGCTTGGCGTGAAGCGCCTGTCATCTTGCAGGACTGTGCGGAGGGACCAGTTTCGACATTGGCACCCCAGCCTCCCCAGTTAGCAGCTGGTCTGACCCTGGGGGAGTTTACTTTTACCGACCCGGGGCCTCAGTTCGTCTTTGGTTTTGGGACATTAGAGAAAGTGTGGAAGGTATTTGGGAATTTATTAAAAAGTGAGATTTGTGTATTGGGCGGTTCTGGTTCAGTTTCACTTCCTAATTACCAAATAGGTAGAGTAATGCATTTCACAGCAGTGGCCCTGACTGGCTAGTATTTCTTTTCCAAGATGTTTGTGAAAGAGCCAGAAGAATCTTGGGATGCCTTTGTGGATGACTGTTTTGGATGACCCCAGAGGACACCCCAGAATTAGAACAGCAGGGACGCCTGGCTGGATCAGTTGATTGAGCACCTCACTCTTGATTTTGGCTCAGGTCATCATCTTGGGGGCGTGGGATCGAGCCCTAGGTCAGGCTCCCAGCGCGGTGGGGAGTCTGCTTGAGATTCTCTCTCTCCCTCTCTCTCGGCCCCTTGCCCTCTCTCACCTTTGCTCTCTAAAAAAAATAAGTAAATCTTAAAAAAAAAAAAAATTAGAGCACGTTTTTGGACTTGAGTCTTTTGTTGTTGTTTTTTTTTTAAGATTTTATTTATTTATTTGACAGAGAGAGAGAGAGAGAATGAGATCACAAGCAGGCAGAGAGATAGGCAGTTCAGCCTGTCTGAGAGACAGGGGGAAGCAGGCTCCCTACTGAGCAGGGGGCTGGATGCAAGTGAGCCAAAGGCAGAGGCTTAACCCACTGACCCACCCCGGTGCCCCTTGGACTTGGAGTTTTTTAAACACTACACGCTGCACATCTAATACTAAATAAATGGACCGTAAGTGCTACGAGCATGATGTGAATGTTTTATTTTCCTTTTTATAAGTTCTTCAAACTCTAGCCACTGGACCATATAAGAAGGGCCAATGACCTAGATATACGCACTGCAAAATTATCTTCTAACCTCTACTCTATCCTCTGTCTTTGATTAGCTGTATGACCCTAGGTAAGTCACATAACTTCTTTGGGCCTTGGGTTCCTCCTCAGTAAAAGGAAAGAATTGGGCTGGGTGAGCTCAAAAAAGTTCTCCTGCATTATTTTGCTTTAGCTCTGGCGCATGCAGTGGGCAGAAACTTTACTCATTCATTTACAAATCTGCTGGCTGACCTTGTGCAGTTAACTTGTCCTGTGTGGGCTTCTGTTGACTCATCTGTAAAATGGAGACAATACTAGCAACTTATAAGATGATCGAGAGGGTCCTCCCGGCTCAGCCTTTGTTGATTCTGGGACCATTTCTGTTCTGCCCCCTTTCCCAGTATAGAATTACTGGAACAGCGACCTCTGGGCAATGAATTTCTCTTCTCTCCTTGTTACGGTCACTATGTCTGTGTTTAGATGCCAACCGCTACTCCTGCCATGACTTCTTAAAATTCGGGCCAGTCATCGTAGGCAGTGGATGGAAGTGATTTTTGTGCTGTAAAATTTCTAACCAAATGAGGATGTTAGTTGCTGAGTACTAACACGTTATCTCCATTTGCCTGGCTGTCTTAATATAGCACATTTCTCCTTGTTCGGGAGCGTATTTTCTGGGCACGCCCATAAATACTGAGCTCGAGGGAGGCCAGTGTAATACGTCACCGTGGGGGAGGGAAAGAGGCCTTCTGGAGCCAGACTCCTTGGCTTCAAATGCAGTTTTTCAGATTCCTAGTGTTTACAATTTGAGGCAAATGATGTAATCACTCTGAATCTTGGTTTCAGTACTTGTAGAGCGGGGACGATAATAGTACCAACCCTTGTAAGTGAATTACGTGTAGTAAGACATTTTCAAATGCCAAAAGTGGTGTCTGGTGCCTGGTAAGTAGTAATAACTATTAGCTTATTAGTAATAACTATTAGCTTTTTGTTTTTGTTGTTTTATTCCACCCAATTGTCCTCACTAAGAGACAACAGGTACTGAAAAAACACAATTTTTCCATGACGCGAAGGCTTCTGAGATTACCACAAAGGATCTGGAAGATGTTCTAGAACTCCGACAAAATCAGTTTGAGTTTCTCCCTCCCCCCAGCTTCCAGTACTACTCACCTGTGTGGGAACGTGAGAGGAACAGAGTAACTGATCGTAAAGCACTGGTTAGTGAGAGTATTTATCGCATGGGCATCATTTGTGGGTGCGCAAGCTCATGCTTAGGTATGAGGAAACACAGATGACCAACAGCAGTCCTACCTCAGTGTTGACATCTTGACTCTTGAGGATACCTGCAGTTTCCAGATCATCTGAATCTCCTCTCTCTGCCCCAGCTGGGAAAAAAAAAAAGTGCGGTATTGTTTCCAGCAGAATGAGGAGGCACCAGGCATCCTCACCAGGATGAAACAGGGTGCCTCAGGAAGGGGCATCTGGTCCATCTCCCGGTCCGCTTCCATCCACTGTGTCCCAAGAAGGACATGGGGAGTGAGGAGTGCGTCAGATGAGACAGACATGGCCTCATTTACCCTCAGAGTCCTCCAGTGGGCCACATGGAATTGAGAACTGTGGTAGAAGTTTGGGGTGCCTGGGTGGCTCAGTGGGTTAAAGCCTCTGCCTTTGGCTTGGGTCATGTTCCCAGGGTCCTGGGATCGAGCCCCGCATGGGCTCTCTGCTCAGCGGGGAGCCTGCTTCCCCCTCTCTCTCTGCCTGCTTATCTGCCTACTTGTGACTTCTGTCTGTCAAATAAATAAAATCTTAAACAATCTGAGGGTTTTGAAGGGTCGGGGGGTGGGAGGTTGGGGTACCAGGTGGTGGGTATTATAGAGGGCACGGATTGCATGGAACACTGGGTGTGGTGAAAAAATAATACTGTTATGCTGAAAATAAATAAAAAATAAAAAATAAATTTTTAAAATAAAAGAAAAATAAAAAGAATTGTGTGAGAAAGAGTGGGGGCCCCCTTCCCTCAAAGGGGAAGGGGGGCCCAAATCATGTCTTTTTCTAGCTTGTGATTGGGAACATCCCTTCCATTCTTCAAACTTCCAACTGAGGAATGGTACGGCCAATCTCACAGCAGTGATGGGAAAGGAGGCACGTGTCGTGAGAAGTGAATCATGTGGTCACTCTTAACTGTACCGTGACTTTGTAACTGGTAACTTAACTCCAGCCAGAACTCTGAAGCCCGTAATGCCACTGATGCACAGAAGGTGCTCCCTGAATGTGGATTTGGGGGTAAATTCTGTTTTTGTTTTAAGTGGACCATACTAGAAACAGTGAAAACTTGGAACGGGCTACTTCAAGAACAAAATGACTGTGAAGCGGAACGGGTAATTTCCTTCTGGAGCTGGCAATATGTTCCCTTCACTTAAGTTTAGAGAAACCAAGCCCAGGAAGGAGAATTGATTGTCTGCGACATGAAGATGGGATTTCTTTCTTGCTCTTCTTTCTTTCTTTTATTTTTTTTTTTTTAAGATTTTATTTATTTGTTTGAGAGAGAGAGCACAAAGGGAGAGGGAGAGGGAGAAGCAGACTCTCTACTGAGCAGAGAGCCCAATGTAGGGCTCCATCCCAGGACCCTGAGATCATGACCTGAGCTGAAGGCAGACATTTAACTAACTGAGCCACCCAGGTGCCCCAAAGATGGGACTTCTAAGTCATAATACAGTAGTCTGTATATTTAGTACTTCTCACCATTTCTTTCTGAAATACTCTAGATTTTGGAGCAAAAGAGCAGTAACATTTTGTTATGTATGTTATCTAATACTGAAAGTTTAGTCTTAATGATGCGACTCTATAAATGTGTTCCAAATTTATCAAAAAAGGTAATGAATAGTATTTGTCAAATGAAAATCTCTATTGGTCTACTACAAAAGGGAACTTTTCCATGTATCCATTTACCATGAAGGAGACCCGTTCTGTTACACAATACTGTTGAATTTGAAGAAGCTTCCTTTTTTATTTTTAAATTTATTTAAATTTATTTTTAAATTTATTTTAAATTTTAGGCACCTTTTGGTGTCCGGTCCCATGTGTTCTGATAGTTACATCACGTCATGGGTCCATTACCACATTGGCAGAGTCTGACCTGTTCTCTGCCCTGTGGTTTTGCCTCTTCCAGAATGTCATAAAAATGAAATCCTAGAATATGCCACCTGTAGGGTCTGGAAAAGAAGCTTCTTATTCAGCCTTTTAAAAAATCTTAATAAATTTTGTGTGTTCCAGGGTGAATAGTTTGGAGTGCAAACTGCGACAATGGTGAATGATTTCTTACAGACGTTATGGCCTCATAACAGCTGTTGATAACTGGTTCCATTTGGCAGACTTTCCCCATATTATTTATTTATTGTTTGCCATGAATAATAGAATCAGCTGGATCTCTTATTATTAAAAAAAAGCATGATCATTTTTTAGTAATATTATTCCCTGGGGTAAATAAACTAAAAGTAAATTCGGTATGTAGTTATATCATTACTAAGCTTCCATTTGGTAAGGTTCTGTTAGCTTTGACTTGACAGTATCTGTGATTCAGAATACTGACAGTCCCCGACTTAGGATGGTTCTGGTTCTACTTACTCTTTTTCAGCGTTAGGGTGGCGTGAATGTTAATTCTCATCAGGTAGAAACTGCACTTTGAATTTTGAATTTTAATCTTTTCCCGGGCTGGTGCTACTCTGTCCCCTCTCGTGGGCATCAGCGGCAAGCTGCAGCTCTGGGTCAGTCCCCATCTGATGGCAAGGGTCCGCAGCTGATGGACCGACAAATTCTGTATACAGACAACGGTTCTGGTTTTCACTTTCAGTAGTGTTCAATCAATTACGGGAGATAGTCAACACTGTGTTATCAGATAGGTTTTGTGGTAGATGGTATTGCCCAGCCAGAGGCAAAAGGGGTGTTCTGAGCATATTTAAGGTGGGCTAGACTTAAGCATTGATGTGCAGTAGTTCAGGTGTCTTAAATGTATTTTCAGTTTGATATTTTCAGTTTACAATGAATTTATTGGGACTTAACCCCATTGTAAGTCAAGGAAGATCTGTAAATCATAGGAACATCACGGGCTTCATTGGAAGAATAAGAGTAACAAAACTGTATTTCACTTTTCTTCCAGTAACATGTGACAGATTCACAAAACTTCCATTGTGAGTCTTTTTAGTCAGTCATACGAAAGCATCATTAATGAGCACCTCTCTTATTAAAAGAACTCATCTGGAGGGCACCTAGCCAGTTCAGTCTGTAGACAGCGTGACTCTTAACCTCAGGGTTGGACGTTCAAGCCCCACATTGGGCGTGGAGCCTACTTAAAAAACAAACAAACCAAAACTCATACAGAAGAGGATTTGTCTAGATTTTTGGGTGCCTTGAGAGTTTATCCTTTACTACAAATGAAATGCATTAGTCATTGGTCTTGTATTTAGTCCATAATTCAGAGTTTCTAACATACTGAAATAACTGTCATACAAATTAGAACACCAGTGTCAAGTACTTCAGAGTGAGGGCCTCGAAACCCAAGAGCTGGAGACTCAGAACTAGCCCCGTGATCCCAAGGATGACCCAGGGCAGGGGCAGAGGGACCAGGGCAAAAAACCGATGGGCACAACGTTTCTTTGAAGTCTCAAGTTTTATTTTACAAATTTATAAAAAATATCACATTCCTACACATCTGTAACTTTATTAACTGTACACTGAAAATACTCCCTAAACGTAAGCATAAATCTTAGACTCAATCACTGAATTTTCAACTGATCTTACTTGACCTGCACAAGAAAATAGTTACTGCTAATACTCCAGGAAACCACTCTAGTTGCTTCCAAGAGTGACAAGCATTCCCAATCCCCCAAATTATTTATGTGTGTCTTTGTGTTGCTGTGTGACTTGTAATTGTAGCCCAGTGCTTTTCATCCAAATGTTTAGGTTCAAGAGATGTTTCCAGAAGAAAGGCTAGGCCTACCCCGTGGCTTTGTGTATTTCTTTAAAAACTGCTACAAACTCCACAGGGTTAAGGGTTGGGGGGGGGCGTAGATAGAGGATGACGGGTGAGGGATGCCCACATACCAGGGGCACATCCCAAGACTCTTTCTCCCGTGTTTCTTCTCTTGAAAGTTTGGATGTTTCTCATATTTGTAGAAGAAAATTGTAAACAGAAGAACTCCTTCTCTCCGATTCTATATCAAAGATTGCTTGCTATATATAAGTACTTAGTTCCCAGAATTAGCAACCTTTTACATACCCCAGTACATGTAGCAACCAATGGAACTTACCACTGACCTTTAACTCTTCGGACCTGTCTTGAATTGAAAATAGGATTAAAATTAGACAAAAGTCCTAAGTCCTCTAAGTTTTTTGTCTGGCTGCTTTTCCATGGAATTGGAGGGAATGTTTTAACCTTGCAGATGAGTTCTTGATTTACTTCCAACTGGGTGTAGCCTCGTGCCTTGTTTTGATGATGAAGAAGGCACTGTGTACTGGGCAAGATGAAAATTTGTCTAATGGATTTGGTAAGAACCTTCTCCCAGACAACCAACGAGGTAGCACAGGGCATGCAGTGTTCTGTTTGCTCCAACAGGGAATGATCCTGACATGAAATCCTTTACCGTGTAATGGAATGAGAAGGGGAATCAGTCTGGTACATGCTTTTATTTGAAATAGTCATGTAAAATCTAGGAAATGCCCCGTTGAAAGGCAAATACTCCATTGAAGCTGGAAACAAACACATCTAAACAAATAGATCACAGGAAATTAGAGTATGTCATGTTCACATGCTGCAAATAACAACAGAATCTCCCATTTCTAGAATCTGTAAAAACTTAAGTCCTAAGGAAACTGTTTTTGAATTGATACACTTATGAACGTGGTAAACTTGAACGTAAGGAATGCCCAGACACATTTAGAGAACACAACCCATCTCTCTCTCTCTCTCTGTTTTTGGAGAGAGAGCAAGCATACGCATGAGCAGGGGAGGAGGGGGTTGCAGAGAGAGAGAGAATCTTAAGCAAGCTCCACACTCAGCAGCACAGAGCCCGTCACAGGGCTTGACCTCATGACCTTGAGATCATAGCCTGAGCTGAAAGAGAGTCGGACACTTAACGAACTGAGCCACTAGGTGCCCCAACAACCCATACATCTCAACGGTAAGAGCCACCTGTGAGAGGTTATTTGCAATCTATATCCAGTATAGGTTAGTCACCTAGTTAATAGCTATGTGGAAGTCTTAAGGGGCCATGGAAGTATTTATTTGTATAAGAAGATGCTTTATGAAATAATGTTTTTTTTTCCTAATTTTTATGGTATAGTTAACATTTGTGCTAACTTAACTTCAGGTGTCCAGTATAGTAACTCAACACTTCTGTATATCAGCCTATCATGACAGGTGCCCGTCTCAGTCCCCATCATCTCTTTCACCCACCCACCCCCCACATCCCCTCTGGTAACCATTAGTTTGTTCTCTATAGTTAAGATGTCTGTTTCTTGGTTTCTCTCTCTCTCTTTTTTTGGCCATTTTTTTGGTTTCTTAAATTCCACATATGAGTGAAATAATACGGTATTTGTCTTTCTCTGATTGACATATTTCTCTTAGCATAATACCCTCTAGCTCCATCCACATTGTCGCCAATGACAGGATTTTATTCTTTTTTATGGCTGAGTAATATTCCATTGTAGATGTATGCCATATCTTCTTTATCCATCTTCTATTGATGGGTACTTGGGGTGCTTCTGTAATTTGGCTATCATGAATAATGCTGCTAGAAACATCAGGGTGCATAAGTTAGCATTTTGATGCGTTTGGGGTAAATACCCAGTAACACAATTACTGGATTGTAGAGTAGTTCTATTTTTTTTTAATTTTTGAGGAACCTCCATACTGTTCTCCACAGTAGCTACACCAGTTTGCATTCAGCTTTCGTTTTTGTTCTTTGTACTACTGTGCATTATTTGAATCCATTCCGATAACCAGAGTTCAATTTTTCACAAATTATAGACTGATATATTAGGAAGAGAAAAAGGAAAGAGTCACAAGGCAAATGGGCCACCTTGCTTGACAATGCTTAATTTTGGGGAGTTGGAAAATAAACAACTGGTCTCTCTGTACTTTTCCTGTGCTTTTAAAGTCTCTAAAACTGAAAATTGCTTTATTTGGTGAAAAAATAAAATCTCTCCTTAGGAGGCACAGGGCCTGTTGTCTGAGAAGTTAAAAAGTATTATCCCTGGGAAGGGATGTTTCATAGACTATTCTGTAAGAACAGGTGTTCTCAACCCTGATTATGCAATAATATAATATACGCGCATTTTGAAAAACAGCAGTATCTGGGCCTCACCGCTGAGTAGTGAAAATGGAAAACCAATTCAAGAATTCCCCAAAGGGTGGCAGGACAGCCCGGTGTGTGTGGGCAGTGATGTATGGAGGAAGGGTCTGGAAACCAAGTACTACACGCTACACGTTGATCCGGGCCAGGTAGACAAGATAAATGAGTGAAGTATGTAGGGGTCATAGGAGCTGGACAGTTCCTGGCTTCTTAAAGTCCAATAAGTTGTTGTCAAGGGACACTGGCAGTCCTAACCTCCATGGGGAATCTCTGGTTCCTTTTCAGTGTTCAGCCCCCACTTCTCTGAGGGTTGAAACAAATAGGCCTGTGATCAGATGTGGCTTATGAGCTGCCCGTCTGCTGTTCACAACCTGGGGACAAGATCACAAGGATCCTTATGTTGTCATGGTCAGTATCTTGGTATCTTCCTGGCCAGAATATGAACTCGAGATGTGAATGAGGGTTTCGGGTCTGAGGGGCTCACTGGGCCCAGCTGCTTGATTAGTGACAGTCTGAGGCCAAATATTAAAAATGGCAGTTGAGGGTCAAGCTTTGGAGGGAGGAGATAAATGTTTTAAACTGGGTCCAGGGGAAGCAGAAGCAGCCGTGTAAAATGAGCAGTGGTGTGAGGAGTGGGAATTCTGGTAAGAGGCAGAATGGGCACCTGTGGGAGAGGTTGGGGATGTCGGCAAGTCTGCCTTTGCTTTCATGTGTTGGGGGATGAGTGGTTGGCGGGTAAGCATCTCAACGTGGCTTGAAGAAACAGACATGGGCAGACAGGTCAAAGTAATCCTGCACCCCCCCCCAAAACAGGAGGTAAACAGGGTCAACGGTGATTATGGAAAAAGCCATCTAGTGGTATTGTCAGTAAAGTGGACAGATTGGAGGCACTCAAAATAGTCTAGGTGAGAGAGGGGAAGCCCCTGAGTTAGGACAGTGCCCACAAAGGGCAACAGCACCATTATAAAGCCAGGGAGGGTTTGTACCAGGAACCACGGGCAGGATGGAAATCAGTTGGGAGCTCACCTACTGCACAAAATGGCAAAGTCTCAGCTGGAAGGGAGTAATAGTGGATTGGGGTTCATTGCGAAGATGAAGGATTTTGAAAGCTGTCATGGTTTAGGGGAGGAAAGAAAGGCCAAGTTGACAGCCTCCAAGCCTGGCACTGGTGAACCTGGAGGTCTTTCCATCTCAGAAAAATGGTCCGTGATTAAAAGGAGTGTTTGAGAAGAGTTAAAGGTAATAAGCAGCCAAAGAGAACTGTAGACAGAGGGTCAGTGGGTCAAGGTCAGCCTTTAGGTTAGGGTTGTATTGAAATCTGAGCTGCTCTGGGTCAAAGATTCTCCATCTTTCTAAACCTGTCCCTGACCTTCCCTGCTCTTCCCCAGAAGACTGTCCAGGAAAGACCTGAGTAGAGGTATCTGGGCTGCTAGTAGAAATATTAATAAGTATAAACCCTTCTGGATACGCTAGGCCAAAAGCTCCAAGAACGCCTCATTCATAGCTTTATCCTCAACATCTACTCTAGAACACAGGAAACGTTCAAGAAAACTGATTGAATAACTGAGTAAATTGTCTTGAAACAAACTCCGTAAGTCACCTAGCATGCCCATATTCCTGGGCAATTCATTTACATCTCCTAGGCTCTGGCTTATACAGCATGCCAATGAGAAGGAATATATTAAAATAGTAAAGCATTTTAAAATTTCTAAAATCGCTTCGAGTCTCAAATTCTGGGTTTTTCTTCCTTCTACTCATTTCGTCTTTTCTTTTTACAACAAAAGAGGAATCAGTTCATTTACGATCACTGGAGTTGAATGCCGGGGTGTCATTTTAAAGATATTATGCTATGATCTCAAAGCTGCAGAACTCTAGAAGCATCCATTAAGAAACCAGACAGCATCTCTTTTAGGAAATTTCATGTGTCAAAAATACTAAGTGATTAATGAACAACTTTGTAGGTATAAGTATAAACATACCGTTTTATTGCTAAACATGACCCCAATTGACAATGAGATAAAAGGGTTACAAGTTACTTCACGCTACATTTCCCACTTATTAGGTAATTTTCCTTTTTTTGTTGTTGATAAAGCGAATCACCACTGAACATTGTGCATTTGTCTTTTGTTGAATTATTCTTAGAACAGTCACAAGTACCATGACTAAGTCAGCAAAGCCAGTAAGCCTCAGAGGTTCATAAATAAATGTATGAAAAATATAAAAGCAATAACATTAAAGGTTTTATAAACTAAAAAATGTTCATTTTACACGCAAATATTTGCACATGATGTTATTAATAATGCATACTTTCATGTTCTCAAGTCAGGGCAGTTTTGCTCCTCAGGGGACATTGGGCTGCATCCGAAAACATTTTGGGTCGTCATGGGTGGGGGCAGGAGGTAAGAGGATGGGACAGGTGTGGGGACTGTTACCAGCTTCTAATGGATAAAGGCTCCACATTCTCCGGTGGGCAGGTCAGCCCCCACAGCAATGACGTCACTGCAGTCCAAATGTCAGTAGCGCCGAGGCTGGTAAACTTGCTTCTGGTTATAGTAAAGAAGCAGTCTCTTCCACAGCTACAATGGTCTGGGTGACTTTAATAGATGGATTTTGTTTGCAATTTAGGGAACTATGCCAAGCACGGTGCTAAGCACAAGACATACGTTATCTTATTTAACGTGAACAAAACCCTGTTAGGTTTTGAAGGTTAGTCTGTGATCTCTTAAAGAGATTACGTAATTGTTCAAGGTCACAACCAGTAGTACCAGAGATAAGGATTTGAGATGTGGACTCTGACCTTAAAGCCTGTGCTGTTAATCATTATGTATAAATAATGCTTAAAGGACCATCTTCACATAAAGATACTTACACTTAAGAAATTAGGTTCCTAGCTCACGTTGAAGCTATTGGTTTAAAGGGCCAGAGGGAATTGGGCGTTCTCCTGGCTTTCTTTGCATATTTCCAGATTTTCCAGAGTTAGACCAGTTTACAGCATGACCTTAATGGGTGAGCATTGGGAGACTTGGGGTTGACTTTTGACATTTAAAACCAAAAGCCCTTGTTTATTCAGTAAGTTAAAAAGTATACATCTGAGCTTCAAAAATAAGCAATTGCTGGAATTTGTTAGCAGGAGTTGGTCTCCCAAAATGAGGACCACGCTGTGTAAGAACAATAAGGAGAAAGTCAAGTCAACATAAATAAAGCCTGCATTTCAAAGAACCGTATTCATTTATTCAACAAATGCAGTTATTTGACTAATAATGGCTGAGCTCCAAGAAAAACATTCTTGGTTACTCTGTAAACGTATCTCAAATCTTTTGTTTAAATAAGCCTATGAAGAGCAAATGAGAGAATTGGAGTTGATAGTTTAGAATGGTTTTTTCGGATAATACTAGTGTTGTCTTTTTGCCCCAACCTGGAAATAATGCAAAAGAGACCCTTCCTAGGACACGGGTGAATTGAACATAGCCTTTATCCGTATACCCCAAAACTGCGCTCCTAGAATCCTGACAAGTGAGAATAATCATAATCATATCCGCGATAATAACAACACAGTCATCTAGTCCAGTATTTTTTTTTTAAGATTTTATTTATTTATTTGACACAGAGAGAGAGATCACAAGAAGGCGGAGAGAGAGGGGGAAGCAGGCTCCCAGAAGAGCAGAGATCCTGATGCGGGGCTCGATCCCAGCACCCTGAGCTGAAGGCAGAGGCTTAACCCACTGAGCCACCCAGGTGCCCCTAGTCCAGCATTTTTTTTTTTTTTAAGATTTTTATTTATTTGTTTGACAGACAGAGATCACACGTAGGCAGAGAGGCAGGCAGAGAGAGAGGAAGGGACGCAGGCTCCCAGCTGAGCCGAGAGCCCTCCGCGGACCCTGAGATCATGACCTGAGCCAAAAGCAGAAGCTTTAACCCACTGAGCCACCCAGGCGCACCCTAGTCCAGTATTTTTAAAATAGCACTTTTCCCCATGAGTGGATCCAGAAATCACTTCAGTAGGCTTTGACCAGAATATGAAAAAATAACACCAAATAAACAGGTGCATGACACATATGTACGAGTGTGTGCCTGCGGTGGTATAAATTGTTTTTCTGTGGATTGCAGTCTGAATGTTTGAAAATCCTCCGATCTGTTCTAGGCTTCATTTGACAGGTGAGTCTACAGTCTTAAGTGATGGTTCCAGGGTACACAGCCGGTTAGCGACAAAGCTGACAAAGCTGGGGTGAGAACGAATTTCCCCAATCGCAGTGGGAAATTGTGTTCCACGGGTGCTGGAGCATCTGCTGTGGGTTGTGCCTGGGAGAAAATTATGCTTAGTAGATAATTTCAGGAAGTAGAAGGAGCATCGGATGTCAGCGCAAGTGATGCGGCCAGTAGCTTTGGGGTCTCCACGTATGTTTTAACCCAGGCCGCATTAAGTCACTGGGTAGCAGGCACACGGTGCATTCAGACCACTCAGTCTCTCGCTTGCCATCATTCCCTGACAAAAATAATCAAGCGACACCTGCAGAGTATTCACACTGAGTTGACATTTGAGCTGTTGCCAGAAGCCCTGTGGAGGGTTATCAAGCGAGTTGTACCAGGCAGTACCCACGTGGCAAATAGGTGACTGATGGCCTCTTAAGCAGTTGCTGTAGGGCGAACCGAAACAGGTTGGCCTCGGCCACGAGAGGACAATAAATACTCTTTGATACCGAGAGGTAGAGCATGATTGTACCTTCATTGTACAGTGACCTGTTGGGAAACCAAGGTGGCAAGAGGCCTGTCTTAGCCACACCGTATGGGCAGCCCTGGAGACTGAGTTGCTGGGGGCAACCCTTGCGTGCCTCACCCGTTCAGTCCTTTAACATTGACTGAGAATCCCCCGTGGGCCCCATGCTGTGAGGTCAAGGCTCCCTGAGGACCGGTCTTCTGCTCAACGTAGCTCTCCCCCACACGAGGGGGGCTGATGGTCTTCAGGAAAGTGATTTGAGTGGTCTACTCAAATGCCTGCCTGTGTTCCCTGCGGTGCAGACAGGTTTGCAAACTTAACCAAAGGATGGAAGGTACATAGTACCAGATTTCTTCACCAGGGCAAATAATGGGGAAAAGGAGAAAGAAAAGGTAACCAGAAACTTGGTGAAGGCTGAGGGAAAGACTTCAAGGAGAGAGGAGACAGAAGCTCCGTCCTCTTTGCAAGCTGGTTATGGCCCAGGGCTGCTCAGGCTCAATCGCGTGCTGGGATGCTCTGGGGATCTTGTGAGGGTGCAGATTCTCGGGCAGGATGGCTGATTTGGCATCTCTAACAAGCTCCCAGGGGACGCCCAAGTTCCCAGTCCAACAAAGCCAGGGGCGCTGCCCACTCCTGCCAGGTATTTCTGGGCCTCGGAATTCTTTGCAAGAAAAGACAGAGTAGAGTTCGACTTTGTCCCTCTCTCTGATTCCACTTGGAAAAATGTAATTTTTGTCTGCACACATATGAGTAATATTTAAACAGACATGTTTGAGACTTGTCGGTAAACAAAGTATGGAAGTTGAGGCCTGGGGTACCTGGGTGGCCCCGTCAGTTTAACGGACTAATGTAGTCTGCCTTCGGCTCAGGTCAGGATCCCAGGGTCCTGGGATGGAGCCCCACTTCAGCCGGGCGCTTGCTTCTCCCCCTAGCTTGGGCTTGCTCTCTTTCTCTCGCTCTCTCTCAAATAAATAAATAAAATCTTAAAAAAAAAAAAATTGAGGTTTGTAATTCCATGAGCAGGAAGTTCACATGTGTTGTGTTTTAGTTTTTTTATTTTTTAAAGATTTTTATTTATTTGAGAGAAAGAGGGAGAGAGCATGTGCATATGAGTGGGGGTGGGAGGCACAGAGGGAGGCACACAGCAGACTCCCCGCTGAGCAGGGAGCCTAACACGGGCTCGATCCCAGGGCCCCGGGTTCATGACCTGAGCCCAAGGCAGGAACTTAACCGACTGAGCCACCCAGGCGCCCCTGTTCTGTGTTTATTGTAAAGACGGCAGTCATTAATTATAAATGTCACCATCTTATTTCTAGAATAATGGAGTGTGTTTCCGAGGAAGAGTCAGTTTGTGATGATCAATATTCATGAGAATGAAAGAGGAAAAAAAATCGTATCCTTTAAAAGACATAATCGCGTAAAGGAGGGTAGGGACTTTTTGTTACGGCGATATGTTCGCACTTTTCTGCTGTAGCTTTTCACCAAAATAGACTTGTAGAAATTACATTCATGTCCGCTAATCTTGTTGATAACAAGTAAATATACCAGATTATCTCTATGTTTTCTGGGGTGTCCACCCCTCACCCCCCAACTTAACCAAGGCAAGTTTTATTCTAAATTCTTTTAAAATGTGTACTAAGAACAAAATAAAGAAGCTTCTCTTGGGAAAGGCATGTGCTAATGTAATTTTTAAAGTAATAAATGCAAATCAGAGCAACAGGAAGAAATATTACTAAATAAATGGTATTTTTCTTGGGGACTACTCAGTATTTATAAGCAAACTTTTCAAGTTTGGCAGAGAGAAAAAAAAGGATCTGTCTTATAGCGAGCCCTTAGGAGTAGGGATCATGCCATTTACAGGAAGGGCTGTGCAAAATTTAATTTTAGTTGGGAGACCTGGGTACAATTCTTGATTTAGGTCATCATATAATTACCATGTGACACCAGGGCAAAAGAACAGAGCTTTTTTTCTTCTGAACATGCACATTTTTATTAATGTTCTTAAAAAGGAAACGTGTTCATGCGCCTAATCCAATTAAACTTTCTGAAAAGTATTGGTCTTGTCTAGTTTTTTTTCTTATTAAAAAATATCTATCATCCTGGATCATTTTTTTCTCATTAGTATGCATATTAGTTTTTTGTTTGCCATTGTAACAAACTACCGCAGACTTAGCAGCTGAACCAATGCAAATGTATTATCTTACTAGAAAAGAAATCTGACACACGTCTCACCAGACTAAAACCAAAGTGTTGGCTGGGCTCCATTCCTTTCTGCAGGGTCTGAGCCTTTTCTAATGGCCACCCGTGTACCAGCTGTTCACCTGCCTCTTCCACTGTTAAAAGACCGTTGTGGTTGCATTGGTCCAGCCTGGATAATTCAGGATAATTTCCCTATTTTAAGGTCAGCTGATTTGCAAACTAAATTCCATTTTGCCCTGTAACATAGCATAATTTCAGTTTCCAGAGATTAGGATCCAGACTTCTTGGAATGCATGTTGTGTGGAGGGGCATTATTCTGCCTACTGGGTCTTCTGAGAAAGGACTGTTAGAATCTGGGTACAGATGTCATGACAGCGGTACTATTAACATCAGAATTACATTCAGATTTGCATTGCTCACCAGTGAAAATTGCTGGAGCTCTTGTAAAACAAAGTATTTCTTCTTTTGTTGCATTTACCTTTGATTCCCATCTACCCACTTTCCAGTAATGGGAATCTTGGAGTAAAACTACTCTATAGGATTAAAATGGACCCTTTAATCTCTGTGAACTGTTCAAAATTTATTTGAGATAGACAGGGTTATATGAAATGGTTTAGCGCAGGGAGTCTTGGGTGGCTCAGTTGGTTGAGCGTCTGACTCTCGATTTCAGCTCAAGTCATGATCTCAGGGTCCCGGGATCAAGCCCCACTTCGGGCTCTACACTCTGCAGGGAGCCTGCTTGAAATTCTCTCTGCCCCTCCTGCTCGTGTGTGTGCACACTCTCTCTAAAATAAATAAGTAGATCTTTTTTAAAATGGTTTAACAGCATTTCTTAAATGGGGTAGTTTTGTGTACCCACCGTCCCTCCTGGGGGACACGTGGCCACACTGGAAGATGTTTTTGATTGTCACGACAGAGGGTTGTGTACTGCTGACATCCGGTGGGGGGGAAGGCAGGCATGCTGCTGAGTAATTCCGCAACACCCAGGACAGGCCTGATCACAGGGAATCATCCAGGCTAAAGTGTCAGTAATGCTCTGTATGTTCATTCATTGAATGCAAATAAAATAAATTTCTTTAAAATAAAATTAAAATATAAATAAATATAAAAATACACAAAAATAAATAAATAGATAAAGTGTCAGTATTGCCAAGGTGAAAAAGCCCTGGCTTAGTGGGGACCCAAAGCCCTCTTCTCTTTTTTAAAGACTCTTTACATTTCAAGAAAGTGCATTGATTCCTGATTAGTTAATTGGTCTGCCACTAAACTTTGGGCCAAAGAACAGGGGAAAGAAATAGAGAAGATGGGTGGGTCAGTGAACGTCAGTTTTCCTCATAGGGGGGATCTCAAAGCTCAAACCTATGGCTTGGGGTCAACATTCATCTTCACTGGGTCTTGTTTCCTCTCTCTCTCCCCAGGGCCCTGTACAGTGCTTGGCAACACCAAATGCTCAAGAAGCACTCTAAGGAATAAGAAGAAGAATGTGTCAGGGGGCCTGGCAGGATCAGTCAGTCGTGGAGCGTGGGATGCTTGATCTTGAGGTCCTAAGTTCGAGCCCCATGTTGGGTATAGAGATTGCTTATAAAAAAATAAAAGAAATAATTTTAAAAAGGTAGCATGATAAGGGATGTGTATGAGTTTATAAGTGGTGAACAAGGGCGCCTGGGTGGCTCAGTGGGTTAAGCCGCTGCCTTCGGCTCAGGTCATGATCCCAGGGTCCTGGGATTGAGTCCCACATCGGGCTCTCTGCTCAGCAGGGAGCCTGCTTCCCCCTCTCTCTCTGCCTGCCTTTCTGCCTGCTTGTGATCTCTCTCTCTGTCAAATAAATAAATAAAAATATAAAAAAAAATAAGTAGTGAACAAGATATTTCCCTTCTATATGCCTAACATTGCAACCTCATGTAAAGGGCTTTCACTTATTAGTTCTTAGCACATAAAGTAGCCTGTTTTCTGAGCTTTCATTTTAAGATACAAGTCATCTGAAAAGTCTTAAAAAGCTGTAATGTTAGGACTGAATGTAAAGTCAGTTGAGGGCCACTAAGAGATAACCCCCAAATCTCCCAACTTTTCCGTCTTCATTACGATTTCAAGCTATGGTATTTCTTAAACTCTATTTTGCAGGCTTGGGCACACATTGTAACCAAAAAAATTATTCATATATATATATTTTTTTCTTTTTCTTTTTTTCACTGGTGGCAAGGTGGGGTCATAACCACCAACTATTAATGCCGTAAGCTTTTGAAGTTTTTGCACCCAGGAAGGAAAATCTAATGTGAAAGATAATCTACTGAAAACATAAGCATAACTTGCAGGCTTCGTTGATGAAATGGCACCCATCTCTCTTGGTTCTCATTTCTGCTTTTCTTCTTTATCAACATTGCAGGTGTCCCTGGCTCCATGCCAAATGCATCATGGACCGGTAACCTCAGGGCTATAAAGTGGATCGACATGGAAGATAAACACGGAGGCTGCCATGGTGAGCTCTTCATTCCACACTTTGAGGCCACGCAGTCTGTTGGTGTTGGCGTGAATATTGTTGTGAAATACAGGGGTTCTCACGGAGAACAATCTATGTGTTCTTAGAGTAGCTAGAGGCTTCAAGACATGGTCAATTTAGGTGATTTCCTGAGTGGCTCAGTTGGTTAAGCATCCGACTCTTGATCCTAGCTCAGGTCTTGATCTCACGGTCATGAGTTCAAGCCCCACATTGGGTTCCATGCGGGACGTGGAGGCTGCATTTAAAAAAGAAAGGAAGGAAGGAAAGAAAGAAGGAGGGAAAGGAAGGAAGGAAGGAAGGAAGGTGGATAGATCTCACCGATGTTCTCTAGCTCATGATTATCAAGAGGGGGTAGAAGTGGCCTCGACTTTAAGGATACTTTCTTGCTAGTTTCTGCTTTCTTCTTATTTATTCCTCTTTCTGTTCCTTTTGGGAGTGCAGCGGTTAGGAGGGGCCGGTGGTCAAGATGAGAAGTGATGTCATGTTCTCACCACCAAGCAAGCTGGACCGCCACCCCTACCCTTTACACCAGCTTCTGCTACCCATGCAGATGGGCTTCCAGCTGGCTTGGAGGTACTCACGGCTGCTCAGGCGTGATGACGGGCAGCACTAACAAGAGATGTCTTTCCTCCAAATGGACAAGAATGAGAAAGTTTAAGTAGTTTTCATTTCTCTCTTTCTTTTTTTAAAAGATTTTATTCATTCATTTGACAGAGAGAGCACAAGTAGGGGGAATAGTGGGCAGAGGGAGAAGCAGGCTCCCCACCGAGAGGGACTCTATCCCGGGACCCGGACTCATGACCTGAGCCTCAGGCACACACTTACCCAACGGAGCCACCCAGGCGCCCCAGTAGTTTTCATTTCTGTAGGACTTTATAAAGAAGGGCTTTCATCCGCCCTGGTCAACATTCCATTTAAACTGTTGCCTGGTATGTAGCGAGCATGGTATTCATTAACTAGGGCTCACATAACCAAGTATGAGAGACCGGGTGACTTCAACAACAGAAATTTGTTTCCTCACCCTCCTGCAGGCTGGAAGCTGGAGATCGAGGTGGTGACAGATTTGGTTTCTCCTGAGAGGCTCACAGGTGGCCACCTTCTTCTTCTTCTTCTGTGTGCGTCTGGGTCCTCCTCTCCTCTTTTTAACCCCACAGCATTCCTACTGCACTAGGGCCCATCCTGTACGACCTCATTTTAGATTGAATAGCTCTGTCTCAGACACAGTCACAGTCTGAGGTACAGAGGCAGGGGGCTAGGACTTCAATGGATGGATTTGGGGAGGGGGACAACTCAGCCCATAAGGGGAGGTGGCCTTTGCTCCCTATGCTGACAAAGCTTTGCCACCTCTACTCATCCATCAGTCCGTTACATGCAGTCTCTGGCTTCCCTCTCGGGGACATCTCGACACCTCACGTTTCAGAGGAAAACCTCCAAATGGCTGCCTCTTGGCAGCTCTCCGTTCCTCCCCACCCCCTTCTCCTGTCTCTCTGAGCGTCCGCTTCTGCTGCAGATGGCAAATCCTCATGTCACTGTACAGTCTGCCCCTCAGCAGGCATATTCATGTCTTTACCTTAATCAGCCAACATATTGTCCCCAGAGGACGCCCGTGCCACGTGCCTGCATTTCATCACGGCCCATCCTGCTGGTGGAAGGAGGAGGGTGGAGAAGACATTTGCTTTTGGGTCTCCTGGGTCTTCTTTAGAAAAGACACCATCATCACCATCAGTTGGGGGGCCCAGTATTTAAGTTCCCCAAAGTCGTCCTGTAACCCTGTCACCCTCCTTCGGGGACCGCCGTGGTCATCCTCTGATCTGCTGCTTCTCTCCAGCTGTAACTCGGGAGGACTTCAGCCTCCATGGCAGGGACCCATGGGACGTCATGACTTTGTGGCTCTAGCCTCCACCGCAGAGGCTCCTGTCCCCCTGTGCCTCCGTCACAACCCCTACCCCTCCATAGAGCCTTACCTTCCACCTCCTCGTCCTCACCTGTGCCCAAGCCCTACCCCATAGAGAAGGTATAGGCTAGTCAGGTTTACATTTTTAGAGGGATTTTTACTTACCACATGACAAGTGGGCCCATGAGAGGATCCCTGAGCCAGGGACCTACCTAGCATACAAAGCTTGGGCAGCCCAAGTCTCTCAGAGAAATGTCTCATTTTTCTTCTTTTAGCACCTGTTACACCAGTCAA
Source organism: Mustela putorius furo (assembly GCF_011764305.1). Lineage (NCBI taxonomy): Eukaryota > Metazoa > Chordata > Mammalia > Carnivora > Mustelidae > Mustela > Mustela putorius. The sequence continues at coordinate 8,013,133 of NW_025422022.1, forward strand.
GATCTGAAAGCCTTGTACAGTACAGAGCATAAAAATAGTTTGTCCCCCAAACCACTCAAGAGGGAAAAGAAAAAGAACCCAGAGAAGGCAGAACAGTGCATGCCAGACCAGCAAGTCAGGAGTACGATCTGGACCTTTCCCCTTGCTGGCGAGTAATAGGAATCGTTCCAAACCTGTGGATGTGTACCCACTCTGGACCCTGCCAGCACTTAGGATCACCCGACCGCTCTAGCTCCGTGGTCTTGGACTTGGAGCTTCCGCTTTTGATTACAATCTCTTTGTCACTCTGCTAGTTTTCTTCACCAGCTTACGTGCTTTGTATCTTCCCGTCTTTCTCCCCAGAGCAGAATAGAAGCTCCAAGAAGGCTAGGATTTTTGACCAATTTGTTCATTGCTATATCCCCACATCTAAAATATGTTGTTGTTGTTTAAAACGTGGCAGCTTTTTAAAAAATTGGGATTGCCAAGGTTTCAACTGTCCCAGCTGCTTCCTCCTACTAGCTTCCTTCTGACAACTCCCTGACCAGCCTGTGTAACGGGGTCAGCTGTCCCATGCTGTTCTCACTCAACATTCCAGATTCCCCTGCCGTTTGACCCTACAAGGTCCATTCCTATGCATAAGGGTCACCACCATCCGCTTTATGCCATTTGTATTTGCCTAAGCAGACCATCGCTGGAGACTGTCCCCCCCGCAACAAGGAGGCTAGACCCTCCTGGCTGCCTACTTACTCTTTTATTTACCTCATTATCTTCCTGGTGTCCTTTTCATCTTTCCTGCTCACCTTAAACTCTCCATCTTAGGCTAAAATGGCCTTTCTACTCTCAGAAGGTAACAGCTTCAACTTGAGGAAGAACCTTCAAGACATTTGATGGACATCCCCTTACCCGTTTGTCATGCCATCCCCTTTTCTCCATGTCAGGGTACTTTGGACACACACTCATCGTTCCTTCCTGTTCTGAGAGGAAAGCTACCCATCCTCACAACTGGCATCACCATTGGGGGGGGGGGGCTCAGCTTTGTGTGGGTTTCCCTAGACATCCCCTTGCTCTCCTGCCTTCCTGGGTTGCCCCCTCTGTGCTGGTGGGTAGGGATTCTCTTCTCTATCAGTGTGTAGGGATTGCCTCTGGCCTGAAGACTAAGTTGTCTGTGTAGCCTCTACTCCATCCACACTGAAACAGTTGCCTCTGTTCACTTCACTCTCTTAAGCATGGACGAGCTGCTTATGACTTCAGTTCTTACCCCCGCCTCCTCCCCCAGGTCCTTCTCGGACTTCCCACAACTCTGGCTTCTGTGCCCCGTGATTTCCAGTCTCTCTTGTACTTCCTCCCAGGCACATTCAATTAATCACAAGTCCTGTCAGCCCTTCTCTGCTCTGTTTCTAATACCTTTCCTTCCCCTCTCATGGCAACCATTAACTTTGAACCGGTTCTCTGGTTTACATTAAGTTGTTAGTGTGGCCTCATGATTGATTTCTAATGCACCCTGCCAAGCTGTGCAAAATTAATCTTGCTAAAGCTCTTTTCACCATTTGAATCTTCCATTCAAAAATCTTCAGAGACTCTCCTTGTGTATGGGATTAAAAAAAAAAAAAAAAAAAAAGGCCCAGGCCCTTAGTTTGTTTTAGGTCAGTCAACCATAGTCGTTCCTCTCTATGCCAAGAAACCTCTAGAAAAGAGGTTCAACTTCCTACCATTCTTCTTCTGACCCACTTCCCAACCAAACTCCCAGTTCTAGTAGAAAATTCCCACCCCTGCACATTTTTCCAGAGGCATTGTCCCCAAATGAAGCCACCATCTGTGCCCCCCATGGCTTCCCCTATTCTATCCTTCCACAAAGTCGCCACCCATCCTTCTCTATCTGTTTGTTCAATAGTATTAATGTAACACCTAATGTTTACAAGGTTCTGTCCCAGATGCCGAGGACATAGAGGGGAACAAAAATGGTCTCAAGTTCAGCCCTTTTGAACCTTATGTTCTAGTCTAGGGAGAAAGACAATAAACGATCATCTGGAAAGAAAGACAGTAAACAAATTTTTGCCTTCCTGGCACTGACACACATATCTACCTGTTGCTCATGAGAGCCAAGAGGAAAATGAATCAGGGAAGGAGGAAAGAGGGATCAGAGGAGGCCTCACTGAGAACACGGCCTTGGAGCAGGTGCCCGGGGTGCGGTGTGAGAGCGAGCCTGCAGGATGTGTGGTGGGAAGGGGCTGGCGGCGGGGAGAGGAGCAACGTGGGTTCTCGGGTAGAGCGTGCGTGGCGGGCTCGAGGCCGGGAAGGAGGCCAGTGTGACGGAAGGGACTAAGCAAGGGCTATTAAGGGTTGGAAGTCGACGGGCAAGGGGTGGGAGGTAAAAGCCAGGCCCTGAGGAGTCCGTGTAAGGGCCTACTTAGCCAGAGCGATTCCATCGGGTTAAACAGTGATTTTGTTGTTTATGCAGTAAAACGTAACCTGACCCTGTCCCCACCCCGCCAGGGGAACTTACTTAAAAGCAAGTCCCGGAAACTAGTAGAATGTGGTCGACCAGTCCCTGATAACAGAGCCCTAATGCAAGGGCGGGTCAGGTCAGGTGGAAGTAACAGAGCCCGAATGCGGGGATGAGTCGGGCCAGGTGGAGACATGCAATCAGTGGGGCGCGCATACTGTCCCCTAGCTACCAAGGAGTGTGGGCCCCGCCTTTTGGGCACCAATTCTGACCAAGGTGATGGCTAGTTCGAATAGCTACTATAGGGTGAATTGTAATTCAGTTGGCCACCCGTGTGGGACCTACCATGACTGTGCAGCTTTCTCTGCGTGTTGCAATCTCATTGGCCACCTGTGTGTGGCCAGGCTCAACCACATGACCTTTGCTCTAGAAAAGTTAGTCTGTGAGGCTGGGAGGGATCACTCTCTCTTTAAGAGGCGGCCCCGAACGGTCTGATTCTCGATGCTTGGCAGGAAATGAAGCTTTGCTTGACCTTCACTTTGTATCAGTCTCGCTCCTTTGATCCCGGACCTAACACTCCAGATGAGATGAGAAGCCCTTAGAGGGTTTTGAGCAGAGGAGACATCATGATGTGCTGACATTGAAAGCAGTCGCTCTGGCTTTTGCGCTGAGAACATACTAACAGACCAAGGTGGTCACAGTGGAATCCGGTTATTACTGTAACAATTTGGACAGGACGGTGGAGGTGGTGTGGACCCCAGTGGTGGTAGCGGAGGTGGTGGAAAGGGGTCCAATTCCATTAGTATTTTGAAGGTTGAGGTGTCAGAATGGCTGACAGATTGGGTCTGGGGTGTGAGAGAAAGAAGGAGACGTACCCAGGGGAGCTCGGAGCCGGTGAGGAGTTGAGTCCTGACATGTCCTCTCAGGGAGATTCGTTCTCATCTAAGTGGAGATAAAAAGTCAGCACTTGGATAGGCTTCTGTGTGCCCTTTGTCTTCCCATAAAGAGCTGAACTTCCTTGTGGGCTGGGCCCCCACAGTCCTGCTTCATTAGAAGCCCATAGTGCTCAGCACCCTTTTAGCCGCTCCGCAGGTAGACAAGACTCTACTGCTGGGCAGCCTCACTGCCCCCAGCTTGGGAAACCCAGCACGTTCTGACGGTCTCTTCTTCTCCCCTCCGCAGGCCGCTACGTACACGGCATCTGTATCTACGGAAACGGAGACTTGAAGTGGTTGATTAATTCGCCCAGCCTCTTCGCTAACAAGTTTGAGCTTACCACCTACCCCCTCACCGTGGAATGCCTGGAGCTGAGGCTTCGAGAAAGAACCCTAAATCAGAGTGAAACCGTAATTCAATCCAGCTGGTATTTCTGATCCCCTGTAACACGGACTCAGCGGGCGCCTGTGGCCGGGGAGAAGAGCCTTGCTTCGTGGGAGAACTCTGCCTCGTTTAGGGGAGGAGGTGCCGGAGTGAGGTTAGGGCTGCAGAACCTGGCCGTGTCATTCTGTGTGATGACATCTGTGGACACTGTGAACTCTGCCATCGGGGTGGCTGCCCGGGGTGAGGCCAGCCTTTTGGCCTCACCAGTGGGGCTGATGCTCTGATCGGTGATAAATTGAACTGACGTCAGACATTTGCACCAGATGCTCACTGGAGAGAAACGTTCTCCTGAAAAGGAGAACTGTTGAGGGAACTAGGAATTGTGTCTCTTTGAAGGCTTCTCTGATAGGTCTGTAGCCACGCATACATGGACACAAGTCCTCTTTGCTCAGCTGCACTGAGGCATAGAAACAGCTTTCTGGGCAACTCAGCTGTCTCCTTTAGAACTTGAGCTACCAGAAGGGAGAACTAGGTCTTGTTCCCAAGTTCCAACACTAGCATTTCCAGTTGACTGTGTCTGGAGTTCTGTGTAGAAAGTAAAATCATTGACAGGAGGCAGGATATGCTTTTCGGACAGTGGCCACTGCTTCCTGCTTCAGCAAAGGGATCCCAGGGAAACTGGACTTTTCTTGGGGTGTGTCTAGAATGTGCGCTAGTCCCCTTGCTGTTGCTTTCCATGGAGAACGCCGAAACATTCCCAAGAATGAAGATATTTCTAGAAGAGAGGTGCTGTTGCATGAATCGTGTCCAAGTCTCTAGCCTCAGAATGAGTCACTTTCCTCTTTGGTCAGGACCATCCATCCCCACCGAAGTGATCTTACCTGCAAAATGGAGTCCAGATTCTACGCCGTGAGGCTTCAAAGGACTCCGGAGTATTCTCTGAGTAGGTTTACAGTGCTTAGTGCTAGTAAGAGCGACTAGGTTTCTAAGAGCTCTCCGCTGTGAGTGAGCATCTATGTCACCGATCCCTGGTCTCATTCCGTACATACTTGCAGTCCGTAAATACTTGTTGAGTGCCTGTTGTACACCACACCCATCTTGGACACCAGGAGAAAAGGGAGACAGAAGCTTTTTCACTCTAAAGTTCTTGGTAACAGCATTGAGGTCGAAAAGGCAGCTGTAGAGAATCTCCCGGATTGCTTGTTCCATGTGCAAAGTTATAGATTTGGGATATCAGGCCAAGAATCTGAGTAATCAGAAATCGAGGTCTAGGGGCTCCTGGGTGGCTCAGTCTGTTAAGCGTCTGCACTCAGCTCAGGTCATGATCCTAGAGACCTGGGATCGAGCCCCACATTGGGCTCCCTGCTCCACGGGGAATCTGCTTCTCCCTCTCCCTCTGCCCTTCCCCACCCCCACCCCCCATTCGTTCTCTCTCTCAAATAAATAAATAAAATCTTTAAAAAAAAAGAAATCAAGGTCTAAATCAGAGATATCATAGATCATTGCAAAGGGAGAAGGGAAGGAATAGACAAGCTAAAGCCTGTTGCGTTGTAGGCATCCTGAGAGCTCCCTTAGGGCTCATTGTGCTAAAACCTTACAACACCTGGGAGTCTCACAAGATTGCCACCATTTTGCAGATGAAGTAAGCGAGGCTTAGAGACGTTGTTAATAAGCGTTAGGAAACAAATTCTCTGAGGATCGGGGTGTTCTTACTGGTCTCCTTCGTTCGATTTCCTGAGATGGAGTATTTAGAGAAGGTGAAATAAAGCCATATTTAGTATACCAGAGACGGTAGGTTTTAAGAAGGGTCTCAGCGTTAATGTGAGAAAATGTGCTGTCACCTCAGAAAAATGTGAAGTCTACTCTTGTCCTCCTAAATCCATTAAGTTCCTTAATATTTATTTATTCTAACAAAAAAAAGTTACTACAACTAATGATATCTTTAATTCACAAATTTTATTATTTTTTCCTGTGACTGTGCCTGTTGAGTGTTAATTGTATTTAAGGGAGTGTCTTTGAAGTAAAGCCGCCTTTTGTTCCTGCTACTGAAAAAAATGTAGCTATGCAGTGGTAAAGGCTTGAAGCATAGGAAACACACCCAGAGCTAATGGAGTCTAAGAACCATCTTTTTTTTTTTCTCTACTTTAAGTGACCCCACCGGAGAAGAAGGAATGTTTAACACTGGATCTTTCTCATCTAGAACGAGACTCTTTTTTGGAGTAGAAGATGTTTACATGTCTGTTGCTGGTCATCTCTGTATCTTGCCTTTTTTAATATTGGAAGATTGTAGTGTTTGGGCCAGTGGGTTTCTGCTAGCCCATAGGGACGGCTGAAACTACTAAATCCATCCTTGATTGCAATGATGTTCCGCGTTGTCGTCTTAGAAATAAATTAATATATTGTTTTCACCTTAGGGGCTATTGTGTCTTTTTATGTGATGGTTGGCTAATAGCCACTAAAGGTCATGTTTAACCAGGTAATTCTAGCATTTTTACAAAAAAGCCACAAATAAAAGGTCACCTGGCTGGCCCAGTCGGTGGAGCACTCAACTCTTGGTCTCAAGATTGTCAGCGCGAGCCCCGTGTTGGGTGTGGAGGTATTCTTTTAAAAATAAAATCATAAATAAAAATAATTAAACTTAAAATTTTTGAATAGCTTTAGTTTTACAGAAACTTTACAGGAAAAAATGCAGATAGTCCTGAAAATTCACGCGTACACCCCACTCAGTTTTCCATTATTGCCATATTAGAGTAGTATGGTGCGTTTTAATTAGATTTCCTAAATTTTTACCTGCAAGACCCCATCTAGAATGCCTCATCATGTGACTTTCAGTCTACATGCTTCATTGGGCTCCGTTTCTCAGTCTTCTCTAGCTACGATGACCTTGACGATTTTGAGGGATACTAATCGGCTATTTCATAAAGTGCCCCCCCGGTTTTGTCCCATGTTTTGCTCATGATTAGACTGGACTTTTGGGTTTGGAAGAGGAAGACCACAGAGGTGAAGTGCCAGGGTACATTCCATCGACGGGACCTAACCGGAGTTGAGGCTGGCCTTGATCACCTGACTTCAGTGGTGTTTGTTAACTTACTCCACTGGAAAGCCACTGTTTTTTCCCCTTTCCATACCTCACTCTTTGGAGGGAAGTCACTATTGGCAACCTGTATATAAGGAATACGGAGTTACGTTCCACCTTCTTTAGAGTAAAATACCTACATAAATTATTTAGAATTCATCTATAAAGGAGATTTGTCTCTTTCCCCCAATTTACTTATTTACTAAAAAATTTGTTTACATCATTGGGTTGCTCATAAATGTTTATTTTAAACTTCAGATTATAATCCAGTATTACCTTGGGCACCTGGGTGGCTCAGTCAGTTGAAGTGTCTACCTTGCAGTCCTGGGGTCCTGGGATGGTGTTCTGCCTTGGGCTCCCTGCTCGGTGTGGGGTCTGCTTCTCACTCTGCCCTTCCCCCCTGCTTGTGATCTCTCTCTTACACTCCCCCTCAAACAAATAAATAAAATATTCAAAAGATAAATAATCCAACACTGTTTTTTTTTTCTCTAATTGTTCCAGTTGGGGCCATAGGTAGTTCTTTCACGTGGCCCCAAGTCTTTGACCTACCCCCATCACTGTGGGTTTTTCCTTGAACACTTAGTTATCTTCTGGCATGGCAAGGTGCTCCACTCTTACTAGTCCCTTACTCTATTTTGAGGAAAAATGACAAGTACAATAGCCATGGCATGAGAAGTACATGGTGATCAGAGGCTTGGACTCTCGGACAAGGGTCTGGGTCACCTCCCCAACTAGGCATACAGACTAGCAGAGGGGCTAGTGAAGGATATGGGGAATCTGGAATGGGAAAGAGAAGAAGGGGATACGGGGCATCGGTTATGGCTCCAAGACCAACTACAGTGGTGGAAACTGTAGGTCATTCCACTAATCTTCCCTTTGTAAGTTTTCCCCAAGAAAACACACTCACGGGATTCGGAGGAGCTACTCTCTCAGTTTATCGGAAGAAACTGATCCAAGCTGCCCTGGTGTGGATGGTGCAGTGGACAAATGGGATCTTCTCCGGACTGAAGCTGTCAGCCTTCCCTGGAAATGACTCTCAGCCTCGGGGAGTGACCCCACCCTATGTCACATCCCATCTGGGGTCAGCCTACACCCAACGGCAGGAGGGTGTGGGGCTATGAAGGCCCAATGCCCTCACCCTAACTTGGGCCCATAGCAGCCGATGAGCTCTCCGCGGGGGGAACAAGGCCTTACTGTGATTGTATTACAGACCAGCTTCTTTACGTAATCCTGATCCCTTCTCTTCCTCCATAAATACTGAATGTGAAGAGCTCCCTTGCACACTCATCAATTGAGTCTGATTTTTGGAGAACCTCACTTGTAACATGTTCCCTACACAAACGATGACACAAAAATTTACCTATATTTTGGGGCACCTGGGTGGTTCAGTGGATTAAAGCCTCTGCTTTCAGCTCAGGTCATGAACTCAGGGTCCTGGGATCAAGCCCCACATCAGGCTCTCTGCTCAGCAGGAAGCCTGCTTCTTCCCTCTCTCTCTGCCTGCTTCTCTGCCTACTTGTGATCTCTGTCTGTCAGATAAATAAATAAAATCTAAAAAAAAAATTTACCTATATTTTCTTTTTTAACTTCCGTAGTTGTTTTTTTCACCCTCTATGTTTAACTCTTCAGGATTGCAGCCATCTAAAATTTATTTTCCCTTACAATTTAAGGTAGACACCTAAACTTTTTATTCTGCTAAGGAAAACCAGTTATCCCAATACCTTCTTCCCCCCATTCCTTTGATATGTCAATAAGATTATATATTAAATTCTCATGTATTGGGGGTGTTTTTATGGAATCTATTCTGTTCCACTGATTTTTTGGTCTATCCGTGTGCCAAACTGTAGATCTCTGCTCTGTGGCAAGACAAAGAATCCCTGTTGTCTTCTTAAACATTTTCAACATTTCAACATTTTCATGCTCATTTACTTTCAGGCAAATGTTAGAAACAGTATCAAATCCTATCGGGATTTTAATGGAATTTGCACAGAATCCATATTGATTAGTTTTGAGGTAATTATACCTTGACAACATCGATCTGTAGTATGTCTATTCAGGCCCCCTGTTGTGTATTTCCTTAGTATAGTTTTCTTATGCAAGTCTTGTGCATGCCATGTTATATTAATCGCCCGTATTTTAAACAGTTCTTTGTGCTTACTGGGAATGGGATTTTAAATGTTGTAGGTAGCATAAAGGAGAACAACTGATTTTGATCATGTATGTGGATTTTATTAAATTTTTTCATTATTCCTAATAGTTTCTCAATGTGTTTTCTTTTTTTCTTCTTCTCCTTTTTTTTTTTTTTTTTTAAGTAGGCCCCACACCCAGCATGGAGCCCAACATGGGGCTTGAACTCACACCCTGAGATCAAGACCTGAGCTGAGATCAAGAGTTGGACACCTAACAAAATGAGCCACCCAGAGGCCCCTCTCAGTGTGTTCTCTAATAGTGTTTCAATCTATTATACCTCACATTTTCTGGTAATTCTCTATAAATACTAGTTTTGCCTCTTCCTTCCCCAAATTAAGTCATCTTGTTTCTTTTTCTTTCATTCATTCATTCTTTCTTTCTTTCTTTTTTTTTTTTGGTCTTCTTACATTGGCAAAAATTTGTGGTACAATTTTAAATGGTAGCAGTGATAGCAGTTATCCTTGAGTTGTTCCCAACATTAAATGGCATGTTAGTTCATGTGCATGATATGTTGGAGGTTTGGTATAGGTTTCTGGTAGATACTCTTTATTGAAAAGAATACCCGAAAATAAATATACATTGAAATATAATATGTATATAACCTGGTTGCTCTCTCCCTTTTTTTGTTGTTGTGTAATACAATTATGGGTGACTGGTTTTTAAAATTTTTCTTTGCATATATTACTTCAAAAAATGAGAGGGAAAAGTCACTATTCCTAAACTTTTTAAACAGTAAGAATTTAGTATAGTTGTCGATGTCAAAGGGGAATCTGGAGCAGGGATCCCTTTGAACAACCGGGCAAACAACTGAAGTTTGAGAAAACCAATGGCTGACTGGAAGATTCCTTATTGTCACTACTCCCTCTTCTGGTCAAGATGGCTTAGGGTTTAAGCAGCAATGGGTCAAACCTCTCAGAGCCAACTTCCGACCTTGAAAAGAGAACTAACACTGATGTCTCTGAGAGGAAGAGGGTAAGAGGTGACTAACTTGACAAGTCCTATTGTGAGCCCAGGAAGCCTAACCTACAACTTGGGAAGGATCCCAGGGGCTCTACCAGATAAGTGGGCTGAATGATCCAGAAAGAAAGGTTCTTAAGAGGACAAAATTCAGAAAATGATGGACAGCATCGAGGGTCGAACTGTAGAGGGGAATCTTGGGCTACCTGTTGTCACAAGCTGAGGAGATTAGGAGAAACAGTTAAGAAGTTATTACAAGATTAAAGTGAATTATTTATGAACTTCAGGCCATTTGTTTCAGTTAAAGTGAATTATTAGTGAGCTTGAGGCCAGGTACACAACGCAAAAATGTAGGGTTGTATTTTATTTTATTTATTATTATTATTATTGTTAAAGCTTTTATTTATGTATTTGTCAGAGAGAGAAAAAGAGAGAGCACAACAAGCAAGGTGGGTGGCAGGCAGAGGGAGAGGCAGGCTCCCCATGGAACAAGAAGCCCAATATGGGACTCAATCCCAAGACGCTGGGATCATGACCTGAGTGGAAGGCAGATGCTTAACTGGCTGAGCCACCCAGGTGTCTCAAAAATGTAGGTTTTTAGAGACTTCCTTAAAATTTTTTACTTTGGAAATAATGTTAAACTTAAAGAAAAACTTACAAAAATGACAAAGAGTTCTTGTATATCCTTCAAAGTGCTACTTCCAGTGTTAACATCTTGTATAATCAAAGTGTAATGATCAAAACCAGTTTGTTTGGTTTTTAACTCTGGGCTGGCTGTGTGTTGAGAATTGTGGCCAATGGACTTTTACCTTCACACAGAACAAACCAGATGGTATGTAACATGTAGTACCATCATCTTAGACCAAATGAGACTTAGACTGATCTCAAGTGGTATTTCCTGATGAAAAGTACAATGGAAAAGAAAACTCTGTACATTCAGTATGTGGAAGTGAGATATGGAAGTGAGATAAAAGAAGAAGATAGAAGAGCAGATCCATAGTCATAGCACTAAGAAAATGGTGGAGAAAAAAATGGTGTGGTTGAAATGTATCTTGTATCTTACAGATTACTGGTTGGAAAATTCTGATGTAGGTTAATTTTCTCAGGATTTCCCTATATAGATATAATGGCTCATGAACAACTAGGAAGAAAAGTACTGATTACTGCCATGTCTACACATTTAAACTCTGACACTTAACACCTTTGGTGACCCCCTTCTGCATACCTCTGAGTGTGCCAGGCATGGAAGTTCCACAATTAGCATTCATATGGTGGCCTTTACAGGGGACTCAGCAAGAAGTATTTAAATTAGACTTTCCACCTGCATGGCTGTGTATCAGAGATGACCCAGGGGAGGAAGAATGGTTTAAAGAGTAACCACAGTAATAGCGTGAAATTCTTAGGGGATACAGTTACAAAAAGCAACAGAGTGACTTTAAATACATTCTGGACTGCCAGACGAATATGTGGAAATGTAGGAAATTTAAAACACTAATGTGGTAGTCATTCCCATACATCGAAATGTTCCTATCTGGGTATGTAACCAGGAAACTTTTCTGAGGGATGGTGGGAATCAGGGCAAATGTCGTTTGAAAAAGTTTCATTATGTAAAATAAGGGTAAAGAAATATGCTGTGTTTTCACAGGATTTTCAAGTAGGAAGATTCCATTTATTCACATATATTTGACAAAGAAATTGTGCCAGGTTCATTTTCTGGTAATATACCTATGTTTTAAGACTGATAGAGCTTTTATATTCAAGTTGAAGAGATAGAAAACTTACAAGATATCAACAAACAAGATAATTTTAGACAATGTTTAAGTTCTGTGGGAAAAAAAAACCCAAAACAACGGGAGGTGATAGAGATCAACAGACCTAGAGGGAGAGGAGCTCCTTTAGATTAGGCTGTCGGTCCTAAAAGAAAACATGTAGTAAACTCTTGGACATGAGTCTGAGCTATATTTCTTTTTTGGATCATCTCCTCAGGCAAGGGCAACAAAAGCAGTAACAAAGAGTTGGGACTCCATCAAACTTTTGCACAGCTAAGGAAACCATCAACAAAACGAAATAAGCAACCTACTGAAGGGGAAAAGATATTTACAAATGATGTATCCGGTATGGGGTTAATATCCCAAATATATAAAGTACCCATACAACTCAACACCGAACAAATTAAACACCTCCCCCTCCCCCTCCCCCTCCAAAATCCCACCACAATCTAGTTCAAAAATGGTCAGAGGACCTGAGCAGACATTTTTCAAAGAAGAAATACAGGTGGCCAACATGTGTGTGAAAAGGTGCTCAGCATCCATCAGGGAAATGCAAATCTAAAGCACAATGAAGTATTACCTCATACCAGTCAGAACAGCTGGCATCAAAAAGATAAGAAATAACAAGTGTTGGTGAGGATGGCGAGTAAAGGAAAACTTTGTGCACTGTTGGTGGGATTGACGTAGGATCTACAGGAAACAGTATGGAGGTTCCTCAAAACACTAAAAATAGGAATATCATAGGATCAAGCAATTCCACCTCTGGGTATTTATCCAAAGAAAACAAAAACACTAATTCGAATGGATACATGCACCCCATGTTTATTGCACCATTGTTTATAATAGCCAATATATGGAAGCTACCTAAGTGTTCACTGATAGACGGGTGGATATAGAAGGTGTATATGTATAGATATACAATGAAATATTAGCAATAAAAAAGAATGAAATCTTCCCATTTTTGACAACATGGATGAACCTAGGAGGTAGTATGATAAGTGAAATAAGTCAGACTGAAAAAGACAAATACCGTATGATTTCATTTGCCTGCAAAATAAATGAACAAACAAAACAGAAACAAAGTCATAAGTTCAGAGAATAAGAGGGTGGCTGCCAGGGAGGAGGGGTAGGAGGATAGGTAAAACAGGTAAGGGGGTTTAAGAGGTGCAAACTTCCAGTCATAAAATAAATAAATGACAGGGACATAAAGTATAACATAGGGAATATAGTCAAAATATTGTAATAAATTTGCATGCTGACTAGCTAGACTTATTATGGTAGTCACTTCGTCATGCATAGAAATGTGGAATTACTCTGTTGTACACCTGAAATTAACATACTATCGTACATAATGTGTATTTCTGGTAAGAAAAAGACCCTGTTTAAAACAACAACAACAATTGGGCGCCTGGGTGGCTCAGTGGGCTAAACCGCTGCCTTCAGCTCAGGTCATGATCTCAGGATCCTGGGATCGAGTCCCGCACTAGGCTCTCTGGGCAGTGGGGAGCCTGCTTCCCCCTCTCTCTCTGCCTTCCTCTCTGCGTACTGTGATCTCGCTCTGTCAAATAAATAAATAAAATCTTTTAAAAAAAAAAAACCTTTAATAAAACAACAACAACAATATTAGGTTGTCCGGCAAATCCTCTTCTCAGAGGGGTCATTTTTAGATTAAAGGTTTGCTATCTGCAGTTGCTCACCAAGGCAGTGGCCGGACGCTAGGGACTTGCTTTTTACCCATGTACTCCTTGGCTTTGCTAAAATTTCAGCCAGTCAAGTTCTCCTTGGAGAAAAGTCTGGTTCCGGAGCTTGAGCAGGGAAAGTATGAGTTTGCACCATAACGTGGCACCAGTAAGTAGAAAGTACGCAAAGAATGATGAGAACAAATCAAAAGCACCAGTGTCACCCCGAAGGGTCTCCTACAGGCTAACATGGGACATTCTGAGCTTCAAAATAAATATTTAGAAAGGAATAGATTGTAACGCAATAAACAAAATGAGTTCATGAACCCATACATGTATATATACATGTACATAAACAAAGGAGAAGGGAAAGCTTTTACAGTAAAAGGCCAACTAGCAAACACAGAAGGAATGATGGAGTTAGGAAATCATTTATGGTTGCTGCAAACTGGTGGGCAAATGTTTGATAAGGAACAGAATGTTTACGGTTTCAAAATATCTTCCCCCAGATTACTTATTAACTGTAAAGGTGCAGTTGTAACTTTGCAGCGAAAAAAACCTAGAGATATCATGTAATAGGGGAGTGAAGTTACATCACTAACACTGGGACAAATCGACTGAAACTGAAAGAAAGCAGATTTGGGCATAATATCCCTGTGACGGGACGCCTATCCCAAGTGCATAAGCTGAGGTTGTAGTCATAATCGATCAACACTGTACAAAATAACTGCCTGTACTCTTCAAAGATGTAAAGAAAAACAGGTGAACTGTTCTAGACTAAAGGAAATTAAGGAGAAATGAAAATCAATGCAATGTACGATCCTGGATTTGATTGTCAGCCGGAGGTATAAAGAAAAGCAATGAAGGGCATTCCTGGGACCATAGAGAAAAAATAGTATGTGGATTATGGGTTAGATAACGTTATTGTATCAGTATTAAATGTTCTGATTCTATAAAAGTTTTTCTTTGTAACTTTGTGCCAAAGTGTCTAGAGTATAAGGTAGCATAATGTCTCCAACGTAGTCTCTGAAGCTTCAAAAAAATGTATACACACAGAACCATAAATGAGATGGATGCAAAAACACAGAGCGGGTCTGGTAAATGGTGTAAGGGAGTTCCTTGTACCATTATTTCAGTTTTCCTCTAAGTACGAACATATATCCATATGAAATGTTGCCAAAAATCCAACCAACCAACTAACCAACCAAACACACCCTAAACCTCAATTGTTTAACCTGCTTCATCTGGTGGTAGGATTGAAGTTATCATTCTGACGGGAATTCTGACCTTAACTGCACAGCCCCGTAAGGTGGAAGTGAACACCCATTGACTCATTACCCTACATACGGTAGTACCAGAAGCCAAGTTCCGAGCATAATCTTTTCGGTCTTTCACATGCACCAGAAACCTTATTGATCCTTCGTGATCAGTGTGTATCAATCTAGCCAAAACCACAATTTTTTCTTTTTTTGGCCTGGTTTCCCATGGGCATAAAACATCCAAAATATTAGCCATCAAAAAGAAAGAGAGAAAGAAAGAAAGAAAGAAAGAAAGAAGTATTGCCATTTGCAATGACACAGATGGAACTAGAGGGGATTATAAGTGAAATAAGTTAATCAGAGAAAGACAATGATCATATATTTCGCTGATATGTGGAATTTCAGAAGCGAAACAGAGGATCATAGGGGAAGAGAGGAAAACATAAAACAAGACAAAACCAGAGAGGGAGACCAACCATAAGAGACAATTAATCACAGGAAACTGAGGGTTGCTGGAGGGGAGAGGCTGGGGGAATGGGGTAACTGGGTGATGGGCATTAGGGAGGGCACGTGATATAATGAGCACTGAGTGTTATAGAAGACTGATGAATCACTGACCTCGACCTCTGATACCAATAATACATTATATGTTCCTTAACTGAATTTAAATTAAAAATACAAAATAAATTTAAATAAATAAATTCATTAAATTAAAAAACAACCCCTAGGGAAAAGAAATCTAAAATAGATGGGTATTTTTCTCGTGGAATTGTTTTTATATCTCCAACAGAAAAAATGTTTATCACACAAGGTTTTTACCAGAAATCAACAGAAATGGATTCTGGCTGATTTAATTAGAAAAGGGATTTATTAAAAGGTACTAGAGCTGACTTATACTTTAAAAAAATTTTTTTTAGGATTTTATTTATCTATGGGGCACCTGGGTGGCTCAGTGGGTTAAGCCGCTGCCTTCGGCTCAGGTCATGATCTCAGGGTCCTGGGATCGAGTCCCGCATCAGGCTCTCTGCTCAGCGGGGAGCCTGCTTCCCTCTCTCTCTCTCTCTGCCTACTTGTGATTTATTTATTTATTTATTTATTTGACAGAGAGAGAGATCACAAGTAGGCAGAGAGACAAGCAGAGGGGGAGGGGGAAGCAGGCTCTCCGCTGAGTGGGGAGCCCAATGTGGATTCAATCCCAAGACCCTGGGACCATGACCTGAGCTGAAGGCAGCCGCTTCACTGACTCAGTCACCCAGGCACCCCTACTTTTTTTTTTTTAAGACATATTTATTTCTTTTAGTGAGAGACTGTGTGTGTGTGTGTGTGTGTGTGTGTGTTCACATGTAGATACACGAATGGGGAGAGGGGCAGAGGGAGAGAGAAAGGGGAAGAGGACATCCCCTGAGCACTGGAGCCTGGTGTGGCTCGATCCCAGGACCCTCAGATCATGACCTGAGCTGAAACCAAGACATTTAATCGGACACTTAATCGGACACTTAACCAACTGAGCCACCCAGGAGCTTCTGACTTTTAAATTTAATGGACTCCTCCTTCAGACCCAGCTTTCTGCTGAAACCAACCAAGAAAGTTGGATGAAATAAATGTGTCCTTCCTAACAGCATCAAAGAGGCAGCAAGATAGTCAGGCAGGACTAAGCCAAGATACCAGAGAAATGGAAATCCAGAGATTTCTGATGTGGGAGAAATAGTCTGGAGGCTGAACAGCACCATTGATAGTCTGACCTGGGATGGGGGTTGATATCTTTTCTTAAAAAGTGCAGATGTTAAATATCTTAGGGTTGTGGATCAAAGTCTCTAGTTCACTGTCATAGTTATTCAACTCAGCCATTAGAGAATAAACATTAGAGACATTTGCACATACCCATGTTAACAGTAGCACTACTCATAACAGCCAAGACATGAAAGCAACTCACATGTCCATTGGCAGATAAGTGGATGAGCAAAATGTGACATATACATAAGATGAAACATTTACAATAATTCATCACTCATATAATAAGAATCACCAAATTTCAAAGAATTGGAAGTATACAGAGCACCTATTCTGACCAAGAAGCAATTAAGCAAGAAATGTTTGAAAAGTAACTAGGTGATCTTCATATGTTCCGAAATTAAACAATTCATTTTTAAATAACCCATGGGTCAAAGACAATATTGAAATAAAAATTTAAAAATATTTTTAATATTTTGAGAATATAAATAAAATATATGTGAGTGTAGTTGAACTGTGCTAAGGGGGAATTTATAAGGAATATATGCATTAATTAGAAAAGATAAGTACCTGAAATTTTAATTATAAAAGTAGCTGAAATTAATGAAATAGGAAACAATGTACAATAAAGACAGTCAACAAAGTCACGGGCCAATTCTTTGTTATTTAGAGATCTCAGACATAAGTTTAGATACAGTGGATAGAGGGATAGAGTGAGAAATAATATTTCTCTCTGTCTCTGAAACTCACATTGAATTTTGGCTAAGAATAACTCAACTAGGGGCACTTGGCTGGTTCAATTGTTAGAGAATGTGACCCCTGACATCAGGGTTGTGAGTTTGAACCCCAGTTTGGGTGTAGTGGTTACTTAAAAATAAAATCTTAAAAAAAAATCCAACTAATATTTAAATGGGTCACTTTAGTCTATGAGCCAAAAGATAAAATATCAAGCAAAGAGTCAAACTTCAAATGGGGTTTGTGTGTGTGTGTGTGTGTGTGTGTGTGTGTGTGTGTGTAAGCAACTGTAACAAAATATTAAATAGGATTTAGCTTCTTGTCCATGGAATTAGTGACAAGAGCCAGAACGGAGGTCAAAAGAGCATTAAGTCCCACATTACTAGGCTCATAAATCCCTATCAGAGATTCTTAAGACATGGCAAAACAAGTATTTTTATTTTATTTTTATTTTTATTATAGAGGGAGTGAGCGAGATCACAGAGGAAGAGGGGGAGGAGCAAGCAGACTCCTTCCCAGCAGAGAGCCTGATGCAAGTCAGATTCCAGGACCCTGAAATCATGACCCAAGCTGAAGGCAGATGCTTAACAGACTGAGCCACTCAGACAACCCCAAAACCAGTCTTACTACAATCAACCATGATTCTCTAACTCAGAGGACTTTGTTCTCTGACTGATTTGTCCCATGAGCTGTAGTTTGTCAACTCCTGATCTAAACATTCCCTCCTCCCTAATATCAAACTAAGATTGATAAGGGAGAAAGAAAGTCACAAACGTGAATTATCACCCCAGTGGAAATGTTGTGGTTACCCCCACCTCAAAGCAAAATGAGGAAGACAAGAGAATTGCTTGAAAACACAAAGTAAGTCCAAAGGGAAGACTGGCATCTCCTACTCTAGTTAGATCTATTTCCAAGGAGTGAACTTACAGCTTTGAACTTCATCTAGCTAAACAAAGGAACAGACTGGAGAGAGTTGGCAAGACAGAGAGAGAGGCTATAGAAGAGGAAGGAGCAACCCCATATGCTGTAACAAATATGTGTAAGATTCCCTTAATTCCAGGGGTCACAAGGGAAGGAAACTGCATATGATTGGTTTTGCCCTAATTTTATCTAACATGACTTGTATCCTGGCCCAAAGATGACCCCCGTCAGGTGTGAAAGAGTTTGAGCCGGGACCAGACCTCCCAGGTCAGAGAACATGCTCAATAGGGAGGCTTCTAGGCTTTCCCAAGAATGCACACCATGCCACAAAGAAAGAGTGGCTAGTGACCTGCCATGAAGTAGGTATCCACAGCCAGTGGGCATGAAAAAGAGAAGTAAGCCACAGCCAACAAAAAGCCACACCAGCAGCTGAATCAGTAGGAGACACTCATCTGTTCCCAAGAAGAGAAAGGGCAAGAGCACATGTCCTCTCTTCTCCACCAAACTACACATGCGGAGGTGAGGAGGAGTGAGGGGACCTCAAAGAACACACCTTGCTTTCCTCCACACTTCAGCTTCCCTCTATTTGGGAGCTTTTTCAGTGGCAGGGGAAGGAAAGCCTTGGATTGGAATGAGGTTGTAGCTTTTGGGAATGGATTTTCCATCACGAGGGTAACCTGAAAGTTTTGGAATCCACTCAAGGTGCTATTTATTAAGGAATCTGCTATGAGAAGAAAGGGAGATTTAGAGCAGTAGACTTAGGAGCGGTGATTGCTGGGAGGAAAAGGTTTAGTGTTTATATCCTGGGGGTAAGATTATTCAAAAACTAAATACCCATGTAGAGTAACATCTCACTAATCTGGAGTCTATGTAGTTAGTCTTTTGGGCTACACAAGCCAGTGTCAAGAAATTGGAACACACGCTCACATGTACACAGAGACACGGGCACACACACACATCTCTGAAGGAACACCTACCTCTCCTTTATATTCTTATGTGAGCTACTCAAGTCTTCCCTCAGAGCCAAATTAGCTAAGTGATGAGAGAACATGAGGGTCCAGCTCTAGTATCACAAAGGATTCATTTGGACCATAGAGGTAATTTTTTCTACACACATTTGAACTTCCCTGTAACAACTGAAATAACTCTATGCTTCCATCCAACAAGATCTGGCTAACCTTTGTGTAAGAGGATCTCATACTTCTCCAAAACAGGAAGACACAGTCTAAACAGTTATTGTATCCATCACTGGCTACATTAATTACTCAAGTGCAGTCACAGTCCCACTGAATATTGGGAATTACCTAAGGAAAGCATTGCAAAGATAACCTTCAATAACTTGTATACATCAAAACATAATGGGAAGAATGAGAAAAACTTGTTAGTATGTACAAATAAACACAATCAATGAGAAAAGATGCAAAGCTACCGTAGTCCTCGATGTTTTTATCATTTATTTACATTGCATTGGGGCACCTGGGTGGCTCAGTGGATTGAGTGACTGACTCTTGATTTCGGCTCAGGTCATTGTCTCAGGGTCATGAGATCCAGCCCCACGTTGGGTTCTGCATTGAACATGAAGTCCGCCTGAGATTCTCTCTCTCTCTCCCTTTGCCCCTCCACACTCCTGGTTGTCCATATGTACACTTTCTCTCCCTCTCTCTAATAAATAGAGTCTTAAAAAATTATATGACATAAAATTTACCATCATAACCATTTTTTAGTGCACAGTTCTACTGTGTTAAGTATATTCACATTATTGTGAAACAGAGCTCTAGAAATTTTTCATCTTGTAAAACCGAAAGTCTATACCCATTGAACAATAATTCTGTATTTCCCTTCCTGCTAGCCTCTGACAACCAACATCCTATTTCCTGTGTCCATGAGTTAACTACTTTAGACATTCTTCATATAAGTAGAGTCATACAGTGACTGGCTTATTTCACTTAGCATAATGTCCTCAAGGTCCCTCCATGCTGTAGCATGGGACAGGATCTCCTTTCCAAAGACTGTACAATATCCCATTGTACGTATAGACCTCATACTCTTTATCCGTTCATCCTTTGATGGACAATTTGAATTGCTTCCACCTCTTGGCTATTAAGAATAGTAATGCTGAAAAAAAAAAGGTATGGAAATACCTCTTCAGGATCCTACTTTTAATTCTTTTGGATCCCATAATTGGGGTTTATGGATTATACAATAATTCTATTTTTAATTTTTTTGAGGAAACTCCATATCATTTTCCATAGTGACTACACCATTTTACATTCCCAACTATAGTCCCCACTTTTATCATCAGCCACAAATTTGCATATTGTAACTATGACTTTCTTCTTCCACTACCCATTCTATATTTCTCATGTTCTCAGCTAGAACTCCCGGTGGTCAGGGTTCTTTACCTGGTGGGGTGATCCAAATCTTCAATTCTGAAAGTTATGAGTCCTTTATCATCTTACTTCTTTTTAGTTGCTTTAGTTTCCTGTTAACCTTTACTATTGGGCATAGAAATATTAAGAGGAAACGCCCAGAGAATTTCCTTGGTTCCCCAAACTGTCCACCTTGCCCCTACTGGGTAGTGTGATGAAATTACCTTTGAAAATAGTAATCACTCCAGCCAGAAGAGTGATGTGCTTTTTTTCTCTCTCTTAGAGTGGTAGTTTTTTTTTTTTTCCCCCTCTGTTGGTTTAGTGGCACAAGGAATCCAGAATGACCAAGGGGAAATCTCATCTTTGCATTCAGTGGAACCATTGTTGTGCCCCTTAGAGGGAGCATTCCAACTTAAAAACCAAATCACAGAATTCAATCTAATCCTTTATTCCCAGACCCATGTATTCTGGCTATGGAGAAGGTTGCCATATAACAGTCCCTGGTTCGAAATATTTGTAGCATCCTGTATAAGAGAATTCCATTCTTTCAGGAGCTACAACTGAATTTTCAGAAAGCCATTACAAATTTAAATTAAGACAACCTCCTGTACCTGTTAAGGTATGTGGTGAGACCAGTTAGTTCCATGGACGTGAGTGAATTGCCAAACTTCCTTCACTCTAAATGAGTTCCTTGATTATTTATGCAAAATGATATGATGATAGATAAGTCATCTTATGAGCCCATGGATTGTGGTGCTAGCAGAAGCATTACGGATGGGGAAGGCAAATCCGTATTCCATGTCTGTTCCGGTGAGGGCACATTTTTACTCCTTCAGGGATGAAAGAGGTCCCTGTAATCACCCTGACGCCTGATAGCTGGCTGACCCTCTAGAGAGAAGTACCATTTCAGGGCTCAGTGTTGGTCTCTGCTGTTAGTAGATTAGGCATTCAGCAGTAGCACCGGCTAAGTCGGCCTTGGTAATGGAAAGTCCATATTGTTGAGCCCATGCTTAGCTCCCATTCCTGCCACCACAGCCACTTTGTTCATGGACCCAAGAAGAAGGATTGGATGATAGGGGAAAGTGGCTGGCTAAGAGACCCAGAATGAGTCATTTCCTTCACCTGGTAATTAAGAGCCTTCTCTGCAATATATGCCGTTGGGTAGGCATTCACATTAGACACAAATATCTTCATAATCTTTTCCCGTTGTGAGACACCCATCCATATACCTCTTCCCTAAACTTCTTTGTCACCAGTCTTCCAATCCCATTTCTCCCAAGTCCCTAACATCCAGCCCAACTATGCAACTGCCCATGTACTGAGTATAGATCCATATTTCCGGTCACCTCTCCCTCCAAACAAAGCCAACTACCAAATGTCCTCAAAGTTTTGCCTGTTGGAGGATTTCCCATTAGCACTGTCCTTCAGAGTCACCCTCAACTGGCTCTATGAACCTGCTGCTGTTCATATTAAGTGATAAAACAATGCATTGTATTTCTATTACAGCCCAACCTCCCTATTCAGCTTCAAGTCCAGCTTTTTCTCTGGTGCAATTTATTTTTAATGTTTTAATACAAAAGTATCCAAACATACTTTAAATATAGAGGATGATGAACCTCATAATCCTATCAATCAGCTTTAAGAACGATCCAGGGGTTCCTGGGTGGCTCAGTCAGTTAAAATGTCTCTTTTTTTTTTTTTAAGATTTTTAATTTATTTATTTGACCGAGATCACAAGTAGACAGAGAGGCAGACAGAGAGAGAGAGAGAGAGGAGAAAGCAGGCTCCCTGCCAAGCAGAGAGCCCAATGCAGGGCTCGATCCCAGGACCCTGGGATCATGACCCAAGCCGAAGGCAGAGGCTTTAACCCACTGAGCCACCCAGGTGCCCCAAGTGTCTAACTCTTGATTTCAGTTCATGTCATTATCTCAGGGTCCTTAGATTGAGCCCGACAATGGCTTTACAGTCAGTGAGGAGTCTGCTTGCCCCCTCCCTCCATCTCCCCTCCCCTGGTGCACATCTACTCTCAAATAAATAAAATCCTTAAAAAATAATACATATAATGATATCTATACTTGATTCAGTTATTGTCCTCCACATTTTCCTTAACTTCAATATTTGAAAACAAATTCCAGGCCATTTTGTCTTTTGGTCTCTAAAAACTTCAGGATGCATCTCAAAAGAAGAAAAAAAAAAACCCACCATTTTATTATTCAACATAATGCCATAAACACATAGAAGAAAATTAGCAATAATTCTTCAACGTAACTGAATACCCAATTCAAATTCAGATTTCCTAATTGTCTAAAAAAGTTCATACTATTAGTTTGTCAAAATAAGGATCTGAACAAGTTTCACCCATTGAATTTGTTTCTGACCTCTCAAAGCTCTTTTAAGTTTCTTTTCTTCTAAAACAGATCTTTAGTCATGTAGAACACCCCACATTCTAGATTTGACTGATTGCTTTCTTCTTTCGTTTTTCACTTGTTTCTCTATCCCACGCATTTCTTACAGACTAGAAGTTAGATCTAAAAGTTTGATTATGGTTAGATTGGCCAGAAGGGCAAGGGGGTCCTCTTGCATGGAATCAGGATACATATAATGTCTGGTTGTCTCCCTTGTAGGGATGCAAAAATTCACAAGTGACTTCAGGAAGATTCACTTCCTTTAACTGACCCATAAACATATCCCCGGGAGAATTCACCCCCTCCCTCAGAATGCTCTTCCTCTTGTACTCATTTTCAAGGCAAATGTCCTGAGACATCCTGCGTTCTTCCTTTTCCACTCGTTCCCACATTCCAGCTTAGCTTCTAAACAAGGAGCATTTCTTGTACCAGATTCTCCTCTATGTACAGCACCCTGCCTTAGCTGCAGAAGGTTCCAGAATGAAGATATTTGAGTAAGATATTTGAGTAAGAATGAAGATATTTGAGCTTGAAGTAAGTAGAATGAAGGACACAGATTCATTCCTCTGACTCTCCCAGACAGAATAATCACCATCCTTCTCTATTTTTGTTATTCCTCTGTGATTGGATTTATCCCACTACATATTTAATGTCTATTGTTATTCCTATCCAGGGTGGAAATCCTTTTAGAGAAAACTAAGTTTTATTCGATGCCCTAAATTCCTTATACATGGTTACATTAAATGTTCACTGTTAAATGAATGTTTCCCTTCCAGGCAATACTAGCATTTGAATAAGTAATATATTTTCTAGTTCTTTTTATTAGTTATTAAATTATGTTTTAATGTTTAAAATATTAAATCCAGTTTTGCGTGAGTAATCTTAATCTGATGTACGATGTAGGAAAAATCTGCAACCTAATATTTCACAGGCTAGAACAAGGATGCTCATGTGGGAAGATGTGAGACCACATTTGGATTTTTTATGTGGTGTGGGTCCCAGTCTACTGATAATGATGCTATGGGTTAGCAATGCCTGAACCACTCGCCCAACTCTATTACTCACAGGGCCAATGTTGTGGCTGGACCCCCTCCTTGTGATTCCTTTTTTTTTTTTTAATTTTAATTTTAAATTTTTAAATTTTAATTTAACTTTTAAATTTAATTTTAAATTTTATGTATTTACTTGACAGAGAGAGAGAGAGGGAATACAAGCAGGGTTCAGCAGACGGAGAGAGGGAAAGGAAGAAGCAGGCTCCCTGATGATCAGGGAGCCCCGCGATGGGGTTGTATTATTTTCAGGTGTACAGTACAGGCATTCAACGCTTCTGTACATGACCCACGGCTCATAATGTGTGCCTTAATCCCCGTCACCTCCTTAGTGCTCATCCTCTCCTTCCCCTCTGGTAACCATCAGTGTGTCCTCTACAGCTAGGAGTCTTTTTATTGGTTTGCCTCCCTCTCTTTTTCCTTATGCTCATCTGTTTTGTTTCTTAAATTCCACATATGAGTCATATCTTCTGTTATGTGCCTTACTCTGACTAACGTGCTTCTCTAAGCATTATACTGTCTAGTTCCATCCATGTCATTGCAAACGGTGAGGAACAAGATGTACGTGGTGTATCCAAGAGGCACACAGCAAGGTCACGGGGGGAGAGAGAAAGACACACACACACACACACACACACACACACACACACACACAGAGGGTGTCGGGCACTGCCTTTATTAGGATCCAAGGGTGGGGTATCTAGGATTTTGTGAGTTCACTCTTTATTAGCTAATTTAAAATATAAAATGAAGAATTAAGGCATAGGAAGGGAGAAGCAGAGTCACTCAAGAGATCAGTTATCTTGGTTATCCGGGGCTTTCTGAAAGAAGAGCCTTCATGAATGGGGGCAACCTAATTTCCTTACTTGATTGTTTTGCCAGCAGCTGTGTCACACAACTGGCACTATTTGGCAATATTCCATACAGACGCCTTTTGAAATGGATGCCTCAGTAACCAAAAGCTTACTGTCAGGCACCTACTTCCCAATCAAAAAGCTTATGTCAGGCTCTTACAGTATAATTAACTCTAACGTCCACAGAGTTCATGGTCATATTCAGAGAGAAACTAGAGATAACCTAGATCAGCCAGGTTTAATGGTCAGCAGGTACACTGAAAGACACTCAACACCCCTGATCATCAGAGCAATGCAAATCAAAACCACAATGGGTTGTCCCTTCACACCTATTAAAACGACTATTAGGAAGAAGATGAGATTAATGCCCGTGAGGACAGGGAGAAAAGGAAACCCTTTTATACTGGGGCTGGGAATGTAAATTCCCATCCTCCACGGGAATGGAGGTTCTTCAAACAATTAAGAATAGATCTACCATATGACCCAGGAATTCCACATCTGTCCATAGACTCAGAGGAAATGAAAAGGGTATCATAAAGACATCAAAGGGTATCCAAAGGATACCTGCATTCCCATGTTCATTGTAGCATTACATACAATAGCCAAGATATGGAAACAACCCAACTGTCCACTGATGAACGAAAAGAATATATAATATATAGAGCCTAAGAACCTCCAAAATTTTTTTAGAATCCATAAGCAAGGTCAGTAGTTTGCTGCATATAAGATCATTATTTGTAGGTGAATGGTGTTCATAGGTACCAGCCAAGAATATCCAGAGAAATGATAAGACCCTAACTCACTAAGGAATGAAATCTAACAGAAGATGTCCTAGACCTTAACAGATAAATTTATAAATGTTACTAAAAACTTTAGAAGGAGTGATATGCAATTTTCATGGATTGAAAGACTCAATATTTTAAGGATGGCAATGCTCCCGAATTAATTTCCAAATTCCATGCAGTTATCACAGCAGGATTTGTAACAGACCTTTGTAAGCTGTTCCTAGTACTAATCTGCAAGTAAAAGAGCCCCAAACTGAACGTCTCTCTAGTTTTATTTTAGTCATCTTTTCTTTTTTTTTTTCCTCTTAAGAGTTTATGTATTTATTTGACAGAGAGAGACACAGCGGGGTAAGTGAGAGAGGGAGAAGCAGGCTCCCCGCTGAGCAGGGAGCCTGATGCTGGGCTTGATCCTAGAACCCAGGATCATGACCTTAACCAAAGGCAGACACTTAACGACTGAGCCACCCACGCGCCCTATCTTTTCTTTATTAACTGTTTTTCTTAGGTGTTAATGCTTCTGTTTTTTGAACTTGGGGATTCTTTGTTTCCATTTTCTTCGGTTGTTTTGATATTCGTTGGCATGTCTCCTTTCTTATTTTTTAAGATTCATTCCTCCTGTCTGTGCACATCGGTTAATATCCCTCATGGCCTGTGATGATGGGGAGCCAGCGGGTCGAGCTTGCAGCTAGACGACATTGTACCCTTCACTTAAATCTTGGCTCTTCCTCCTCCTGAGCATCACTAGTCATTCAGAGATGGTACAACTTCTTTTTCCCAGACGTCTACACCAAGGGCCAGCAAACTAGAAAATTCCCAATAGTAAAGATTTTAGGCTTTGCCGGCCACCAAGGTCTCTGTCGTGTATTCTTTGCCTTTTTAAAAATATTTTAAATGGAAAAATGGAAAATGGAAAAACCATAGCTAGCTTGCAGATAATATACAAAATACAAAATGGACCACAGGTGGATTTGGCCTGTGGACTCTGGTTTTTGCTGGCCTTTGCTCCAATTCTACCCTCGTCCCCCTACCCTGAGACAAATGTTTCTTTCCTGTTGCTTAACATAAGTGGAGATGAAAGAGAGGACTTACTTATCACGTACCTCCTAATTTTATTTTTCCAAGCGATTACTCTGACTTTTGTGCAGGGCCCTACCTTGTTCCTCTTGAGCCCTCCTGTTTCTGTGCCTGGTGCCATCCCTGGGCCCGTCTTACTCCGACCAGAACACCTCCCTCTATAAGCTTTGAACTTGATTTATTGCTCTCTGTCTTCCAAAGGACATCCTGATGTTACTCTTACTATTTTCCAGTACTGTCAACAGCTAATTCTATCTAAAATATATATATCTTTCCTAAGAAAGAAAGAAATCTTTCCTGTTATGGGTAAGTTTTAGGGCAGGAGGGAAAGATCCACAATGTTTACCCAATATCTACTACATCCTAGGAAAATTTTCTCCAGAATTTCCCTGAACCTAAAAGCAATGCACTAACAACTTAGACTTAACTACGAGTTTAATGTCTCCGCTACTTTTTTATTCTATGCCATTTCTCTTATTTTTTTAAAGTTAATTAATTAATTTACTTTTAGGAATCTCTACACCCAACATGGGGCTTGACTTTATAACCCTGAGATCAAGAGTCCCACACTCTGGGGCACCTGGGTGGTTGGGCCATGAGATGGAGTCCCGCATAGAGCTCTTAGCAGAGTCTGTCCCTCTCTTCCCTCCATGAGCTTTCTCTCTCTCTCTCTCTCTCAAATAAATAAATAAATTAAAAAAAAAAAAAGAAAAAGAGTCCCATGTTCCTCCAACTGAGCCAGCCAGGGGCTCCCCATTTTATTTTAGATTAATATTTTATTGGAGTTGGATTATATCACTGGGCAATTTTTTTTAAAGATTTTATTTATTTATTTGACAGAGAGAGAAAGACAAGTGGGCAGAGAGGTAGGTAGAGAGAGAGGAGGAAGCAGGCTCCCCTCCAAGCAGAGAACCCGATGCGGGGCTCAATCCCAGGATCCAGGGACCACAACCCGAGCCGAAGGCAGAGGCTTTAACCCACTGAGCCACCCAGGTGCCTCTCTGGGCAATTTTTTAATAAATGTTCTGAAAGTGGTATACCCTATTTGAGTTACTGCACTGATTTCACTCTTGAATGACAGATTAGTTGAACAGATAATTTTGAATTATCCCTTGGATAATTGGAGCTTTTCTTTGATCACTTTTAGCAACAAGTGTCACTAGTGAGGCATCTGTTACCGATGACATCTATTCTCTCTCCTCTCTATGTAGAATCTTAGGATTTTGCCTTTGACTGTGAAGATATAAAATTTAATTGAGAAGTGACTTAATTTGTATTAATGATGTGAGGTAGGAGTCTGAACTCATTCTTTTACATGTAGCTATTAGGTTATTTTAGTATCTTCTTTTTTAGAGGTGGGAGAGGGGTAGAGGGAGAGAGAGAATTGGAACCTGGACAAGGGGTTCGATCTCATGACCATGAGACCATGACCCGAGCTGACACTGAACAAACTGAGCCACCCAGGGGCCCCAATTCTAGTGTCATTTGTAAAAAAAGATTATTCCTTCCATCAAATTGTCATGGCAACATTACTAAGAATTAATTGACCATAATCATAAGGGTGTTTTTCTGGAGTGGTTATTTTTTTCCATTGATCTATACGTCTATTCTGTGCCAGTACAACATCATCACTTTGCAGTAAATTTTGAAATTAGGAAGTATAAGTCCTCTGATTTTATCGCTCTTCTTTTTAAAGATTGTTTTGGCTATTTTGGAATCATCGGTTTTGTAAGCTTAATCTAGTCCTTTCTTTCTCTCCTAGAACTAAAGAAAATTTAAAAAGCCCTTTCTGTTTTTCTTCAAATTTCTACAAGCCTTAGCTCATTCAGGATCAAAATTTGTTTGCCTAATGTTTACATGGGCTCCCACAATTCATTTTTACTTCTATGCCCTTCTATACCTATCGTTTTAAAACCGGGATTGTCAAATGGACTTTATCCAAGTTTCATGAGCTGCTTCGTGGCCTTTCTTCACTGGAGTCATTCGTGGCCATGTGGTTTGATTCTTGTTCTTTCTTTCTTTTTAGATTTTATCCATTTATTTGACAGACAGAGATCACAAGTAGTCAGAGAGGCAGGCGGGGGTGGGGGTAGGGGGCAGGAAGCAGGCTTCCCACGGAGTAGAGAGCCTGAGGCAGGGCTTGATCCAAGGACCCTGATATCATGACCTGAGCCAAAGGCAGAGGCTCAACCCACTGAGCCACCCAGGTGCCCCAATTCTTGTTCTTTAGAACTCCCCATCCCCTTTTAAATCGTCTTTCCTTTGAGAGCTTCTGGTGACAAAATTAGACTTCTTTTTTTTCCTGCACTTTTTGAAATTTTCTATCTTAACATCATGCCCCAGGATCCTTTCCTTCACTGTTAGGGCATCTGTTTGCTAAAAGGCCTCAGACTCTGTGTGCTTCTGGTCACAGGAAAGGTGTGAGGACCCCAGGCTGAGAAGCACTCTTTCTTGTGTAACCTGTGACCTAGAAAACAGACAGTGTGGTCAGCTATGAACCCCAGATTAATGATCTGAGCCCTTCCATTCTGGTGATGTTGGTCAGACACAGTGACCACAAATGGAGAAGCCAATAAGAGACAGAGTAATTACATTTTCCCTCAACCTGGGGACTATGTAGTCTAGGGAGCATTCAGAAAGATCAGTAATTCACTCACAGATAGTGGTAACATACAGGGACTAAATGTAGATATGCCGTCAACAGCCTTCCTTTTAGCTGAACATTAGTAAGCTATCACAACACACCAGAATATTATGACACAAATTCCTTCTTCTTCAAGGCCTTGGACCCCTTTGCACACCATCCACTGAACACTCATTTTCTTAGGAGAGCAGAGGTTGGCCAAAGGGTTGTCTTAGAACTGGCCAGAGGGCTGGGTGATCTCTGAGTTACCTGGAACCCTGGTGACAACTGATTTCTTCCCATCAAGATGGATGACTTCATCTTGGATGGATGAAGTCACTTTATGGTGACTTCCCATAAAGATGGATATTGGTACATCTTACCAGGCTAAGTTAACTGCCTCAGAAATAAAAAAAGAGCTTGCGAAGCTGGCCAAATTGACAAACTAAAACATAGGAAATTCAGTTGCTCTCTTGGAGTATCTCTAAGAAATATAATGGGGAAAGATCCCACCAACATGAAGTACACATAATAATCTGAATGAGATATGTTCAAGATAAAAGGCAAAATGGGAAAAATAATTTTAGCCTATGTGACGGATGAAGATTTAATATTCTCTTTTTATATGAAGAAGGCAATTACAAATCCGTGAGAGGCAGTTTACGTTCAGTTTAAAAGTTTAAAAGAGGAAGAGGAGGATGGGGTGGGGGGAGTTGGAGTTGAGGACAGATCACTTCACAGTTGTTGCCATAGAAATACCAGGACAGAAGAAGATGGGGAAGTGGCAGATTTAGTATTTGTATGTGAAAGTCCCTAGTTACAAGGGAACTTGACAGGACCCAATCTCCCCAACTCCTTGGACTTTCTTTGTCTAAGAAAGACTGTGTTTCCAGTGGGGGAAGGGTATTGTTGGGATCGTCTCTCTTCCTCTACAAAATAAGTGTGTACAATGGGCATTATAAGAATTCATCAAGATGTAGGGTTTTTTGGAACCCCAGCAATTCTCAGAATACATACGGTCCCTGGAGAAGCATCAGTACCACCTGGGAACTTGCTGGAAATGCAGATACTCAGGTTCCAGCCTAGATTTATAGAGTCAGAAACCCCAGGGGTATGAGAAGAGCCACGTGTGTTTACCTAGCTGGCCAGGTAGTATTCTGATGCGTGCTGACCTTTGAGAACTGCCGTCATTGCTAACATGTTCCTTTATTGTTTCATGAGAAATTCAAATAAGCAGCTTATGTGTCTCAATCCATATTGTATATGTTAAGTCATATTTATTAAAATGCTAATAACATATTACATCTACAAAATGAACTCTCTAATGTACTAAATTTCAGTATCTTGTTAAGTAAAAGATGAACAGAGGTAGATCCAGGAGAGGGTGGTTCTGGGTTGGTCGCTTTGTCTTTTTTTTTTTTTTTTTTTTTTTAAGGAACAGAGCTCATGGAAGGACAAACAGCAAAGCAAGAAAATATGCAAATTCATAAACGGTTCCCCAAAACATGGTTTGTTCAGGGAAACTCCACAAGTCCCAGTGACTTATTTCAACCCTTCTGTCTTTCTCTTCATTGACTCTCCAAGGATTCTCAGATATGAGTCTTAGAGCCATGAGTTGGATTTTCCAGGAAAATATTCCTAAGGGTTGCCATGGGAACACTTTCTCTCTCATTTTTTTTTTTGGTCCCTCGTTGAGACTACATTTTCAGCATTAGAACGAAAGGAGGAGATAGAATGGCATTGAGAAAGAGAGTGTCTAGCTAGAAAGGATTGTGTCTGGGTCACAGAGCAAGTGGCCAAAAGTTAATGCTCTGAAAACATGTCAGCAGATCTGCAGTAATTATTTTGTCTTAGAGATTTAGAGTTTTAGGGCTCTAAGAAGCTTTGGAAATCCTCTGATCTCCCTCATTTCATAGATATGAAAAGACAGAGACTAAATGACAAGCTAGCGAGAGGCAGAAGTGGGAACAGATGTAGCCATCCTAACTTTGAGGCTAGGATTGTGTCCCTATCATCCGCTTTCCCTTAAATCTTTTTTTGTAGTAATAACTACATAGAACCCAGAGATTCCTGGAAGTTCTAGGAGATCACTCTAAGTGTTAACATTTGACCAGCTTTCCCCACTCACATACGTATTTGTTTTATGTGGGACCATTGACAAAATTCTTGGGCATGTTTTGTTTTCCTGGCTCATGTATCGTCTTTAAGGTACGTGCAGGTATGAAAATGACCTCCTAAGTGTGAACCACAAGAGAGGTTCGCTCTGGTTTTGTTCTCAGTCAGCTTCAAGGGAACAGTTCGTGGAAAGCCCTTCCTCCCTCCCCCTCCCTCTTCCTCTCTGTGCCCAAACGTCTCTGTCGGTGGTTTTCACAGCACAAGCAGGGGGAGCAGCTGGCTGAGGGAGAAGCAGACTCCTGGCTGAGCAGGGAGCCCGATGCAGGGCCCTATCCCAGGACCCCGGGATCACACCCGAGCTGAAGTCAGAAGCTTTAACCAATTGAGCCACTGAGGTGCCCCAGCTATCTTTTTTTTTTTTTTTTAAAGATTTTATTTATTTACTTGACAGAGACAGAGAGATCACAAGTAGGCAGAGAGGCAGGCAGACAGAGAGGAAGAAGCAGGCTCCCCGCTGAACAGAGAGCCCGATGCGGGACTCGAACCCAGGACCCTGAGATCATGACCTGAGCCGAAGGCAGAGGCTTTAACCCACTGAGCCACCCAGGTGCCGCCCCCCCAGCTATCTTTTTAATGTCCTTCTCTGTGTTCTATAGATCACAGTCTGGGAAACAGTGCTCTGAAACACAGCATATGCCTGTGACTTGGAGGAAACCACTGATGTCATCTTCCTCGTGCTAACTCTCTGTTTGGAACTTCGAAACGAGCCATACTAGAAATGTGTGGCTGTGCTGGTGTGCCCACACTTCTTCCCATGACCGTACCTCATTACGAAGCACAGTCAATCCAGGGTTTTCCTCTCCCTGTGCCAACTGATACCACTTCTGAACCTCGTTTCTATTCCCTCCACCTGCTGCTCTAATGAGACTCCTGAGCCTTGATACCTTTCGCCTTTTTCTAATTAGTTCCACCATTAGCCATTTTCCCTCATTCTTTCCTGTTGTGCCCATGAAGTCACCACTTGGTTGTCAGGTAAAGCCATCTTTATCCTTTAAATTCCTCCTTTACGCTGTTGCCAGAGCCTTCTTTGAGAGCTTCAAATCCAAGCATGCCACAGCTCTGCTGACAGCGCTTCCCTACCTTCTCAGTAGCGTCCCGTGACAAGAGACAAGAGCATCCCAGACTTGGGCCTCCCAACCCTGAACCATGCCCCACAGCCATCGTGTGCTCAGAACCCCGGAGCCCTTCTAGCATGTTTCCCCACAGGGTAGGATGGCAGTGGACAGAGTAAGAGAGATGAAAAAAGGCTAGAGAAGAACAGGACATTGTGAGATCAGGCTTCTCAAGGGACTGGCAGCATGACCCATAAGGTACCTTAGGTTTCTGTCAAGGTGAAGGGTTGTGGGGAGGAAGACGGGAACGTGCAGCTTCTAAAGTTCTAGCTTGGACAGAGGAGGAACTCAGCAAGAAGGGATGAGAAGAGGAGTCAGCTCCTTGGGAAGGATGGAGTGACCACAGATCCACCGGGAGAAGGGAAATCCTTCCCTTCCAGAACTTCCAGCCATACACAGCAGAACCGCAGTGAGGTCAAGAAGCATGGTCATGGCGGCTATGAAGCCACGGACGACCTTAAGGAAATCCCCTCACAGTGAACTGAGTCACCCAAACCCTTGCTTCCTGACTATACAAAGATGATTAAGTGAGACTAAGGTCCAATTTGAGACCATAAAAAATTAAATAAATTCCACCACCTCCAATACAGAATTATTTCTACCTCCTGATCTCATCATAACTTGCACAGTACTCTCTACATCCCTGGGGCATGTGTTCTATTTTATCTTGTATTTCAGCAGTTTGGGAAGTTTCTTTAAGCTCACGAGCCTCTCCAGGTGTGACCAGATGCCTGATTCATCTTGCAAATCTGAAGTGGGATGTCTAATATTTGTTTATTGAAGAGATTACTGCTATAACTTCTCAGTTTGAAACTTGCACTTTCCCACAAAATTCTATTTCAGATTCACCTCTGTTGCTCATGCAAACACAGGCAGTTGATAGATTCCTTTGAATGACCTGTTCATTGCAAAGTAAGGAAAAAGCATATCTTACATAAGTGCTCATTTTAGAGAGTCCAAGGAACCTAAAATGGTTTCCTTCTCAAGGATGTAAGATGTTTTGTTCTTTTTAAAAATATTTTATTTATTTGTCAGAGAGAGAGAGTGAGTCATCGCACAAGGAGGGGGAGCAGCAGGTAGAGGGAGAAGCAGGCTCCCTGCTGAGAGCCTGGTGTGGAAGCTGAAGGCAGATGCTTAACCAACTGAGCCACCCAGGGATCCCTTACTCTGTGTTTGTTTGTTTTTTTAAAAGATTTATTTATTTGACAGAGATCACAAAGGCAGAGAGGCAGGCAGAGAGAGAGAGAGAGAGAGAGAGGAGGAAGCAGGCTCCCCGCTGAGCAGAGAGCCTGATGCGGAGCTCGATCCCAGGACCCTGAGATCATGACCTGACCAAAAGGCAGAGGCTTTAACCCACTGAGCCACCCAGGCGCCCCCTCTGTGTTTCTTGATGTCTTATTCATTCACGGCCATTGTTAATATATGAGTGTCTGTGGACCTGGTGACTTACAGGGTCTATAAATCTTCTAGCATGTTTGTTAACAAGTTTGAGCTGGAGTCATAGCTATAGGAATGCCTAGAAGTGAGAATTGACGAGAAAGCCCTAAATCATATTGAAGTCCCAGTGGAACCAGATCAGTATTTGCTCCTAAATTATGAGCTACTTTAAGGAATATCCTACAAAGAAGAATATACTACAATATATGAATATAGTGTAATAAGAAGACCAATAACTCTCATTTTGGAATACATGCCCTACTTTCATCATAGATCTTGCCTAGAACCCATTGCAGACCTGTGGCCTATCCGTGAACTTGCAGTAAGTGTATCCTCAGGTCACTCTGAAGGCAGATGACATTGGAAGAAAGTTCAGTCTTCTGCACTTGGCACCTCGTCATCAATGACTGTTCCCCAGTGTTTAACCACCAATCCAACCCATTTAATCAAAGTCCTTACGATTTTATGGATTGCCCCAAAGAAGGAGATAAAACTAGGTGCCTTTCCCCATCTTCATGAGAGGAGGGCTCAACTATTTCATACATAGAAAGTCACTGTAAAGCAAAGCAGATTCCTCTTGTTGTGCCAAACATCATTAAAGGATTAAACATGCATGGAAGTAATAAGAGCATTGTTATCCTAGGAGAAAGGTACAACCAAACCCCTTGAATTTCAAGAAATTTGTAAAAATCGGTCTCACTTCTTAGTGGAAGCATCGGTCACCAGAAGAAAGATAGTGGAACTGACTTCTGAGGTGGCCGTGGTCTATGTCCTCCATGACTAGATGGCACCTTGGGGAATGGGCTAGTGAGCTGAGAACACTGATGGCCAAAAGCCCTATTACTTGGAGCTCAGGCCTCTTTGTACAAGATGCCCTAGTAACAGAATGTAACCCCCAGGACCTGCTGCGTTCATATCAGCATTATTTGCAGTGGGAAAAACATGGAAACAACCCAAGTGTCCATTGGTGGATGAAGAGATAAGCAAACTCTGGTGTATATGTAACAATGGACTATTTCTCAGCCATAAAGAAGAATGAGATCTTGTCATTTGCAACAACAGGGATGGACCTTGAGGGCATTCTGCTAAGGGAAATAGCCAGACACAAAAGATCATATCTTATATGATTCCTTTTCTAGGAAATACCCAGAAGAGGCAAATAGAGACAGAAAGTAGAATGGTGGTTGCTGGGGTCTAGGAGGAGTTGGAAATGTGGAGCTATTGTTCATTGGGTACAGAATGTCAGTTTTACAGATCGAAAAGAGTTCTGGAGAGAGATGGTGGTGATGGTGGCACATCAGTATGAATTATCTAGTACCACTCGACTGTACACTTAAAAATGGATAGTCAGGGCGCCTGGGTGGCTCAGTGGGTTAAAGCCTCTGCTTTCGGCTCAGGTCATGATCCCAGGGTCCTGGGATCTAGCCCCACATCGGGCTCTCTGCTCAACAGGGAGCCTGCTTCCCCCTCTCCATCTGCCTGCCTATCTGCCTACTTGTGATTTCTGTCTGTCAAATAAACAAATTTAAAAAAAGAAAAAAATGGATAGTCAATTTTATGTTATGTGTATTTCACCAGCAAAGATAATAATAATATTTTTAAACCCTGCTGCAAAAGTGTTCTGTTCCAGCATCCGTGAGGACAGTCACTGCAGCGGGGGTCAACTCCCACCTCCCCACCTGGGCCAGAGCTTCACTAGAGTGGGGGGTGCTTTGCCCTCCTGCAAACCCAATCTCTACCTTTCTCTATAGTCAAAGACCCAAAAAACTTACCCTCCAGTAATAGCAGTAGACTCATAAAGTTGTCCATTTCCCTTCTCCCAGGTCTAAATCCCTCCAGCGGAAGTGCGTGGGGCTCAAACGTTGCTTGACTGAATGTGGCATTGATTATTAGTGGTAAGACTAAGAAGAGTCCATTACAATTTTGGTAATTTTGGAACACCTATTTGACATGCAAGGTGAATAATCAAGTAAGCAGTAAGATAAAGAAACACGTAATGTGGAGCTCCAAAGAAAGGTCTGTGCTGCAAACATAAATGTGGGCTTCTTGCCCAGAATACATAGAGTGGGGTGGGAGTGGATGAGCTCACCTTGAGAAAAATGCAGAGACAGAACCTGCAGCGCTAGGAGATTGTTAACTAGAAGACTTAAAAGGGAAACTACCATCCAAGTCTTTCTAACCTGCTCACATGAGATCACCAAATTAAGAACCTGACTAAATTTGGACACTTTGGGTTGCAATGAGGGAAAGTGAAGGAAGAAAGGAATTGTATTAGAAACTGAATGATTTCCTAAAAAGGAAAGGGTACAAAAATAAAAAACTGGAGAGTACACACCACCTGACACTCTCCCATTAGCATGACTACCTGCTTCTCTCTGTAAATTAGCTTTATCGTGGAATTGAAGACATTGCTACAGTAGCTCCTGGACCCCATCTCTCCCAGCTTTACCATCAGAGGACAGAGTGTCTTCAAATATTTGAGTGAAGATTTGATGGGTTCAACTAGGTTATGAGATCACTCTGGCTTAGGCTGTGTTGGAGCCCAGGGATAGAACAGTCTTTAGCTGTGATCAAGAAGGGTCCACAATAGCCCAACCATAGAAAGAGCTCAGATGTCCACTGACAGATGAATGGATAAAGAAGATGTGGTATATAAATACAATGGAATATTATGCAGCCATCAAGAAGAGAAATCTTGCCATTTGCAATGACATGGATAGAACTAGAGAGTATTATGCTAAGCGAAATAAGTCAATCAGAGAAAGACAATCACCATATGATCTCACTGATATGTAGAATTTAAGAAACCAGGCAGAGATTCATAGGGGAGGAGAGGAAAAAAATGAAACAAGATGAAACCAGAGAGGGAGACAAATCATAAGACTCTTAATCTCAGGAAACAAACTAAGGGGTGCTGGAGGGGAAGGGGATGAGAGGGATAGGGTGGCTAAGAGATGGACTTTGGAGAGGGTATGTGTTGTAGGAAGTGCTGTGTATTGTGTGAGACTGATGAATCACAGGCCTATACCCCTGAAACAATACATTATATGTTAATAACTTAAAAAAAGAGGATAGGAAAGACCTCATCAGAATCCAAGATTGAGGAGCACCTGACTCTTGGTTTCAGCTCAGGCCATGATCTCAGGGTTGTGGGGATGGCCCTACGTTGGACTCTGAGCTCAGTGTGGAGTTTGCTTGAGATTCTCTCTCCTTCTCTCTCTTCCCCTCCCACTCATGCATGCTCTCTCTCTTTGACTCTCTTTCTCTCAATTAAATAAACCTTAAAAGAAGAAGGAGGAGGAGGAAGAGAAGGAGGAGGAAGAAGGGGAAGGAAGAGGAGAAGGAGAATCCCAAGATTTGAGTCAGAAAAACATTTCCTAGAAAATAAAACTAAATGTCCGCCATACAACATGCAGACTGTTGAGGCAGGGGCCTGCTTACCAAAGGTACAGCGGGTAAAGGAAACAATGATGTCAGCCACGTCCCCTCTCCCTCTTGACAGGTCACATCTCAGTGACTCTAGGACTCCTGTTGGCATGCAGACTCCTGTTTAAACTCCACTGGGGTTTAAACCCACTGGGGTTTCACTCAGGGAAAACTGAAGCTCACCATGAGGTCTTAAAACACCCTAGAACAATCAATGGACAACACCACGGGTCCACACCATGGTCAGCTCGCAGCATTTCCTCCCTCTTCCGTCACAAGGAAGAGTCCCATCCCCCTAGCCCCCATCTCCAAGATGGCTACTTGATCAGAAGCAAGAGTCCATAGGTCCACACAATTCTAAAGTTGCCTCATCAGACACTGGAGAGCCATCCCGTTGGCACAACGGTTTTCTTGTTCTTTGGTAAAACATAGCTACGCCAGAAATTAAAGCATTTTTCCAAGCATTCCG
This sequence comes from Mustela putorius furo, assembly GCF_011764305.1. Lineage (NCBI taxonomy): Eukaryota > Metazoa > Chordata > Mammalia > Carnivora > Mustelidae > Mustela > Mustela putorius. The sequence goes on from NW_025422022.1 coordinate 8,050,973, forward strand.
GTCATTACTAGGTGAGCACAAGGTTCCATCTTTGGTTTTCTTAGTTCTCTGCTTGCACCACTGCCCGTCCTTGCTCTTAGGTACTCATTTGCATGGACACAAGAACCATAAGCAGAATTGCAAAGTCAAAGTTGATTATCTAGGACCCAACATAGGATCCCAATGAGGGTTATCACAACGAATTAAGTCACTGTTAACTCTCAACAGAAGGACTTGAATAGGTCTGAGGCCTTCCTGGGGCCACACCAACCAGTGACCGATGACCACTGTTACCCAGAACTTTCCTAGAGGCATCCAACCACACCAGCCCCTAATATTGATAAACAATGTCAACAGTGTAAACATCTGTGTTTTTGTCCATTTTCCCCTGTTTAGAATTGAGAGCTCCTACCCCTTTTGCAGCTGTCACTCATTCCAGTTGGCAGCAATCATTGCTTTTCATACTGCGTCTCCACAATCTGGTTACTATCAGGAGAGGAGTCCTCTGCTCGCACTTGACTTTGACCCTATCATCACTAACCTGAAAATTCTGAAGAATCGTTGATCTCCAACAGAAATAGCTGGTCATTCTTGCTTTCTGTGCTCCACAACCCAGCATTTGCTACCTCCATGTTACCCACATCCCATCTGGTAATAGACAATGTGAAGACATTCTCATGCTTAAGCTGATGTTTACTCTTTTGTAGGACTAATAACAAGAAGCAGAAGGAGATCAGAGGCAACGCAGGCTATTCCAGCAACAGGGCAGGATTCTTACCAACATATACATTTATGCTGATGCTTTCATTCTTTCACTTAGTTCTTCTTTTATTCTAAATCTAGACCTTAATCAAATATTCTCAATTTCTGCGTGGGGCAGGATATATACTGCCCCACCAAACTGAGTTTCAATTACAAAACTGCCCCAAACTTTAAAGCATCATCATTCACTTGCTAACTTAATTAAGTTAATTACTATTAATCACTGCTATTAATTCCCATCAAACCAGATGATGTGACACCATACTCTTTATTTATATGTCTATCCATTCATGCCCCAACCAGTTCGGGTCAGGCCCATTTTCCTATTAGACCTATTTTTAAATGTCTTCTAGTTCAGCTTGGTCTACCAGGATAGCTGTGGGATGTCTTTGGGCACTTACTTAATATAACACACTTCCAGAAATGGATGTGCTGGTAAAGTTTATTTACAACACATTTTATCAAGTCAGTCACATTCAAGTCCCAGAAATCTGCATTTACATATAGCATCCAGTACCTTCCCGGAAGAATTTTTTTTTTTTTTTCCCAAAAACAACAGGTGGCAATCAATAGAATAGTGGTGTAAGCTTAGTGACCGTCATGCTTCTCTGGGGGCTCATGGGGGATTTCGGAGTGAACTGTATCCAAAGGCTGCCAGTGGCAACTCATGAGAGAGTCGTAGAGCTCCTCACTTTTCACCATAAACTCCTTGTTTAATTCCTCAATATTCACATGAAGGTTTGGATCTGCGAAGGCAATACAAAAAAGTTTTACAGAACACATATTGGCAATGGCTTAAAAATTAGAGTTTCCCAAAAAAAGGAGCAGGAAAATATTGCAGACATTTTGTGTTAGAATTTTTATTTATTTTTTATTTTTTTTTTAAAGATTTTATTTATTTATTTGACAGAGAGAGATTACAAGTAGGCAGAGAGGCAGGCAGAGATAGAGAGGAGGAAGCAGGCTCCCTGCTGAGCAGAGAGCCCGATGTGGGACTCCATCCCAGGACCCTGAGATCATGACCTGAGCCGAAGGCAGCGGCTTAACCCACTGAGCCATCCAGGTGCCCCAATGTGTTAGAATTTTTAAATTGCATGCTTTCTTTCCATAAGATTTGAAAGTAGAAATTAAAGCTGGAAAATCACCACTACCAGACTCAAAGGGGATCTGCGTGGTGGAAGAGATGGAGGTGAGGGCTGGAATCGAGCGAGGTTTGGAAAAGGAGTGGACAGGATTTGGAAATGGACTCACACTGGGGCCAAAGAGAAAAGGAGGGTCAAGGATGAGCCCGGAGCTTCTAGTATGAGCACCCAGGGGGACACAGAGCCTGGGAGCCCAGACCAAATCCATAGGACGGGGCTTTGAAACAATAAACATGCTGCTTTATTTGCTTAACTAACAGATTGATGTGAATGATACAAACTATCTAAAGCAATTAATTCAGAAACAGAGGGAAGCCTGGACTTCCTTCTTTAAAACCTGGAACTCAGGGTGCCTGGGTGGCTCAGTGGGTTGGGCCTCTGCCCTTGGCTCAGGTCATGATCTCGAGGTCCTTGGATCAAGCCCCATGTCAGGCTTTCTGCTCGGCAGGAGGCCTGCTTCTCCCCCCTCTCTCTCTGCCTGCCTCTCTGCCTGCTTGTGATCTCTGTCTTTCAAATAAATAAAATCTTTTTTAAAAATAAATAAATAAAAATTAAAAAAAAAACCTGGAACTCTGTGATCAGGTGGTGTTAAGTTATCGTGAAAACATCAGACCTAAATCTTCCTCCCAAGTTGCCGGGTTTCCAAGGTTTTTAATACCACCTCTTGTTTTCTCTCCTTGTACTTGAACATAACCAAAGAAGCCCTCTCGTATTCCTTTCTAATTTTTGCAAACCTTAGCTCATTCGGGACCGTAATTCTTCTCCTTCCAAATACTCACATGGGATCATGATACCCATTTGTATTTACATGTGTTAGGGGCTAAATGTTTGTGTCCCCCTCACATTCATATGTTGAAACACTTCCAACGCACAAACGTGATGGTGTTTGGAGATGGGACCTTTGGGAGATACTTAGGGTTCGTTGAGCTCTGAGGGTTGGGCCCTAGTCTGATGGGATTAGTGCCCTTATAAAAAAGGACACCTTATAAAAAAGGACACCAGTGCTGGGGCACTCTCTTTCCCCCTGCCTGGTGGAGATATAATGAGAAGGTAGCCATCTGCCAGCCAGGAAGAGAGCTCTCATCAGGCAGGCACTGAATCAACTGGCACCTTAATCTCGGATTTCTTAGTATCCAGAACTATGAGAAATAACTTTGTTATTCAAGCCCAGTCTGTGGCATTTTGTGAGAGCAGCCCCAGCTGACTAACGTCCTTCTATACTTATTTTAGAACCAAGATCATCAAGTAACTCTAATGCATCTTGTACGTTTCATGAGCCACTTCCCACTTTCTTCACTGGAGTCATTCGTGACTATATGGTCTATGTGGCCTAGAAAACAGATGTTGTGTGGTCAGCTAAGAAGCCCAGACGAATGATCTAGGCCCTTCCAGTGACGTTGGCCCTAGTGATAAAGAAACATACAAAAGACAAGCTCATTACAGCTTCCCTAAACCCGGGGGCCCTCAAAACCAAGCTGTCCACCACAGCAGACACTCGTCCCCTGTGGTTACTGAGCTCTTGAAATGAGACTAGTCCTCACGGAGATGTGATGTAATATACACTGCATTTTAAAAACTTGCTATTAAGATTTAAAAAAAAATATCTCATTCATTTTTATATTCATTACATGTTTAATGAAATATTTGGGGTATGTTAGGTTATAAGTATTGAAATTAATTTTAATCTGTATGTCTCTTTTTAGCTTTTGTTTTTTTATTTAAATTGGAAAATTTAGAACTGTCTACATGGGTGGATTGGTATATCAAGTCATTTTCCCTGAACAGAGCTTCTCCAGCTCTCCCAAGAGCTTACACTAACCGCTGAAGGGGCTATTCCCTGCCAGATATTGTTAAAGCACTTCCAAGCACTTCAGAGCTACTGTCCTCACACTTTCTAGGAGGTCGATTTTAACATCCCATTTTACAGTTGGGGATCCTGACGCCCTGGAGAGGAGTTTGTCTGGAATTACAGCGCTCGTAAGAGAGATTTGAACCCTGGAAGTCTGCACCCCGAAAGCACACTCTTTGTAGGTTTTTCTTTAATCTTTACACTGTCTGCGGGACTGATGCAAGCAGGGAGATTTGACTTATGCTCACGTGTCAATCAAACATATCTTAATAAAACCAGAACTGCCCCATAGCATTGAAAGATTGGAACAACAGTTGCATTTCATTTGAACACTGAGCACGGCTCACCTGTGGCTACAAAGTCACAAGGTCATGGGTGGGTTTGGTCTGGTGGGGGTGTCCTGGGGATGGGAAAAGTGTGAAGAAGTAGCCAAAGGTCTTATCTCTGCCTGTCTTTTTCACTTCCCTTTCCTATAACTTAAGCAAAATAAGCCAGACATTTTCTTCCCTTCCTGGAAGACACAGTCAGAAACAGCTTCTGCTCTGAACAGATGCACTTTGTTCATACACATCAAGAACCACAAGGGGCACTGCCTGACACCACAGACAGGGCCTGTGACAGACCTCCTCCAGGAGCCAATAACCCCGAGGGAAGCTAGGAAACCAGGCCACAGTGATCACTTCAGATCTCTCCCCTTAGCAATCAAAATTAAAGAAAAATTAAGGGGTACCTGGGTGGCCCAGTCAGTTAAGGCTCTGCCTTCAGCTCAGGGTTCTAGGATTGAGCCCCACATCAGACTCCCTGCTCAATGTGGAGACTGCTTCTCCCTCTTCCTCTGCTGCTCCCCCTGCTTGTGTGTTGGCCCTCTGTGTGTGTGTGTGTGTTTCAAATAAATAAATAAATAACTTATTTTTTAAAATAAAGCAGAATTAATCCCAAAGTTTACATTTATGGAGGAAACGGATCTTAAAAACAACTTCTTATTTTCCCATTTGGAAATGCCCCCATTTCCTAGTCCCTCAGAAAGACCCAAACAGGTGGCTTTACTCAAGCTTCCCACAGAAGCAGTTTCCCAAGACCAGACAAAATGCTGAAGAAAATAGCTTACGGGACCTACGTGGGAATTTTCCAGTGGAATCTCTCAGCTCCTAGCCAGCTGAGTAATGAGTAACCTGGAAATGGGTTAGCTTTCTTTTCAACCATGGCACACAGGGTTTCTGTTACCTTCCAGTGGCTCTTCATCTTGCTTCTCTGCCAGTGCTGTGCTTTCCTGCAAGGAAATCAGGATGTTGAGAAAAAAAAAATCATTTTTTTCTTAAAGGTTTACTATCAACATATGCTTTTAAAGAAAACATTAGCTGTCAAAATTATGAAGGACTAGGGGCACCTGGGTGGCTCGGTCATTAAGCATCTGCCTTTCGCTCAGGTCATGATCCCAGGGTCCTTGGATTCAGTCCCGCATCAGGCTCCCTGCTCAGCACGAAGCCTGCTTTCCCTCCCCTAATCTCTCTGCTTGTGTTTCTGCTCTTGCTGTCTCTCTCTCTCTGTCAAATAAATAAAATCTTCAAAAAACATTATGAAGGACTATACTTATGAAATAGGTGAATGAAGTCAAAGGAAGAAAAAAATCATCAAGGAGGAGCATGCCTGACAAAGACCTCAGGGATCTCTGAAGCTTCTGGGAACTAACTGGTCTTCCAGGGCCTCCCATGAACTGGACACCAGGGACCCAGGCATCCAGACTCCACAGTCCCTGCACTAAATGCCCAACTCTCTCCTGGGGGCTCTGCCCTTCCTTCCAGGTGACAATCTACAAAATCTTCATGGGTATATTCTCCCTGTAGCCTTCTAATCACACCCCAAGCCCACAGCTCAGCTAAGGACCAGGATGGTACGTGCTTAAGCAGATAAAGAGACCATAGAAAAGCAAACCAGTCAATCAGAGAAGTAAATTCCAGAAGCACTCCCCAGATGAGTCTTGGTTGGTTAACCCAGATTCTACTGACCCTCCTGGGACAGTTAAGTTTTTATGATTCCTCTCCACAGGCACCTGTTGAGAACTGTCTTTGTCAAGGATGTACAGCTGTTTCAAGGAACCCAGCCCACCCAGTAAGAGCCCTGGTAGCTCCTGGCACCAAAAAAACTCAATTAAGCCTCCCTTGCTGACACTGATGAGATTATATTGAAAGCCAAAGACCCCCTAGCTCTTCTTTTCAATCTATCCGAAAGTATGCTTCCCTTCTCTTCAGAAATAGATCCCGGTTTGGGAAATAAATTATATGGTTACTGTAAGTTTAATCTCACCATTGGCATATTTTTCCTATGTAGAAAGGACAAAGACAGCCAGAATCTGTGTTTGAATGAGGCCTTTCTTAGGATACAATATTTCCAAATAACGTCACATTTCCTCTTTTTCAATACGTGTTCTGGTAAATGTGGATCCTACACTACCAGGCTGCGGGGAACAGATGCTCTCTAGAGACAGTTTCTCTGTGTGAGGGGCACCTGGGCACTGCCCGGTATACTTGGAGAAGGGCACTTCTAGTAACCTTCTTCCTCTGCTAGCGGGAGTTTGGGACAGATGCACCGATGGAGCCCAAAGACCTGAGAATCATTTTGAAGACATCCACTTCCTCTGATCTTAAAACACACTGTGAAAAGGCAGGGGGCTCTTGGGAGGCTGAGCTCTTGGAGAAAGAAGAGCTAAGAACACAGGTGTGCTATATAGTAGGGGAAATAGGCAATAAACTGTGACATCTGGCAGAGGTCACGCTTCCTTAGGCAAGACTAAAGCAAGGGCATGTAATTGAAAGAGACCCACCCACACAGCTTTACCACCTGGAATCTTGACGATCTGCTCCTAACCAAAACCCGCCCAGGAAAGCAGGCAGGTGGCACAAGGGTGCTCACCACAGCCACCAAAGAGAATATATTTATAATTCTTGAAATTGCATGTCATAGTAGTAATTTGCATGGAGAGTGGGCTGAAAATCCCAGAAGGTGTCAACAAAAATGGAGAGAAGAAAGTGGGGGGTGGGGTGGACAAGAAGAGAAAAAGAAGAGTTAATTTCTTTTTAAAATGTTACTTATGTTTCTTTGTTCTTTCATTGTTCTTGTTGCTGTTTCTCTCTGTCTTTTATTTCTCTGTCTGGTGTTAATTTCTTCATTTTCTCAGAGTTCACAGAAATCAGGAAATACTTTTGTTTCTGAAGTTGCTGATCTACTCAAACCTACACTTTTCTATTTAAGATAAAGTTAACCACCAGAAGACACATAGACCATTTGCCAAAAGGTCAAAAGAACTGAAGGCGTGGAAAGAAAAAAAAAATGTGCTAAAACCTCAGGCAATGTAGCAAAAGTTTCTTTTTGTTGTTGTTTGTTTTGTTTTTTAAGTGATGCAATATCAAATGTCTGCTAAAAGGGTAAAACCTGATTTGGGTTTAAAAAGAAAAACGCCAAGAAATCTAACAAGGTATTTTCTATAGAAGAAGGCACACCTAAAACAGGCTTGAAAAACTGAAAATGAAAAGTTTGGAAGAAAACAAACCACAAACAAATGCAAGTGTTAAAAACCGAGGGCTTAACTATTAAATTTAACTCTGGGTTTAAGGCACAGGCCATCCCACAAGGAGGACATTACCGAACAGATTGGAGACAAAGCTAACACCTCGACGGCTATGTGCTAATTTCCATAATATCTAAGTATCTAAACAGTGAGAAGAAAGGTGGCGCGCCTGGGTGGCTCAGTGGGTTAAGAGTGGGTTAAGTCTTCGGCTTGGGTCATGATCTCAGGGTCCTGGGATCGAGCTCTACATCAGGCTCTCTGCTTGGCGGGGAGTGTGCTTCCTCCTCTCTCTCTGCCTGACTCTCTGCCTACTTGTGATCTCTCTGTCAAATAAATAAATAAAAATCTTAAAAAAAAAAAAAAAGAAGAAGAAGAAAGGGGCACCACCAATGAGGGAAAAAAAGATGCACAAAAGACATCGAGGAGGTCACCAAACACAGATACCAAGAAACAGTTTAAAAGGTCTTTGCTCTCAATAGGCAAATGGCTTCCGCACCTGTCACACTGGTTAATCACACACAGAAACAGAGAGGCATGCATCCCCACAGCAACCATGAAAAGTGTAAACTTAGGAAAGCTTTTTGTGTGTAATTTGCTGTCTGAAATTCGAAATGTTCTATCTTTGATCCAGACCTTCCACTTACAGAATTATTTAAAGATCGATTTGGGAGAGGGAGAGAGAGAGAGAGAGCGCACACGTGCAAATGTACGAGTAGGGGGAGGAGAGAGAGAGAGAGAACCTCAAGCAGACTCCTCACCGAGCCCAGAGCCCAATGCAGGGCTTGGTCTCGCAACCCTGAGATCATGACTGAGCCAAAATCAAGAGTTGGGACCCTTAACCAACTGAACCACCCAGGTGCCCCTCTAGAAATTTATTCTTAGCCAAAAAACATTCAAATACTCAGAGATAGGTGGAAGTTAGTTGAAGCACTGAGAACATTCAAAGTGTTAGTCAATAAGGGATGAGCCAATATCACAGCACATCCAAATGGGCAACTTTTAAAGAAAGCTCTTTATTAAAAAGGCCATCTTTGGGGGATGGGGAGGGGACCCCTCCTAAGGCAACCTATAAGCAGAAGCAAGCAAAGAGTATACCAGTATGTACTACTCAGTCTGTTCTTGCTCAAGTCTCCCCTCTCTCCCTAAATAAAGCCCAATTGTGCTGATTTAAGAAGAACAGAAGAGAAAAATATAGAGAACACAGATGCACTTGAACAAGACTTTCTTCTAAGTGGGTAGGAGATGGCGAAGAGAGAAAGCATGGGGAGAAGCCAGAGGGCAGCTTTCCCTTCCTTACTCTAGCACTCCTGTGTGATTTTAGAAATTGCTTACTTTAGTAACCAAAATATCAGAATATCTTTGAAAAGCATGTTAATGTTTTCTGCTCTTGCAAAACAAAACTACCTCCACTCCTATTTTGAGTAAAATGGAATGATAAACTAAAATTTAGTAGTAAAAATTTGGGCACACATGTCACCAGCCTAGGATTTTTGTTTTGGGAAGATAGTCATGACTTAAATTGCCAAATTTCTCTAGTCATCAGCTTTTACTCTCTGGTTTTAAAATGGGGAGCAAAAGCCAGGTCTGTGGGAATTAGAAGGAGAGCATCTGGGGGCGTGAAGTTAGGAAAAAGATGCTTCTAGGTTGGGTACGTGGACGATCTAGGAATCATTTCAGGGAGGGATACCTTAGGCGTGATCAGAATTCCAGCTGGGGGTCCAGAGGTCTCTGGCACAGAAAGGTTAACTCCATTTCCTTGCGCAGCACAGCCATAGCCATAGACAGAAAGGGAGTAACCGCTGTGCTGTTGCTCAAACCAGTTGCCGGAGTGGTAAGCCTGGCAGGGCTGGAGCATTGGCTTCCCCCTAACAGTGGAGGAGAAACAACAGGAATGACATCACCAACGGAGGCAGACTCATGCAGAACCCCAGGTCTCTTTCTTCTTTCCCAGGGGCTAAGGGGTAAGAGTAAGGATGATTTCCGCATTAACTGTTTAGAAACACCTATTTCCAAAGTGATAGTTTATAAATTGCCAAACATCATGTAAGAAAGTACGGATGGCCTTCATTGTCAGAGTAGGGAGAAAACAGCTTACCTTTGCCAGTACCAGTAATAATGATTTTGTTGAGCTAGGCCAAAACCTGCAAAACTCTCCTGACCCGCCATTTATCCAGAAACTTGACAAAATGAGACCAGGTTCTCCACGGTTTTTATTCCTGCATCAGTAATTCCAGGTCAGGGGACTACCCGCTCTCCTGCCTGCAAATACCTCTCCCAGATGCCAGAGAACAGTAATCACACTTAGTGACAATTCCTGCTAGGCAATGAATGGCTTGACTTTCACTGCAATGGGGTTAAGGTGTGGCTGGGGCAGGCGTCCATAGGGGTCACCTGGTAGGGACTCTGCAAAGTAAGGAGCTGGCTTTCATCCTGCTAGCCCCCATCTCCCAACTGCTGGCCCCAGGGAAGGCAGCCAGAAGGCAGCGGAGAAAAGGAGGGTGTGTTTGAGGGACCAGCTGAAGTTTCCATCCCACTCCCTACAATAATTAGTCATTTGTAATAACTAAAACCTTAAGACAAAAACCACAAATTGATGTTTCCTTCCTCAGCTCTGCTATCTGCTAACTATTTGAACCAGCAATTAATGGACTTTTTTTTTTTTAATGGCCCATACAGGTTGAAATCATTATGCTGACCAGCTGGTGGAAAGAATGTGTATTAGGAAAACACACACACACACACACACACACACACACACACACATATCATATCCACCCCCTCAAAGCCAGTACAAGAAAACATTTTAAAGAATATTTCTGTGGTTCGGCATTATTTTTAAAAACACAGTAAAGTAAAAAACAAAACAAAAACACAGTAAAGTATGCCTTCCCAAATTTCAGTGTGCTGTAGGAATTACTTGGGTGTGTTTACAATGTAGGGCCCAATTTAGTAGATTTGGATTAGACCTCAGTCAGATTCTGCTTTTCTACGTAGCAAGCATCAAAATGTTAAGAAGGTAACTTTTGAGTACACATGGAGGCACTTCGGGTCTGGCCGTTTCCCTGCAGCTTATTAATAAGTGCTTGATGTAGTCTATATTCAACCAGAATGTAAAAAATCATCATCGTGAATTCAAATCATTCATTCACCCATTATTTACTGAACCCCTCCCTTACACAAAGCCGGGTTGTATCTCTAGATCTCCCCATTTTTCCTGGGAGATGATATTGATGGACAGCTGGGGGCCATATTGCTAGGGCTACGGACTATTCAGATTTTTCTTCCTTAATAACAGAACCCTGACTTGATTTGGACGCAGAGATAGGCTTCCCTAGAAGACATTTCCCAGCTCTCCCTGCACAGCTAACTAACTGCCCGTGCGCTGACTGACCAAAGTCTAGCTAGTAAGATGTAAATAGAATGATGATAAGAGGATTGAGGAAAGCTGGGTGGGGGTTTGTGTAGCTGGAAGGAAACCTCTTGTTCTCGGCCCTTTCCCCAGGCAGAGTGCTGAGATCGTAGATACGATGGCTGGAACCCAAACTCTGCAAGTAGTTTGGCCTATGAGGTGACATCATGTAGGAAGTCATCCACAAGAATATAGGATCTGAAAGAGAAAACAGGTCTGGGTCCCTGATGAATGTGGGCTCCTGGTACCAGCACTACCTCAGATTTCTCCTAATCAAGAGATCAATGTCTTATTGAAGCCACAGCTATTTTAGGTTGCTATATATAGTTAAACATAGTTCCTAACTCCTCTAGCAGCTTGGCCATCAAATAAAACATACCAGTTAAGGATTCTTTTTGTAAAACTTTAATGAGTTTTCTGTTCCTTCTCTTATTTTAGGGCTGTATTTCATAAAAGGAAAATCAGAATTTTTGCTCCGAATGGGCGAGAGATGAAGCTGTAGTTCGAAAGGAAAGGAGAAGCTAGACATCGGTAAGAAGGTGGTAAGGACGCTGAGGAACGGAGGTGGGTGTCGCATGTTGAAATCACTCAGCATGAAGACGGGAGCTGGGTGCAGAGGACCCTGAGCCGAGTTCCAAAGAGGATGGAACATTCAGGGGCTTTGTTGATGACAATGACAAGGAAGGATTCATATTGTTTTCTTCTCTTAAAAGCCCCAAATGATGACTTCTCATATTTCACCTGCATTATTCCCGTGAAGCAGGTGAAGCGCAAGTTTATCCCAGGGCAGACCATTGGCCAGTGTCCAGGGGAGGTAACCCGCACTCAGCTTCCCTTAGCTGTGTGTGCAAAGGAGACCAAAATCCTCCAGCAAGATGAAGCACCTCTGTCGTCCTACGCGTCGACACTTGCTGCCTGCCACCGGAGAAAGGAGGGTAATTGAGCAGGAATATTAGACTCTCATCTTTGTAACAAAGCTGATTTTTCCCTGCTATTCCCAGCTTTTAGCCCAGTATATCCGCCTTACCAACCGCTGCCCGCACCCTCCCCCAAAACAAACTGGCTGTTTTTCCTTTAGCCAACCAAATAAAGCCAGGCTCTCAATAAATATTTGTTGAATGAATGAATAAATCAATGCATGGCTCAAGTGTAGAAAGCTTTTCAATCAATAATTTAAAAGCAAAACAACAACAAAAAAATCCTGTTGTGCTTTAGAGTTAATAAACTCTTAACAGTTGGTGTTTCTTGGCAACTGTAGTTTTCCCAAGAATGAGATTAAATGGCTTTTTGCATCCTGCGTTTGGAAAGAGAACAGGACGTTTGCAGGAAGTATGCTCAGTTTGAATCCAGTTGAACAAGTATGTGATTCTGTATTGTTTCTCTTTAGACAGTGAAAAATTGTTTTCTTCTTCTTTAAGAGAAAGTTTGAGCCCAAGGAAATGTAAAAAGCAGGGTCACCTGGGTGGCTCAGTCATTAAGTGGGTGCCTTTGGTTTAGGTCAGAGATCAAGCCCTGCATCAGGCTCCCTGCTCCACAGGAAGCCTGCTTCTCCCTCGCCCCCAGCCCCCGCCCCCCCCCCTGCCCCCGTCTCTGCCACTTGTGTTCCCTCCCTCACTGTGTCTCTGTCAAATATTTAAAAAAAAAAAAAAAAAAAAAAAAAAATATATATATATATATATATATATATATATATATAAAGCAGCAGCATTAGGCCTGTTACTTAGCTGTGTTGTTCTGAAAGTTACTTTTCTAGACTAATTTCACATTTATAACCTCATACTGGACAAGTGTATATTAACTGTAGAGGGATTAATCCTTCTGAAAATGTAATGAACTTTTATCAGTGCTCTCCGCCAAAAAGATACATACACAATTTTGCATATAATTTCAGGGGAGTCAAAGCCTCCAGAACTTATCCATAAACTCCCTTAGGTGGGGATCACCTGGATAAATGCTTTTTAAGGTCTTCCGAGCTCTGCACCTGGTTCCAGTAATTTCTAACAGTTAAAAAAAAAAAGTACAGCACTTTGAGTTATGTTTATGTTTTTTACACTATGACTTTCATTCTAGAATCAGCTATATTCTAAAAGATTCCTAGTTGGAGCAAAAGACTTTTTCTAGCCATAGTATTCTTTAAAATGGGACAAGCAGGTAAAAGTGTGACAATCTGGTAATAGATGCTGAATATAGTTAATTATCCTGTTACAGTGCTAAAATTAATTAAAAAAAATGTACTGAATGAGTACTAATTCTTATCAAACAGTAGTTGAGATTTCCCTGGAGGTAAAGAGGCAGAGCCCCAGGGGCTTTCCAGAGACAACACAGAAAAGATTAAAAAAAAATTATTTATTTCTCAGAGAGAGACACCACATTCAAGCATGCACAAGCAAGGGGAACAGGCAGGCAGAAGCAGACTCCCCACTGAGCAGGGAACCCGACGCTGTACTCCATCCCAGGACCCTGGGATTGTAATGGGAGCTGAAGGCAGACGCCCCTTTGAAACAGGTTTGTTCAAAGATTGTTTTCTTTTTGGATGAGAGAATATCACTTTTACATGAAAATAAATGGATATATCATGAAGTCTAATGCAGTAAGTCAAATTTTTCAAGATAAAATATGAGACCTCAAAAAAATGTCCTGCTTACTCTTTGTCCCATGCCCAGGGAACATGCACTGCAGCAACGCACTCTTTCACTTGAGCGGTTCTCCAGTGGCAACAGTCAAGAAGCAATCAACAGAAAATAAATAGTAGTAGAACTTGACTTTTTGTAGGTAACTAGCACAAAGTGAAGGCATTAGGTAAAACAGTGAACAGCTATGCGTTTCCAAGACCTGGAGTTAAGACTACAGCGTTTTCAATGCCTGAGGAGGGCTTTCAGGTGGAGTCGCCAAAGTGTGCAGAAGACAGGCCCTTCCTTGCACTCAAGGGCGGCCAAAGCACGCAAAATCATTTCTGCAACACTCAGACCAGTCAATGAAAATAAACACGAGTTAGGTACGTAGTGGCAATTCACAATCCCAGAGAACGAATATTCTTTTCTAGATTTTATTTATTTGACAGAGATCACAAGTAAGCAGAGAGGCAGGAAGAGGAGGAAGCATGCTCCCCGCTGAGCAGAGAGAGAGCTCGATGGGGGGGGGTCGATGCAGGCCGATCCCAGGATCCTGGGACCATGACCTGAGCCGAAGGCAGAGGCTTTAACCCACTGAGCCACCCAGGCGCCCCGAGAACAACTATTCTTGAAAAACAAAAGGGTCAAAGTGCTACAGATCAGCAACGTGGCTGAGAAACTGACACTGCGGTGCCATCTACCTCCTGCTTGTCGAATGCACCTGCTGTGGCATTTAAGACACAAATTAGGACGCCAGATGGTCCCCCATGAGGTTTGTGCAAAGCTGCCATTTCTAACAGACTCCGAATCTCCACACTTTATGAAAATCTAAAACGTCAACCAAGGCAGTCTTTGGTTTCACGAACGTTTGGTTTTGCACCCGAACCGGGAGGTGGCGGAAAGTGAACCGGGAGATTTCCTTCCGGAACCTTCACGTGGGATTGACTGCGCGCTTCTCCCTCCATCAGTCCGTCGTTACACCTTTCAAGGAAGGCGTCCTCCTCCCTCCCAGGGGTGTGCCGCAACGCAGGCCAATGGGACCCCCGAATCCGACTGGCAATCCAGCGGGAAGGAAAGGGGCGCAAGGCGGGATTCTCCCGGCGGGCAGACAGAAGCGCACGAAGCGGAGCTCCGGGGCTGACTTCGCGGTCTGCTCTAGAAACCGCTAGCCCTGAACGCCCCCCTCCTCTTTGCCCTATTGCGAGAGAACGGGAGAAAGGCTCGTTCGTGCTTCCGGCGAAAAAAGGAAACCCAATTCCTGACCCCCCGTCTCACAGCCCACAGGTGAGGTGCCTCCACACCAACACCCGGGAACTGCGAGAAGCCCCGCCCAGACTGGAAGAGGCCCCGCCCCCTCCGTGACGTTACGGAAATGAGGGGCTTCCGCAGAGGATGTCCCGCCCTACTCCCCTTACACGTGCCTAGCTCGCAGCCACCTGGGATATGCCTGCTTGTCCCTAACTTTTTTTCTCCTCGTCATGAGAACTTCCTCATGTGGCGTCCTTCTTTATTCTCATCTTGGAAGCTCCGCGTGATCCTCAAGTGCTGAAACCGTTTCCAGGGAGGCAGGCGCCCTAAAGGCAGCCTGAAATCGTGACGTCATTTGAGCGCCGAAGCAGGAAGGACCCTACTGCCTCTGGCATCCGCTTTCGTCACTCTCAGCTGAGCGAGGCTCTTGGAAGGGGCACGTGTGCTGCTGAATGGAGCTGGTGGCTGGTTGCTACGAACAGGTCCTTTTTGGGTTCGCTATACACCCGGAGCCGGATACAGGCGGCGACCCCAAAGAGGTAAGAAGGTGCGCGGGTAAATCTGGTCGGGTTCCGTCACGGTGGAGGGAGGCACATCATCAGAGGTAAGTGAACGCATTGATCTCTTGGGGATTAATGGATGAATCAAACTCAAATGTGTAATCTAGTTTTTAAAACACAGAGTAGGCGTTTCCTAAAACGAGATCATGTCTGTTGGTTTTAGTAGACTTTCTGAGCATGGTACAAGAAGGCAGCTGGCATTCCAGCCAACAGGCCAATGAGTCATAGGTTATGGATTTACGCCTCGCTCCCGTAAGTTGACAGCCAGTTTTACGTGCTCAGGACTTAATGGAAGAACAATTCGCCCTTTCACTGAGTTTTGTCTTGGAATTTTACTAAATATTACAGCAGGTCAGGATAAACCCTTCATTGATAAAAAGAAAAAAAAAAGTGTTCCGATTCATTCAGTACTTTTGGACCTTTTACCCTAGTGCCATTAATTGGCAGTGGAGGTACAAAGAAGCCAAAGGAATGGATCCAGCTTGCAAACGTAAGGAGAAGAGCAGAGGAGACAAATGCATGGACAAAATGACAACAAAATATAAGTATTTTCACTAGATGTGTGAGAAAAAAGGTCAAGTAAATTGTCATTAGTGAAATAGGTAGTTAGGACATATCCAGGACTAGAAATAAGATCTTTTAACTTTTAAGCCAGTAATATTTTTCCCTAAGGAAATCCAAGTATCTCTTAGAAATCTATTTTTTCAGTATTTCTTTATGAAGTCAAGGTGTCAGTCTTGAATGAACCAGAAAACTGGAAGTATATAACTTGACTAATTACTTTTGTTTATTTTGTTTCTATCTGGTTATTAATCTGCTTTTGGCTGAAAGGTGACATCTCTTGTGTGCTTAAAGATGATGCTATTGTGTTACTCATTGTAAAAAAGTTGCTCCGTTGTTTCAGACACACAGTAGTCTGCACAGCAACCTCCTGAGTTATCCCTGTTTTATAGATGAGGAACCTGAAGTTGAGATCTATTGTGTGACCTGCTCAAGGCCACACAGCTAATAATCAGGAGACCTGGGACTCAAGTCCCCAGGTGTCTCTGAAACACAAAGTTCTTACACTGTTCACTACTGCTGCTAAATCTAGACAGACAATAGCTCAGATAATCAACATTCCTTCTATAATATGCACAAGCAAAGGTTATTTTTTGATTTCTGGCTGTAACAGCCCCACAGGAATATTGTGCTGTTACTCAAGGAGGCTCCCTTGATCCTGGTTGATGGAAGCAATGTTTGTTGCTGTAGTTCTTTAGAATTACTTTGCAGTAACCCTTCTTAAGTGTGTTTAGAGAGGTCTGATGGTTTTTTTCTTCTTTGGTTTGCTTTGCTAATACTTTTGATGCATTTCCTTCAGTTTGAAGTGTGTCTATGCATTCAGCTGTCAGTCATTCTTTGCACTCAATCAGTCTCACTTATTCAATCCAAAAGTTGCATATCAGTAAGCATAGAGTTCTTGAGACCTAATCATTGGTCATTCTAATCATTTATATTGGTACTAATGGAAGGAAACATACTCTTTATCCCATTTATTTTTCTTTATAAGACTTGTCATTATACTTATCAGCATGCGACATCCTATTTGTTTACTGTTTGTCTCTCCCACGGGGATGGGAGATGGCAGTTCAATTAGAACTGAATAGATGGCAGTTCTATTAGAATAAGGACTTTTCACCCTCAACTCTATGATCAACTCATCCTCAACAAAGCAGGAAAAAATGTCCAATGGAAAAAAGACAGCTTCTTCAATAAATGGTATTGGGAAAATTGGACAGCCATATGCAGAAAAATGAAATTGGACCATTTCCTTACACCACACATGAAAATAGACTCAAAATGGATGAAGGACCTCAATATGAGAAAGGAATCCATCAAAATCCTTGAGGAGAACACGGGCAGCAACCTCTTCGACCTCAGCCGCAGCAACATCTTCCTAGGAACAACGCCAAAGGCAAGGGAAGCAAGGGCAAAAATGAACTACTGGGATTTCATCAAGATCAAAAGCTTTTGCACAGCAAAGGAAACAGTTAACAAAATCAAAAGACAACTGACAGAATGGGAGAAGATATTTGCAAAGGACATATCAGATAAAGGGCTAGTGTCCAAAATCTATAAAGAACTTAGCAAACTCAACACCCAAAGAACAAATAATCCAATCAAGAAATGGGCCAGAGGACATGAACAGACATTTCTGCAAAGAAGACATCCAGATGGCCAACAGACACATGAAAAAGTGCTCCATATCACTCGGCATCAGGGAAATACAAATCAAAACCACAATGAGATATCACCTCACACCAGTCAGAATGGCTAAAATCAACAAGTCAGGAAATGACAGATGCTGGCGAGGATGCAGAGAAAGGGGAACCTTCCTACACTATTGGTGGGAATGCAAGCTGGTGCAACCACTCTGGAAAACAGCATGGAGGTTCCTCAAAATGTTGAGAATAGAACTACCCTATGACCCAGCAATTGCACTACTGGGTATTTACCCTAAAGATACAAAC
The DNA here is from genome assembly GCF_011764305.1 of Mustela putorius furo. Lineage (NCBI taxonomy): Eukaryota > Metazoa > Chordata > Mammalia > Carnivora > Mustelidae > Mustela > Mustela putorius. The sequence continues at coordinate 8,068,609 of NW_025422022.1, forward strand.
GTAGTGATCCAAAGGGGCACGTGCACCCGAATGTTTATAGCAGCAATGTCCACAATAGCCAAACTATGGAAAGAACCTAGATGTCCATCAACAGATGAATGGATCAAGAAGATGTGGTATATATACACAATGGAATACTATGCAGCCATCAAAAGAAATGAAATCTTGCCATTTTGCGATGACATGGATGGAACTAGAGGGTATCATGCTTAACGAAATAAGTCAAGCGGAGAAAGACAACTATCATATGATCTCCCTGATATGAGGAAGTGGAGATGCAATATGGGGGGTTAAGTGGGTAGGAGAAGAATAAATGAAACAAGATGGGATTGGGATGGAGACAAACCATAAGTGACTCTTAATCTAACAAAACAAACTGAGGGTTGCTGGGGGATGGGGGGGTTGGGAGAAGGGGGTGGGGTTATGGACATTGGGGAGGGTATGTGCTATGGTGAGTGCTGTGAAGTGTGTAAACCTGGCGATTCACAGACCTGTACCCCTGGGGATAAAAATATATGTTTATAAAAAATAAAAAATTTAAAAAAAAAAGAACAAGGACTTTTTTTCACTGCTCTATACCAACTGTCTACACTGATGCCAAGCACACAGTAGTCCTTTAGTATCTGAATGAATGAACAGTATGCAAGTCTCACATATAAGTAAATATAAGCAGTTAAGGATTTGGATAGGACCTTAAAGTAGTCTGGTCTCCATAATTGCTTTGGAGTCATGATACCCAGCATTGCCCTCCCATTTCCTTGCTGCCTGCTTTATTTCTCAGGCTCTTTGTTTTTCTTAATCTGCTATCACTGCATAATTTTTTCCCTGTTCATAAGTATCTACTGGTAGTTTTCATGAATTCTGAAACCACTTACGTGTTTCTAGAGAACTATGATATGATTGTAACATTGTGTATTTAACTCTCCAGCAAAAATGGACTTCTGCGGCTGACTTCACTCACCATGCCCACACTGCCTCCTTGTCAGCGGTGGCTGTAAATAGTCGTTTTGTAGTCACTGGGAGCAAAGATGAAACAATTCACATATATGACATGAAGAAGAAGATAGACCATGGGGCTCTGGTGCATCACAATGGTGAGAAAATTATATCCTCTAATATGTTAAGGTATCATTACTTTACAATTTGACTTCAGTTGAAGAACTCATTAGGTGTCTACTTTGTAGCAGGTTCTGTGCTAGGAAATACAGAAATGAGAAAAATGTGTTTTTTTTAATCCTTAAATTCTCGTGGTCCATATTGGGAGACAGAGGGGAGGCACTTCACTCACACTGGGGGGAAGAAAACTTCCCCCAAATGACATCTGACTGAATTGTCTTAAAAGAGAAATACCGGTTAGCCAGGCAGGAGAAAGGGCGTTCCAGGCCGAGCAGAAGCATGAGGAGCACGGGAGCAGCCTTGTGTTCATTGCTGACTTTTTTGAGAGAGTATCACGTGCCCAGCAATGCGCCAAGAAGCTACAGTTGTACCTTCTGTTCATAGAAGAGAAAACCGGGATTCAAGTGTGTTAACTTGATTTGCCCATGGTTATAAAACAAGGGAATAAGAGCTCACACCTAGGTCTAGAGCCCCTGTTTTTAACCTCTGTGTACCTGGGGAACTGTACGCAAGTCGGTATTATAAGAAGGTTAAAACAGAGGGTGGGGTGACTGGAGAAGTAGACTGCCCTGGTCCTGGGTGGTCCTGGGAGGTTAGGGATTGAGTGGGAGGGAGGAGCTGTGCGGGCTTGAGGAAAGTGCTGGCTCCCAAGATGGGAGAGAGATGCTGCCAAGAACAAGCAAAAGACTGAGAAGAGTCTTCCTGATTGAAGCTGGAGGCTCTGGATCAAGTAACATCTTTTTGCAGGAACCTCAGGCATTTTGATAGGAAGCAGAAAGCTACTAAGTGTGTGCAGTAGGTAGATTGATATACAAAGGAATTCAGGATTTTGGTGAAAGAAGAGTTTGTTGGCCTAGAGAAAATAAAGTGTCAAGAGTCTGCAGATCTCTGAAATAAAGGAACAAGTGGTCTGTGAATGAAGGGGGCCATGAATGGGCTGGCAAGTGGTGAGATTGTAGGCAGGGATGAGGCTCAGGAGTTGCAGTGTGGAGCAGGTCTAGGTGGTAACTAGGTCTGGGGTATAAGGCGTGAGAAGCAAAACCAGAGAGGAGGCAAAGCCACTAGAGTTGAGGTCAGTATTGGTGATTCTCAAGTTCAAGTCCTGCCTGGGTTTTCCACAGCTATGGTGAAGTTGTCCAGGATGGTGTTATGTGTGTGTGTTTGTTTTTTGGTTTTTTTTTCCTGAATAGGTGTGTGTTTTTTGTTTTTTTGTTTTTTCCCCAGCATTGAACATTACGGTGTTTTTATTTTATTTTCCCAGGGATACTCTGCTAAGGATGTTGGTTTCCTGCAGTTAAAGGCAGATGAGGCCACCACGCATTGGTTGTAGCAGTATATTTGGAGTGGTTGGTGTCTTTTTTAGGGCCTTTGCTACTTTGACAAGCATTCTCCTTTTTGAAGATTTTTTTTTTCTTTTTATTTGACAGAGACAGGTCACAAGTAGGCAGAGAGACTGGCAAAGAGAGAGCGCCGGAAGTCGGCTCCCTGCTGAGCAAAGAGCCCAATACGGGCCTCTATCCAGGACCCTGAGATCATAACCTGAGCTGAAGGCAGAGGCTTAACCCACCGAGCCACCCAGGCACTCGAATTCTCCTTAGAATTCTCCTTTTCAACAGAAGCTAGGCTTTGAGTGAATTCAACGGATGTTCCTTTTCCATTCTGTCTCCTGATCCCAGTTCACACAAGAAAGTTTCTCTGTTCCTTGGGCATGGAGGAAATAAGTAAAATAAGTCTGGTCTGCCTAAAGCCAGTGGTTCAGGTGTTCCCCAACAGGAAAAGGAGTGACTGAGAAGGAGTTTGGATGGGGATGAAGTATGGTTCCTGATTTCTTTCATTCCTTTCATAACTCCTGTTTGTTTGGATTTTTAAAAGATTTTTATTTATTTACTAGTACATGAGGTGGGGGAGAGGCAGAGGGAAAGGGAGAAACAGACTCCCCCGTGAGAGGGGAACCCAATGTGGGGCTCCATCCCAGGATCCTGACCTGAGCCGAAGGTAGATGCTTAACCAACTGAGCTCCCCAGGCACCCCCAGCTCCTGTTTTTCTAATAGTTGGTATTAGAACAGCTCCTTTCCAAAGTAGGAAATAGGATAATAGGAGAGAGGAAAACAGGGGCAAAGATGGCTAAAGACTCTCGCTTTGATAAAGTTGTAGGTAACCCCATATATTATTAGTGCTTTTGGGGGTGGAGGGGTGCAGAATTATTCATCAGAGATCTTTGACTCTTTCAAAATAAAGGACAACATAAAGGGTTGAGTAGGATGTTCAGATGAACAACAGTGACCCCAGGGTTCATACCCTTATTCTGAAAAGGACAAAAAAGTAAATTTAGGCTTTGTGTCTGTGTTTTCGGTTTTATTTGGCTCTGCTTTTGCAGTGTAAAAACAGCCATAGACATATTGGAACTGAACAAGTGAATCTGTGTTTCACTAAAACTGCATTTATGAAAACAGGCCACCAGCCAGGTGTGACTTACTGACAATAGTCTATTGACCACTGAGCTATAGGGCAGTTAAGTTGGGTGACAGGCTTCAAAGGACAGGGAATTTGACTTGAAGAAAGATGTATAATGGTGTGCATTGCTTTGGGGAGTTAAAAGAATGCTGGCTTCTTCTATCACCTTATCCTTACAGCGAGGTTAATATTTGAGGACAGTGAATAAGGTATGTCTTCCAGTTCCAAGAGCTGTAGGAGAAATTCATGGGAGATGCAGGCTTTAGTGTGGGCAGAGGGGAGTGGAGTGTGTTGTGAAGTTGAAAAGATAAAGGAAACTTTGTGAACCACAGAGGGAGATTACAGAGGGCATAGTTGAATAGTGGAACAACTTATAAAATAGTTCTAGTAAATCCTTTTTTAAAGATTAAAATTTTTTTTAAATTACAATTTTAAAAAATTTTTAACTAATCTCTACACCCATCGTGGGGCTCAAACTCAGAACCCCGAGATCAAGAGTCATACGCTCTACCAACTGAGCCAGCCAGCAGCCCTCTAATAAATTCTTATGATAGTGAATGAGAACTATGTACAAATCAAAAGCAGGTCTGGAGGCATAGTTATTGGACTGTGGATGATTAGGTCACTAACTCACTGTTTGGAAAGTAGAAGGTTGTAGGTTGTACATCTTGGTTTTTTCCCCAGATTAGCTGGTTTACCAGTTGGTTTTGTTTGACTTCTGATCAAACAGTCCTCACCAGCCATCTCCTAAATTTATGATTGTGGAGATATAGAGCCAGAAAGTGAACTGATTTGCTGTTTATATACAACTAGCAAAATTCTGCTGAAAATATTTGCATAGCCTTGAAACTGTATGTTCTTATATATTTAAAAAAAAAAAAAAAGGATCTCTTCACCTAAGACTTTAAGGTATATTTCAGTAGTACTAAGACATTAGATGTTTACTTACTTTCAAACCAGAAATGGAGTTTGCATTCAAGATGACTATTAAGTTTGCCTTTCTTGGTCTTTCCACAGGCACAATAACTTGCCTGAAATTCTATGGCAACAGGCACTTAATCAGTGGGGGAGAAGATGGACTCCTTTGTGTGTGGGATGCAAAGAAGTGGGAGTGCCTCAAGTCCATTAAAGCTCACAAGTGAGTCTGGCCCTTTCCCCATTGGTGGTCGCTAGGAGCCAGTCACATTGGGGACTAACTGTTGGTTTCCTTGTAGAGGACATGTGACCTTCCTTTCTATTCACCCGTCCGGCAAGTTGGCCCTGTCTGTGGGTACGGATAAGACGTTAAGGTAAGTGGTTAATGTCGAGAGCATCTTTTCTAAGTTGTGGTCTTTGTTGTCTAGGGGCAACAGGAAGCTACCATCAGGGTATATTTTAGTCCAATCATTAGATTCATTTTTTTGTCTCATCTCATGGCTCTCAGCTATTGGAAGGTAATGCAGTACACGAAAAGGTGCAAAGCTGGTGAACCTTTTCACAATGGTAGAGAGAAAATGACAAGCTCCGTGTTCACATGTACACTGTACGTTCCAGTCACTGCGAGCCGTGAAATGAAGAGGATGGGGGTCCTAAAAACAAATGTTATAGGAAGTGAAATATTTGGAAAATATATTAAACATTTTAAATATGTGACAGGGGTCTAGGAATGGCTGAGTTAATCTTGCTTGATAGTATATATTTCAGTGTTGCTGTAAGAAACACGATCATTCTAACTAGCTGCCTATGTAGTACATTGTCGTTTGAGTCGGTCTTCATCTTGTTTCCTTTACACCTGGTAAAAGTGATCATGCCATAAGTGAGCTTCCTTTTTTGCAGAACGTGGAATCTTGTGGAAGGCAGATCAGCATTCATAAAAAATATAAAACAAAGTGAGTACTTTAATTTAGAATATTTTTTATAACTTCATAGAATATGATAATATATACTTTACATATATACCTTTATTTCCCTTCATGATGGTGGTTATCTCCTAGGGCAATGCTTTAGGTTATTTTCTTTTCCCATTTTAAGAGTATATATTTATTTGAGAGAGCACAAGCAGGGGGAGTGGCATGCAGAGGGAGCGGGGGAAACAGGCTCCCCACTGATCAGGGAGCCCAATATGGCACTCGATCCCAGGACCCCCCTAGATCATGACCTGAGCTGAAGGCAGACGCTTAACCAACTAAGCTACCCAGGCGCACCCCATTCCTTTCCCATTGTAGATGGAATTCTTGTCATGACTGTCACCTACCAGTTCTATGACTTAATGATTCTTTTGAACCCAGTTCATTTTCTAAAACTTAACTTGCAAAATATATACCAGAAGTTCATTGTGAAGGTTAAATAGGATATTGGATGGAAAAATGCACAGTGCAACTATTTGCTCTTTTTATTACTACTCTGATCATTTCGTTTTTTGTTTATGAAATCAAAAAGCTTTGTGTTTTTAATTTCCAGATGCTCACATAGTGGAATGGTCCCCAAGAGGAGAGAAATACATAGTCGTCATATTGAATAAAATAGATGTCTATCAGCTTGACACTGCGTCTGTTAGTGGCACCATCACAAATGAAAAGAGAATATCTTCTGTTACGTTTCTTTCAGTAAGTGATCAGAAATCAGTGCTGGAATCTTCGTGTCTGTGGTGATGGTTGGAATTGATGATGACATTCTGGATATTCTTTTTCTCTCTGCTAGGAGTCTGTCCTTGCAGTGGCTGGAGATGAAGAAGTCGTACGGTTTTTTGACTGTGATTCACTAATGTGCCTCTGTGAGTTTAAAGCTCACGAAAACAGGTATTTTTTTTTTTTTTTGCCAGTCTCTGTGTGTATGTATGTGTAGAGTCTTCAATAAATGTTACATATGTAGTAGTTTCATAAAGCAGGGTACATGTTTTCTCATGAACAAATACGGAGATAGACTTTCTACATAGATGCGATTTCTGGTGTGTGAGAGGATGGTGGAAATGTCTTCTTGGCATTAAGTGATGCAAAAGTGGGGAAGTTGGCACCAAGCCTGGTGATCGCACAAGATCTTTTCCCACTAATATTATTAAACTTGGGGCCTGAAATCAACCAAATCTGAAGAGGAACAAAATCAGGCAGTTGAGCTTTGCCAGGACCTCTCTTGTCCTTTTACTCTATTCCCCTTGTCCACTTCTTCCCCCTTTGTACACTCGTCGCTCTTCCCACAGGAGAAATATGTGACAGTACGGACTTCTGTTTCGTGCTGGTCTTTCTTAACCTGTTACTGCTCACTGTATTTCTAGGGGGAGACACTGATTCTCAGAGTAAACAGCTAAGTGGCTTGGCCAAGATTACCCCACTGTTAGGTGAGGGACCTGGGACCCAAACCCAGTTCTGTCTGCCTCTGCTTTTTCTACTGTTTTAGAAAAGGTGATAATATACAGTTACACTGTAATATGTTTCATTTATGTGTTCTTCTGTGTCTTAAATAAGTTCTAGTTTTTATTTTCTAAATAACTCTTTTTGAATACTCTGAATACTACAGCCAGTGAGTGTACAGGCCCTGGTTTTTCCCTGCATTGGGAAGTGTTTGTTCAAGGCCATTTCAAATGTACTGTTAAGACTAGAACTCTTAAAGTAACCCTTCATCCACTCATTTAATAGGTGTTCGTGAGCATCCGTTTAGAGCTGAACTAAGTTTTTAAATGATGAACAAGAAAGACAGGGGCTTGTATTTGTGTTTCTTGTAGTGGAGCAGCAGGTGATAAACAAGTAAGCAGACAATTATAACAGGAAGGAAACAGAAAGGTGTGCCTTAAGAGTAATAGCAGTAATTTGTATGATCGGGGAAGGGAGAGGGTCGGACTTCACAGATGAAGAGAGTTGTTTCCCAAGGGAGGAGAGAACCAAAGGCATAGTGTGCCCGAGGGAGGAAAGAGCTGGGCGTATTTTTGCAACAGATGAAAGAGCGTTGTGACTAGACCAGAAAGAGCCAAATGCTGCATGGCCTTGTAAATGGGTGAGGAGTTTAGATTTTATACCAAGGGCCTTTGTAGATTTTGTTCTGTTTATTTCTCACTGTGGAAAAATTGAAAGGCAGACCAGTTTAAGGAAGCGACCCCCATAGACCCACCACCCAGCTTCAGCAGTTGTCCGTTTATGGCCAGACTTGCTTTTTATATACGTCCCCAGCCCCTTCCTCCTTCCTGTGTTTTTTGTTTGTTTTTTTTTTTAAAGATTTTACTTATTTGACAGAGACACAGTGAGAGAGGGAACATAAGCAGGGGGAGTGGTGGAGGAAGAAGCAGGCTTCCTGCCGAGCAGGGAGCCCAGTGCGGGACTTGATCCCAGGACCCTGGGATCATGATCTGAGCCGAAGGCAGAGGCTTAACGACTAAGCCATGCAGGCACCCCGCCCTGTGTTATTTTTTAAAGGATCCTAGTTTTTCAGGATTTTAAACCTGGGAATAACATGATTTGATTCATGATGTTAGCCAGTTAGGCTACCCCGTGGTCCAGAAAAACAATGGCAGTAGCTTGGATGAGGGTTGGTGGCACTGGAGGTGAAAGAAATGGATATGTAAGAGGAAGCCATGTTTTATCTCTCTTGTCCTACTTGTCTCTTCATCCTGAACTTGGAGACTCTTGAGGTTAGGGACTTAAATATCTTTATTTCCTTTACGATAACATAATTATAGTTATGATCATCCCGTTGACTCTTTTTAAAACATTTTTAAATTTAAATTCAGTTAATTAACATACAACGTGTTATTGGTTTCAGAGGTACAGGCCTGTGATTCATCAGTCTTATATAATACCCAGCGCTCCATTACATCACATGTCCTCCTTAATGTCCATTACCTAGTTACCCCATTTGTTTCCTATGCATAAGAATCTCTTACGGCTTGTCTTCCCCTCTGGTTCTTCTTGTTTTATTTTTTCTTCTCCTCCCCTATAATCCTGTTTTGTTTCTTAAATTCCACATATGAGTGAGATCATATCATAATTGTCTTTCTCTGATTGATTTATTTTGCTTACCACAATATCGTCTAGTTCCAGCCATGTCATTGCAAATGATAAGATTTCATTGTTTGTTTGTTTGTTTGTTTTTTTTTTAATGGCTGTGTAATATATACCACATGTTCTTTATCCATTCATCTGTGGATGGATATCTGGGCTTTTTCCATAGTTTGGCTATTATGGACATTGCTGCTATAAATATTGGGGTGCACGTGCCCCTTCAGATCACTACGTTTGTATCTTTGGGTTAAATACCCAGTAGTGCAATTGCTGGATTGTAGGGTAGCTCTGTTTTCAGCTTTTTGAAGAACCTCCATAATGTTTTCCAGAGTGGCTGCACAAGCTTGCATTCCCACGTCTGTCATTTCCTGACTTGTTAATTATAGCGATTCTGACTGGTTTGAGGTGGTACTGCATTGTGGTTTTGATTTGTATTTCCCTGGTGACAAGTGATGTGGAGCATTTCTTCATGCATCAGTTGGCCGTTTGGAAGTCTTTGGAGAAATGTCTGTTTAGGTCTTCTGCCCATTTCTTTTTTCTTTTTTTTTTTTTTTAAGATTTTATTTATTTATTTGACAGAGGGAGATCACAAGTAGGCAGAGAGGCAGGCAGAGAGAGAGAGGAGGAAGCAGGCTCCCCACTGAGCAGAGAGCCCGACGCGGGACTCCATCCCAGGACCCTGAGATCACGACCTGAGCCGAAGGCAGCGGCTTAACCCACTGAGCCACCCAGGCGCCCTTCTGCCCATTTCTTGATTGGATTATTTGTTCCCTGGTGTTAAGTTTGATAAGTTCCTAATAGATTTGGATACTAGCCCTTTATGTGATTTGTCATTTACAAATATCTTTTTCCATTCTGTCTGTTGTCTTTTGGTTTTGTTGACTATTTCCTTTGCTGCGCTAAAGCTTTTGATCTTGATGAAGTCCCAATAGTTCATTTTTGCCTTTGTTTCCTTTGCCTTTGGAGACCTATCTAGCAAGATGTTGCTGCGGTCAAGGTCGAAGAGGTTGCTGCCTTTGTTCTCCTCTAGGATTTTATGGATTCCTTTCTCATATTTAGGTCTTCCATCCATTTTGAGTCTGTTTTTGTGTATGGTGTTAAGGAAGTGGTCCAGTTTTATTTTTCACGTGACTGTTTACAGTTTTCCCAACACCATTTGTTGAAGAAACTTTTTCCATTGGTATTCTTTCCTGTTTTGTCAAAGATTAGCTGACCATAGAGTTGAGGGTCCAATTCGGTGTTTTCTGTTGTATTGCATTGATCTATATGTCTATTTTTATGGGAGTACCATATAGTCTTGATGATGACAGCTTTGTAATAGAGCTTTAAGTCCAGAATTGTGATGGTACCAGCTTTGGTTTTCTTTTTAAACATTTCTTTGGCTAGTTGGGGTCTTTTGTGGCTCCATACACATTTTAGGATTATTCCAGCTCTGCGAAAAATGCTGATGGTATTTCGATAGGGATTGCACTGAATGTATAGATTGCTCTAGGTAGCATAGAGTTTTGTTGTTGTTGTTGTTGAAGATTTTACTTTGACAGAGTGCTCACAAGCAGGGGAAACAGTAGGCAGAGGCAGAGGGAGAAGCAGGCTCCCTACAGAGCAAGGAGCCCGATGTGAGGCTCGATCTCAGGACCCTGGGTCATGACCTGAGCTGAAGGCAGACACTTAACCGATTGAGCCACCGAGGTGCCTCTAGGTTGCATAGACGTTTTAGCAACGTTTTGTTGTACCAGTCCATGAGCATGGAACATTTTTCTATTTCTTTGTCTTCCTCTATTTCTTTCCATTAGTTTTCTGAGTACAGATCCTTTGCCTCTTTGGTTAGGTTCATCCCTAGTTGTCTTATGGCTTTGGGTGCAATTGGAAATGGGATTGGCTCCCTAATTTCTCGTTTTTTCTGTCTCATTGTTAGTGTATAGGAATGCAACGGATTTCTGTGCATTGATTTTATATCCTGCCACTTTGCTGAATTTCTGTATGCGTTCTGGTGATTTGGGGTGGAGTCCTGGGTTTTCCACATAGAGTATCATGTTCTCTGCGAAGAGTGAGAATTTGATTTCTTTGCCAATTCGGGTGCCTTTATTTCTTTTTGTTGTCTGATTGTGGAGGTTAGGACTTCTAGTACTATGTTGAACAGCAGCAGTGATAGTGGTTGACAGTCCATTTTATCTTGGAATTTGGACCCTGAAAAGGACTTAACTGACTCATGGGAATGTGAAGCATAGTTAGATTTTAGTCCCATTCCTTATGCAGTTTGGAAGCACTTGGAACACTGAAAAATCAAGAGATGTGCATAGAAGCTTTATGACAATATCATACTATCTGGGAGAAAGGAGACTTTATGGTGTTCATATTTCTATTCTAGGGTAAAAGACATGTTCAGTTTTGAAGTTCCAGAGCATCATGTTATTGTTACAGCCTCGAGTGACGGTTTCATCAAAATGTGGAAGCTTAAGCAGGATAAGGTCAGTGTCTTAACACAGTATAAATCAGTATAAATGCACTTTAATGCAAGTCTTACTATCAAGGTTGCTTTGAATTAAGGGAGGCAGAATAATTTTCAGGGCAGAAATCTTTAAAGAAACTTAGTCTCTTCCATGCATGTTTGATTGTCATAGTTTTAAAGTTGGGCTTTGAGAGCTACCTGGGTGGTTAGTGTTGGTGAGTCTGAGCTGGCTAGGTACCAGAACTCCTGCTTTTGCAGGCAGAGAAGTGCTACTTTTTTCTCTTATTTTTTTTATTTTTTATTTTTTTAAAGATTTTATTTATTTGTCAGAGAGAGAGAGAGGGAGAGAGAGTGAGCACAGGCAGACAAAATGGCAGGCAAAGGCAGAGGGAGAAGCAGGCTCCCTGCCGAGCAAGTAGCCCGATGTGGGACTCGATCCCAGGACGCTGGGATCATGACCTGAGCCGAAGGCAGCTGCTTAACCAACTGAGCCACCCAGGCGTCTCTCTCTTATATTTGTATATCGATATTCTCTGAAGATTTTGTTAGTTAAAAATACTGCCATTACTAAAAATTTGAAAATTACCGATTGATAATGGAACTAACCGTACTAAAAATTTGAAAATTACTGATTGATAATGGAACTAACCATAACTAACCATAGATAATTGGACAATTAAATTCCCTTTAGTAGTCCACTCTTGCAGATCCTCTTGGTTTATTATTTTTGATTGTCCTATAAACACATTCTGTGAATGTGGTTTGTTGCGTGTCTGTGCAGGGTTCTCCGTTAAAACCTAGAAATGAACAAGACATAGTCCTTTTCCTTAATGAATTTACAGTTTCTGAATAGTCAGAAACATGCTCTGTGAAGGACACAGCCAAACCAAATGTGAGTCAAGATAATAGATTTCTTCTAAGCAGCATGTTTTATTCTTAAGAAAATACTCTAACTTTTAAATAAAAAACTTAAAATTCTGATTGGCTGGCTCAGAAAAGTATGCAACTTTTGATCTTGGGGTTGTAAGTTCAAGCCCCACATTGGGTGTAGATAGGGGTTACTTAAAAAAACGAAATCTTAAGAAAATGATAAGTTCACTTGCTAAAGGAAAAAAAAATTATTGAAAATTCCCCTATATTATCATGAATTCTTCTTCTGTTTTAGAAAGTTCCCCCATCTTTACTCTGTGAAGTAAAAACTAATGCCAGGCTAACATGTCTTGGAGTGTGGCTAGACAGAGTGACAGACACACAAAAAAGCCTTCCTTCAACTGCAGAGCCTTCTCCTGGTAAGTGAAAGTCAACATTTTTAGAAAATTTGTTAGCTCTTGAATTGTTGAAATGGAGGAGATTCAGGTAACTTCACTTTATTATCAACCTTGTTTATTTGAAGAGGGGAAAAGTGGTCTTTACATGTACTATCTCTTATGTTTTAGTAAGTAAAAAACAGCCCAAAATCAACAAAAAGGAAGCTGGCGATGTCGTGCAGGAAGAAGAAAGACAATCCATACCTGACTCAAAGAAATGTGGTTTAACTGGTGACAGTAATAAGCCAATGAAAGCAAATACTCCACTGTCAACCAAGAAGAGGAAAATGGTAGGAATGTTGGAAAAACAGAAGAGAAAAAAGAAGAAAATACCAATGACATAGTGAATCCCATATTTCTCCTATGAGAAAAACTTCTTAGATGGAATCCTTTTCAGATACCCCTGCCCCAAGTAAAAGCTAGAAATTTCTTCTTTTGGAGAAAATGTACAGCTTTAAACACACACACACACACACTTTAATGTGCTTATTTTTAACAGTGGCAAAACTATTTTTGGTAGGCAACATTTTATTAATTATATGTCATAGTGATATATACTATGTCAATGTGTAATATATTAATTTTTACTGTTGTAAAAAGCAAATAAAGATCTTTTCATACACAGGTTTTGGGTTTGTTTTTTTTTTTTATTTGAGATTTTACTTATTCACCTGAGAGAGAAAGCAAGCAAGCATGAGTAGGGGGAGCTGGAGAGGGAGATGGAGAAGCAGGCTCCCCGCTGAGCAGGGAGCCCGACACGGGGCTCCATCGCAGGACCCTGAGATCACAACCCAAGCCAAAAGCAGACACTTAACTGACTGAGTCACCCAGGTGCCCCTAAAGTATACACAGTTTTGAATACATTCTTTACCAGAGATGGGTAAGAGTTGTTTTTCAGGTTTTCCTCCTAAATGGGGGAAATATGATAATGCCTTGCTTTGGCTTGTTCAAATGGCTCTAATAATTTCAATGCAGATTTTGTTCATTTTGTTAACAACTGTATAAAAAGATTTTCTTTCCAGGAGGCAATTTAAGACAAACTTAAAAATCATGGACACATGAAACATATATGTATAAAGCATATGTTTAAACTTAGAGCTGTGTACATAACAAAGTTATGAGGGAGATTACCAAACCTCATTAAATTACTTGGCTTCCAAGCTGTGGATGACAAGATAAGTGAAGGGTCAGAAAATGACATTTTCAGGATTTTTTTCATCTGTTTCAAGCCAACAAAAAACATTCACTTAGTTAATCTAGCAAAAGTAGTCTTAAATTCAGCCTGTTGATTATAATCTTGTCGTCTCTTACTGTATCCTCCAGTGGATTCTTGGGTGATTTGAAAAGACACATTTATAGAGGATTCGTAGATTTGAGCTGACCGGCTGCCAAATACCTGAGGTCAGCAGGGAATCCTTCCTGCTCAGGCAAAATGAGACCTCTGACATTTGGAGACTGAGTTAATGCTCCCTTCACAGGAAGGAAATCTAGGAAATGAGCCAAATTCTGTGTTCTGACATGTCAGTCCACTTCTTCGTTACCTTTAGGCCTACCAGCAAAGATGAATAAGGTTTTGGGGTATTTGTTATGTTTTCCTTTAATAATTTTTTAGAACACCTTGAGGTTTCTAACAAAATTGAGAGGAATGCACAGAGATGTCCTGTATGCTCCCTGCCTCTACACACGCCCAGCCGCCCCCATGATCAACATCATTCCTAAGAATGGTACACTTTTTACCAAGGATGAATGTACATCGGTGTATCCTAACCACCCAAAGTTCGTAATTGACCTTAAGGATCACTCTTGGTGTGTACACTGTAGGGACAAATGTATAATGACATACTAATATGATCCAGACTATTTCCTCTGCCCTGAAACACCTCTTGTGTTCTGCCTGTTCATTTCTCCCCCACCGACTTCTCATAATCACTGATCTTTTCCTTGCCTCCATAGTTTTGCCTTTTCCAGAATGTCATGTGGTTAATCAGAGTATTGTAGCCTTTTCAGATTGGCTTCTTTCACTTGGTAACCTGCATTTTCTTCCGGCTTGATGAGTCATTTCTTCTTAATGCTCAATAGTATTCCATGGTCTGTGTGTACCACAGTTTACCCTTCACCTACTGGGGGACATCTTGGTGGCCTCCATGTTTTGGCAGTTGTGGTAAACATCCATGCCTAAGTTTTTGGATGGACAGGTTTTCAACTCCTTTGGGTAAATACTAAGTAGTGTGATTGATGGGCTGTATGGTAAGAGCATGTGTACTTTGCTAAGAAGCTACCACACTGTCTTCCCAAATGGCTGTGCCGTGTTTCATTCCTGCCACCAATGTCTGAGGGTACCTGTTGCTCCACATCCTCACCCAGCATCAGGTGTTGTCAGCGTTCTGGATTTTGGCCAGTTTGTGTGTAGCGGTACCTCATTTTCATTTGCATTTCCCTGAGGACATATGTGGAACATCTTTCCATATGCTTATGTGCCATCTGTATGTCTTTGGTAAGGTGTCAAAATATCTGGCTTTTTTTTAAAATAAAACTGTTTTCTTACTAATTGAGTTTTAAGAGTTCTTTGTATTTTCGATAGCAATCCTTTATCAGCTGTGGCATGGCTGGGATGGAATGGGTGCTGGTTGGGAGTGTCCCAGTGCATGAGGTATTGGGGCATTCCTGGTGAAATGCTAAAGTCAGGTGCAGGCCTGTTGGGTCCCAGAACCCCCTGTGCTAGGACCACCTTGGTGGACCGTTGGAGTTGGGGTGTTAGGAGTCCAGGGCTCACTGGAGCAACCCAAGCAGGTGAGCTAGAGCGCCCGGACCCTGCTCCCTGCCATGCTATCCAGGTGGAGGGGGAATGTAAACCAAGGCTCTCACTGGCATCTCCTACCCCAGAGAATTCCAGTAGTTCTCCCACCATTTGGTAGACATTCTAGGGTTAATATATTTCCTTTACTTAATAGTTTAGTTGCCTTTAAACTGTTGGGGCTTTTTGTTTGTTTGTTTGTTTAAGATTTTATTTGATATGGGGTGCCTGGGTGGCTCAGTGGCTTAAAGCCTCTGCCTCCGGCTCAAGTCATGACCTCAGGGTCCTGGGATCAAGCCCCACATCGGGCTCTCTGCTCAGCAGGGAGCCTGCTTCCCCCTCTCTCTGCCTGCCTCTCTGCCTACTTGAGATCTCTGTCTGTCAAATAAATAAAATCTTTAAAAAAAAAAAAGATTTTATTTGATAAAGTATGGGGAAGAGAGTGCGAATATAAATGTTTGGAGGAAGGGCAGTGGGAGTGGGAGAAGCAGGCTTCCCACACAGTGGGGAGTCTGATGTGGGGCTCAATCCTGGGACCTTGGGATCATGACCTGAGCTGAAGGCAGATGCTTAACCAACTGAGCCTCCCAGGCGCCCGAATTACTGGGTTTTTGCAATGCTCTAGGGATGACGAAACCCACATGTGAGTTCCTCAGTGATATTACTCCCTGCTGCAGGTTGTTGCTTTGGTGGTGTGGTCTCATTGTTACCATGTTTCTGTCTCTTCTGCCCTTCTCTATGTGGTCCTTCTATTCATCATGCAGAAGCTATTCAATCACATTAGATCTTCAGAACTAATTCTGTGCATGTAGGTGTAGATTCAGCGTGTCCATGGGGTAAAGTGAATGCAGGGTCTTCCTATGGCGCCATCTTGAGCCACCTCTCTCCTCCTCATGTTGTAAATTGATTGAATAAACCATGTGATTCAAGCATTTTAGGTTAGTCTATGAGCCTTGCTGCTCAGTGGCCTCTGGCAGAACTTCCCTGGTAGTATCCTTGGAAGCCTTTATATTGACAACAGGTCCTATAAAACTGTGTAATATATTTGGGGGAATTCATGTTCATTCTGTTTCTTTTTTCCAAGTAGAAATGTATAGTCTGCATATAGTCTTCACCATCTAAATGTTGAATTGTCTACTTTGGTACTTGTGTGTGAGCAGATTCTCATCACAAATTCACTCCTTCCCAATTTAGACTGTGTCATGTGACCTAGACCTCCGCCCTCCTTTGTTTATTCCGTAGCCGTGTATGTGTTCATCATGTGCCAGGCACTACCTTAGGAAGGCAAAGTGTGATCCCCGCCCAAAGGACAAACGTTTTGGTAAATGTTTCATCTTTTATGAACCAAACTAATTCTATCTTGGACAAATCCGCCATGATGACTGTTTTGTGACCTGAAACCTTCCTGAGTACAGGTCCCCCCATTCTTTCATTTTATTTAACCACACCCTTAAGTATACCCTCAGGGCATAGCATCCTTGATCTGCCCTGGAGACAGGAGACACGTGCAAGTCTACCTGTACTGTGGCAGCCAAAGAAACACTCTGTCCCCCTAATAAGTCATTACTTGCCAAGCTAGACTTGTTAGCCTTAACCCTCTCGGGTCTAATGACTTCTTTGACCTTTGGTGGTCCTTTTGCATACACCTCCTTTCACAGAACACATATAATGGCCTGGGATAGTCAGGGGCAGCTTGACTGATGACTTTTTAATAAAAAATGAGATTGAGGGGGCGCCTGGGTGGCTCAGTGGGTTAAAGCCTCTGCCTTCAGCTCAGGTCATGATCTCAGGGTCCTGGGATTGAGCCCTGCATCAGTCTCTGCTCAGCGGGGAGCCTGCTTCCTCCTCTCTGCCTGCCTCTCTGCCTACCTGTGATCTTTGTCTGTCAAATAAATAAATTTTTAAAAATGAGATTGAATTTTTAGACAAGGATAAAAATGTATTTCTGGCAAAAGAAATGGGGTGCTATCTCAGCTAAAAGAGACATTTAACTGCAAGAAACGAAGAGCAACTCTGTTTATTCCAAACTTCAACAGAGGGCATGGGGATGGATTTATAACAGACACAGGTGCATCTGACAGAAGCTAGGGTAGAAAGAGAACCAGAGCTCAGAAAGGGACAGGGTGTGATCAGGGCAATCTCTCCCTCTTGTCTTCTTCTCTCTCTGCATATTGTCTTCATTCTGCTTTCTGCAGACCGGCCTCTCCTTTTATTCCACATCTGCTCATTCATTCAACACATGCTTACTGAGCATCCACTGTGTGTGCCAAGCACTATTCTAAGTGCTGCATAAACACCCTCATTCTCTAGGAACTTACATACTAGGGTGGGGAGATGATTTTATAATTAGTAAGTTATACAGCACTAAATATGGAGGTAAGTGCCATGGAGGAAAATACGCTGAGAATTGCATATGCATTGCAATTTCATTTTAGTTAATTTTTGAAGATTTATTTATTTGCAAGAGAGCACAAGCAGGAGGCAGAGGAAGAGGGACAAGGAGGCTCCCCACTGAGCAGGGAGCTGGATGCAGGTCTTGATCCCAGCACCCTGAGATCACAACCTGAGCCAAAGGAGACACTTCACCACTTCACCAAATGAGCCACCCGTTTTAAACCAGATGATCCAGGAACGCCTCACTGAGGAAGTGACAGCTGAATAAAGACATAAAGGAGACCAGGTGGTGACCTGGGAGATTATCTGGGAAGTGCTGAGCAGATGAAGAAACAGGTGCAAATGCTCAGAGGCAGGGACAGGGAGGCTGAAGCATGAGCAAAGTCGGGATGAAAGTGAGCTGAGGGCAGGGAGGTAGATGTATAGGATTTCACAGGCCATTGCATGAGAAAGGGGGCCACTGGGTTTTGGTTGAGGAATGACATAGAGACAACACAAGTGAGGTCAAGGGTGTAGATTTCGAAATACCTTACTTCAAAATAACAGTTCCAGCCAGGATGAGGTTTGTAGGTAACTTACCTAATTCTCTGTGGTTCAATTTCTTTAAGTCTAAAGGACAGGAGTAAGATCACAGTGGTTAAAACTAAGGTTTAAGTTTACACCTGAATAGGGAGGAAGGCATCCCCAAATCCGTTCTGAGCTAGTTTTAAGTCCCATTGTTGGTTGTTCAGCATCTTCAGTAACTCAGTGAGGGTCTGGCATACTGGAATGACTCAAGTTCTTCTTAGTCCTTTTCTGATTTCCCTGGTTAGAATTAGGTACGGTAAACACAGGCTTCAGTTTTGGTATCTCAAAGGCAGGAACTGCTGTAATTGTAAAAGTTTTTGTTTGGGAGTATGCATGAGCTGCAGTTTCTTTCTTTCACTCAAGATTGTATTTATAAGATTTATCTACATTGATTCTTGTAGGAGATTAAGGAGAAAGAGAGACTTATCAAGGATAAACACCCCAATTTTTCTGTACAGCAATCGAGTTAGTGGTCCTGCAGGAAACGCGAGGAAGAGAAGCCGATCTGTAGCGGAATGGAGATTACGTTTTGTGGACACTAGGGCGTACAGAGGTAGTGGGAAATTATATTTAACTCATCCTCTCTCCTCCTCTAAGATGCTGCTCAAGTAAACACCCAGGTTTGCGGTCACCATCTCTGCAGGAAGAAAATACTTACCACTGTAGGCAAAAAACGCGATCTGGCTAGAGCACGCCACCGGTTTACATCAGGTAAACCACAAGTCCCTCCACTAAAAGGGCCTTTCAGAGTCCATCCTCAGGTGCCCTTCTCTCGTATCCGTGGCCCCGCACCTCAGGCAGCGCCCAACTCGCGATGCCTCTTTCAAGAGCCGACTCAAATTCTGGGTTTCAGGAGGCTTTTGGAGAGCGGAGCTTCAAAGGTCCTCCGCCCCGCGGGGGCTGCGGCACTGGGACCCAGGGGGCGTAGCACAACTCCCCGCCTCAGGTCCCGCCCCGCCTCCGGGATGCAGTGCTCGCGCCTCCACGCCTCCCCTCAAGCCCCGCCCCATACGTCTCTCTTTCCTGGGACTCCTGCGCGCTCTGTGACTCCTCCCCTCGAGCCCCGCCCGATGCGTCTCCGGTTCCCGAGACGCCTGCGCGCGGCGCGACTCCACCCCTCCCCAAGCCCCGCTCTAGGCTTTGCCCCGCCCCACGCTCCGCCTTACCGCCGGGGCGCAGAGCGCGCGGCGTCGCTTCCGGCGGGACCAGTGCAGTCCGCCCCACGGCTTGTGCGCCTAGGAAGGCCGGTGTGGACCTACGGCAAAGCAGTTCGGTACTTGGGAATTGTTATTATTCTATACCTTTGTGACTTTGGGGGGATTGCAGGAGAGGCTTTGCTCCCGCCCACTCTTCGTCCCTCAGACCCAGGCAGGAGCGTTAGGCTGCGTCATAGTTGCCTTTCTGGTCGCGCATTTTGTGCTTCCCTGAAAAACTGTGTGAACCTTGCAGAATCCCTGTGCTCTTGAGACAAATGCTTACCGATGTAGCGCGGTGGTGACTCGTTCCCTGTGGATTTTATTGCTCCAGCTCCTTGAGAGTCTCAGTAACTCGGCGCTACTTGGAATTAATCCCTGGCATTCCCCTGCCCCACAATTAAAAGTTTAAAACAAAACAGGTATGAATTGCTTCCAGGCTTTAAAACTCATTGGATGCCAAACGCATTTCTTTAAGAAGGTAGGAGTTACACCCTGCGAAGTGTCCCACGTTAACTAGGACTTGGGCTTTCCAGTATTTTACCCCCTCGCCGAGCTCAGTCTAACGAGCTGTGATTTGGATGCAAGAGTAAATAACCGTCCAAAAGTTTTGCAGATGTTGAGTGTTGCAATAATTGAATCCTTGGGGCAAGGGCAGAAAGGGGCAATTAAAATAGCTCGATTAAGGACACAGGGGATACTTAGTTTCTGATTGAGTAATAAACTGGTTAGCTGAGGAGAAGGTAAACTCATCTGTACAGAGCTGGTCAGTGAATTGCGTTCCATTTCCTGTAGGCGTGTGTTATTAGAATGGAGGTTATTACCAAAACGGTTGGTATCTGCTCAGCATTTTACTACGTGCTAAGCACTTTTCCTATTACCCTGTTTAATGCTCACAGGAGCCCTGGGAAATTTCTACCATTCTTACCCTTCTGTACAGTGAGGGAAGCTGAGGCTAAGAGAGTTTAGTAGCTTGACTGCTACTTCTTAGTTACTGAGGGGTGGAGCTGGAACTTGGGTCCATTTCCTTCTGACTGCTAGAGAGCCCTGCAGTTAACCATCTCTGACCTAGTCCCCGCCTCCGCAGGTGCTGGCCTGGTGTACTCTGTCTGGTGAGAGTGAAAGAGAGCAATGCAGAAGGACTCTGGCCCACTGTAAGTACACTGAATGGGAGAGGAATAGCCAGCAACTTCTCAAAACCAGAGCTAGCTTCCTTATCTGGAAAGGACCGTGAGAATAGGCTGCTGGAGAGCACCAGGGTATGTGAGAGGGTGGACATGTAGGTGCAGGGACCTGGGTTTGAGTTCCAGCTCTGTCACCAGCTACAGCAAGTCATCTGATCTCTGGGATTTATGTTCATTTGTACAGTCCTATCACTGTTCTGGAATGATGTTTTAATCCCATCCTGTAATTTTTTTTTCTTATTTTTTTAAGCCACAATTGGACACTGATTTCTTATGCTCTCATTTTCAGAGTGCCTTTACATTGGATTGGCTTTGGCTATGCAGCCCTGGTTGCTTCTGGTGGCATTATTGGCTATGCAAAAGCAGGTATGATTTGTAGCCGCTTAAACCTCCTAAGATTTTCACATTGTGGCTGGTAAAGAGTGAGTCCCTGAAGTGCGATCTCCTTTGAGTCAAGTTTGCTTTAAGGCCTCTAGCTTGAGGGCGGGCTTATTATCTGTATAGCTGCTCTTGCACTCGCTTTTCCATTATCTGGTTGACCTAAGTCAGGCTTCTTGTCTACTCACTTGTCCTTCAGTTCTTTATCTAAAGCTGCTGGGCAGGGGTGGTAGTAGGTTGTTATTATCACTGACTACCACACATCAGCCTTGACCCCCAGAGTGTCATCTCTGTGCTAAGTAGGAAGAAACCTCTTTTCTTTCCCTGCTCATTTTTTTGAAGTCTCCGCTTTAGACATAGGTCTGTCAGTAACTGTGCTGTTTCTACCTCAGTTCTAGCCTGCGTCTCCACCCCAACACACACACAGAATTCTTATTCTCCAGTTATGTTTTGTTTTTTATTTGTTTGTTTGTTTGTTTTTTAACTCCCTTCCCTTATATCCCTCTCCTTTGGGGGATTTGCCTGAGTTCTAACTACAGACAGTTCCAGCCCTTGACAGGTTAGTCAGGCCTGGTTAGGAGCCCTTCTTTTCACTCCAGATGGAAGTATCTGTCTAGTTAAAAAGAGGATTAGTGTGCTATTACCCTGCCTTTTCTGTAAAATAGCAAACTCCCCCAAACGTTTTCCTGCCTGAGAGCTCCTTGGTTATGAACTGTGTTGAGAAAAAAAAAATTTTTTTTTTTGCAGTAAAAGGTAAAGGAAATCTTGTGAATTCTGTTAATGAAATGAGTGGCTGACATTATAATGCAGGACTCTGTTTGCTTTCTTGTAGGTAGTGTCCCGTCACTGGCTGCTGGGCTGCTTTTTGGTAGCTTAGCAGGCCTGGGTGCTTATCAGCTGTCTCAGGATCCGAGGAACATTTGGGTGTTCCTAGGTATGTCAGTGTCACTGTCTCCATTGTACAATTATGTATCCAGAGTCCTCTACCAAGAGGCTCTGGTTTGGTGGAATTTGGCAGGTTCTTCACATGAAGACAGTTTTACTACTTCTGCCAAGTTCTAGGGGAGTTTTAAAATGGGGGGGTGGGGGGAGTTGTGCTGGTTTCTGTTTGTTTTCTAAGTACAGAATATGGAAAGGTTTTCATGCCTCATGAATTTAGATTTAGCCAATGAAATTAATAATAAAGCTGTGCAAGGGCAAGTATAGGTCTCTTAATCATTATGATGGCCCACTGAAGACTGTGCTTGAGCATTCGCAGAGGATCACATGTCAGGCTTAGGTTTGCATCAATATTTTTCACATTTGAAAATATTAGCCCTTTAGCACTGAGCTAAATGTATGGCAGAGGCCTTGCCTTCAAGGAGCCTTTACCTTGACTGACATGAAACCATCTGCGGGGCTGCCGAAGTGCCCTGTGAGCTGCACAGAGAGTGAGGAGTGCCGGAAAGGGAAGATTACTGCTTACCAGGGGGCCTTTGGGGGCATTTTTATTTTATTGAGCTGCACCCATGCTCTGCGCTAGAACTGTGGGCATCTCACGGTCTCCACAAATCCGCAGAGTTGGGAAATTTATAGTTCTAGCCTTTAAAAGTATAGTGGGGAGAACAAGCATGTTAACGGAGTGGTTTGCACGAGTTGCCATGGGCTGGGCAGTAGAGATCAGCAATGGCCAATGTGGGGATGTGCTGCAAAAGGAGGAGGTGCCCAGCTCTCGGGCTGCCTCACAGCTCCCTCACTCAGGTTCCTGAAAGACGTTCAGACTTCTTTCCATTTTTTTTTTTTTTTTAAAGATTTTATTTATCTGAGAGAGAATGAGAGGGGGGAGGTCAGCAGGCGCAGCAGACACCTTGATGAGCAGGGAGCCCGACATGGGACTTGATCCTGGGACTCCAGGATCGTGACCTGAGTCAAAGGCAGTCGCTTAACCAATAGAGCCACCCAGGCGCCCAAAGAATTTATCTATCTATCTATCTATCTATCAGAGAGCGAGCAACTGCACAAGCAGGGGGAATAGCAGGCAGAGCAGGCAGAGGGAGAAGCAGGCTCCCTGCGGATAAAGGAGCCCAATGTAGGACTCGATCCTAGGACCCTGGGATCATGACCTAAGCTGAAGGCAGACGCTTAACCAACTGGGCCATCCATGTGGCTCACTTTTTCCCCATTTCTGATTCCACTCCTCCACTCTTGGCACTGCCCACCTAAAGAAGAGCAGCAGTCATCACATGGGGGCTCCAGCGTGCCGTCAGCAACCATACCTCCCGCTGTGCTGTTTCTCTTCTCTCCAAGGCCAGTCTCTCCACCCAGCCTTTGGGTCTCTTCTCCCTGACCTTCTGGAGTGTTATTCTGCCACAGATGCCATCTCTTACTTGATTCCACCATGCCGATGGCTCCCTCCTGCCTGTGTTCACGTGTGTCCTCTCTCACCCAATGAAGAAAAAAGGACCTCTTGTGACCCCACTTCCTTCTCCAAGTTGATGCCCTTCTTCCCCTTTAGAAACTTCTCTTAAACAGTGTGTTAAACTGCTCGTTTTTACTTTTAACCCTTTCACATTCTCGACCCACTCAGTCTTTTGCTTTTGTCTCCTTTGTCCATGGAAATAGTTTTCCCTGATTGTGCCAGTGACCTGAATTTTTCAGAATCCAGTTTTTTTTTTTTTTTTTTAAGATGTTCATTTGAGAGAGAGAGTGGGCGTGGCACTCATGAGATGGGGGAGGGGCAGAGGGAGAGAGAATCTTGGGCAGACTCCCCACTGCGCACGGAGGAGCCCTTCACGGGACTCAATCCCAGGACCCTGAGATCAGGTCCTCAGTCAAAATCAAAGTTGGATGCTTAACTCACTGAACCACGCACATGTCCTTGCAGTATACGTTTTTTAATCCTTATTCTAGTGGCCTGTTAGCTTTCTTAGCATAATAGACCAATACATTTTCCACTCTCCTCTTTTCCTTTTTATTTACTTGTTCTCTCTTTTTTTTTAAACATTTTCTTTTTTTTTTTTTTTTAAGATTTTTATTTATTTGTTATAGAGAGAGAGAGATACAGAGCGCAAGCACAGGCAGACAGCTCCCTGCCGAGCAAGGAGCCCGATGTGGGACTCGATCCCAGGACGCTGGGATCATGACCTGAGCTGAAGGCAGCCGCCTAACCAACTGAGCCACCCAGGTGTCCCTACTTGTTCTCTTTTGTTAACCCATCTTCCTTTTGGCAATTAC
Organism: Mustela putorius furo; assembly: GCF_011764305.1. Taxonomy (NCBI): domain Eukaryota; kingdom Metazoa; phylum Chordata; class Mammalia; order Carnivora; family Mustelidae; genus Mustela; species Mustela putorius. The sequence continues at coordinate 8,092,626 of NW_025422022.1, forward strand.
ATGTTGAAGTTCTTAAGACCTGGCTCTTTTTAAATTTTTTTTCTTAAGACCTATTTACATATTAGAAAGCTCAAGTGAGCAGGGGGAGGGGCAGAAGGAGAGGGAAAGAATCCCAAACTGACTCCCTGCTGAGCACGGAGCCTAATGTGGTGCTCAATCTCAGGACCCTGAGATCATGACCTGAGTCAGTATCAAGAGTTGACTGCTTAACTGACTGAGCCACCCAGGTGCCCCAAGACCTGGCTCTTTTTGTATTCTTTATACCATCTTGCTTGGCTCATTGGAGCCCAGGCCTTAAATTACTATTAAAACAGGTCATTGATTCACAAATGGGTTTCTCCTCCAAGCTTTACTCTTAGGTATACAGTTACGTGCTTAAAATATTTTGTTAGTTGTCTCAAGGCATCTACCCAAATCTGACCTCTTGTTCTCCCATAACCTTGGTCTTCTGGTGTTCTCCATCCTTTTGGGTCTTGCTCTCCTGCCTTCCATCTTTCTGTCTCATTCACCAAGAAGTCCTCTTGACACCACCTCCAGCACATATCCTGAATTGTCTCCTTTGTCCCCATGACCACTGTCCCCATCCCAGTAATCCCTGTATTTTGCCTGCATTCCTGAGGAAGTGTCTTAATTGGTAACCCTACATGCCCTGATTTCGCCGCAGTTCTCCATGGAACAGCTAGAATTTTGTTTTTACAGCTCTCTTCTGCTCGTGTATCCCTCTGCTTGATATCTTTAAATGACTTCTCATTTCTCTGAGGATGAAGACCATGGTCCCTGGTATGGCTCTCGAGGTTCTGTGGTCTGGCCCTTCTTCCTTGCTAGTTGTAGTTTAGCTTCAGTTCCCTCTCACCGCAAGGCCCTGGATGTATTATTCCCACCTCATGGAATGTGCTTTCTTCCCCTTTTAGTTCATTCACTCCTACTTTTTAGATCTTTGCTTGATCTTTACTTCCTCGGCAAGTCCTTTCCTGATCTTCCCATATAGGCTGGACCCACTGTTTAGAGACCTTTTCTTTTTTTTTAAGATTTTATTTATTTATTTGATAGAGCATGAGCAGGGTGAGAGACAGAAGGAGAAGCAGACTCCCACTGAGCAGGGAGCCCAATGCGGGGCTCCATCCCAGGACTCCAGGATCATGACCTGAGCCACCCAGATACCCCTGTTTAAATACCTTTTTTGATGGGGCACCTGGGTGGCTCAGTGGGTTAAAGCCTATGCCTTCGGCTCAGGTCATGATCCCAGAGTCCTGGGATTAAGCCTCGCATCGGGCTCTCAGAGAGCCTGCTTCCTCCTCTCTCTCTCTCTGCCTACTTGTAATGTCTGTCAAATAAATAAATAAAATCTTTTTTAAAAAAATATCTTTTTTGATGATAGTTTTGTCCTCCATCCCTTAGTGCAGTGCATGGCATATAATAGGTGTTTTAACAGATGTTGACAAGAAGAGCATGCAGTATAAATACATCAGCCAGGATAGGAAAAAAAGATCTGTGGCAAATTTGGAGAAAACTGTGGCTGAAGAGTGGTAGGAGGTAAGGCCAAGAAGGCCGTTTGGCTCAGCCTGTGAGGACCTTCCATTCCAGTATTTGTTCTTAGCCCCATAGAGCGTGGGTGGCCATGGGAAGGAGATGATAGTATAAGATGGGGTCTGGCCCTTGAAAGATGGGTGGGACATCCGTTCTCCCGCATATAAGATGTAATGATCTTTGATTCTTTTTCTCTTTCCCATCAGCTACATCTGGAACCTTAGCTGGCATTATGGGAATGAGATTCTACCACTCGGGAAAATTTATGCCTGCGGGCTTAATTGCCGGTGCCAGGTATTTTCTTTTCTCTTGCTGTTCTTCACCAGTATGGAGTTTAGTTTCATACCCCCCAAGATTTTGTGCATTCAAAGACTTAACTATTGCTGTGCCTGATGCTGGATATCAATTGAAGTGATGTAATTTACACACAAATAGGGAAGGCTGCAGAAACATTAGTTGATTTAATGCCAGAACGAAGTAAGTGCGTTCATGAATTGGCTCTCACATAATGCGTTTTGGTCTGTCCTGGCTCCTGCCTACAGTGGGAGGAGCTTCATGCAAAGCCATGACCGCAGCTCTTTCTGGGACTTTCAGCATGAGTTCCATATTTCTGAGTCGTGTGGGCATCCGTTATTATTAAAAATTTTCCTACAAGGGAATTTTGATTAAATCCTATTGTCTCAAACCAGATTATTTAAAAAATAAAAATATTCCTTAAGTATAATACAGATACTCTGAAAACAGAATTTTTAAATATCTGCAAAAAGATCTCTTACCTCACTTTGATCATAGTTATGATGCTGTCAAGCATAATGCTTTATAGTCAGTGTAGACCAAGGTCAGGAGTGGTGAACTGGGAGACTGGAAGTGTACCGTGATCCAGCTCTGTGACCCTGGATAGACCTTGGTCTTCCCAGGCTTCCATTTGCTCATCTCTTTGAATTATTGGCTGTTAGATGAGAAGCTCCTGAATTCACATGTACTGTTTTAAGGCAAGTGGGGTGCAAGACTGCCCCTTGGCATGTTACTCCTTTGGTACTTCCAGGATTGGAGGTTCACCTGTGCCTGCTCTGCCTTGGCATCTCCTCACCATGTGGTTTTGAAGGATGTGCAGTTTTAGTTCTTGTAAAAATAGTCAAGTGCCTGTTCTGTCCTTTACCTGATGTTTTTTGTTTATGTGTTTCTTTTGAACAGTTTGCTGATGGTCGCCAAACTTGGAGTTAGTTTTTTGAGTAGACCCCATCAGTAGTAGCCATGTCCCGCTTGGACTCATGAAGAATTTAAAAACTTCCACTATTTTTAGTGTATTGAGAGAAACAAATGCAGCATTTTAACATATTCTGACATTTTACTTAATGAAACAGAATAAAAATAATACTGAACTTTCCAGAAGAAATCAGTCATTATCATTACAACCCTAAAGAGGTGGGTGATATGTAACCCAAGAGCTTCTTATATATTCTCGTACAGTTTGATTATTGAACGTGGTGTTCTCTCTTCTTCATGTATCTGTGGGTAAAGCCTCAAGGGGTAAAATGTTAGGTATCAACTTTGGGAGCCTTGAAACCCCATGCCCTACTCAGAACAGTATGAAAAAAGTGTCTTAAGAGCTTTAGGATTTTTGTTCTTTGGCTCATCCTAGAGCACAGACCTACTTTGGAATTATGTCAAATGAAATATCAATGAAAATAAAGTTTACTGTAAGAAATACTTCCTATGGTGTCTTCGTTGCCAGAGCTGTCTAGGTGTAGAATGAGATCTGGGTAACAGGAAACTATAGCAATGTGAAAGTGTTCTGTTAATATTTTATTTAGTAGTTACCTATTTTGAATAAGGACCAAGGAAAGTTAGTTATAATTTGATTATACATTGCACTGCTGCTCGTTTTAGAACTGATCCCTTAATAAGGATTTCTAAGACTGTGTAACCAAAAAAAAGAAGAAGAAAAATGAAAATGTGGTTAACTAGCTATTTAAAATATGAAACTAAAACACCTGATACTTGAATTACCAGGTTTGGTCTCTACAACATTGAGGGGACACTGACACGTATCCACCTCACTTTCTTTTGTTTTCAGCACTGAGCATTAACTCATTCTGGTACTCTTTGCTTTAGTTTTCTCCATTTTCAAAAGACAAGGGATATTTGCTACTTACCTCCTCCCTAACTGGTATCGGTTGGATCTATAGTATAATTTAGGCTCTTATTAATCAAGTTTATGTTTTCTTAAACTTTTTGAAAGGAGTCCTGGCTTTCTCATCCTCGTTTAATGTGACGTGGTTTTTTGACATGTCTACTAGGGCCCATTCTTAAACAGGTAATGCCCAGAGCTCTGCACAAGATGGTTGTGACTGGGTAGTGTATTCTAGACTACACATTTCTGTCAATACAGCTGGGATCAAAATCAGATTTTTGGATAGCCTCATCACAGCAATAACTCATTAAACTTATGACCTACTGAGACTTCATGTCTTTTTCTTGCACACACTATTAATAATAACTACTCCTAAATAGGAAAGGGTTGGCGCTTATTGTCATATACTTGTGAATGCTTGATTAAATAAAAAATGTTCCGTGGTTCCTGGTGTAGTCAGTAGTCGCCTTTTTATCATGTAGTTATACCAGATTCATGGTTTAAATTATAAGGACAGATCCATTTATAAATAGCTAATTGGTCTGTGGTATGACTTCATGCCCTGGTGAATCAGATTATTGTGAACTTCTCAAACATTAGTCCTGTACAGTCTAAAGGAAAATGGATAAAAAATCAAGTAGGCAGAACATTGCATGATCTTCTTGATATTTTAAAAACTGATTCTTAATGGACATGTGTTTGGGAAAAAAATAACTGGATATAGGTAGTGTTACAAAGGTCAGAATGCCATAGGTGGCCCAGGTGTTCTCTTGAGCAATGATGATCAGTCTGTGTATTATCCTTGTTCACAGAGCTAACCTTTATGCTTCCTCCCCCCCCCCCCCCCCGCCAAACCCTGCTGTGTGCGGGAACTTCTTGTTCCCCAGGTGTTTCAGTCATACGAACTAGAAGAGCAGAGGCACAGAAAAAAATTAAATAAAAAGGCAGTACTTATATATTAATTGATCAGATACATTTTGGGTTCTAAGCTAGCCTTTCCGTGATCGTCTTGACATTTAGGTTGCTTGCATATCTTAGCTATTATAAATAGTGGTGCAGTGAACATAGGGGTACATAAATCTCTTTAGATTGGGGTTTTTGTGTAAGTACCCAGAAGTGGAATTGCAGGGTTGCATGGTAGTTCTATTTTTTTTTTTTAAGATTTTATTTATTTATTTGACAGAGATTAGAAGTAGGCAGAGAGGCAGGCAGAGGGAGAGGAAGGGAAGCAGGCTCCCTGCTGAGCAGAGAGCCTGATGCAGGGCTCGATCCCAGGACTCTGGGATCATGAACTGAGCCGAAGGCAGTGGCTTAACCCACTGAGCCACCCAGGCGCCCCAAGGTAGTTCTATTTTTAATTTTTTGAGGAACCTCCATACTGTTTCTCACAGTGGCTGTACTAGTTTACATTTTGACCTCCTCACCAACACTTATTTTTTTCTTTTTAACATGAGCCCTCCTGACTGGTATCATATTTCATTGTGATTTCGATTTGCACGGCCCTGATGATTACTGCTGTTGAGGATTATTTCCCTCCTTCTGCTAACTTTGGGCTTTTTTGTTGTTGTTCTTTTTCTAGTTCTTTTAGGTGTAAAGTTAGATTATTTATTTGAGATTTTTATTTCTTGCTTATTTTTATAAACTTTTCCCTTAAAGTTGCTTTTTCTGTGTCCCGTAGATTTTGGAAAGTCTAGTTTCCATTTTCATTTGTCTTAAGGTATTTTTTGATTTTCTCTTTTTCTGTTGACCCCTTGGTTGGTTAGTAGCATACTGTTTAGTCTCCATGTCTTGTGGGTTTTTTGTTTTCAATTTTATTTTTTATTTATTTTTTTAAAAGACTTTATTTATTTGACAGACAGATCACAAGTAGGCAGAGAGGCAGGCAGAGAGGAGGGGGGGAGAAGCAGGCTCCCTGCTGAGCAGAGAGCCCGATGAGGGGCTTGATTCCAGGACCTTGAGATCATGACCTAAGCTGAAGGCAGAGGCTTAACCCAGTGAGCCACCCAGGCACTCCTGGGTGAACACATATGAACACATATGAAATTGTATACTGGCAAACTATGATTTTATTTTTATAATTTTATTTTATTATTTTATTATTATTTATTTTATTATTTTATTTTTATAATTGATTTCTAGCTTTATTGTGCTTAGAAAAGATGTTTGCAATGATTTAAGTCTTAAATTTATTGAGACTTGTTTTGTGGTCTCATGAGATCATACTGTGATCCTGGAGAATGTTTAATGTGCACTTGAAAAGAATGTGTATTCTGCAGCTTGAAGATTAAATGTTCTGTGTATATCTAATAAGTCTCTTTGGTTTGATCTGTCACTTGAGGACAGTTTTTCCTTATTTACTTTTGACTTTTTTGTCTTGATAATCTATTAATGTAAGTGGGCTATTAAAGTCTTCCATTATTACTGTATTATTGTTAGTTACCCTCTTTATGTCTGTTAAAATATTTGCTTTACATATTTAGGTACTTCTGTGTTAGGTATGTAAATATTTGCAAATGTTCTATCCTCTTCTTGGATTGACCCTTTTATCATTATGTAATAACACTTGTTGCAGTCTTTGCTTTAAAAGTTTTGTCTGGTAGGTATTGCTCCTCTAGCTTTTTCTTTCCATTTGCATGGAATTTCTTTTCCATCTCCACTTTAAGTCTGCATGTGTCTTTAGATCTGAAGTGAGTCTCTTGTAGACAGTATGGTGGGTCTTTTTTTTTTTTTTTTTAATCCATTCAGCCACCCTGTGTGGTTTGTTGTTGTTGTTGTTCATTTAATCTTTTCACCTTGTGTGTTTTGATTGGAGCATTAAGGTCAATTAAAGTAACTTAAAGTAATTATTGATACATACTTGTTACCATTTTATATATTGTTTTCTGGTTGTTAGTTTTGTTTCTAATGTCTTCATATTTTAGAGTTACATTCATTTAGTTTTTTTGTATTTCTGTTAAGATTGTAGGATATTTTAGCTTTTGTGACTATGATGAATGGAACCTTTTTCATATGTATTTTTAAATTAGGTAACAGGTCTGAGCAAAATTAATTTGACAGTAATGTAAGTACTTTTTGACTCACTCGAGCATATTATGTGCCTTAGGTTCTTATTAGCTACCATTTATTTAGTCTTGTGGCTTTATGTTAAAGTTAAAAATAATCATATATTTGCTGCTACTGACAAGATCAACATTGTTCTAGAGACACCAGACAAAACATGAGAAATAAATAAGTATAAATGCTGGAAAAATCAAGAAATTAAACATTTTAAACAGTTAATATATTTATCTATCTAGAAAACCCAAGACAAGCAGTTAAAAGCATACTGAACTAATGAACTTCTATAAAGCAGCAAGAAAGAGTAATACTAAAACCCAGTAGCTTTCTATTAACAGTCATAATTAACTCTGCTCCATATTGTTGCCAATACCTAAGTCTAAGCCTCACCATTTTTTAATTTTCTAGTGGGACTCCTTGTTTTCATGGTTTCGCTCAACAGTTCTTTCTCTACCCAGCAGGTGAGGCATATTTCAAGTATATTTTGACTCCTACACTTAAAACCATTCAGTTGTCTCTCAACATTTAGATTTCTTCTTTAGTCTCCCTAATGTCCTGTCTTTTTTTTTCTTAACCCCATCATGGTTTGCCCGTATACAATTTCATATGTGTTCATTTAATGTCTACCTCCAGAATATATTTCTATGAGGTGAGAGAAAATGACCATTTTGTCACTACTATATATACTATACTTAGTACTTAGTAGGCATTTAGTAAATATTGCTGAATTTATAAATTGATCAAATCTTCTTTTTAAAAATACACTTTTTAGGATCATTTTGAGAAGACAGTACAGAGTTCCCACATATCCCACACCTAGTTTTCCCTATCATTAATATCTTAGGTTAGCATGAAATAATTGTTTGAACTTACGAACCAATATTGGTAAATTAATTGAAGTCCATATTTTATTCAGATTTTCTAAGTTCTTAAAAACTGATACTGTTTTTCTTTTATGGGATCTCACGTAGGATCCCATGTTACAATTAGATGTCATGTCTCCTTAAGCTCTCTTGGCTATAACTGTTTCTCAGATTTGCCTTTTTTTTGATGACTCTGATAGTTTTGAGGAGTACAGACCAAGTCTTTTGTAGAATGCTTTTCTGTTAGAATTTGTTTAGTGTTTCCCTTATGGTTAGTCTGGAGTTAGGAAATTTTAGAAGACTACAGAGGTAAAATGCTGTTTTCATCACATAATATTAAGGTTAACATATATGAACGTGGTATTATTGTTGACGTTGACCTTGATCATCTGGCTTCAGGTAGTATTCAGTCAGGCTTCCCCACTGTGAAGTTGTTCCTCTTCCCCCCTTCCCATACTGCACTCTTTGAAAGGAAGTCACTGTGCACATTCTGTACTTAAGGACTGGGGAGTTGTACTCTTCCTCCTTGAGGGCAGAGTGTCTACATAAATTATTTGGGATTCTGCATAGGAGATTTGTCTCTTTTCCCTACTCAGTTATTTACTTACTTATATCAGTATGCACTCCAGGATATGTATTTCCCACTTTGGGTTATAATACAATTACTTCTTCATTTTCTTTCTCAAATTGTTGCAGTTTGGGCCATTAGGAGCTCGCTCTTTAGGAGCTCTTTCACCTAGCCCATCAATGTGGGTGACTTCTGCTTGTTGGCTTTTTGTTTTTATTTTTTATTTTTGTTTTTTGTAACTGGTACTTTCTAGCACTATAAGATCTCCAGTATCAGCTTGGGTATTTCATGCTCAGTACTAGAATCGGCCATCTCTCCAGAAAGCCCTGGTTCCTTTTACTGGACAGTGGTGTTAGGATTCGAGATCTGGATGCTAGATTGCTACTGGGGTGAGCAGCTTTATTCATAATTGCCCAGACTTGAAAACAAGATGTTCTTCAGTAGGTGAATGGATAAACAAACTGTGGTGCATATATACCTTGAAATATTAGTTAGAAATAAACAGATATGAGCTATCGAGCTAAGAAAAGACATAGAAGAAACTTAGATGCGTCTTGCTCAGTGAGAGAAGCTGGTGTATGATTCCAGCTATGTGACATTCTGGAACAGGAGCACAGTGGAGATGAAAAGATTGGTGGGTTGCTAGAGGTTTGAGGGGTGGGAGAGAAGGGTGAATGGGTGGAGCATGGGATTTTTAGGACAATGAAACTAATCTCTAAGGATACTGTAACGGTGGATACATGCCATGCATTTTGGCAAAACCCACAGAATATACAGCACAAAGCATGAACCTTAATGTCAACTGTAGAGACTAAAGTTGTACTGATACTGGCTCATCAGTTCCAGCAAATGTCCCACTAGATGCTAGATGTTAGTAATAGTGCTAGATGTTAATAATAAGGATAATTTGGGGAAGGGCCTGAAGGGGGGTATATGGAAGCTCTGTACTTTGCAGAGAATTTTTCCATAAACCTAAAACTGCTAGAAAAACAAAAGTCTATAATGAAAATGACAAATAGCCCTCAGAGTGTAAGTATGAAGTTTAAAAGTATAAAGAAAACAGTTATACTTTTATACAAAAGTATAAAGAAAACAGTTAACCATATTTATTTTAATACCTATTGAGAAGTATAAAAGCTTCCCAGTAACACAAAATAATTTTTTTAGCTTTGAGACATTAATTAGAACTGTACAAATATATATAACCATTACCATCAACATAAATAACTCTTCAGATTATAACATTTTTAAACAAGGTGAGCTGCATCTTCTATACAAAAATACCATATTACTATCATTTTTTGATGTCTTTGGATAATGTCCACAAGATGATACCAATTACATTAGCATTTGTTACAAAGTCAGAAAATACATAAAAAAGCAGTTGATAACATTATTATTCTTTAAAAAGAATATACAGTACTGATGTCCAGTCCATAAAGTGGCAGGTTTAAATAGAGTAGTCCCTAGTTCAAAATGTGTATTTTAAGTACCAGTTTAGAAATTAAAGGGAAAAAAAAAATTGTACTAAGTGAAATCACTGCTATAGCAACTGAATGCATTTGCTCTTCAGAGTAAATGTCAAGGTCAGAGCCAGGTCAGTGATCTGCAGCAGCAACAGTTTGCTTTGGGGGACAGGCTGGCACACCTCATTTTTGTGTCTAGTAGGAACATGGAAGCAAAGTATTTTGAAAGTGAACTTTCAAATATATATGAATATATGAAATATATGAAAAAAACTTTAAAAGTATGGTGAACATATGTCACAGTTTCAAGAACTTTCTTGATGTGAAGATGAGAGAACCTTGACTTGGTTGATCCGGGAGTCTTCAAGCCATTGGGTTTGATAGTCACCATGGATTCATGGGAGTTGTGTTGGTCAAAATCAAACAACAGACTCTCCACTAAAATTGGGTGACATAATTTTGAGATCTTTATTATTAAAGATAAATTTATTCCTAGGAAAGATATCCTGCTCAAGATGGAATTAACCATCGCTTCCATAATTTCAAAGTAGAAAAGCATATGATAAATGAGCGTCTTTTGCCATTGCCAAACTGGTAGGGTAGAGCCTTAGCCAGATAAGAACCATAACTGACAGCCCACAGAAGTCTACCTAATTGCTGTTAAAAAAACAAATCTTTGAGGCCAACTGATGAAATATTAAATTAGTTTAGCAAATAACAGATGAAACACTCTAAACACTTTCTGAAGGCCTTTAAAAAAAAAAAAAGATTCTTATCATACTTAGTAACTATTAATTTGTAGATCAAATACTTGATACTTTGGCAAATAGTTTATTCAATACTTTGTAAAGTCCTACCCGTATATCAGCACTGTGGGCAAACGATGCTAAGAATATGCATTTCATTTCTAGGAAAGAAAATAGGAGATGGTTTTTGCTCTTCAAAGTACCCACTAATGCGTATTTCTTCCAGAACTCAGTCGAAATAGACATGACATCTGTAGACATTTCCTAGGGTCGGGGGACTTGCAGGGCTCCTTGGAGCAGTGCTGTGTGGCTTCACACGAGATTCCTACCGGTGGCCGCCATACTTGGCCACCCAATCTGTCCTTCCATGCACCGAGGGAACCGGCTGTGCACGGTTCACAATATTTAGATTCTTGGCCGTAGGATGGTAAGTAGGTCCTGAAAACTGCCCCCGACCAGGTTTTGTGTTCCAGGTATATTCTGGAAGAAATAAGAATTGGAAGTTGGAATTTTATTCATTTCATTAACAAATTTAAAATCAAGCAATTTATCTTTTTTATTTTATGGGGGAATCCAGAGTTTATCTTTAAAAGATTAGTTCAGTGGTCTCTAAGATTTTTTTTAAATATTAAAACTAAAATTCTAGTATACTTTTATGTTGATACAGAATTCTTAGTAGCTTAAGAGCCAATATTTCTGGTTTACAGTTCTGATACTGCTGGTGCTTCTTTTCTGGGTTTACTCAAATGCCTTAACACATGTAGGTAGGCAGCATCAACCAGGATGACCAAGAAATTCTGGGTTCACGTTCAACAGGTAGTACCCACAGTGTCAGTGACTTTGTAAAGTCACACAGTGGTTACATCTGACTAATACTCAAATGTAATACCCAGTACAGAAAATTTATTTGTAATTATGAATCCTATAAGTCTCTGGCTTCATGGAGCTACAGGGATGGGATCCCATTGTAGATTTCTTTTAAACATGAAAATGGGGTCTTTAGAGGCAAGAAACTTCATTTTTTTAATTGGGAAAATGATGAAAACAATTCCTTTAAAAGGTGAGCCATTCCTAAGATCCCAAACCTTTGTGAAATTTTAATTTGTTAAATATTTGTTGTTACCTGAACAATTTACAAGCTAAACTTGCTTAAACATCTCAAATGACAAAGCAGTAAATCATTTTGTAGAGAACCTCAGTCCCTTCTCCAGGCCTTCCCTCACCCACTCTCACTTCCCATTTACAGCGGGTTATCAGGTGTTCTCTCTCAAGAGGATGTTTGATCTGTCCATTTGAGATTTAAGTATCTTTTCACACTGTGTGGTGGCTGTCACACTTGGATTAAACTCCTAACTGTCAATTTTGAAATGAGTCTAACCCTTTTGTACACCTAGCACTGTTTTTGTTGTTGTTTAGTCTATACTTTCTCTAAACGTGGGAGTGGAGGGAACATTATAGGAGCAGTATGGGTCCATTGTCCCTCTGACCGCCGCTCAATGGGGAATAGCATTAAGTGAGGAACTGCCCAGGGAACAACCTGTCCTGTCCTCTCACTCTTACCAGGTTTAAAGTTCTCCAGGTTAAAGCCAACAGAAAGCTATCTAATGAAGCAGGGGCAAAGTGTTTAGAAGAGCCAGTCAACCCTTAACTGTTAAGGAAAAACTGATTAAACCACTAACCAAGTTTTCCAGGAATGGCCCTTTACTTCTAACCCATGGGTGTGTAGAAAAGCGCCAGTGTGTTAAATTTGTGAACCCAAACCCGAGGTCTATAGGCCAAAATGGTACTGGGCGTGGATGATAGATAGCACTGATGGGAGGGGAGGGGGGGAGGGAGACAGACCATAAGCCCTGGTGATTCAGAGAAACCCTTCGGCTAATAGGGTGAGGCCCTTGGGGTACAAAATGAGGGATCTGGGGAGTAACAGCTTTTTCTGCAGGTCATGACATAGCTACGTCAAATCCTAAATGAATTTGAAACTGTGTCCAGGCAGATACTTTTAAAACCTTCTTGGAAGAGGGGATTGTTTTGCCAAGAAGGGTATAGTGTTGACATTTAGATTTCTACCTGAAAGATAATAGTTTTAGGATTCAAGCACCATTGCTGAAGAACTTAGGGCCTGACAAAGGATCCGACATCTCGAGGGAGGGCAAGAAATGCTTTTGTGTCATTGCCAGACCGGACCCCGCACACCCTGAGCATGGGGCAGACAAAGCCTCAAAGGTTTGCTGTGCATTTAAGAACTACATGTGTCTTATCAGGGGCATTTAACTTCTTGTAAAAATAAAGTGTGCTGAAGGAAAGATGTTCACCTGTAGTTAAGAATTTAATCAGTGCCACCACTGTGTCACTTTTAGCAAGAAACAGAACCTCTGTAAAACAGATCATGATAATAGTACTTTCTGTGGTCAAGTTAATGAATGTAGCGCACTTAGATCAGGGCCCTCCCCGCCCTCATAAAGGGTGGCTGTCCAGGAAAGAAGCCCTCCTTAAAGTCCTTGTTACCATCAGAGCAAGGGGAGGAGGTGGCGTTAGGAAGTCTGGGATGACAGATTACATGGGAAAGCTGGAAGAAATTAATTTGCATTTTCTTCTCAAAACATGAGAGTGAGGACAAGGAGGAGCAGAGAGGGAGGCAGGCTACATGAGAAGGGGAAATAGTTGAGTAAAAAAGGTAATGACCTGGTTTTGTTTTCTTGTGGGAAACTGCCACCCAGATGGGAGTGCTGGAGGACTCATCTCTTACAGAACAGTGGTTCCCTAAGCATTTGCCTTGACCACGAGAATGATTAATATTTACTTCTTTTTTATACCTATCTTCCTACCACCATCTGTAGGAAAATCTGATGAGCAGAGTAAATGAAGAGATAAAAAGTTATGAGAAAGCATTTACTAAAAAAATGTAGATAGGACTATGCATGCTAATCTGACAGAAAACATGTGAAGGCCTTCAGTATCTTATAAAAATAGTCTTTTTAAAAAATATATTTTATTTATTTATTTGTCATAATAAAGGATAGAGAGAGAGCATACAAGCAGGCAGAGAGGTGGGCAGAGGCGGAGAGAGAAGCAGGTTCCCATGCAGGACTCGATCCCAGGACCCTGGGATCATGACTTGAGCCGAAGGCAGCGGTTTAACCTACTGAGCCACCCAGGCGTGCCTAAAAATAGTCTTAAAGACACCTACTTTCTCTTTGTAAGAGCAGGTACTCAGATAACAAAATAATTTGATACATTATGATTTTCTGCTTTTATTTTAAAAATTGCTATTAAGCCATGGCTGGTGACTTACCATAAGGTTGGCTTAAAATACCTGAGGCTTTGAAAAAAAAACAAAAACGCAGCTGTATATCAAGTGTTCACTTACATATTTTGTTTCAGCAGAGGGATAAAAGGAAGCAATTCTTCACAGATAAGGTAACTGAGTACTATTTATTTCTACTCTGTGTTAAAGGAGAGTAAATTATAGATGTCCAGTGCTTTTTACAGTTTTAGCTTCAACAGTGTGACTTTTAAAGACTGGCAGCTTGGATCAGGAGTTCTAAGATAAGCCCCTGGCTAGGACACACCCCAAGATTACTTTTCAAGTGAACTTCGCTATTACACTACAACTTCGTATCTTACCAAACTTCTATCTGCCTTCACCTTTAGGCACTTTCATGAGGATCTCTATTTTAGATTAGAATAATTTCAAGAATGTTCACAGCCAGATCTAGTCAAGCTCAAGTACAGAATCATGACCCTGGTCTCTGGCCATACCACCCTGAACGCACCCCATCTCGTCTGATCTCGGAAGCTAAGCAGGGTCGGGCCTGGTTAGTGCTTGGATGGGAGAATCACGACCCTGACGATCAAGGGCATACCCCTGAACGTGGCTGTCCTGCCACGCTACCAAGGAATCAGCCCTTCACCACTCACTGTTGCAAAGCCAGTGTGTGTGGAAGTCCCGCCACCATTCGGTTCAGTACAGTGGAACTGCAGAGGAAATGGCACACGGACAATGTCTCCGCATTGGTTACACTTCCCCTCTGGGCTAGGTGCCAGGTGGGAAGCTCTGAAGGATGCCATCTTCCATGTCGTTGGCTAGCACAGCATGTTCCCTGAAACTAGCCAGACCCAGATGCTGTCCCGGCCGCACTGTTGACCCGCTGTGTGGCCCTAGGTAAACTGCTTCATGTCAGTTTCCTCCTCTGTAGAAGGGCTCCCTCGTCCAGTCTTGTGAAGAGTAAATGGCATAATGTGTGCCTGGCAGAGGAGCCATTGAAGCAGAGGGAGCACTTAGGACAGACCCTCAGACCACAGCTTCAGAAGAAGAAAGGACATTTTGCCAAAACCGATTAGAACTGTGTTAATGAGACTAATTTAAAAGTCTTCACTTGGGGAAACTGATGATATAAACTTCGAAAGAGCTCCTTTCTGATCAGAAATCTCAAAAACTATAAAGTTGTTCTTACCTGAAGTTGTTGCACTGAGAGGTGCTAAATGTATCCTCTGGCCAGCTGAGCCCACTTCTTTTTTGAGAAAGGAAGGAATATATCCTGACTGATTATAAGTAGCATAGCTTCCAAGATTTCCTGGTGACGCATCATAAAGTTTCATAGTCAGAAGGTGAATATTTTAAAGCACCAGAGAGTAACAAATACTACACCCCTCCCAATTCTGGATTCCGTTTTTCGAGTATTGACTCTATTTAAAGCGCTGCATAAAGGCTTTACAGATAATCCTGTTGCGTCCGTATAATGCCCCTTTACAAGCCTATTTTATCCACACCTTGTGGCTCTTAGAACCTGCCTAAATGATCACCATAAGTGACCACGCTAGAATGTGAACCCAAGGCTGTCGCCCTGAACATTCCAGTTGTGGGTTTTTTTTGTTTGTTTGTTTGTTTGTTTGTTTGTTTTTAAATGACTTCTTTCTTAACCTGAGTGTGTTTCCTGCCAGGAGGCCCCCGGCCTTCCTGTGCTCTCTGCTTTTCTTCATTCTGTAAAATCACTATAGTAACTGTACCTGTTCTCATAGGGTTGCTGTAGAGAGTGAATGAAATGTATGCAAAGCACTTAGCATAGAATCCGATGTTCAGTAAATGTCAGCTGTCATCAGCCTCGTCCTCATCACTGTTAGTGAATGATTGGCCTTGGGACAGTAGAGTGATGGGCTGAAGGGGGAACAGCTAAAGGCAGAAGACAGGAGGTCAGCTCGAGCTGAAATGAGAGTCTGAACTAAGGGAGTCACAAAGGCAATGGAGAAGAGAACGAAGTGGGTGTACGGGATAGGCGGGGTAGGGAAAGAGGACTACAAACCCCTCCGTTTGTATCTTAGGTGACTAGGAACAGCAACAGGTTTGTTGGAAAGACATGGTGCCTGTGGGATACCGGAGTTGTGGTTGAACGGGCCCGGAGACGGAATTAGCCAGGTATGGCGGTTATGGGGCTACGGCTTGGCGGAGCCAGCTCGGAGGGCTTGTGGGATGTGCAAACGTCCAGAACAGAGGCCCAGGAACACCAGCATTAAGAGACAGGAAAGAAGAGGACCCGCAGAGGAGAGGAAGAGAGAGGGTGGTGGATGTTAGGAGGAGCAGGGTCTGAACGTCCAGGAGCACACAGTGTGCGGAGAGAGGAGGAAGACCGGAGGAGGCCGAGACCTGACGGGATTAGCCCGGCTGTGGGATCTGGCCACTAGGATCATGTCAGGACCTGGCAGGAGCGGTTGCAGTGGCCTGAGTCCACGTGAGGACAGACCACAGTGAGCTGAGAAGCAAACTGGAAAAAAGAGGCAAAGGAATACAATTTTCTTTCAAGGAGCCTCGCTATGCAGGAAAGGAGACACACTTGTCAGCAAGGAGGTGGACCAGGACCAGGTGACGGTGACGGTGAGCTATGACTGAAGCATCTCTTACAGCGCTACTGGTTCACAGGTCTGGCCTCTGAACCTCTTGTCCCTGACGTCTGTCACAGCGCTCTGCACAGGAGGCCCTCAGTAAGTGTGTGCTCTGGACCCAACAATTGCCAAGCAGCAGCGTCACCGCAGAAGTGAGACTTCAGATAGTGAACAAGTCAGTTTGTAGTTTTTAACACTACTGAATTCTGCATATGCACAATTTGCATATGCCTAATTTGACCTTTCTTTTAGTTCCCAGTACCCATTTCTGAATCCCTAATCAGCCTTTTACGTCAAAAGATTTTTGAAAGGCAGTTCACGGCAGGGATCCCATTCAAAGGCCGCTTCAGAACACTGCTCCGGCTCTCTTCCACCTCCTCCGAGCAGACGCTACATGCTCACGGTGACAACAATCCTAGGGATGGCTATATAGTAATACCCTGGTAAATCTCATGTCCTTCATTTTCCACACAGGGAAACTGACTGACCTGTCCACAATCACAGGGCTACTGAGTGACAGAATGGGGATGGAA
This sequence comes from Mustela putorius furo, assembly GCF_011764305.1. NCBI lineage: Eukaryota > Metazoa > Chordata > Mammalia > Carnivora > Mustelidae > Mustela > Mustela putorius. Next base: position 8,109,397 of record NW_025422022.1, read on the forward strand.
TATGTCAGATTCTAAAAGCCAAGTGCTGAGCAGGTAATGGGCTGTAGGGAGAAAGTTGCTAAGGAAAAATGAACAAAAAATTCATTATTTTGGCTTATTTAGAAGTACTTTGTGAGCTTCAAAGTTTCAGGCTGAAGCCCACAGTTGGCACTGTTCAAACCAGCAACAGGGACTCTCTAGGAAATCCACCATTTCTATTAACCTGGTTAACTTTTAAGCGATTGTTCGTGCGTAAGAAATGAGTTTCAGAACTTTAAAAAAGATTTTCCAGGAATACTGATTACAGATTAGAAAATATTCTTTTAATTCTTATTCTCAGTCGATTTGCTTCATTTATATAAAGTGTCATCATTAATTTAAGAAGATGAGCCTAGAGCTGTAAGAGCAAGTTAGTCTAGAATCCTGACTGTTGAAGAACGGTATTCTTGACAGACATGGAACGCTTTTCTTTCTCCCGGCCCTGGTCTAACTTCTAAAAGCAGGTGACCTTGGTTGGCCTTCCTAGTGGCCTTGTATGACAGGATTCAGGGAAAATGTGGAAAAGAAAATTGGACAAGATATTCAAAGAACAAGTTGTACTCATCTACAATGCCCAGAAATTACCTTGTGGGTCCTCTAATTTTTCAGGAAAACTTTCATTGCATGATAGTTTTTCAATTGGTTTAATTATGCTTTCCTCTGATGAGAAGGCAAGTGGAAAGAAAGAATGAAGAAGAAGAAGGTTTTAGGAAAAGCAGAGAAACAATCGTTAGATGATTAATGAAAAAAATCAGAAGGACATAAGAAACTGTTCTCACATGTGGTCACAGCTTTCCTTTGATGCCAGCCAATTTTGTATTCCCCCAAGACGCAAAGTTGTAGTGGGATCATTTAAACTCATTTGTACTTAACCAGCTGGTTCAGTGAATATTATTTTAAAATAGTGGAAAAGAATAAGTAAATTAGTCCTGCAGTGTCTGATACCTCAGCACTATTAAATAAATAAGTTGAGTCCTCAGAGCATCTGGAAAACTTAAAATGTGCAGAGTGTCTTGTCACATCTCAGAACACTCCAGAGGACTACTCACTTGCTGCATCATTGATCTCAGATATTTTTGGATCCAGTTCTCTCTCTATCTATATTAAGAACTCTACTTCTTCACACACTTTAAACTGTTACGTAAATTTTTCATTGTAAGATTGATAGTGCGTAAAGTTGTCATTTGTGGGATATTATAGACATTTCAAAAGAAAACTATTAATTACATCTCTAATTTAACTTTAAGCAATGGGAGTGAAATACCATGGTGATTTTATGCCTACCAATACTGACTTAAAAATACATAAATACATTCCTTTTAACTGTTGGAAATTTCACTTTAATCCCATTTCTCTCTAAAATTTTATTTTCATTCATGTCAGCTCCCAAATTTTATCCAAATATAGTTTTAGGCTTAAAAGTCTTTAAGTTGACCGCTGAAAAGTATGTGTCAGTTGAAACCTTAAAAAAAGTTTTTATAGCCATAAGTATGTTAAAATACTTTTTTTTCTAGATTAGGTTCATTAATAATTATAACAATTCATTGTATATAATTAATAAAAAAGATGAATACTATAAATTTTGATTACTGAACTTTGAAAGGTATTGTCTTTTGGAGAAATTCATCTCACTGAGAAAGATGTCACCTTTTCAGGCTGTCCTTGTATCCACAAATGAGTATTGCTTATTGCTAAAATCAGGTTTTTGCACCAGTTCTGTTCCTTTTTCTCTTGTTCCTTTTTGGAGATGGAAGCACTGAGACACCTTGTTTAACGTAAACAGATAGTTGGGAATGAAAGGTGTTCTGTTACAGCTTTGTCACAACAGTCTTTGAACTCTATTCAGAGTTCTAGACCAAAAATCATACAGTGATTTGATAATGAGTTTTCATTATCTGTCAGCTGATAATTCAATTAGGCTAAGAACTGGAAGCCACGTGACTTAAACAGGATTTGTTCCCCAGCCATCAAAAGTTACTCACTTTCTCAACATTGACCCCGACATATGAAACTGTGTCTTTGGCTGGCACCCCAGAGATTTTTATTCTTTAGGGAAATAGGAAACATATCCTAGTAAACAGAATTTGTCTTTTCTTTTGTAAAGTCAGAGAATAGAGACCCATTGTTCAGAAAAATGCATTTTTTAGGACAGAACCCATATGGAAGTTGAGATCTGGCAAATGATTGCCTTTAAATGATCTGTGCTGAAGTACCAGTTAGAAAGCTTTTGTGTACCCCCAAAATTATCTCCATTGGAAGAAGGCAGCTTGCAATGTAGTTAAAAGTAAAAATCTGCAGAAGGAAAGCAATGTAAAATTATACTTTAAATGTATTTTTGCTTTACCTGCATTACTCCTTTTGAAAGCAAGTTCTGCCCCCACGTGTCCCAGTGACTTAGGAAATAACTGATTACTCCAAGTATATGCGTTTATATCCTTTCCACTGGCTACCAAGGACACATTCTTGGGATTGACACCTTAGAAGAGCAAAATAGTCATTTCAGAGGTTAGCGTGTGAGCATTAACTTGAAGGAAAAATATATAATACATTTCAGATGAAGACCAGAAATAACATGGAGAAGGAGAATGGAAATAAATGTATGTTGCAATGTAGCAGATAATTGCCTTAACCTGAAATACTTCCAATAACCTGGAATCCTCAGAGTGTATTTTATAAACATAAGATGTTTTCTGTCATACAAGAAGGAATAGGTTAAACATTACCAAATATCTTACAAAAATGGAGATGGTAACATTTTCTTCAAAAAGATACTTTCTTGTCATTTGTTTTCAGTATGGACTCTGGGCCAGACCCTGGAGGAACAGTAAGTGTGGCCAGGGAAACAGACCTGTGACCAAGAACTCAGGGGAATTTAAAGTTTGGAAGCAGATATGTCAGCATCTATCTATGAGGCTTATTTGTATATGAGACCTAGTAAAATTTAAACAAAGTAGTTCTGATTTTCTGAAATCTGAGAAATGTGGAGTCAACTTTGGACTCTGATACTAGTGGTCAAAGGGTGGTGTTTCAACTTTTTAAGAGATTTGGAAGTTTCCTGAACTTGCTTCTTTTTACTGACCATAAATTGGATGTAACATACAGGACGGTAAAGACCTCACACCATTGAAGCCTCTGGGTTGTACATGAGTGTTTTCTTCAGCTAATGCAAGAAAAATCCTCACTGGGAACTACCAATAATGTAGGAAATTAGCAATTTTTTCCAGGTGAGACAATCTCTTGCTTTTCAGAGTGAACTCCTTATCAAAGTTTCCCATTTATGAGGCATATAATAATATCCCTAGTTCTGAAGACAGAAAAAAACCAGGTTGCTTTGTACCTCAAGGTTACTGGTCACCAGTTCTCTAATGAAACACTCCGCCAGGTAAATAATTTGCCTTTCTTATGGCATATAGCTCTGTATGGATTTTGGTTTCTAATAAAACACTTACAAACTGAACTACAGCAGACAATTACCTGACAATAAAGAAGATGCACTTTCTAAAGAAGATAGCAATACCTCATGAGAAAATCTTCACACACACACACCAAAAAATCATTCTTTTCTTTTTTTTTTCTTTTTTTGCTTGCTTGCCCTGAAAGAAAGGGCAAGGTAGGGGGGACAAACTAAAAACCACCTTAAATGACCTGTTTTCATAAGTGTAGTTCAAAAAGAATGGGCTCTTGAGTACCTCAATTATTTTTTTAATCAAGTTAGTCTTGTGATATCCCTAGGTTTTTTTTTTTTTTAAAGTAAATATATTCATGAGCAAAGAAAATTGCTTTATTGCTGTCTTTTTTAAGATTCCAGATTTCTTGGAAGTAGACACAATCTAGACTGTTAAGTCATTTACATCTTAGTTGACAAGCTTTTACTGGGCACCTTCTATATAGCAAACACTAGGATAGAGGTAGAAATGAACATACCATCATCCCTTGCCTCAGAGAGAATTAAATCAGTTAGCAAATATTTAGTGAGCACCTATCACATGCCGGGCAGTGTATATGGCACTGGACGAAAAGTGGTGAACACGGCACACTAGTTTCTACTCTTGTGGCTCTTATAATTTAATGGGAAGGGAGACATTAAAAGTTATAAATAGATAATTAGTGGTATAGAAATTGTTTAAAAGAATCTGGTGCTGAGGGGGGCACGTAAATAACAGAAGCAAGTTTCTTTAAAAGTTCTATCACTCTTGGGGCGCCTGGGTGGCTCAGTGGGTTAAAGCCTTTGCCTTCAGCTCAGGTCGTGATCCCAGGGTCCTGGGATCGAGCCCCACATCGGGCTCTCTGCTCAGCAGGGAGCCTGCCTCCCCCTCTCTCTCTGCCTGCCTCTCTGCCTACTTGTGATCTCTGTCTGTCAAATAAATAAATAAAATCTTTTTTTAAAAAAAAGTTCTATCACTCTTTCTTTTAAAAATTGGATATTTTAAGGTGAACTGTGAATCTGATTGGGGGTTGGGAAAGACCACAGTGTAGGCTGGGGACCCGAGATGGGGAAGCCCTGGGAGAGAGTCCGTGGACGAAGGAAGACCAGGGACTGGCACAAAATGAGGCTGGAGAGGGGAGCAGGGGTCAAGTCACATAGGGATGTGTGTGTCCTGTGAAGACATTTAAAACACGGTAGGAAAGGCAAGTGTAGAAATGACATGGGACTTTGAAGACAAGGCCAGGGGGGCAGGAAGGAGGAACAGAAGTAATAAAGGGACTCGAGAAGGAGCAGGGTTTCAAAAGTGCTGTGGAGGGAGCCGGTCTCCTGGCCACGTGGCTGCGTCCGCGCATGCAGGCTGGAGTCCTGGTGCTGGGAGCAGGACAGAGACCAGAAGGCACCTCCGAGAGATGCTTTGCGCTTGCATCGCGCACTCTACTGCAACTACCTTGCTATCGTTAAATACGTAAGGCTTACAGGGTGAGCTGAGCGATGACTGCAGTCCCATTGTAAGTAACAGAAAACAGAATCTCAAAGTCTTGCTCCAGTACACAGCCGGTCAGTAGCAGGTCAGTAACTATGACTCTTGCGTCTCTCTCCCTGAAGGCCAGTGTCACAGATCTGCCAATTCTTGTATAATGTCATGCTGCCCTGAAAGTATATGGTACATTTCTAGAGCTCCCATGATCCTAAAAAAGTTGATGCTTAATAAAACCTTTTATGTTTGGATTTATAATTATTTTTAAATTATATTTATATTATAATTATTTTTTAATTATAATTATTTTTTTAATCCTGAAGATACTCAATTATAAAAATAACTTTGGATCACATATGTCAAGAATTACTTCTTATTGCAGTTTCTATCCTCTACAGTTGCTGGGTCATGATAGGTGCTCAATAAATGTTTGTCCAGGTAACTGAACTGAGCTCAGTTCTAGTTTCAAACCTCATCCAGCTCTAGAGGGGCATCCTCAAGACAAAAAAAGGCCAACAGGGGAATAGTAAAGCTCAAGTGGAGATTTCATGCACTACTAATTTCAAGTCTGTTTATTTAAAGTTTCGATTATAGCTATTCTTATGAACCACAGTAATTTGCGAAACTGTTACATCTCTCTTTTAAGAAGGAAGTGATCTGACTAGTCTCAGATACCCAAAATATGTCCCAGAAGACCACTTTAGGGAGCAGAAATATGAAAACAGGGTACCTTGCATCCCTTTATGCGAACAAAAATTTACAGTTGCCTTTCCCACCACCAGAGGGCTCCCTTGTATAGATAAAAATACCATTTGCTGAGGGATTTTTGGTTTTTTTCCCCAAAAGGAAGCGTATCCCCCATGAATTTGTGTTCTGGGAACTTTGCTACATCCCTACTTTTGCAGTCAGATCAGAACTCCCTCACAGTGCCAACACCAACATTTACAAACCTCCAGGCATCTAGATAGAGATTACAAGGGAAGTGCCTTTGTTGCTTTCAAAAGTGCCCCCATGTTTTATGGTCTTAATTCCAACTCTTCTCCCCTTCCTAAGGACTTCAGTCCCTCAGGCATCCCCCTCCCCTCCGGCATGATTAATGCCTCCCTCTGTAAGCCATCATTCCTGTCCACATGTGATGAGCTCTAAAGACCCAGAATCCCCACCACTGATGTGCTCCCTGAGCCGGCTCCAGAATGGCTCTGTTTCCTAAGCTCTTCGCAGCAGAACGTCTTCAAAGAGTAGTACGCCTGTTCAGTCGCTACTTTCTCACTTCTCATCACTTTTCAACCCATTCCAGCCTACTTCTCCCTCACCATTCCAGACTGAAACTGCACGCCCAGGGTCATCAGGGACCTCTCCATTGTCAAATTTGATTGGACGTTTCTTTCCCTTCTTAGAACCGCTCAGCAGTAAACTCTTTCAGGTAAACGCTCCCTTCTTGGCCTCTGGAAACCATCGGTGCCTGGTCTCCCCATCATCTGCCTGGTTCTTTCCTATTTCTCAGCTCCGTCTCCTCTACCGCTACCATGGTTCCCATTCCCAATCTCTCTACAGGTGATCCTCGTCAGTCCACGGACGTAGTACTATCTGGGAGTTGCAGCAGACTCCTGCATCTGTTCTCCTTTGCCCAGGTTCCTCCTCCGCATTCCTGGTTCTTCCCTCCTTCCATCGGAGTGGCCTCTCCACACCGACATGTTTCACAAGCATCTCAAAAGCAACAGCCCACGCACAGGACTGTCTACCTCGTCCCCACCCACTCTTGTTCCTCCTCGGTCTCCCCCCATCTCAGAGCACGGCACCACCACCCAGCTCAGATTCAAGCTCCAAACTCCCTTTTCCCTTCTTTTCTACCAACATCCATCAGCAAGTCCACTTCCAAAATTCATCAAGAGGTCGTCATTATCTTTCCCTCTAAGTCATCACCAACAACAAGTCCCTGTAGGCCATTGTCATCTTTCCCCTGGAGGACCGCGGTAGCTTCCAGCTGGCCTCCCTGCCTTGCCCTGTTGCAATCCGTCCTTTATGCAGTCTTTCTAACACGTATCGTGTGTCACTCACCTCCTGAGATTCCTTCAAAGGCCTCCATGGGACCTGGAACAAACCCCAAACTCCTTCCCCTGCCCTCAAGGTGCTGCCTCATCTGAACCCTGCGGCTCCCCCGCCCCCACTGCTCTCCCCTTAGCCCTTTAAGCTCCAGATAGGCAGCCTCGTTCCCTCCACCTAAATCCCTTCTCTCAGCAATCCCCGTGATCGCCTCCTCCTCCTGGCATCAAGTCAGAGATGAAGAGATCAGGGAGTGCCCCCCACAGCCATACTCCAGGTCATCTCTCTGCTTCCACAACACTCATCACCACCTGTGAATTTGCCTTTTCTCTCTGCACTAGAACTTAAGCTCCTAGAGAGCACGGACCTTGCATGTCTTGTTCAGTGCTATACAGATATCTCAGTGCCTAGATCATTATGTTCCTGGCACATATTAAGAGCTGCATATATATTGCTGAGTAAATGAATAAAACAAAGAAATCGAGAGCATCCATGAATGAATGTGTGTGCTATCCACAGGTCTCACAATATCTTGCCCTTACATCCACACGGAGACCTGCTGCTCATCCACTAACGACCTGCTGGGCCACCCCCTCTCTAAAGGCTAAAACAAAACAGACTGAAGCCACAGATCTCCAAATGCCCAGGCTTATAGTGTTAGCTCCTTCCTGGATAACTTCATGCCAATCTCTTCAATCTCTCTTGGATAGGACAGTATCTTCCTTCTTACTACCCAGCAGAGAAGTGCAGTCTGAATGCTGGTCCTGTTCTCCCTCCCTTTATTTCAACTTCTTTGACATGGGTGTCTAAACCTACACAGCCATCATGCCTCTTTTTTCTCTCCTGTCCATTTCTAAAGCCTTTCTGCAATTTCATTTTTTTCCTTTCAATTATTGACAGTAGGAGTGGATCTCTACTGGATTCCTAAAACTGAAATTTACACGGTTGCCTAAAAGATAAATGGAAAAATGTCACGCCACAATCGCTTGCTAACAATCCAGTCTCACCCTTGTCTCTTATCTTCCTCCATCCCGAATTCCTGGGAGATGAAAACCATTACTTGCTTCTGGAGACTTCGTCACGTGAACCCAGTGGCCTTTTTACTACCTTCAGAAAGCTGTAAATAGCCATGCCCACAGATGAAACACTTTATCTCTCCCTCTTCTGTGACTAAAATATATCTCCAAGGATACACAGTCAATTAAAAATTGATTCCCATTTAAACTTCATTTAAACTTTTCTTTTTCAAATGGATTTTCAGGAGAAAAATGCTGCTTGTAGGCCCAACATAAACTCCCCACCATCTGTCTAGATCTTTCTCTCAAGCTCCAGGTTCAAATATTCAGTCGTCTTAGATAGATCAACTCAGATGTTTGCTAGGCATCCCAACCTCAGCTCCAGTTTCTCACTTCCATACCTCCTGTTCTTTCCTCTTCTTCCCTTTCTCAGCTGAAGTCACCACCACCACCACCACCCCCAGGCATTGCCACATCAAAAGCCCAGAAGCCAACACTAATTCCTGCTGTTTTCTACCGTCATCCATGCTGGTCTGTCAGCAAGTCTTATCTTTCCACTATTGACATACACGGAACTTTTACCCATTTTTCTGTCTCCACATTTGCCACTCCAGAGCAAGCCATTACTGTCTATCCAGACACAAGCAGTGGGCTCTTAACCAACCTTCTTGCCCCTCTGGAGTGTATAGTATGCTCAACCCACCTCGATCTTTCAAAACCATAATCCAGACCATTTAGGAAACACATTTTATGAAATGGTGTAACGGTGGTACAGAATTTAGCACTTACTTAAAGGCATAGCTTTGGTGGGCGAGAGTGGTATTTTTTTGAACCCTGTTCTCATCTTGATTTTTGACTAAGCATTTCTTGCGCAGACTTGACAGAGGCAAGAGACTGAGAAAAGTCCTTGGAGACAAGTCCTGCCTGGCAAGGCAGAGCCAGCCAAGAGCACTGATTATACCTGTTATCTTACTGGTGCCCTTCCTACAAAGATTCCAAGACACTTGAGCCTGACCTGTCTTCTAGTAGGCAGCAAACCTTTCATTTCCGCTGCTTACCTGGAAGGTATCTTGATTGCCTCAAGTAGTACTGTTTAGCTGTTGAGGCAGTTGACAGTTCAGAATCAGATTTTAGGGGAAAAGCAGCAGGTAAGCTCTTGTTTTCCCCTGCAGAGTGGTGGGAGCCAGAGGGGACAGAGTCTGGAAGCCTTAAAAATCAACATAAAGCAGCATTACAATATGAAAACATGTGAGGATGACAGCTACCGTGTTCTCACCCACCCCCTGCTCATCTTTTCAAGGGCAAGGTCACCTCACTTAAATGGTTTCCATCAGTGTCCTTTTGCTGACCGGGAAACTAAATGACAACTTCTTCCCCAACAGATACTGGGCTGTCCACACAATCCTTTTTGATACTAAACATTATGTGACAGATAGCTGTATATCTGAGAAGCACATTGCCTGTGTGTAATGTTTCTAGCTTTCCGGCCACTGCTACAGTTGTGGATTTATGACAGGGGAGGCCGGCACGTTGAAAGGAAAGACAATCATAGCCCCTGTCACCTGTCTATGAAAGCAACGTCTGTCAGTAAGGTTGTCTGGGACTCCCTCGGACTGACCCTGTCTTGGTTGGCCCTTTGATCTTCTGGCTGCCCAACCTGCTCTGGGGTAGCCCTAGACAAAAGTGGGACCCTTTCATTCAAAACACCCTCACTCGTTTCTGGCTCCCTTTCCCTCTCCCTCAGCCCACCGTAGACCTACCAACGGCTGAAATCCTACCCGTTTTCAAAACTGCTCTTACCAAAAAGACTTTGCTGTCCTCCACAAAGTGATCTGCCCATGAACAGAACTCTGGAGCTCCTTAGAGCTCCTTTATTAGCAGAACCTAATACATGTTCTGTTCTTGTGGTACATATTTCCACTGCTATACATTCGATGGGATGAAGACAGACTACATCCTGTTCCTACCTTTGCTTAATACCATCTAGGTGTTTAGTTAACTGTCTACCGCGCATGCATACAAGTGTAAGTATAAATATCTTGCTTTCGTTTTGTTTGCTAAAAAAAAAAAAAAAAGACAACCTAATAAGTGAAACTTTCACACTTTAGTATTTGATCCGTTGTATTCTTTTTGAGTCAGCCTATGCAGAGAGTAGCAGAGCGCATTCAATTCACCAAGTATTGTACAGAAGAGAGGCAGACATCTCGATAAGTTTTGAATTAGGCCTCATCTGACTTTAGGCGACCTGTTTATCCAACCTGTCTGACTCTCAGTATTCTGTTCTACACTATTTTTACTGGAGCATGAAGATTACAAATTAAAATTTAGGTAGGCACTTAATATATGCCAGTATATTAATAATAATTATTGTTATATGTCTAAATTATATAAAGCCATTTGAAGATACTAAAAAGTGAAAATGGAATACACATTAAGAATTCATTGTCATACAGTTTTTCTAAAGACTTTCAAGAGAAAAGGAATAAATGTTATTGAAGACATTCACCCATTGTTCCCTTGCCAGAATTAAGCATATGGACTACAAACTTGATTTTAACTATAGATTTTGATTCAAATCTCTTCACCTAACACATGATAAAATTCAGCTGGAATTGAGATGACATAGGTTTAAAAAAAAAGTTTTCAAGTCATCTACACAGTACATCAATGCAGATGCAAATAATTATTTTTTTAAAAAAGCAACTATGTAGCTTAACTTGACATCTATAAGTTTTTATCATAAATTAAGTCATTTTATTTCTTATTTCTTAATAGTAGATAGAAAACAGTAAACAATTCATAAGATGAAATATGAAGATTAACTATAATTATTTCATGGTGTGAGCTGATAAAGTTCTAAGTACCTTATTCCATAAAACCCTGAATCTTCAAAAAATTATGTATAACGTATATCTGTAGGTTCTGAAAAAAGTCACAGTTTCACAGAACATTCTAGTACATTTAAAAGAATAAGCATCATTGGGCTCTAGTGCTTTAGTGGTTCTGAATTCCCATGCTTTCCAACACTGGCTAACATACTGATTTCTAATGTGGGGTCTTCTTTTCCCTAAGAGAAATACGTATAGGACAACAAAGCCTTCTGAGCTGAAGATGGCAGTCTTCTGACATGTCCCTTTGTCTATCATCTCAAAGGTTGTTATGCATTCATGCCACTCCAGATTCGAAATGCTGAGAGGAGTGACCCTCTGGCATAAAGTGGAAGGGGGATTAAGCATGTTTGTTCTCAAGTTCGTGTACTTTACGGAAGAGTACCTATGGAACTTGAGCATCTGGAAACCTACTGACAAAGAATTATCCAAGCGTAAGTCCTCCTGACAGAACCTTCCATGTATTTCAGAGACATGTGTGTCCCAAAGTAAATGCCAGCTAGCTATTAGATAAAATTCTCTGCCTCCTGCCAATATTTTTCTCCCTCTTTTGTTCCAAAGAGAGAGGAAAAAAAAAAGACAGTATTTTTCCAAGCTTTTGTTCATAAAATTTAACCCACCCTCACCTCAAAGTTGAAAAGTGCACTAATGATGACTTAACTTAGAAAAGGGACTGCCGGAGATACGAAACTTCCAGAAAAAGTTTAAGAAATGATCAAAAGAGTTTAGAATAGCAAATAAATTAGCGAATCTGAGCACCATCAGAGGAAACCCGTTACTTTTATAGATTGTGCTTTGCTTTTCTTCAAATAGGCATACAGATTTCAAATGGGAATGATGGCGATCATAATTCAGTAGGGCACACTAACAACTTCACAAGAACTCTTCCCCACCCCCGCCGGACACACACAACACTCAGCCATTAATTCTGAGAATCATTACCGCGAGAAGTCAAGATTCTTACCTTCCCAGAGGTATGCGTAGAGATCTGGGGTATGTGGAAGAAAACAATGGTAAGCTACTTATTGTCTTTTAACATCTTCAGTTATACATAATGAGTAATATAAGTTGATGTATGATAAAAATATATTTTCCTGGAATGTGAAATCTTACCGAAATGGAGAATCTTTTTTCCTCTTTTCTTTGAATACATTCATGCTTGGCTTCTTGGAATGGGAGGCTCCGAGATCACAGTCCTCAAATTCTTCCCAGCTGTCTCCAGACTTGAACACAGTCTGACCCCAACGCCTCCTAGCACTTTTATGACCCAGTGTGCCATTTGGCTTCTGTGGTGGAAAATCAGTCATCATCACCTGTAGTCATTTGCTGAGTTCCTTTTATGCGTAAATTATTCTAGTTGATACCCAAAGTACCCATCTCAAGGAGGATTCCATAAAGTTAAGAAGATACATATATACAGGTTGAAAAGTATTAACAAAAACAGGTAGCACATGCTAAAAATATGATAGGAGTTCAGAGGGAGGAAAGATCTCTGGATTTGGGCTGGGGTGAGACTTTATTCAGGATCAGAATTGACTCCTCACTGATGTATAATTTGGAAAAGTTTCATGTGTGACTGTGTCTCTTTGGACAAGTGACTTCTTAAAGCCTTGTTTTCTTCCTCCTTAAATGGAGATATGCAGTATTTCTCTAATTAGTGTTTCTGAATTTAATATAAAATATCTTGAAAGTCCTTAGGATATGGCCTAACATATAACGAGAGTTATACTAAGGTTAGGTGGTATGGTTGTTATTACTATTCTTGTTGTTCCAGAGTTTGGAAGAGGAAATATACAGAGTATGACTTTTTAATAGAAGAGTGCCAGGGGCACCTGAGTGGCCCAGTCAGTGAACGTTCAGCTCTTAATCTTAGCTCAGGTCTTGATCTCAGGGTTGTGAGTTTGAGCCCCACAATATGTTGGGCTCCATATTGGGCCATGGAGCCTACTTTAAAAAAAAGGGGGGGGAGTGTGGGGGGAAGAAAGAAAAAAGAGAAAAGTGCCAGAGTTTGTTCCAGGAAGAAAGTATAGACCAAGCTTATCAAAGCAGATGGTTGGTGCTGGAAGTTGTGGAGGATGGGGCTGCAAAGACAGACTGATGCCAGTGTTTGAAGGCCTTCAGTGTGTCTAATGCGTTGCAGCTCTCCCGTGGGCAGTAAAGAACACTGGATGTCTTTGAGCTAAAAAGTGGTGAGATAAAGGCAGCATTCTAGAAGGCCAAGCTCTTCAAATAGGAAGTCTTTACAGTTATACTGGCATGGTCATGAAAGAATACATTTGCTCTTAATAAGGAATAAAAGGACTGAACTTTGCATCTCCCTGAACAGAGGTCAGAGGAGAGTGTGGCACACACTGCCAGGTTGCCCACTCAGTAGCCATTCTTCCCATCTTCCTTTCAATATACCTCCTTAAAATACATGAAATCCCAGCCTCCTTTGCAGTTCTATGTAGCCATGTGACACAATCTAGCCAATGAGTTGTCAGTTTAATTGTACAGGAGGGACTTCCAGGAGAGCTATTTTTGGACTCCCTTGGCATGCCAGTGGCTTTCACTCTTCCCTCTTCTAAAATGCAGAAGCTACCCCAAAGGAGCAGCAGCCATCTTGTGGCCAGAGGAATGAAAGCAGCCTGCTAAGTATGGCGGAACAGGAAGACCGAAGCAGTCTGGTGGTGCCTTCTATAATCTGCACCAGCCCTGGTTTGGCCCACCATCTGACTTCTTGTTATGCAAGCAAAAGCCCATTATTGTTTGAGCCTCAGTGGTCCGTTTTCCATCATAAGTCACAGAAGAGTATAATCCTAATGGATGCAGACAGGAAGGGCAGGCATGACTAAAAGTTTCAGCCTGCTTGTTTCGGGACACTGGCTCTATCGATAAAAATAAGGAATGAGGAAGAAAACCTGCCCTGGACCACAGAGTGGTTTTATTCAAATTTACCTGGGGCAGTTGGGGTGGTACATAAATGGGAAAATCCAAAAGGCAATTGAAAATCAAGGAATTTGGAGGCATATACAGCTAAGTTCGGGCAAGAAGATGTTTAAAGAATGGATATGCTATTGCTTGGAGCCCGTGGTGCCTTAGTGATGGCTGATGACAGAAATAGTGTTTGCTGACCTCTATTATACTGTTGTTTTCTTTGCCAGGGAAAATTAACTCTAGACTAAGGAGAATGAAACAATCTAAGATCCCAGATGAGTAGAGCTAATCAAAGGTTATAGTTAGCGGAGCGAGACCTCTTATTTCTGTTGAGTTGTTCTTCCGGGCGCTGATGCTCTAGGCTGCTGGATCATGTCAGTAATATCAAAATGTCTGAGAAGACTGGAAAGGGGCAAATATAAATAATGTTTTAAAATAGAAGGTGGATTTTTGCAAATTACACTTTAATATGTTTGGTATAGGATAAGGGCAAAGACTCTGAATTCAGTTATTAAAGGGAAAGTTTTTGAGCACTGAGGGAAAAAATGTGGGTAGATTGTATAGGCCACCATTTTTTCTACAAAGCAAACTGAATATATGTGGTCTCTGTGGCCTTCAACAGAGTAGCTGACAAAGTCTTTGATTCATTTCATTTGAAATGAAGTGACAAAAGGACAACAAAGGTGGGTCAGTACTGTTACAGACTCAATGTTTATTTTCCCCCCAAATTTATATGTTGACATTTGTACACACACACACACCCCAAATTTATACCCCAAATCTAATGTGATGGTATTTGGACAAGTGGCCTCTGGGAGGTAACTAGAGATTAGATGAGGTCATGAGGATGAGACCCTCATGATGGGATTAGGGCCCTCATGAAAGAGATCACAGAGAGTTTGCTTTCTCTCTCTGCCATGTAAGGACAAGGTGAGAAGGCATTTTATTTTTTTTTTATTTTTATTTTTTTTAAAGATTTTATTTATTTACTTGAGAGAGAGACAATGAACGAGGAGAAGGTCAGAGAGAGAAGCAGACTCCCATGGAGCTGGGAGTCCGATGTGGGACTCGATCCCGGGACTCCAGGATCATGACCTGAGCCGGAGGCAGTCGTCCAACCAACTGAGCCACCCAGGCGTCCCGAGAAGGCATTTTATACAAACCAGGAAGAAGGCCCTCACTGGGAATCAAATTGGCTAATAACTCTGATCTTGGACTTCCCGGCATCTAGAAAATAAATTTCCGGCTTAAAGCCTCCCAGTCTATGATATTTTGTTACAGCAGCCCAAGCACACAAAGTATATTATTCAGTAGTCTGACCAAGAGGACTCTCAGTGGGTCAGTGTCACTGTACAAGAAAGTCCTGGTGGCCTGCCCAAGGGCTCACTGCCCTTCTGTTCATCTTGAAGATATAGGAGGAAAAAAAGCAAATGAACAACTGAACTAATGCATAGTTAGTGACATGCTAGGTAGAATGGTTGAACTGACAAGACAAAAATAATTTAGAAATTGCAAAGGTAAAAGTAAGGTCTTGCAATTTTTTGAATCCTAGATATCATACTTTGTAATTTGCAAAAATCTCATACACAAGAAAGAAGTAAAGAATGTGTGATTTAGCAAAAGCACTTGTGGAAAATAGACTTGGGAATTTTAGTTGACAGAATGTTCAATCCCTTCTCTGGAAACTATTAGCTATCTAAAAATTGAGCACTAGGATACTGGGTCGATAACTTCGTGAATGCATACAAGGCCTTAGCATAATACATGGCACTTAGCAGATATTCAATAAATATTCATTTCTTTTCTTTTCCTCTCAGTATGAGTCAACGTTTGATGTACCTCCCAAGAGAAAAAACAAAAAAACAAAAATGTAATCTTTGGTGACACAAGTGCACATATGGTTCTGGAATGTTGGAGGTGATTCACCCATGATTTATACTCCCTGCCCATGGTTTGCCTCTACTTCTGGCAGCCTCTTTCTAAATGGGAAGCAGGATGGAGAGGGGACTCAAAGTCTCCTTCCGACACAGGAACGAAGGATTACTCAGTCATTGGTGAATGATGTCATGTGTGGAGTGCGAGGGAACTTGGGATGTTTCTTCTAGAGAAGAGGACAGGTAATATAAGGTCTATTTTTAGAGACCTGAATGGCTGCCTTTGGGGAAGAGTGATAAACTTTTATTAAAAGCTACAGAAGGGACACTTGGGTGGCTCAGTCGGTTAAGCGTCTGCCTTTGGCTCAGGTCATGATCTCAGGGTCCTGAGGCTCTATCCGTGGGGTGTCTGCTTCTCCTCTGGCTCTCCCTTATGCTTGCGTGTGCTCTCTCTCTCAAATAAATAAAATCTTAAAAAAAAAAAAAAGCTACAGAAAACCAGATGTTAGCTCAGTATAAGAAAGAACTTCTGAATAGTCAGAAGTGTCCCAAAGAGGGGGTGCCTGGGTGGTGCAGTTGGTTAAGCGTCCAACTCTTGGTGTCGGCTCAGGTAGTGATTTCAAGGTTGTGAGACAGCCCTGTGTTGGGCTCCACACTCAGTGTGGAGTCTGCTTGAGAATCTCTCCCTCTGCCTCTCCTGCTCATGTGCTCTCTGTCTCTCTAAAATAAATCAATCCTATTAAAAAATAGAGAAAAGAAATGCCCCTAGATGATGTAGACTCCTAGATGTAGTGTGAACAATTAATTCATCTGTTCAATGGGTAAACTGAGAAGCCAACCACGTAACAGGCACCATTCTGGGTTCAGGGCCTGTACTGATAAACAGACAAACATTCCTGAGCTCTTGGAGCCTACATTCTATAGGAAGAGCCAGATAATAAACAGGACAGATAAGAACCAGGCAATTAATAGTACAGTAGAATAGGATTAGTGCTACAGGGAGCAGGGCTTCTTATATAAGGACGGCGGAAGGGGATAAGGAATTAGACAGTATTCGTTGAGATCTCTCAGTCCTTAAAGTGCCCATGATGCAAATGCATTTGGGAGTGTATATCTTGAGGATACAGCTCATGTGGCCCCCGACAGAGCTCCCTGAACTGAACAAAAGAAGTAGGAAGAGAAAGTCTTAGACAATGCCTGATACTTAAAAAACCCATTCTGTTCATGTTCATTAGTATTTAAAAACAGTATAAAATTACTGTTCAAATCCTTAAGATTTAGGATCAGCTCTCTCGAGTCCCAGAGTCTATTAAGTTCTTTGAGTTCTTTTGCATCTGAGTAACTGTTAAAGAAAAGTCTGTAGCATCCAAACTTCATCACATTTATTTTGGCTGTTTTTCTTTTCATAAACCGTATTAGGATTTCAGGTTATCTCTTGCAAAGCTCCTGCTAGAGGAAGCAGGGACTTTAACATGAGTTATCTTTTATATCTTCTCCCACATTTTTAGGAATAAAATCCTAACTGAGCCTAGAAACTATTGCATCCAAAGTGTCGTTATGGGCTACTTACGGTCGGCATGGTTCGGACAATACTTGGAAACAGTGTTTGTGGCGGTTTCTGCTGTCCCGGCTGCTTTGGCGCTGGCTGGACACTCGTGTTCTGGGGCAGCTGGATGGACTCCAGTGGCTGGTGGCTGTTCTTCAGTTGGGGCTGTCTGACCATCTGGTCATTTATGTCTGGCAGGGGCTTCAATTCTAGATCCCCTAAAGATGGCTTCGATTCTAGTGGTTGCACCTGCTTATTTAAAGATTGTTTCGATTCCAGATGATGTGAGGAAGGGCCTAATACTTGACCAACTTGAAAATACGAGTGTTTCAATGCCTACAAAAGCATGGAAATAAGAAATGGAAAACAGTTGCACCTAAATTTACTGCACATAAATGACTGACAGCAGGCTTGGCATACAGCACTAGCCTAGATCAGCTTCAAAGACTTAGAAAGCATCCAGTTTTCCCCTTCTGCTACCTTCAAAAAGGTAACCAGCAGATGATGATTTAGGACATAAATTTCATTGAAAAAATAAGGTACAACATAGTAGGGAGAATGTAAAACTCACGGGTAATGTCCAGGCAAAGCAACTGTTGTATTTGTATGAAAATAAAATCCAGCTTATAAACACGGGCTAAATTTGATGTGATTAATTCAAACTAAAATGCTAGATACTGAGCATGGTTTTAGAGTCCCTCCAAAGCCATTCGGGAATGAGTTAAGAAAACCTTCTAAGGAGTTCATGTTAAATGATTAACTAGAACATATAAAATTCAGGGCCACTCTTAGCCTGAGGATAGCTACATGCCTACCAGCAGTAAGAAAAATTCTAGGAAAGGAGATTACAAGTGGATATGTGTTAGAGCTTACTATAGTAATGTATCAGCAAAGAGAAGTTATTTCTGGGAAGAAAATATAATAATAATAAAAAACGATCACTGTTTGGGTTTTAACCAGATCAGCCAACCAACTACTGCTGCAGCATGGAGGTGGTGGGCTGGAGGGGAGGGCCCCTGACGACCGTCTGGCCACAGGAGTCTACAGGAGTGGTTCTCCCGTGGGTGGGAGGTACGACTGGCATCTAGACATGCTACTAAGGGTGCTGCTGAATATCCTACAATAACAGGATGGTCCACACAACAAAGAAGGATCTAATCCAAATGTCACAATGGCCAAAGTTGATGACAATTGGTCTAGGGAATATCTGAAGCCTTCTGTGCGGCTCAGCTGTGGATACTGATCCCTTTACCCAGTAATCATATGCCTGGATTAAAGGAGGAAAGTTCCCAGGTTTGCAGTTTGTGTTTGTATGCATGGGGGGAGGGGAGGGAGGGCACCTTAAGGTAGCCAAGCCCAACTACCCTGCACATCCTGCATGAAGCCGGTTCCCACTGATGTGTGAGCACAGCTCTGACCCACAGTTAACAGCAAGGGCAGTTTTTGAGGGGACAGAAGTAGCCTTGTACATGGCTCCTGTATTCTGTAAGTTCACGTCTCCTAACTCAGTCTTCTTGTTTCCACTAAAAAGCAGGGCTATGACATAGTGGGCAAGAAAGAGGTTAAGGGCGGGAGGTATATTTCAGCAGCTGTAGAAAGAGCCTTTATTCTGAGATGTCCCCTACCGCAACCGATGTATGTGTTAATTACACTGACGTTTCTAGTGGAGCTCTACAAATACAGGCAATTTAAATACATCAGTACCTGGCGCACAGAAAGCACTCAGTTTCTTAATTAAGTCCTATTAATTAGTATGTCAATACTCCTAAATTAAAACTGTACTATTTTGGAGCTAGAAACTTTAAAAGTGTGATTTGCAACTTCAAGGCTTCATCTGTAACAATTTTTCCTCTTTAAGATATCAGCTACCATCCTTCAAGAAGAGGTGAGTCTTTAAGAAGGAACTTGTTTTTTCTTGCTTACTCGGGGAATATTTGATCATAGCATAGAGTAAGGATGTATGGAAAATTCTCGGGAAGAAATTAAAATAATCTGCAATGCCAACATCAGGAAAAAAGTATTGCTCACATTTTGATGTTTTGCTTTTTTGCACTTCTTTCTAGTCATGTAATATTTTTATATATATTTATTTTTAATAAAATCATGTTGTATGTATAATAGCCTAGCCTACATTTAAACTTAGCATTTGGGCTTGAGAACTCTCCAAAATGGTTACTTTATTTTAAAAATTCCATTTTTAATGGGAGCAAAGTAGTCTATGTTAGGGATATATATACCTCCAATGCGCAGTTTTTAATGAACTTTGAACATCTGTGGCATAAATCATTATCCAACTTTCTGATTGCTTTCAACGTTCCTGATATACTACATTGCAAAACTTTTTCCATTACTTAGAGAAATAGCCTTTTAGCTGTTTTTTGTTGGTTTGTTGTTTTTGCATTTTACCATAATGAACAATGACTACACATTTAAAAACAATAGTTTTTGGTAATTTTTACTTCTTTTTCTGGTTTTTAAAAAATGTCTCATGCCCACTTCTTTTTTAGGTAAGAGTTAAAGACTTTTATTATATATTTATTACAAAAGTTAACAAATATTTAGAAACAGAAAATGTTAAAATTAGAAAATGTCTCATTTGTTGAAAAGAATTCTTGCTGTTTGTCTTCCAACCTTAGGATTTTTATAAGAGAAAAAAATTTAATTTTTATGTGACCAAATCTGAGTTTTTCCTACAGAGAACAAACTGATGGTTACAAGAGGGGAGGTGGCTGGGGGTGTGGGGGAAATGGGCGATGTGGCCTGAGGAGTACACTTACGATGATGAAAAAAAAAATCTGAGTTTTCCCTTTGTGGTTTCTTCTGTTACTTTTATACTCATCTATCTCTTATCTTGAGATTAAATACTCATGTATACTTTCTTTAGTATAAAGAAAAACCACTAAAAACCACTGTAACAGAGGGATTCCTCTTACCTGACTTGCTGTTGGTCGCTTCTTCGGATCCCAATTCAACATTTCAGTCATAAGCTGAATCGCTTCATTACTGGCATTGGGAATAAGAGTTTTTAGGTTTATAGGAACACACTGGGGAAACCGGAAGTTCATAGAGGATGCAAGCTGGTACCCTTCTGGCCAGTCACTCTGTTTAAGGCATATATAAGTGGGTGGGACAGGAGAGCAAAAACGAAATGGTTTTTAGTGATCAATTTAAAAACACAGGTATAATATAACAATCACTGGTGGTTTAGTGTTGATTTATAGAAACAGAATGAAATATCAGACCTACAACTCAGTGCTATATGTAGTATAGAAAGAATATTAAACTCTTGTCCGTGTTTTAGATCTTAATGATGATACCCAGCCGACTTAGAATAAATAAGGCACAAGTGGTTTATACAAACAGCTGATCATTCCAAAGTCCCTCATAATGTTAGACATTGCATCCACTGTTAGAAACTGCACAAGTTAGGAAATAACAAATTACACGAAGCTTTAATTACTTGTCTAATTTTAACTACAAGGCACATACTAACATAATTAGGCTGTAATTATATGTACTTATTAAGTACATATCAGAGAGTAAGGTCTGGCTGAATGTGGTAGTTAATTGAGAAGTACTCAGGTCGAGGAATCAAATACCCGAGGCAGAGGTATGTAAAATGAAACAGGAAAGGTTAAGAGAAAATGGTCCAGGAACCTGGGATTCTAGAATTGATGCCAATGAATATTCGCAGAGTAAATGGGAAAGAGTCTAAGCGAGGATGGCCACGAGGTCTTCAACTGGTCATGAACCCAAAGTAAATATACAGAATTCTAAATAGAATGTTCCCTTAAGTTCTTAAAGGTAAGAACCCTTTTTTCTTCAGTCTTGAAGGATTCTGGCTTCTTATTCCACCCAATTAAAAAAAAAAGGATAAGAAAAATAACCATTAAAGCATATGCCTATTTGAAAATGAAAATATCAGATAGCTAGGTAAAAATCATAATCAAAAGTTATAACAACTTAAGGACATGAGTACTCACTTTTTTGGGAGTCCCTAAAACTTGGCAAATCTTAAAGATTTCATCGACCTCACTTGTTCCTGGGAAAAGTGGTCTTAATGTATATAGTTCAGCCATTATACTCCCAACAGCCCATATATCAATGGGAGAGCTGTATACTGAAGATCTTAGTAAAACTTCAGGGGCGCGATACCTATGGAAATAGAAAACAAATCAAAACGGGCCATTTTGGTTGGAGTTGGAAAGATGGAAAAATGGTGGGGTTTCATTATACATTTCAATCAAGGAACCAGTGCTAAGTGGCTTCTACGTATTTGGCATTTGCATAGCATGGTGGGGCTCAGATGGACATAACACATTTTCCCTGACTACAAACAGTTGGTGGAGTTGGAGACAAACATAAATGAAATGTCCAAGTGGGCTAAGTTAGGAACTCAAATGAATCAATATGGAAATAAGTCCTGTAAGACAGGGTTGGGGGGGATCTGAACAGAAGCAGAGGTATTCTTAATGAGAACAGTAGCATAATTTATAAAATATATCCATGAAGTATTTATATGAAGGATAGAAAACAAAAGATGAACAAAGACTATCTCTAAGTAGTGGGGTTTTCCTCTTCTTTTTACTTATCAGATTGAAAGTGCTGATTCCTTCAGTGGACTCAGTTCCCGCAACTGACAATATCTTCAGTGCAGAAAAATACCCTATTTATGAGAGCAAAGGTACCTGGTGGAAAAGTAGTCTCAATTCTAACTCCTTTTTTCACACTTAAATGTGTAGATTTAGCAGCCCAGATATTTCACAGTATTGCCTTTTTGCTTCTGTTCCGAGTACCTTTCTTTGACAGGTTTATTGAGATATAGTTTGAATAACATACAGCATATCCATTTAGAAGCGTATGCCTCAGGGGCTTTAAATATATTCAGTGAGTGTGTAATCCATTATCACATTCAATTTTGAATATTTTCATTGGCCCCAAAAGAAACTTCACACCTCTCCAATGTCCCTGTACCCCCAGCGCTAGTCTACTTTCTGCCTCTAGACATTTGCCTATTGTGTGTACTTCACACCAGTGGAACCATATTCTGTCCAATCCTTGTGGACTGGCTTCTTCCACTTAGCATGGCTTTTTTTTTTTCTTTTTAAGATTTTATTTATTTATTTGACAGAGAGAGAGAGAGAGAACACATAAATAGGCAGAGGGGCAGGCAGAGGGGGAGGGAGAAGCAGGCTCTCCACTGGGCAGGGAGTCCGACTCAGGGCTCGATCCCAGGACTCTGGGATCATGACCTGAGCCAAAGGCAGTCGTTCAACCGACTGAGCCACCCAGGCGCCCCACTTAATGTGTTTTCTCGGTGCATCCAGGTTGTATTGTAGCACCTATCAGTACTTCATTCTTTTTACCACCAAATAATATTCCATTATATGGCTGTTGCACACTTTAGTTATCCATTCATCAGTGGATGGGCACTTGGGTTGTTTCCAATTTTTGGCTATTATAAGGAATGCTGTTGTGAACATTCATATATAAGTTTTTGTGTGGGTGTGTGTTTTCCTTTCTCTGAGGTGCAGAGGTATGGAATTTCAGATCCCACGGGAACTATATGCTAAACCACCAAGGAGCTCTGGACTCTCCCGTGCATTTTACATTCACCCCAGCAACGTATGACGGATCCAGTTTCTCTGTGTCCTTGCCAGTACTTGATATTTTTATGAGATAAAACTAATAGTTTTGAAAGTCTTGCCAAGTTTAGATGTTGAAAACAAGTCTTCTCAATTGCATTCCATTTCAGTATAGTGTCTGTATTTACCCAGTTGAAAATAGATACCAAAAACGGAACTGTGCTTCTTCCCCCCAGAAGCTCCCCAGTATTCCCCATCTCAATTAGTGCTGACACCATCCTTCCAGCTGCTCAGTAAACAAAGCAAAACAAAATAAAAACCCCCTTAGAATCATCGACTCCTTTATCTTATACCGCACATCTGACTCATCAGGAAATCCTGGCTGCCCTACTTTAAAAATAGCACCTCCATGGCCACCAGATCCAAGTCACTGTCATTCCCTGCCAGTGTAACAGTCTCCTACCTGGTCTCCCTGCTTCTTCCCTTGCTCTTCTAAAATCTGTTTTTAACCTACCAGTGAGAGTGATACTTTGAAGACCTGGCAGACCCCATCACACCTCTTCTCAGCATTCTCCAGGGGCTCCCCAGTTCACTAAGTTTAACAAGGCATCACAGTCCTTACGATGACCTATAAGGACCTGAGATCTTGCCCCATTTCCTTCTGCAGAATTCACACATGGCTTTCCTGTCTCAAGGCCTCTACACTCAGCATTTTCTTTGCCTGAAGTCTCCGTGCCTTGGCATCTCCTTCTCAGAGAGACCCTCTGTTTGAAATAGCAGCATGCACTTTCCCTCCCCTAGCCCTCCTCCCTGTCCGTTTCCATATTTTATTCTTCTCCATAATAATGTATCATCATCTGATATACAGATATTCTTGTTTTTATTGGAATGTAATACACATGCAGAAAAATGCATGTATCGTAAGAGGACAACTTGATGAATTGTCACAAATAGAATATACCCATTGACCCAGCGCCAAGATCAAGAAACTGGATGTTATCAGCATCCCAGGAGGACCCTCTCTTGCACTCTGGCAGTCACTACTCAAGTAACTGCTACCCTGACTTCTAACAGCAGAGATTAGTTTTCTGTTTTTGTATGTAGAAATGGAATCATACCATATGTACTTTTTTTTTTTTTTTTTTTTTTTTTTTTTTTGTCTGTTTGGCCTCTTAATCTCAGCATTATATCTGAGAGACTCGGTCATGTTGTTGCATGTAGTAACTTTGGTTCACTTTGCTGTAAGGCATCCCACTGGATGAATATATATTATGCTGCATGTGATGGACATTTGGGTAGTTTGGAGTTTGAGACATAAACATGTGAATGTCTTTCTGTAACTCATGATATTTTTAGCTTATTTGGGTTTTTCTGGTTTTATTTTGTTTTAATATTTTATTTATTTATTTGACAGACAGAGGGAGAGAGAGAGAGCACAACCAGGGGAGCAGCAGGCAAAGGGAGAGGGAGAAGCAGGCTCCCCACTGAGCAGGGAACCTGATGTAGGGGTCAGTCCCAGAACCCTGGGATCATGACCTGAGCCAAAGGCAGACGCTTAATGACTGAGCCACCCAGGCACCCTAACTTGCTTATTTATATATGGGATGTCATGTAAGCAGCATGAGATCGATGGTTTTTCTGTTTCTGTTTTTCTGTTTCGTTCACTTCTGTGTTCTGTGTTCACTATTTCATTCCTGAAATAGTGCCTAGCACATAGTAGGTGTTCAACAAGTGTTTGTTGAATGAACGAATGAATGAATGAATGAAATCTCTTTTCCTTCAGAATAGTTGTGACCCAGTCTTTCTCTCTCCACAGAATGCAAAATTCAGTTTAATATTTTGTTTTAAATACTCAAAATGGAACCTCTAGAAAGCTATGTTAATGACACACTATAGTAAAGCTTCAACATAGACTTACTTCTGCCTCTACAGAGTTGCATAAAGGTACTCACCATCTGGTAGATACATAATCAGTATATGGTGGCTGTGATCTTAATTCTCTTGCAAGTCCAAAATCAGCAATTTTCACAAGTTCTGGACCCATACAAAGCAAGTTTTCTGGTTTCATATCCCTATGAAAAAAACCTTGGTAACGTAGAGAGGAAAAACAGTAATTGAGCATTATGTCTAAACATATTTGACTTCTCAACAAAATATAACTGAGCCTCTCTGTTGGAATTAGGGATGTGAACTTGGGGAGAAAAATCCATATTTATTATCTTAAAACTGATGGAGGTGGGGACCCTGCTTTCAAAATTTGATAAGGAAGTTTACACAGTATATGAGGCCACTTAAAATACCCACTTAACACATATTTCTGTTTGTGAATCCAGTAAATTCAAGCACTTGGGCTAGATACTGCCACATTCCAATTATCTCCAGTAATATGCACAACTTGAAGGAGGTATTATGGTCACTATTGTGTAGTAAATGAGGAGGGAGACGCCCAGAGAAAAGAAACCTAATTAAAGCCCCAGCATTAGGGGCTTTACCATAATTAGGCTTACATCACTTGTTTGAAAAGTCCATTAAACAAAAATAGAACTCCACACATTTTATCCAGTTCCTTCATTTACAATTACTTTATTTAATAGCTCAGTTCTCCCCTGGCAGCTGCCTTATTGAAAAATGCAATTATTTACCAATTCAGTATGTAAAATAAATGGTTACTGAAGCTGAGAGGCAGGGCAATGAAACTGAGGCAGAAAATGCAGCAAGAAGAACATGAAAGCCCTCTTGTACATTTCTTTCTTTTTTTTTTTTTAAGATTTTATTTATGTATTTGACAGAGAGAGATCACAAGTAGGCAGAGAGGCAGGCAGAGAGAGAGAGAGAGGAAGAAGCAGGCTCCCCACTGGGCAGAGAGCCTGATGCGGGGCTCTATCCCAGGACCTTGAGATCATGACCTGAGCCAAAGGCAGACGCTTAACCCACTGAGCCACCCAGGTGCCCCTCTTCATGTATTTCTAAGGGGGATCTAAAGTTTGCTGGCTATAGACAGATGGCCTGTCTTCCAGTGACCTTGCAAGGTGAGAGAATCCAGAAGGGTCCTGGTCATCAGTTGTAGTCATCGTCGTGAGGGGGTTTTCATGTAGTTGTAGCCTAAAGATTTTAAGTCAAATCTTAAGCCCGAGCTTTTTGATTCCTGCTAAGCCTGTGTGGACTTTATGTATGTGACATCTACAACAGTTTTGTCCTCAGTTTATCTGGGACTTCTTACTCAAACTAGTTGTTGAGATCCATTTCACAAACTTTCAAGGGAAATACACTGCACTTTTGTAACATGAAGACCAGAACAGGAGCACACGTGGTGGTGAGTAAAGCAACATAAAATCATACAGAATGACACCAGTTGTGTATCTGCACAGTTGACATTTCCCCCATTCTCACAAATATATCAGTAACTTGGTCCTTATTTTAACTAAAATAATAGTCTTGTTTTTAGTTAGCTACTATTTAAAAATATTTACTCAAAATATTACATCTGAGATCTTCTCCACTACAGCAAGAATAATGTAGCATTCGTAACACTATCTGTTGTTCTTGGGATCTGGTGTCCCCAATCACTGCATCATCGGTTGTATAACCAACCATACGTTATTCATATTATTTACTTGTAACAGCAGTTTTTAACCCCCAAAGTAACTTCTTCCTTCAACCACTTTCACTCTGAGGTTGCTGGTAGTTCATATATATATATATATATATATATATATATATATATATATCCAAGGAATATATCATATATATCATATATATATATCCAAGGAATGGAAACCAGTTTTATCACTAACCTGAAAAATATCAATTATCACAAAGTTGTTTCCAAAATCAAATAATTCATAATGCTTTTGGTTTTTCCACACTACACTTGTTTCTACTGGCATAAATTAACTCCGGCAAATATCATGAGTTACCATGCTGGCCAGTGTTTGAAAATAGGCTGAATATCAAAAATTCATTATGAACAATTAAAATAGAATATATCTTTGTTTCCATGTGATTAATAAATGACTTTAACCAATGGATTATAGTATATCATCATAGGCCTTAGACTTTCTATTTTTAACATCTTCCTTCTTTTTCTTTTTTAAAACTTAAATTCAATTAGCCAACATCATGAGTTTCAGATGTAGAATTCCATAATTCATCAGTTGCTTATAACATCCAGTGCTCATCACATCTCATGTCCTTCTTAATTAGGGTTTAGACTTTTAAAGGACAAAAAAAGTGGGGTTCAGGAATATTCTGACAATGCTTATATGGAACAAATGATTAAAATAGAGTTTTTAGAAAATAAATTACTTCCTGTAACAGTTAAAGGGAAAAGGAGAAAATATGGGATGAAACATGAAAACATGCTAACGATGGGGATTTTCAAATGCCTCTGTTCATAATACAGTGATAATCTGGCATAAACTCTTTCCATTTAATATCTAAACATCTAGGGATTCTAAACAAATGTTTGCCAAATATTTTCAGAATAATCATGTTAACTTTTTGGATGAATTATTTTGGTTTGATAGATACATAAAAAACTTATAAATGAAGATCACATAAATAGAATTTCATAGAAACAAGAACAAGCACTGTAATTTCACTCAAAGAACAGAAACTAAATGTAAATACTAAGAAAACTATAAAATATCATAGCACTGGTGCTTTAAACTGTTTAAATGTTGATAAGTGGTCATGTGATCAAAGCATTCCAATCTTTTCCAAAAGAAGGGCATTTTGTTTGTTTTGTTTTCATTTCCATGGTAAAATTGGGGAATGAGGTTGTGGGATGGGTGTATGATAACTGAGAGCAAAGGCTGATGATCAAAGTGTTAACAAATTGTGCTATAGAGGAAGATAGTTAAAGAGTACAGAAATTCTGTTATATGGAATTATAGAAATTCTAGGTTTTTAAAAATAAAATTGTCAGTGTGTACAGCCCATACTCCAAATCTGTAGTTATTCAGTATAACACTATTTAACAGATTATATATGATTTCTGTGCATGACCTTGACAGTAATCTAAAGAGGCAAGGAAAGGAAATTTAAACTTACCATGTTTATGGATAAATGCCAGCCCCTGCAATATTTGATACATAATATTTCTGATGACTGACTCAGGGAACAGCTTGTTTCTGTAAAGACAGGAACAAATAAACAGTCATGTAATTCTGTTAGCCAACCAACCAAAAGAAGAGAGCAGATGTTCCTCCTCCCTTGGAACCCCTGTTGGTTTCATGATCATGGTTAAGGGTGTGATTTATAGCTTTATAGTTGTTAAGGTTACACATTTAAAACATGACAATTAAAATTTTTGTCTGTTTTGATGTTTGATAAAAACTCAAATCCAGTAATGGATGTGTTGCACAGATACTCAGCTAAATTTTAAACTGTCCTGAGAGGAGCAAAGTAAATTGGAAAACTGATATCCATCAGATAAGCCAAGTGGTGGGCGCGTGGATGGTTCAGAGGTTAAAGCCCCTGCCTTCGGCTCAGGTCATGATCCCAGGGTCCTGGGATCGCCGCCGCCTCCTCTCTCTCTCTCTCTGCCTGCCTCTCTGTCTACTTGTGATCTGTCTGTCAAATAAATAAAAATCTTAAAAAAAAAAAAAGAGTTTTAGGGGCATAAATGCTTCCGTTCTATATTGTCTACTAGTACTATCCAGTGGAAATATAGTAAGAGCCACAAATGAGAACCACTTATGTATTTAAATTTTTTCTAGTAACCACATTAAAAAAAATACAAATGAAATGTGAAATTAATTTTTGGGGCGCCTGGGTGGCTCAGTGGTTTGGGCTGCTGCCTTCGGCTCGAGTCATGATCTCAGGGTCCTGGGATCGAGCCCCGCATCGGGCTCTCTGCTCCGCAGGAAGCCTGCTTCCCTCTTTCTCTCTCTCTCTCTCTGCCTGCCTTTCTGCCTACTTGTGATCTCTGTCTGTCAAATAAATAAATAAAATCTTTAAAAAAAAAAAAAAAAACAATGTTCGGGAAGTTAAGCTACCAAAAACAAGGTGTAAAAATACCACTTAACCTCAGATAGCTCTTTACCATGTACAATTGTTAATTGTTAAATTTATACCTTTGACATTAAATAATATTCAAACAATATCATTTTTAGTTCCAGTTAATTTAGAAATCTGGAATTGAATCACGAAATTCCAAAGTTGATCCTTTTTAGTGTTCATTTACTATTGCACTAAGCATGTCTAATAACAGATATATATATCTATATAAATATACATGGATCTATATTATTTTATATATATATAAATAAAATCTTAAGGAAAAAAATACACACATATATATATATCTTAAGGAAAAATAAGATATATATCTTGAGGAAGAAAACACACACACACACATATATATTTTTATATTTTTAAATTTTATATATATATACATATTTAAGTAATCTCTACATCCAGAGTAGGGCTCTAGCTTACAACCCCGAGATCAAGAGTCATACGCTCTACTGACTGAGCCAGCTAGGTGCCCCTTATATATTTTTTAAATCAGATAAAAGTATAACATTTCAAATATTTATATTTACTTAATTACATAATTTCTTTTTCTTCAACACATATATCTTAATATATATTACACATAAGTTTATCACTCCATACATTTTACTTATTTTATGTTTTTAAAGATTTTATTTATTTTCTCGACAGCGAGAGAGACAAAGAGAGAACAAGCAGGGGGAGCGGCAGGGAGAGGGAGAAGCTGACTGCCCATGCATCAGGGAGCCCGGGATCATGACCTGAGCCAAAGGTAGCCGCTTAGCCGACTGAGCCACCCAGATGCCCCACTCCATACATTTCAAAGAGCATAATTATTAGAAGCCAAAAATTTAAGATTGCCCGTC
Source organism: Mustela putorius furo (assembly GCF_011764305.1). Taxonomy (NCBI): domain Eukaryota; kingdom Metazoa; phylum Chordata; class Mammalia; order Carnivora; family Mustelidae; genus Mustela; species Mustela putorius. The sequence continues at coordinate 8,139,050 of NW_025422022.1, forward strand.
ACCTGATTAAAAAACTATTCGGATTTTTCAGTGTTCTAACCCAGTCCTAATGCATTTACATGTATAACTTTTATATTAAGTATCAGTGTCAAATAATTATGATTTTGATTTCTGTTTTTTATCCACTCAGGCATTTTCATAATCTTCATAGCTGTCACCTTTAATGGCTACAAAATAATTCCATCAATATTATAAACTATAATTACCAATCTATTCTCCTAATCGTTACTTCTTTTAAGAAGTTTAAAGAGATCGGGCGCCTGGGTGGCTCAGTGGGTTAAAACCTCTTCCTTTGCCTCAGGTCATGATCCCAGGGTCCTGGGATGGAGCCCCGCATCGCATAGGGCTCTCTGCTCAGCAGGGAACTTGCTTCTTCCTCTCTCTCTGCCTGCCTCTCTGCCTACTTGTGATCTCTGTCTGTCAAATAAATAAATAAAATCTTTAAAAAAAAAGTTTAAAGAGATAAGTGAAGCATGCTATAGTCATTTAGCAGAACATACTAACTATAGTAACTGTGAAGATTATGTATCAGCATAACAAAATGCTTGTAAGTCAATCAATCAAATTAAAAAATGATCACCATTAAAATTGCAACTATGTAAAAAAAATTGCAACTATGTAAAAAAAAATGGCTGGGATCAAGGGCTAGAAAGAACTCTAGAAAAACAAACACTGATTTGAGGGGCAAAATTTTTTTTTAATTTTAACTGCTATTAATGTTTTAATGATAGCTTGTGGAACCTAGTATTTTTTGAAAAAGGAAAAAAATGATTAAAGAAAATTTCACTCACCAGCCCTAAGGATTACCTTGAGTGTGTACATGATGTGTATATGAAAGAAATAGAGAGACAGCAGTCATCGTTCCACTGGGAAGTTTATTTCTAAAGTATTTTAGGATCTTCTGTTGAACAACTCTGGCTTTAAAAGCAGGTAAAATGGTCATTAATCTCCCACATGTGACCATCAGTTACCACCAAAATATTAGCCTCCCCAAGCTCAAGGCAGATACCTGAAGCTCTCTTTAGAGATTCTGTTCATGGGTTTAAAAATGAAAATGAGGGGCGCCTGGGTGGCTCAGTGGGTTAAGCCGCTGCCTTCGGCTCAGGTCATGATCTCAGGGTCCTGGGATCGAGTCCCGCATCGGGCTCTCTGCTGAGTGGAGAGCCTGCTTTCCTCTCTCTCTCTCTCTGCCTGTCTCTCTGTCTACTTGTGCTCTCTCTCTGTCAAATAAATAAAATCTTAAAAAAAAAATGAAAATGAGAATTTCTTTGCGATTGGTAACACATTAAGTTTTATCGTTCACTTAAACATTCTAACAAATGAACTTATTAGATCCCTTCACGAAAACTGCCTCCCTTTTTTCATTCACCTTTCACAATTTGCTTGCGAGAGCAATGAAGGTAATCTCAATTTTGTTCACGTCTGGCTTTATTAGTATTAAAACTATAGAAGGATTTTGGGGGTGCCTGATTGACTCATTTGGTTTAAGGGTCTGACTCTTGATCTCAGCTCAGGTCTTCATCTCAGGGTCATGAGTGCAAGCCCCATGTTGGGCTCCACTGGGCAAAGAGCCTACTTAAAAAAACAAGCCAAACTATAGATAGATTTTTTTTCAAAAGTATAGATAGATAATGTGGTGAAAATGGTCAGAAAAATGATGACTATGAAAAATGGTGACTATGTCATCGCTGGTTCTTCTTCAAGGTTATAAAGGTAACAGCTGATTAATTTACATCCACCTCTTGGAGTGCTAAATCTGTACACTGTTAAGTGTAACATATTGAAGGGTTCCAAGGAGCTCACAGAGGAGATAACAGGGAAAACATTATAGTTTTTATAAAATAAAGACATACCTGTCTTTCATTAATTGATAGAGGTTTTCTTTCATATATTCAAATATAAAATAGAGATGGTCATTTTCTCTGATAACTTCTTTAAGTTTAATCACATTGGCATGATTGAGTTTCTTCAGAGACTGTAACACAGCAAATCAGCATTAAAATTCTTAAAACAAAGTTATTGAAGTCAGCAAAGTCTCATCAATCTCTATGATAATTACCTTAAGTAATCTTCCATTTCTTCTGCATTCATGAGTGAATTAAGTTTTAATGTCTATAGAACATCTTAGAATACCAATTTTAAAGTAAGCAGTAATTGTTTTAAATAATGAATGTAAGTACAAAAATAAACCAAGCCAATAATACCTGCCAAACATTTCAATCTGTCACTTTTTTTTCTCAGTCTATTCACTCGGCCTAAGTTTTTTCTGACTTAACTATGTGAAGTTCCATACAAAGGTATCCAGAAATTTATGCACATAAAATATACAAAAACATACAACATAAAATAGAAATGGTATGTAGTAATTAAAAGTTGTCTTTCCTTTGATAACATGAATTAAAATGCTCTTAAAAAAGTGAGTATACATTGAAATATCAGTGTATAGTTTTTTCTGTTGTCCTCTACTGACATTCGGGAAAGAAATGAGAAATTACTTTGGAAGATAAAGAAAAAAAAACATAAGAAATACAATTATCTTTGGAACGTTTCCTACAAAGAACAGAACAATCCCTTTAGCTACCGTCCTCATAAATAAGACAGGGTGAGGCAGAGAGAAGGCCTCCTAGGGTTCTTTATACCTGTAGGATCTTACCTTAACTTCTCTCAAGTTCATACATTCATCCCAAGAATAGAACTTTCTCTTCATTCTGAAATCAAACAAAAAAAAACCTAATGTACAGGGACAGAGGATTTGAAACACAACTTATGCTGTTGGCTTTCTTACACTAGTATTCACTTTGGGTAACTGTGATCTTCCCTCCTCCTTAAAAGGAAGTCCCCTCTCTTCTGTATATCTCAAGGCAGTTTGGTACAGGTGCACGATTATGTTCTATCTGAAATTCTGCTTTAAACACAATGGTGAAAGGATTACCATTAATCTTCCTTTCTGGGTGCCTTCCCATATTTCCCTCATCAGTTTAATTGTGCTTTTCTAAAAGGTCCCCTTCCAAATTTTCTCTTTCTAGAACTTAACAGATAAATATGAAACACTAAAGTGGAAAGGGGAAGAAAATCACAAACACTGTTAGCAAATTTAGTGATGTAACTTGAACTGAGGATTTCTATATCATTACCTCTGCTTTAAACAAGCAGCCCATAAAGTTAAGTGATTCAGGTCAACAAAAATTCAGAAGCAGCCAAACTTTAGAAATAGTTCTTTTTAAAATTTTTTTTCTTAATTTTTATTATTGAAGTTTAGCTGACATACAATGTTACATTAGTTTTAGGTATATAACATAGTGATTCAACAGTTATGTACTTTATGAAATGCTCGCCATGGTAAGTGTAGTCACCATCTGATATTATTACAATATTATTTACTCTATTCCCTTTGCTCTACTTTTTGTCTCTGTGATTTATTTATTTCATGACTGGAAGTTTGTACCTCATAATCCCCTTTACCTATTTCTTTCATCTACCCCCCCCACCCTGCAACCACAAGTTTGTTCTCTTTATTTGAGTCTGTTTTTTTATTCATTTATTTTATTTTTTTTTACCTTTTAGATTCCACATATACATGAAAGCATATGGTATTTGTTCTTCTCTGACTTGTTTCACATAGCATAGTACTCTAGGCGCATCCATGTTATCATAAATGGCAAGATTTCTTTCTTTTTTATAGCCGGATAATATTCCATTGTATATATATATATACCAGATCTTCATCATCTTTATTTTTTTTTTAGTTTTTATTTAAATTACAGTTAGTTAACATATAGAGGATATTAGTTTCAGGTGTACAGTAGAGTGATTCAACGCTTCCATACATCACCCAGTGCTCATCATGACAAGCACCTTCCTTAATCACCCCATCATCTGTTTCTCCCATCCCCCACTGCCCCCCTCTGATAATCATCAGTTTGTTCTCTATAGTTAAGAGTCTGTTTCTTGGTTTGCCCCCTCTCTCTCTTCCCCACCCCCGTTGCTTGTTTGTTTTGTTTCTTAAATTCCACATATGAGGGAAATCATATGGTATTTGTCTTTCTCTGACTGACTTATTTCACTTAGCAGAATACTCTCTAGCTCCACCCATGTCATTGCAAATGGCAAGATTTCATTCTTTTTATGGCTAATACTCCTTTATATGTATCCTTTATACACCTACACACACACACACCCCACATCTTCTTTACCCATTCATCTATTAATGGATACTTGAATTGCTTTCATATCTTGGATATTGTAAATAATGCTGCAGTGAATATAGGGGTGCATATATCTTGTCAAATTAGTGTTTTTTCACTTTGGGGGAGTAATTAGTCAGTAATAGAATTCCTAGATCATGTGGCAGTTCTATTTTTAATTTTTTGAAGAACCTCCATACTGTTTTCCATAATAGTTGTACCAATTTATAATCCCAGTGCACAAGGGTTCCCTTTTCTCCACATCCTTACCAATGCTTGTTATTTCTTGTCTTTTTAATTTTAGTTATTCTGACTAATGTGAGGTGATATCTCATTGTGTATTTGATTCACATTTCCCTGATGATTAGGGACACTGAACATCTTTTCATGTGTCTGTTGGTCATATGTATTTCTCTTTGGAAAAATGTTTGTTCAGGTACTCATCCATTTTTTAATTAGATTATTTGTGGTTTTTGGTGTTGAGTTGTAGAAGTTCTTTATATATTTTGGATACTAATCCCCCATCAGGTATATTATTTGCAAATATCTTCTTCCATTTAGGAGGTTGCTTTCCTGAATTCTGTTCTCTATTTTCCCTCTTCGATCCCAATGTTACCATTAGAGATAAATATACCAAAAGTAATAAAGGTAACAAAATAATTCCACTAAACACCACAAATAGAGGTTTGTTTTTTTTTATGAACATTTTTTTAGTCACCATGCAAAATGAGAGACAAGAAAAAAGAGGATTTATGTTCTAAAAAATATTTCTTCAAGTAAAGAAATAACAAAGCTGGATTATGAAAACAAGGACCCTACAAGCACCTGGGTGACTCAGTCAGTTAAGCATCTGACTCATGATTTCTGCTCAGGTCATGATCAGGTCATGATCTCAGGGTGGTGGGATCTAGCCCTGCCTCAGGCTGCACACTCAGTAGGAGTCTGCTTGAAATCCTCTTCCTCTCCTTCTCCTCCCTTCCCCCCATCACATGCTCTCTCTCTCTCTCTCAAATTTTTAAAAAATATTTTAAAAATTCCTATGTGCCCTACTGTTTTCACTTAGTAGTATAATCTCCTATTGAGGGGTTCTAGAAGATTCTCAGGAAGCTTAAAGTTATCTTTATTGATTAAACTAATTCCTATAGGAATTATTCAGAGTCCCTTCAACAGTGTAATACACAAGGGTAAGGAAATGAGTAAAGGAATGGCAGCACAAAGAACTGGCAGCATGCCATGGTCATTACCAATGTGGGCTGTGGAACTGCCTGCTGGCTCCAAACCCTTGCTTAGTGACTCACTGAGGTATGACCTTGTACAGGTTCCCCATTGACCGTTCTGTGCCTCAAATTCCATAGTTACAAGTAGAAATTACTGCATATGAAGAGCCTATTGCAAATTGCTTAATTCAGCGCTCAGTAAATACTGGTTGTTCTTGTTTTTACCAGTATCAATGATCAGTTATGACAGACATGAAGGGCATCACTGCTCTTATTTCTAAAGCATCCTTAGTGAATGAGAATTTCATTTATTCTCATTAAGGTGCTAGAAATTTATGGAGGTTTAAGAAATTGATGGTTTACAAGTTACTTACCAAAAGATACATTTCTATGCTATAGATTTATAAATATCTTGCTAATTTGATAAGGCAAATCTAGCACAATGTTAAATTTAAATGTCAATTTAAAAAAAACTCAATTCAAATATAGTATATAAGAGAAGTTTAAGAAAATGATCAAATCCATCCAGAACTGTGCATATGATGTTATTATTCTTATAAATTATAAGATTTTTAAAAATCTATTTTTGAGACACTAGATAATATATTCCTTCTTCAATTTCATAAAAATTGGAATTTTTATTCTATTTGAAACTTTGTACTAGCTGCATCCACATATTCTAATATTCTAATATTCATTTCTTCCCATCAATTACTACTACTCATCAATACTGCCCTAAGGCAAGGTAAGTGTCTATATGCAACAAATACTGAAGTTTCCTTATAAAACAATTATCTAATTTCTTCAACCAATGTGAAGAACCTAATTTTAAGAAATTAAGCCAGTTTGTTAGAATGATAGGAAAAGGCACCTCCTTTTAAATGTCCTGCCTTTTTCTCTTTCATTTATTCATTCATTCAACAATTACTACATGCCAGGGTAAGGTACAAATGAGAACCAGAGACGGTTATCATGGCACCTCCCATTAACACAAAATAGGCTTTAGACTAGTGAACACAAAACAGACAAATTATATTAAAAAATATAATGGCCTGGCCTTTTTGATAAAGCGGTATGTCAGTTGTGACCCGAAAAACAGAGGGTACCAGCAGGGGAAAAACTGAAAGACTGAAAAAATAGAAGTTTTACCCAGACAGACAGAGCTAGAAAGAGCTGGCTGGTCAAGGAAATAAAAGACCATTTCAGGCTGATCCTTGTTAGTAATTCCCTGAGCTAATTTTCCTATCTATTCCCAGCTAGTGATCTGAAGAAAAGGATAGTACTTTCCTAGGTCACTGTTTCTGCTCTGCTTTTTCTCCATAGCACTTACCATCTCTAACGTCCTCCTCCTCCTCAAATGTAAGCTCCTTGAAGACACCCCTACATGCTACACCAATTTTTGGCATATAGTAAGTCCTCAATAAGTATTTACTAAATGACAGGATGAATTTCTATACCCACAGTTGGACTCATGAGGAACTATCCCACAAACAGGAGACCCTCCAAAATAGAATTGCCTTCCAAGTCCTTAAAGAGCAGAGAGCTTAATAAATATTTTAAATTTAATGAGATAAGAGGATCTTACTACCATCCACTAGAATGAATTGTTACAGCCTTTTTTTTTTGTTTGTTTTTTTTGATGGCAGCAGATACAAGGTTTCTTGCCAGAGATAAGTTAAAATTTCAAAAAGAAGATTTTCAAAAAGTACCTTTTATCTTTTTCTTTATAGTGTTCTCCCAACTTCTAACCACTCATTGCCAACTCATCCAAGCCAGTTTGAGGGCATTTCAAGACTGCTCAGAAGGCTTGCCCACTGCTTACTGAATCAAGTACAGACTTTCTTCCCATGTTCATGTCTGAAATTATAACACTCGGACATCTACCAGCTACCATGCCACACCCTGGTTTCTCCAGGCTATCTCCCTACTGTGCTAGTGCTCAGACTCTTCTCCATTTCACTCCTCAAACTTCATTCTTCTGATTCTTCTGCTTAAAAGGCTTTCAGAATGAAAAATACCTTCGCCCAGATAATGCTTCCCTTCAAGAGGACATGCTTCTTGCTCTTTGAGGATTAACGATAATGCAGCTCTTCACCTGCTACACAAAATGTATTCAACATGGAATTCTTCATCCAACTTGGATGGATTTAAAGTGTTATTCCTACAATATTTGTGGTCTGAATTCTCAGTGCCTTAAGTTTTAGGCCACGAAGCACAAGATGATGGTCCTGATCGGATATTATGGAATGTAGGTTGTTTTGGTAACAAATAGGGATACATTGAGAATGGAGAATACAGGGTCTAATACTTCAAGCCAAGTTTATTGCTTTGCCTCAGACTTGAGAGAAATGGCATAGTCTTCTGTATGACTCTTGCAGGTCAAAAACCATCCTAAAATTATGTCTGGTCAAGAATTTTAGGAGTAATGAGTGAACATTCATATTGATAAGCCTGCTGGTAGCCTGTCTTCATTGTTCTTCACTCCAAAGAGCTGCTCCCTTCTATATATAAACACCTTGCTGTCATGAGGAATGGTTCTACCCTCTAAGATCTCAGCCTTTCAGACTTCACACTCTGACCACATCCTCCTGTCTTTTCTCCATCATTACCATTGGATAAAATGTATGTGTCTACTTGTTCCACACTTGGCTTTGCCTGCCTCCTCCTCTAGCTTGGATCCCATGGTCAGCCTTCCCACTCACTGTCCCCCTCAAGAGCACCTATATATTCTGATACCCCCCCCCCATTCTACTACTCCTGCCCTGCCATCCTTCAGTCTCTGCTCTCCATACAAATCCGTGAAGACTCTGTACAAAGTCACGTACATGCTGCCAGTAGCTCTATTTTAGTATTCATCGCATGTACTCAGGGATTCTGAGAGTGGGTTCTTTTTTTTTTATTTTTTTTTAAGATTATTTATTTATTTATTTGATAGAGATCACAAGTAGGCAGAGAGGCAGGCAGAGAGAGAGAGAGAAAGAGAGAGAGAGAGGAGGAGGAAGAAAGCTCCCGGCTGAGCAGAGAGCCTGACATGGGGCTTGATCCCAGGACTCTGGGATCATGGCCTGAGCCGAAGGCAGAGGCTTTAACCCTCTGAGCCACCCAGGCACCCTGAGAGTGGATTCTGAGAGTACTGAGAAAAACCTTCTGTGACTTTTTTTAGCAACTAAGTGACACGTACTCCATGACTATTCAAAGTTCAGTGCCTCTACTACCCCCATTTTTTACTACTCCTTGCCCTGCATTCTGGCTTATCTCCTCTTCGATTTCACTAGAACAGCTCTCACCACAGCCACTAATTATACCATGTTCTCCAAGTCCAAAGAACACCAATATTGGTTTGGGTACCAGAAAGCCATTTCTAGCTTCCTCCCGTTTGCCTCCTAGTATAGAAGCTGGAAGAGTAGATTCTCACCTCTCAGCCTCTCTTGTACATAAGGGAGACCATCTGATCCATTTCTAGCCAATAAGATGTAAGGGGAAGTCATCATGGGGCTTCTGGGAAACAAGTTTACCTAGAATTTGAGAGAAGGGTTTGCTGGTATCATTCTCCCTTCTTCACACCCTGAACCACACATGTAATGCCTGGAAATGAAGTAGTCATAATGTGACCACTAAGTTACATGCTTGAGGGCAAATAAATGCTAACAGCACAGTATGAATAAGATGGAAAAGACCTAGATACAGTTCACTGGAGTCATCAAAATCCAGATTTCCTGATATGGAAGAAAAATAATCTACTTATTTAAGCCATTGGTTCCATCACTTGCTATTAATTTACATACTTGTCACTTAAAGCAAGAAAGATTCCTAACTAACTTAAATGCTTTTCAGTCATTAGTTTTTAGTTGTCTTCTAGTTGAGCACTTCTTTATATTTTTCCCTTGGTTCCATATATTTTCTACACTCTCCTGGTCTTCTCCCTACTTCTCTGGTGGCTTTTTTTCAGGCTTCTCTACAAACACCTACCTCTTCCAAGGCCCATTTCTTTTTTCTTTTCCCCCAAGGCCCATTTTTATATGCTGGGATTCCTGAGTGTTCCCTATGAAGAGCTCTTTTCTTTTCCTTCTATATAGCTTCAATTAGCATCTGTAGACTAACAATTCCCAAATCACCAGCCCAGACCTGTTTTGAATGCAAATATTCAGTTACCTGTGGGCCTCTTAAAGTCATCATGTCCAAAAGTGTATCCCTAAGCCTGGGGTCTCCCCTGTCATGGTGAATGGCACCACCAACATGCACTTAAGAATCCCAGGAGTTAGTCTGGACTCTTGCACATGCTTTACTCCCTTCCCTCCAAGCTCAGTGACCAGGCCCTACAGAGCCTATCTCCGAAATGTCCCTTGAGTACTTTCACTTATGTCCATACTCAATGCAGTTTTTCTAGATTAGGTCACTGCCACCTCTAACCAAGATGGCTGCTTCAGTCTCCTGACTGGTCACCTTTGATCAAGTATCCACTCTTTTGCTAAAGAGACCATTCTGAAGCAATATTTGATCACACCAACAACTCTCCTGCTTAAAATCCCTCATCACCTTCTAGTCAAGATAGACAAACTCTTTAACCTGGCTTCATGGCTTCCCTCTTTGGCACCAGGTCCTTCCTCTGTCCCACTCAGAATCTATACTCCAGCTCCTACTTCAGTTCCTCAGCCCCAGGCAAGCCTTCACATTCTCTCATCCGGGCCTACATACATATTATCCTTGCTGCTTAGAACATTCTTTTCCATCCTTTTTTTTTTTTCTAATTAAAAAAAAAAAAAATCTTATTTATTTATTGGAGGGGAGGGGCAGAGGGATGGAGAGAATCTCAAGCAGACTCTACGCTGAGTGCAGAGCCAGACTCGGGGCTCAGTCCCACGACCCTGACATGACCTGAGCCGAAACTAAGAGCTGGATGCTCAACCGGCTGAGCAACCAGGTGCCCCACCTCCTCTTTTTCTTGATACTCTTTTCTCATTCTTGAGATTTCTCGTTCTACGGGAAGTCTTCCAGCATACTTCTTCGGCATCATTTCTCTGTCTCCACTAGGACCGTTATTCCCACATCATCATAGGACTTAATGGTATTTTGTATTGTAACTTGTCTAATTTGTCAGTCTTCCTCCCACATTGTAACTCCTCTGTCTCCTTCCCATTTTGTCCTGAGCACCAGAGTAGGAGCTTCACAAGTGTGTGCTGAATGAATATGGAAATTTTCTTCAAGTCTTCCCCATGATCCCTCCCCTTCTCATTCATTTTTGCTGCATCCTTCCTGAAGTTAGGAACGCCATCTGGCAGACTCTGAGTTGACTATCCAAAGCCACTCTTCTCTTTGTCTTTATGATCCCAGCTTCTCTACAGGGAAACAAACGCCCAGCTAAGTACTCAGTCTCCCAGCCTCCCTTATAGCCAGGTGAGCTGTGTGACACACTTCCGGCCAATGACAAGTAACCAGAAGTCTTCTGGAGAGGGGTGAGGCAGCTATGTTTTGAAGACAGAAGAACCTAGGTCTGGGTTAACAGCATGGACAAGGTACTGGCCCTGGGCTGCCTCCTTCAAGACTTTTTCTTATGTGTGAAAAATCCCCGTCTAAGTAACTTTTGGTTAGGGTTTCTATTTCACATACCAAAACATTCCTAAATTATATACTTATGGCTTCTTCTCAGCCCTCAGACCTCTTACCCTTTTGGACCCTTCAGTACTTTCAAGGTTTTATCTAGGTCTATGCTGGTATTCCCTGTCTTGTGAAATGGAACAGTGAGACAAACACATGATTTTGCCATCCACAAGGAATAATGTGCATTTTGTTAAACAAAATGGAACAATGGTAATAACCTTACATGATTCCACCAGACCTAACCTCATTCTCATTTTTTTACCCCTTCCCCAGAAGCCACAGCTTTCATGAATTATATGTGTGTCTTTCTAGTTCTTTAAAAACATTTATATATAGTGCTTGCTTCAGCAACACATATACTAAAAATATTTATATGTATACATTTATTTATGCATAATGAAGTATTTGCATGAGTTTATACAATGATTTAATTTATAAATAAAGATGGTATCATCTCATTTTGGCTAATACTGATGCCTCCTTTTTTTTCTCTTATGGCATTCATTAGGATCACCAAAGCAATCTTAATTAGTAGGAATATAGCAGGCAGTCTGGTCTTAAAACCAACTTTACCAGCAGTCCTTCTAATATTTCACATAAAGATGATGAATGTTTGAGTCTTACCAGGTTAGGGAAGCTTCTTTTTATTCCTGTTTGCTAAGAGCATTCTTCCCCCAGTCACGAGTGGGTATTGAATTTTATTAAGCCCATTCAGTAAATACTTCATTTCAGTTATGGCACATTGTACATTTATTTGACAATAATGGCTATTGACAATATTTTATAAAGTTATTTCCTTGTATGTGTAATGCTTTAGATCGTTTTTCAAAGTGTTTAACATTTGGAGAACATTTGTTAAAGCATTTTAAATTTTAGGTGGTATTATGGACATTGGGGAGGGTATGTGTTTTGGTGAGTGCTGTGAAGTGTGTAAACCTGGTGATTCACAGACCTGTACCCCTGGGGATAAAAATATATGTTTATAAAAAATAAAAAATTATATTAAAAAAAAATTTTAGACTGTCATCATTTGGTTGATGTGGTAATCAGTCTCCAGGACTCATTCTGGAAGAATCCAACTGCCATGGCATTAGAGGACTCACACAACCCTCCGTGGAAGCCTTTGTGAACAGGCCACTTGTCAACCATGTGAGTGAGTGTTGTGTTGTGGGCTAACCTGTGTCCCCCTCCTGACTACACACACAAATTCATATGCTGAAGTCCTAACCCCCAGTACCTCAGAATGTGACCTAATTTAGAGACAGGGTCTTTACAGAGGCAGTGAATTTAAAATGAAATTAAGGTGAACCTGAATCCAGTATGACTGTTATTATAAAAAAGGTAAATTTGGATACAGAGAAAAGCACAGAGGAAGACCATGTAGAAGAGATATGGAGGGTGCCTGGGTGGCTCAGTGGGTTAAAGCCTCTGCCTTCAGCTCAGGTCATGATCCCAGGGTCCTGGGATCAAGCCCCCCATTGGGCTCTCTGCTCAGTGGGGAGCCTGCTTCCCCACCCCCCGCCCCGTCTGCCTCTCTGCCTATTTGTGTTCTCTCTCTGTGTCAAATAAATAAATAAAATCTAAAAAAAAAAAGAAGAAGAAGAAGAAGAAGAGATATGGAGACACATGGAGAGAAAATGCCATCCGTCAGCCAAGGAGAAAGACCTAGAACAGATCCGCAGAAGGAAACAACCATGCTGACACCTCGATCTTAGACTTGTAGCCTCCAGAACTGTAGATCTGTAAGTTGGCCTGGTTGAAGCCACACACAGTCTGTGGCTGATACCTTGTTACAACAGCCTGTTCTTGGCTAAACTGCCCCCACCAAATCCATACGTTGAAGTTATAAATATCCGAGTGTGATTATATTTAGAGACAGACTCTAAAGAATCAATTAAGGTTCCGTGAGGTCTTTAGGGTGGGTCCTCATCCTCTATTACTCGTGTTCTTAAAGAAGAAGAGATTAGGCCACAGACTAGCACACAGCAGAAGATCCTGTGAGGACACAGGGAGAAGACAGCCATCTACGAGTCACAGAGAGAGGCCACAGAAGAAATACCCCCTGCTGAAAGCTCATCTGTGACCACGAACCTGTCAGAACCATGAAGAAAGAAATCTCTGTGTAAGCCACCCATCTGTGGTACTTCGTTATAGCAGCCCAAGTTCACTAACCCAGGGAGCCACCTTCCAGGGGATGCTGTGGTCCCTGGCCGGCCTGCAGCTGACTGCCACCTCAGCAGACACCTGGAGCCAAAACCATCCGGCTGAGCTACTCCTAAATTCCTGATCCCCCAGAACCTGGGAGTTCAGAACGGGTTGTTTCCATTTTAAATCACCAAGCCTTGAGGGGACGCCTGGGTGGCTCAATGGGTTAAGCCCCTGCCTTTGGCTAGGTTATGATCCCAGAGTCCTGAGATCGAGTCCCACATCAGGCTCCTTGCTCCGCAGGGAGCCTGCTTCTCTCTCAGCCTCTGCCTGCCTCTCTGCCTGCTTGTGTGCTTGTGCGCTCTCTCTCTCTCTCTCCTTCTCTCTGACAAATAAATAAAATCTTAAATCAGCAAGCCTTGGGGAAATTTATTAATGTATAATAGATAACAAATACTGTAGATTCAGAAGAAGTAACTAAGTTAATAATAGTTAATTCTATTTCATTGGTAAGCTTAGGAGAAGAGCACATACCCTCCAGAACTCAGTTTCATATATGAACACCATTTGATTTTGAGGCCCGTCATTTAAAGGAAATAACAAACTCTACTCTGCACTCAACTTTAAATTCTAAACAATCTCCAAACATGAGCTTCCGTTTCGGCTCCTAATTGTAGAGCCGGACAAACCAGAAAACTCAATCCATGTATGTGGGGACAAGCAGAACTCCCTCCTGGCAGTGTCCCTCCAGAATGGCATTCCCCCATCAGCTAAACAAGCGCGGGGGCTACACCAGAACTCTTTCTAAAGGAAAGGAAAGATCAGAGCTCCAAGCTCGGCAGTGTCGCACACGGTACCTCTTGATGGCCACCAGCTCCCCAGATTCGTTACTCTTGCCCATCAGCACGCTCCCGTAGGTGCCGTCCCCCAGCTGTCTCATGGTCGTGTATCGGTTCATCTTGGAAACACAGTGCAACAGAGGTTGTCGGTTGAAATGACTTCTTTGTTGAATATAAATGCAAACGCTTCTTTATTTTGGGTCTTTTTTTTGTTTCTTCCCCTCAGACTGCTGTTGCTACACCGGTGACAGGTTTGTCATCCTTAGACACAAGATCTTCCCCAGGATTACAAAGGTTCATGAGATAGAGAGATATGGAATCTGGCAAGGAAACAGTGCTTCCATTCCTACGAACACCCTATTAAAAACAAAACAAAACAAAACAAAAAACAGAGCAAGAAGAGAGAATTTCATTAAAGAAATTTCATTTCATTAACTGGTAACCTAGGCACAGGGAAGAATTATAATATGCATACCGGTAGGTTAAACATTTGTCAGTAAGTCCTTTGTGCTATGTGGAATGGGGTTCACATATAACAGACTGATAATGTTCATTTATGACTGCTTCATTTACGTGGTGCCTGCTATTTATGCCATTATATTCAGTAAATACAGGCTTAATGATTTGTAGGATTCCTTTTACACTGAATATAATCTGTATTATTCCAAGTCAGACATTGGAGAATCAGACAACTATAATATCTATTCCTTGAATCACTTTTTGCATTACGTTTAATTTGGCCCATGATCCCTTATATGTGAAAGCCCTGGGCCAGATGTGTTTGGAATCCAGGAATCCGTACATTTTAAGAAAAGTAATATGGTGGATATAGCATAGGTCATGTAACACCTCCCAAGCAGCATCTTAATGTAGCTGCAGAAAACTGTTGAAAGTCCACAAAGTAAAATAAAATTAAGGAATGTCCACAAAGTAAAAAATAAACGCTGGCATCACAGCTTGTATTTCATGTTACGCTGTATTGTTGCACAAATTTATTTTAAAACGGTCATTGTTCAGAGCTTTGTGAATTTTGAAACAGATGAGGGACTGTGGGTCCGAATGTATTAGAAAGGTACAGGTTTCGGTAGGTCCTGATTGTATTACTGCAACTGAAGAAAAACAGAACACAGTGCTGGCTTTCCTGTGTGCCCCATTACGACGACATTCAGTAGTTTCCTCCCATTATTCCCTCTTACATCTGTTTCAAGGAGCTGCTTCTCATTTCATTCTTACACTGCTTTTAAACATCGCTGTCATTCTGTTACAAGGTTTTATGGTGAGTTCCAGATGGTAACAAAATGCTCGGCACCATTCAAATAATTTGTTTTATAATCTGATGCTTCATTCAAAGATTGCTTTGCCTTCACTGTAGTACTGTTTCATTGCCACCAAATAAAATTATAGAAACTGTTTCTCTATTATATGCAGAAATTTCGGACCCACAGGATATCAAAGTACCTATGACTTCCAAAAGCAGGCTTTCAGGAGGAAGAAGCAAAAAGTGCAAGGAAGGACAATAAAACTGTGTTGTTGCCTATTACAGAGTGGGTTCATCCACAGGAAAGGTTGGAAGAACCCTGTGGGACTTTTAAGGAACAGGGTGGGGGTGTATTAGGGTTTCATTTACTTTACTTCACATAGATAATACCCCCTTGAAAGTTATGTGTGAATTAATTTAGGCTGTGATAACTGTGGCCAGGATCTTAAAAAAGAGGTCACAATAGTAGATTCTGTATCTATTTGGGTATTCTTTTTCAGCTTAAATCTGACTGACGGATGCCAGCAAATGATTCCCCATTTGCCTGTAAATCGAGTTTTCTGTAAGTGATCTTTACAATCTACATACACATGGCATCGAAATATTAAGGCATTTATAGAAAGGAAGTCAACGCCCCTTCCCTATGGTTCCTGACCCACACATGTATTTGTTTTTCTTAATTTTTTCCTTTTTCTGCATAAGGAAATTTATTTTTGAAAGATCTTCCGGGTTTTTTTTTTTTAGATTTTATTTTTAAATAATCTCTACATCCAACATGGGGCCTGAACTCATGACTCCATGAGGTCACGTGCTCTTCCAACTGGGCACCTCTGGGTTGTTTTTTGTACTATGTGTTATGATTAAACAAAACACGGACTAAAATGCACTTATCCTTATTTAGAATTTTATTAAATCAATATTTTGCCATTTGTTATCGACAGTGTTTAATTGTTTGACCTCTTTTCTAGCTTGTCTCACTTAAGGTGGCATACACCTCCCTTTTAAGGAAAAGTGCTGTCTACAGGTTTACTGATCCTTTCTGGATAAGTAACAATACAGAGAATATATTTGTCTGTAAGGCCACAGTGTTCATCGTATCAGTAGGATTGTAATCTATAATATAATGTGTCGATAATCAATCAGAGAATCAATGATGGAGTCAGTCTAGTACTTCATTAGGTTTGAGGCTGCTTGTTTTTTGTAGGGTAGTCCCCAACTTCTAAAGAACCCATTCGTACTGGCTTTTACAATCACTGATGAAGCCAAAGGAACTGCCCCCACCCCCCAATTTCCCTCAAAACCATGCAGAGTCTGCCCCACAATGAAACCTACCCCCCCACCTCCACTTAAAGATTCCTAACCCATTTCCTTACCCTAAAATACCAAGATGCTAATGACCAAATGGAAATTGCAAATGTTACTCCTTACCCGTACTAGACCCCCAAGGCTGTATCTGGCTCTATACCCCGAAGAACACTATAAAAATAATAGGCCAGAAACAGTGGAGGGGAAGAAAGTAGTGCAGGAGGAAGGGAGGAAGTAGAGCTAAGACAACTAATTTCTTAATTCAGAAATTCAGTAGGATAATAGCATCATCTTTTCTTTCATGTTAATACCTAACTGAGGACTACCACTGAGGGTCTGATAGGCAGGAAGTAATGTAGGCAATTCTGGAAAAGGACATTTTGCTTGAGAAGGGAATGAAAGAGGGAGCTGGCCAGGTGGGAACCCAACGGCAGAGGTGAGAGGCTGCAAGAAACAGTCCAATTTTACCTCGCAGTGACTTAGCCTCTAAAAGTGGAATTAATTATCTCTTTATCTTCCACTGTTAGGACCCTCAAGCACCACCATCACCAGTATTATCAGCACTACAGATCATTCACTCATTGATGACTTTCGCATTGGCCTGGAAACCCAACCATTTTTGGAGAGGAAATTATAAAAACTTCATGCCTAGCCTAACCAACCACTTTCCAAATAAACCTGGAAATACAGTTCGTTTCAAGTGAGGGTGACTACAGCATAAGGTCTACTTATATCCAGGGAAGAATAAACAGGGGACCCAGCCATTTCTCAGCTTGTGTCATTTAAGGGGTGGCGTGATGAAGATTATAGATTTTAAAAAGGTCTAATTTGGGGCTCTCAGAGAATCTGTCCAGTTTAAGCCTACCTAACCTTTAAGTAAAATAAGTTTACATACTATACTCCCAAGCAAAAACCTTAGAGAGGACTCTTTTGAGTCATATTAATTACAAAACAGTTTTCCAGGGTTAGAAGCTGACCGTTTCAGCTGTCCCTGTATCCTCTGGATAATATAAAGACAAGAGCCTCATGTAAAGAGGCACAGATATCCAGGTGAAGACTTTGTTTATTTTTTAATCATAATTCCCATGTTTCAATTCACACAAAGAACTACTTTAACCGGTGTACCATAGCAAACTGCTAAACTAATTACTAGTCCAAAGCAATAGATGTAAGTTAAGAAAACAGAGGCTGCCTACAGGTCCTCAGTTCACACACAATAATATTTCTCTACAGGTTACATTTATTCTTCTCTGTTGATCTACAGAAGACAAATTATGATGAACAGAGATGTAGTAACATGACCTCTTATGTATGTGACTATTTCCATCTCTACAGCTGACTCTTGAACAACATGGGCTTCAACTGTACAGGTCCTTTTATATGCGGATTTCTTCCAGATTGATACCAGACAGTACTGTAAATGTATTTTCTCTCTGATTTTAATAACATGTTCTTTTGTCTAGCTTACTTTATTGGAAGAATACAGCACATAATACATATACAGAATATGTGTTAATTAACTGTTTATGCCATCAGTAAGGTTTCTCGTGGACAGTGGGCTATTAGGTTTTTGGTGAGTCAAAAATTATACTGGAATTTTTGACCATGTGGAGGTTCACACTCCTAATCCCTGTGTTGTTCAAGGGTCAAATGTCTGTATATTTCCATTTATACGTTCACACATACAACAAGGTAGGACAGAAGTCAATGTAATACAACTATGATCTTTAATTTAGCAGAACTGTTAGGAACTTGGAGTTTTCTACAATTAACCTACAATATTTAGTGACTCTCCTATGGCTAAACAACGTTATAGTTTGATTTAAAGAAAAGAGATTTAGAGCCTCAACTATAGACCTACATTAAACAAATACCCTTATAATTTCTCTCCCATTATAGTTTTCTTGTTTTTATCTAAGTGCACGAGTACCATGTATTTAAATGCGCAATTACTGTAAACTTAAACTGTATTCTCAAGGGCTTCTGCCAGCTAAAAGGGATTTAGACAGGATTAAAGAAGATTAACACAGAGGACAAATGGAGGGTAAAACTTGCCTCTGCCAATCACTGAACAGATTACCTTTGGAACTCTTCAGCTCCTCTTTGCAGATCCTACTGGAACGATATCACTCCAACGCTGGCATTAACGTTTTTAAAAAATAATAACGTTTTAAAAATCACTAAGTTGTTTAAGAGCAAAACAAATAAAGATCTCAAAGTCACCAAGACGCATGTTTTACAGAAATTGAAAGGAGAGCTTTTAGAGTGGAACAACAAAGATTGCTTGTTTAAAAGAATACCGGCATTGTGCTTCGTGCTAACATTCACACATTATTCTGAAACGAAACAAAATAAAAAACCACCCCAACGAAGAGATGAAACAACTTTGTGCACGGCCAGCTTTGCACAGGCAGTTAAGGGGCCGCCTTGGGGGCTGGGGGGTTGGTGTGGGGGTCTCCCTTCCCCAGACGCTGCGGTGAATTGGGGCATGGTGGACGTAAAATTAAGTCCGAAGGCTGGAGAGTAAATTGTTACTTTGGTTCAAAGAATTTCGTTATCATTAGGACAGATGTGTGCTCTTTTAAAATTATTATCTAAATATAATTAATCTCCTTAAGAACTGAAATTACAAGCCCCTAAAATCAGTTTTATTGCTCCCCACTTCCCTGCCCCCTCCAGACTCTGTCCCTAAATTAAAATATCTTATCTGCGGTAAGAAAGTTTTCATCACGCCGGCTGTCTCATCCTTTTTCCGCAAACTAAGGCCCTTTAAAAGACTCCTGGGGCCGGGGTCCTGCCGATGTACCGGAACGGGTCGTCCCCGGGCCCTGCGGGTGATCCCCTGGCACCCCGGCAGCCGGCAGCCGGCAGCCGTATTGGCGGGGTTACTGCTGGGAGCCCCTCAAGGCCATCCTGCGCCGGGATTCCCTTGGGAGTCATTTGGGATGCACGAATGAGGGCAGAATTTAGACCCAGTTTTCTTTCTTTTCCTTCCTTTTTTATTTTGCAGTGGTTCTGAACTCAATTCCGCTACCTGCCCGGGACGCGATCCCGCTTCTGACTCTTCACTCCTAAAGTAGTTTCTCCCTCACTCCTGTCACTCCCAACTCCCGGCAGTAGAGCGAGCGGTGGACGTGAGGGTGGAGGGGAAAGGGCGAGGGGCGTAGGGGGATCACAACGGAGAGGGTCCGGGGCGGGGGTCCTCACACTGAGGGATGCCCGCCGTCTTCCTCCCGCCCGGAATCTACCCTACGATCAAGGAACACGGAAAAGTGGCCCAGGAGACGTCGGAGAGCAAGAACGAGGTGGGCGCAGAAGGACCCCTCCCCACGCTTCGCCCTCGCCCCCCGCCCCGGTCCTTCTCCCCCCAGTCCCTCCCCCTACCAGTGTCCAGAGCCCTTCTCTCGGCGGAGGTTGGCCCTGGTAGGACGCGGCACCGAGGGGACATGCCGGGCGGGCCTCTCTGGACAGGCTCGGGCTGGATCGGACGGAGGGTGGCAGCCCCGCAGCCCGCAAGGGATTACCTGCCCAGCACCCGCCGCTTACCTCTTTCGCTCGCTTGTGAAGCTCCGGCGTCTTGTGTGTTTCGTCTCCTAGGAAACGGCGGGGGCGTGCGCAGGCTTCCGCGCTTCCTGCCGGCTTACACCCCGCCCACTGCGGGCGTGGTCAACCCGGACATATCCCGCCCCGTTTCGCAAGCCCCGCCTCCCTCAGGGCAGGGCTTCCGTTGACACCCGGGCGCCTAGAGAGCTGGCGTTCTTTGTATTTGGGGCTTGGGAAAAGTCTTGGTTACCTTTACAGATTTTTTTGTTAGAAGTTGGTTTGTTTGCCCTTTATTCTGTTTTGGTTTTGCTTGGATTCGTTCTACAAAAGAATTTGATTCGTTAAATCTGGTTTGCAGACTTGGAAAGGGCAGAAGAAAGATACACATGTTGACCCGTACTTAATTTGCTTATGCATATACCACCTGGGGGAAATTTGCTCTCGGTTTGCAGTCCCTTGTGTCAGTCAGCTATTCAGGTATGTGTTACCTCCTAGGCCACACTTCTAAGTTTGTTTTCATTTATTCATTCAGAGAACCTACTAAGTACCAGTTAGTTGGTAATTCCAAGATAAACTAATGTCTTTGTGTAAATAAATGAGTAAATAGTAACTAGTCTAGAGTTGTGAGAGGAGGAAGAAACTTGTGTTACTGCAAAAAAAAAAAAATGTCCAGATTGCCTAGCGAGAGGGTCCATGAATCAGAAGCATGAGAGATGAGGCAATGATGTATCCGTTTAGTAATCATCTATGAGGTATCCACCCCGGGCTTGGCACCAGAATAATGCCAAAGCAAACGAGACAGTTATGCTCATGGCCCTCTTGCAGTATAAAGAAAAATAGGCAGAAAAGTAAAAAGCTTTTAAAGTTTACATCATGGAGGTCTTATATGCCTAATTATGAAGTCTAGGACTTACCATGCATTGATGGGGGAACTGATGGAGATTTTCCACAGAGGAGTGACGTGTTCATATCTGTATTTCAGAAGATCACAAAAGCAACAGTGGGCAGGGCAAATTTCAGCAGCGAGTCTGGAGGCAAGAGAAGGAAAGGCAGGTGGTGGCAATTGATCAGGAAGAAATGATGAGGTTCTGACTGCAGCAGGGATGATGGAAACAGAAGAGAAAGGGACGGAATTTAAGGGATATTTAGGGGTTTTGTTTGTTTGTTTGTTTGTTTGTTTTTGACAGGCCCATCCAGCTTAGGTGAGTGGTGGACAGTGGTCTCCAAAACTGAGTTGGGAAATATTGGAAGAGAAGCAGATGTGTAGGTGCTGTATGGGAGAGATCATAAGGGAACTTGCGAAAATTTTGAATTTGAGGAAAATCCAAATGGAGGTTAAGAGAGGGTAATTTGAAACAGATTTATAATTTAGGGTTGGAAGGGCTGGAAACACTGGAACTATAGCTAAAGTCCAAGGGTGTGGGTGAGATAAACTAAGAAGAAGGGAAAACTGGGATTCTGGAAAACTCTTTGAATACTTTAAAGGGTGGAAAAGGAAAATGGAGATGTGGGAGAAAGAAGGACCGGAAAAGAAAATTCAGAGAAGTAGTAGGGTGGTCCTGAAAAAAAAAAAAAAAAGATGTTTCAGAATGAAAACAGGTAGGTTAAAAAAAAAAAAAAACAAGCATAGAGGAAATCAAGAAGAGGATATAATGGTAGACTAGATCCTTTGAAGAGCCCTTTAGATTTGAAACAACTCCATCATGCTTAAGGCAAGGTTTTTAAACTCGTTGTTTCATTAGGAAGAACAGATCTCCAAACACCCCCAACTCCTGATACACAAATAAGAACAATAAACATATGTGAAAGGCAAAACGGGCCCAAAGGCAAATCTACCTTCAGCACAGCAATAAGAAGACAAAGCCCTGGACCAGTGACCATGGGCTGAACCAAAGGCTAGAAAATTAACCAGACATACTGGGAAGGGACCAGAATGGTCTCAGGGCAGTAGTGCCATCCAAATCCCAGAAGAATACAAATCATCTCTGGAGAAAGCATCTTTAATTTAGGCACCCAGGTTTTTCACAAAATATCAGCTCATAACCACATGAAAAATGAACCCCCTCAAATGAGAATTAGCAGAAAAAGCAATATGTTTAGACCTTTGAGGGTTTCAGAAATTGGCAATATCAGTTTGAATATAAAATAATTATGTATGGAAAGTATACAGGAAAGGATACAAAATCACAAAAATGAACAAAGATTGATGAGGAATATTAGAAAAAACTGCTGAAAGTGAACATAATAATCACTAATGTACATTTTTTGAAGAAGCAAGTAAGTTCAACAGTGTATCGGAACTAAAGAAAGAATTGGGAAACTGGCATGAAATCTGCAAAAATCACTTAGAATGTAGCACAAAGACATGAGGTAGGAGATGGTCATGACAGACTAAGAGATATGATGGAAAAGACAAGAAAGTCTAATATATATCTAAGTAGATTGAGAATAAAGAGATTGAAGGAGAGGCAGTTTTTGCAAAATCAGGGCTGAGTACTTTCTAGGATGGATTCAAGATAAAAATCCACAGATAAAGAAGGGACAATGAATGCCAAGCAGGGCAAGTTAAAAGGCAATCACATTGAGACACAAAGTAGCAAAACTGCAGAATGCCAAAGACAAAGCAAACTTAAAAGCAGCCAGGGAGAAAAGAGAAATGATCTATAAGAGAAGAGCAATTAAACTGAGGGCAGACCTGTCCATACTAAAAATGAAAGCTGGAAGAGGACATGAAAATTCCCCTTCAAGAGGCACCTGGGTGGCTCTGTCCAACTCTTGATTTCAGCTCAGGTCATGATCTCGAGGTCATGAGATCAAGCCCTGCCTAACGGCTCTACATGTAATGGGGAATCTGCTTGAGATTCTCTCTCTCTCCCTCCCTCTGCCCCCCCCCCTGCTTGTGCTCTTGCTCTCTCTAAAATTAAATAAATAAATCGTTGTTGTTTTTTTTTAAAGATCTTATTTATTCGAGCGAGTGAGGGAGAGAGAGTATGAGAGAAGGGAGGGACAGAGGGACAAGCAGACTCCCCTCTGAGCAGGGAGCCTGATGTGGAGCTCAGTCCTGGGATTCCAGGGTCATGACCTGAGCCAAAGGCAGTCACTTATCCACACAGGCATCCCTTTCCACTTTATTTTTAAAACAAAAGTTTTATTATAGAATAAAAGCTGGTATCAGTGAAGAAACTAGTTCCTGAAACAGTTTCCACTCTAAACGAAGAAAACTACTCTATGTAAGTATTTTCCACAAAAGCAAGAATATGTGTGAGTGAGTTGTGTTTTTTGGTTTTGTTGTTGCTGTTTTGGTTTGGGTTGTTTTCTTTCAGGTGTGTTGGTTTTTACCAACATTGACCACTTGTAGCTTTTTGGCAAGGAAGGATATCAGTGTCCCTCGGTGTTAACGGTGGTTAAACGTGGTCCCCGTGCTGGGACCCTTTGCACCTTCCTCAGGGAGGTCCCAGAGGTTTGAAGGGAGGGTCCATATCTAGGAGATCAAAAGACATTAAACACAAACACCGGATTGGAGCTTCAGATGCAAAACATCCCTGTGGGTGACCGGAACTGGCTTGAAGGGCTACAGGGCAGGTTCGGGAACTTGAGATCTGGCCGGTCTGTCAAGAAGCAGTCACTGCACAGCATTATGTTTAAACAAACTCTTCAGTTCACTTCATCTCTGTCACAAATAAGTCTAGAGCCTGTCCTGCTTCGGAGGAAGTCATAAATTATATCATTTCAAGTATGTTTGCTTCTGTCAAGCTGATTCGTGGACCAGATCTTTATCAATATGTTTCTAGGTCCAGCAACTTTGTTTGTATGTTTTATTCACTGACTTAGAAGATTTTACTTTAAGATGATAGATCATCAAGGTCTTGCCCCAAATAAAGTTTAAAACCTCTGAAATAAAATCTTTAAAGTACTAGTGGGACATCATCAAGACAAGCAACTATCAAAATTCCAAATTTCATTCCCAGCTTTTTTGATTTCTTAAGATGCATACTTCTTGATTTGGGTCACATTTGGGGCAGATCATGTCAAAATAAAAAAAAAAAAAACCCTCAAGAAATCAATGCAGCTTTTTTAGGCACAGGAGGTAAATTTAAGCTTCACAGTTTAAAAATAGCACACAAGTCTTTGGTAGTTTCTAACCAGCTTCCTGCAGAAATTTTAGAGGTATTTAATTTGATATGTGTTTATTTAAGTTCTAAGACTTAGAGCTTTTTAATAGAAAGGGTTTTTTAGTTCTAAATCAAAAGTTAGACTTAGCTCAATCCACTTGGTAATTTCTATACTGATTTATTTTTGAAAAAGATTTTGACAGTGAGTGCAAGAGATTACAGCAGGGGGAGCAGCAGAGGGAGAAGCACATTCCCCACTGAGCAGAGAGCCGGATGTGGGACTTGATCCCAGAAACCTGAGATCCTGACCTGGGCTGAAGGCAGAGGCTTAAGGCACTGAGCCACCCAGGCACCCCTAAACCCATGCTTTAGAAATATGGTAACGCCGGAAGATAAACTTTGAAGATTTGAAAGTGGTGCCTCAGGATGCTGAGAACCAGATAGCCCATGGACTGTTAGGCTTCTTATATGTGTTAAATATTAGTATATTAATATTGTATACATACTGGTATATATAATAAAGTAATATAATGCATAATATAATATACATAATATAATACACATAATATAGTATATATGTATTCTCTCTCCCTCTCTCTACATATATTTTATGTATTATATACATGTTTTATATATACATATAAAATAACATGTATTTTAAAATATATATGTACATAAAATACATATACATAATATTAATACATATACATAAAATACACATATTTTATATATGGAATATATAAAGAAAAAAGTAATTGGAGAAATAAATTAAAAGTAGTTTCAGAATGAAATGTTTTCCCGGTCACATTGCCTATTTCAGTGGGGATTTGGTTATGTCAAAATACCAATTCTAAAAAAAAAAAAAAAATACCAATTCTAAGGATTCTTTATGTTGTCTGGCTTCTTAGTGAATCATCTTAGAGCCCGCTGAAATATGCTTAGATTTTGAAAACTGGAAATATTTGCTGCTGAACTAAGACTAAACTGTTTCTGCTAGCCAACCATGATTATACAATAAAGCAAAGTTGGCCCACAATAACTTATGAGAAATGGCAGCTTTGAAAGGATGTTGCTGTTGTTTTTATTAGAAACGAAGAATGCAAACAGTTCAACAGCTCCCCCTCCCCCACCTTGACAAACACAGTTCCAGACTTTTAACTTTGGGGCAACTTGAATTCTATCAACCATTGCTTCGTTTTCATGTTCACTTTGTAAATGGGGATTTAATTTATGCTTGAAGCCAAAGACAGGTTTGTTTTAGTTTTGCCATTAGTTTTAGGGGAAATGCTTTAGAACTAGGATATAACCTTTATTCCTTGTGGCCCTTGTAGGGTTTTGGTGGAAAGCCAATTGTTTACCAGACCCTTCCAACTTGGTCAGATGCAATCTCCAAATTTTGTCTTCCGTGCAGTGGACGGCAGAGAATTTACTGCTCAGCCTTTACAAGTTTCCAGCTACTGCTTTTTGTGGATCCGCTTGCTGTC
This sequence comes from Mustela putorius furo, assembly GCF_011764305.1. Classification (NCBI taxonomy): domain Eukaryota; kingdom Metazoa; phylum Chordata; class Mammalia; order Carnivora; family Mustelidae; genus Mustela; species Mustela putorius. Next base: position 8,164,735 of record NW_025422022.1, read on the forward strand.
TTGTCTAGGCAAGCACAGTTCAGGGTTCAGGTGAGAATTTAATGTTAGTTTGTACAGATTTGGGGCATACTCTCTGTGGCTCCTGATTTTCCAAGACTCTGCCCTCAGTTTCCAGCTGCTTTGCCAGCCTCACAATCCATCCCCTAACAAGCCAAAAACACTGCAGTGTTACCTTCTAGTTCTAGCTGCTCCTGGTCTTGGAGACTAGAAGGTGCTCCCAGGAGAGGAGCTGTATTAACATGAACTACAGGGCAGCATGGTTCCTTTCTCTTAAGGGTCCAATGCCCTCTGATACCTGCCTAAAGTTGGTGACTTTCCAGGACCTTCAAATAATTAAACTTCCTATTTTCCCAGAGTTTAGAACTGTTACCTAAGAGTGAGTCCAACACAAGCCACCCCACTGTGTCCAGAACAAAAGATTCAAGAATTTGCATTTAAGTATTGCTACTTCAAAAATTTCAGAACAATATTGTATTTTCTGATCCCCAAATGTCTATTTGTATTTTTATGATTTGATTTGTAGATATCTACTAGCAAAATGGCAAAAATATATATCCTGATTCTCAACTGAAATCAAGATTTCCGTGATTTTATAGAATCATTATTCTTGGAATTCCCCCATAGACTCTCATTCTTGTGTTTTGCATTTTTGTTTTATCCTTAAGTCATCCTCTTTTCAATGGTTAAATCTTAGTATAGGTTTCTTTCCATTTTTTTCATGGGCTAGAATGTTCGAAAGTTGTGTACATTTTTAACTACCAGCATATTTCTTATCAAAGACTGGCGGCATATCCTTCGGTATGTGATTACTATCAAGACAGTGGCTCATCGAGCAGCTTCATGCTTCTTTAAGACTGTGCATTTCACATTTGAGCTTTTCAGTCCCTAGGAAGATAAGGATTTTTGGAGAGGTTGGCATTATGGGGCCATCTCAGAACTTCCAAGCTTGCAACTTGGAACTCAGAACTTCCAACTTGCAAACCTAAAGCTAATTGTGAATCTCCGAACCTCTTGATATTTAATTAAGATCAGCAATAAAGTAGTTGAGAAGTAGAGCAAGAAAAACTTAACACTTGCATATGCCCTATTTTCTAGGAAGGAAAAAAAAAAAGTGTTCTCTTAAAAAAAAGAAAAAAAACTTTTAAAAAGTATCTTTGGTGATCCAGAGGAGTAGTGGGGCATTGCTATTATGTTATATTCATGAATAATGGCTAGGTAACAATGCCATATATTGGAATAGCATTTTACAATCTATGAATGCCAAGTATTAGTATATGCCAGTGATTCCCAAATTTGTCTCCCCAGCCCATGCCTCCAACCTTAACTCTAGGCTCATATACCCAACTGCCCATTTAATGCTTCACTTAGAAACCTAAAAGCTGGAACTTAACATGTTCAAAACTGAGCTCCTGATATTCTCTCCTTTGACATTTGCCCAAAGTGCTCCTCCATCAGCCTTTTCCGTCTCAGCTAATGGCAACACCATGATTTCAGTTGTCAAATTAAATAGTTGGTGTGTCATCCTCGAATCTTCTGTCTCCTCCCCTTCACAGCAGAATCCATAGGCTTTACCTTTGTGATTTGCCCTGAACCTGACCATGTCTCACCACGCCCGCTGCCCACAACCCTGGTCCAAACCGCCATCATCTCTCACCCATGTCATGGCAATCACCCTCCACTTGCCTTGCATCTACCCTTACCCATCTTCAGTCTATTCCCAACACAACGGCCAGAGCAATTCTGCTAAAACATGGATTAGATGAGGACCCTCTGCTCAAAAGCCTCCAGTGTTTTCTTCTGTCAATCCTATGTCACAGTTCTTTTTTTTTTTTTTAAGATTTTATTTATTTATTTGACAGAGAGAAATTACAAGTACACTGAGAGGCAGGCAGAGAGAGAGAAGGAAGCAGGCTCCCTGCTGAGCAGAGAGCCCGATGCGGGACTCGGTCCCAGGACCCTGAGATCATGACCTGAGCCGAAGGCAGCGGCTTAACCCACTGAGCCACCCAGGCGCCCCTATGTCACAGTTCTTATTAAGACCTACAAGGCCCAACCTTATCTGTACTACCCTCCCCTTATTAATCCAGGTACAGCAAACATTCTGTTCCAAACATGCGGAGCACTGGCTAGTCCCTCTACTGGAATGCTCCTACCCCCTCTAACTACATGACCAGCTTTTGCATTTTCTTCGGATTTTAACCCAAAGGGCTCATTCTTTGTGGCCTCTCCATCTAAATGTGCATATATCCTACCAACACATGATTTCCTATCTCCTTTCTGCTCTGTTTCCTTGCTTAGCAGTTATCACTCTAGGCCATACTGTATATTTTCTTTTAAATATTTTATTTATTTATTTGACAGAGATCACAAGTAGGCAGAGAGGCAGGCGGAGAGAGAGAGGAGGAAGCAGGCTCCCCACGGAGCAGAGAGCCCGATGTGGGGCTTGATCCCAGGATCCTGGGATCATGACCTGAGCCGAAGGCAGAGGTTTTAAGCCACCAAGGCACGCCATATTGTATATTTTCATATTAAGTTCTCCTGCATCATCAGTCTTCATGATGGGAATGTAACCTCAGTGAGGGCAAGAATTTGAGCTTGTTGTCCTCTGCTCTATCTCCAGGGTCAAGGCAATGTCTAGCACTGTAGGATCTCCAAACATATTTGTTGAATGAATATGTATAGCATTTCCATAGCTGATCCTTACAACAACTCTATCTCTATCGTACTAATGCAGAAAGTACATTCAAGGTGATCACGTGACTCAGTCTAAGGCACATAGCCAATTTCAAAGACCATAATTATATACAGTTTTTTTTTTTTTTTAATTCTGGGTTCAGAGGTAATTCCATAGCACTATACTGCTCCACGCCGAATTCGAGACCAGTGTACTACTTAATCATCTGAATTCAATCAGTAAATGTAGGTGTTGTTTTTATAAACCAATAAGAGAAAGATTTTTAGGTGTCTTTATTTACATATTATTGTAATACCTCCTCTGAACTTGTAACACAGGTTTTTTTAAAAATTGAGCTGATATTTACGTAATATAAATTAGCCATTTTAAAGTAACAATTCAGTGACATTTAATACATTCACAATGTTATGCAACCACCACCTCTAGAAATACAAGATTTTAATCCTTCCTTCCTTCCTCTGCAATCCCTCCCCCTGTCCCTCCCTTCTTCCCTTCCTCCTCTCCTCTCTCTTTCTCTATTTCCTTTTTTTTTAAAAAAGATTTTATTTATTTATTTGACAGACAGAGATCACAAGTAGGCAGAGAGGCAGGTGGAGAGAGAGGAGGAAGCAGGCTCCCTGCTGAGCAGAGAGCCCGATGCGGGGCTCAATCCCAGGACCCTGGGATCACGACCTGAGCCAAAGGCAGAGGCTTAACCCGCTGAGCCACCCAGGCGCCCCATCTCTATTTCTTTTTTCAGATTGTGCTATGACAATGTAGAGAATAAAGTCAGAAGAAGCTTAGAGAACCCAAATTCTTTTCTGTGAATCAGTTTCTTCTTCTCTAAACACAGTTATTTTTCTATCGTGTTCACTGGTCTATTTCTAGGCTCTAGTACTCTCAGGGCTTTAGAAGAAAAATATCATAAATAACACAGTGATATACATAGATTTGATGTGTAGTTAGTTATTACTATTCACAGCATCTTCTTGATACTTATATTAGAAGTCCCATAGAACTTAGTTCACATTATCTGATGTCTGCTAAGATCTGGGCTCTCTGTAGTCTGTAGGCTTTCTGTAAAACTCTAATTTTGCATTACAAAGTCTATTTTTATAATTTAATTAATTACACATTATATAACATATTGGGATTTTATATAAATGCCATCTGTTCTTATGAGTTTGTCTCAAGAACATGCCATGCTCTATCCCATTTGGTGGCCTCTTAGGGGCTCACTTTTCCCAAAAATTTTCTCTGTTCCATCGGTCAAATTCTCTCCACACCCCAAGGCCCAGGCTTCCTTCTTCTATGAGGTTCTTACCAGCAACTCAAAGTGCCCCTGATTTTCTTAGTCCTCTGAATTTGTTTTACTGCTCTTCTAGTCCGCAGCACATGATCGATCACTCACATTCTCTTCCGTCTTGTTCATTATCATTTCATCACTGGCTAAGCTGGGGCCCCACTGCATTTTCCATCAACAGAGAGGATGAGACTGGATGTCCTTGAAACTTTCCTCCAGCTCGGAAAATTCTGAATATGTGTCGCAGTTTTTTTTCTTCTTGGATTCTCAACTTCTTGAGACAGGTACATGTATTTTAAAATCCCAAAATGTACTGTGCTGAGCATAGACAAGTATTGTGTAAATTTCTAGTCACCATCAAGGGGCGTGTTTCTGTGTATAGGAGTGTGATACGACTTCTAAGACGTGCTAATGATCCATTAGGTCAAATTAATAGAGTTATAATGTGCAGGACTTGGAAGTGGCAGTCTCGCTACTTGTGCTGCTCACAACATGCCCAGGATAACACGTCCCACTCTGGCAGTCTTGCCTTAAGGAAGCAATCTTTCATTTGGATACAAACGAATTCGGGGAGACTCTGGAAACCATACTATAGGAGGAACTGAAGGCATTTAGCCTGGATAGGAAACAACTAGTAGGAGCCAAAAATACTGTATTCAAATGCTTAAAGATGCAGAATGAGAAAAAGAATTATTTGGGGAGGTCTGAAAGATAAATCCAGGACAAATGGATGGCTTTTCATATAGAGGTGATTTCAGGTTAGCGTAAGTAACAACATTTTTGTTAAGTTTCTTATAAATTAGCTATTTAACCATAGGATGGGTTATGTGCCTCACTGGCTCTATTGATTAACTGTACAGATATTGACTGACTACCTGCTCTATGCCAGGACTGTTGTGGACAAGAGCAAATGACAAACGAGATAGTCATGGACCTGCTGTGATAAACCATACATTCTGGTGGGACAGAGAAACAGTAAGAAAAAAAAAAAACTCCACTAAGAAAATAAAATGTCCATGAAGAAAATGAAATGGTGCATGAGGATAGAAAGAAGAGAGGTGGAAACGGAACTGGATAAGAACAGATGGTCACGGCAGCACCTGTGAAGACAACATTTGAACTGAGACCGAAATGGCCAGAAGAACCAGCCATGTGAGTGTCTCAGGGAAGGGCATTCCAGGAACTTGGTACAACAAGGGTGGATGTTGGTTAAGGGCCAAACAGCCATGGGAGCGTCTCAGGGAGGGGTGTTCCAGGAGGTTGGTACAACAAGAGTGGATACTGGAAAGCCCTCAGCCCACGACCCTGTGATGGTTCATATGTATGTGTCCCAGTTGTTTAGTCAAACACTAACCGGGATATGCTGTGAAGATAATTTGTAGATGTGATTAACATTCACAATCAGTTAACCTTGAAGGAGATTACCCTCCAAAAGTGGAGTGGGTCTCGTCTAATTAGTTAAATGCCTTCAGAGCAAAAACAAGTTTCTCTGACAAGAAGGAGTTCTACTTCAAGACTACTGAGATAGAATAAAATCTTTTTTGAGTTTCCAGCCAGTTTCCAGTCCAGTTTCCAGCTGGACTACTCTACAGATTTCAGACTTGCTGGCCCCTACATCACACAAGGCAGTTCCTTAAAGTAAATGTGTGTGTGTGTGTGCGCGCGCGCTCGTGCATGTGTGTAGTACCTACATTCATATATATACACACATATACACATTGGGAACCTATTGGTTCTGTTTCTCTGGAGAGCTCTGGCTTACACAGACCACTTCACAGGAGCTTCTGCCTATCTTGGCACTCCACAGCTGGTGGGGTGGGAGTGAAGAGTAGACTCTAACCCGTTACGATGCCAGAATTATTTAGGGACCCAATAAGCTGTGAATGCAACTTTTAGAAAGTATTCCTACTTCACAAATATCTCTGCTGTCTATTGAATCCTTTAGCATGGGTCGCCTACCATTACAAATGTCCAATAAAAGAATGGAGATTTCAACACTTAATCTATTTTTACATTTTAGAATTGACTTCTTACTTTAGAATTTCCCTTGGAAAACAATTTAAAGAATAAGAGGTAGTTGTAGGAGTTTGAATTAGATTTTTCCATGCTTTCCTGGATTAAAATAGACATATCTATGTCTTTTGAGAGCTTCCATATCTACAGTCCAAAGAATACCCTAGAAGTTCAAGGTGAAGTGCATGATGTTATCAGCCAGCAGCCATTTCTGATTTGTAATCTATTGCCAGAGAAATCACCTTGAAATTATTTTCCTGGCATTTGCACAACTGATACAGGTCCCTGATAGCATTTCTTATTCTGTCACCTCTTAGTACTCCCTTCAGACTCAGCAAATGGCTCATTTCACAGACTCAAGACAGCTTTCTCACCAGGGAACTGAAACTCCAGGGTCTTCTGGGCATAGCTAAAATCACAGATGTGTCTCCAGTATTTTCCACCAGCAGTGCAGAGTGTAGAAGAATGTCACTGGCTACCAGATAGCTAGTAGCAGGGTAAGAATTACAGATTACTATGGTAAACTTATCAATTTGATGAGTAGACAAAGCCTTTTATATTACCTTTGCATAGTGTTCGTCCTCTTTTCTTCTCCATATAAAATATGTTTTCGTTTTTAGCATGCCTACTCTTACCAAACTTACATTATGCTAATTAAATTTTGTCAAAATACATCCAAACTTCAAAGCATAAGTATTCGAAGCTGTGTTTTATAGGTAGACAGTTTGTAAGTTGGAGCTGAGCTCTTGTCCTGAATGAGTCATAAAGGAATATAAAACCGGGGATGTGTGATGAAAATCGACATTTGAAATGTTGGCGTCTCCCCTCCCGTCTTCCTCTAGGGATGTGCTGAGTCGCATGTTCAGAGGTGGAGCTTGATGCACAGATTCCAAGGCCTGCGGAAAAGGGTCTATGATAACAAAATACTTTTGCTTAATCAGATGCATTTTTCTCCAGTCTTTTCCTCTTTACCTCCAATGGGTTAGTTCTGCGGAAAGTTCTAGAAGACATCCTGTTTTCTGTCCCAGTCTTACTTTTTTCAGATTGTAAAGCTCATATTTCCTAGGCTGCCCTACAAGTCTTCCAAGTAATTTAGGACGTTTGTCTATAAGCAAAAAGGAGAGATTCCAGGTACCTTGAGGGAAAGGAGCCGCAGCTCTCCAGTGTTCCCCCAAATCTTCACAGTGCACAAAAGTGCTGGTCCCGAACAGCAGCACCCCCCCCCAAACAGCTGTGCAAGTGTGGGCAGTGTCCTTTCTTATGCTCACTATTTGCAGCTTTGTGGAAGACCATGCCCCTAAACTCTAGTACTTAATCCCATCTCTGCATGACATTACATCTAAGTCTTTCTAGACTTTATCATGTCCTACGTTTTTCTTCTAGTAAATATCCCAGGTCCCTCGAATCCATCTTTATCAAGTGTGATGGTTAATTTTATGAATAGTTTGGCTTGGCTGTGGTCCCCTGTTGTTCGGTCAAAAATTATTCTAAATGTATCTGTGAAGATATATAGAGATGTGATGAACTTTAAATCAGTAGACTTAAATCAGTAAAGCACGTTAACCCTCCACCAGGTGAATGGGCCTCAACCAGTTCGGTGAAGGCCTTAAGAGGAAAGACTGAGGTTGCCCAAAGATGCAAGTCTGCCTCAAAATTGTAGCATAGAAACCCTGCCTGAGTTTCCAGCCTGCTACTCTGTGGCATTTGGACTCAAGCTGATCACAACATCGGCTTTTGCCAGAATTTCCAGCCTGTGGTACTGCTTGACAGATTTCTGATCTGCAGGCCCTGCAATCCTGTTGGCCAATTTCCTAAAATCTCTCCCTCTCGATCTCTCTCTCTTTCTCACATTCTCTCTCTTGCTTATATATTTCTAGAAATCTATCTATTGGCTCTGTTTCTCTGAGGCGTCGTATTACACCAAACAACAATCTATGTTCCTTTCCCCATCCCTCCTCATTATTTTCTGAAAATGTCCAGGTTGCGATTACCCCACCTGACACACTCCAGGTGTGATGAGCCCCAGGCAGAGCACGACTAGTCTGCCTTATCCTCGCTCTGGGGTCACTTAGCATGAATAACTCACTGCTTAAGAACAGAGCCTTGGCATCAGAGAGAGCTGGATTTAAGCCCCCGTCTTAAAGAAAACTCTCCTTCAGGGATGCCTGGGTGGTTCAGTCGGTTAAGCCTCTGCCTTTGGCTCAGGTCATGATTCCAGGGTCCTGGGATCGAGTCTCACATTGGGCTCCTTGCTCGGCAGGGAGCCTGCTTCTCTCTCCGCCTCTGCCTGCCACTCTGCCTGCTTGTGCGCTTGCACGTGCACGTTCTCTCTCTCTCTCTCACAAATAAGTAAAATCTTTAAAAATTTTTTTAAAATAAAAAAATAATAATAATAAAAGGATAACCCTCCTTTAAGGAGAGCAGCCGTCATTCTGTGGCTTTAGCAACAGGTAATCCTAATTGATCAATGACAACCTGCTACAATAGCCAGTAGACAAATCAGTGAGAGATCACACTTCTCAAAAACAGCCCATCATCCGCGGCCCCTCAGCAATGACTGTACTTCCGAAGGTCAGCCAGCCAGCAACTCTCTTAGTGAATTTCTCTGTCTCCAGACTTAAATAACAACCCATCCCTGAGACCTCTTCTTCTGAACATGCACAGTCCCTGAACTTGACGTCTGCCCAAGCCAGTGCAGTGCAACTCTCAGCCTTGCTCTGAGACTGTGCGGTTGATAAGCACCGCTCTCCCTTGTTCAGCAATAATTTCAGCTTTTTGTTTCAGGTCATTGAGTGGTGGTCGTGTCTATTTTTTTTTTTTTTTTTAGATTTATTTATTTGAAAGAGAGAGAGAGAGAGAAAGAAACGGGAGGAGAGAGCACATGCAGGAGAGTCAGGGAGAGGAAGAGAGACTCTCAAGCACATTCCATGATGAGCACAGAGCCTAGGGGCCACATCTTTTGACAGAGGATAAAAGGTCATATGTGAAAAGTATTGAGCATAGGGCCTGGCATGGAAGAATCACTTAAGAAATGTCATTAGCTTTGGGGCGCCTGGGTGGCTCAGTGGGTTAAGCTGCTGCCTTCAGCTCAGGTCATGATCTCAGGGTCCTGGGATCGATCCCCGCATCGGGCTCTCTGCTCAGAGGGAGCCTGCTTTCCTCTCTCTCTCTCTCTGCCTGCTTCTCCGTCTACTTGTGATTTCTCTCTGTCAAATAAATAAATAAAATCTTAAAAAAAAAAAAAGAAATGTCATTAGCTTGACTTGAGTGTGTGATTCTATTCACATCCTCTACGGTTGCTCCGGCTTCTTCAATAGCAAAGGCCGTCAGCCTCAGAATAACATTTTGGTTGTTTGGGGTGCCACCCCCCCAGAATGGGCCTATCTGGGGCATGCCCAACATGCTACTGGGCTGCAAAGTGACAAGATAGAGGAGTGTCCACCCAGGGAGGATGGTCGGGACAATAGTGGCTCATTGTAACCATGGCGGCATCTTGTCCAGCCATGCTCTTGTCTGCTTCCCAAGCTGCTGTCACGTAGTAGCCTTTCACACTGTTGACTCACTGTGCCAACTAAACTCCAGAGTTCCTTCAACAGGGGCTGCTGATAACCCACCAGTTCCAACATGCATTCCTCTGTTTGGTGGACTCCCAACCAGCAGGGTGAGACCTGTGCCACTTTAAATTTCATCTTGCTAAATCTGGTCCAGTGCCCTAGTCTGATCAAAATCCTAGATGGGAAAATGCCTTCAAATACACACTGAAGTGGGAAATAATAAGGTCTTAGACACATAACAAAGGATATTTTGCCCTTCTAGTGAAAGGCTCTGCTCTATCATTCCTTTGTACATGAGATTCTGCTGTCAAAGGTGGGATCCAGGAGGAAGTGTTTATTTTATACTTAATGTAGAACTTAGTTTTTATTTATTTTTTTAAAAGATTTTATTTATTTATTTGACAGAGAGATCACAAGTAGAGAGGCAGGCAGAGAGAGAGAAAGAAGCAGGCTCCCTGCTGAGCAGAGATGCTGATGTGGGGCTCAATCCCAGGACCCTGAGATCATGATCTGAGCCGAAGGTAGAGGCTTAACCCACTGAGCCACCCAGGCACCCCTAGAACTTAGTTTTTAGAACAGCCTTAGAGTTACAGAATTATTGAGGAAATAGTGTAGAGTTCACATATGCCAACACCCAGTTTCCCTTATTTTTATTTTAAAGATTTTATTTATTTATTTGAAAGAGAGAGAGCATGATGAGCAGGGGGGAGGGGCAGAGAGAGAGGGAGAAGTAGACTCCCCACTGAGCAGACAGCCCGTCCTGGGGCTCAATCCCAGAACTCTAGGATCATGACCTGAACTGAAGGCAGACACTTAACTGACTGAGCCACCCAGGCGCCCTCAGTTTCCTGTATTATTAACATCTTACACAAGTGTGGTACATTTGTTATACTTAATTGATACATTATTATTAACTAAAGTTCATACTTTATTCAGACTTCCTTAACTTTTACCCAGTGTCTTACTGTGTTTTTTTTTTTCCTGAATGCCATCCAGAATGCCATATTATGTTTACTTGTCATTTTCTTCAGATTCTTCTAGATGGTGAGCTTCTTAAACTGTCCTTATTTTGATGACCTTGACATTTTTGAGGGATACTGGTCAGGTATTTTGTACAATGCCCCTCATCTGTTGTTTTTCTAATGATTAGATAGAGTTCTGATTTGGGGAGGAGGAAAAAGCACAGAAGTGAAGTGACATCTTCATCACATCACATCAAGGGCACATGGTATCAACATGACTTCTTGCTCTTGATGTTGGCCTCGTTCACCTGGCTGAGAGAGAGTTTGTCAGTCTTTCACACTGTTAAGCTACTCTTTTTCCCTTTCTGTGTAGTATTCTTTGGAAGGAAATCACAATGCATGACATGTAGTTAAGGAATGGGGAGTTACGCCTCATCTTCTTGAGTGTGTAGTAGCTACATAAATTATTTGGAATTATTCTGGACATGTTTCTCTTCTCCCCCATTTGAATTAGTTTATTTATTTATTCAATTGTATCTTTATATCAGGATGGACTCATGGATTTGTAAAAATATTTTGCATTATAATACAGGACTATGTTTAAAAAAATAATCATTCCAGCTTTGGCCATTGGGACCCCTTTCAACTGACTTTTGTGTTCTTTTGACATGAACCCATAGTTATGGAGTTTTGTTGTTCGTGATTGGTTTCAACCACCATGAAATGCTCCAGGCTCATCTTGTCCACCTGGAAGTGGAAGGGGAGCTGTTTTCCAAAGCTGTGTAAGACCCTGGTACCTGGGCAGCAGGCTAAGATCCCCTTCACCAAGTTCAACAGCATGGCTGAGAGGCTCTCCTCTACCTCCAGACTGACCATGGGAATCCTTTAGTGGTCTCCTTTCTCTTCTCCTTTTTGCAAAGCAAGTTCTCAAGTGTCTCACCTTCAACTTGAGGTGGGTGCCTAGTAATGTCCAGTCTAAACTTAGCAAGGGAAAATTCTTAGAGACATTATTGTTTAAATTTCTAAGATATTATAAATGCCTGCGATAATGTAGCCTTGGCCACGATGTAACAGGCTATTTGACGTGTCTTATTTCTCTTGCTTACTAGAAAATTTCTTGAAGGCAGAGACCACATTTTGTGCTTCTTCATATAATTCCTATACTGAGCACTTAGCATACATCTGGTGAATGGCTATATTCTGTTGAATATGTCAAAAATTTTTTTCAATCATTTTTGCAGATATGTCCTCTAAGATGAACTTGATTTTTTTAATCACAAAATCAAAACTTTAAGGTCATACCTTTATTTTAAAGGCTCTGTTAGAGTTCCATGATGAGTGCGATATTCTTGTAACAAGGGTAGTGACACCCAAAGAGAAATGGATGGATCTCTGTTCAGAAGCCTGCAGGGCTAGCAACTGAGCCTGAGGACAGAGACCTCTACTGATGACTTCTGTACATCCCTTTCTGGTGTCGTAATTCTGGGTGTCCTTGTCGCTCTCGGCCCGCAAGAACGACCCGCAGACGAGGTGAGTGGCAAGCTTCTTTTTTAATAATGGCGGCCGCGCCGCACCAAGCACTTACAGCAGTATGTATGCACGCGCGTACGCCCCCTTTTCGCCCAATCAGAATGCCGCGCACGCAGCGTCCTCGTGCACTCTTATGTAACCATACAGGACTCTATTGTTCTCTAGCGGTGATCATGCGTTTCTCTCTTGGCTCCTGGTGCTGTTCATGCGTCAGCCACGAGCGCACCCACATCCTCCTAAACCAATCATTCTCATTTCCTCAATCTACAGGCATATCTGTCTGTATGACTCTTTGCATCTGCTGAATGGCTCTCCACAGCTCCCCCTTTTTTATTATTTATATGGCAGGGATCGTGCCTGTCTTAGGTTGCCAATCCTCAGCACACATGCTTACCCGTCATCGGGTACTCCCCCTAGCCGAGGAGCCCCTGTCTTAGGTTGCTATGGTGAGGGATCAGTCTTACCCGTCTTTGACTACCGATCCAGCATACTAAGCCATAATTTGGGGGGGAGGTGCTAGCCTCCAGAGCCATCATGGCTTAGACCCAAGCCCGCTGCTGTAGCCGTTGTTGTCATACAATTCTGCAGATGCATTTTAGAAGGAGTATTTGAGTCGGAATCATCAAGGCTCTTATGCCTGCCCAGTTTTTGAGGAATGAGACTAATTGTCATAACATACTAATCCAATCGCTGACGGAGCCAAGAGATACTTGAGTGGCGTTTAAGGCCGCTCTCTGAGCTTACCACGGTTGATTAGCTGATGGTTACGTATGATGGCTCTTAACTTATAAACTTCTGCGAGTATAATTTTAACCGCACAAGGCAAAAGGCACATGAAAAGAACAATTACCACTAGCACTCCTATAATTGTTCCTACAACATACCATGCGTGCGTCAGGGAAGGGAAGTGAGAAAACAAGGAGCTTACAAAGTTTTCAGCAAGCTGAGCAACAGTTAACTTGGCATGAGGAGCTTCTTCGATATCTAATATTTCTTGATGTAATTGCAGCAGATCAAGGGATAGATTAGAGTTAGACCATATCCCCTCGAGATGGCGTTGTACTCGGTCCCACGAAGTCTCAGAGGCATTATATTTTTTAGAGGTTACGCAAATCCAGTGATAATCGCTATGACACCGGATCCTGGTGCGCAATTTTAAGCTCTGAATTTCCTCCCCTAGAAATCTAACAGTATCATATAGTGCATTTAACCGGGTTTCAATCCTTTTGTCTATATCTTCCTGAATTCCCAGCACAGCAGAAGTGTTATGTGCGAGCTGATCCACAGTATCAGCAGCATGCACAGCCTGAGCAAGGGACACAGACGCTGTGGTGGCTGTCGCAATTAGGGTGATTAAGGAGACTATTCCGAATAACAACAATCCTAGCTCTCGTCGGGGTCGGCTTAGGGCAGCCTGCACACGCTCCCACAACTCTAAGCCGGGGTTAGAATACCATGGTTTGGAGATATTAACTGGGATCATAATAAATGGGGGCTGTTTTACCACTAATAATCCATCGCCTGGCAGCACTCCTCGAATACAATTGGTTAGGGTACAGTTATAACAAGAAAAATGATAAGTGGCTTTTTCCTTTTTTACTGTAAGGTTTCCTACAACTAGCATGAATGGATGGGGCACGCAGGCTTGGGGGTATCTGAGTATTTGTCCAATATTCTCATATCCAAATATGGTCTTAGTGTTACTGGTTTGCGAGACAAGGAGGGTGGCGCCTCCAAAGGCGGCAATAAGTTTCCAAATCTCAGTTTGCACCGGATAGCCACGTTGAGGAGTGAGAATTGGGGGTATTTTCGGACGGCATTCAGGACATCCGGAAGATATTATAGGCCCCCAATCCCAAAGCTCAAATCTATCCTCTAGTGAGTACTTAGTAGCTTTTCGTCCTAGGCAGAGCCTCCAGGGTACTCCAATCCCCTTAGCTATACTTAAGTTAGCTGCACAAAGTGGAATATCCCGTGGGGCTATACCAGAAGTCACTATGGTGCTATAGGTAGTGTCAAGGCCAGCTATACTCACACCACTATAACCAGATCGCAGGGAAACACTTAAACAGCGTGATATTGTGCGCTTCATCGCAAAGCATATGGGATATACATCAGAATAGCCCTTGTAAGATATGGCAGCCTGCTGTGGCCGGAGATGAACAGAAGAGGGAGGGCCTAGCAAGACAGTATCATTAACATATACAGGAATAGAACTCACATCCCAACCCACGGGCTGTAACAGGGGTGGATCGGGGACGTATGCCCAATATAATGAGCCCTGGGCTGCCAACACCTGTTGCATTAAAATAAGCGTCAGTAGCAAACATGAGTTCGGGTGAGAAGAATGCACTCTATGCTGAGCCATTTGAAGAAGGGCCTGAAGCTGGGCAGTCTCTTGTCTCGGCCACAGTTGAACTGGCTCCGCCTTCATGGGAACAGGCTGCAGGACAGTCGTCGTTGCTATCATCATCATCACCAGCATCCTCCACAGGTTCCATGGCCACCAGCCTGGTGAGGCGTTCCGGCACCCAGAGTGGAGCAGGCGCATCCTGTGGGAAAACACAAAGGGAACCTCGGTGCCACCGAAGCACCGGGTCAGGTCCCTTCCATAAGCCAGTAAGGACATCTTTCCATTTCACCATTGACTGCTGCATTTTCTGTTGGCCCCAATGACGTTCCGCGGCCGAAGTGCCGTCCTTGTCAACCGTGAGAAAATTTAAAATAAAGGTGACCAGATTGGTGAGGTCATTGGGTGTACGATACTCCTCTCCAATTCCCCCTTTTTGTATTTTTTGCAAGGTAGTTTTAAAGGTCAGGTGCGTGCGTTCCACAATGCCCTGGCCTCGAGGATTATATGGTATGCCTGTAACATGCTGGATATTGTAGCAGGCCATGAAGCTGCGAAAGCTTGCAGAAGTGTAAGCAGGGGCATTGTCTGTTTTCAAGTGCTTTGGCACTCCCCAGCAGGCAAAGCTGCGCAGGCAATGGGACATCACATTTTTGACATTTTCCCCTCGCAAGGGGGTCGCGTTAACAATCCCCGAGCAAGTGTCTACACTTAAATGGACGTATCTTTGTTGTCCGAAGGAAGGAACATGTGTTACATCCATTTGCCATAGATGGTTAGGTAAGAGCCCTTTGGGATTTACCCCTAGGGAGGGCATAGGCAAATGTGTTACACAATTACCACAAGACTTCACGATGTCTCGTGCATCAGCTCTTGAGATGTTAAAACGCATCTTTAAAGTTTGGGCATTGACATGCCACCTTTTGTGATAGGTTCTCGCGTCTTCCAAGGCGCTACAGACATGAAAGCGTGCGGCCATGTCAGCTATTCGGTTTCCCTTAGCGATAGGCCCTGGGAGGTCTGAGTGTGCTCTGAGATGTCCGATATAAAAAGGGGCACCACGAGAGAGAATGAGGTCTTGCAATTCAATCAGCAGGAAGGAAATTTCTGATTGACTGGCTGAGATAATGGCAGTCTCAACAGATCTGGTAGCTACAACTGCATATTTACTGTCTGAAATAATATTGATAGGCTGATTTTGAAACCTTTGTAAAACACACATAATTACCAACAATTCTGTTCTTTGAGCTGAGGTTGATGGCACAACAACCGGAATTACCTCTCCTTCCACCACGTAGGCACCAGTTCCAGATTTGCTACCATCTGTAAACACCGTGAGGGCATCAACCAATGGCTCTAATCGGCAGGATTTAGGCCATATGAGGGGTGTATTTTTGTAAAATCCAATTAGGGGGTGTGAGGGATAATGATTATCAAATGTGACAGGATAAGCGATCGTCAAAATGGCCCAATCATCATTTTCATGTGTTAGAATGTTCACTTGGGCTTTGTCATAAGGGACTATACACGCATCGGGCAGTCTCCCGAGGACCTGTATGCTAGCTTTGAATATTTTGCTTGCTATCATAACTACAGCTGTAGCATACGAGGTGATGACACGGCTAAGATTATGGGGCAGGTAAATCCATAACAGGGGTCCTCCCTGCCATAGTGCTCCTGTGGGTGATCCAGGGGACGGGATAACTACGGCATTTATAGGCTTTTCTGGGTCACATCTATCTGCTGCTGTTAAGGCTAGTCTGCTTTCAACCAACTGTAATGATGTAATGGCAGCTGGGGTAAGAGTTCTTGGGGAGTCTAATTTAGAATCTCCAGGCAGGATATCAAATAAGGGTTTCAATTCTGCTGTAGTAACTTTTATATATGGTCGGATCCAATTAATGTCCCCTAGAAGTTTCTGGAAGTCATTCAATGTGTGCAGGTGATCCCTACGGATCTGTATCAATTGAGGTTTCACTGTAGTAATAGAGAGCTGCATACCAAGGTATTTCTGTAGATTTCCTGCTTGGATCTTTTCAGGGGATATAGTTAGTCCCCACTCTGCCAATTGCTTCTGTAGGAAAGTTAGAGCCGAGGGCAGAGACCTCTCATCTGGCCCACAGATCAGGATGTCATCCATATAGTGATAACAAAGTAGGTTTGGAAATGCTTTTCGAAAAGGTTCCAATGCTCGACTCACATACAACTGACATAAGGTGGGGCTATTAGCCATCCCTTGAGGGAGTACTTTCCATTCATATCTTTGATCTGGCTCAGCATGATTAATGGATGGCAGAGTAAAGGCAAAGCGCTCCATATCCATAGGGTGTAAAGGAATGGAGAAGAAACAGTCTTTGATATCAATTATGATAGAGGGCCAATTTTTGGGTAACGCTGTCACGACTGGGAGCCCCAACTGAAGGGGTCCCATGACCTGCATTTGATCATTAATTTGTCGCAGGTCATGTAACAATCGCCATTTGCCTGATTTCTTTTTTATCACAAATATGGGAGTATTCCACGGAGACGTGGATTCTTGAATGTGTCCTGCTTTGAGTTGTTCTTGGACTAATTCTCTTGCCGCTTGTAGCTTGTCTTTTGTTAAAGGCCACTGAGGCACCCAGCGCGGCTCCTGTTGTTTCCAAGTTATTCGAATTGCCTCAGTGGCCGCTAGGAAAAACCCTGACCTCCCATGGAAGGGGGATCGGGATCTCCCTGGCCCTTGGCTCCAAGGCCTTGGCCAGGCTTATATCCCATGTTCCTCATTATGGTTTGGGAGGCCCCACTATACAGTTTTTCAGTAGTAAGTCTAATATCCATCTGCTCCAGCACATCGCGTCCCCACAGAGAAACGGGGGTGGCACAAACATACGGTTGGAAAATGCCTTTATGTCCCTCCTCATCTTCCCAATCTAAGGATGCGGCACTAATATCTGGGCTGGTAGCTACCCCTAATCCTCGGAGGGTTTGATTAGCCTTAATCAGGGCCCAGGCTTTTGGCCAATCTAGATGATTGATAATACTTTTGTCTGCTCCTGTATCTAGGAGCCCCCAGAATGGTCTTCCTCTGATCCTTAATTTAAGCATGGGCCTCTCTTTCATGCCCATGGTAAGACACGCGAGGGAAGATCCTGTGGATCCTAGGCCACCCTTCCTCGCCAGGCCTGTGGATGGATATTTTTCATGATGGCTAGGCAATATTAAGAGCTGTGCGACCCTATCCCCTGGATTTATAATATTAATACCCCTCGGAGATGAAATCAGAATCTTAACCTCCCCTTCGAAATCGGAGTCAATGACTCCCGGGTGGACCTGAAGTCCCCGCATAGTGGAGGAGCTCCTACCAAGGAGGAGCCCCACCGTTCCTTTTGGAGGCCCTCCATGCAGGTCAGATGGCACGGCCTGCACCCCCATTTCAGGCGTTAGGACCATTCGGGTGGTGGCACAGACGTCAAGTCCGGCGGAACCTGTTGTGGCTCTCCTGGGCCCTGCGTGGATTGACTCCCCTGATCGGAGGGTGGGAAGACCCATCGCGGCTTGGTAGGTAGGGACATTGCCACCCCGTACATTTGATTCGGGCCCCGGGGGGTGGGGCCCTGCCTCCCGTTTTTTGAATTCCCCCAGTTGTTAGGAGGCAACGGGTTCCCCTCAGTGTCCTCCATGGAGCGACATTTATGTGCCCAGTGATTTCCCTTCCTACATCGCGGGCAACGCAGAGGCTTTAAGCCTCCTGGCGGTACTTTTGGGTACGCTTTTCCAGCCTGGGTTCCACGCTGCGGGCAATTCCTCTTAACGTGTCCTTCCTGGCCACATTGAAAACATCCTTTAGGGCGGACTCCTTCCTGGCCATACATGGCTTGTGCGAAAGCCGCTGCCATAACCTGTCCCTGAATTATAGGTCCCGTTATATCTCTACAGACTTTGATGTAGGCTGATAGGTCCTTCGATCTCCAGGGTCTGATAGCCTCTCTACACCATTTATTGGCATTCTCATAGGCTAACTGTTTGATAAGTGGCATTGCTGTATCAACATCCCCGAACATTCTACCTGCGGTCTGTATCAACCTGTCCACAAAATCAGCATAGGGCTCGTTGGGCCCTTGCAATACTTTGGATAATTGGCCTTGCAAGTCTCCTGCCCCTCTCAGAGTCTTCCAAGCCCTGAGGGCTGCCGTGGCTATCTGTTGATACACCGCAGGGGGGTATGTACTCTGCACTTGGGCCCCGAGGTATGGCCCCGTGCCCGTCAGCATTTCTAAACTCCATTGTGGGTTACCTGCGGCTGCATTTCTCCGAGCTGTGTCCTGACAATTGTCCTGATTTTGGATTTTCCATTCTAGATATTGTCCTCCACTTAATACCGCTCTGGTCAAGTTAGCCCAATCCTCAGGAGTGAGGTAAAGTGTTCCCAGCGACTCCACAAGGGAGACAGTGAAAGCTGCCTGGGGTCCATAGGCGCTGACTGCCTCCTTAAGCTGCTTTACCAACTTGAAATCTAGTGGCTGGTGGTACCTCTGCTGATTCTGATCTTCTAACACTGGAAAAAAGCCTTTTCCTGGGCCAAGGACCTCTCTCCAATTTTCCGCGGTACAGCCCGAACAATAGCACGTCTTGGCGCAGCTGGGCCTATAAGGCGGGGGCCACTCATGGGGTGGCGCTGTGGAGCTAGAATGCGGAAGCGGTGTAACTTCCGTTTTTAATTTCGACTGCGCCACAACTGCGGCTTCCGCCCCTGCTTTCAGCTGCGCCATTACTTCTCCCTGCACTCTTAATTCTCCTAATGCCTTTTGCAATTCCGCCTTCTTTTCCTCAAGTTGCTGCTTCACGGTCTCCAAGTCTGCCTGGAGACCGGGAGATTCCCCTTTCTTGTTATTTGCCTCTATCTTTCCTAGCTCCTGCAACTCGCTTTCGGACATCCCTTCCGAGCTTTCGCTTTCGGATTCAGAATCTCGGGAGGAGCCCTTACGGGACTCTTCCTTCATTTGCTCAAGGACTTTGCCCCCCTGTTGTACAGCTCGCTGCAAGGGCCCTCGGGGGGATTGCAAACATACCTTCACCAAGGACCACACAGCTAGAGTCCCCGGGGATGTAGAGGGGCAGCGTTTTAAGTCCTCACCCAGGTGTTCCCATTGTGGCACATTTAGGAGCCCTTCTTCTATAAACCAGGGGGCAATCTCTTCTACTTCTTTCAAAAAGGCCCTCGCTGTTTTTGCCTTTAAGGGGGTACCGTTCGTCTTGAGGACATCTTTTAAAGAGTCCTCCAAGCGAGCAAGATCGTTCCCCATTCAGATCAACTAAAAATCAAATTACAGGACACCCAAAATAACTTACAGATTAATGTTTCTGAACTTCAAACACTACAATCTGAACATGATATTCTCCTAGAACGGCACAACAAGATGCTTCAGAAAACCATGCAAGAATTAGAACTGGTTAGAAAGGATGCCCGGCAAACCACACTGATGAATATGGAAATAGCTAATTATGAGCGTTTGATGAAAGAACTGAATCAAAAGTTTAGCTAATAAAAACAGCAAAATTGTTCCCCATTCCGAGGAAACTTACCTTATTGTCCCCGTAGAACTTCACAAACACCCTAACGTCTTATCGTCTACGGGGAGCTTCTTATCGTCCCTGAAGAACTTTATAAACAACCTTACCTCCGATCGTCTTCAGGGAACTTCCCTGTCAATAGACAGAAATAGGTGCACTCTTTACCTTATCGTTGCTCTTACCTCGATCCTCGTTCTGCGTCTGGAGATAGGGTTCCCGGGTTTCGGCACCAGTTGTCGCTCTCGGCCCGCAAGAACGACCCGCAGACGAGGTGAGTGGCAAGCTTCTTTTTTAATAATGGCGGCCGCGCCGCACCAAGCACTTACAGCAGTATGTATGCACGCGCGTACGCCCCCTTTTCGCCCAATCAGAATGCCGCGCACGCAGCGTCCTCGTGCACTCTTATGTAACCATACAGGACTCTATTGTTCTCTAGCGGTGATCATGCGTTTCTCTCTTGGCTCCTGGTGCTGTTCATGCGTCAGCCACGAGCGCACCCACATCCTCCTAAACCAATCATTCTCATTTCCTCAATCTACAGGCATATCTGTCTGTATGACTCTTTGCATCTGCTGAATGGCTCTCCACAGGGCTAGCAACTGAGCCTGAGGACAGAGACCTCTACTGATGACTTCTGTACATCCCTTTCTGGTGTCGTAATTCTGGGTGCTCTTGAACTAAGGGGTTTTAGTGTTCCATCTTGGCAATCGCCAGAGAAGATCTTTAAAAGCATAGTGCTTAGGGTGGTTAAGAGAAGGAATTCAGGTGACTTATGGAAACCTGGATCAGTAATACAGTCTAGTAAAAGGCCCACCAGGGGACACAAGGCTTTTTCAATTGCTGTTTTTAAAACCTCACCCTGAATAGTCATGAGGAGAGAGAATGTTTTATTTTCCACATGCAGAGGTCTCCACACGCAGCCAGGTGGCATTTTTACTTAGTAGGGCCCTTCTGGTACATCAGTCGGGAGGGTCACAGGTGGCTACAGTCAGAGATGGGCTTCTTCAACCTCGTCTCTCCACACCACAGCCCCCGGATGCCTCATGTTTCAAAAGACTTGTCAGACACACCATAAAACACAAAGTCGTATGGGTGGCTCAGCTGTCTGAGAGAGGATCAGGAGATCCAGCTCTAATGGGCCGATTAATGGAAAGCCATTACTGATGTAGAATAGGGAGGATATTCTTTTGCTTTAGCCAAGTGGTATGGAAATATGAACAGATAGGGTGACTCTCAGCAGAAGAAGTTAGGGGTAAGAACTCTGGTTGTCCGTTCTGTGTGGTTTGTAAATAGAGATGTTAAAGGGTGATCTTTTGGTTTTTGAAGTGTTTACTCTGAAGTTTATTTATGACATTTATACCTTAAAAGATAATAAAAATATATTCTCTCCCATTAAGTAGACTACACAGTTAAAATAAATATTTTTTTCCTTGTAGAAGCTCAACAAATGAAATCATTTTATGTAAAGACTTTTATTTTATTTTAATTTTAATTTTTTTAAAGATTTTTATTTATTTATTTGAGAGAGACAGAGAGCAATCAGGAGAGAAGCAGAGGGAGAGGGACAAACAGGCTCCGAGTTGAATGAGAAGCATGACATGGGGCTTGATCCCACAACCCTGAGATCATGACCTGAACTAAAACCAAGAGTCAGATGCTTAACTGACTGAGCCACCCAGGCACCATTCAATATAGCTTTTAATAAAACACACTGGCTTTCATTTACACTGTGAAATCAAGTTTACATGACCCACGGGGTAGACATGTTACATCCGACTCCTTGCAACTCATTGGCTCAAAGCCCATTTCAACACACCTCCTAGAGCCCCACCCCACCCCAGAAACAGCTTTTGCCATGGTCACCAATGATTTCCATGTTGTCGGATCCAAAGACTTTTCTGTCCTCATCTTTGACTTCTGTGACCCCCCTTCTCTATCCTGGTTTTCTCCCTATCTGACCACTAATTCTCATTCCTCTGTCAGATCCTCCTACCCATACTACCAATTGGGAATTCCTTATGGTGCATACCGATTCCCCTTTCTTCTTCTTCTGTACCAACACTGTCTGATAGAAATTTGTGTGAGGATGGAAATACCCAAGTATGCACTTACCTATGCAGCAGCTGCTAGCTAGCTACACATGGCTGCAGAGGAAATGTGGTCAGTATTACTTGGGAACTGAATTTTTAATTCTAGTTCATTAATTTTTATTGCCACATAAAGCCAGTGGCTGCTATTGGGCAGCACAACTTCAGACTATCTTACAAGGTGAGCTATTAAAAAGCAGCTTCAGAATTGCAATTTCCTGGGTTTTCTCTGTAGCTCAGATCTCCCCACAGAGCTGTAGGATTAGAGTTATCTGAGAACTCAGATGACTCACAAGCACTGACTGATTGTAACTGTTCCTTCCTCAGCTGCTACTATTCGGAGAACAGCATCAGCCACTCGGTTGGCCGAACCTAGAAAATGAGAATTGTTCCTGATTTTTTTCCTTTTCCTTCCTATCTCACATCTAAACTGTAAGTAACTTCTATCGATTCTACCTCCAATTTGCATTTTGAACCTGTCCACTTCCCACCACCCAATACAAACCATCATCATGCCATGCCTGAATGACTTGCAATTGTCACCCTCTCTTTTGAACCCCCCTTCAGCCCATTATCTACATAGTTTCAATATTGTCCTCTCAAAACATGACTTAGATCATGTTGCTTTTCTGCTTACGATTCTTGCATGTTTCGCCATTGCTTTTGGAATAAAATGTCAATTTCTTGTTTTGGACTTCAATAATCTGGACCCCACTCTCCCTTCCAACCCATTTTATATTGTGTTTCCTCTTGTCCATTTGCACTAAACCTTCTGGGACGTGTGCTCTACTGCCCCAGGACCTTTGCACTTGCTGTTTATCATCTGCAGTCTCTTCCCAAGTTATTGACCTGGATAGATTTCTTACTCTTTGGTTCTTAACTCAGTACTTCAGGGAGGTCTCCCCTAACCACTTATCCCAGTGAGTTTGCTTCTATTTCCTTATTCTCCACATCAGCATAGAGACTGGTTTCTCCTTTACGTTGTGTGCTTGTCTCTTTAATGTTTATGTAGCATACCAGCCTATGAGCTCCCAGAGGACAGAGGCTTCTGTGTAACTCCCCACATTTATCTAATAGTAGCACATCACTGATACATAGTAGAACTTGATAAATATTTGTTGAATGAATGAATGAAGGAATAAGCTCATGCTTTGACTTGTAGACAGAGTATTATATCTTATCTTATTGTTTTTAAAATTCAATTTTTAGGGGCACCTGGGTGGCTCAGTCGGTTCAGCTTGCGTCATGCCTGCCTTCAGCTTGTGTCATGATACCAGGGTCCTGGGATCATTGTTGGGCTGGGATATTGTTGGGCTCCTTGCTCAGCAGGGAGTCTGCTTCTCCCTCTCCCTCTGCCCACCTGCTTGCCACTCCCCCTGCTTGTGCTCTCTTTCTCTCACTAGCCCTCTCTCTGTGTCAAATAAATAAATAAATAAAATCTTTAAAAAAATAAATAAAATTCAATTTTTAATTTGTATTTTAAATAGCAACAAGTGGATGACTTGGTTCCTGCCAGCATCTTCTCTTCTTCCGTTCTTTATTAAACGAACCCAACAATGGCATCCAGGGAAAAGTCGAAGATAATAAAGATAAATTACACTGAGAATAGTGTCTTTCTTTTAAGTCTCCACACAGCATATTGCTTTCAGCTTCCTAGAACTACATATACTAACAAGGTTTCCAGTACTATTCTGACAAATCATAGACACTGGTTGCACTTTGGAATTATCTGGGAAACTTTAAAATATGCCGGTTGGGTCTCATCCCTGTACATTCTGCTTTAATTGGCCTGAGGTGCATCCTGCCTGCTAGGACTATTGAAGTTGCCCAGGAGATTCTAACGTACAGCCACGGTTGCCTATCACAGAGGGAAGTTGTAGCCCAAAGAAGGATGGGTGTGATGAGAAACTGTCTTTCAACTCATTTTGTCAGTTGTGAGTTCTGTTTGCCATGATGTTCTTAATGCAGCAGCTCACAGGTAAGTTAATAGTGTTTTATAAGATGTTTAATCATGAAAACAGCCCATTTGCTTTTCTGACAAATGTTCCATTGAAACTGTCAGAGGTTGGATTCAATACTCTAAGATTTCTCCAGGTAAGTCCACTTCCAGACTGTGAACTAGAAGGATGAATCATTAGCAAGTGAATAATTCGTGTTTCTGTTGAGTGTCCCTTGGCACTGGTTAAGTCTACCTGTGGTCCTCTGCCTGAACCAAAGGTGTCAGCTACAAGCCTGGCCTCACCTCTTTTGCTTTTTCTCCCCCTGTGCTCAACATCTGGTGTTGTCATGGGTCTCGCTCTAGGCTTGGGCCCCTCCCAGTTCATCAGCTGAGCAGAGCAAAGTGTGTCAGAAACTCTGGCTGCTCTAACTTATGCTCCCCATATTTGAAAGCTACTAATAAACTCGCAAGTAGAGAGCTATTAATAACTAGCATTCATAATCAGTATTTCATATTAATCACAATATGGCGGTCAATATGGTGGCTAGGCCTTTATAGGTTTTCTACTTCCATGCATTCCCCACAAAACTTGGTACTCCCTAACCAATCAGTTTTCTAAGCAGTAAATACGATCCAGAGTCTACATGTCCGGTGCCTTCCTCAGCTGGCCCGGTTCACAAGAACCGATCTGTGCTACACAGCCACCCTGCTCTGTATCCTGGCTCCTTGAAGGATGGCATTGCTGCGGGGCCCCTGGCTGACACTTGAGGTATGTCTCTTCACCAGCCTCTCCTGGGATCGACTCACACACCCTGGCTCCTGCATACTGCCCACTGTCTAGACTCTTCAGCGCTGTGGTTAAACTTGCAGAGGCCAAATGTCCCGTATGTGTTTGTTTCCCTCATTGGCTCCCACTTTCTACAAGCTCATTGTCATCACCATTGACTCTTTGTACCTGAGCCACCCACTGTCCCCTGGCTCCGGGAATATGTGTCTCACTAGTCAGTAGTGCTCACCCATTTTGATCCATTTTAATCACTCTTTGGAATTTCCTTGCAACCTGTGCACTATTGGTTGCATAATATCTCTTTGTAAGTTGCCTTGCCTTCCAACAAACATCCCCATACTCTCTTGCTTTGTCTAGGCAAGAATATTTTGAAATCATCAGTTTGATGTGTTACTTATATCTTTCTTTATTACACATTAACATAAATCCGTAATGATTCACGTAAAATATCTACAGATTATTTAGAATCACCCTGTAACCAGGGCACCCTTTGTACCATACTTTGGGAAACGTCTGCCTCAGGGCCTCCACCCCGAGTGTATTCACTCCCCTCCCTGCTCTGCTCTTTTCTGCCTGTCCTATGTGGATGCCGCAGGTCCCACACAGGGACATATATACTTAGGACTCCCTGCTTGGTGCCAAGGACATGTGTGCTAAGTGTAAATGGAATTTCAGCGATAAATGACTCCAGGCAAAGCTAACATCATATTCTAGACATCTAGATTCTGGAGGTGACCTGACTTCCGATCCCAGCTCTGTGTAAGTTACTGCACGTCTCTCAGATAGTTCAGAGAACAGCTGGGAGGGTTAAAAACATTAGCGTATGTCCAAAACTTAGAACAGTTTCTGGCCCCTGCCGGTGTCATATAAGTGTTAGACATTACTACAAGCTGTGTGTTCAGGCAACAGAAATCGAAAGAAAAAAGTAGTCCATGAATGTGCTGGGCAGCCTTTCCTTAAAGAAAGAGTTAGCTAAGGACTCTTGGGAGTGTATTCATATTTATTTAATCTGGAGACCAGGACTCAATGTATTTATTACATCCGGGTATTAGGGCTTTAATGAACCTGATAAAAAGTATATAACACTCAATAATTTAAAATGGCGTCTGACTTGATGTCATTTAGTTATGCAGGTTGAGTATTCTATGGAAATTCCATTTCATTCCATTCCATTCTCAAAAGAAATTTATGTACTTTGTAGTAATTTGAAAACCGAGTGATTTTAGTAAGTACCAGGAGCTGTGCAAAAATGTGAGTGTGTATGTGGTGGACTCTGAATTTTTTTAATAGGCGTTTTCTTATTAGTATAGCAAATAATTCTTCTAAAATAAGCCACTGAAATACCTAGAAATAAATTTAACTGAGAAAGCGAAAGGCTTGACCTGCACACTAAAAACTGTAAGACGTTAGTGAAACAAATCGGAGAAGTCACAAATAAGTGGAAATACCGAGCTCATGAATCAGAAGAATTCTTATTGCTAAAATATACATATTACTCAATGCAATCTACAGATTCATTCCAAAATTCTTACCAAGATTCCAATGGGATTTTCCGCAGAAATAGAGAAAAAAAAAACAACTCTAAAATGTGTGTGGAAACACAAGAGACCACAAAAGCGATCTTGGAAAAGAGGAACAGGGGCACCTGGGTGGCTCAGTAGTTAAGCTAAGCATCTGCACTCGGCACAGGTCATGATCCCAGAGTCCTGGAATGGAGCCCCGCATCGGGCTCCCCGCTCATCTGGAAGCCTGCTTCTCCCTCCCCCACTCTCCTTGCTTGTGTTCCCTCTTACTGTGTCTCTCTCTGTCAAATAAATAAATAAAATCTAAAAAAAAAAAAGAAAGAAAGAAAGAAAGAAAAAGAAGAACAAAGCTGAAGGCATTGTGCTCTCTGATTTCAAATTGTATTTCAAAGCTGTAAGAAACAAACAGTATGGTAGTGGCATTAAAAACAGACACATAAACCAATGGAACAGAACAGAGAGCCCAGAAGTAAATCCATACATGTATGGGCAACTAACTTATAACAAATCAGCCAAGAATATACAATGGGGAAAGAACAGTCTCTTCAATAAATCATACTGGGACAGCTAGTTGCAAAAGAATGAAACCAGACCACTGTCTTATACCATACACAAAAATTAACTCAAGGAGATTTGGAACTTAAATGTAAGGCCTGAAACTACAAAATTCCTAGGAAAAAAACAGAGGCAACAAACTCCTTGACATTCATCTTGGTGATGATTTTTTGGATTTGACACCAAAACCAAAAATAAGTGAAATGACATCAAACTAAAAGGTTTTGGCACAGCAGGGGTGATCATCAACACAAGGAAAAGGGAACTTACTAAGTGGGAGAGAACATTTACAAGTCCTATATCTAAAAAGTGGTTAATATCCAAAACACATAAAAAACTCACACAAGTCAATAGCAAAAAAACAATCCAATTAAAAACAGGGGCAGAGTATCTGAATGGACATTTCTAAAGAAGACACATAAATGACCAATAGGTACATGAAAAGATGCTCAGCATCACCCACCAATCATCAGGGAAATATAAACCAAAACCACAGTGAGGTATCAGCTCACACCTTCAGAATGGCTATTACTAAGAAGACAAAAAATAACACGTGCTGGCAAGGATGTGGAGAACAGGGAGCCCTTGTGCACCATTGGGAGGAATGTAAACTGGTACAATTATTGTGGAAAACAGCATGGAGGTTCCTCAAAATTTTTAAAATAGAACTACATGTAGGGACACCTGGGTGGCTCAGTGGGTTAAACCGCTGCCTTTGGCTCAGGTCATGGTCTCAGGGTCCTGGGATTGAGCCCCGCATCAGGCTCTCTGCTCCGCAGGGAGCCTGGTTCCCCTTCTCTCTCTGCCTGCTGCTCTGCCTACTTGTGATCTCTCTCTCTCTGTCAAATAAATAAATAAAATATTTTTTAAAAAATAGAACTACATGTGATTCAGCAATTCCTGTGCTGGGTATCCATCCTGAGAAAATGAAAACACTACTTTGAAAAGCTATATGCACCCCCATGTTCATTGTAGCACATTTACAATAGCCAAGTCCCGGAAATGACCCAAATATTTGTCTCCCTATGGATGAATGGATAAAGTAAACATGGCGTATAGATACAATGGGATATTATTCAATCATAAGAAGGAATGAAGTCTTGCTATTTGTGACACCATGGGTGGATCTTGGGGGCATTATGCTAAATAAGTCAGACAGGGAAAGACAAATACCGTATGATCTTACTTACATGTGGAATCTAAAGTAACAAAAGATGGGTGTTCATGGGAGAACAGATCGGTGGTTGCCAGAGGTGAGGGAGGGGAGTGGACAGAATGGGTGAATGGGTGAAGGGGGTCAAAAGGTACAAAAAATAAAATGAAATAAACTATAATATTGTTAAGTGAATCTATATGTTTTTGTATATTAAAGCAACAGTTTCCCAGGTCATAATATGAACAAAATTTTTCTTATTTTTAAAAAGATTTTATGTATTTATTTGACAGAGAGATCACGAGTAGGCAGAGAGGCAGGCGGTGGGGCAGGAAGTAGGCTCCCTGCTGAGCAGAGAGCCTGATGCAGGGCTTGATCTCAGCACCCTGGGATCATGACCTAAGCCAAAGGCAGAGGCTTAACCCACTGAGCCACCCAGGCACCCCTATTTCTTTTTTGAAATAACTCAAGCATCAGCAATGCTACCTTAAAACATCTTTATTACATTCGATCAAATATTATCAATAACATTTATAAGGAGTAACAAAGGAACAGTAAACCTGTATTTGAATAAAAGATCTCAATTCTAATACTGAAACTTAATCAGAAAAAAACACATTTTAGCACAATAATAATCCATTAAATACATATCATCGTTAGGCTGTTTCTGTTATGAAAACATTCATTGATGTTAAGAAAAGGTATTTAGCTGATACTGGAAAACAAAATTCTCTTAAAAACAATTGCATGTTATCATTCTATTGTAGATTTTTTAAAAGGCTGTAGTTATATGCTTGGAGATAAAATGATCAAATTTATTTCCTGAAGCTCTTGTAATGGATTGTTAATGCTAAATAAAAATTCTGAGAAATCACTTGGGAGTTAAGATTGTAAAGATTTCTTCCTGAAACTATTTTGACAACCTCTAAGGGCCAGATAAGGATTTGTAAAATTCCCTATGGTCAAATGAGAAAGGGTTTAGAATGAGAACCAGCACTCGTGGCTTCTACTCCAGTGATTTTAGCTTATTAATCATCATGCTACCCAACCTGCTTATTTGTTCATTTGGGAGAGTCACATTTCAGACCTGATCCCAAGTTTAGTGCAGCAGGGTTTATTTTTCCCTTGAAGATTTATTTATTTACTTATTTATTTGAGAGGGAGAAAAAGAGAGAATATGAAGCAGACTGTGCGCCGGGTATAGAGGCTGACATGGGGCTTGATCTCACAACCCCAAGATCCTGACCTGAGCCAAAATCATGTTGGAGGTTTAATTGACTGAGGCACCCAGGTACCCCTGTAGGGGTAGGTTTTAAAATGCTGTGCAGAATTTCCCTATACTATCTAAAGATTTCCAACCCACAATTTTCTCAGCTGACCAGCATTGTTCTTATTACATATGTCTGCTAGATCAACTTCCCAGCTCAAACAAGAGATGGCTTCTAGTCCACATTTCACTACACGCATGGACACCACTATTACACTGTGTCCAAGACTATTGTTCAAAAGTCCTCATTGTCATAGCTAAAGAATGGACTAGCCCCATCTGAATAACTGATCGCAGATCCCAACCTCGATGGATACACATCCCAAGTCTCTGTTCCATCTGTCCTGGAGGGAGTGGACTCTTGGGGAAAGGCCAGAGTGGGTCTGATGGCTCTGCAATTGCCTGGAATTTTCAAAGGAAGTGACCCTGCTGGTGAAGCTGCACTGGCTACTGAGGCTGGGGAGTCCAAGCTTTCCGGGTAGATGGGCAGGGGGATGTTTTCAGAAGCATAGTTACACCCTGAAAGGCTCTTCCCTTCCTGTATGCTGTCGCAGTATCTCAGAGCAGGGGGCTGGTAGGCCTGGTAGGACACTTTGGTGGTGGTGGTGATCACGGTCTGTAGGGCTGGAGCACCTGCCGGGGGAGTCGAGAGGTACCTGCAGGGAAGCTCTGAGTTATAATACGGGTGAGTGGCCACAGCCTGGAGCTGTCCATGGTCGGGCCTCTCCCCAAGGCCAGGTGTTCCAAGAGCTGATTTCCAGCCATGTTGTTTACTGGTGAAATCAAAGCTTCTCTCAAAGCTGCTGTAGGAATTGACGTTATATTGCAGTGCATTCAGACGAACCCAGTCTGTGTCATTAGGGATGCTGCTGGAATTTGGATAATGGGTGGGATGTGGGCTTGAATTTTTGTAACTAGGACCTGCCAATCCATAGCTGCAAGGTGGCCCAGGCAAAAAAATTCTTGGATTTGGATATTTCTGAAAGGGTGGCATTACATCTCCTTGGAAGGTGGCTAGGTCACAGGTAGCTTTGTAAGCCTCAGAGCTGGGGAATGAAAAGCAAGGCTGCGCTGGAACAGGGAAGCCAGTACCAGTGTCAGCAATTACATCAAACTCTTCTGGATTCTCCAAGGGAGGCATGTTGTTGAAATGTCCACTGTTGTCTTGATTCTCTGCAGCCTTAAAAAAAATATATACATTAAAAAAATATATATATATTTATCTCAGAGCAGCCCTCTGCTCTGAGATACTGCGACAGCATACAGAAAGGGAAGAGCCTTTCAGGGTGTAACTATGCTTCTGAAAACATCCCCCTGCCCATCTACCCGGAAAGCTTGGACTTCCCAGCCTCAGTAGCCAGGGCAGCCTTAAAAAAAAAAACCTGGGTTCAAATTCTGACTCTGTCCCTCAGTAATGGAACCAGTTACTTAACCTCTCTGAACCTCAGATTCCTAATTGTAAAACTTTCAGTAACAACCACCTTCTCTTGTGGCTTTTGTGACCGTTTCATTTGTGAAGCTCTTAGCCCTCACATGCCTGGCACATAGAAAGCACTCGAACACCAGTTTCTCTTATCCCTGGACTATCACGACCAGCTTGGCGTGCTTTGGCTGAAACCAGAGCAAGTTGCCCCAAGAGGTTTTATTCGTTCTGTGTAAATAACACGAAGGATGGTCTCAAGAAGGCACTGTTAGTGCACTGTTGGTACGCACAAGTTTCTGTCTTTATTAAAACCCAGTACCTGTCCTTGTATCAGGCCGTTGGCACACATCCTCACCATCTCACTGACTACAGAGATAGTTTGCTTTTTTTTTAAGAAGAAGAAATTAGGAACTCTATCCAAAATGTGGCTTCAGTGACATTTTGTGGGAGATATAATTTTCACATAAAATAAAACCTAATTGATTTATGACATTCGTATGTTACATAATTAGCAATGTATTTTGTGATGAAAATGAACAAAGACCACAGTGTCATGATAGCTCCCCATTACCTCTGGTTCTCGAATTCTCTTTCTCTGGGATTGGTAAAAAGAGGCCATTTGTCTCTTGTTGGCACTTCTTCTAGCTTCCGTCTCTGATTTGCTTTCTGGTCTTGGGTGATCATGCACTCCCTTGGCCTGCGTTAATAAGGAAATAAATCTTGTTTATTTATTTATTTATAAACTTATTTATAAGCTTTATTTATAAACCTATTCTGCTGAAGGAAGCTGGCGACGTTTGTCAAAAACTGATTGTCTCTCCCAAGATCTCAGGTTGTTTTTTGTTTTTCCAAAATGACAGAGAAAAAATTACTGAACTCATAAAACAGCACAGATAATAGAAATCCTAAAAGATCACCTAACAATCTTTTCCCCATATTCACTAAAATTTGGCTCACTATCTGCTGCCCTTACAGAACACACAGAGGCAGAGCTCATTCCTCAGGTCTGGGAGCCCCAGCCCCGATGTCAGACAACGAAACTCTATTTGGGTTAGTCCGGGCTTCCTAAGGCACACGGCAGGTGGTCTGGTCCCCGTGGCATGATGAAAATACCCACCACAGACTGTGATGCCCCCACCTACTTGGAAAAATATCGCGTTGCCATCAAGCCGCCAGAAGTTGGTGACGGGGTATCCGCTGTGCCCTCGACAGGGAATCAACTCCAAGGCAGAGTGACAGTTGGGACACGCCTTCTCTGCCAAGCCAGCGGGAGAGAAATATTAATAACTCGGACCCCAGGTGCTTGTGAAGGAGGAAAGGGAACATTCCTTGGGAACCGGGAACTCGGGGCCACTAGGCCACCCCACGGGGTCCCCGCCTCACTCTGCTGCTTCAGGCGCGCCTTGTCGCAGATGGCGGGCCGCAGCTGCAGGCGGGAGCCGTCGGGCAGGGCGCAGGCCCGAGCGCACACCACCACACCCAGGCATGACTTCTTGAGGATGTGGCCGTTGTGGTTGTTGGTGTTGCGCATGGCCCAGCCGCTCAGGTGGCGCTGCGCCTTCTTCTCGTCGCTGCGGTAGATGAAGCGCACGTAGCCGTCGGGCCACTCGCAGAAGCGGTCGAAGTGCGCCGGCTCCTGGAAGCACGGGGCGAGCGGGTGAAGCCCAAGCCGGACACCTTGTGCTTTTCATTTTTTCCCAAGCACATTAGAATAAAAACTGATTCTTTTTAATTCCAGCAGTGTCCTAAAACCCACAACTGTGCCATCTCAAAGTGCCACCCGTCCTGTCTGTGCCTGTCCGGTTCTGACCACTGGCTAGTCATGGATGTTTATAATGTTCTTATCTTCTAAATGCTGTCTGTGCACTAGCTCCTCTAGCCTCCATAACTCACACAGACAATAGGAACTACTATGATGGGTAAGTTAATCCGACAGAACACAGAGGTCAAAGAGGTTAACCGACTTGTCCAAGGTACAGAGCTGGTAAGACCTGGTTCTAGGATTTGAGTCCTACCAGTTTGACTCCTGGGCCTGTTCTTACCATCATGGGAGACCACTTCTGGGTACATTTCAGTGTTAATTTGGAAGTGAAAATGTTTTCAAATGAAGCATCAAAGCGCCAGGCTAAAAAGTGATTATAATGCCCTATCGCTGAAATGCGATTCAGTCTGTAAATATCTCCGTTTTGGTCCAGTGCTTTTCCTTCTAAATCTCTTGCCTCTACCTCAAACCTGTTGGTTGCATCAGCAGTGATACCCAGAGCAACATGACAGAGATAAACACAGCTTTCCCTGCTCCTCCCAAATTAGCTCTCCCAGGTTATAGGAGCACCGCGATGAAGGACTTAGCCATCAAGGTCAACCCAAAGCATAGGATGGAACCGGCGAAGTCCTGGACCTCATCCGAGAGCAATGTGATTTTTGCTCTTCTCAACAAAGAGCCGCATGGCTGAAATAGTAAGTTTTATCTAAAACACGCAACACTGCTTCAGCATCCATCATTGGTGGTCTTGCCCAAGATATGCGTTATCTATACCGCAATGTCTCTTTTGTGTAGAAGTTTAATATAAAATTGCCCTTTATGAAATGCTTAATATTTAGCCAGTACTCTCTAGCTCAGGGGTCAGCCCTAGGAATCCAGGGCCCAATCCAGCCTGTCTTAGTATGATCCACAAGCTAAGAATTACTTTTATAATTTTTAATGCTTGGGGGGAAATCCGAAGAATTTGATTTCATGACACATGGAAATTAATATAAATTCAAATTTCAAGACCCATAAACACAGTTGTATTGGGAAATGGGCGTGCACATTTGTCTGCATATTGGCTAGGGCTATTTTCCATCTATGACAGAATTGGGCTTTTAAAGGCGCTGAGACAGTATGGCCCGCAAAGCCACATTATGGAGTATCTATGATCCCCACGACAACCTTTCATGATGGGCGTCCATACTCTTATTTCATAGATGAGGAAGTGGAAGTTAGAGACAGAACTTTCTAGAGTGGCATAACTGGGATTCAGACAGATCTGTGACAGCCAGGTGCCACTGGCTTTCCTGATATGATAAAGGCTCAGAAGAGTATGATCACTACTTAACAAGCTGTTTGCAACCTCTCTCTCTCCCACCACCCCAAAGGCATTCAATCAAACATTGGCAAAGCAAAATTATTCTCATTTGGACAATTCAGACTTGAATACCTCATTAGTATTATGCATTCTAACAAAAATAGGTAAATGGGTAATTTTGTTTCCCAAACCACAGGGATATGGTTGAAATCATTGTTATTACCAAGAGGCATCATTTACCTTTTCTCAGAAATACTGTAATTGCCATCAATTAATACATTGACTTAAGGAAAGTCACAAATGAAATATTTAATGATGTACTATTAACTCTAAGTGTAGACTAAATGCTGTTTATAAAGTGAGCATTTCAATCCAAGGATCTTGGCAAAATAGAAAATTTCCCAGAAGAGAATATTTCATCAGTGTCCCCCTGTAAAGGTAGAGAATCCCCCATCCTTCATGTCTCATAACAGCTACTAAGGCAGTGACACTGAAAATGAAGCCACTGAGACCATATTTTTAAGTCAAAGCAAAAAATGGAGGACTCAAGGATTGGGTTGTTTTTGTTCTAAAGTGTCGGCACATGCAGACAAAAATGCACACCCTGAACATGACAGAAAATCTGGCTGATAGCTTGAGATTGTTATCTAGTTCCACCACTAGATGACAGGTCATATTAGCCTGAAACGAAGGCATATTCGGGAACTATCTCAAGGTCATACAACCAGTTTAGCTCTTTCTCCTTCAGTCAGCCGGAGCGAGGCTAGGATCCTGTTTCTCCACTTCTATTTCCCAGTGCACATGCACTTTTGAGATATTACACACATTCTCTGCTTAAGAACCTCTTATGAAGTTTCATGAAGGAAAAGTAACTTACATTTGCTCAGAAAGTCTAGAAAAATGCACAAAAGAGGAGCCATCTTTCCATTATTTGTAAGTGGCTCTTTCCTAAAATGCAAGATTAGACTATTATGAAGATTTTCTGGAGGGAAGTCAGTGCGGATGAGATGTTCTTGCTGTGCTATGGTCTACCTTCCCACAAATGGATGATGGAAGTAGCAGACTTTAAAACAAATAGAACAGATTACTAAACGTATGTACATTAAAAAAAATTGCTGATCTCTTTGAGAGGCTACATGACCTTACTAATGACTTGCTATTTTCTGATTAATATATATGGCATGTGGTAGTCTCTTTCCCAGTTCCAAACATTGTTGGAAGCTCACCTTTGCAAATGTGTGGGAAGCCACTTCTCTCACCTTCTACCTACACTCAGGACTTCAAAGTCACTCCTCAGTTTCTGCCCTAAACCAGTATGACCAAGCATAACTGTCCAGCTCATTCCCTGGACTCGGCTCTACCCTACTTTGTTCCATTAAAACAAAACAAAAATAAAATCACCCTAAAAGGAGGTGATCTCCTTGTCATTCGAGAAGTAAGATCAGAAGTTAGGGTCAAAGTCCAGATTCCAGAGGCTCCCTTGTCGCCTGTGGTCTGGTTAGCATGTCATCCAGGGCAGCCACTGGCGTCTGCATCAGTCACCTCAGTCCCACTATTTAAGATTCGGGCCATGGTGATTTATAGTCGTCTTACAGTTTTGCTGATTAAGAAGCAATGATGTCTACATTCGCTGTACCCTTCTCATAGATTTCAAAGAATGGATGAGAGAATCACCTGGTTTCTAGCTTGGATAAAGGAAAGCAAGCGACAGGTGTCCTGTTCTCACCAGATGACTGAGAACTTGAAGCCTAATTGACAGTTCCCCGGACAATTGGTGTGTTTCAGACAAGGGCAAGGAGAAGACACATCACTAATCCCAACTCTGCGTCTTGTGGCGTCTAACAACTGAGGACTCTCAGGGAGGTGGCAGTTGGAGAGGAGATTTCTCCTCACTTTCTGCAAGAACTTGAACGCCATCAGCCCTGTTTTGGATGGACAGAGCCACCTGCGCGCGCGTACCGGGTTTCACGCACCTGAGGCATCTGCGGATCGTTGATGTCCCAACTGAGCTTCATCCCGTAGGGGCACACGCAGTCCGCCTTCTGCCCCACTTCCGCCAGCATCTGCCCGCACCTTGCCTGCGCTCCCCGCCAACGATCCTGAAAGACAGAAGAAAAAAACCTGGATGGGCAAGGTGATGTTTTCCGTCTTATTGGATGGAGATAGAGAGACAAAGACACACAGAGAGACAGAGAGAGAGAATTTATTTAGAAATCCAGAAGGGGTGGAGGAGGGTTACGAGCTCTGTTCTCAGCCACGGCGCTGGAAACCGCAGCTTCGGCTCTGGCCAGCTGCCCGCACGTTTATAAAGACACACACCCCCCCTCCAGGCTCCGCCTTTCCCCTCTCCTCGCCAGCTCCCACCCTCCCCGCACCGGCGAGGAGGGTCACCCCCGCCCGGATAGAGACCTAGGAACGGACGGGGAGGTTGACCTGAGCCCTCGGGAAACTGACCAAGATGTCCGGGGGCGAGGATGGGGGTGGGGAGGTGAAATGTCGCATTTAAGTAGAAAAAAAATTTTTTTTCCCCTAACCTCTCCTCGCCTCTGGGCTTTGGGGTTGTGTTTCGATGGAAGGTTTTTGCGACAGAGGCTTTCCAGCCGATACAATTCCTAGGCACTGTTTGTAAGACTCTGGCCGTCGCGCGCCCAAGTCTGGGTAACTGCGCCCGCGCCCACTGGCTTTGGACTTCTGCTCTCCGGCTTTGTCACAGCTGTTGTGAGTGTCGGGGAGTCTGTGCTTTTCTCCTGGGGGCTGGTGGACTGGCGTCCAAAGGAATGCCAAACGTCCCCGTGAGCTCCCGGGTCTAGGTGCACCTGGGAAGTGGCCCAGTGAGACAACAGTCCCTGAAAGTGAACCTGGAGAAGGAGGGATGAGATGAGCTACAGGTATCCAGAGGGGGAGGGGAGGAGCGGGGGTGGGGGGCTCTTCGGGCCCAGCGCTCATAAGCAGGACATTCAGCTCGCGCTCTCTCTCTCTCTCCCCACCGCACCTCCCCCCCCACCCCCGTCTTAGTTCTCTCTGGGCATCAGTTTCCTTATCTGCTTAAACAGGGGATTGGGACTCCGTGATTTCTCAGCAGCCATCCACTGGAAACAACGTTTTAAAGATCGTCTTTATTGGTGTGTTGTCGTGGAAATACCCCCATTCCATCTGC
Organism: Mustela putorius furo; assembly: GCF_011764305.1. Lineage (NCBI taxonomy): Eukaryota > Metazoa > Chordata > Mammalia > Carnivora > Mustelidae > Mustela > Mustela putorius. Next base: position 8,201,630 of record NW_025422022.1, read on the forward strand.
GGAGGTTTTCTGGAGCCTGGAGGAGCCAGCCACGTGAGGGGGGCGCAGGACGCCATGGATCCCCCCGGACAGACTCATTAGGGTTTTTGCGGTACCTAGAGGCGTCCAATAAAAGAAATCGTTTGACATGACTTAAATCTCTCTGTAGCCACTCTGAGCGGCGAGGGAAGTGTTTTCCCAGAATTTGTTCTCCGGCCTTTGCTCTGCAGGCGGCACGCTTCTGTTCCCAGCCGCATCCAGAAAAGAGCGGCTCCTGAAGGCCAGTCACTGTTAGAGGGGATGCTGGGTGGGACCTGTATCCCTCCAAACCCCGAAGCCCGGCGTGCGCTGGACCTGGGAGTCGTCCAGCACCCTCCGGGCGCGCGGACCGCTGCTGCGTGGGACCGGCCGGGAGCGCGCCCCGCCAGCGCCTCCTGCCAGACCAGTCTCTTCCTTTGGCCAAAGGCGGAAAAAGCAGGTGCCCCTTAAACCCGCAACCTGCGCTGATGAATTGTCCGCGCTCGCGGTCCTCTCACCTCCTGGCCAAGGGCACAGTCAGGTTTGTTAGGAAAGTCGGTCCAATACTGAGATGCTTTTCAGAGCTACCAGCGTGGACAACGGAGAACTCCGGTGACAGAAAATGCCATATTTGGGCAGTTTCACGAATTTTCTTCTTTTTTCTAAGTTTCAAGCTGGATGTTCCTCCCATCCAGAGGCGAAAGTCCACGCGAAAAAAAGGACTTGGTCATCCCCCCAGCCTCTCCTCCCCCAAGTTCCCTTTTTTGAAAGATTGTGTAGGTCAGGGTTTCCGATTAAAATCACTCTCCCGTAGTCGCCAGGATCGGGGAGGAAGCGAAGAGCGTGTCCTCTCTCACCCCAGGAGTTTTGTTAGCAGATTTTCATCATATTAACCGAGTGTTGAAGGTCTGGCGACTCCTGTCCTTCAATTGTTTTTTTTTTTTTTTTTTTTTTTATTCTGTTTGTCTTCCAAATGTTAAAACTATTCACACCTTTCTTTGACAAATATATATGCCATTAATTGTGATAGGTTAAAATAATATATACTCTAAAATGCTTTCACATAACTTCAAATATATTTAAAATCACCTCTGAGACTGCATAGATGTTAATTTTAATTTTGGGTCTTATTGTAAAAATTATTAGGATCTTTCTTGTCTCTATAATCTTGGAATGTTCCTAGAGAGTCTTTGAGTCTTTACCTTCAAAAATCTAAATATAGGGGTGCCTGGGTGGCTCAGTGGGTTAAAGCCTCTGCCTTCAGCTTGAGTTGATCCCAGGGTCCTGGGATGGAGCCCTGCATTGGGCTCTCTGCTCAGCGGGGAGCCTCCTTCCCCTCTCTCTCTCTGCCTGCCTTTCTGCCTGCTTGTGATCTCTGTCTGTCAAATAAATAAAACATTTTTTAAAAAATATAAAAACAATTTTTAACGTTAAACCCAAATAAATTAATTATATACCTTTTTTTCTAAATGGATTCTAGTCTCTAAAGAAATATCATTGAGTCTCTCCCATTATTAGTTTCAGAAGAATTAAAATCTTAGTTCCAAATTGCTCTAAAATTATGTCTCAGTAAAATAAGCTCATGGCGGGGGGCCTGCCTGGGTGGCTTCATTGGTTGAGCGTCTGATTCAGTCTTAGCTCAGGTCTAGATCTCAGGGTCATGAGTTCAAGCCACAGGTTGGGTGTGGAGCCTCCCTAAAAAAAATTAAAAAGCTAATCGAAGTGAAAATTTTAAAATAAAAATAAAAAATAGTTGTGTTTTCTACAGTGTTGTCTTACATTTCTCCAGAAAGTTTGAATGCATTAACAACCCTATATTTTGGAAGGATATGTTTCCCCCCCAAATTCTGTAAATAATTGATTATCAAGTTTTTGCCTATTATTAAGCAAATTGTAATTTTATTATATTTTATTGTATTCTCATTATATTATTTTATTCTGTAAAGTCAAATGCACTTAAACTATATTTTGAACTATATTTTGATTACTGTTTGTTACTATCCTTCCATTTTTTTTTCCTGTGCTAGTATTTTCTTTGATTCAGAACAACTTTATATTCATAGCTGGCTCTTCCTTCATTACTGTTTTGATACAGTAAAAGCTCATTAATTAAAAAGCAAAGGCAGAAGCCTTTGCATTTGCAAGTCTTGGGTGAAAATCAGGAAATTAAGGTAAGTATATTTACACGGTATTGGGCAGGAAACAGACATCATAATCTTTGAAATTAGTACCCTTTTGAACTGAAGTCAGGTGTGTGTGCTGACCTGGGCTGACTAGCAGAGATTCTCGTTCTGTTAGGTCTTAATTTGATGCAAACAGGTATGTTCTGTAAATGTCTTGACATGAAATACCCATAGTTGGTAATCATAACACAAATTTTTACACAAGGAAAGTTTAGATCTTAGTGGTGCTTAAAAAAAAAAAAAGATTTCATTTATTTATTTGATGAGAGATCACAAGTAGGCAGAGAGGCAGGCAGAGAGACAGGAGGAAGCAGGCTCCCCGCTGAGCAGAGAGCCCGATGTGGGGCTTGATCCCAGACCCTGGGATCATGACCTGAGGCGCAGGCAGAGGCTCAACCCACTGAGTCACCCAGGTGCCCCATATTTGTTTGCTTAAAAAAAAAAAAAAAAAAAAAAAACCAAAACCCAAAAAACCACAGTCCAATTTATTTTGCCACCGTGTCCACATAAACAGGCTACTTAACGGCGAAAACCTGGTCATTAGCACACACTCCAGCTGGGTTAAATGAAGTAGGTAGGAAAGGCTAGTGGATGAAATTATTTGTTTGCTTCCCCTCCCCCCGCTTTGTTTGGTTTTGGTTTTGACTGAGAAGACCATGTTATTGGGGTGGGGGGCAGCCCTTCTTTTGTGAAGTCAGGAATATTCTCACAATTTCAGGTGCAAATCTGCTTCCTATTGGGGAAACTCCAGTTTTTGTCTCTATCAGTATCCAGAGACCCAAAACAGCTCCGCCAGCAGTTGAAGGCGGAGAGAAAACTGCGGCTTCTACAGAGGGAGTATCTGTCAGTTTGGAGCTCCGCAAAGGAAGAGTGTTTCCGCGACGGTATTCACAGCCTCGGAGGAACCGCTTCCAGGTGTGCGTGCGCGCCCAGGTGGCCCGACCACGACTGCTAATCACTCGCGAGGGTATCTTGCGTCTCATATAAGGGCAGGGTACATTTCAGGTGCGGTAAATTGGTTAGCGTCCCGGCGAGGACTGGAGCTCAAAAGCCGCGAGGCTCCCCGGGCCCTCGCCGTGGGGGAGCCCAGCTCGCCCGGGTTTCGGGCCGCAGAACTGCGCGAGGCTGAAAGCGGCGCCCGAGGGAGGCGCGCTCTGGGCCGGGAGCCTCGGGATGCAGGCGGTGAGTGGGTCTGGGAGGGTTGGGAGCCTCGGGATGCAGGCGGTGAGTGGGTCTGGGAGGGCTGGGGTTCAGTCCGAGCCCTTTCTCTGCGGTTCGGGGCGGGGGGGGGGGCGCACGGATGTGTGGTCCGTCGGGTTCTGGGTGCAGAGGCTGGCGTGTTCCCCCGGGACCCGGCACCTGCTACCGTGCCCTGACGCCGGCGGAAGAGCTGGGGGGGGGGGCGGGGAGCTGCGGACCCTTGACCCCTTCCACAGGTTTGCTTAGAGTTTATCCGGAGCTTTCAGCGAGGGAACCAGCCAGGAGAGAAGCCGCTGGTCCCTTGCCCATGGAAGAGGAAACTGGAGAATTAATGTTTAGAGGCCAACAAATCATTCTTCTCAATTTGCGGCGGGCGTTTCCCCAGCCCCTGCTACTGCGTAGACCGTGCAGTGACATTAACTCATCTGGGCTCAGACCTGCGGTCCCAAGTGTAGGGACCAAGCGGGGACTCGGGCTACCCGCGCCGTAGATAAAGGTCCCTAAAAGGCCCGCGGTCCCACCAGTGGTCCCGCTTCTCAGCATTCGTTTAACTGGAATCACTGCTGGTGAAAAAAAGTTAAGTCTGCATTTGGGTCTTTGAATTGACCCAACTTCCCATATTTGTAAGTAATAATATTGTAACATGTGCTGACATTCAAGGATCTTTTCAAGTCGATATAGAAGTAGGACTGTGAGCCCAAGGTAGATTAAAAAAAAAAAAAACAAAAAAACAAAACAAAACAAAAAAACAACCAAAAACAAACATATCTTTAGGAGATATTTGAAGTTTATTTTTTTGTGTATTGTATTTTTAAATAATTGTTGGGGTGAAGTGAGCAGATGAGATGCTGTTACTTAATGTAGCATAATGTGTTGTGAAAACCAAGGTGCAGACCCAGGGATTACTCTTGAGGAAAAGGTGTAACGATCCATTGGTAAATGTCTTGTGAATTCTCTTGTGGGTGTTGCTAATATTTGATCCTGGAAGTTGCTGTAAAAGTCCCGGAGGAGTGTTTAAAATTCACTGAAGTCCGAAAGCAACCTAGAGCTCCATCTCACGACTGGGCTTGAAACACACTTTCCAAAACTTCATTTTATAAGCTCTCATTCTAAAAATGGTTCATTTAACCAAAGCCTTCTATTTGATAGCTGTCACTACAGAGTTTGTCTATTTTGTGTGACGGTGATGACAACGAGGTTTGCTTTGCTACTTGTGGTAGTCTGTAGTTGTCCTAATACCGAAGAAAGTTCAATTATTTCTAAGTATGTTACTTAGACCTATAATCAGTGGCACAAGTCAACAAAGTTCTTGTTTGGAATGACCCTATGATGCTTCATTACTTTAATTTTTAAAATTTGAGCTTCATTTCTTGGAGACATTTCTAAAAATCTTTTTGTACACAGGTAGAGGAAGGTCCTTTGCAGTCTGTGAAGGAAGACACTGGGAGTGGACTTGCCCCCCACGCTTTCTATGTAAAGATCAAGTTTATTTTTTGCTGGGGGGGGAGGGAGAGAGCAGTGTGTGTGTGTGTGTGTGTGTGTGTGTGTGTACGTGCGTGTGCGCCCTCTTCCTAGTTTTGTGATTGCTGGCTATCAGCACAAAAGTTCTCAGTTGCTCAAGCCAGAGGCAGAGAAATCTTTGTTCCTTCCTCTTCCCTAGTCTCCTATTCAGTTCATTACCATACCTTCGACTACCCTACCAATATCTTAGTCTGAACTATCTTGGGCCAGGTAGTATTCTAGGTAAACAGTATTGAACAAAACATACAATTCCTCCCCACATGGAGCTTACAGCTTGGTAGAAAGCCAAAGAAATAGGTCACTGACCAAAGGAAAGGTGTAGGAAGGAAAGAAAGCGGAGATCATCATGGAGAGTGGAGAGCAGAGGCACTTGCCTTACTTGAGTTAGTCCTGGAAGACTGACCTAAAAAGGTGATAATGAAGCTGAGATCAGAGGGTGATAAGGAGCCAGCCAGGTAGAAAGTGGCAGGAAGAAGCAGTCTAGGCATAGAACAGTCAGGGCAAAGGCCCTGAGGGAAGGCAGAATTTGAGTTAAAAAAAAAAAATTTAATGTAATTTAACTTTGTTATTTTTGTTTTTGACTTAGTAGGGAAGTCAGGCAGAAGTTGACAGATCAAATCCTGCAGAGCCTTGAAGACCAAGGCAAAGGGTTCGGAATTATTCTGAGTGCACAGAAGCCAAGTGGAGTCTCAAGCAGGCAGAGGCTTGAGCGTCTGAGAGTCGGAGTGTAAATCGCAGCTAAGAGATCTCATGAAAGTTCTTAACCTTTCCCAGCCTTTCAATCTCCCCAGATAAAGAATCTGTCCTTTCAGGGTGGCGGTAAGGATTTCGTGAGAACATCAGTGGAACACTCCGGGCACAAAAGTTTCACTTAAAAATATTCTGTTCACATGTTTAATTTCAAACGGTATCTTTCCTTTTAAATCAGTACTAAGAATATGCGGAATTCGGAGCTGTATATAGTAGAATACCTCCTTACTAAAACAATATTGTAGTGGAGCCTGGGTGGGTCAGTGGGTTAAGCCTCTGCCTTTGGCTCAGGTCATGATCTCAGGGTCCTGGGATCGAGTCCCACATTGCATCGGGCTCTCTGCTCAGCAGGGAGCCTGCTTCTCCCCCTCTCTTTCTCTCTGCCTGCCACTCTGCCTACTTGTGATCTCTCTTTCTCTGTCAAATAAAATCTTTAAAAAATTGTATATTGGTAATTTAACCTTTGAGAATAAAATTTTATAAATGGAAAAAAATCCTATCTTCAGAGTACAGATACTTAGGGAAGGGTCTGTTCAAATGCATGTATTTAGAAGTAGGTCTTGGCTGATGTTCAGGTGGAAAAAATTTCTCATTATGACAATTCGCATACTTAGTCAACAACCTGTGATTGTGAAATTCATTTTCTTCAAATTCTGTCATTTGTGTCACTCATAATTTGCGTTTTTAGGGTCTTAGAATTTCTAACCTTAATAAGGAAAAAGTCTCTTCTCCCACAGATATCTGGACTTTAAGTGTAGTTCTCTCTAAGTCAATGGCTCTCCAACTTAGCATGTAAATTGGTGAAGCCCTCCCCCTGCCTCTTCCGGTGTTTCTGATTCCTAATCAGTCCCCTGGTGATGGCCATGCTGCTGGTGGTCCACAAAACAGGTTTTGAGCTTGTTGGCTTAAGACCGCTTGCAATGATTGCTAAATGATTTACTGTTCAAGATAGAACTACATTTATCCTCTATTAATTCCACACTGAATTATTGATAGAAATAGAACTATGAAACAAATATTCTTGGGGGGGAAATAATTCGCAAACTATTCAACTTTCCAGCTTCAATCACTTATTATGGATGCTTTCCATGATAAAGGATTTCAGAAAATAAAAGAGTATTTTCAACAGAGAGAAAGCCGCATTCCTCAAAAATACAATCATCTTGTATTCTATTATCTTGACAGATCCATAAATAAGGCAAGTAAAGTTGATTGTGTGTGGGGGGGGAGGGAGAATACCAATGTGTAATTATTCTGAATGCTTCCCCACCCCCCAAGTTTTATTGGGGGTATAATTGACCCTTAGTGCTGTATCTTCAAGGGGTATGATATAGTGCTGTGACTGACATGTACTGGGAAATGATGACCACAACAAATTTATTTAACATCTGTCATCTCCTAGATACAAAATAGAAAATTTCCTTGTGATGAAGGGCACCTGGCTGGCTGAGGCAGAAAAGCAAGGGGGCATGAGTTCGAGCCCCGTGTCGGGAATAGAGATTATTTAAAACCTAAAAAAAAATTTCTTTGTGCTGAGAACTTTTAGGATCCACTCCCTTAATAATTTCATTGTAAGGTTTTAACTTTGTGTGGTCTAATACCCAGCAACTGGAGAAAAATGAATTTCGACATGTTGCGCTGTTGCTGAAATGTCTTCAACGATTCTTCATTGACGGCCTCAAAGAAGAGGAGCCTTTGCTGATCCAGCAGGGACTGATCCCAAAGATAAGGGTCTTGTTTTAATTTTGTATGGCCTTGAGTCATTTAAAGAACTGGAATGAAACCAGTTATCTAGCTTGGTAGTTTGTTCCTTTGCAATCGAACTTGGAAAATTGGTAGGGATGCCTACAGTCTTTATCAGCAAACATGAAGTTCAGGACAGGTTGTTTGTATATGTGCTGCGTGCTCTGGGGGTCTGCAGAGATGAGCCCGACCTTCCCTCTTCTCCCCTTGACCAGCCAATGTTGTAGTCGCAGGTTTTAATTATTTTAGTGAATTTCACTTGAATATAGCCTGAGTCGGGAGTAACTATGACATGCCCCTCCACTCAAAGGCTCTAAAGCTATTTTAATAGACATGAGTAACAAGACTGATTTTGGATAAATGATCAAAAACTTCCCCTTGCCACAGCCTATTTTTCCAAACGTGAAACTCAGTTGAATCTGAGAAAACAAAGAGCAAAAATATTTATACTTATTAGAATGCTTATTCTAATTCAGGCAGTTGTGACTGTTTATTCTGTGTTTTAGGGATTAACCGGAGGGTACTATTATGCTTTGACAATGGCATCTGGAAGCAAAACAGAGTTTATTAAATCTCTTGTTATATCCCTCTTTTCATGTGCAGATTTTGCAGCCCTTTTAGATGTTTTGTTGGTGAGGAGATGAGGGAAGATAGAGGGGCAGGAGCATGATCTAGCTGGTTCCAAAATCTCTTCCCGGCCACCCCCCTCCCGACTCTAGTATCTGACGTTTAGTCAGACCAGGTTGGCATGCTCGCTTCAGCACATATACTAAAATTGGAATGATAGGAGATTAGCAAGGCCCCTGCTCAAGGAAGCAGAGAAAGTCTGTTATCTTAGGGTTTCACGTACTTGTGGATCATATACCGTGGAGGACATTAGGAGACGGAAAGGAAAAGAGAATTGGGGGAGATCGGAGGGGAAGAGGAACCATGAGAGACTGTGGACTCTGAGAAACAAACAAGGTTTTGGGCGGCATGAGGGCTGGTGGTGGGTATTAAAGAGGGCATGTATTGCCTGGAGCACTGGGTGTTAGACAACGAATCTTGGAACACTGCATCAAAAACTAATGATGTATTTTATGGTGATCTAACACAATAAAGTTAAAGTGGTCCTAGATGAGTAAATGGAATATGATTTATTCATATGAAATTCATATGAACCTATAGTTCTAGAAGACAAAACAGTGGCTAACACTGGTGGTGATAGTGACTAGAGAGCAGCCCTGGGAAAGTTTATGGAGTGGAAATGTTCTATATCTTGATATGATGTGTGATTACATGTTGTATATTACCATACATAATTTAAAAAATATTATCTGTTTTAAAAAAAAGACCAGGTTGGCTCAGGGAAATCTCCCCGGGCGCCACCACTTCCCTATTTTTTTTTTTTTTTCTTCAAACTTTAAAGGGACTCTAACTATGTGGCACCCCCTCCTCTGGGGGTGGAGGGAAGAGCGAATAAACACCAGGCTTTCCCTAACTCCTCTCAGGGATTTTAAAACCGTTTGGAGGGTGGGGGGCGGGGGGGGGATGAATCTAAGCGTTTTGCTTAGGTAAACTCTATATTTCATTTTGCACATAGTGCCTCCTAACTCCCTCATATAGTTACACGGATGACAGGAGATGGGGAAGAGGGGGTAAAACCACTTCAAAGGAAGGGGAACAGGATATACAGCCCCCCCCCACCATGACTTGAAACCCTAAGCTGATTGGTTTTTTGTTTTGTTCTGGGGCAGGGGAAGATGAGTTGGGATCTGTCCCAACCTGATTTTCTGTTCAGATTTTAAAAATACCCCTCCAAGGGGTGCCTGGGTGGCTCAGTGGGTTAAGCCTCTGCCTTCAGGCTCAGGTCATGATCCCAGAGTCCTGGGATCCAGCCCGCATTGCATTTGGGCTCTGTGCTCCACAGGGAGCCTGCTCCCCCACCCCCTACTTGTGATCTCTGTCAAATAAATAAAATCTTAAAAAAAAAAAAAAACCCTCCAAGATTTAAAGGGTCAGATCAAATTTCCACTGGAGTTTTGAAATCAAATGGAAATTTCCATATTCTGTTGGAATTCTGCTTGGCGATGGAAATTTTGAGAACCAGAACTTAGGCACATTCTAAAGCCTGTTCTGTTTCATGTAGGTTTAGGCCAAAGAAAAATAGATGGATACTGTCAAAGTGGATGGGATACTAGGTTCTTTACTTTTTTTTTCTATTTATTTATTTATTTGACAGAGATCACAAGTAGGCAGGGAGAGAGAAAGAGAGAGAGAGAGAGAGAGAGAGAGAGAGAATGAGAAGGCTCCCTTCTGAGCAGAGAGCCTGATTCTGGGCTCTATCCCAGGACCCTGAGGTCATGACCTGAGTCAAAGGCAGAGGCTTAACCCACTGAGTCACCCAAGCACCCCTAGATTCTATACTTCTAAAGTTGATTAGTTTTGCAGGTCAACTCAAAAGGCATTGGGAAATTATTCTCCCCAGAGTAAGAATTTCCTATGGAAAGGAAAGTATTTAGTCCCGTACCCTAAGATCCTGGAGAATTAAGAAACTTGTCTTCTACCATATAAGTAGTAGAAGTAGTAGTAGAAGTAGTAGAAGTAGTAGTAGTAGTAGAAGTAGTAGTAGTAGTAGAAGTAGTAGTAGTAGTAGTAGTAGTAGTAGTAGTAGTAGTAGTAGTAGTAGTAGTAGTAGTAGTAGTAGTAGTAGTAGAAGTAGTAGTAGTAGTAGAAGTAGTAGAACCTAGTACATCTGTAAATAACTCTTTTGTCTGGTTTCTGGTAATCCCACAGCTGTAGGAATACGTATGATCATGGCATAGAAGTAGGTCCCAGAGAGTGATTTTCTAATCCCAAGTCTTGATCAAAAATGTGGCACTGCCCTCACTTCTCTGAATCTCTGCTCAACATATTCTGGTGTGCTGAGAGGGGAATAGGATTTAGGGTGGTGAATGGAATCATGACAAACATACTTAAAAGCATACAATTCAGAGTAGGACTATAGGAAGGGGGAAATACCGCCTTAGCAGTGAGTTCCGCTGTATAGAAGGCTTTTTTTATCCTCTTCCCTTAAGCTGTTGGAGAAAAGTTTGCTTCAGAGGGTGGATGGTTCAATCTAGTACAAATCTTTGCCTGGTTTGAGATCAAAGAAACATCCCTTAGAACTCCGTAGTGGCCCTCCCCCCTCACTGTGCATTAGAAGCCCCTGGAGAGCTTTAAAAAGCCCTCTCTGGGTCCCCGCTCCGGAGAGAGTGATGTACTGGGTCTGTGATGGGTCTAAGGCATCAGGGGTTTCAAAGCTCTCCGGGTTTTCCTAATGTACAGTTAAGGTTGCCAGTGGATTGGTTTGTCCATGGTCTCCAGCTGGGCTGCTTTGGGTTCTTGGCTCCAAAGTGAACCAAGTTTCTAAGGCTCCCTCCTCTAAGATTTTTTTCATTACGAACTCTTCATACTATGTGTTCAATTGAAAATGTCAAACTATGCTCACAGGATTATTTTTATAAGCCAAAATGGTCTAAAGATGGCCCTCCCTTTTTTTGAATAAACATTCTAGGAGGGTTTATATGAGTTTACTTTAAATCCTACCAATCCTAGCAACTTAATAGGAATGGGGATATACGTTCCTACAGGAAAACAAATCTCCAATCAGCAGGAAGCTTTTGGCAGAAGATCGGCCTGAAGCATATATACTGTACTAACTTACTTCTGGAGCACTTTCCAAATTCTGCATATTCTTTGAATAGTTTTTCTCCAGCCTCCTAGATGACAAAATTGCTGCTGTGTTCGGGAGGCCCATTTATCTCCATCTTTAATCACTAGCCCCTATATAGGACTTTTTGGCATCAATCCTGGCCAACTCTGGCCGGTATCTGAGAACTTATTGGTACGACCCTCTAGCAGTAGGACTTGATTCTGGAGAGTTCTAGATGGAGGCCTTAGAGGTCTACCTGAAATGTTCTAGAAACCAGTCTCTAAAACTATTTTGTTCTGGTAAAAGATTTATGAAACTTTATTGAATAGACAGTAGTTACAGTCACAGAAAGTTCCATTATTGTTTCTTCTCTTGTGTACATGGTTTCCTGGTTTGAAAAAACAACCGCATTTCTGACCATGGCAGAGTCAGCATCCGACACATCCCTGACTGATGTTCTAGAAGACTTCTTTGACACAGCCTTGGTAAGGAAGCAAGGACAGAGACCATTGGTAATTGGCAGAATCTTCAAGTTATTTATAAAACTTGTTTTCTAAGATGTGGGTTTTGCCAATACTCTCATATTTTATTGAAATACATGAAAAAGAAACCATATATAACCAATGCTATAGAAAAAAGTGATTTCTTTTCATGCATACATTATTCAACTATTTCAGGGAGATCAGCTGATTTTAATAGTGACTGAAGGTCAGATAGGATTTATTTCTTTTTCCTACTAATGAAAGTCCACTCCTGCCTATTAGAGAAATATCAAGTCTAATGAATTAATGTTATAGTTGATAATGGTTTATAAAATAATACAAGCTTTACTTTTTCTTTCTAGATTATTTCCAGGAGTAGTAGTAAAGGTAAGTATATTTATAACTAAATTGACTATTTATTAGAATATTCTGGTATAAATATTCATCTAAATAACATGTAAAAGTAAAACATGTTTCAGTACTTGGCTTTATTGGCCTCCTACCCCGGGTTGTCCTGTAGTAACAGATTTTGTTATAAAGTATGTCTTGATTTGCCTGAGGTCCATTTTATTTTGTATTAAATATTTTTAATGCGGGACACCTGGGGGGCTCAGTTGGTTAAGTGTTTGTCTTTGCCTCAGGTCATGATCCCAGGGTCCTGGGATGGAGTCCTGGCTGGGGCTCCCAGCTCAGCAGGGAGTCTGTTGCTTCCTCCCTCTCTGCTGGTACCCCTGCTTATGCGCTTGTGCACGTTCTCTCTCTCTCTCTCTCTCTCTCTGTCAATGTTTTAATAAGTTTCAATGTAAGTACAGTTGACTTAGAGTTTTGGGGGTATAATATAGCCATCTGACAATTAGGTACATGACTTAATGCTCTGTCGTCTTATAACATTATTGCAGTATTGTTCATACTCTCTGAGAAGGCATTCTAAGAAAGAAGAAGAAAGAAGCAAGCCTTCTGTACTGTTTACACAGCTATATTCAGGATAACTTACTGATGGGGGGTGGTGGGATGGAGCAGACCAATGATCCCCAAGCTAGGCAGCCGTTCGCTGCCAAGTCCGGGCCTTAATCCGCAGCCTGTATAGTGTGAGGAGCATGGTGGTCGGGTCAAGGGTAGTTATCTCAAGCCGTACCAGCTGTGCACCAGAGATCTGTACTAGTTCCCTGCAGTGGGGGCTTCTGGGCCTTACTTAAGGGACGGTCAGTCAGAATGAGACTGCATATTCTAGCCAGGACACCCCTTCTCCATGGGGCATGGAGCATGGAGCCCTGAGGCAGGTCACGGCGCGAATACAAACAAGACACGGAGTCGGAGGCCAGAGATGGAGTTCATGTTGTTAGCACTCCTCCGGCTGTGCTTCTCATCTCTGACTTGTGACAGGAGGTTTGTAACTCTGGATCCCCTTCGTCTCTTTTGCCGATCCCCCACCCACCTCCCCTCGGGCAATCACCTTTGTCCTTTGCATTTAAAAATCTGTTTTGTTGTTCATTTATTTTCTGGATTCCACATAGAAGTGAAATCATGGATTTCTGATTTGTTTCACTTAGGGTTAACGCCCTTAGGTCCATCTGTGTTGTAAATGGCAAGATCTCATCTTTTTATGTTTGAGTTCCTGTCCATAGTATCTACCATATCTTTTCCCATTCATCCACTGATGGACCCTTGAGTTTCGCCCGCCGCTTGGCTGTTACAAATAATGCTGTTATAAACATAGAGGTGCATAGATCTTTTCAAATTAGTGTTTTCACTTTCTTTGAGTGAATACCTAGTAGTGAAATGACTACATCAAAACGGTATGTGTAATTTTTTGAGGAGCCTCCATACTGTTCTGGGGGCTGTACTGGTTTTCGTTCCCAACAACTGTCTACACATGTTCCTTTTTCTCCACATCTTCACCGACATCTGCCCTGTATATACCTGCCTCTTTTGTTGTAGATTGACTAGGAGTTTCTCTGACCTCTGTTCTGTTCTGTTGCACTAGGTATATATTTTTGTGCTAGTAATACCATACTACTTTGATTACTGTAGCTTTGTAATATGGTTTGAAATCTGGAAGCACGATACTTCCATCTATTTTCCCAAGATTGCTTTGTTATTTGGTATCTTTTTTGGTTCCATACAAATCTTAAGATTATTTGTTCTGGTTCCGTGGAAAATACCATAGGTATTTTGCTAGGAATTGCATTGAACCTGTAGATTACTTTGGGTAGTATGGACATTTAAACAATATTCTTCCAATTCATGAGCATAGTATATCCATTTATTTGTATCTTCAGTGTTTTTTTTTTTAATTAATGTTTTACTGTTCTTAAAATAAAGGTCTATCCCCTCCTTGATTAAACTTATTCCTAAATATTGTAATGCAATTATACATGGGATTATTTTCTTAGTCTTTCTACTAGTTCATTATTAGTATATAGAAACACAACAGATTTCTATATATTGATTTTTTTTGGGGGGGTACCCCGAAAATTTGTGAATGTTAAAATTTTTTCAGTTTCTTCCCTTCTTAAATTTAATTTCAATATAGTTAACAGTGTTATATTAGTTTCAGGTGTACAGCATAGTGATCTAACAATTTTATACATTAGTGCTCACCATAAGTATATTCTTAATCCCTTTCACCTATTTCACCCATCTGCTTGCCCACCTCCCCTCTGATAACCATCTGCGTATTCTCTGTAGTTAAGAGTCTATTTTTTGGTTTGTGGGGTTTTTTTTCTTTGTTAAATTCCACATAGGGGTGAGATCGTATGGTATTTGTCTTTCTATGGCTGGACTATCTTGCTTAGCATTTTACTCTCTAGATATTGTTGCAAATGGCACAACTTCATTCTTATGGCTGAACAATCTGTTCTCTGTGTGTGTGTATATATATATATATATGTGTGTGTGTGTGTGTGTGTGTGTATATATACACACATACATACACATGCCACATTTTTTCCATTCATCGGTGGACACTTTGGCAATTTCCATAAAGTGGCTTTTGTAAATCTACTGTAAGCATAGGGGTACATCCTTAAAATTAGAGTTTTTGTATTCTCTGGCTCAATACACACTAGTGTGAATACTGGCTGATAGAAGTTTCTGAGGAACCTCCATACCGTCTTCCACAGCAGCTGCACCAGCTCGCGTTGCCACCAACAGTATGAGACAGTTCCTTTATCTCCATATCCTCGCCAACACTTGTTTCTTTGTTGATTTTAGCCATTCCAACAGGTATGAGGTGATATCTCATTAGTTTTGATTTGTACTTTCCTGATGAGTGACATGGAACATTTTTTCATGATGAGTGATGTGAGCATCTCTTCATGTGTCAGTTGGCCATCTGCATGTTGTCTTAGAAATGCCTGTTCATGTCTTCTGCCCATTTTTCAATTAGGTTATTTCTTCGGTGTTGGGTTCTATAAGTTCTTTACATATTTTGAATACTAACCCTTTACTGGATATGTCATTTGCAAATATCTTCTTCCATTCAGCAGGTTGTCTTCTAGTTTCATTGGCTTATTTCCTTCATTGTAGGGAAGCTTTTTATTTTGATGAAGTCCCAGCAGTTTATTTTTGCTTTTGTTTCCCTTGCCTCAGGAGACCTATCTAGACAAACGTATGGCTGATGTCAGAGACCTTAACACCTCTGCTCTCGTTTATGGTTTTTATGGCTTTTAGATCTCAAATTTAGGTCTTGAATCCATTTTGAGTTTATTTTTGTGTATGGTGAAAGTAATATGATTTCATTCTTTAGCATATAGCTGCCCAGTTTTCCCAGCACCATGTGTTAAAAAGACTAGACTAACTAGATTATCTTTTTTCCCATTGAATAGTCTTTCCTGCTTTGTCAAAGATTAAGTAACCATATAATCATGGGTTTGTTTCTAGACTTTCTCTTCTGTTCTATTAATCTACATCTCTGTTTTTGTGCCAGTACCATACTTTTTTGTTTATTATATTATAATGTGGAAACTGGCATTGTGCTACATACAGCTTTTTCAAGATTGCTGTGGCTATTTGGGATCTCATGTGGTTCAATACAAATTTTAGAATTGTTCTAGTTGAGAAAAATGCTGTTATTATTTTGATAGGGATGGCATTAAATCCGTAGACTGCTTTGGGTACTATGGACGTCTTAATATTCTTCCAATCTATGAGCATGAATTCTCTTCCTATTTGTGCCCTCTTCAATTTCTTTCCTCAATGTTTTTTAGTTTTCAGAGTATAGTTCTTAACCTCTTTAGTTAAGTTTATTCCTAAGTATTTTGTTTGGTACAGTTGTCCATGGGATTGTTTTCTTAAAGTTTCTTCTTTGTTGTTTCTTTATTGGTATATAGAAATGCAGTGGACTTCTGTACATTGATTTTTATATCCTACAACTTTACTGAATTCCTTTATCAGTTCTAGTTTTTTGGTGGAGTCTTTAGGTTTTCTATATAGAATATGGTCATCTGCAAATAATGTATTTTACTTCATTCTTACCAATTTGGATGTCTTTTTATTTCTTTGTTGTCTAAGTGCTGGGGCTAGGACTTTCAGTATTGTGTTAATAAAAGGTGACCGTGGGCATCCTTGCCTTGTTCCTGACCTTAGGGGGAAAAGCTCTGATTCCCCCATTGAGTAATGATGTTAGCTGTGGGTTTTTCATAAAAGACCTTAGTTATGTTCCCTCCAAACTGACTTTTTGAGGGTTTTAATCATGAACAGATATAGAACAAACATTTGACAAAGGACAATGTCTATTAAAATGTTCTTTTATATTTCATTTATTTGTGACCCTGAAACACCCTTATATCCCAGGAATACATTTCACTTGATCAGGGTGAGTGACTTTTTTTTTTTTTTAATGTATCTGTGGTTTTTCTTTTCTTTGCTAATTTTTTTTTTTAAACTTCTTGTATTAGAGATAATTGGTTTGTTCACTCCTGTGGGTGTATGTGGTATCTTTATCTGGGTTTGGGATCAGGGAAATGTTGGCCTCATAGAATGAACTCGGAATTCTCCTTTTTGTTTATTTTTTTTAAAGAATAGTTTGAGAAGAATAGGTATTAACTCTTCTCCCCACACCCTCATTTTTTAAATATTGGGGAGGGGGAAGCGCAGGAGGAGGAAAAGGAAAGATGGCAGCAGGGGTGGGTGGAGAGAATCTTAAGCAGGTTTCATGCCCAATAGAGAGCCCACCGCCAGGCTCAGTCTCACAACCCTGAGTTCATGACCTGGGCTGAAATCAAGAAACCCAGGTACCCTGTTTTTTCTCCTAAATGTTTGGTAGCTTCTCCTGTGAAGCCATCTGGACCTGGACTTTTGTTTGTTGGGAATTTTTTGATCACTGATCCAGTTTCATTGCTGGTAATCAGTCTGTTCAAATTTTCCACTTCTTCCTGATACAGTTTTAGAAGGTTATGTTTCTAGGAATTACCCATTTCTTCTAGGTTGTTCAGTTTGTTGGCATACACTTTTTAAAATCTCTTGTATTTCTGTGGTGTGGATTATTTCACTTGTGACTTTAGGTGTGGAAGGATTTTTGTTGCTGTTGTGTTGCCGTTTGTGAGTCTAGCTAGAGGTTTATCAATTTCTTTGATCTTTTTCAAAGAACTAGCTCCAGGTTACAGATTTTCTTTCAGCACTTTGAATACATCATATCATTCTCTTCAGGCCTAGAAGTTTTCTGCTGAAAGATTGGCTTGTGTGTGTGTGTTTCCCCTCAAACATATATAACTAGTTTGCTGCTTTTAAAATTCTCTTTATTACTGCATTTTGCCATTTTTAACTGCTGTCTCAGGGTGGACATCTTTGGGTTGATTTTTAAAAATTTTTTTTGTTTTTGTTTTTGTTTTTGTTGGGACAGCTCTATGCCTCCTGGATATGGACATCTGTTTCCTTGCCCAGATTAGGGAAATTTTCAGCTCTACTTCAAATAGATTTTTCTGCCCCCTTTTAGTTCATCTCCTTCTGAGATCCCTTAATGTGATTTTGATGGGATTACTGAGCTCCCTAAATCAATTCTCATTTTGCCTAATTTTTTCTCACCTGCTCAGTTTGATTACTTTCCATTATTACCATCTTTCATGTTAATTCACTCCTTTCCTTTCTTTAGCTGATTGATTTCATCTAGTATATTTTTAGCCTCATTGTGTTCATCTCTGGTTCTTCTATCTTTTAAGATTTATTTTAAAGCGTGCATGTGCACAGTGAGGGGAGGGTAAAGGGAGAGGGAAAGATTGTCACAAGCATAGTCAATGCTGAGCACAAAGCTCAACACAGGACTGGAACTTATAACCCTGAGATTACAACTGAGCCCAGAGTCAGACATTTAACCAACTGTGCCATCCAGGAGCTCCTCTGGTTCTTTTATTTTGACTTTAAGATTTTATTAGAGTGCTCACAAGCAGGGGGAACAGGAGAGGGAGAAGGCTCCCTGTAGGGAGACTGATGCAGGGCTTGATCCCGGGACCTGAGATCATGACCTGAGCCAAAGGCAGACACTTAACCAACTGGGCCACTGAGGTGCACTCCTCTGGTTCATGTTTTTGTTTATTTTGTTTTTGTGATTTTTGGGGGTGTGTGTATGTATGTGTATTTAATCTTTGTTAATGGTTTCTCTGATATCCTCTGCTCTTAAATCCATTGTATATTTTATGATCCTTACTCTGAATTTATCAGCCATATTACTTATATTCACTTTATGTCTCTTTTCATAGTCTTTTCCTGTTCTTTAGACAAAATGAGACTGGACTGTTCCAATTTTGTGTCTGTGTGTGTGTTTGGAAAGTCTGCTCTGTCTCCTGCTTGTAAAAACAATAGCCTTTTGAAGGAAGGGTTCTATATTTTCCTGTGGTGCAATGTCCCCTCTTCAATAGAACTTGGTGCTTTAGGTATCCCTTATGTGTTGTGTGTACCCTGCTGTTGTGGGAATTCACCTTTTTTGTGTGGGAATCCTTGGTGTATAGTATGTTTCTCTCCCTTCATTTCTGGGGCTGCTCCCTCCTCCCGGCCATGAATGGCTGCTGTCAGTTTGGCTCTCCACTTCCTCTCCACCCTTCTTATCCTCTCCAATATGGCCTCTTCTATGCCTTTGTCGAGTTTGTTGTGTCTGTGTTCAGCTTGTTTTCTGGGTTATTTGCTCTGTTGAGTGTTAACAATTTATATCTGTGGGAGGAGGTCACTTAGGGTTTTCTTACCCTATCTTCCCTATGATGGTAAGAGTCCATATACATTTAACGTAATCAACAGGTATGTATTGGCATTTTAATTGTTTTCCAGTTGTTTTTTAGTTATGTATCTTCTGGTTTCTTCCCCTGTGGTTCTTTTTTTTTTTTTTTTAAAGATTTTATTTATTTATCAGAGAGAGGGGGGAGAGAGCGAGCACAGGCAGACAGAATGGCAGGCAGAGGCAGAGGGAGAAGCAGGTTCCCTGCTGAGCAAGGAGCCTGATGTGGGACTCGATCCCAGGACACTGGGATCATGACCTGAGCCGAAGGCAGCTGCTTAACCAACTGAGCCACCCAGGCGTCCCTGTGGTTCTTTTTTTAAATTAATATTTTATTGATCTATTTGGGAGAGGATGAGGGAGAGGCAGACTCCCTGCCAAGCAGGGAACCTGATGTGGGGCCCAATTCCAGGGCTATGGGATCACGAGCTAAAGGCAGTTGCTCAACCAACTGAGCCACCCAGGTGCCCTTCCCCTGTGGTTTGAAGGGTTTTTTTTTTAGGGTTACACTTGGATTCCTTTTTCTTCTGTGTATATGTATCAGAGGTTTTTTAATTTATGATTATCATTAGGTGCATATGTCATCTTGTGTGTCATAGCAGCCTTTATTAAGTTGATAGTCACTTAAGTTTGAACACATTCTAAAAGCACCAAATTTTTACTCCATCTTCCATGTTTTATGTATTTATTTTGCATCGTCTTATTTTTGTCTGTCCTTGACTGTTTTTTCTGTAGATATAGCAGATTGTACTACTACAGTGTGTTAACAAACTGGTTTTATAATTGAATCTACTATAATTATAGTTGTTTTACCTGTGAATTTTGTCCTCCTATAACTTTCTAGCAATGGCCTTTTCTTTTCACTCAAATAATTCCCTTTAACCTTTCTTGTAAAGCTGGTTTAAGGGTGATGAACAGTCTTAGCTTTTGTTTGAGAAAATTTTTATCTCTTCTATTCTGAATGATAACCTTGCTGGATAGAATATTCTTGGTTATAGGTTTTTTCCTATTAGCACTTTGAATATATCATTCCATTACCTTCTGGCCCACAATGTTTCTGCTGAAAAATAAGCTGATAGCCTTGTGAGGTCTCCCTTATATGTAATGGTTTTCCTTTGCTGCTTTTAATATCCTCTGACTCCTTTTTGTCATTTTTAGTATTTGTGTCTTGGTGTAGACCTCCATGGGTTCATCTTGTAGGATTTCTCTGTGCTTCCTGGATCTGGTTGTCTGTTTCCTTCTCCAGATTAGGGAATTTTTCAGTTATTTTTTTCAAATAAGTTTTCCACACATTTATCTTCTGGGATCCTTACAATGTGAATGTTACTGTGGTTGATATGTTGCTGAATTCCCTTAACCTATTCTCAATTTCTACTTTTTTGCTGTTCAGCTTGGTTCTTTTGCATTACCCTGTCTTCCAGATCACAAACTGTTCTTTTGTCTCCTCTAATACACTATTGATTCCCTCTAGTTGTTTGCTTTTTGTTGTTGCTTTGTTTTGATTCTTGAATTCATCTGACTGATTTTTTTTTCATATTTTTTATCTTTATTGATCTCACTTTGATCCACTCTTTTCAAGTCCAGTGAATATTTCTATGACCATTACTTTGAATTCTCTATCGTATTTCTTATCTTCATTTCTTTTAGCTCTTATGCTGTGATTTTTGTCCTGTTCTTTCATTTAGTACATATTCTTGTCTTCTATATGTGAAGGAGGAATAGCTGTGTCCCCTAGGCTTGAAAGTTTTGTGTAGAAGTTCAGTGGTTCCCTGTAGTGCCATGCCCTCTAGTCATCAGAACCACACAAGCTGGGGTATCTCCTATGTGGGCTGCATATACCTTACTGTTGTGTCTAGCTATGTTTTCAGCCCAATTAGCTCCACAGGTCTACTTTGCCTCCTGTGGATACACTGGGCAGGGTTTGATCCATGCAGCATTGAGGGGCCTGTGTAAGTCCTCTGTGGGTTCATAGGTGAATAGGGTCAGTCAGTCTGGTGGTCTGGAATTAGCCTCTCTGTGTGAGTGTATCAGATGACCAGTCTTTCTCCCTGTATAGCTCAAAGGCTTTCATTGGTGGGTGAGGATGGCAGTCAGACTAGGTATGTGCAATCAGCCTTTTTGTTGCAAGTATACCTAAATGGCAGGGCTTTCTCCCTCTGTGATCAGTGAAAAGGCTTGGCTTCTAGAACTGTGGGCAAACTGGTGTGTAGGATTATTTCCTCCTCTCTAGGGCAGTAGTCTCTTTGGAGTGGTGCTGGTTTCCCACTGGGGCACGTTGCATTGTGTGGTGGGGTAGGAGTCACTTGTAAGGATGGCTGTGAAGACGGGTGGGTTGGATGGGGCAGGTCTGTAAGGGAGCACTGGGGGTGGGGCATGTGGTTCTAGCAAGACTGGAGGAGCGTGTTCCTGCTGGCTTTAGTAAATGTCCAGCTATGTAAGCTGAGGGACAGGAAGAAAAATGGTGCCCACCAACATTTTTGTTCTTAGAGAAGTCTCCTAAAGATTCCTGCCCCTCTTCCACATACTGAGATTAGTAAATCAATCTCTTTCGTGTATGCCTCAGGTACTTTTAAAACTGCTGCTTTTATGTCATGTCTCAGGACAGGTTATTATGCTGTCTTTTTGTGGGTGGGGACTCTTCCGTAGAATTCATGTTCTTTTACTTTTTTTGTGAACAGTCACATGCTTCTTAAATCTTCATTTCCTGAAGAAAGCACTTCTTAAAAAGTCCCTTTTCTGCTACCTGGCAGTGTTCCTCTTTCCCTTTTCTAAGGCTCTATTTGTTTTCTTTACTATGTAAATGAAAAGAGGACACCTGATAGTTGCTAATTAACAGGTACATAAATGTTTTTAGGATCCTCTGCTGTCCATCTGGGCTGTGTTGAAATCTTCAGGCTTCAAACTGGCAGGCAAGTTGTTGGCACAGCTCCTAGTCAAACTTTTGATTTCCAGAGATCATCCAGCAGTATCAATGTGGCTTTTTGATAGAAGATGAATCTTTTTTTAACTTCCGTTTTTCTGGTTTGGGGCTCATATAATCTTATGAGTTTTATGGGGCGTGAATATATGACATGTGACAAAAAAATCTGTATATCAAAATTGCGCCTTTGAGCCTATGAAAGTAATGTTCATACCACAAATGTTTTCACTTTTTATATCTGTACTGTAATTTTATCTTAATGTGCATAAATGAAATCATAGTGTAATAAGCAGGATAATTAATCTATAAACAATATTATATAGTAATTAATATTGATAATTATAATAAATATTAATAGTATTAGAATAAATACTATTAACATAATATATTGCTAATATTGATATACATAATTAATAATAGGATAATCACATACCCATTTCTTTTCACTATGTACTGACTTAAAAATAACTGAAGTTTCTCCAGTTAATGCTATTTAATAAAGGTTCAATACTTTGTTCAAACCCTGCTTTTGTTAGCATAATATCTTTAAAATTTTCACTTTTGGAAAAATATACAATGTGAGAAACAACAAAACTACAGTAGCTCTCCTTTCTATATCTGTCACTCAGTCTGGATTAAAAAAGAAAAAGTAGTTTTGCTTGAGAAAAGGTAATCACACACAGCCACACTTTGTGTATGCTGCTCCTTTCCTCAATGAAGGTCTAAACACTGCAAGTGTATTTTGTCCCTGTCTTATTGCCCAGACTGTTTCAATTTCTAAAATGTTCTCTGCTCTCATGGCGTTTCCAGTCTTTGCCTCTTCCTGTTTTGTGGGATTCACTTCCTTATCTTCTTCTCATCCGTTTGATTTTTTTCTAAAATTATGCTTTCAGGGAAAATGCAGATTTTGGATTCCTTCATATTTACCTTAGGGTTTCTGGTGATAGGAAAGACTGTAAGTCATCTGATTCAACAGGAGGTGAGTTGCAAATAACAAATCTGCTAACAGTCGCTATAAAGGCCTTTGAGAAGGTTGTTCAATTGGCCTCCATGTTTCTTCCCTGTAAATACTTTCCCTGTCTCCAGGCTTTGAAAACTTTGAACTCCATTTTGCATGACATGCCTCAGGAAGAGCGAAGACGACTCTCTTTGTTGGAAGGCCCAAGTCGTCTTATGTAAGTGACCTTGTACTTGATTATGGGATGCTGTAAGGGTAAAAGCTCTCTGGTTGTACTGCCTCTGTCTCTGTTCTTAGACCTGATGCCTTCATCGCTTTCTCTAGTAAATGCTTTGTGCATCTGTTGTGCACAGGCTTAGAGCTAACAGTGACGGAGGACTAAGGGGAAAAAGCTAGACTTTGCTAAGTTTTTCTTGAATAATATGTTTGTCAAGTTTGTGAGCTGAGATGCTTTCTTGGGCTATAGGTTATTTTTTCTTCTGTGAATGTGAGTTAAAATAGTGACTCCTAGGAGATTGTTAAGGGTATAGGCTCTGGACCAGACTGAGATCTGGTTTTGCCACCTCTCTTTGCTCACCTGTAAAATGGAGCCAACTGTAATCCTTGATAGTTATTATATAGGTTGAATCAAGCAACCCATTGAAAGTGATGACCATGTTACTTAGTAGCAAATGCTCAAAATCTACCAACTTTTAGCTATACCATTGGAATTTGTATTGCTTTCCAAAAATGGAAAAACTGGATTTTTTGGTTTGTTTTTTGATGGCCTAGTTATGATTATGTAGTTCTTGGGACATTGAAATTCAAGAGTAAGTTTGTAATGTGTGGCCATGAAAAGCAAATCCAAATTTGAACCTAAATGTGTTACCGTGCTAGCCACCAACCAGCATCATTGACATATTGTGGTACGCCGTCATTCACGTGACCTGCAGCTATGATGGAAGAGAGGAAGGGCAGCCACGTCTGTCATATTATAGGCCTGAATGAAGTGATAGGGAGTATAAGGCCCACTGCTGTCATGTTTGTTCATTTAACTAGTGTTTGCAGGATGCAGTGTTTCTACTGAATATTTCCTAAAAAATATCTAACTAGATTAAATTAATCATTACTCTTAATGTTATATTTAGAATTGGAGAACAACTGATCCGATGTTTTCTCGTAAATTTTCAAACTAATCGTATGGTCCTGCCTTACTGTGTGTTTTAAAAAGTCTGGAATGTTCTGGACTTAAGGTTAGATATAAAGTCTGCAAGCACAAAGTAGTGGTACTATTTTAAGGCAAGGATTTCTTTTAATAGTAACAAAGCAATCTGTTTATGAGAAATTGAACTATGAGATTTCTTGGCCAATCTGTTTTTTAAAATGGGAGTTATTTGAGACATTAAAAGACCAGTATCATACTTGTTAGCATTTAGCTGAAATTATTATATAATGTGGGAATCTGTTGTTGGATGTAATGTGGTTAAGTTATTACATTATAATGATAAAATTACCAGTTTTTAAAAGCAATTCAAGAGCTCACTGGAAGGACTCACAGCACCTACTGTAGCATTTCTTTGAGGTGTCAGTTATGTTTTTAAAAAGATTTATCCAAAAAATATATTCATGCAAGTTGGTGAGATGACTATAAAATTCCAGAATCTTAGCATTTGTTGATCTTCAGACTTCCTCCAATTGAATTCCCTTTACAGAAGGAGCAATACTGCCTCCGAATGTATAAGAACTCAAGCGTCTTTTAAAAAATGCTTTTAAGTCATTAACTTTTCTTGACATTTAAGAAATATATGTCAAGATGTATTCTTGACATTTAAGAAATTATGATGCTGAGTTTGAAATAATTTCAAAAATACACATCTTGGTGGGGGGGTTTGGGGAGCTCAGTCAGTTAAGCATCTGCCTTTGGCTCAGGTCATGATCCCAGGGTCCTAGATCAAGTCCCCTGTTGGGCTCCTGCTCAGAGGGGAGACTGCTTCTCCCTCTGCCCCTCTCCTTTGTTCGTGTGTGCTCTCTATATTTTAAAAAATATACATCTTGGTTTTATTTTTATTTTTTCAAATGTTTGTCAGTGAAAACTTGTTTCTTTCTTTAAGATCTTATTTATTTTATTTGACAGCGAGAGAGAGACACAGAAGCAGGGTGAGCGGGAGAGGGACAAGCAGGCTTCCCACCAAGCAGAGACTGACAGGTGGGGGGCGGGGGCAGCTCTATCCCAGGACTCTGGGATCATGACCTGAGCAGAAGGCAGATGCCCAACTACTGAGCCACCCAGGCACCCCTGCATCTTGGTTTTAAGTTTTAATGTCAGTAGAGTAAAGTTTTATGTATACTACAGTAAAATGTTATTTATCTAAATGTTTCAGGAAAGACCTTGCAAGGACAATCTTGACTGTGGGTGGTAAGAATTGTTTAGAATTTTAAATATTAGAGTATTACATATTGGACAATTGAGGGTTTTGTGAACATCTTAGAACTATGGGTAAAAATTATGGTCAAGTTGAAAATAGGAAGAACACTTCACTTCTAATTTATGAAAAGTTTTAACATGCTAAAAGCCATAAAGAATAATTCATGAATACTCCTTTCCTCACCAACCAGCTTAGTCAAATTCTAACATTTTGCCACATTTACATGGTCTTGGGTTTTTTGGTCTTTTGTTGTTGTTGTTGTTGTTTGTTTGTTTTAGTAAAATAAACCAGTTACATGTAAAACTCTGATGTACATGTCCCTGATCTTACTCTCCTCCCCAATGGTAAAGGTAATCCTTGCCTTGGATTTGTTTTTTCAATCAAAAGTATGTTCTTCTACTTCTATGTATTCATAAACCGCATACACTATTTTTTCTAATTTTTATTTAAATTTTAGTTAACATACAGTATCATGGTTTCAAGAGTAGAATTTAGCGATTCATTACTTCATACATTGCTTTGCATATTTTAAAAGCATTCTATAAATGTCCTCCTGTTGTACATATCTGGCTGCAGCTTATTTTTTAATCCTTAAAATTACTTGAAATTAAACATGTTATGTTTTATCAGTCATGAAGTATCACAGTTTATTCTGATTTTATTTTTGTAGTAATATTAAGACTGTTGGGGCTGTTTTGATGAGTGCTTTAATATAAAACATAAAATGTGGAAATGTTTTAATTGTTATATGCTGGCCTATTTAGATTTTCTGCTAATGTTAAATACTGAATTTATGTAATGGTGCTTTAGGATACATATTACTGCCTATAACTGTAACATACAATGCCAGTCTTCAAAGATGGAATTTCTTAGAACAAGTGTTAATCTGTAGAACTCCATTTTTTTCTTTTGCTTTATGCCCACCTCAGAATAACCTACCATTTTTTAATCTCTAGATTATGACCAGCAGGTTGCACTTTCTGAAGCATTGTGTAGACTGACCTTGAAAAAATCAAGGGCTGACCTTGTTCATGAGTGGTTTGAAGATGATGTCCTTGCTGAAGCTTTCAAAGAAATTAAGGATCGAGAATTTGAGACGGTGAGATTCCTGGTCATCAAAAGTCCACTTACCCAATACTTATTAAACATCCTCAGTGTTCTCTTCAACATTGGGCTCAGGGGATGAAATTTTCTTAAATTAGGAAATGATTAAGCAAATAAGGAGCCATTCTTAAGTTTCCTATTTCTCAATTATGTGAAATGATCTGAGGACTGAGCAGAATATCTGTGTACCAAATATGGGCATACAGATTTTTTTTTTAAAGGTAATTTGGACTGGAGACAGGTGATGTGAATATGATGGACCCAGCCCAAGAAAACGTCATGGGGGGGGCAGCAAATTTCAGTGAATCTCAGATGGTAGGAGAGCTAGAGAAAATAGGCATTTCAGCCTTGTACAGAGCAGCTGGGACAATGAGGGGAGGTTGAAATGGGCATGGGGTGCTCTAGTTGGAGAAGTATTATAGGTAGTTGTGCTCTGAACCATCAGGCCTCTCTATTTTAGAGGAATAGTAATTTCCAGTGTTTTCCATGCAGTCTGGGTTCATGGTGATTATACCTCCAAAAAGCACCAAAATAGGTAATAGTTTGCTGCATATTCACTTTCATCCTAAAATAGCTCAAATGGTTTTCCTCTTCTTTCTAAAAGTTCTTACAATGAAGGTTAGGTCCTTCAGGAAAAGGTAAAATTCTTAGTAACCATGCTCGTGTTGAACCGAGCTTTTCTGGTCAAAACCACTATGCAATTAGAATTTTATTAAATCTGAAGTTTTAAATATACTTAAAATATTAACTTTGAGCCTACTGCCAGATAGATAGTAGTTGTTTAACCAGTATTGATTTTGATGGAAATGGAAAGACTATAAGCCTCAGGTTTGAGTCTACCTCCGTGGCTTACATGATGCATACACTTTGGTAAGGTAGTTGACTTATGAAGCCTCAGTGTCATTATCTTGAGATAGGAATAAAACCCACCTTAAAGCTGTGAGAACTGAATTAGAGAAACCAGTGTGCCTGGGATGTTGTAGACTCAGGTTAGTTCCCTTTTTCCTCTTCATTATTCCCTCATGGTCAAAGAAATTCCACGAAAATAAGTCAAAAGTAACATTTCTCAAATCCTTTCCCCCATAGAGCCATTGTCTTCTTAATGGAACTACTTTTAGGTCAAGGCTTACATTGCTGCTGTCTATTTAGTGCTGCATAAAGATGTGGATTGTAAGGAGGGACTACAATATCCATTCCTCCCTAAGAAAAGGGACAAAAACCTGGGTTGGTATCTGTTCAGCTTTAGTATTTTGGAGGCAAAAAATTTACCTTCTTCCTGGCTTCTGGGTAGGAGAACTCTCTAACAATAATCCTTATTCTCAGAACCTGTGTGAGAAGAGAGAAACCAGGAAGGAATGGGGTAGAGAACTCTTCATGATGAAAACTGGCAATGGATAATGTTCCCAGAATAAACCCGAAATGTATAAGCTTATGGGTTTGTGGTTGACTCATTCTGGGTAGATATTAGCAAGATGGATCCCCAATGGGTTAGCATATAAACTGTAATCTAGGTCACTAGTTAAATCTATTTCTTTCCCCCTCAACCCAGTGAAATGTAACTGTGTACATAATCTTTGGAAACTTAAAGCATTCCTCAGCTGAAAATCTCCTGGCTGGGGGTTCCTTCTAGAATTTGGGTCTGAAGTTTCCCCTTTCTAACACAGAGTATTGTTTTAATTAACTTGTAATAATGAATCTTGGTAGCACCCTGTGATGTTACTGGATCCTGGGAATTCAGAAGCAAACCCTAGCTTCTACATGCTGGTAAAAAATAGTAAAAACTTTTTTTTTTCTTAAAGTTTGCATTATTTCTTTGAAGGATAGTAGACGGTTTCTCAATTACCTAAATAACCGACTTGGTGATGAGAGAAGGTAAGTATGTCTCTGGGTGTCATTTTATTTTTAAAATATCTGATATTAGAAATCTAGGATCTATTCTATTTCAGGAGAGAATAGAAGATACATAATTTATCACTACTAGATTATCCATTGAATAGAAACATCAGGAGATTAGATCCATTATCCATAGTGATTCGTTTGTGTTTAAAAATTACCTCTATCAGTTTTTTTTTTTTTAAGAATATTTACTTATGCTTTGGAATATGTTTAACATGTTCTTTAGGAGATTTTATTAAAGGATTTTTTTTTTGAAGATTTGAAGTCTGTAGAGATAGGCTTATTACAAAATGTTCTTGATGAGAATTTGCTAAGTTCACTCCTTTCATTGGAATCTTGCCCAGCAACTAGGCAGAGATAGTATTAGTAAGCCTGGCTGGTAGACCAGTAATCCGGACTTGTACACGAGCCAGATGGAAAGTGGAAATCTATCCAGGATAGTATCCATTTGTAGGTTTGAGACCCTCTTCCATACTTTGTGCAGAGAGATTTAATCACATACCCTAGATAAAAATGCTTGTTATAGAACATGTGTAGGTTGTGCTGGGTATCTGCCCATATTATATTTTTTATGTTGTGAAATGTTTTGCAGGGTCTATTCATTTCCGTGTATTGCTGCTTTTGCAGATGGGCATGAGGTATGTTCATCTCTGGGGGCTGTGAAAGTGGTATATATGGGTCTCATAGACCCTAACTTAGGTATACATACTTAGACCAAACTGCTCTCCCTAAAAGAAGGGTTTTTTAGAAAAGGAAGCTTACTTCTTTTAGAGTCTCCATTCTGAAGCCTTTCTTCACCTGTCTTCTCTCCTGCTCTAACTGGGATGCATTACTAATAAGTTGAAGGGTTCTATTGTTAATGCTAGATACAGGAATTTTAGGGTTGATACTGTGTTCGTGAGATCTATTACAGGAATCTGGCATTATTTCACCCTATTAGTGGATGCCATTATTCATGCCTGTATTTTAAGGAAAAGAGCAATTCCCTGGATTCTTTCCATCCATTTGATGCTCCCTACTTTATCCACAGAAATTGGGGGCTCTTTTTTTCACAAGATACTTCTACCTTATACTTTACTGTCTAAAAGTGAGCAGTTTCTTTTTACCACCTTCTTCGGTTTCTAAATGAACAAGGTCCACCTACAGCATCTTCCCAGGGGATAAATTCTTCAAAGACCTATAAATCTTGACTCAGCTGAGGTTTCCTGGACCTTGTCATCAAAATGTCCTAATAACCATTTCTTTGCTTTGGATTTAGAGGCTGTTTCTAGGCTTCTGTGAGTCGAACTTTTAACTCCTAACTATACCACAAGTTTCTTCTCCCTAGGACTGATTTTAGTAGCCTGATTGAGTTCTGCATCTCTATTTTTTTCCCTCTGGTTCTCTGAAGTTTCCAGTATCTGCTTCGTGGTGGATTTTTAAAAATTTTTTTAAATTAAAAAATTTTTTTTTACATTTTTTTAAAAAATTCTCATCAACTTCAACATAGCCCTCAAACTGGCTTCCCATAACATGCATTATAGTTAAAGCCTTCATTCAAAGAAGTAAGCACATATGATGGAAAGTTGCCCAAGAAATGTCATTTTCAGAAAATCAAGTGGTTTATTTGTTTTTCCATTCTTAAGATAAAAACCCTTCATATATTTCTGATATGTCTAGAAAACATCTGGGTGGAAACAAAGACATTATTAATGTTTCTCTGGGAAGATACCAAGTTGAAGGGCAGAGAAGGAGACATTGACTGTTTCTATAAACACAATATGGTTTGAGGCTTTTTTCCTATAAGCACCTATTTATTTTACAATCAATTAAAATGAAGGTAATTTGAAATCTTCACATCTTAGCTCTACTCTAATGGATATAGTAAGGTAGATGGCAGATAATCACTTATATTTGATAATACCTCCTTTTCTTAAAGTTTCCATTTCTATGCAGTGTTTCTATTGTTTCTGCTTCAACATAGGACTACTTTCTTATTCTCTCAGGGGGGAAATATGTGAATAGAGTCCTCTGATACATTTAAACATATTTTAAATGTTAAACTAAGGATAGTGGTTGTGTTTTATTTTTTTTTCCAGAAATACTTAGTTATATGAAGTTAAGACCTTCCTCCTGCTTTGCAGAAGTAAGGCAATAAAGACCTCCTACAGTATTAAAGTAGTGTTTCTCCAAGAAAAGCAGAAGTTGTTTTTGGTGGACTAATTTCCCTCTGACTCTTTAACAGGATATGTACACAATTCATATTGAAATTACATCTTACAGATGAGAAAACCAGAAGATGAAAAACTAGAGAAATTTTGGATTGACTTCAACCTCGGAAGTCAGAGTGTCACTTTTTATATAGACAATAGTAAGGTAACTATGTTTAACTCCTACTTAAACCAAGGGCTTAGAGATTGTTTATATGCAAATACATTATGTGCTCATGAACGTAACTTATTTTTTTCCAGAATGCTCTATGGGACTCAGTAAGACTTTTGAAGGAAGCAGTGGTTAATTTCAGCATAATAGGTAAGATAATTCTAAACCACTCCACATTTAGTTCTGATTCTAGAGCAGACTTTGTTCTTTGAGGTAGGAGGGAGATGGTATAGTGTGATGGAAGGAACCTTGCTCAGGGCCAGGATGCAAGGGTACAAGGTCAAGGACTCCTTCACTTTGTGACTTCAGGATTCAATTATTTTCCTGAGGTTTGGTTGTTGTTGTTGTTGTTGTTTTAATTGTAAAAATAGTTATAGTCACTCAAACTTCAAAACAGAATCACAATGTGAGAGAGCAATTTCACTTCTAGATAGCAGACTTGAAAACAGATGGACATACTGATGGTCGTTGCAAAATTATTCAACGGCCAAGAGGTAGAAGTGACCCAAATGTCCATCTAATAGTGAATAAGGATGGAATATGATACAACTTTAAAAGGAAAGGAAAGTCTGGCACATGCTACAGTAAGGATGAACCTTCAGGACCTTACACTACGTGAATAGGCTAATCAAAACATATATCCTATCATTCCATTTATGGGTATCTCTCAAAATGATAGAGACAGGAAGTAGAGTAGGGACTGTGGGGAGAAGGAAATGGGGAGCTGCTGCTTAACGGATAGAGTTTTAGATCTGCAAGACACAACTCCAGAGATCTGTGGTACAACAATGTAAATACACTTAATGCTACTGAACTATATGTTTTAGAGTGATTAACATGGAAAATGTTTTATGCCGCAATTAAAAAGCTGGGAGAAGGAGAGCAGGTACTTATAACAGGAACAGGGAAAGCATCTCAGGCCGACTCCATGCTGTGCATGGAGCACGAGGTGGGGCTCTCTTGCCACTGTGAGATCATGACCTGAGCTGAAACAGAGTTGGATCCAGATGCCTAAATGACTGAGCCTGCCCCCAGGTGGTTCTCCTGCCTCCTCTGCAGAAGCAGTCCATGCCCTCTAGGCTTTATCCTCACCAAGACCAGTGACCTTTAAAACGCCAGACCTTTTAAGCCCTGCCGGTTACCAGATCTCACAAAACTCAGCCCTTCTCATTTTCCAAGCCAATGACTTTGGAGAAATGTTCTCCTTGTGTCTTCTCCTGTGTACTCCCTTGCCTTTCATGCAGACCAGCTCTCTCCCCTCCATAGCAACAGAGATCCATACTTCCTACTTTCTTCAGTGAGGCCTCTTCTCTCCCTTCAGTTGTGGCATTTATTCTGTCCATCCTCAGAACAACTTTTGGGGTATTCAGGATGATTTGATAGTTATCTAGTCATGTTTGTGGGATGAAATAAGCCTACAGTCCTCCTATTCATTCTGCCACCATCTTTTCTCAACAATGTGCATTCATAACCTCCTTCCTCAGATCCTGGAGGGAAGTACCCAGTGCACCTCCAGGGGCCACACAAGGTCAAGGCAGAGTACAGACAGAGCACAAGTCTTTGTTTTCAAGTCTATTTTGTCTGATAGAAATATTATTACCGGGACGCCTGGGTGGCTCAGTTGGTTAAGCAGCTGCCTTCGGCTCAGGTCATGATCCCAGCGTCCTGGGATCGAGTCCCACATCGGGCTCCTTGCTCAGCAGGGAGCCTGCTTCTCCCTCTGCCTCTGCCTGCCATTCTGTCTGCCTGTGCTCACTCTCTCCTTCTCTCTCTGATGAATAAATAAAATCTTAAAAAAAATATTGTTACCTCAGCTTTCTTTTCACATTCATTTGCATGACAAATAATTTTCCATCCTTTTCTAATCTGCATGTGTCTTTAGGTCTGAACTAAGACTCTTGTAGGCAGCATATAGATGGGTCTTGCTCTTTTTTTTTTAAAGATTTTATTTATTTGACAGAGAGAGATCACAAGTAGGCAAAGAGGCAGGCAGAGAGAGAGAGGGAAGCAGGCTCCCTGCTGAGCAGAGAGCCCGATATGGGACTCGATCCCAGGACCCTGAGATCATGACCCAAGCCGAAGGCAGCGGCTTAACCCACTGAGCCACCCAGGTGCCCCGTGTCTTGCTCTTTTATCTGTTCTGTCACCATCTTTTGGAGTGTTTAGTCCATTTACATTCAAAGATTTACTGATAAATATGTACTTGTTGCCATTTTGTTCCTTGTTTTGTGGTTGTTTATTTAGTTCTTTGTTCCGTTCTTGCTCTTTACTGTTTGCTGGCTTTTTGGAGTCATATGCTTGGATTCCTTTCTTTTTATTCTTTATAAATCTATTATTGGTTTTCGATTTGTGGTTACCATTGGGCTTATAACCTCTTATACGTATAATAATCTATACTTGGGCAATGGTTGCTTAAAATTGAATCCATTCTTTACTCCTCGACCTGCCCGCACCCCTGTGTTTTAGGTAGATGGTGTCATACTAACATCCTCTTATTTTATGAATCCCTTGACTGATTTTCATAGATGTATCAAGTTTTACTGCTTTTATATTTCTTGATTCTCTTACTCTTACTGCCTTTCCTTTCCACTCAATGTCCTTAACATTTCTTGTAAGGCAGGTTTTGTTGTCATGAATTCGAAATTCTTTACCCCTCCTTCTATTCTA
Organism: Mustela putorius furo; assembly: GCF_011764305.1. Lineage (NCBI taxonomy): Eukaryota > Metazoa > Chordata > Mammalia > Carnivora > Mustelidae > Mustela > Mustela putorius. The sequence goes on from NW_025422022.1 coordinate 8,234,694, forward strand.
AATGATAGGCTTTCTGGATAGAGTATTCCTGGTTGCAAGATTTTTCTTCTTTTTTTGATCCATGTCTTTTAAGATTTTATTTGACAGAAGCACAGCGAGAGAAGGAACAGAAGCCGGGGAAGTGAGTGAGGGAGAGGCAGGCTCTCTGATGAGCAGGGAGCCCAATTCAGGGTTCTATCCCAGAATCCTGGGATCGTGCCTTGAGCTGAAGGCAGTCACTTAATGCTTAATGACTGAGCCACCCAGGTGACCCAGGATTTTTCTTCTAGCACTTTGAGGGAGCCAGAGGGAGTTAATGATATAGTCAAAGTTTCTGCTGAAAAATCAGCCGATAGTCTTACGGGGTTTCCTTTGTTTGTAACTGTCTTCTCTTGCTGCTTTAAAAATTCTCTCTATACTACTTTTTGCCATTTTAACTGTATATCCTGTTGTAGACCTTACTGGGTTGATTTTTGTTGGTGACTCTATGCCTCTTAGATCTGGGTATGTTTCCTTCCCAGATGAGGGAAATTTTCAGCTATTCTTCATATAGGTTTTCTGTCCTCTTTTCTCTTCTTCTGGGATTCTTATAATGTGAATGTTACACTTGGTAGTATTGCTGTGTTTCCTTAGTCTGTTTTCACTTTTTTTCTCCTATTCCACTTGATTACTTTCCATTACTCTGTTCTCCAGGTCATTGACCTATTCACCTTTTAGTCTATTTATTTAATCTAGTGTATTTTTAATTTCAGTTACCGAGGTCTTCATCTCTGATTCTTTGTTTTGTCTCTTTGTTTATGGTCTCACTGAGGCCTCCCACTCTTTTCTCAACCAGGGAGTATCTTTATGGCCATTACTTTAAATATTCTATCAGGAATATTATCTATTTCATTTAGCTCTTGCTATAATTTTGTTCTTTCATATGAGACCTATTCTCTCTCATTTTGTCTGTGTCTCTTTCTATGTGTTTTGAGAGTCTGCTATGCCTCCTGCTTTTGGAAGTAGGGGCATTATGAAGAATTCCTGTACTGCCCTGCAGTGCAATGTTCCCTGTTCACTAGAATCTGTTCACTAGAATCTGACACTTCATGAATATCCCCCTTATTTGTTGCACGTGTCCTATTGTGGCTAAGCCACATTCGCATTTCAGTCCAGTTGTCTGCAGTGGCTCTTTGCCTGTTTGGTAGGGTTTAGTCCCTGGGTTTTTAGTGGGTCCATCTGGGGCTGCCTTGGGCTTAAATTGAGTCAGACCAGGGGTCTGGGAAATGACATAGTACCAAATTGCAAGGCTCTTTCCCTGTGTTGTATCTTGAGAAGATTTCATTGGTTGAAGAGGACTTGCAGTCAGACTAGATGGTTGTCTCTCCTGTCCCCATGGCTTGGGCCCACTGTGAGACTGGTATATGTGGTCTTCTTTCCCTCTACCTAGAGCAGGAGTCAATTTAGGGTGGTGGTGGCTCCTGTAGCAGCTGCTTGCACACTCCCGGGCTTGTGATATGTCCTTGGATGCACTCCAGCCACAGGCCTATTGGAGTGAGCAGGTCCTGGGGAGAACGCAGGGGTGGGGTGTATGGTACCATTGAGTCAGACATATTTAAAATCTTATAGTAGCCTATTAAAAAGGCCAAAAGTAGATTGATTTCAACATACTATATTTCAAAAAAAAAAAAAGATTTCACCCAGTATATCCTAAATAGTAGCATTTTAACACATAATTGCTTTAACAAGTGAGATCTCCTGCCTGCTCTTTTTTCTGTGCCAAGTCCTCACAAACTGGTGATATGTTTTATGCTTCTAGCACATCAGTTTGCACTATCCATGTTTCTGGTGTGGGGGGACCACAGGTCTGGACCCACGTGTCTCCTTCTTCCTTCTTCGCTTCATTCTCCTCAATGCGTGACCCTTCGTTTTGCCTGTTCTTTCAGGCAGTTTATGCTTTTCTTTCCTGCAGCTTGGGACTCAGCTTGTAGTTACTGTGGCTCATTGCTGAACTCCTCATGAATTTTGGTCAAAACTGTTTCTTGGGGGGCGCCTGGGTGGCTCAGTGGGTTAAGCCGCTGCCTTCGGCTCAGGTCATGATCTCAGGGTCCTGGAATTGAGTCCCACATCAGGCTCTCTGCTCGGCGGGGAGCCTGCTTCCCTCTCGTTCTCTGCCTGCCTCTCTACCTACTTGTGATCTGTCTGTCAAATAAAATCTTAAAAAAAAAAAAACAACTGTTTCCTGAAACACATTACTATTTGTCGGTGGAGAGCAGGTGTCCTGGTAGGAGGCCCTCAAGGAGACTTGTCGGAGACACAGGTCCCTCTGGGCACACAGGAGCCTCCTCAAGTAGTCTGTTGAAATGAAGAAGGATGATTCCATTTTTGTGTATGGGGAATAGTGATTTTTATTTTGAATTTTCAGAAGTGAAGTACATCGGAGAGAATGAGAATGAATGTTGTATTTAACATATTGGGGGGGCAAAATACCTTCTATAGGTGAAAGCTTTGTATTTAAAAAAAAGTCTCCTTACAAATCAGATTGAATTCTATAGACCTCAAAACCATTTCCAAGATTTTGATTCCAAGGTTCTGCTGTTAAGGTAAGTTAATTCCTATCTTTGAAGATCAACCACACAGTCCTATTGTGTATATTTGTATGTATAAACACACACACAAAGGTGCATCTAACAAAAATAATTTCAAACTAACTTCATTTAATACAATTTTTCATCCTACTGCAGAAAATCTGAACAATTGACAAATATCCCAGTGGAGTTATAGAATTTAATTTTTTTATTATGTTGATATGCATATGCATACTTTGTTCTTTTTTGTTGTTGTTAGAAACTGAAAATAGGAAGATCCTCATTATTTGCCTGAAGAAACCCATTACTATTGACAACAAAGAAGTGATGAAAATAGAGATCCACTTTGATTCGCAATTCGACATAGCACAAGCTTCCATTGAAGCTTTAGGAGAAGACAGACAGGTGGCAGATTTAGTTCTTGATTATTTGAAAATGTTTTCTTGCGTTTTTTTTTTTCCTATTTCTACCTTTTTTGTTGGGTTTTGATGTGAACATTTGCTCAAGCAGATAGCTTGATCTTTGGAATACCATGTAATGAGAGTTGAGAGTCTGGGTCCTAATCCCAGTTCTTTCCATAGATCATCGCCTGAAGTCAGACACAAGGCCTCTTTCTACTTCAAAATGCTTTAAACCATTTATTGTGAACTGTTGAATTTTCTAGGATAACATCCCTACCTTGCCACATTCTTCCTGAAGTTTTGAGGGTACTTGCTGTGGGCTTCTTAGCATTTCCTTCTCTTCCTCTAATCCCTGAGAACTGAAGGGAATCACTAGAAATAGCATCTCGTAAGGAGTTTTTCTGAAGTTCTGTCTCCTGGTCTTCAGGTGAAATTGTCCGCTACTCTTCAAGAATGCTATGGCCTCCATATCCCTCATTATAATGTATCCTATTTACATGCAAGAGCACAATGCCTTGAACACCTGGGTGGCTCAGATGGTTAAGCTTCTCCCTTTGGCTCAGGTCATGATTGCAGGATCCTGGGATCGAGTCCCTCCACAGGGACTCTGCTTCTCCCTCTGCCTGACATCCTTTACCCTGCTTGTGTGGGCTCTTTCTATGATAAATAAAATCTAAAAAAAAAAAAAAAATTAAACCCTTAAAAAATGCACAATGCCTTTATCACAGATGGCAGGCAGAGCAAAGATATTTGTGATAAAGACCTAAAATTCTGTGGTAGTGGCCATTAGGAGGTTGAATTAAGAGATCAGAGAACTGAGGGAAGAAGCTTAGGGCCCATTTCCTTTTGGCTCTGAGTTGTACATGAAAACATGTTATAGTCTATTAAGTGCTCTGTAGCAGAGTTTCCAAATCCTTACTACATGAAACGACCATTTTATGGATGGGATGAGAAATAGAGTAGAATCAATCACTTAATTAAAAATTGTTACATATGAATTGGTCTAACACGGATGCTAGACTGGCTGAGACCCCAAGGGAGAGGGCCTCCAACTCCAACTTGGCTTTATGGGAGAACGAATTCAAGAACAAGCCATGTGGAGAAAGAGAAAGAATTATCAAGTCTAGAAAGGAACTAATTCACGGACAAAGTAGTTTTTCTGCCCAGATGAGGAAGCAGACCCCCCCCACCCCCCATTGCCTCTGATGAAGGGTTTTATATGCTTAAAATGACCTAACCATATAGAGAGGGGCTTTCTAAATTTGGATTTATCATTTACAGTTGGCAATAAGATAAACTTCTTTTCTAACTTGTATTTGTTGTATTCTGAGCCTTAAGTTTTCCTTAACAAAAATTTTCAGAGACTACTCCTCTTTTAAAAGTCATGTGGATTTTGGCTTGCATTTCAGATGTTGCCTGACCAGATGAGAAGCTCCTCGGAACTTTCTGGTAAATTTGAGAAAGAAGACCTTGACATTTCTAGTACCCTTGAAAGAGAGACAGGTATATTGGGAAATTAAATTTCTTACTCTGAATTCCTTTTAACATCAATGATAAAACCTTACTTGGAAGAGGTCACTGCAAGCCTGTGGTGTGGAAGAGTAATTAGTATACCATTGTACCTACAGAAAGCAAAGCTGCTAGCCACTTTGAACCCTTTTCCCTACCCAATACATTGTCTTGTGGGTCAAATGTAAATGACAAAGGAGAAAAACTGAGTCATGGCTGTGGCTACCACAAAGCTGGCCTGCATGGATCCTATATCTATTAGGAGTTATTTCAAAGTCATTTCTCAAAGTCCCCATAAATTTTGGATTCGGAAGTTTAATGCAGAATGTAACTACCGGCTCTTACCAATAGATGGTGATGTACCTACAGTGTGGGGTCCCATGGAGCGCAATTAGAGAATGCGTTCACCACGGCGGCGTATGGTTACTTTCCCACTTTTAATGCTCTGTTCTCTGTGTATAGACCAGAAAGAAGAATCCACCAAGCTGGCAGAGTTAATGAGTGCCCGAGATGACCAATGCCCAATAACTCTCCCCTTAAATGACCAGTCTGAGCCTGATGTGAGTATGGGAGGCTGAGTACAAGATTCTGAACTGTGTCTGCCAGGATGCAGACTGGTAGAAGCCACTTCTGGCTTGTCATTTATTTTTTTTTCCTAACCAACCATTTCTCCCTTTTTTGGACTATCTTCTCCTTTAGATCATTTTTGCCTGACATGTTTATGTGTTCTCTTCTTTGACACAACTTGGCTGTCTTTGGAATATGTGACTTGGCTGGCTCTGCCTCCTTCCTTCACTTTGAATCTAGAGACTAAGATAAAGGGAAAGGAGTTTAATGTTTGCAGTTAGACTTGGTTTTCACTTACTAGATATAGGAACTTGGGGAAATTAATACCACTGAGTCCAAGGCTTCTTATGTATAAAATGGAGGTAATAGCTCATTTAAACTGTAGCCCTTAGATACTCTACATCCTGTTTTTAATCCTAACTTACTGTTTGGCATATATAGGTATTCAGACCAGTCCTCATTTTCTTATATTTGATTACATGTATATTACACAGAAATGTAACATAGTGTTTTTGGTACTGACAAAACTCCTGAGGGCAGATATCATCAATTTTTTGAAATCGCCAACAGTCATTAGGAGTCCAGTCTAATGAGTAGAAACCCAGTATCTTAGTATTTAGAAATACTTTACATGCCCAAAGAAAAGCGACTCTAAAAGAACTTTAAAAGAGGGACTTCAAAGTCACCATAACGTCTTTTTTCTACAGCAAAGAAATACAGCAGATAGTTCACCTGAAAAATGGAAACCAGATGACCTACAACAAGGTCAGCTTTAAAAAAAAGAAAAAAAACTATCCTAAGACTTGAGTAGTATACTTACATATTTTCTTGAAGCTTAAACTATTTTTGTTTTGAATTTCCATGATTGGAAGTCACTTCAAAGGATGCCTCAGATTTACAAGAACCATCAGTAAAAATTCAGGATCCTAAATTAAATGACAAATCCAGGTATGTGACTTTTAAAGTTATTAAGCCATGTTGATTGCTATTAATGTGACCAATTAATGGATAAGTCAACTGTCTTTCCATCTTTGCTGCATCCGGCCACACCCCGCACAAGGACAGAGCATTGTGTGCAGTGTTCTGTGGAATCGTTTGAGTAGTGCTGGGATGTTCTCCTGACCTACAGATCTCTACCAGTACACCCCCCAGTGATACCTTTGATCTCTTATTCCGAGCGAGGAAACACATATCACCTGACATTGATTTGCTACCTTTCCATGTAGGCCTATGGAGAATGGATCATAGGATACGTAATTCTTTATAGCTTTATATATATAGAGACAACTGGAATAAAATAAACTATGCATATTTAAAGTATGTCATTTGAGTTTTTAACCTATATCTATACCAAGGACAGTCACTACAATCCAGATAATGTACCTATCCATCATCTCCAAGATGTTCTCGCCCCTTCGAAATCCTTCTGTCCTGCCCTTTTTGTCCCCCTTACTTGACCCCTTGCAATCACTGATTTTTGCCGTGATAGAAGAGTTTGCAATGATATAAATGAAAATCTGATATAAATGAAATCAAAGTGTATAATTTTTTCCTACCAGCTTCTTTCATTCAGCATAATTATTTTGAGATTTATCCATATTATGTATAGCACTAGTTCATTCTTCTATATTGCCAAGTAATAGTTCCTTCATGGATTTACCACTATTTGTTGATCTATTCACCAGCTGGTGGCCATTTGAGGTCCCAGTTTTTTGTTATAAGGAAAGCATTTGGGATCATAAATAACCCTTTGTATGGATGGGTATTTTCTCTTGAGTAAATACATAGGAGTGGAATGACTGGATCATTGTTGGTGTACGTTTACCTTCTAAGAAACACTGCCAAAATGTTTCCTAAAGTGGTTAAACCATTTATCATTCCCACCAACAGTCTTTGAGAGTTCTAGATGTTCATACTCTTCCTAATACTTGGTAATGTTAATCTTTTTAATCTTAGCCCTTCCAGCAGAAATGTAAGGATATTTCATTGTGGTTTTAATTTGCATTTCTATAATGATTAATGGTATTGATCATCTTTTCATGTGTTTATTTTCCATCTTTATCTCTTGGGTAATAGATCTTGAAATCTTTCACTATTAAAAATGATTTGCTTTAAGTGTTATTTATATATTCTATATATGTCCTTTTATTAGGTATGTTTAAGCTTTTCTCCCTGTCTAGGGCTTAACTTTTTTTATTTTCATAAGTGTCTTTTTTTAATCTTTCATCGCTATTGAAGGCCTGATGTACATAGCTAATACAGCTTGTTAGAGACCTTATAACCTTTACTAAATGCATTGAATTCCATATATTCAGTCTTCACCATATCCCTAAGGAATATATTTTCACCTCCATTTGCTAAAGGAGGGCATGAGGACAAAAGAACTCACTCGAGGACATCCCTAGGAAGTGCTGGCTTGACTCTAACATATCTTTAAAGAGCAAAAGTTCTTAGTTCTCATTAAGCTCAATTGATTTTTCCCAATTCATTTTTTTTCTTCTATACTTTATGCTTTTTTTGTGATGTGCTTAAGAAATCTTAGGCAAACTCATGATCAGTTTCCCTACATTTTTTGTTTTAAAATGTTTTCAGTGTTCCAAAATTCATTGTTTATGTACCATACCCATGCAATACATGCCCTCCTTAATACCCATCACCAGGCTCGCCTAACTCCCTCCTCCTCCCCTTCAAAACCCTCTGCTTGTTTGAGTCCAGTCTCTCATGGTTCATCTCCCCTTCCGATGTCCTCCAATTCACTTATCCTTTCCTTCTCCTAATGTCCTGCATGTTATTCCTTATGCTCCATTAGTAAGTGAAACCATATGATAATTGACTCTCTCTGCTTGACTTATTTCACTCAGCATAATCTCTTCCAGTCCCATCCATATTGATACAAAAGTTAGGTATTCACCCTTTTTGATGGAGCGATAATACTCCATAGTGTATATGGACCACATCTTCCTTATCCATTTGTCTGTTGAAGGGCATCTTGGTTCTTTCCACAGTTTGGCGACCATGGCCATTGCTGCTATGAACATTGGGGTAGAGATGGCCTTTTTTTTCACTACATTGTATCTTTGGGGTAAATACCCAGTAGTGTAATTGCAGGGTCATAGGGAAGCTCTATTTTTAATTTCTTGAGGAATCTCCACACTGTTTTCCAAAGTAGTTGCACCAACTTGCATTCCCACCAACAGTGTAAGAGTGTTCCCCTTTTCTACATCCTCTTCAACTCACGTTGTTTCCTGTCTTGCTAATTTTGGCCATTCTCACTGGTGTAAGGTGGTATCTCAATGTGGTTTTAATTTGAATCTCCCTGATGGCAAGTGATGAACAGTTTTTCCTGTGTCTGTTAGCCATTTGCATGTCTTCATTGAAGAAGTGTCTGTTCATGCCTCCTGCCCATTTTTTGACATGATTATCTGTTTTGTGTGTGTTGAGTTTGAGAAGTTCTTTATAGATCCTGGATATCAGCCTTTTGTCTGTACTGTCATTTACAAATATCTTCTCCCATTCCGTGGGTTGCTTCTTTGTTTTGCTGTTTCCTTTGCTGTGCAGAAACTTTTGGTCTTGATGAAATTGAACACCTATATGTAGAAGAATGAAACTTGGTCATTCTCTTACATCATACACAAAGATAAACTCGAAATAGATAAAAGACCTCAACGTGAGACAGGAATCCATCAGAATCCTAGAGGAGAACAAAGGCAGTAACCTCTTCAATATCAGCCACAGCAACTTCTTTCAAGATAATGTCTCCAAAGGCAAAGGAAACAAAAGCGAAAATGAATTTTTGGGTCTCCTGTCAGTTTTGCTTGGGTTGAGTGGTTCAGCCCCCTATCAAGGGACTGGGTTCTGTGGAAACTGGTTTTTCAGGCTTTTGTTCTCTGAAGGTTTTTGTTCTTTGGCAGCTTTTTGGGCTTTTCTGAGGTTTAGTGGAAAGCAAACTCTCTGCCCCCAGACCTCTGTCTCAGAAGACTCAGTCTTCTCCCCTTTGGGTGGTCCAGAACACACAGACTCCCCCTCTACAAACTCAGCAGAACAGCACAACCTCTCACCGGCAATGCACACCCCCAGTCATACCATCCCAGTGGTCACCTGAGGTGCCTGCCTGTCTCTGCACCCATGCTACTAAAACCACAAGCGATATTGGTCTGAGGAGCCTGCTTTCAGCGGCAGTGGCTGCTTTTGCTGCACCTGCTGTCTGGGGTCCAGGCCCATGCGGGGTGCACTCAGACCCTGTGTTTGCACAATTTGAGGAAGGCTGCTGCTAAGAGATCCCGACCAGAGATCACGCTGGGTTTGCTCAGGCATGGGCTGGGAGTGTTCAGACCCTTGGCTGGTCGTGGAAGGGTGCGGTCCTAGAGACTGGCAGCGGGCACCCACACCAGGCTTTCTCAGGTGTGGGCAGAATGGGGAGTGTGCCCAGCCGAGCGGTGGTGCAAGCAGTGGAAAGCCTCAAGCTCAGGGACCACAGTCTGGAGGCTCCACAGCATGTTCTCTCGCACAGGTGTTTGCCAGCAGGGGCCATCCTAGGTCCGTGGGCTTAAGCACGTGCCTGTGACCGCCCGATTCTACCAGTTGCCCCTTAAGATCTTTTGCTCTTTGTGAGTGCTTTTAACCAGACTCCAACCACACTCCAACCACAGGGCACTTTTATATTGGGGTATTACTTTCCAATGGGTCACTTCTGGTGGCTCCCTCCCCCTTTTGCTTATCCTCCAGTATTAGTCCGAGTGTTCCCACTCTGCTTTACCTCTCCACTGGTGTCTTCCCCCACCGTAGAGATCCAGAAGTGTATAATCCTACTCAGGCTGGTTTCATGGGTGTTCAGAGTGTTCTGGTAGATATTTAGCTCACTTTACGGCACCAATTGAAACAGGGTCTCCTACTTCTCTGCCATCTCCCGTTTTCTTTCTCCCCTACATTTTCTTCTAGGAGCTTTATGTTTTAGATCTTATTTCAGCTACCATTTTATGTTAATTTTTGTATCATGTGAAGGGTTGTTCTCCCCCTCCCCTTTTCTTGCATATGGCTGTCCAAATATTCCAGATCATTTACTGAAACAATTATTTGTCCCCCATTGAGTTTTCTTGGAAACTTTGAAGAAATCATTTGATCGTATATGTGTAGTTCTATTTCTGGACTGTGTACAGGCATGCCTTGGAGATACTGAAATTCAGTTCCAGATTAGCACAATACAAATGTTGCAACAAAGCAAGTGAAATGATTTGGCTTCCCAATGCATACAGAAGAAAGGATTATATTATCCTGTAGTCTATTAATTATGCAATAGCATTCTTTCTAGACACATACTGTATATACTTTCAAAGTACATTATTGCTTAAAAATGCTGTTTGAGCTTTCAGTGAATCATAATCTTTTTGCTGGTAGCAATTCTTGCCTCTGTTGATTCCTGCTGCCTGGTCAGAGTGGTGGTTGGTGAAGGTGGGGTGATGGGCGATTTCTTCAGATAAGGCAACAATGAAGTTCGCCACATTGACACTTCGTTTCATTAACAGTTTCTCTGTAGCATGAGATGCTCTTTATTAGTTTACTCATGGTAAAGCTTCTCTCAAAGTTGGAGTCAGTCCTCTTAAAACCTGTTATGTTATTAGCTAAGTTTATATTATATTCTAAAACCTTTGTTGACATCTCAAGAATCCTCATAGCATCTTCACTATAAGTAGATACCATCTCAAACCACTTTTTTTCATCCATAAGAAGCAACAACTCCTCTGCTCAATTTTATCATGAGATTCCAGCAGCTCAGTCCCATCTTTAAGCTCCACTTCTAACTCTCTTGCTCTATCCACCACATCTATAGTTCATTCTCCACTAGAATCTTAAACCCTTCAAAGTCATCCATGAGGAGTGGAATTAGCTTCTTCCAAACTCCTTTTAATGTTGATCTATTAACCTCTTCCGATAAATCATAAATGTTCTTACTGGCATCTAGAATGGTGGATCCTTTTTAGAAGGTTTTCAATGGACTTTCCCCAGATATGTCTGAGGAATCAATATCTGTGGCAGCCATAGTTTTATGAAATACATTCCTAAATGAGACTTAAGTAGAAATGAGTCCTTGATCCATGGGCTTCAGAGGGGATGTGGTTAGCAGGTCTGAAACAGCATTCATCTTGTTGCCCATATCCACCAGAGCTCTTGGGTGACCAGGCACACAGTCAGTGGGCAGTAATATTTTGAAAGGAATCTTGTTTTCTTAGTAGCAGATCTTAACAGTGGCTTAAAATGTTCAATAAACCACATCGTGAACAGATGTGCTGTCATCCAGGCTTTGTTGTTCCATTTATAGAACATGAGCTGAGTAGATCTAGCATCATTCTGAAGGGCTCTGGGATTTTGGAGTGGTAAATGAGCGTTGCCTTTAAGTTAAAGTCAGCAGCTCCATTCTCCCTAACAAGAGACTCTGCTTGTCTTTCAAAGCCAGGCATTGAGTTTTCTTCTCTAGCTATGAAAGTCCTAGATGGCATCTGCCAATTGAAGGCTGTGTGTCTACATGGAAAATCTGTTTAGTGTAGCCACTGTCAGTAACTATTTTAGCTAGATCTTCTAGATAACTTGCTGCAGCTTCTACATCAGCACTTGCTGCTTTACCTTATACTTTTATATTATGGAGGTTTTTTTCTCTTTTTTTTTTTCCCCTTAAATCTCATGAACCGACTTCTAGTAGATTCCAACTTTTCTCCTGGAGCTTTCTCAGCTCTCTAAGCCATTATGGCTTAAAGGAATGTTGTGGCTGGTTTGATCCTCTATCCAAACCATTAAAACTTCATATATGCAATAAAGCTGTTTTACTTTTTTTGGTTGTGATTGCGATACAAATCTATAGAAATTTTAGGTATACAGCATAATGCCTTGACAGGCATATATTACAAAATGATTACCATAGTAAATTTAGTTAACACAAAGCTTCTCATAAAATTACATTTTTTTTTCCTTGTGGGAAGAACTTTTAGGATCTACTCTTAGCAATTTTCAAATATATCTACATTACATCCCCTGCATTTCTTATAACTGGAAGCTTGAAACTTTGGATCACCTTCATCCACTGTTGACCCCTATCCTCCCAACTCCCACCAGTAGTAATCACAAAACTGATATTCTTTTCTATGAGTTTGTTAAGTTTTTTTTTTTTTAATTCAAGTATAATATACAGTGTCCTATTAGGTTCAGGAATAAAATATAATGATTCAACAATTCTATACATTTCTTAGAGCTCATCAAGATAATCGTTCTCTTAACACTCTTCATCTGTTTCACACATCTCTCCACCGACCTCCCTTTGGCCAACCACCAGTTCTTTATATTTCGGTGTCTGGTTTTTTGTTTGTTTGTTTCCTTCTTTCTTAAATTCAACATATGAGTGAAATCATAGGGTATTTGTGTTTCTCTGACTTAGTTCATTTATCATTGTACCCTCTAGGTCCATCCATATTGTTGCAAATGGCAGGATTTTGTTGGTGGTTGAGTAATACTCCAGCGTACATATGTACCACACTTTCCTTATCCATTCGTCTATCAATGGGCACTTCGTAGTGTTGCAGTTTAAGTAGGGCTTTAATTCCATAAGTAAAATCAAATAACGTTTTTTTCTCTGATTTGTTTAACTTAGCATAATGTCTTCAAAGTCCATCTATGTCATTGCACAATATGGGATTTGCGTTTTTAGGACCAAATAGTGTACCACATCTACTTTATCCATTCTTCTATCAATAGACGAGTTGTTTCCATATCTTAGCTATTGTAAATAACACTATAATAAACGTGAGGATGCAGATATCTCTTCAACAGTGATTTGGCTCCCTTTGGATATATACCCAGAAGTGGAATTGCTGAATCATATGGTAGTTCTATGTAAACATCTTTGAGGAACCACCATACTAGCTGTTTAACCTTCCATAGTTGCTTTACAATTATATTTCCATTAATAGTGCCCCAGGGTTTTCTTTGTTTCCACATCCTTACTAAGACTTGTACTCTTGTCTTTTTGATCTAACAGGTAAGAAGTAATATCTCATTGTGGTTTTGATTTTTATCTCCCTGATTAGTGGTGCCGAGCACCTTTGCATGTATATATTAGCCATGTGATTATCTTCTTTAGGAAAATTTTCTCTTCAGGTCCCCTGCATATATTTAACTTGGGTTCCTTTGTTTTTTGCTATTGAGTTATAGGAGTTCTTCTTGTATTTTGGGTATTAATCCCTTACCAGAGGGAGTTGCAAATACTTCCACCCTTTTGGTAGGTTGCATTTTTATTTTAATTGTTTCTTTTGCTGCGTAGGTTTTTAGTGTGATGTAATCCCAGTTTTTAAATTTTACTTTTGTTGCTTTTGGTGTTAAATACAAAAAATTATTGCCAAGACAAATGTCAAGAAACTTTTACCCTGCCTACCACCACCCCTACCCCCAGCCCAGAAGACTTATGGTTTCAAGTCTTATGTTTAAGTCTTTAATCCATTTGAATTCTGAGTATTGTAAAAGAGGAGTCCCATTTAAGTCTTTTGCCTGTGGTTATCCAATTTCCCTGCATCACTGATTGAAGAGACTACTTCCCCTTCAAGTGTTCCTGGCTCTCTTGTCAAGTATTAATTGACCAAATATGTCAGAATTACCTCAGGCAATATTCTTTGTTCTGAAAACTGTTGTATGTTAATATGGCCACTACTGCTTTCTTTTTCTTAGTTTAAGTATAGCATATCTTTTCCTGCTATTTTACCTTCAACCTTTTTGGGTTTATATATTAAGGTGTTTATTATAGGCAGCATTTGGTTTTGCTTTGTTATTTATCTCAATATGATCGTCTCTGTTCTTTATTGGGATATTTAGACCATTTATATTTTATATGATCTGGTTGCATTTATATCTCTCATACTATCTTGCTATTTGTTTTCTATTTGTCATGCCAATATTTTTGTTTCACTTTTCCTCTTTCTGATGTATTTTGGATAAATGGAAATTATTTTATGGCTCCATTTTTATCTCCTTTGTCTGTTTATTTGGTATCACTTTTTTTTTTTTAGTGGTTTATGATATATAAAACCTACCACCCTTAACCTTCAGATAACATATCAGTTTACACATAAGCCCTTAAGCACAACTCAAGGTTTTTTTTGCTACTTTTATCATACAATTTACTTTTACACATATTATAAACCTCTAGTAAGTGCTGTTTAAAATAGTTATAATTTTAAAACACTTTAAAATTAGAACTTATACTTTAGCACATATTTACCATTTCTACAGCCCTTCATTCCTTTGTACAGATAAAAATTTTCATCTAGTATAATTATCCTTTCCTGGAAAGACTTTAATATTCTTGGGCAGATCTCTTGGTGATTCTTAGAACTATTACATGTTTGATACTGGGTATGGAATTTCTAGGCTAACAGTTTTTCATTTCAGTAACTTAAAGGTCTTGCTTTATTGTCTTCTCACTTGATCTTTTTTGGTGAGAAGTCTGTTATAATTCTTATATTTGTTCTCTTATATGCAAGGTGCCTTTTTTTCCCCTGAGTGGTTTTCAGACTTTGTCTTTATTAATGATTTTAAGCAATTTGATTGGGACATGAATTTGCTGTAGGGTTTTTTCCTCTCATGTATCTTGAGCTTAGGGGTTAAGCTTCTTGGATATTAGTTTATAGATTTTCATTAAATGTAGAAAATTTCAGAATTCCTGTGTGTCTCAGTTGTTTTAATGTCTGCCTTTGGCGGAGGTCATGATCCTAGGGTCTTGGGATCAGGCCCCCATATTGGGCTCCCTGTTCAACAGGGAGCCTACTTTTCCCTCTCCCTCTGCCATTCCCCTGGCTTGTGTGTGCATGTACTCTAATAAAATTTTTAAATTAAAAAAATTTTTCAGTCAGTATTTCTTTAAAGGTTTAGCCTTTCTTTTTTGGTGTCCTTCAAGTTCTCCAATTTTATATGTATATATTTATATACATATATTTACATATAAATATATTTATATATAAATATATATTTACATATAAATATATAAATAAATACATATAAAATAAATTACATTATATAAAAATATACTTATATACATATATTAATACATACATTAAATACATGTATACATATAAATATGTATTTATATGTGCATATATATGTATCTAGGGCTTTATCACACAGCTTACTGATGAATTGATTTTTTTTTCTTGTTTTAGTTTTTATTGCCGTATCTTCAAGTTTACTAATCTTTTCTATAGTATTCAACTGTTCTTAATCCTATTTCGTGTACTTGTCATCTCAGACATTGTTTTTCACCACTAGCAGTTCTTTTTGAGGGTTTTATCTTTAATACCTCTATGTAATATCTTCAAGCTATCCTCAACCTTCTTCTCTTCACTTTACTTCTAATGTAGTCATTAGAACTGCTTTTAATACACTTGTCTGCTGGTATATCTCTTGTGACATTTTTAAAGCTGATTTCAATCAATTGATTTTTCTTCGCATAATGCGTTGTTTTCCTGCTTTTTTGCATGCCTAGCAATTTTTGATGCTAGAATTCATGATAGAATTCAACCAATACCTGCTTGGTAATTGGATACTTGTGTATTCTAGTAAATTCCTTGTACTTTATTCTGGGATGTGGCTTAGTTATTTTAAGGCCAAGTGATCCTTTTGAGGTTTGCTTTTAAGCCTTGTTAGGTGAGAGTAAAGTAGCCTTTAATTTAGGGATAATTATTCCCCATCCTTAATTCAATATTCTTGTGAATACTGTACCTATGAATGCTCCATGAATTAGAAGTTTTCTCCATGATTAATAAAAACACAAACTATTCCCAGTCCTTTGAGTTCTGGAGATTATATCTCTCTCTCCTTGGAATGGTTCTTTTGCCAGCTTCAGGCAGCATAATATGCATGATTGGTGTTTGTATCAGTCAGGGTTCTCCAGGAAAATGGAAAATATATGATAAATATATAAGAAGTAGAATTATTATGAGGAATTGACTCACATGACTGTGAAAGTTGAAGTCCCACATCTGCCACCTACAAGCTGGAGACCCAGGGTTTTCAATGATGTGATTGTGATTACAAGTCCAAAGGAGGCCTGAGAACCATGTAAATGGTGTCGATTCCAGGCCAAAGTCCTGAGAAGACCAATATCTCCGCTTAAGCATAAGGGAGGAAGTAAAAGGGACAATGTTTTCTCTTCCACCTTTCTATTCAGGTCCTCAGTGAATTGGATAATGCCCACCCATGTCAGGGAGAATAGTCTGAATCCACTGATTCAAACGCCAGTCTCCTCCAGAATCGTCCTCATGGACATACCTAGAAATATTTAATCTGGGCACCTCTTAACTCCAGTCAAGCTGACACATGAACCTAATGATCCCAATACTCCACTCAAGACTTAAGACTCCTTTGCAGATCTTGAACACACACGCTCTATAGCTCTGTCCTCTCTGGTTCTCTTTCCTGCAGACTCTTACCACACATGTCTCTCCCCTACTTAGGGACATTGTTGAGTTTTGCCTGTTTCTTCTCCCTGCATGGCAGCCCAGGGATTCTCTCCAAGCAGTGTTGTGAAGCAACTGTAGTGCTCCCTTCACTTGTTTACTCTTCCTTAGTGGTCACTATTTTGCATTGCTTGATGTACGACATCTGAAAAAACATTGTATGTTCTATCTGGTTTTGTAGTTGTTTCAGGCAGACAAATCCAAATCAAATTTCCATACTACATATGGAAAAGTGAATTGTGAGTAAAGGGAAAGAGTAGTATGAGCAAGGGACGGGAGGTAGCAGAAGCTCACTCCTAATGGGGTAGAAGATGTTTCTTTTAACATTACACATTTCTAGTGATTACTTATAATTCTCCTACTAGAAAATTCTTTTTATAGGTGGTTAGTCCACTGACCTGTAATACTAGGATTTATTAGTCCCATTGATGTGCAGAATTATTTTTTTCTGGAAATGTTTAGGGTCACCTGTTTATGGGATTTGTGCTAGGAATATGGATACTCAAGACACAATAGTTTTCTTAAGGACCTTGCAGATCTATAGTTAAGCAGACACAGTCACACTTGTAGGAAAGTGAATATTATGTTGATGTGCTCAGAGCAAGAACAAATTTTAGAGAGTCAACGAACATGTGGAGAAGATGGCTGAGATGATTCTTCAATGGATGATGTTACTCTTCTCCAGTAAAGGGGGAGAGATGAGGACTCCAGGAAGGGAGAAAGGTATGCAGTCAAAGTGTGGGTGTGCAGAGCCCTGTCAGGGAACTGGGAGGAAGGCTGTTCTCTGAGCCACAGAATTCAGACCAGGAAGTGTTAAGAATTGAATGAACCCTGGGAGGTAAGCAGAGGTCAGGTCCTGAAACCCCTGTGCAGAGCACTAAGGAATTTGTAATTTATCTGAAAAGTAATGAAATTTTGGAGAACATTAAGCATGGGGTAGTCATCTTGTAATTTATTGAGATTACTCATCTGTGAGAGCTAATGCTTCTCAAATTGTTGGACTGAGACCCTCAGAAATGCATTTAAATCATGATTTAAATGCATTTAAATCAGTACACATTCTCAGACATACCCATAAATGTGTATTTGAAACAAGTTTTACAGTAATATATTATTATGTATACTAATTTCTTTAAAAACTAATGTAAGATCTAATCTATTACATTAAAAGTTGCTCACTAAACTAATTTTACCAATGGGTCATGACTTAGTTTTGAAAAACTGTAGCTTAAAATTACTAATATAGGCAGTAAATTGGAAAGGTTTGGAGATAGAGCAAAAGGCAAGAAAGCTGAATAATGACCATAGAAGTGATCCCGGCAAGAGATAATGGTAATTCTATTCAGGAGCTTCTGGAGGAAGGATGGATTCACTGGCAGCTAGGGTAGATATTGTGGAGTAAGGGAGGAGGTGGAGACCATGTAAACAGCTAAGGTTCTTAGCTTGGCTAACTGAATAATTGGGAAACACAGGAAAGTTTAGGTTTCAAGAAGAAGATGTGTTAGTGTTAAATGGAGGTTCTAGGCTATGTTAACCATGGTTGAAGGCTTAAGGGAAAGATCTAGATTAGAGATAGAAACTCAAATGACGCAGTATCCGGATGTCTTCGGCATTATCACTATTTCACTTAATTTGATAATTATTCCTTTTAAAGTGTAGTCCTTACTACTGAACCTTGTTTTCTAAGCATGGTCTGGTTAAAGCAGCTGGTTATTACTATTTTGGCTTTGTTTCTGCCATTCTATTTATGCCAATTAAAATTGTACTGTATAAGATATTTACAGTAACATCTCTGCTTTTTCTTCCACTTACTTTAGTCTCATTCTGCCATTTTTCCTATCAGCTTTCTTTCAGGCTCTTATTCAATGAGTATGATGGCTTAGCCTTTTAGAATTCCAAATACTGATAGGTCCTTATTTCATTCAAATTTAATTGCTTTGCCACTTGACTTTCCTGTCTATTTAGATGCCTTCTTCTTTTGGTTTTCTTCAAAGTGATATACGAGTTGTTGCACTTACTAACCTTAATGAATCATTTTCCTTTTTCCTCTATTTTTTTTTTAACTTTTGAAGAGTGACTAATTACATTTTAGTAGTTACATATAGAATGCAATATGGTACTAAAATTTATGCTTTGGAGTTGGATTTGTGTTTAAATCCTGACTTGACCACTTACTAAGTTGGACAGGTTACTTAACACTTGTGAATTCAGTTCTCTTACCCATAAAGTGAAATGATTAAATGAGAGATGTCATATACTTAGCATAGTGTCTGGATTTTAGTAAGTATTCAGTGAATGCTAGCTTATATTTAAGGGAAATAAACATGGTAAGATCATGTTTTTAGAAGCCAGACAAGTTAAGCACATTCAAATTTCACCTAGCTCTACCACTTCTAGCTGGGTAACTTTTGAGCAAGGTACTTTTTCTCTCCTTGCTTCAACTGCCTCATCTGCAAAACATCGATAATACCTACGTCATGGTGTTGTGAACAATTAAAAGAATTAAGACCTGTGAAGGGCTAAGAACAATATCTGGTATTTATGGAACAATCAATAAATATAGCTATTATTATTGTTACTATTGTTATTAACACAGAGTCTGTGCTCATTACTGTGTACCCTCTTCTGAAGATTTCCTCTGACTAGGGTCAACCACATTTTTGCTGATAGGTGTTTAGTGACTTCCAGTTTTCAGATGATGCCACTGTTGAACAGTGAAGCAGGTGAGATAGGCTGTACCTTCTGAATGTTTACTGGGAGATATTGAGAACATAAAATTCAAAGTTGACCTATCAGAATACAAGCTGACTTTTTTTCTTTTTAACCCAAAGATTTATCTAACTGAAAACAAAAATACTTATCCTACTGATTGTTACACTGGGTGGAAGGAAGGCTCCCCATGGCTCAAGGAAAGTGCTGAGAGAACATGGGATTTTAAAATCAGAGGACCATTTCTTCGGAAAAATCCAGGCAAAGCAGTTATGAGATGACAATCAGTGCCCTTAGGTGTAGACATTTTACTATCTCTGGCTTCAATGCAAAGAACTTTCTGTGGGAAGTTTAGAAGTTTTAGGTTACGTGGTCAGCCAGGAGCTATGGCTACTGCTAGTTCATCATTGATGTGACGATAAGTACAGTGTTTTCATCCTTCTTAGACAAGATAATACTCAGTTTAGGTTCTGCAGTGTCACCTGACTTCTGTAAAAAGTTTCAGGTCATTGTGTGTATGGAAGCTCATTTCAAAATAATCTTGTAAAGCATAGGGCATTACTCCTTTTTTGTATTGTCTGTCTGGTTTTAGTACCAGGGTAATTCTTGCCTTGTCAAATGAATTTAGAACCTTTCATTCTTCTTTTATTTTTGGGAATAGTTTGAGGAAAAATCAGTATTATCTGAACTGTAAATGTTGGTAGAATTCATCTGTGAAGCCATCTGGTCCCAGATTTTTGTTTATTGGGAGTGCTTTTTTTATTACTGATTTAATTTCATCTCTAGTAATTAGTCTGTTCAAATTTTCAGTTTCTTCCTGATTCAGTTTTAGGTTCCATGTTTTTAGGAAATTTTCCATTGTGTAATTTGTTGGTGTATGATTTTACATAATATTCTAATTCTTTGTATTTTTTTTAAACAGACTTTTATTTGAAGATTTATGTTCAAATTCTGGCTATGTGACTCACTTGCTGAGTGATCTTGTTTATTATTTTAATTTAAAGATTTTTAAATTAAAAGCATGAGTGGGAGAAGGAGCGTGAGTGGAGAGAAGGGAAGAGGGAGAAGCAAAAACTCCCCGCTGAGCAGGGAACCCACCAAAGGGCTCGATCCCAGAGATCATGATCAGAGCCAAAGGCAGATGCTTAACCAACTGAGCCACCCAAGTGCCCCAAACCTTTGTATTTCTGTGGTGGTATTTCTTCATTTCTGATTTTTTGAGTTTTGTTTTATTTTTGAGACTGGGCTAAAGGTTGATCAATTTTGTTGTTCTTTTCGAAGAATCAGCTCCTGGTTCCGTTAACTTGTACTCTTGGAAGTTTTTTCTGTCTTTATTTCATTTAATCTTATTTCTTTCCTTCTATTGGTTTGGGCTTTGTTGTTGTTTTACTAGCTCCTTTAGGTGTGAGATTAGATTGTTTAAGGTTTTTTTCTTGCTTTTTGAGGTAGGCTTGTATTGCTATAATCTTCACTCTTGGGCTGCTTTTCCTGTGTCCCAAAGATTTAGAACTGTTGTGTTTTCATTTGTCTCCATGTATTTCTTGATTTCCTTTGGTTTCTCAGTTGATGCATTTGTTATTTACTGGCTTATTATTGAACCTCCATGTAGTAGCATTCTTTCCAAATTTTTTCTTCATATTGATTTCTAATTTCCTATCATTGCAGGGGAAAAAGATACATACTATGATTTCAACCTTTTTGAATTTGTTGTGACTTGTGGCCTAACATGTGATCTATTATGGAGAATCTTCTATAGGCACTTGAAAAGGTGTAGTCCACTGTTCTAGGATAGAATATATCCTGAATATATCTGAATATATCTGTTAGATTGATCTGCTCCCATGTGTCATTGAAAGCTATTTCCTTGTTTTCTTTCTGTCTAGATAATCTATCCTTTAATGTTAGTGGTGTGTTAAAGTCCCCTACTGTTACTGAATTTTGATAGCTATCTTCTTTATGTCTGATGTCGCTGCTTTATGTGTTTGGATGTGTTCCTGTGTTGGGTGGATAAATATTTACAATTGTTAGATCTTCCTGCTGGACTGCTCCCTTTATCAAGTAATGTCCTTTCTTGTTTCCTGTGATAGCCTGTTTTACAGTCTGTTTTTACCTGAAATGAGTATTGCTACCTCAGCTTTGTTTTCACTTCCATACGCATAATGTTTTTCCATCCCTTCACTTTCATTTGCAAGTGTCTGTAGGTCTGGAGTGAGTCTTTTATATGCAACATATGGATGATCCTGTTTTAACCATTCAGTTACCTTATGTCTTTTTATTGGAGCATTTAGTCCATTTATATTTGAAGTAATTATTGATAATTATGCACTTATTGCCATTTTGTTACTTATGGATTTTTATAGTTCTTCCTTCTCTTCCCTTGTGGTTTGATGGCTTTGAATGATATGCTTAGATTCCTTTCTCTCTATTTTTAGTATTTTTTTTAAAGATTTTATTTTATTTTATTGGACAGTGAGAGAGAAGAAATACAAGCAGAGGGAGTGGGGGAGGGAGAAGCAGGCTTCCCGCTGAGTGGGGAGTCCGATGCAGGGCTCAATCCTAGGACCCTGGGATCCAGACCTGAGCTGAAGGCAGATGCTTAACAACTGAGCCACCCTGATGCCCCTATTTTTAGTATTTCTATGACAGGTTTTTGATTTGTAGTTACCATTAGGTTTATATAGAACATCCTATGCTAACAGTCTGTATTAAGTTAATAGCCACACAAGTTTAATTGTGTTATGTTAGTCACTATACAGTACATCATTGTTTTTTGATGTCCTGTTCCATGATTCATTGTTTGTGAATCCATTGCTAACCCAGTGCTAACCCATTCTAAAAGTACTACATTTTTATTCCCTCCCCATTTTTAAAATAATTTATTTGAAAAGGGGGAGGAGGGGCAGAGGGTGAGAATCTTCAAGTAGACTCCCCACTGAGCATAAAGCCAATCATGGGGCTTGATCTCACAACCCATGAAATCACGACCTGAATGAAAGCCAAGAGTTGGACGTTGAACCAACTGAGCCACCCAGGTGCCCCTATGCCCTCCCTGTTTTATGTATATGATGTCATACTTAATAGGATTTTGTTTCGTGAATTCTTTGATTTTTTTTTTAATTCTTTTAAGATTTTATTTAGGGATTCCTGGGTGTCTCAGTTAGTTAAGCTTTGACTCTTGTTTTTGGCTCCAGTTTTGATCTCAGGATCCTGGGATTGAGCCCCACATAGGGCTCTGTGCTCACTGGGGATTCTGCTTGAGGTTTTCTCTTTCTGTCTGCCCCTCCTCTCTCTCTTTCTCTAAAATAAAGAAAACATGAAAAAAAAAAGGTTTTATTTATTTGACAGAGAACAAGCAGGGGGGAGCAGCAGGCAGAGGGAGAAGCACACTCCCCACAGAGCTTGATGCCAGGACCCTGGGAGATCATGACCTGAGCCAAAGGTAGATGTTTAACCAGCTAAGCCACCCAGGTGGCACCCAGGTGCCCCTTGACCAATTTTTACAAGTGTAATTAATATTACTGCTTTTGTGCTTAACCTCTGTACTGGTTTTATAAGTGAGTAACCTGCTTTTATTATTTTTCATTTGCTTGTGAAAAATTTCCCTTTCCTAATTTACTTCTGATTATGGCCTTTTCTTCCCACTCAGAAAAATTCCCTTCACTGTTTCTGGTAAGGCTTGGTTAGTGGTGATGAGATCCTTAACTCTGGTGTGGGAAACTATTTACCTCTCTATTCTGAATGATAGTCTAGCTGAATAGAGGATTCTTGGCTGCAGTTTTTCTCTTTGCAGCACTTTGAACATGTGCCACCTTTCTCTGGCCTGCAAAATTTCTGCTGAAAAATCAGCTGATAGCTTTATGGTGATTCCTTTTTATGTAACTGTTTTCTTTTTCTCTTGCTGCTTCTAAAAGTCTATTGCTACTTTTTGTCATTTTAATTAGTATGGCTTGGTATGGGCCTCCTTGGGTTGATTTTCGTTGGTGTTTCTCTGGGACTCTTAGGGATCTAGAGCTCTGTTTCCTTCCCCAAATCAGGCACATTTTCAGCTATGATTTGTTCAAAGAAATGTTCTGCCCCTTTCTCTCTTCTCCTTTTGAGATCCCTATAATGCAACTGTTATTTAGCTTAATGATGTTTGAGTTCCCTTAACAAATTTTTTCATTTTTTATTTTTCTTTTTGTCGTTCAGCTTGGTTGCTTTCCATTACTGTCTTCCAGCTCACTGATATGTTCTTCTTCTGTCTACTATTTCATCTAGTGCATTTTAATTTCAGTCAAGTTAATCTCTGATTGGTTCCTTTTATATTTTTCTTTGTTGGAGGTTTCATTGCGATCCTCCGATCTTTTCTCAAGTCCAATGTCTTTATGACCACTACTTGGAAGCCTATTGCTTATCTGTTTCATTTAGTACTTTTGCTGTGATTTTTGTCCTGTTCTTTCTTTTGTGACCTACTCATTTCAACTACCTTTCTGTTTCTGTGTGATAGGAGAGTCAGCTATGTCTCCTGCTCTTGAAAGTAGTTGCCTTTGAAGAGAAGCTCTTCTAGTGCAGTTATCTCCTGTTTACTAGAACCAGACCCTTCAGGGATGTGTTGTGTGTGCCCTTCTACAGTTGCTGAGCCATGCTTACCTTCAATCAGCTACAATGGCTCACATTGTCTATTTTGTGCAGTGTTTGGTTCCTCTGCTGCTAAGGGACCAGTGTTGGGCTTACAGTTGGCTCACACTAGATACCTCCTTCCAACCATCTGCTGGGCCTGCAGTTGCACTGAACTGGAGAGCACCCTGCCCTCTCTGTGTTGTCCCAAAGAGGCTTTTGCTGGTGGGCAGGGTCTGCAGTCAGACCAAGTGTCTGCACCCAGCCCACTGCTAGGACTGCAGTAAAACTGGTGTGTATTGTTATCTTCCTATTTTCCCCAGAGCAGGAGTCACTTTGGAGTGGCATTGGTCACTGTTGGGGTTGCTTGCACTATGAGATGCATCACACATTGTTTTTGAGGGACTCATGCTGAAGGGAATGTGGGCTGGCTTGGGTGGATAGATCCACAGGAGAATGTGGGTGTGGGGTCCATGATGTTAGCAAGTTAGATGCCTACAGGTGTCCAGGTATCTAGGCTGGGGAGGAGGGAGAGGAATAGTACCAACCAGCTCTTTTGTTCTTACAGAAGTTCCCTAAAGGTTATGTTAGGCTCACTCCTCCAGCACCTGTTCTGATATTAGTAAATAAATCTTCCTGAGTAGCCCAGGTGCAAACTGGTGCTTCTATACTGTATCTTGGAGGGTTGTTTGTTATAGCAGATCTTTAATGGTGGGGACTCTATTTCCTATCATACCCCGCCCCAGCCTTTCCAGAGCCATGCCCACTGATTTTTTAGAGTACCCAGAATTCAATGCCACTAATAGGAAAAACTCGCAGAGGTAACCCCAACTGGTTTTCACGGCCAAGTGTTATGGGGATTCCCCTTTCCTGTGTAGGTCCCCCATGCCTGGGATACCTGGTGTGGGGTACTCTTCTCTTCCTTCTCCATCCTTGTATCTTTGATGGGAGTTTGCTTCCTGATATTCCCACTATGTTCCTCTCATCGTTGATATGGCCTCCTATCATTAACAATGAACAGTCTGTTCTGCCATTCTTTAGGTCCCTTTCTGGGTTTGTTGCCCTGATGTGGCTGTTATCTAGGTGTTTCTATGGAATGAAGTGAACTTACGGTCATCCTATTCCACCATCTTCCCCTGCATTTTGTCTTCATGAACTTAATTAGTTTCATTAAAATCCATTGGTCTGTCTTGTAATTTGAGTCCATCTTTTACAAATGAATGATTTGGGGACATCATTCATTAGTTGATTATAAAATTTTAGTTGAGTTACACAGCTTTTAAAAATGTTGATGTGGGTGGCTCTGTTGGTTAAGCCTCTGCCTTCTGCTCAGGTCATGATCCCAGGGTTCTGGGATGGAGCCCCGCATCGGGCTCTCTGCTCAGCAAGGAGCCTGCTTCCCCCTCTCTCTGCCTACTTGTGATCTGTCAAATAAATATATAAAATCTATTAAAAAATGTTGATGCATTTTATTATCTAAAATAAAAAAATCACATTAATATCCCCATAATTTTCATCAGAAATGCCTTTAGTATTGGGAAGTATTGTGTTGACATTTCTAAATTTTTCAAATACAGGTTTTTCACTGAAAAACTTGAATTTTATCCTTGGCAAAAGATTGTCAGTTATGTTAGGCTCACTTCATTTGTTTTTGAGAAAATCTCTGCTATCACCTGTCAGGTCTTTCACCTAAAGTGTTTCAAAGAGAAAAAAATTGCTAGTCCATCTCATGACTCAAATGATCACAGAAGTCTTTTTCCTTGAGACAACCTCTGTACTTGTGTGTGTCACAAAAGTGCTCCGTGTCTATCCCATTTAATCCCAGAGAATATAAAAAGACACATACTCAAGGGTTGAGATTTAATGAAGGTAATAATTTTTACTGCTTTCCCAAGGTATACTTTTTTTTTTAAAGATTTTATTTATTTATTTGACAGGCAGAGATTATAAGTAGGCCGAGAGGCAGGCAGAGAGAGAGAAGGAGGAAGCAGGTTCCCTGCTGAGCAGAGAGCCCGATGCGGGGCTCGATCCCAGGACCCTGGGATCATGACCTAAGCTGAAGGTAGAGGCTTTAACCCACCAAGCCACCCAGGGACCCCTTTCCCAAGGTATTCTTAAAAAGAATAGAATCTTCTGTAAAAATAGGAGTGTAGAAGAAGCTAACACTTTTTTTATTTCTTCACAAACCAAAATGCAACTTCCTAGCCCATTCTGAGGATATATGTGCAAATATCAACTATAACATCTGGTTAAGTATTTGGGTCCCTAGATAAAAGTACTTGGGTTCAAATCTTTGCTTTATGTGTAACCTTGGACACAGTACTAATCCCTCTAGGCCACTGTGTCTTCATCTGTAATGTTTGATAATCGAGGAATCCCTCTCCTAAGGTTGTTGAAAAAAACATAATGGGATCACACCCATGAAGTATTTACTAGAAGTTTTCTGTGACATTTGCTGGGCAGGTGAAAATTCTCTTTCCTGTAAATGCTCCCTGATTCTTTCAATTTGTTTTATTTTTATTAAAAATATAAACCGTCATACCACACTGTTTTACAAATACTGAATCACGCTTGCGTACCAGAAATAAACTCTACTTTGTTGTGGTGAATGATTTTTTAAATGTATTGTTGGATTTGGTTTGCTAATACTTTATTGAGGATTTTGTATCTATATTCATATATAGTTCTTTTTTTCAGGTGTCCTTACTGGGTTTTGGTATAAAGGGGACACTGGCATCATAGAATGAATTTGGAAATTTTCCTTCCTCATCCATTTGTTGGAATAATTGAAGAATAGGAATTAACTCCTCTTTAAATGTTTGATAGACTTTGCCTGTGAAGCTGTTTGGTTCTGGACTTTTTTGGGGAAAGAGTTTTTCGACTCCTGATTCAATTTCATTGCTGGTGATTGGTCCGTTCTAATTTTGTTGCTTCCTGCTTTAATTTTGGTATATTATGTTAGGAATTTATCCATTTCTCCTAGGATGTCCAATTTGTTGGCATATAGTCTTTCATGCTATTCCCTTATACAGAGGTATTTCTGAGGAATTGGTTGTTTCTCCTCTCTCATTAGTAATTTTATTTGGGTCCTTTCTTTTTCTAAGTCTTGCTAGAGGTTTATCAATTTTATTGCTCTTTTCAAAGAACCAGCTTCCGGTTTCATAAATCTGTTGGTTTGTTTTTAGATTCTTTATCACTTATTTCTGCTGTAGTGTTTAGTATTTCCTTTTGCTGGGTTTGGGTTTTGTGCTTTTTGTACCTCCTTTAAGTGTAAGGTTGGGTCATTTATTTGAGACTTTTCTTACTTCTTGATATAGGCCTGTATTGCCAAAAACTTTCCTCTTAGAACCACTTTTGCTGCATTCCACAAATTTTGGTATTCCCTAGAGCATGTCATGCTTAGCGAAATAAGTCAAGCGGAGAAAGACAACTATCATATGATCTCCCTGATATGAGGAAGTGGTGATGCAACATGGGGGCTTAAGTGGGTACGAGAAGAATAAATGAAACAAGATGGGATGGGAGGGAGACAAACCATAAGTGACTCTTAATCTCAAAAAACAAACTGAGGGTTGCTGGGGGGAGGGGGTTTGGGAGAAGGGGGTGCAGTTATGGACATTGGGGAGGGTATGTGCTTTGGTGAGTGCTGTGAAGTGTGTAAACCTGGTGATTCACAGACCTGTACCCCTGGGGATAAAAATATATGTTTATAAAAAAATTTTGGTGTTCCCATTTTTTTCACTTGTTTTCATGTAATTTTTTACTTCTTTGATTTCTTGGTTGACCCATTCATTGTTTAATAACAAGTTATTTAACCTCCATATATTTGTATTCTTTCCAGACTTTTAATTGGCATTGATTTTCATAGCACTGTAATCAGAAAAGAAACATGGTAGAACTTCTATTATTATTATTATTTTTAAATTTTTTGAGACTTGTTTTGTGACCTAATGCATGATCTGTTCTGGAAAAGATTCCATGAGCACTCAAAGGTATGAATTCTGCAGCTTTAGAATGGAATATTCTGATTATGTTAAATTCATCTGGTCCAGTGTGTCATTCAAAGCCATTGTTTCCTTGTTGCTTTTCTGTTTGCATGATCTGTCCATTGATATAAGTGGGGAGTTAAAGTCTCCTACTGTTATTGTATTACTATCGATTATGTACCCAAATACACAAAATAACATGAAAATATGTTGCGTACATAGGTATGTACAATTGTTATCTTATTGGATTGTCTCCTTTATTATTAAATACTGTACTCCTTTGTCTCATGTTACAGCTTTTGTTTTAAAGTCTATTTTGTCTATGGTTACCCTGACTTTCTTTTGGCATTCATTTGCATGATAAATATTCTTCCATTTGTCCATGTGAGGACATCTGCAGGTATCTTTAGGTCTGAAATGAGTCTCTTATAGGCAGTACATAATGGGTCTTTTTTTTTTTTTAATCCACTCTGTCATCCTATAAAGAGTAGCATTTAGTTCATTAACATGCACAGTAATTGATAAATATGTATTTATTGCCATTTTCTTGTTTCTGTAGGTTTTTCTCTGAAAATCTCTTACACTCTCTGTTGGTTTTCTTTAGTGATATGCTTGGGTTCCTTTCTCTTAATTCTTTCCATATGTATTAGCAGCCTTTGATCTGGTTACCATTTGGTTTGTATAGAACATCTTCTGCATATAGTAGTCTGTATTTACTTGATGGTCACTTGAGTGTAAACCTCTTTATTAGTGATTAAACATCTGCCTCCCATGTTTTAGGTATAGTGTCCTTTTATGAATCCCTTTCTGATCTTTTATTGAAATTGTATTTTTACTTCTTTTGTTTTTCATTTTTTACTTATGGCATTTCTTCCTACTCAGAGTCGCTTTTAATATTTCTTATAGGACTGGTTTATAGGTCATGACAACTTTTAGTTTTTATTTGTCTGGGTAATTCCATCTCTCCTTCTATGCTGAATTATAACCTTGCTGGATAGAGTATTCTTGGTTTCAGGTTTTTTCTTTTGGCATGTTGAATATATCATGCCACTCCTTTCTGGCCTACAAAGTTTCTGCTGAAAAATTTGCCCATGCCCTTAAAGGTTTCTCTTGTATGTAACTGTCTTCTCTTGCTTCTTTAAAATGTCTTTATCACTACTTTTTGGCATTTTAATTACTTTGTGTCTTGGTGTGGACCTCCTTAAGGGGTCCTCTTTTAAGGGGATCTCTGTGCCTCTTGGGTTTGGATATCTTTTTCCTTCCCCAGATTAGGGAAGTTTTCAAGTTGCTCTCTTTAAATTTTCTGCCCCCTTTTTTCTCTTCTGGTACTCCTATAATATGAATGTTACTATTTTAATGGAGTCATTGAGTTCCCTAAGTTTATTCTTGTTTTGCATAATTCTTCTTTCATTTAGCTTAATTAATTTCCAATACTCTTCTAGGTTATTAATTCATCCCTCTGCTTCATCTAGACTCTTACTTATTCCATCAACTGTATTTTTAAAATTTCATGTTCTCCATCTGATTGTTTTTTTTCCTAATCTCTGTATTAGGGGATTTACTGATGTTCTCCACTTTCTTTCCTCAAGTCTGTTGATATCTTTATGATCATTACTTTAAATTCTCTATCAGGGATATTACTTATATCTGCTTTGCTTCGGTCTCTTGCTGTGGTTTTGTCCTGTTTTCATTTGGAAGTTTCTCTGTGTCCTAATTTTGTCTGGCTTTCTGTCTGTTTCTATGTGCTAAGAAAGTCAGCTACTTCTTTTGTTTTTAATAAGTCTTATGAAGAAGAGTTTCTATAATGACCTGTGATACACTGTCCCCTGTTCCCTAGGAACTTCAGGGAGTATCTCCTGTGTATTTTGTGTATGTTCCGATTTTGAGTCTTGGCCTCTTTTACCTTCAGTCCAGTTGTCTGTAGAAGCTTTCTGCCTATGGTGGGCAGCAAGGTGTATGGTGGTCAGCTTGCAAAACAAGATCTGCCTCTGCCACTGATGGAACTGAGTTCCTACAAGATGCAGGAGTCAGGAGATGTGGTGTTGGCATTGTTTGTATTGGCCTTCTATGGAAGAGGGTCTGTAGTCCCAGGACTGAGGCAAGAGTGACTGAGAAGTGCTGATCTGTTGCGGTACCGGAGTGGGAGTACAGGGAGTTTGGCACATGCAAGTCAGGTAAGGAGTGTCAGGGCTGCTTAGGTAGGCATTGCTTATGTTGGGGCAGGGGAGGGGGAAATGACATATGCCAGCTCCCTTGTTCCTTAAGAGGGTTCCTTTGTGATTCCTGTCCCTCTAGGCCACTCTCTGAGATGAGCAAAACACCCTCCCATCAGTCCCCAGCATTATTCAAACTCCTAGTTCTATGCTGTATATGCACAGGCTGTTTCTTCTGCTGTCTCTTTGAGAATGGGGACTCTACTTCCCAAATCCAAGCCTGCCAATTTTTAAAATTCCAAGCTTTAAGTCCTGCTTGTTTAAAAAACTTAAAAATATATAGCAAATAGTAGAGGTTTGTCCTACCTGTTCATGGGCTCTGCAGTGTGAAAGTCTAGTTTCTGACATTCTCTGCAACACTGGCCCAGTCTCCCCTGTGGCTGGCCATTGCTTCATTACCAGACCTTCTCTTTGCCTTTCCTCCCTTCTTTCATGTGACCTCTTCCCTGTCTTAGTGTGGTTTGTGCTGTCATTCTTCAAGTGATTTATTTTGGAAGTGGGGGTTATTTATGATGACACGAGTGTTATCTACTTGTATCCATGGGACAAAGTGAGTTTAGGGTCTTCCTACTCTGCCATCTTCCCAGCAAACTCCCAAACTGATGGTTACCAGAGAAGAGATGGGTACGGGGATAGGGAAAATTGAGATAAGGATTAAGGAGTACTTTTATAAAAAAAAATTTTGATTATAAAACAAATGATGCTATATAGAGAAAGGCCTATGGATTCCACACACACAAAATACTAGACCTGGTAAATGAATTCTGTAAAGTCACAGGATACAAAATCAATGTGTGGAAGTCTGTTGCATTTCTTTACAATAATGATGAAGCTGCATAAAGTGAAATTAAGAAAACCCATTGACAGTTGTACCAAAAACAATACAAGATTGGAGCACCTGGATGGCTCAGTCCATTAAGTGTCTGCCTTTGGCTCAGGTCCTGGGATTGAGCCCTGCATTAGGCTTCCTGCTCAGTGGGGACTCCTATTCTCTTCCCACAGCTCATGCTCTTTCTCTCAAATTAAAAAAAAAAAAAACAACAATAAAATACTTAGGAATCAACTTAACCAAAGATGTGAAAAATATGCATTCTGAATCTATAAATACTCTGAATCTAAATCATTGGAAAAAGAAGTTCAAGATGATGCAAAGAAATGGAAGGACATTCCATGCTTATGGGTTAGAATAACAAATATTGTTAAAATGTCTATTGCCCAAAGTAATCTATAGCTTTAATGTAATTCCTATCAAAATATCAACAGCATTTTTCACAGAACTAGAACAATCCTAAAATTTGTATGGAATCACAAAGACCATGAATAGCCAAAGCAATCTTTTTTTTTTTTTTTAAGATTTTATTTATTTGACAGAGATCACAAGTAGGCAGAGAGGCAGGCAGAGAGAGAGGGAGAAGCAGGCTCCCTGCTGAGCAGAGAGCCAGATGTGGGACTCGATCCCAGGACCCTGGGATGATGACCCGAGCAGAAGGCAGAGGCTTTAACCCACTGAGCCGCCCAGGCACCCCCAAAGCAATCTTAAAAAACAAAAATGGAGGTAACACAATTCCAGATTTGATTTCTGCTTTGTAATGTAAACTGAAAATCGTATGGTACTGGCATAAAGATAGACACAGTTTAGTGGAATAGAACAATACCCAGAAGTAAACCCACAGTTACATGGTCAATTAATCTTCGATGAAGGAGAAATGAATATACAATGGGAAAAATTCAACAAATGCTGAGAAACTGGATGGGCAGCCACATGAAAAAGAATGAAACTGGATCACTTTCACCATACACAAAAACCAAATTCAAAGTGGATTTGAGACCTGAATGTGAGACCTGAAACCATAAAAATCCTAGAAGAGAGCACATGCAATAGCAACATTTTTTTCTAGAGATCTCTGGAAACCAGGAAAATAAAAGCAAAAATGAACTATTGAGATGGTAGCAAAATAAAAAGCTTCTGCACAGTGAAGGAAAGCAATGAAACTAAAACACCTGTAGAATGGGCAAAGATATTTGCAAATGACCTATCTGAACCAATTAGTATCCAAAATATATGAAGAACTGATAAAACTCAACACCCAGGAAGCAAATAATCCAATGAAAAATGGGCAGAAGGCATGAACAGACAATTCTCCAAAGAAGACCTCCATATTGCCAATAGCCACGTGAAAAGATGGTCAACATAGCTCCTTATCAGGGAAATGCAGATCAAAACTACAATGAGATATAACCTCACATCTTTCAGAATGGCTAAAATAAAAACACAAGACCCAACAATTGCTGGCAAGGATGTGGAGCAAAAGGAATCCCCTTGCACTGTTTGTGGGAATGCAAATTGGTGCAGTCATTGTGGAAAACAGTATGGAGGTGACTGAAAATATTAAAAAATAGCACTACTCTATTACTCAGTCATCTCACTATTGGGTATTTAATTAAAAAATATAAAAACACTAATTCAAAGGGATATATGCACCCCTGTGTTTATGGCAGCATTATTTACAATAACCAAACTGTGAGAGCAGCCCAAGTACCCACCAATTGTGAACTAATAATTTTTAACATATACTTAAGTTTTATGTCGTGTATTTTAAAATTCTGAAAAACATATCTCAACCATTTTTAAGTGTACACTTCAGTAGCATTCTGTACATTTACATAATTGTGCAATCATCCCCACTAGTTAATCCACAGAACCCTTTCATCTTGTAAAACAAACTCTTTACCAATTGTTTTGTAATAACAATAGTTGAAAATAGTATGTCAATAGTATGTCAACAACATACTATTGTCAACTATTGCTGATATACAACATTAGTTTCAGATTTATAAAATCATGATTCAATTATACACATTACAAAATGGTCACCATGTGTTCTTACCATCTGTCACCATATGAAATCACTACAATATTGATTATATTTCCTGTCCTGTACATTTCATCCCCATGATTGATTTTTATAACTGGGAGGTTGTACCTTTTAATCTCCTTTACCTATTTTGCCCCCATCTTCAGCTCCCCCAGACTATCACCAGTTTGTTGCTATATTCAAGAGTCTGTTTTGTTTAAGATTTCACATGTAAGTGAAATCATACAGTATTTCTCTGATTTTATTTCACTTAGCAGAATATCCTCTGAGTCCATCTGTGTTGTCACAAATGTCAAAATTCCATCATTTTATAGCTGGGTAATATTCTATTGCAGATACATGTAATATACCACATCATCTGTATCCTTTTGTCTATCAGTGGACATTTAGGTTGCTTCCATATCTTGGCTATTGTAAGATGATGAACCTATATATCTTTCAAATTAGTGTTTTTGTTTTATTCAGGTAAATACTCAGAAGTGAAATTGCTGGATTGTATGGTATTTCTGTTTTACTTTTTTTGAGGAAACTCCATACTGTTTTCCATAGTGGCTGCAACAGTTTTACATTCCCACCTTTTCTCCACATCCTCACCAACACTTGTTATTTCTTGTTTGATCCTAGGCACTGGGACTCTGTGAGATGATCTCATTGTGGTTCTGATTTGCATTTCCTTGATTATTAGTGATGGTTATCTAGATGTTGCCTTTGGGAAAATGTCTATTCAGGTCCTCCACCTATTTAATAATTATTTCTGTTTGGTGTTGACTTATAGGAGTTCTTTATATATTTTATTAACTCCCTACCAGATAAATGACTTGCATACACCTTCTCTCATTAAGTGGGTTGTCGTTTCCTTTTGCTGATGGTTTTCTTTGCTGTGCGAAAGCTTTTTATTTTGGTATTGTCCCAACATTTTGTTTTTGCTTTTGTTTTCCCTTCCCTTGATCTGAGACAGATCAAGAAAAATACTGTTATAGTCTGTATCCAAGAGTTTACTGCCTATGTTTCCTTCTAGGGTTTTTATGGTCTCAGGTCTTCTATTTAGGTCTTTATTCTATTTGAGTTTATTTTTTGGTATGATGTAAGAAAGTGGTCAAGTTTTATTTTGAGTGTAGCTGTCCAGGTTTCTCAACGCCATTTATTGAAGAGACTGACTTTTCCCCATAGTATGTTCTTCTCTTTTTTACTATAGATTAATTGACCATATAAGTTTGGGTTTATTTCTGGACTATCTGTTCTATTGATCCATGTGTGCATTTGTGTACCAGTACCATACTATTTTTATTATTACAGCTTTGTAGTATATTTTGAAATCTGGGAATATGATATTTCCATTTTTCTTATTTCTCAAGATTGCTTTTGTTATTTGGGGGCTTTTGTATTTCCAAACAAATTTTAACATTAATCTAGTTAAAAATACTATGGTATTTTGATGGGGGTCATATTGAATTTGTTGATTGCTTTGGATAGTATGGACATTTTAACAATATTATTCCAACCCATGAGCACAGTATGACTTTGCATTTATTTGTGTCATCTTTATTATCTTTCACTAGTGTATATAATTTTCAGAGAACAGGTCTTTCCCTTCTTTGGTTAAATTTATTTTGATGCAATTGTGTATAGGTTGTTTTAATAATGTCCCTGCTATTTCATTATTAATGTATAAAATTGCAATAGATTTCTGTATATTTTGTGTCTGCAACTTTAATAAATTTATTATAAGAGTTTTATCATTCTAATAGTCTTTACAGTCTATGTATAGTAACATGTTACTGCAGATAGTGACAGTTTTACTTTCTTATGAATTTGCATTTATTTCTTGTCTAATTGCTTCAGCTAGGTCTTTCTGTACTATGTTGAATAAAAGTGACAGTAGACATCCTTATTTTTGTCTTGATTCTGATCTTCATACTCTAAGCTTTCAGCCTTTCACCATTGAGTTTTATGTTAGCTGTGAGTTTATATATAGCCTTTATACTATATACTATATATATAGTATGTTCCCTTTAAACTTTGAGAGTTTTTTTATTTATCACGAATGTCTGTAGAATTTCTGTCAAATCCTTTTTCTGCATCTTTTGAAATGGTTATATTACTTTAATCCTTCGTTTGGTTAATGTGGTTGATTTATGGATATTGAACCATCTTTACATCCCTGAAATAAATACTACTTGATTGTGGTAAATGATCTTTTTCGTGTGTTGAGTTCAGTTTGCTGATTTTTCCTTGAGCATTTTTGTGTCTGTGTTCATCAGGGATATTGATCCTTTTTTTTTTCTTTCTGTAATGTAACTCTGTACCCATTACACTGTAGTTCCCTAGTCCCACTTCCCCATCCCTTGGCAACTACCAATTTATTTTCTGTCTCTGAATTTGAATACTATATGTATACCATATAAATGGAATCCTACAGTGTTTGTCCTTTTGTGTCTCGCTTATTTCACTTAGTGTAATGTCCTCAAGATTCACTCATGCTGTAACTTTTATTAGAATTTCCTTTCTTTTTAAGATTAATATTCCATTGTATGTATATATCACATTTTGTTTATCCATTTGCCCTTTGATGGATACTTGGATTGCTTCCATCTTGAAGCTATTATGAATAATGCTGCTATGAACATGGGTGTTTGAATATCTGTTGGAATTCCTACTTTCAATTCTTCATATATCCAGAAGTGAAATTGATGTATCATACTGTATCATATGGTAGTCCAGTTTTAAGTTTCTGGGAAACTGCCATGCTGTTCTCCATAGCAACTGCATTTTCCATTTCTACCAATAGTGCACAAGGGTAAGAATTTCTCCACATCCTTTCCAAGACTTTTGAGAATAGCTATGCTGATGCATGTAAGGTGGTAGCTGATTGGGGTTTTGAATTGCATTTCCCTAGTAATTAATAATGCTGAGATTCTTTTCTTGTGCTTGTTACCAATTTGCATATCTTCCTTGGAGAAATATCTATTTAATTTCTTTTCTTATTGTTGAGTTGTAGGAGTTTTTTTTTATATAATTCAGATATCAACTATCAAATATGTGATTTGTAAATAGTTTATTCCATTCTATGGGTTATTTTTTACTTCATTGGTTATATCTTTTGATGCACAGAAGTTTTTAATTTGATAAAGTGCAATTTATCTATTTTTTTCTTTTACTATATTGTTGGTGTCCTATTCAAGAAACCTCTGCCAGCCAAATTTAATGTCATGAAAGTTTTTCTTTTCCTCCTAGGAACTGTATTGTTTCAGTGCTTACATTTTGGATTTTGATATATTTTGAGTTTATTTTTGTATTGGTATAAGATAAAGTCTAACTTCATTCTTTTACATTTGAATTTCCAGATTTCTTAATACCATTTGTTGAAGAAATTTTTCTTTCCCCCATTGAATGGTTATGGCACTTTTGTATATCATTTTATCACATGTGAGAAGGTTTATTTCTGTCTACTCTCCTCTATTATTGGTCTGTATGTCTGTCTGTCTTCTTTTTTTTAAAAGATTTTATTTATTTATTTGAGAGAGAGAGAGAGAGAGATCACAAGTAGACAAAGAGGCAGGCAGAGAGAGAGATAGAGGGAAGCAGGCTCCCTGCTCAGCAGAGAGTCCGATGCGGGACTCGATCCCAGGACCCTGAGATCATGACCTGAGCCGAAGGCAGCTGCTTAACCCACTGAGCCACCCAGGCGCCCTGTATGTCTGTCTTTATGGCAACAACACACTATTTTGACTGTGATTTTGTAGTAAGTTTTAAAATCACGAAGTGTGGGATCTTCAGCTATGTTCTCGTTTTTCAAGATTATTTGGTATTTCTAAGTCCTTTGGGCTATCCTATGACTATTAGGATGGGTTCTCATCTTTTTGAAAAAAATTGGGATTTTTATAGAGATTGTATTGAATTTGTAGATTGTATTGAATTTGTAGTATTGACATCTTAATATTGTCAATCCATGAATGTGGGCTATCTTCCCATTTTTCACCTCTTTGAGTATATGCCTAAGTAATGTATTATTTTTTATTCTATTGTAAATGAAATTGTTGTCTTAATTTCCTTTGCAGATTGTCCTTTGGTGTTTAGAAACACAACTGACTTTCGTGTTTTCATTTTGTATCCTGCAGTTTTGTTGCAAATAATTATTAAAGGACTAATAAGTAAATTTAACAAAATTGAAGGATTCAAGATTGAGATGCAAAAATCAAGTTTCTTTCTATACGTTAGCAACAATCAAATTTTTTTGAAAAGGAACACCATTTAAAAAATATGAAATATGGCATATGTAAGGATTAATTTGGCAAAAGATTTGTAAGACTTTTACAGCGAAAAGTACAGGGTATTGCTGAGCTCTATTAAGCAAGATCTAAAAAAATGGAGAGACATACTGTCTTTAGAGGATGGCAGACTCCATCAGCATTGGCAAGATGACCGTTCTTCTCAGATTGATCTATAAGCTTAATACAAACCCAAATCAAATTCCAGCAGAGATGTTGTTTTGTTTTTAAAAATTGGCAAGGTATTTTTAGATTTTAGGCGGGAATTTAAAGGACCTGTACCAAAAAGAACTACAAAATGGCTAATACACTATATGTTTTAAGACTTATTGTATAAAGCTACAGTAATCAAGAGAGTATGTTGCTGCCATACAGGTAGATAAATAAGTACAACAGAGCAAGTATGTAGAGACAGTTGTCATGTGACAAAAATGCAAAGACAGTTCAGTGGAGAAATCATTTTTTCCAATAAATGGTGTTGGACCCATGGACTCTCCATATAGGCACAAAATCAATTATCTGAAGTCTTTACATTCCACCACTTACATTCTTTACATTTTTAGAAAACTAAAAATGGATTCAAATGTAAAAGCCTATTTGAAAGAAAGAATAAGAAAAAAATCTTTGTGACCTTCCATGAGGCAAAAGTGTTTCAGATATTAACTCCAAAGTATAGCCCATAAGAAAACTGATAAATTGAACTTAATCAAAATTAAAAACTCTAGTTTTAAAAAAAACACTCTTAAGGGAATTAAGAGGCCAGCCACACACTTGAATATTTTTGTTGTTGTTTTTAAAGATTTTATTTATTAGCGAGGGAGTGAGTGTGTGGGAGGGAGAGGGAAAGAGAACCTGAAGCAGACTCCACACTGAGCACAGAGCCCGACTCAGGGCTTGACCTCATGGCCACAAGATCATGACTTGAGCTAAAACCAAGCATCAGGTGCTTAACCAACTGAGCCACCCTGGTGCCCCAAAGAAAATATTTATAAAGCATGTATTTGATAAAGTACTTGTACCCCAAATATATTAAGTACTCTCAAAATTCAATAACAAAGATACAACCCAATTAAAATATAGACAAAAGATTTGAACAACTACTTCACCAAGAAAGATCTAGAGTTGGTAGGTAAGTACTTATTCAACATCATTAGCTATTACAGAAATATAAATGGAAATTATGAACTACTACCATACATGTAGCAGAGAGGCTAAAATGAGAAAAACTATACCACTGTTGGTGAAGATGTGGAGGAATGTTATATCCCAATGGTGGTTTTTTAAGGTAAATATGCACATATCTTAGGGCCTAGCTGTTCCAATCCTAGCTGTCTACCCAAGAGAAGTGACAGCATATGTCCACATAAGTGAATATTTATAGAAGCTTTATTTGTAGTTATCTCAAACTAGAAACAACCCAAGTGTCCATTAGTAGATAAGTGCAAAAACAGATTTTGTTATATCCATGTGATGGAATACTGCTCAAAAATAAAAAGGAATAAACAGATATATATAACATGAATGAATCTCCAAATGAAAGAAGCCAGACAAAAACGTGTACATGTTGCATGATTCCATTCATATAAAGTACTAGAAAATGCAAACTAATTTATAGAGACAGAGTAGATCAAGGGTTGCCCCGAAATATGGGTGCATTAGCTTTTTCATTTGTTTTTTTCATTATGACAACACTTAACCTGAGTTCTACTATCTTAGACATTTTTAAGGGCAGAACATGGTATTGTTAACTGTAGGCACAATGTTAAACAGTGGATCTCGCAAACTTACCAAGCATCTTGCAAAACATTATACCTGTTGAACAATAGCTCTGTATTTCTCTCTCCAGCCCCTTTCACTCACCTTTCCATTCCGTTTCTTTTGTTTGACTATTTTAGATACCTCCTATAAACAGAATCCTGCTGTATTTGTCCATTTGTGACTACTTATTTCATGAATTAAAATATCTTCCAAATTTATCCATGTTATTGCATACTTCAGGATTTCCTTTTAAGGTTGACCAGTATTCGTGTGTGTATAATATATATACACTGTGTATATATAATATATATACACAAATATATATACATTTTCTCCATTTAGCCACTGATGGACATTTAGATGGTTTCCGTAACTTAACTATTGTAAACAATGCTTCTTTTGGATATATACCTAGAGGTGCGATGCTGATTTTTTTTTTTTTTGAGGAATTTGTTTTTCATAGTGCCTATACCATTTTACATTCCTACAAATAATGTGTAAGTGTTTCCAGTTTCTCCACATTTTCACCAACACTTACCTTTTTTTTTTTAAATAATATTGTACCATATATTCAGTAAGGAATTAGTGTCCAAAATACCTGAGGAACCCCCAAAACTCAATAGCCAAAAATCAGCCCAATTTAAAAAGTGGGCAAAGAACTTAAATATTTATCTGAAGACCTACAAATGGCCAACAGGTATATGAAAAATTGCTCAATATTCACTAGTTATTGGGAAAAATGTTCTTATTAAATTCCTCTTTTGATTCTAAGGAAAAGCCAGGCAGAAAATACCACTCTGTAACACCTTCCTGCTTCCATATAGCTTTAACATGGCCCTCCTGTTCTTTGTATGCCTGACAGAGAAGGCTCCACATGATTTTTTTTTTTTTTTAATAATGTTGTTCTCTGGCAGAGAATCTATGGAAATGGATTCCAAGAGCAATCTCTCTGCAAGACACTGCAGACAGATCAGTGTGTCACTGCGCTCCTGATCAGAGACAAAGGGCACAGAATGGAAGGGGCAAAAAAAAAAAAAAAAAAGTGAGGCCTGGGCGATGAGGGAGGGAGACAGTGGTGCTGGTGCTGTTCTGTTCATTTGACCTATTTTGTTTTAGGGCCGATTCTGCTTCTGAGAGTGGGAGAAAGCAGGAAACAGAGACGCAGGTAATGGAAGAACCTTTTTGTTTTAAGGCAATACTTTGTAAATTCCAGTTACTTGCCTGCCATCTTGAAAACTGGTCACCATTCTGGTCTTGATTATCTCTAATTACATGTAAAAGTTATTATGAAATTATTTCACTTTTAAATGGTAAATTGATTCTTTATTGAAAAAGATAAGCAGAAATGTTAAAGATCACCCATTATCTGGGATTTATCCTGGATAGAACCAGAAGTGTTCATGAGTTGAAAAAGAAATTCTTTTCTTAAAAAACATGGAATGTTTCACAAATTTCCATGTCATCCTTGCATAGAGGCCATGCTAGTCGTCTCTGTATCACTTCAGTTTTAGTAGGTGTGCTGCCAAAGAGCACGAAAAGAAATTGAGTCAGTGACATGATTTTGTTCATTCCCGTATGCACCAGCTTACACCTGTTCCGAGTGTCTTTCACTTTAGGAGGCACGCTGCTCTAAGTCTGTAGTCCATGCATTTTAAAAATTCTATAATGAGTACTAAATGTATTTTTTTAAAAATTGAGATCATGGGCTTTACATGAGTTAAGGACACTTCTGGCTTGCTTTTAGCGATGGTTCTCACTCTCTGTTTCTCAGTCTTGAGTTGGAATCCCACCAAAGAAGTGGATGAGACTGTTGAAGACTGGATCCCTTCCCCCCAAAGATTCCAACTTAGTTGATCTAGGGTGATGCTCAGGCCCTGGGATTCTTTTAAAGCCCCCTCTGATGATTCTAACAGGTGGCCAAATTTAAGAGCCACTGCTCTAGATTTTTGTTTTGTAAGTAACTTTCAACACCTTTTTACATATACCACAGCAATTAGTAAAGCCTTGCCTCATGGTTTGTTAATTGTATGAATGAAATGAAGTAACATTTGCTCTTTACAAGACTCTGGGCTGAACTGTGGAACAAATGTGGGGCTTCCCCCCAAACCGTTCCCCCCATAAATGTAAAAGGCAATAGGCCTCACTTACAAATTTCTTCTTAAAAATGACTGTCTCCAGAAAATGTTGAACTGCTAAACATCTTACAGTAGGAGTACTTGGGTCTTCAACAACAAATTCATTTCAAAAATAGATCGATCACTCACCCTCACCCGCCTTGAAAGTTGTGGGTCATGCTATCATAAACAAGGGGGATGGTAGCTTTCATCCTGCTGTAGTGATGGCCTTGGAGATGGCTCTGCGGTTTGCTGTTCCAGGCACAGGAGGTCTCTTTCAGCTGATGCATTTCGTATTTGAGAAGACTGAGCTACTGTGTTTGGGTTCATAAGAATCCTCCCTGCCTTAGAACGAGAATGAGCTCTTACAAGCTGAACTGTAGGGTTTCTATTGAGGCATTCCTTATTTAAGACTGGGCCCCCTGGAGGAGCAGAGGCCAACTAGAGTATTTTGTGTGTTAAAATCAAAACAAATTCCACATTAAAATGGAGACTAAACACTGGTTGTCACAGCACTTCTAAAAACCAACCCAAAGCCAGGAAAAGACTTAAAAACACATAAAATCCATTAAATCATTGAAGAAATTAAATTTACCTTGATAGTCTAGTCTTAATTTAAAAATACTTCAGGATTAAATAGAAATGATTCCCTTGTTTTATTTTAGTTTCTTTAAAATGTAATCAATGTTGTTATTGCAAAAATGATTTTTATAAATTCTTTTGTCACTTGGGTTAGTATCATATTCAGGTGCATCAGCGTTTGAAGAATTACCCATGATCTTTTCAGTTGCAACTAATTGATGAGAGAGGATTCTTTTTTCTTTTTTTCCTTCTGTCCTCCATTACAATAGCGTGATTGAGAATTGTCTAATGAAATCTTTTTTCCTCTCTTTACCACCATGCCTTTTTATTGTACGAGAACCAATCTTCTGGAAGGAGTTGCTTCTCTTTTGCCCAACTTTGTATTGATAAGTTTAATTGTACATAAAGGGAACTAACACCTTTTTAATAGCACTCATTTGTCATCTGTGTCTGTAAAAGCTTAATTACAGGAAACACATCTTCTCAGAGAGTAATAAAGATTCAAGTAGTAGCACCAGCGAACGATCTTGGACCAGCAACCAAAAAAAGAAATCCCTAAAACCATATTCTGGTAGAAAAAAGACAAGAATCAGAAACAGCGTAAGAGGTAAGTTTGGTATGTGTCTTCTTTCAAGTCATTTTTTTTTTTCCAAGTAAATCAGGTATTTTTTTCAGTTATGTGATGGAGGGAGAATACCAAAGAAAAAATGATTATATGATCCCCTCTTCCCTGCTGTAATTCCTTTAGAAAGACAGAAGGTACACACATGAAACAGTGCAAAAAATTATAAAACAGACCAATCATTTTAAAATATGAGCTATAGATAGAGTAGTTGTTCAGTTAAGAATCTAACATTAACAGGAAATCACTAGGAAAAGCTTCCAGGAAGAGGCAGGTAGGATTTGAGCCAATCCTCGGGAAGAACAGTATTCAAAGACGTGCCAGAGGGGAAGCATTCTAAGTTAGGTAAAAGTGCGAGGATAAATTGACAGGAGGAAAGCATCAGAGGCAGGGTCTGGAGCAGAGAATTCACACTGGGGTGGGGGCTCAGCAACATGATAGAAAATTAAAAAGGGATCTTAAGACCTAGACATTTGAGCAAGCTTCAGGATTTGGGAATTGCTGTTAGCAAGGACCTGTAAAGGAAAAAGAGAAATGATTTTTTTTTCCTCATAAGCAAAGTTTATCCTTTGGACACGTCTTCTTTTTCTTTTAGTTTTGCCATTTTCCCCTCCCAGCAGTGGCAGTGACCACGAGAAAGACCAAGTAAGTAAATTTTAGCTGGGCTGCCGTGTGGCCATTAGTGTTAGCATGAAACAGGTTAATCTGTTTAGGGTTAAATTTCATTTGTTTCTCAAAAAATAAATAAATAAATAAATCCTTTCAGGATTGAGGATAACAAACCAGTTTGTTGGTACATAAATCACTGTCAAACTGCAAGGACTTGGTAACATTTAGTATAAATGTTGGGTAAAGACTTCGGATCTTTCTTCATTGTTCTCAAATTTTTACAAGATGTTTACTATAGATGATGCTGAAATCTGGGCTGTAGTCCTGTAAATGTTTGCTCTTTGAATTTACATTTTAAAGTGAACTTCTTCCCTTAGTTTTCAGTTTGCTGACATATTATTTCTAAAGCTTTTAATGATTTAAACATTTCAATCTTTATTTTGTAAGTGGTTGAAGTGACTTCAGGTTTATATAAATATTGGATAAATCCTCAAAGTTTCCCAACTCATTTTGGTTCTTTGTTTTAAAGCAACATAGCTAAAAATATGAATGCTGGTGGTGTTCAGACAAATTCAAAGCCAAATGTTCCTGTTAATAGCTGAATCCCCCAGTCTCAACAGCTGGTTTTTGTTCCTCGTCAAATGAGATACATAAAGACTACAGATATAGGTGCCAAGTATATGAGTTCTCTAAGGGGTGGTTGCTGGGATTCTGAGAACACCAACAGCCCCCCATGCAGAAATACCATGTGGTTGTACTCCAATCACCATTCTCTCTCCCCACCTGCCCCCTTCTAATGGTTACCCTCTGTGATTCTGTACTGACAAAGTGTATAGTTCCTAGTTTAAGCCAGTGAGCCAGAGTAAGGACCTTAATACATGTTGAATACTTTAAACTGGTATGATTTATCAGTTAGAAATAGGTCAAGGGGCACCTGGGTGGCTCAGGTTAAGCCTCTGCCTTTGGCTCAGGTCATGATCTCGGGGTCCTGGAATCGAGCTCCACATCGGGCTCTCTGCTCAGCAGGGAGCCTGCATCCCCCCCCCCTCTCTGCCTG
The DNA here is from genome assembly GCF_011764305.1 of Mustela putorius furo. Classification (NCBI taxonomy): domain Eukaryota; kingdom Metazoa; phylum Chordata; class Mammalia; order Carnivora; family Mustelidae; genus Mustela; species Mustela putorius. The sequence continues at coordinate 8,278,596 of NW_025422022.1, forward strand.
CCTCTGCCTACTTGTGATTTCTCTCTCTCTGTCAAATAAATAAATCTTAAAAAAAAAAAAAGAAATAGGTCAAAAGACAGATTTAAAGTAAATATAGTTTTTGTTTGAAGTAAGCACCAAAGAAACATCAAAACTTTGCGAATCTATAAGTTTAAGTTATTCAACTGACAAGAAGTCTGTTGATTTTTCAGTGAGGGCATTGCTGACTTTGTACAAACATTAGCATTCAAAATTCACTCCTCTGTGTTGGCATGTAAGAGAATAATTTGGACCAGGACTCGGCAAACTTGTTCTGTGAAGAGTCAGATAGTAAATAGTGTAAACATTTTACACATGTAAGATCATAAATATTTTCCATGGTGACTATTCAGCTCTTCTGTTGTAGCATGAAAGTAGCCATGGACAATACCTAAGTGAATGCACGTTGCATTCCAATAAAACTTTATTTCTAAGAAGGCCAGTGAACTGTGATTTGTGGATTCCTGATTTAGAGCAGTGGTTCTCAAACTGTAGTGATCATCAGAATGATGAGTATAGTGTGTTTAAATGCAGATTGCTAGTTTCTGTCCCCATAGTTTCTGGCTAAATATAAGTAATAGATGGGATTATGGAATTTGAATTTCTGTCAAGTTCCTGGGTGTTGCTGAAGCTCTGTTCTGGGGTCCTACTTTGAGAACTTATTTAGAGTTATTTTTGATTTAGAACTATGAATTGATAGATGACTTAATGTGTTTTCAACTTTAGGATCTTATGGTCCTAGTGTTTGTTTTCAAATGGTGCAAATCCTATACTTAAACTACTTTAAATGACATTAGAAATGTATTAAAATTTTTTGAGAACTACTTAAAATGGTTATGAATGTTAACACTCTTAAAAATACTGTATTTTAGGCTAAACTTCTAACACCATCATGGAAGGAAACCTCCAGGCAGAATAATACTACACTTGCAAATATTTCTGTAACAAAATTTCAGGGTAACTCTGACTTTTTAACTCCTGAAGATTCTGCCCAGAAAACAGGTACTTGATTTTCTGTTGATTTACATAGAAAAAAAAATATTTTTTTAGGAAAAGTAGTTTGAACTAAACAATTTTTCTTTCTTTTAACATGTATTGAAGAAAGTATGAATATACGATCTCTCCTTTACTGTCCTCATTAGCAAAAGATAGAAGACATTGTGTTTTCGCATTTGAGATTACCTTGTGCTCTTCCATTTTTAAAGAAAACTCAAATGATGACTTATAGCAGTGATTGGTATACTTTTTCTGTAAGGCACCAGACAGCAAGTATTTTTTTTATTTTTTATTTTTAGCAGCTCTACTGTTGTAGCTCCAAATCAGCTGCAGACCATCAGGCATGGTTGTGTTTCCATAAAACTTTATTTATAAAATCAAGTGGTGGACTGGATTTGACTGGAGAGGCCAGAGTTGGCCAGACAAGGCCAATCCTTGCCCTGTTAGGTGCATCTTAACCCCTGTTGTATTTTATTAGAATTATTTACACCTTTTGTGAGGCTAGGGATTTTGGTTTGCCTTTATCATTTTGCAGCTTGGCTCACTGCCAACCAATGATAGCAGTCAGTAAGCAGGTGATGACTTCTTAGCTTGGCTGCCACTGGGAGAAAAAAGAGTAAGGAAAAGAGAAAAATGTAGAGTTAGAGAGTAAGAAGAAATAAGTTAGAAGAACGATGAGAGAGAAGAAAGAGAAGGGTCACAAGCTGGAGACAGCAGGAGCCTTGCCCATGTATTGGGGGCCCGATGGGCAGCTATGAAATGTGCTGATTTAGTTGAGGCTCATTTTATCTGCCTGCTTGCAAAACCAATAACCTTACATGCCCTAAAAGATAAAAAGGGTTTTTTTTTGTTTTTTTGTGGGTGTTTTGGGTTTTTTTTTTGCCTTTTTTTTTTAAAGTATCTTTTTTGGAGGTTGGTAAGATTTAATACATAGAGTGATAGTGAAATGTTATTACCTAAAGTTGCTTCTTAGCATGTTGATGCTCTGGAAATTGTTCTTACACTCAGAACATCAAAGTCCCCGCCCCCCGAGTGATCTGTCATCCTTGGAGCATTCAGAAGTTGAAGAAAATATATCGAAGGAAAACGTATCTAAGGTATTATTTATTGTTGGTTATTCATCTGATTTTCCAGAGTTTATATTATATTTGTATCATGTGCTTATTCCTCCTTAGAGGATAATGGAGCACCATTTGCTTTTTTTTTTTTTTTTTCCTTTGGAGACTGTAGACCAAGAATCCTTGATGAAAACTCCTAGCTTCAAACATAAACTGCAAAGCTTGGAAGACAGAGGTGAGAAAATACTCAGTCTTTGCAGAATAAAGCAAAATGAATTTACTTTTGGTGGGCTGGGTGTTATTCCAATCACAGCAGTTTAAAAAATGACTTTACAGACTGACACCAGGTGTTGGAGAGAGCAGTTCGGATCTGCTTACTCTCCCTAGAAGTGCCTGAAGGTCAGGGCCGGGAAGGGACAGGACCCTAGGTTCACTCAGAAACGAGAGTGCCTTGTTTCAAGAAACATGGCCTGGGACCAGCTGCCTCCTCTCTGGCCTCAAACGGAGGGCCAGTGGGCTCAGTGGAGGCACCTTCCTAAGGATTTGGTCCAGGGGCTCTTTCCATTCCTGACTAAGTAAGTCACTTGCAGTTTATAAAGCCACCTTCTAAACAGTGGTGTGGTCAAGAATGGAAGCATCCAGTTCATTTTCTCCTGGTTACCGTGATAAGGAGGGTTTTTTTGTTTGTTTTTAAAGATTTTATTTACTTATTTGACAGACGGAGATCACAAGTAGGCAGAGAGGCCACAGGTAGTCAGACAGGCAGGCAGAGAGGGAGGGGGGAAGCAAGCACGTGTGTTTGAAAAGAATTGGTATTCTGTTGCTGGACAGAATGATCTGTAGATGTCTGTTAGGTCTATTTGGTGTAAAGTAAAATCAAGTCTAGTGTTTCCTTATTGATTTTTTTTTTTTTGTCTGTATGATTTATCCATTGTTGAAGGTATGGTATTGAGGTCTACTAGAGTTTCTATTTGCATAAAATAATTTTTTTCCTTCTCTTTGAGCCTATGTTCATCCTTAAAAGTGAACTAAATCTCCTGGGGGTAGCATATAGTTAGGTCTTTTTTGTTTGTCTGTTTAATCCATTCAGCTACTTTATTCCTGTGGATTGAATAATTCAATAAATTTACATTTATTTTAAATGCAAAAAAAATTGAGTATACTTGACACACAGTAGTTATAGTTTTAGGCATACAGCTTAGTGATTTGACAAGTTTATATATTACGCTATGTTCACTATAAGTATAGCTACCATCTGTCCCCACGCTTAGCTCTTATGATATCATTGGCTGTATTCTTTATGCTCTCCTTTTTATTCCTGTGACTTACTCATTCCATTGAGGTAACCTCTGAAAATGGTTCACTATTTGCTTGACCCAGAAAAGCCGGTGAAATCATGCAAATCAAGAGGTTCAAATCTTTGCATTCACTTTAAGAATACATGTGAAACTGCCTGGACCATCAAGGGTGTGCATATTCAAAAAGCCACCGAGTATCTGAAAGACATCACTTTGTAGAAGCAGTGTGTGCCATCTGGTCACTACAATGGTGGAGTTGTTAGGTGTGCCCAGGCCAAACAGTGAGACAGGACACAAGGCCAGTGGCCCAAGAAAAGTGCTGAATTTTTACTGACAATGCTTAAAAATGCAGAGAGTAATGCTGGGCTTAAGGGTTCAGATGTAGATTCTCTGGTCATTGATCATATCCAGGTGAACAAAGCCCCCAGGATGCAGCATAGAACTTACAGGGCTCATGGTTGGCTTAATCCATACATCGGCTCTTCCTGCCTTATTGGGATGATCCTTCTGGAAAAAGAGCAGATTGTTCCTAAACCAAAAGAGGAAGTTGCACAGAAGAAAAGATATCCCAGAAGAAACTGAACAAACAAAAACTTATGGCCTGGAAGTAAATTCTACATAGAATAAATGCAAATTAAAAAAAAAAAAAAACTCCATCAGTTTGTTCCCAGTATTTATAATTGAGTCTACTTCTTGTTCATTTTTTATCCATTTGTAAGTGGAATCATATGACATTTGTCTTTTTCCGTCTGACTTCTTTTGCTTAGCATAATACCCTGTAGGTCTTCTCACTCTTTGCAAATGGTTTGATACTTTATATGGAAAACCCAAAAGACTCCACTCCAAAACTGCTAGAACTCATACAAGAATTCAGTTAAGTGTCAGGATATAAAGTCAATGCACAGAAATTAGTTGCATTTCTATACACCAACAAGACAGAAGAAAGAGAAATTAAGGAGTTGATCCCATTACAATTGTACCCAAGACCATAAGATGTGTAGGAATAAATCTAACCAAAGAGGCAAAGAATCTATACTCAGAAAACTATGAAGTACTCCTGAAAGAAATTGAAGACACAGAAAAAAATGGAAAAAATGTTCCATGCTCATGGACCGGAAGAACAATGTCTATGGTACCTAGAACAATCTACACATTTAATGCAATTCCTATCAAAATACCATCAACTCTCTTCAAAAAATGGAGCAAATAATCCTAAAATTTATATGGAACCATAAAAGACCCTAAATAGCCAGAGGAAGGTTGAAAAAGAAAACCAAAGATAACAGCATCACAATTCCAGACTTCAAGGTCTATTACAAAGCTGTAATCATCAAGATAGTATGGTGTTGGCACAAAAACAGACACATAGATCAATGGAACAGAATAGAAAGCCAGAAATGGACCCTCAACTCTATGGTCAACTAATCTTCGACAAAGCAGGAAAGAATGTCCAATGGAAAAAAGACAGTCTTTTCAACAAATGGTGTTGGGAAAATTGGGCAGCCACATGCAGAAGAATGAAACTGGACCATTTCCTTATACCACACACACAAATAGACTCAAAATGGATGAAGGACCTCAATGTGAGACAGAAATCCATCAAAATCCTTGAGGAGAACATAGGCAGCAACATCTTCGACCTCAGCTTCAGCAATTTCTTCCTAGGGAACATTGCCAAAGGCAAGGGAAGCAAAGGCAAAAATGAACTATTGGGACTTCGTCAAGATCAAAAGCTTTTGCACAGCGAAGGAAACAGTCAACAAAACCAAAAGACATCCAACAGAATGGGAGAAGATACTTGCAAATGACATATCAGATAAAGGGCTAGTATCCAAAACCTATTAAGAGCCTATCAAACTCAACATCCAAAGAAAAAATAATCCAATCGAGAATGGGCAGAAGACATGAACAGACATTGCTGCAAGGAAGACATCTAGATGGCCAACAGACACATGAAAAAGTATTCTGCATCACTCCAGATCAGGGAAATACAACTCAAAACCACAGTGAGATACCACCTCACACCAATCAGAATGGTTAAAATTAATAAGTCAGGAAACGATGGATGTTGCCAAGGGTGTGGAGAAAGGGGAACCCTCCTACACTGTTGGTGGGAATGCAAGCTGGTGCAGCCACTCTGGAAAACAGCACAGAGGTTCCTCAAACAGTTCAAAATAGCTACCCCATGACCCAGCAATTGCACCACTAAGTATTTACCCTAAAGATATAAATGTAGGGTGCCTGGGTAGCTCAGTGGGTTAAGCCTATGCCTTCAGCTCAGGTCGTGGTCTCAGGGTCCTGGGATCGAGCCCCACATCAGGCTCTCTGCTCAGCGGGAGCCTGCTTCTCCCTCTCTCTTTGCCTGCCTCTTTGCCTCCTTGTGATTGCTGTCTATCTCTGTCAGATAAGTTATTTAAAAAAGAAAAAAAATACAAATATAGTGATTCAAAGGGGCACATGCACCTGAATGTTTATAACAGCAATGTCCACAATAGCCAAAGGATGGAAAGAGCCTAGATGTTCATCAACAGATGAATGGATAAAGAAGTGTGTGTACACACACACATACACACACACACACACACACACAGTGGAATACTAGGCAACCATCAAAAAACAAAATCTTGCCATTTACAACATGGATGGAACTAGAGGGTATAATGCTAAGCAAAACAAGTCAATCAGAGAAAGACAATTATCATATGATCTCAGGAATTTGAGAATTTAAGAAACAAGACAGGATCATAGTGGAAGGGAGGAAAAAATGAAACAATAGGACACCAGAGAGGGAGACAAACCATAAGAGACTTTTAATCTCAGGAAACAAACTGAGGGGTGCCGGAGGTGACAGGGGTGGGGGGTTGGAAGGGATGGGGTGGCTGGGTGATAGATATTGGGGAGGGTATGTGCTATGGTGAGTGCTATAAATTGTATAAGACTGATGAATCGCAGACCTGTATCCATGAGAGACATAATATATTATATGTTAATTAAAAATGAGTATTTCAAAAATTAAAAAAAAAAAAGCCTGTAAGTCTATCCATGTCATCTCAAATGGCATGATCTCATCCTTTTTATGGTTACATAATATTCCAGGGTGTGTGTGTGTGCGTGCGCGTGCACGAATCACACCTTCCTTATCCATTCGTTTATCAATGGACGCTGAGGTTGCTTCCATGTCTTGGCCATTGTAAATAATGCTGCAATAAACAGGGGTACATAGATCTTTTTGAGTTAGTGTGTTTATTTTCCTTTGGTAAATATCCCCCAATAGTGGAACTATTGGATCGTATGGTATTTCTCTTTTTAAGAGAAAAAATATTTTATTTACTTGAGAGACAGGGAACATGAGCAGGGGGAGGGACGGAGGAAGGGGGAGAAGCAGGCAACGGTCCCAAGTGGGGAGTCCAGTGTGGGACTCGATCTCAGGAGCCTGAGACCGTGACACAGGCGCCCCTTTACGGTATTTCTATTTTTAGTTTTTAAGGAGCCTCCATACTGTTCTCCACAGTGGCTATGCCAATTTACATATTCACCAAAGTACGTGAAGGTTCCTTTTTCTCTGCATCCTCCCCAACATTTGTTTCTTATCTTCTGAATTTTAGACAGCTTAACGTGTGAGATAATATCTCATGTTGGTTTTTTCTTTTCCCTGGTAAGGGATCTTGAGCATCTTTTCATGTGATTGTTGGCCATCTGTATGTCTTCTTGGGAAAAACATCTCTTCCGGTCTCTACCCTTTTTTTAAAATTGGTCAGTCCTCTAATAGCTAAGGAATTACTAATGTCATCTTACTGTGTTCTGGCTGTTCTGTAGTTCCTTTGTTAATCTCTTCCTCTCTTTTTTGAATTGATGATTTTTCATAATATTTTTTTATTCCCTTTATCTTTTGTGTATTTACTTTTGTGTAGGTTTTGCTTTGTGATTATGAGGTTTACATATAATGTCTTAGATACCTAATAGTCTGTTTCAAGCTCATAACAAGTTATATTGCATATAAAACTTCACCCTTTGCTTACCCCAAATCTTATGTTTTGTTAGTTTGCCTCTGTTTATATTAGGTATACATTACCAAATTATTACAGGTATAATCATTTTCATATAAATATTTTCTAGTTTATACTAGATTTAAGTGATTAACATGCCACCAAGTTACAGTATTTTTATTATGTACTCATAAATGTGACATATTTTCATATGTTCTCATGTTACTAATTATCACCCTTTCATTTTGACTTGAAGTACTTTGAGCATTTCTTATAAGGCAGATCTTGTGATGATAAACTCTCTTAGCTTTTATTTGCCTGAGGAAGTCTTTATTTCTCCATTTATGTTGGACAACTTTCCTACATCAAATATACATAGTTGGCAATTTTTTTTCTTTCAGCACTTCATATATATCATTCCATTTTTTTCAGCCTGCAAAATTTCTGATGAGAAATCTGCTGATAGATAATATAAAATAATTACACCTGTAATAATTTGGTGGTATGTGCCCAATATAAACAGAGGTAAACCTTATGGAGATTCCCTCTACGTGGGAATTTTTTTCCGTTGCTACTTTTATTTTTATTTTAATTCAGTATAGTTAACACATAGTGCTGTATTAGGTTCAGGTGTAAATACAGTGATTCAATAGTTCTATACATTTCTCTGTGTTCAACAGGGTAAGTATATGCTTAATCCCCTTGATCTACCTCACCTATCTCTCTTCTAGTGAACATGAGTGTGTTCTCTATAGTTTAGAGTCTTTTTCTTGGTTTGTCTCTCTTGTTTTCCCCTTTGTTCATTTGTTTCTTAGATTCTACCTTTGAGTGAAATCATATGGTATTTTTCTCTGACTTATTTTGCTTAGCATTATATTTTCTAGTTCTATCCATGTTGTTGCAAATGACAAGATTTCGTTCTTTTTTATGGCTGAGTAACATTCCTTTGCGTCTATACACACCACCTCCTTATCCATGCATTTCTCAATGGGCTCATGGGTTGCTCCTGTAATTTGATTATTGTAAATAATGTCACTAGAGGGGAACCTGGGTGGCTCAGTGGGTTGAACTTCTGCCTTCAGCTCAGGTCATGATCTCAGGGTCCTGGGATCGAGCCCCATGTCAGGCTCTCTATTCAGTGGGGAGCCTGCTTCTCCCTCTCTCTGCCTGCTGCTCTGCCTACTTGTGATCTCTCTATCTCTCTCTGTCAAATAAATAAATAAATAATAAATAAATAAATAAATAAATAAATAAAAATGTCACTATACAGATGGGGGTACATGTATCCCTTTGAATTGTATTTTTGTATTTTTTGTGTGTGCAAATACCCAGTAATGCTATGATTGGATCATTGGGCAGTTCTATTTTTAACTTTGAGGAACCTCCATATTATGGTCCACAATGGCGACACCAGTTTGCACTGTGCAAGAAGGTTCCTTTTTCTCTACATCCTTGGGCTTCCTAAGTGAGGGCACCCTGGTAGAATGGTTGAAACAGAAGTCAGTGAAATCTGGGGTGTCCTGGGATGCTCCATGCAGGGGGTACTCCAGAGCCAAAGCAGGCATGGGTAGAGGTTTCAGGGCACTCTGTGCAGGGAAAGGGGTGGAGGGGGGTGTCCTGGCAAGTTGTCTGGAGATGAAGTGGTTCAGGTCTGACAAGTTCTTGGATGTTTTATGTCTTAATGAGATGGCCGGAACCATCGTGACTGCTGACCAGGGATGTCCTGGTGTGTGCTGCCCTGGCACCATATTGATGAGACGGCTGGGGCTGGCGTGGAGGCAGGTCAGCTATGGCAGCCCAACCTGGCTTCCCTCTGCTCTATCAAGGCAGAGGGTGAACATAAACCATGGCACTCACCAGCCCCTCTGATCCAGAGTGAGTTCAGCAGTCACCTGCTTTTGGACAGGATCCTAGGGCTAGATCTTTTTAAATTCTAGTTGCCCTTTTAAATCACAGGTTTTTTTTTTTTTTTTTTTTATGCCCCAAGCCAGACAAATCTGCACCCCACCCCTTAGAACTATCCCACCCCACTGTAGTTCACTGTGGAGGGGGATGGGGGCTCCTTCAGTACCATGCCCTCCTCTCTCTTGTTCTCCATGTGGTCTCTCTATCTTTTGTTGTGCAGAAGCTGCTTAGTCAACCCTCCATTCTTCAATTGTTCTATAAATGTGTGTGTGTCTGTGAAGGAGGTGAGTTCAGGGTCTTCCTATGTTGTCATTTTAGGAACCCCTAAAGTGTCTCATATTTGTTTTCTATTAATGTATAATGTATTATTGGTTTCAGGGGCACAGGTCTGTGAATCATCAGTCTTACACAATTCACAGCACTCACCATAGCACCTACCCTCCCCAAGTCTATCACCCTGGCACCCCATCCCTGCCAGCCCTAGCAACCCTCAGTTTGTTTCCTGAGAGTAAGAATCTCTTATGGTTTGTCTCCCTCTCTGGTTTCATCTTGTATCTCATATTTTTTTTTTCCATAGGAACTTGGATATTTTATCGCATTCATTTATTCATTCAATGAACATCTATTGAGAGTCTGCTGTGGGCCAAGCACTTTTCTAAGGGTTAGATACTCTGATGAACAAAACAGAGACAATGCAGGCTTTACTGGAGTTTATCTTCCAGTGTGTTGGGGGGAAAATAATATACAAGAGAAGTAAAACATGCAGTGTATTATATTGTGATAAAGGCTAGGGGAAAAAATATCAAGCATGGGAAGAGATTTAAAAATTGGGGCAGAGGTACTGAAATTTTATGTTGGTTGGCCAAACTTAATGCCGATCTATAAGGGAAAGGATTCAAGTTAACAAGAGCAAAGGTCTTGAGATGAAAACACGCCCGAGGTGTCTGAGGCACCCCAGGGAGATACATAAAGAAGCAGAGTCCAGAAAGAGAAACTTACCTCTTTGCTTCTCCACCATTCCACTCTATGGTACGGCTCATTCAAATATTTGTACATAGTAGCATTCACATATCTGCTGAATAATGAATTTTCCCCTCTGAAGGGGAAAAATCAGTAATGACTGGCAGGATATATGAGGAGAAGGGGCAAAGCCAGATGACGTCACAGCTAAGCATGTATGTAGGGGCTAAGTGTCTGATGGGGAAGAAAGGGTGGTTGGGATAGAATAGAGTGGGTTTTGAGATGGAGTTGTTGACCAAGCAGTTGGAAATGCAAACTTGCTACTTAATAGAGCTCAGGGAAGAGAGAAATTGGGACCGTAACGAAGTTGAAGTCATGGGGACTGATGAGATCCTCCGGGGAGGATGGCCTTGGATAGGGTCATGGTGTGGGAATGCAGAAAGAAGGATGGATTCATTTTTTTTTTTTTTTTTGAATCCTTTATTTTTGAACTTTTTTTTTCATTTATTTATTTTCAGCATAACAGTATCATTATTTTTTCACCACACCCAGTGCTCCATGCAAACCGTGCCCTCTATAATACCCACCACCTGGTACCCCGACCTCCCACACCCCCCGCCACTTCAAACCCCTCAGATTGTTTTTCAGAGTCCATAGTCTCTCATGATTCACCTCCTCTTCCAATTTCCCTCAACTCCCTTGTCTCTAACTCCACGCTTTTTGTTATGCTCCACAAATAAGTGAAACCATATGATAATTGACTCTCTCTGCTTGACTGATTTCACTCAGCATAATCTCTTCCAGTCCCGTCCATGTTGCTACAAAAGTTGGGTATTCGTCCTTTCTGATGGAGGCATAATACTCCATAGTGTATATGGACCACATCTTCCTTATCCATTTGTCTGTTGAAGGGCATCTTGGTTCTTTCCGCAGTTTGGCGACCGTGGCCATTGCTGCTATGAACATTGGGGTACAGATGGCCCTTCTTTTCACTACATCTATATCTTTGAGGTAAATACCCAGGAGTGCAATGGCAGGATCATAGGGAAGTTCTATTTTTAATATCTTGAGGAATCTCCACACTGTTCTCCAAAGAGGCTGCACCAACTTGCATTCCCACCAACAGTGGAAGAGGGTTCCCCTTTCTCCACATCCCCTCCAACACATGTTGTTTCCTGTCTTGCTAATTTTGGCCATTCTAACTGGTGTAAGGTGATATCTCAATGTAGTTTTAATTTGAATCTCCCTGATGGCTAGTGATGATGAACATTTTTTCATGTGTCTGATAGCCATTTGTATGTCTTGATTGGAGAAGTGTCTGTCCATATCTTCTGCCCATTTTTTGATATGATTGTCTGTTTTGTGTGTGTTGAGTTTGAGGAGTTCTTTATAGATCCTGGATATCAACCTTTTGTCTGTACTGTCATTTGCAAATATCTTCTCCCATTCCGTGGGTAGCCTCTTTGTTTTCTTGACTATTTCCTTTGCTGTGCAGAAACTTTTGATTTTGATGAAGTCCCAAAAGTTCATCTTTGCTTTGTTTCCTTTGCCTTTGGAGACGTATCTTGAAAGAAGTTGCTCTTGTTTTTTATTGATTTTCTGCTTCGATGATCTATTTCTGAGAGAGGGTGTTAAGATCTCCAACGATTAGTGTATTCATATCAATATGACTCTTTATCTTGATTAACAGTTTTCTTATGTAATTGGCTGCTCCCATATTGGGGGCATAGATATTTACAATTGTTAGATCATCTTGGTGGGTAGTCCCTTTAAGAATGATGTAGTGTCCTTCTGGATCTCTGACTACAGTCTTTAGTTTAAAATCTAATTTGTCTGATATGAGAATCGCTACCCCAGCCTTTTTTTGAGGCCCATTGGCATGAAAGATGCTTCTCCATCCTTTCACTTTCAGTCTGGGTGTATCTTTAGGTTCAAAATGGGTCTCTTGTAGACAACATATGGATGGGTCCTGTCGTTTTACCCAGTCTGCAACCCTCTGCCGTTTTATGGGCACATTTAGGCCATTCACATTGAGGGTGATTATTGATAGATATGTTTTTATTGACATTGTGTTACCTTTGAAGTCTTTCTTTCTGTAGATTGTCTCTATATTTCTGTTCAATGCTATTCTTGGGCTTTTTCCTCCTTTAAAGAAGCCCCCTTTATTTCCTGCAGTATCAGCTTGGTGGTTGCATAGTCTTTTAAGCCTTGCAGGTCTTGGAAACTCTTTATCTCTCCATCCATTTTGAATGTCAGTCTTGCTGGATAAAGTATTCTTGGCTGCATGTTCTTCTCATTCAGTGCCCTGAATATATCTTGCCAGCCCTTTCTGGCTTTCCAGATTTCTGTGGAGAGGTCTGACGTTATTCTGATGGGCTTTCCTCTGTATGTAAGGATCTTCTTTGTCCTAGCTGCTTTCAAGAGGTTCTGCCTACAATTATAATTCTTCATTCTTATTATTAGGTGTCTCGAGGACTTTCGAGAATCTGTAATCTTGGGGGAAACCTTTCGGCCTCTAGTACATAAATGCTGGTTCCATTCATGAGATTGGGAAATTTTTCATGAAGAACTTGTTCCACTATATCTTCTAGACTTCTTTCTTTCTTCTCCCCTTCAGGGATTCCAATAATTCTGACGTTGGAACATTTCATGGCATCATTTATTTCCCTGATTCTGTTTTCGTGGCTTCTAAGCTGTTTGTTCCAGGCTTCCTCCTGATATTTTCTGTTTGTCCTCCAGATCACTAATTCTATCTTCTGTCTCAGTTACTCTAGCGTTGAGAGAATTTAGGTTAGATTGGAACTCATTGAAAGCATTGTGAAGCTCATCCCTGGTAGCTTTCAGCTCTTCCCTAATATTGAAAACATGATCTCTGGTCGTTTTCAGTTCGGTCCTAATCAATTTCATTTGGTCACCCATGGCTTTCTCCAACCTAGCTATCGCTTGGGTAACTGTTAGCCTGAATTCTCTTTCCGACATATTGTCTATGTTGATAGCCATTAGCTCTGTTGCAGAAGGTCCATCCTCTGTATTTTTCTTCTGTTGGGCATTCCTCCTCCTAGTCATTTTGGTGAGAGATGGCTGAACGAGTGTAGCTGGATGTATCGACTGTGGTGCAGTCAAGATGCACCCTGGAATGCTTCTGAGCAATCAGGGTTCCCCACCCAAATGAGTGGAAAAAGAAAAGGAAAAGAAAAAAGAGAGGGAAAGAGACAGGAAAGAAAGGTGAGATAAAAGAGAAGGTTTAGCCCAAATGGGCCCCAAGGTAAGATTTATGAAGTATACAAACAAACACAGACAAACAAAAAGACTGATATAAGTATATGACAACAGAAAAAAATATATATATGCAAATAAAGGAAGAACCTCTTCAAAAAGAACTCCGAGTGTAAGATTTATATGCTATCAGGACAAACACAAAAACACAGAAACACTGGTGGAAGAAAAAGATGGGAGAGTGGTTGTAAATTCTCAGGGTGGCAAGGAAGGTTGTTTTGATCCTTCCTGGATGTATCTTGATATCTTTGTTAAAGGACTCAACTTTCCTAAGATAAGGGGGGATTAGGAATTGGTTTACCTATGGGGGTGGCATTGAGTGGGGAAAGGGGATTACCTTGAAGTTTAACTCTATGAATATTAGAAAATAAAAATTAAAAAAAGGAATAAATTAAACTAAACTAAAATTTTAAAAAAGAAATTTAAAAAATAGAAATGCAAAAGGAAAACACAGGTGTATGTATTAAAAAGTTCAGGTTAGAAGGTTATTATGGAATTTGATGTACTGGACATCTCACTGTAACGGTAAATAGGTTAAAAAATCTATATAATAATAAAAAATTATCTATATAAAAAAAATGAGCCAGAATAGTGGGATCGATTTAATAATAAAAATTGTCCTATGAAGTAGTGGTGGTGGTTCTCTTGTCGTCTTTTTTTTTTTTTTTTTTTTTTTTTATCTTTCCTGGTTGGTTTTCTGGGGGAGGGGCCTGCCACATGGGTTTTCAGTCCCTGAAGTTCTCTCAGCTAAGTCCTCCCGCCCCCCTCAAGGGGGTGGGCTCTGAGGAAACTGTTTTTTTCAGGCTTTTGTTCTCTGGAGGTTTTTATATTTGTTCACTTTTGTTTTCCTCTCTCGCCTTGACCGCTTTTGATGGCTTTTGTAGGTTTAGAGGAAAGCAAACTGCACCCTGACCTCCCTCTCAGAGAGAAGCCTCAGTCCGGCTGCAGAGCCCATATAAATCCCCCCTTGACCACTGGCAGAGCAGGTTCCCAGTCCCGGTCCCTGGGGACTCAGGATTTTTTGCTTGTACCCAAAACCATGGCAGCAGCGGCTGTCTGGGCAGCTCCAGACTGCCAGAGAAGTTCCAAGCAGCGATCACACACTGAGATTTTCCCGCTGGCCTGGGCTGGGAGTGCCTGGTCTTTCCGATCTGAGAGCACCCGGCTGGCGTTTGTGTGCACCTCTCTCAGAGGAGGGCGTGGGGCATGACTCTGACTCTGATGGCACAGCAGGGCACTTGCGTGGGGACTGCAAAAAGGCTGTGCTTCTGTTGGCTGGCTCCTGTTTTGTTTGAGTCAGTCTGTACTCTGCTAAGCAGATCGTTCCTAGATGTTCCCGAGCTCATCAAAGAGATGCCTGTTCCTGTGCCGCCTCTTTCAGGCATCAGGAGACTTAGTGCTTTGATGCTAGTGTGTCACCTGATAAGTAATTAGTAACAGGGAACGAGTTTTACTTGCTGCTCAGCAAAGTTAGGTATGAACTGGTGAAGAGAAGACAAGATAAAATTGGGACAAAAGGAACATGTGCATGGTTGTTAACGTGCTGTGCTTGCTTTTAGACCCAGCAGATGGCAGTTTTGCCAAGTCAAAACAGTCAAAATTGGAAGAAGGTGATGCTCCAGGGTCCCTCCCCTCAGTGACGGAAGAGACCGACTTAGCAGGTAACATTATGCGCCCAGCCAGCTGTTCAAGCAAGAGAGTGACAAAACTGTGAGCCCTGAATATCCCAACATGCTCTACAGGGGGGTACAGTTTGAAGATCAAAGTTGCAGCACAACCCTAACAACTAAGCATTTTATCCTCTAAAAGCCAAGTAAGTTGTTGCACACATTATAGATAAAAGCAAGTAAGCACCATGTCCTTTCTATTTTGACTTCTGCCTCTTCACTCTTTGTTACGGCAATTTTCAGGGCTGCTGATTCTTAGATGTCTAGGTCCCAGCTTTAGCTGATAGTTATTAATGAAGTTTTTATTAGAAATATCCACTCTGCACATGCACCTGAATGTTCATAGCAGCAATGTCCACAATAGCCAAACTATGGGAAGAACCTAGATGTCCATCAACAGATGAATGGATAAAGAAGATGTGGTATATCTATAATGGAATACTATGCAGCCATCAAAAGATTATATTTATAATCTTGCCATTTGTGATGATGTGGCTGGAACTAGAGGGTATTATGCTTAGCGAAATAAGTCAATCGGAGAAAGACAACTATCATATGATCTCCCTGATATGAGGAAGTGGTGATGCAATATGGGGGCTTAAGTGAGTAGAAGAAGAATCAATGAAACAAGATGGGATTGGGAGGGAGACAAACCATAAGTGACTCTTAATCTCACAAAACAAACTGAGAGTTGCTGGGGGGAGGGGAGTTGGAAGAAGGGGGGTAGGGTTATGAACATTGGGGAGGGTATGTGCTATGGTGAGTGCTGTGAAGTGTGTAAACCTGGTGATTCACAGACCTGTACCCCTGGGGCTAATAATACATTATATGTTAATAAAAAATTAAAAATTTAAAAATCCTATACCAGTGAAGGGGATTGATCCAAGATATCTACATGTGTGGGGTTAGCTGTCTGCAGGAGTGATGCCTCTCTGTTTCAAAACAAAAGGCTCCAAGAGGGTGAATTTGGAAGCCTAGAGGTGCTAGACGTTGGCGATTAAGAACCAGTCGGCCTGAGTTCCAATCCTGACGCTGTTGGGGCATGAGCTTGCCCAAGTTTTATTTGATCCCTCTGTTCTATATGCACAACAACAGTGCCTACCTGAAGTGGTTTTTGCAAGGCTTACATGAGTCAATACCTGCAAGTATCGATACCTATAAGTCATCAACCTCAGGGCACCCAGAAGCTGTTACACCAGTGTTTGCCCCCGTAGAAATGTCCTACCTGTCATGTCCTACCTGTTCTGTCCTCCTCACAGCCTCTTACAACACCTCCTTTAGTCTGCTGCTTAGACCTAATATCATCTGCCCTATTTTAAAGTGCTGGGAAAGGTTGGAGGAAATGAGCACTTGGCAAAAACTAAGGTTTGATGGGAAGCAGCTGGAAGTGCCCACCATGGCTCTGGGTTCCAAGAGGGCCTTGTCAGCCACCGTCAGGTCCCACTTATGTCTGGCTTCCGACGGACACTCCAACCTCTGGACAGCTGATGGGCTAAGCATGTCAATTTTGAACCTTGTGTTAGTTTTACTTAATGTTCTGTTTTTATTCAGAAGGCATTCCTACTCCATCCCTAGCGGTTGTGCCCGAGAATTTGAAGAGTTCTGCTGTTCTCCTAGCCTTTGAAAACTTCACTAGAGAACTGCAAAGGAAATCAGAGGTAATGGTCCACTAAAAATGAAAAACTGGCTTGTTAGGGGCTTAAAGTAACAAGATCATATTATTCATCTGTACTGTTGTTATCCTGCATAGGTGGAGGTGCTCCTGAGGCTTAGGAAAGGTATACTTGCCTTAGCTATGGGTCCTGACTATAGTGCCTTTGTGGACCGTCGTTTGGATTATAAAACAGCGGTTCCATGTCCATTTGCTGCAGTGGGACTGGATGCACTTATATGGAAATCAGACTCATGGTTTGGTTTCATTGAATGCATTCTCAGACAACAGGAAGTACCAGGAGGTGACGATTCAGTCACGATGATAGGCAAGGAGGAGAAGGGGCCATGTGGTTGAGAGAGGTGTTCAGGACAAAGTTGGAGGTGGGTTTGGGTAGATGTTCGGCTGAGTGGTGCATAGGTAGGCTGTCCCAAAGTCTTGTCTGCAAGTTGAACTTTGGAAGCATTTCAGTTCCCTCCTTTTATGTCCTATTGTTTATAAATCCCCAAAGAGTTATTTATTAGCACATTTGAGAAAAGTATCTTACCCTAACATATATTCATTTAACTAATTTGGAAAATCTCCAAAGTCTTATCATATTTTCTGAAATACCAATGTAAGTTAATTTATAGTGGAAATTTGTTAATAATATTCAACATGTGCTTTGATAGCATGAATATAAATTTTCCTATTTTAGCCTATTATTCTTTATTGGTACCTTCCTGGGGTGATCCATAGAAAGTGTATAGCAAGCTGTCTCATCACTGTTGTTTAACAGTTGTGTTTATTATGAATATAAGGTGCTGGTATCATATTTTTTTAAAGATTTTATTTATTTGGGAGAGAGAAACAGATGGTGACAGAGATCACCAGAGCGCACAGGTGGGGAGGAGAGGGTGAAGCCGGCTCCGCACTGAGCGGGGAGACTGATGCGGGGCTCGATCCCAGCACCCTGGGATCATGACCTGAGCGGAAGGCAGGTGCTTTACTGGCAGAGCCTCCCAGGCGCCCCTGCTGGTAGCATCTTTTTCACACAAAGCCTGAACTCCATTTATGTAGTTATGGTTAATTCAAATGTGATTATTTTGTTATTGTTGTTCTGGTTTAGCTTAGGTACGAGGGGAGTCCGCTTTATTCAGAAGATGCCAAGCAAGCACCAGACTGCTTAATCCGACTTTTAAACCAGATACGTCAGTGCAGGTAAGTGTTGGGTTTCCAAACAAGGTCCTAAAACTGTGATCGCTCATAAGGATTTGTATCATGTCCATCGTGCTGGGGTCATGAGGACCTGAAGCTTAAGTAGCTGTGAGGTTTGATACATCACCTAACCTGTCTAGTGTCTAGTTTCTAGTTCTTCCTTCATAAGATGATGGGAGAAGGCCTTCCATAAGCTTCCTAAAAGTATGGTATGATCCTAAAACACTATTTAAAAAAAAAATTATCCAACTATGAAGACAAAGCAAGGATGGGTAAACATGGGAAAATGCTGGATAAGTGCTATGTGTCCTCCATGTGCAGTGGAATATTATTCAGCCTTAAAGAATGAAATTCTAACACTTGCCACATCCTGGATGAACCTCAAGGACATTATGCAAAATGAAATAAGCCAGACACAAAAGGACCAGTGTTGAATGACTTCACTTAAAAGAGGTACTTAGAAGAGACAAATTCCTAGAGAAGGGAAGTAGAATAAAGATTAGCAGAGCCTGAGAGAGTGGAAATAAGGTTTGTTTAAGCAGTATGGAGTTTCTGTTTGGACCACGGAGAAGTTCTAGAGATGGATAGTGGTGATGGTTGCAGGACATTGTCCATGCACTGAATCCCACTGAATTGTCCACTCAAAGATGGTTAAAAGGGTAAATTTTATGTTCTATTGCCACAGTAAAAAGTTCTGTGCACTTGCACACACACAAGCACCCATCCGCAAACACACTCTGATGACTGTGAGATGGGAAGGGTAGGAGAGGTGAGGGGAGATGGGGTTCTGTGGGGAGATGGGGTTCTGTGGGGAGATGGGGTTCTGTGGGGAGATGGGTTCTGTGATGAGATGGGGTTCTGTGATGAGATGGGGTTCTGTGATGAGATGGGGTTCTGTGGGGATTAGGGTTAATCTAGAGCCATTACAGCTGAAGTGCTTCTGTAGGGAGGTTTTGAAAATAAAGGTTTGATTGGTATAGGGAAACAAACAAAGGTTTGATTGGTATAGGGAAGGTGGGCATAGATGGTTTCTTGTTGGAGAGAATGGCCTGTGAATGAGGGAGGGAAAGAAAACGATGGCAGGTTGGTTAGCTTAACTGAAGGAGGACGTTTCTTAGGGCAGAAAATATAATGTGAATAGGAATTTATAACTTTTTTTAGTTGCAATGTCATTTGATTCTCAAAACACCCATAAAGGACTTTGGACGTGGAGAACTTCTGTTATGTTGTAGGGGGAGAGGTTACATATTCATCTATTTCCCATTCGGCAAATGCACACTGAGCAGCACGAGGTGCCAGGCCCTGGGCTAAGTGCAGGAGAGCAGTGACGACAAGCACTGAGAGCTTCTTGCCTTCATAGAACTTTCAGCCTAATGGAGAAGACAGAAAACAAATAATCAGTTTATGTGGTGGTTAGACCCACAAAAGCAGAGGTTGGAAACTTTAGAATATGTAGAAGATGGGCTTTATTAGCCAATTTCAGCTCTCAGGACCAGCTTAAGGCAAGAGAGGAAGGGGGCAAGTGGAAGTTTGGAAGTGATGGGGAGTTATGATTGGTGACATAATGGCTTCTGGGCCAGGTCTGACCTCTGTGTCCTTTTCCCTGGAGTCCTCTCTCCTTTGCTCTTAGTATGATGTTGAATTACCAGCTTCTTTTGGACTTCTTTTGAAGGGATAAATCCAAGTCTTCGTAGTTTCTGGAGAAGAGGATGGTCATCCAGTGAGGGGGAGGAAGAGGAGGTGTGTGTTCTTAAAAACAAAAGTTAGCAAGGATGTGGAGAAAGGGGAACCCTTTTACACTGCTGGTGGGAAGGCAAACTGGTTCCTCAGAAAGTTAAAATTAGAACAACACTATGACGCAGCAATTGCCCTACTGGGTATTTATCCAAAGAATACAAACATAGTGATTTGAACTATGTCATTTGAACACATGCTTAGCAATGTTTATAGCATCGATGTCCACCATAGCCAAACTATAGAGAGAGTCCAGATGTCCATCAACTGAAGAATGGATCAAGAAGATGTAACAGATGCACACGCACACAATGGACTATTACTCAGCCATCAAAAATATGAAATCTTGCCTTTTGCAGTGACATGGATAGAACTAGAGGGTTTTATGCTAAACAAAATAAGTCAGAGAAGACAAATACCATATAATTTTACTCATGTGGAATTCAAGAAAAAAAACAGATGAACATTGGGGAAAGGAAGGAAAAAATAAGATAAAACAAAGGAGGAGGAAAACCATAAGAGACTCTTAGCTATAGGAAACACACTGAGGGTTGCTGGAGGGGAGGTGGGTGGGGGGATGGGTAACTGGGTGATGGACATTCAGGAGGGCACGTGATGGGATGAGCACTGGGTGTTCTATGCGACTGATGAATCACTAAACTCTACCCCTGTATATTACAGTATATGTTAGCCAACTTGAATTTAAGTTAGAAAAAGTCCAGAAAAGAATCAGGAGTATCCTTGTAAAAAGAAGATCATCTCTTGTTACAGTCAAGCAATTCCAATGAAATCTGTTGCTTTTTACATTTATCAGACTGAATAAACTAGAACAGTTTCACAGTTTTGTTCTTCAAGAGCTGAACAATCTTGAGAAGGATATTCAGACTCTGAAACACCTTGAGAAGGATGTTTTGGTAAGTGCTCCTCTTCTTTTGGAATATTCTCTGTGACTTAAGAGGATCCGTTCCAGAGTAGAGTAACTGATAACCACTTAAGACTTTTGTTCAATTTTAGGAATTTTGGGAAAAACAGTCTGATGACTTGAAATCATTCTGCGATCTCCAAGTACTGAGGTAATTGTTCAACATATTCTTTCTAGCAGTATCTTAGTTGAAGGATAAGGGTAGTGCTTTAGCTATAGTATGAGTGATTGATGTAAAAAGTGATTGATGTAAAACTGCCTGTGAGTAGCTATGAAGCGGCATCTTTTCAAACCAATTACTTCTGCGGCACTCCTTCGGCAAATAGTGTGGCTTAGTGTATCAATGTAGAAGCACAAATTTTGAAAAGCATAAACGGAATCATACAAACATCAGTGTTTTTTTATTCAAACTCTTATTTTTAAGCCATATTTCAACAAATTGAAGGAGTATATTCTTTTTTAAATTAACATATAATGTATTATTAGCCCCAGGAGTACAGGTCTGTGAATTGTCAGGCTTACACATTTCACAGCACTCACCATAGCACATACCCTCCCCAATGTCCATAACCCAACCACCCTCGCCCTGCCCCCCACCCCCCTTCTCCCCAGCAACCCTCAGTTTGTTTTGTGAGATTAAGAGTTTCTTATAGTTTGTCTCCCTCCTGATCCCATCTTGTTTGATAAAATGACTATATTCTAAGAAAAATATTTATGTATATGCTAAATTGTGGTCTTATGAAATATAGTCTACATTTAAGAATATATGTGTGTGTATATATTAAACAGCCAATGAGTTTATCCTGCTACACCTTCCTTTCAGTGTGATTACTCTGTGTACATTCTGAGGGTGTTGCTTCTATTCATGTAGAATAAAGTCTGATTCTCTGGAGCATAGGGAGCGGGGAAATGGAGAGTAGAGTGGACCCTCCACTCCTCTGCTTCTGCCCTGAGAGAAATTCTAGTGTTTTGTTTGGTTTGGTTTCTGCTTAAGCAATCAGAAAGAATCCTTACAGAAATATGTAATGGCCTAAAGCTTTATCTACCAGTTCAGAATCTGCTTCTGCCACAGAGATCTAAGTCCCATAGTTTTGGGAAGACTATTATTCTGATGACACTGTACATTTCAAACAGCAAAAGTTTAAAAGTTTAAAATAGGAGTTCTCCATTCTTTTACTCTAGTTAACACAGTTAATAATGATGACAGTAGGTCAATAGATTTTCAGAACTCTTTCAGCAGATGATTAAAACAGAGATCCTTTCATAACCTCTTCACCGAATGCCCCTGGTTGGTTGAGAAAGGCTCTCCGACCTCTTCAAACTTTGAAAATTTGTTAAGTTTCCCAAAAGAGCTTTTGTTTCATGGGCTCTATGTGTGAATATTTTCCATATTAAAAGTTGAGATAGAGATTTTAAAATATATATTTATTTAAAAATAACAGCAACGTGCCAACAGATTGGACAATCTAGAAGAAATGGATGAATTCCTAGAAAATTAAAATCTCCCAGGAGTGAATCAGAAAGAAATAGAAATACAGAACGGACCAATTACTGGTGATGATACTGAATCCTAGTAACAAACCTGAATTGGTAATTTAAAAACTCATACTACTTTGATTACTATAGCTTTGTAATATAACTTGAATTCTAGAATTGTGATGCCTCCAATTTTTCTTTTTCAAAATTGCTTAGGCTATTTAGGGTCCTTTGCAATTCCATACAAATTTTAGGATTGTTTGTTCCAGGTCTGTGAAAAATGCTTTTGGCATTTTGATAGGAGTTGCTTTAAATGTGTAGATCGCTTTGGGTAGTGCAGACATTCTAACAATATTTGTTCTTCCAAACCATGAACACAGAATGTCTGTTTCTTTGTATCATCAATTTCTTTAATCCATGTTTTGTAGTTTTCAGAGTACAGCTCTTTCCTCTCTTAGGTTAAATTTATTCAGAAGTATTATTTTGGTGTAATTGTGAATAGATTGTTTTCTTTCTCTGCTGCTTCGTTATTAGTGTATAGAAATGCAACAGATTTCTGTACATTAATTCTGTATCCTGCAACTTTACAAAATTCATTTTTCAGTTCTGGTAGTTTTTTGGTGAAGTCTTTAGGGTTTTCTATATATAGTATCCTGTCATCTGCAAATAGCAGAAGTTTCCCTTCCTCCTTACCAATTTGGATGCCTTTTATTCCTCTCTCCTGCCTGATTGCTGTGGCGAGGGTTCCAGTACTATGTTAAGTAACAGTGGTGAGAGTGGATATCCTCGTCTTACTCCTGTCTGTAGGGAGAAACCATTTCAGTTCTTCCCCATCGAGTATGATGTTAGCCGTGGGTTCTTCATATAAGTCCTTTATTATGTTGAGGTATGTTCCCTCTAAATCTACTTTGTTTTTACATGAATGAATGTTGTACTTTTTCAGACACCTTTTTTGGATGTACTGAAATGATCCTCTGGTTTTTATCCTTTCTCTTATTGATTGATTTGCAAATATTGAACCCCCATTGCATCCCAGGAATAAATCTCACTCAATCATGATGAATGCTCTTTGTAAATGTATTTTTAGATTATGTTTGCTAATATTTCGTTGAGGATTTTTGTATCTATGTTCATGAGGGAGATTGGTCTGTAGTTCTTTTTTTGTTGTGTCTCTATCTGGTTTTAGAATCAAGGTAATGCACAATTATCTGGTTAATCTTTGACAGTTAATCTTTGACAAAGGAAGCAAGAATATGCAGGAGAAAAAACAGTGTCTTCAACAAATGGTGTTGGGAAAATGGGAGAGCTAAATGCAAAGGAATGAAACTGGACCATTTTTTTACACCACACACAAAAATAAACTGAAAAACGGATTAAGGACTTAAATGTAAGACATGAAACCATAAAAATCCTAGAGAAGTGCCCAGGCAGTAATTTCTCTGACATCAGTCATAACAACATCTTTCTAGATATGTCTCCTGAAACAAGGGAAAAAAAACAAAACAAAAATAAACTATTGGGACTTCATCGAGATAAAAAGCTTCTGCACAGTGAAGGAAACAACCAGCAAAACTAAAAGACAACTTACTGAATGGCAGAAGGTTTTTGCAAATGACATTTCTCATAGAGTTAGCATCCAAAATATATCAAGAACTTATGTAGCTCAATACCCAAAATAAATAATCCAGTTAAAAAATCGGCAGAAGGCACATGAACAGACACTCTTCTAAAGAAAACATGTAGGGCACCTGGGTGGCCCAGTGGGTTAAAGCCTCTGCCTTCGGCTTGGGTCATGATCTCAGGGTCCTGGGATCGAGCCCCACTTCAGGCTTTCTGCTCAGTGGGGAGCCTGCTTCCTCCTCTCTCTCTGCCTGCTTGTGGTCTCTCTGTCAAATAAATAAAATCTTAAAAAAAAAAAAAAAGACATGTAGATGGCCAAAAGATACAAGAAAAGTTGCTCAACATCACTCAGCATTAGGGAATTGCAAATCAAACTTACAATGAGATATCACCTCACACCTGTCGGAATGACCAAAATCAAAACCGCAAGAAACAACAATAAATGGTGAGAAAGTGCAAAAGGGTTCCCATTTCTCCACAATTGGTGGGAATGCAGACTGGCATAGCCACCATGGAAGACAATATAGGAGTTCTCAAAAACTTAAAAATAGAACTACCCTTTCTCACATTGAGGTCCTTCATCCATTTTGAGTCTATTTTTCTGTGTGGTGTAAGGAAATGGTCCAATTTCATTTTTCTGCACGTGGCTGTCCAATTTCCCCAGCACCATTTATTAAAGAGGCTGTCTTTTTTCTATTGGACATTCTTTCCTGCTTTGTCAAAGATTAGTTGACCATAGAGTTGAAGGTCTATTTCTGGGCTCTCTACTCTGTTCCATTGATCTATGCGTCTGTTTTTGTGCCAGTACCATGCTGTCTTGATGATGACAGCTTTGTAACAGAGCTTGAAGTCCGGAATTGTGATGCCACCAACTTTGGCTTTCTTTTTCAATATCCCTTTGGCTATTCGAGGTCTTTTCTGGTTCCATATAAATTTTAAAATTATTTGCTCCATTTCTTTGAAAAAGATGGATGGTACTTTGATAGGAATTGCATTAAATGTGTAGATTGCTTTAGGTAGCATAGACATTTTCACAATATTTATTCTTCCAGTCCAGGAGCATGGAACATTTTTACATTTCTTTGTCTTCCTCAATTTCTTTCATGAGTACTTTATAGTTTTCTGAGTATAGATTCTTAGCCTCTTTGGTTAGGTTTATTCCTAGGTATCTTATGGTTTGGGGTGCAATTGTAAATGGGATTGACTCCTTAAATTCCTTGAGGAGAACACAGGCAGCAACCTCTTCGACCTCAGCCGCAGCAACATCTTCCTAGGAACATCACCAAAGGCAAGGGAAGCAAGGGCAAAAATGAACTATTGGGATTTCATCAAGATCAAAAGCTTTTGCACAGCAAAGGAAACAGTTAACAAAATCAAAAGACAACTGACAGAATGGGAGAAGATATTTGCAAATGACATATCAGATAAAGGACTAGTGTCCAAAATCTATAAAGAACTTAGCAAACTCAACACCCAAAGAACAAATAATCCAATCAAGAAATGGGCAGAGGACATGAACAAACATTTCTGCAAAGAAGACATCCAGATGGCCAACAGACACATGAAAAAGTGCTCCATATCACTCGGCATCAGGGAAATACAAATCAAAACCACAGTGAGATATCACCTCACACCAGTCAGAATGGCTAAAATCAACAAGTCAGGAAATGACAGATGCTGGCGAGGATGTGGAGAGAGGGGAACCCTCCTACACTGTTGGTGGGAATGCAAGCTGGTGCAACCACTCTGGAAAACAGCATGGAGGTTCCTCAAAATGTTGAAAATAGAACTGCCCTATGACCCAGCAATTGCACTACTGGGTATTTACCCTAAAGATACAAACCTAGTGATCTGAAGGGGCAAGTACACCCGAATGTTTATAGCATCAATGTCCAAATTAGCCAAACTATGGAAAGAACCTAGATGTCCATCAACAGATGAATGGATCAAGAAGATGTGGTATATATACACAATGGAATACTATGCAGCCATCAAGAGAAACGGAATCTTGCCATTTGTGACAATATGGATGGAACTAGAGCGTATCATGCTTAGCGAAATAAGTCAAGCAGAGAAAGACAACTATCATATGATCTCCCTGATATGAGGAAGTGGTGATGCAACATGGGGGCTTAAGTGGGTAGGAGAAGAATAAATGAAACAAGATGGGATTGGGAGGGAGACAAACCATAAGTGACTCTTAATCTCACAAAACAAACTGAGGGTTGCTGGGGGGAGGGGGGTTGGGAGAAGGGGGGTGCGGTTATGGACATTGGGGAGGGTATGTGCTTTGGTGAGTGCTGTGAAGTGTGTAAACCTGGCGATTCACAGACCTGTACCCCTGGGGATAAAAATATATGTTTATAAAAAATAAAAAATTTAAAAAAAATTGACAATAAATAAATACATAAATAAAATAGAACTACCCTATGATCCGGTAATTGCATTACTGGGCATCTGTCCAAAGAATTAAAAATACTGACTCAAAGGGATACATGCATCCCAACATTTATTGCAATTATTTATAATAGCCACTTCATGGAAGCAAACTAAGTATCCATCAATAAATGAATAAAGAAGATGTTACTAGGGGCACCTGGGTGGCTCAGTGGGTTAAGCCTCTGCCTTTGGCTAAGGTCATGATCTCAGGGTCTTGGGATCCAGCCCCCCATCAGTCTCTCTGCTCAGCAGGGAGCCTGCGTCCCCCTCTCTCTCTGCCTGCCTCTCTTCCTACTTGTGATCTCTCTCTCTGTCAAATAAAATATTTAAGAAAAAATAGATGTTACCACATTAATGGATTATTATTGAACCATAAAAAAAATGAAATCTTGGGGCGCCTGGGTGGCTCAGTGGGTTAAAGCCTCTGCTTTCAGCTCAGGTCATGATCCCAGGGTCCTAGGATCGAGCCCCACATAGGGCTCTCTGCTCAGCAGGGAGCCTGCTTCCACCTCTCTCTCTCTGTCTGCCTCTCTGCCTACTTGTGATCTCTGTCTGTCAAATAAATAAAAATCTTTAAAAAAAATGAAATCTTGCCATTTACAACAACATGGATAGATCTAGAGCATATAGTGCTAAGCAAAATAAGGCAGTCAGAGAAAGACAAATACCATATGATTTTCCTTATATGTAGAATTTAAGAAAACAATTAAACAAAGAGAAAAAAAAGACAAAAAATAAACTCTTGACCATAAAGAAAAAAACTGATGGTTACCAGAAGGATTAGGCATCCAACTCTTGATTATTCCCCCCACCCTGCCTGCCTCTTTGCCTACTTGTGATCTCTCTGTCAAATGAATAAAATCTAATAAAAATTAAAAAAAAAAAAGGAAAGATATACATGCTCATGGTTTGGAAGAATTAGCATTGTTAAAATGTCCATACTACTCAAAGCAATTTACAGATTCAATAGAATCCCTTTCAGAATACCAGCAACATTTTTCACAGAACTAGAACAAATAATCCTAAGAGATTTATGGAAACACAAAAGACCCTGAATAGCGAAAGCAGTCTTGACAAAGAACAACAAAGGGTGGAAGTATCACAATCACAGTTTCAAACTATACTACAAAGCTGTAGTATTCAAAATAGTATGGTAGTGGCACAAAAATAGACCTAGATCAATGAAACAGAATAGAGAGCCCAGAAATTTATGCTGGTATGGTCAATTATTTCATATGACAAAGAAAACCAGAATATACAATAGGGAAAAAAATTCAATAAATGGTGCTGGAAAAAACTGGACCACAGTCTTACACCATACATACAAATACACTTGAAATGGATTAAAGACCTACATAAATGTGAGACATGAAACCATAAAACGCTTGAAAAAACAGAGGCAGTAATCTCCTGGACAGCACATTCGTGTTTCCCCAGGCAAGGGAAAAAAAAGCAAAAACAGACTGTTGGGACTGCACCAAAATAAAAAGATTTTGCACAGCAAAAGAAACCATCAGCATAATGTAAAGCAGCCTACTGAACGGGAGAAGATATTTGTAAATGATCTGATAAGGGGTTAATATCCACCAGAATATATGACGAACTTACGCAACTCCACACCAAAAAACAAATACTCCAGTTAAAATATAGGCAGAGGACCTGAATAGACGTTTTCCCAAAGAAAACATCCAGATCACCAACAGACACATGGAAAGAGGCTCAACATCACTCATGTTTAGAGAAATGCAGTTCTGAATCCGATGAGATATCACCTTATACCTGTCAAATTGGGTAGTACCACAAAGCAAGAAATAAGTGTTGGTGAAGATTGTGGGGGTGGGGGTGGGGCAAAAAACCAGGAGCCCTCGTATACTGTTGGTAGGAAAGTAAATTGGTGTAGCCCCTGTGGAAAACAGTATGCAGGTTCCTCAAAACAATTAAAAACAGAAATAGCATATGATCCTGAAATTCTCTTACTGGGTATGTAATGAAAACACAAATTCAAAAGGTCACACACATCCCTGTGTTTATTGCAGTATTATCTACAGTAGCCAAGATAAGGAAGCATCCTGTGTCCATCGATATGTGAATGGAAAAAGATGTGGGATACACACACACACACACTCACGTGCACCCCAGAACATTACTCGGCCGTAAAACGAATGAAATCTCCCATTTGTGAGAACATGGTTGGACTTAGAGGATATTCTAAGAGAAGTAAGCAAGGCAGAGAAAGACAAATACCATATGATTTCACTTGTATATGGAATCTAAAAAATAAAATCCCAAAGACTAAGTACAGAGCAGAAACTGGTGGTTGTCAGAGGGTAGAGGTATGAGGGATGGTCAAAATGTGTGAAGGGGGGTGGGAGATACAAGGCTTACTGTTACGGAATGAAAAAGTCACAGGGATAAAATGTACAGCATAGGAAATAGTCCATGGTACGTAGTAGGGTTGTAAGGTCGCAGATGATGGCTACACCATGCTGAGCCTAACATCATGCAGAGTTGTTAAATCCACCATGTTGTACACCTGAAATTAACACGATGTGTTAACTGTACTTAAAAAATGTGAAAACAATTAAAAAATAGAATTTGTGACACAAGGAAATAACTCAATAATTTATATCAACAACAATAATATTTTATATCAACATGTGTCTGTGTTTATAATACATCTATTGTTTGGGAGGGTTTTTTGGTGGTTTTTGTTTTACTGGTTATGGGTTCGTTCTGGGTTTCCTCTAAAAAGTTTGTCACAATATATGGAGGTCACAATTCCGATGATAATGAGTCTTTGGCACTCATGTCTGAACATATTCAAAAGACTGGTTTCTAAAAAATAGAACGACTAATGAATAAAACATTTACATGTTGGTGTAAGTAACAGATTTTTATGAAAAATAACCAGACTTTTCAAAACAAACATGTGAGAAGAGTAGCATTGTTTTGTTTTTGCAAGTCTCTTTAATGTCAGGCTTCACAGAAGGTGGCTCCTTCGTCATATCTGCTTAGAATCCAATCTGTTGTGATACCACACATCATGAAATGGAAAATTCCACTGTATATTTGTGAGAGAATGAAAAAAAAAAGCAAATGAAGTCTCCATATTACCATGATTACCAAAATAGTTTTGGACTCACAGAACCTTTGGAAGCTTAGGGGTCTCCAAGAAAAGGGGTCACTTTGGGGTCCTAAAGGTGTACACTGAGAGCTGCTGATATAAATCCATAATATATTAAGAATTAAGGAAGATTATACCCCCTACTCTTCTGCAACCTGGAGAATTATTTTGACTAAACCCCAGATTTTAGATAACTATCTCTTTAGTTCATACAGATTACATTGTAGGATATTATTTGCTTTCATCACCTGATAATAGGCCCCTTGTGTGACTTTAGAGTCACACAAAGAACAAAAATTCCTCCAAAATATATATCTCCCTGGGTTTTGCCTTTGCTCGTCTGTCTTCCAGACACCTAAGGAAACTACACTGTGGCTTGCAGGGGAGAGATGATGACGATGCTTGTAGCTCATGCTGGGTGCTTAGTGGGCACCAGGCGGGAAGTGTCTATGGGACTTAGGGTTAATGAGCTTGGTTGAGATCCAGTATCTGGACCTGGATCATACCCAGTGTCCTTTTGGCATGTTTGCACATCAGTGATGGTTTTACATACTTTGCTAGAGAAGTATGAGAAGGACATTCCTCAGACAAGATTATTTCAGCCTCTAGTGCAGTGTTATAAGGAGATAGGGATTCAGTACATTTTTAAATTTAATTTTATTTAAATTTATTTAATCTATCTAACCAACCAAGGCACCAGGAAGTGATTCAATACTTTGAGTGGTTGTCATAAAATACTTATACCTATGTTGTATGGGCTAGTGGCATTGACAGGTACAGTGTGAGATAGAATCAAGTGAAAATATGGATTGCTTAGGTTGATATTCTGAATTGACCATTGACCATTGATCCTCCTCGGTTAATGTCTAGTAACACAATGATCTATGAAATAACTCTCTGGTGTATATGTATATATTCTTATTTTTAAGTGGTCTTATATATGTATATTCTTATTTTTAAGTGGTCTAGTGTAAATGTATATTTGTATATTCTTATTTTTAAGTGGTCTAGTGTAAATGTAATGATATGGACCAATCTCTTCCAGGCTGAACCCAGACCAGCCTTCATGAGGAAAGCCAAAACCCAGTGTCACTACTACTGTATTCCTCGGGTAGGTGCAAAGGCTTACTCTGATGAATTGGGGTGGCGGAAGTAGGCACTGAAAGATACTCTAATACTTTGTCCATGTTCCATGAAATTTTCTCCTCTTTCACAGTATCTCCCGGTCTAGAAATTATCCTTTTGGATCTGGTCTTTTCATTCAGTAAATATATATAATTGAGGGTTTGCTCTGCATGGGGTACCATACCACACATAGAGATGTAATAGTTAACACAGAGACCTGTTCCTGCTTCCATCATAAAAATAAATTCATTGAAGGAAGACAGAAATAGATGAATGAAGAAATAAAATAATTACAAGTTGACTAGTGCTTTGAGGGACTGACAAGGGGTGCTTTGGTGGAGAGTGATGGTGTGGAATACTGGTTTCAGATAGGATGGTCATCAAAGGTCTTTCTGAGGAAGTGACCTTTAAGGTGGAGTTTCAAGCATAGGAAGGAACTAGACTTAAGGATTTAAAGCAACAAGATTGGGGAGAAGAGAGGATGACATG
The DNA here is from genome assembly GCF_011764305.1 of Mustela putorius furo. NCBI lineage: Eukaryota > Metazoa > Chordata > Mammalia > Carnivora > Mustelidae > Mustela > Mustela putorius. Next base: position 8,309,537 of record NW_025422022.1, read on the forward strand.
TTTGAACAACTGAAAGTTCTTATTCAGAGTGCTATTTAAGGGGACAGTTACGGGACCATGACTGACTCTCAGGGAGGGAAAGGCCTCACTGAGCACATTAAAGAATTTGAATTTTATATCAGAGGTGAAGGAAAATATGGGTGGGTTCTGAACAAAGGCATTCGGGGTCAGGATAGTATAATCCAATTCATATCTTAAGAAAACTATCCTGGCTGCCATATTGAGAATTGACTGGAGAAGTGAAACAGAAGAGAGCAGCTGAACTGGATGGAGGGCTTTGGAAATAGTGAGAAATGGGGTCCCTCCAGGTACATTTGGGGGCCAGAATTAATAAATCACTGACAGATGGAAGAATGGGTGAGGGAAGAAGAAGTAAGGATGACTCCTGGCTTTCTGTCTTTTAGAAGTTGGGTAGATGGTGCTCCCGATGAAGGAGATAAGGTGAAGGAGGAATATGTGGGTCAAGTAGGAACTAGAGTTTATGTGGTAACGTGTTAGCTTTCAAAAGTCTATGCATGTCTAGGGTTTTGATGAGAAATTGGAATAATGAACAATTTTCTAGAAAATAATTTAATAAAGTGAACTCCATAGATGGGAGATATTCATAGAAGAAGTGGAGAGTTGATGAACTACTGTGTAGACATGAGTGGTTCAGATTGTGTCACAGAGAGTTCTACTGGTCCTTTATCAAAGGATAACTTCAGTGCTAGTGACTAAATGGGACTAAAGTGTAATGTTATTACTATTTCAACACAGAGAGGAATGAAAATTATCAGATTCTTCTTATGCATCTTGTATTTCAATGCCAAAGTCCAATGAGAATTGCATGGAGAACCACAGAACAATCTTACTCGAAATAACTAAGCCAAAATTCAAACTAAAATATTGGCAAACATCATTTCACAGCTTATTAAATGATTAATATGATCAAGTGAAATTTACTCCAGCAATGCAAAGATGGTTTGATATTAGGGAATCCATTAATACACTAATTGCTAACTGATCTAGGGAGAAAAATCATTATGATTCTCTCCATATTTTTCAAAAGGCATTGAAAAAATTCTACATCTGTGTTTAGATTTGCATACCCCCATAAAATTGTCATAACTAGATATTCCGTAGTGTGATAAATCTCAGTCCAAAAGCCACTCTTATGTTAATGGAGAAACTAGGAAGGCATTATTATTAGTTTCAGGAACGATCAGCAGGGAAATTCAGTAACGTAAAGATGCTAGTTCTCACACAATGGAGAGCAGAGAAGGCAAAGCTCTTTCCTGACTTTTCTAAGAGCACGAATCCCACTTGTGAGGGCTCCATCTCATGATATTAAGCCATCCTGATCACCTCCCCAAAGCTCCACTTCCTACATCAATCACATGGGTTCCGGGGTGAGGGGTGAGTTTCAACAATTGAATGGGGGTGGGGTGACACATTCCATCCATAAATGGTGTCAATGTATTGGCTGTTTCAGCGGAAGCAAAAGTTAGGACAGTGAGGGAAGGGAGAGCAGGTGGTTAGAAAGACCCGATACTTGGCCATTATAAAATGGATGTTGAGAATCAAGATCTCAGAGGTGGGAAGTCTGTGATGACAAAAATCTGAGAGCATGTAGCTGTGGCGGGATTGAAGAGATGCTTTCGACCATGAGGAGGGGAAAGAACCGGGAAGCCAGAGCAGGAAGGTGGGTCCCTCACGATGGGGGTTGTTACTACTACGGCTGATGGGAACCTAGGCCAGGTGACCAGAAGGGCCAGGTTGACGGACAATTATTCAGATGACCGGTATGAATATCAGAGAGGTGTCTGCAGGAGAGGGAGTGGGTCCTGTGTTTGCTACGGGGAAACTAACAGGATAGCAGAGAAGAGGAAAGCTCTTAACTGGCAGAGTGTATTGGGGAAAGTGGTGCCCTCAAAAGTCAGCCATCTTTTAGTTAAAAGGATGAGGCAGGGAGACCTTTTCTTTCAAGAAGAGGCTGAGGTGGGGCATCTATCTGGGTGGCTTGATTATTAAGCATCTGCCTTGGCTTGGGTCATGATCCCTGGGTCCTGGGATCAAGCCCTGAGTCAGTCTCCCTGCTCCATGGGAAGCCTGCTTCTCCCTCTCCCACGCCCTCTACTTGTGTTCCCTCTCTCGCCATCTCTCTCTGTCAAATAAATAAAATCTTAAAAAAAGAGTCTGGGGATACTGGGAGGCAGACTAGCACAGAGGAAATAGGTAAAGGCATCCTTAGGTGAGAATGTGTGTGATAATGGTGCCTTTTTAGCAGGTCTTAAGGCAAAGAGGAATTTGAGACAGGATGGGATTGATTCAGAGATTTTTTTTTAATATTTTATGTATTTATTTGAGAGACAGAGACAAAGCAGGAGAGGGGCAGAGAGGGAGAAGCAGACACCCCACTTAGCAGGGAGCCCAATGTGGGGCTCCATCCCAGGACCCCAAGGTCATGATCTGAACTGAAGACAGATGCTTAACAGACTGAGCCACCCAGGCTCCCCTGATTCAGAGATATTTAAGGGAAAAAGATTGTAGAATGATTACTGTGAGCTGTAGTCCTTCCCTGGATGGTTCAGCAGCTCCTGGGGTTACCACCCTGCAAGCTTTCCAGCAGCGTGGCGAGTCCCAGAGAGTAAATAAACATGGAATGTGTAGAACCACCACCAACTATTCTGTTCTTGGATACGGTCACTGTAGAGAGAGCACTCCTCTTGCCCGGTAGGGTTCTTTGAATATTTTGTTCATTCCTATGGTATTTAATAATGAGGCTTTTTATACATCTATCAACTTGAAATCTTCTTCAAATTAGAGGTCTAAAGTAGATTCCCTAAGTAGACCATAGATCTAAATACATTTTTATAAGAATACAATTCCATGTATCTTATAGTGTTATTAAAAAAAAGCACCCATGTGTTTTGTTTCATTTAATTTGAGAGTAACTGAAGTGGGTGATTTTTAAGAACTCCAGTATCCCATGTTGTGCTTGGTGATTTTTGAGCTAACAATTCCATGACTATGAAAAGACCTTAAAGATTAAACTGGACTGTGCAAGGGTATGAACAGGGTTGTGTATCACAAACAATTCTCATAAGGCGGTGTTGGAAATCGCCTGAATGCCCAGCTAGAGCTCGGTTAAACAGATGGACAGATTTACATGATACACCACATCCCCATTAAAAAGAATGGTTAGATTGACTTGGGAAGACCTTTAACCGCGAGTGAAAAGTAAAAGCTTGTGGCAAAACATCGTAAACCACCTGATTGCATTTGTTTTAATTCCAACGAGAAAGCTGGCTTGGGCCACACAGTGGTGCATTAGTACTGTGGCATCTTTATTTTGCTTCGCTCCCCATGGAAGCTTTAAGAACTTTAGAGTTGGAATGGAACAGAATATGTTTTAGCTGTGTGTGTTCATTCACTTAAAAGACTGCTGAGTTTATGAGGTGCCGGGTACTAGCTTCAGTGCTGGGGCTGGAAGAGGACCCAGGAGGGCCTCGACCACAGGGAGAGTGCGCTTTAGGATAGACAGGGGAGGGTAAACAGATGAATTCAGGACAGTGGTTAAGTGGTAAGAAGGGGAAAAGTGGGATGACAGAGATGGATGGTGTGAACGGAGCATCCAGTCTAACCTCTTGAAGTGACATTTGAGCTAAAACTTGAAAGGTGGCAGAGCCGGGAAGGGTGTTTCAGAAGGAATGGCCAGGACCAGTGTTTGAGGCCGTAACAGTTTGATATGTTCTCGGAGTTCAGTGAGGGCCAAACAGCAGGAATGAGGGCAGAGGGGTGTAAGGTGAGGTTGGGGGTGCTGTGTGCTGGGTGTGGTGGTGGTTGCCTTGTAGGCTGTGGAAGGATCTTCCAGTAACAACGAATGTTTCTGATGCCTTTTAAAGCCCTCTGTGCATGTGTTAGGTTGGGGGACGATGACATGCGCAGCAGAGAGGGAACTGGAAGGGTTGCTGATGAGTTGTGTAGCGGGAAGGGTGAAGGACGACTTCCAGGCTTGGGTGTGAGCCACCTCGTGGAGACTGGTGTCACTTAATGAGCTCATAGTTCAGCTGGTAGGGTGCAGGGGAGGTTGTGGATAGATATTAAAAGTGTAATTTGGAACATATAGTCGATGTGTGACTTCAGCATCTGAATGGAGTTGGCAAGGGGGTAACTGGGTAGTTGAGACTAAGACTCACGGCAGAGGGCTGAGCGTAGGACTGGCTGAGTTGACTTGGACGGAAGTGTCAGGACAGAGTCCTTGGGCTATTCCAGTGTGTTAAATAAAGTAAGGAAGATAAGGCCAGCTGAGGGGAAGGAGGAGGGGTTGACCACTGAGATAACGAGGGTGGTGTTACAGAAGACAGTTTGTGTGTGTGCGTATATATATATGTGCCTGTATACACAGTGAGAGGTCTAGAGTCTAGAGGATATTTAGCAAAATGTCAGCTGCGGTTATTTCTGGGTGGTGACATTTTAGGTGAATCTTCTTATCCTAGGCTACTTCTGTACTTTTAGAATTTAATCCAAGATATGAATTACTTTTGTGAAATAAATTCAAACTGCATAACATTTATATAGAGTTATTTTTCCCCTTTCCCTAACCCTCCTTCTCATCTGTGATCCAGAGGTAACTACCTCTTTACAGTTTGGTACACATTCTTCCAGACACATTGCCAATGCTTCTAGAAGAATGTATACACATGTCTGTGTAAGGGTACATATGTGTGTGTATATATATATATATATATATATATTTTTTTTTTAGATTTTATTTATTTATCAGAGAGAGAGAGGGGGAGAGAGTGAGCACAGGCAGACAGAGAGGCAGGCAGAGGGAGAAGCAGGCTCCCTGCCGAGCAAGGAGGCCGATGTGGGACTCGATCCCAGGACGCTGGGATCATGACCTGAGCCGAAGGCAGCTGCTTAACCCACTGAGCCACCCAGGCATCCCCATATGTATATTTTTAAGTAACACAAATGTTATGCTAAAATAGGCATTTTTTGGTTCCCTGTAATAAAAGCAGAATCCTTTCCAAGTCCATAATATGGATCTATTTTTTTTTTATTAATCGTAAAATATTCTAGTTCATGGACATACTAAAACTCATGTATTGGGTTCCCCATTGATGTACATCCAGGTTATTTTAAATTATTATTATGAATAACTGTAGTTATTATTTATTACATAAATCCTGAATTAGTTGTCAGGAAAAAGTTACTATAAATTTTAAAAAGACTTTATTAGGGAGAGAGCATGTGTGTGAGCAGGGAGGGAGGAGAGAGAGACACACACACAGACTCCCCGCTGAGCAGAGAGCCCTATGTGGCGCCAGATCCCAGGACTCCTAAGTCATGACCTGAGCTGAAGGCAGATGCTTCACTGAACCACCCAGCTACCCCAGGAAAAAAATTACTATTTTGGGAAAACAAAAATAGCAAGCCTTCAAGATAGTACTAAAAGAGGATCTAGAAAAAGAGACTAATCTGGGTTAAGAATATTAGCCTAATTCCCAGGCCTAATGGAAAATTCACATGGATCACATGTGAATTAAATGTACATGTTACAGTTGGTCGCATGTAACAGGAATCAGGCTCCCACAGCTAAGCCATATTGGGGTTGGTTCCCCACCCCACCCCCCCATAAGCAGCAGCCAGAGGGAAGGAGATTTTCCAGGGCTGGTGATGTAATGGCATTGAGTGGCCATCGGAGGCCAGGTTCTTCGAGCTTCCTGTTCGGCCATCTTTCATATGGTTTTAGGCTCTGTAGTGATTTTCTGCTCTACTTCTAGAACTCTCATCTGAGCTCCAGGTAGGAAAGGGTGAAAGGTAAAAGGTGGGTACCAGCAGAATCTACCTTTGTCTTCCTTTTTTTTTTCTGAATTAAGAAAACCATTTTTGTGGAAGCCCAAACTTACACTTTTCTTTATTTTATTGACCTGGACTGGGTCATGTGGCCCTCCATAGGGGAAAGGGAATATGGGGCGAATTTAACTATTGCTGTCTTCTCGTGTGGGGATCGGTACCTAGGAAGGGAGAACAGAGGTTGAGCAGGTATCTAGTAATGTCTGTCGAGCCTGAATCAAAATACATGTGCAGAATGGAGGAAAAAATAAATAAATCGCACGGGTGACTCTGCCTACCATTCTCTGCGATGAACATGCCTAGTGTTTGCATTAGGATGGGAAAATCTATTTCCTCATTCCCTCTTCTCTACCTCTTGTTTTATGAAGATCAAATGGGGCTCAGTCCCAGTCCGGTTGTTAAAGACAATGAAGTTTCCATACAGCATGCCCCCCAAAGCCAGCCCAGCCGCTGCCCCCAGTACTCCACCCAAGAAATAAATGTGTTTTTTCTGATATTGGAGGAAAAAATAACCTGCTGTGTTTGCCTATTGAGATAGCAGCACATTTTCAAACAGCACGTTAAACCTTTTTTTTTTTTTTCTTTTTTTTTTAAAGGTATTCTTTTATCTGAGAGCACGCAGGTGTGCGGGGGGAGGAGCAGAGGGAGAAAGAGAATCCCAAGCAGACTCCCGTTGTGCATGGAGCCCAATGCAGGGCTTGATCCAAGGACCCTGAGATCATGACCTGAGCCCAAATCAAACAGCCACTTCACTCAATTAGCCACCCAGGTGGCCATTTTGGGGGGTGGTTTTGACTTTGGCCAGCGTTCACCCAGTGCCCTGACCTCAGCTGCGCTTGGCCATGGAAGATGTAGCCTCACAGAATGATGTGAGTTAGGGACGTAGCTGATGAAACACGCTGATGTCGTGTCTGCCCACTGAATTCTGAGGGACCAAGGGATGGGTCGTTCAGACGGAGCTAACTACAGTTCTTTTTATTTTCTTTCTAGCAGTCCAAGCCACCTGAGGACGATAAAGCTGGCTTGGGCCACACGATGGTGCTTTAGTGTTCTACCTTACTCCTTTTTCTTCACTCCAAGTGGAATCCCTGAGTTGGACTAGAACAGAATTTGTTGGTAGTTTCCTATTGTGTTATTGTCCCTTTGTTCACAAAAGTTAACCTTCTGTGTCAAAATTTGGCCAGAAACTAGCAAGTTTGGGATGTTTACCAACTCATAGTGTTGCTTTTTTTTTTTTTTTTTTTAAATAATGATTTCAAAGTAAAACTGATTTTTGTTTGAGAAGGGTCCTCAGGTTTTATGGGGGAAAGAAAATCTTAACATTTGTATATATGCCATTTGGTATATCTCTCAGAGGAGGATTTAATTTGTGACGAAAAGAGCTCAGATGAAAATGACATTGTATTTTGAAATAGTTATTATTTCACTTGATCCGCAAATATTCTAGTTTCTTCAGCACTTTCACAAAACCGCCAGCTTGAGCAGAGGAGAAAGACTCTAATAAAAGCTCTAATAAAGTCTGAGTGCATGGAGTTGGCATATACAGTTGAGTGAATTTATTTTGGAAAAATAAAATCTAATTTAAGGCCATTTACAAAGTAACTATTCATGAATTGGGTAAGTATAGTTAACGACCAGGAACCAAAACGGTTTATTTGTTGTATAATATAACTTAGTGATGTAATATAGCTATGTATTATGTATTTAATCTGCCAAAACAAGTATTTACAACTCCAGTGTGTCATCTTTTCTATTTAGGATTTTTAAAAAAGATTTTATTTATTTATTTAACAGAGAGAGATCACAAGCAGGCAGAGAGGCGGGCAGAGAGAAAGGGGGAAACAGACTCCCCACCAAGCAGAAAGCCCGATGCAGGGCTTGATCCGAGGACTCTGGGACCATGATCTGAGCCAAAGGCGGAGCCTTAAACCGCTGAGCCACCCTAGTGGCCCGATTTAGGATTTTTTTTTTTTAATGACCTATAGTTTAGTATATTGTTATAAGCTTTACAGAGTGTAAGAAGATTTTTTGTTTAAGCCCAAAGGGTCTAATTAACCTCATTTCATTTGGGTATATCCGGTTTAGGGCTCACAATTCCTGGTGATCTGGAGTTTTGTGGATTTCAGTCCTGTTACCCTGACTGCCTTCAACGAAGGACATCTAAAGAGTCTATGTGATTTCTGGTAACGGGTAAACATGTATTGGAGAGCTGTCCTCTCCAAAGCCTTCAGTGAGCTCAGGTGGGAGAGGTTAGGATGGGTAAGGTGTGGTCTTAGTCAGAACTTAGTCTTAAGAAATCAGGTAACTGAAAAATCTCCAGGCTGTGTGTGACAAGCACCATAAATGAGGTGTAAACTGAGGCACCAGCAGGGGTGTGAGGAGGGAGAGGTCTTTGTTGTGGGGGTAATTGGGGACAGCTTCTTGGAGGAAAAGCACCATCTGGGCTCTGGGTGGATGGGGAGGGCTTTTCTAGGGTTGGCAGAGACGGTCTATCGAGACTGGTGGAACTGAGCCAGAGGGATGCAGAATTTGTTTGAAGCTGTAATACTACAGGGCATTATTGGAAATCAAGGCCCAAAATGCTGTTACTGCCTTGATTAGAAGGGCTTTATTCTTTGGTGGGAATGAGTCACTGAAGACTCAGCAGACGATGATAAAGGAACACAGTGGTTTAGGAAGATTAATCCACCAGTAGTATCAAGACCGAATGTGATCTGCCTGGAGGCTTTAACAGCAGTGAGGTCTCCCTAGGACAGAATGCAAAGGAACAGGTGTGCTAGCTCACGGCAGGTAGAGAATTTTAAGGGCTATGCTTGAGGATGAGTTGATGTAGGTTGCAAAAACCATGAACTTGAGATATTGGGGGATATCTCTTTAGAAGTACTCCCCAGAAAATCTTTATTCAACATTGTCTTAGTCTGCGAATCCTTATTGAGCACTAACTGTATGCACAGCCGAGCTCTGTGCATGGTGCTGAGGGTTCAATGTTGTTATTGTCAAGGGCTTCAGGGAGCTAGCTGTCTGATGGGGACAATGACACAAACACGGAAAGCAGCTTGGACCTGAGTTCACCTCCTCTCTACTAAGAGCAGCCTGTGCCCACCTTAGGGAACTCTGGGACCAAGCTGTGGCCTTGACCTCATTTGTGGTTTCTGACATTCCTCTGCATTTTAACCCCTTCTGTCCTCCACATCGGATCTTCCCAGTATTTACTGTGATCTGCACCCCTCTTCCCTGTGGATTATCTCCTGGCCTGTGTACTGTGTGTGTGCGTGGGGGGGGTGTTTTTGACATACAATGTTACATTCAAGTGTACAACTTAGTGGTTTGACAACTCATTATCTTACGCTGTGTTCACAACTGTAGCTTCCTTGTGTCCCCACACATCCCTATTACAGTATCATTGACTGTATTACGCTCTGCTGTTTATTTCCACGACTCACTCATTCCATAACTGGAAGCCTGCATCTCCCTCTCCCCTTCACCCAATTTGCACAGCCCTCCCCCACCTCCTCCCCTCTGGCAACCATCTGTTTATAGTTACAGTTCTGATACTGGTTTTTGTTCATTTATTCATTTTTTCAGATTCCATTTGTGAGTAGAATCATATAGCATTTGTCTTTCTCAGTCTAATTTCACTTAGCATAATACTCTCATGGTCCATCCACGTATCAGATAATATGATCTCACCCTTTCTGATGGCCACGTGTTATTCCCTTGGGTCTTTTTCTATAGCACATCTTCCTTTTCCATTCGTCTATTGAAGGACACCCCCCTTGCTCCAGCATCTTGGCTATTGTAAATAATGTTGCAATAAACACAAGGGTGCATGTATCTTGTCAAGTTAGTGTTTTCATTTCTACTGGGTAAATAACCCCCAACGGGGGAAATACTGGATCATATGGTATCTCCATTTTCAAGTTTTTGAGGAGTCTCCGTACTGTCTTCCACAGTGGCTGTACGAGTTTGCATTCCCTTAACAGTGCACGAGCATTCCCTTTCCTCCACATCCGCACCGACACCTGCTTTTCCTCTTCTTGATTTTAGCCAATCTAATAGGTGTGAGGTGATGTCTCAGTGTGATTTTGTTTTACATTTCCCTGATGATGAGTGATGTTGACATCTCCTCCTGTGTCTGTCCACCATCTGTACTACTTCTTTAGAAAAGTTTCTGTTCAAGTCCTCTGCCTTTTCTTTCCCCCATTTTTTTTTTTCTCCAAATAGCACATACCTTCCCCAATGGATTGCTGTGGAGTTTTTTTATGTTGAGTTGTATGAGTTCCTTGTATGTTTGCATGTTTTAAATATTAATCCTTTATTAGATCACCTGCAAATATCCTCTGCTCAATTTGTTGTCTTTTTGATTTGTTGGTGGTTCTTTTTGCTGTGCAAAAGCTTTCTGTAGTCCCAGTAGTTTATTTTTTGTTTTGTTTCCCTTGCCGTAGGAGACCTATCTAGAAAAATGTTGCTACCTTTGACGTCCGAGAAATTACTGCCTGTGTTCTCTTCTAGGATTTTTATGGTTTGGAGTCTCACACTTAGGTCTTTAAGCCATTTGGGGTTCGTTTTTTTCCTATGGTGTTAGGAAGTGGTCCAGTTTCATTCTTTGGCATGTAGCTGTCCTGTTTTCCCAGCACCATTTATTAAAAAGGCGGTCTTTTCGCCATTGTATACTCTTGCTTTCTTTGTCATAGATTAGTGAATTATACAAATGGGGGCTTATTCTTGGGGTCTCTGTTCTGGTCTATTCTGATCTATGTGTCTGTGTGCCGGGACCACACTGTTTTGATTACTGCAGCTTTGTAGCGTGTCTTGAAATCTGGAATCGTGATACTTGCAGCTCTGTTCTGCTTTCTCAGTATCGCTCTTGTCACACAGGGTCATCTTTGGTACCATGCGATTTTAGTATTTGTTCTAGTTCTGTGAAAAATGCCTTTGGTATTTTGAGAGAGATTATATTTAATCTTTAGATTCTTTTGTGGGCTCCAATTTACACTGGGGGTTCCGGCTCAATTTTTTTTTAAGGTTTTTTTTTTTATGTATTTGACAGAGAGCCAGTGCACAAGCAGGGGCAGCGGCACGCAGAGGGGGAGAGAGAGAACAGGCCCCCTACTGAGCAGGGAGCCCGATGCGGGGCTCGATCCCAGGACCCTGAGATCATGAACTAAGCCGAAGGCAGCCACTTAACTCACTGAGCCACCCAGGCGCCCCTCCAGCTCACTCTTGACCTCCCCATTTTTCTCTCCACCCTCCCTTCCTGACTCTCCCCCAGCCCCCGACCGCCAACCGTGGACCTTGAGCCCTACCACCAGACAGAGCCTGCTTAATCACTGCCACAGCTGTATAGGGTCAAAACTCTGGGACGAACCCCTTCACGGACATGTGTCGGTATCCCCTTCGTGGTTCTGCTGCTGAATCCTGGGCCCTAATCCACAGGGTAACAGTCCTGTTGTTCCCACAAGAACTTAACCTATGTTTCAAAAGAATAATTTCACGCTTAGCGATGTTTCAATGGTTTTTGCAGCTTTTCTCAATCCCGGTGTCATGAACTCAGGACTAGGGGCTCAGCCTTTGTAGTCAGTGTCCCCACGTATGTGATAGGAGTCTGTGAGCCCAGACACATTTAACAGCATAAACAGACATCTTACGGACTGTGGTAACTGCCTGTTTTCCCTCTAAGAGTTGTCTACTAGTAGACACAAGCTCTTTAACAGCAGAGAACTTGTCTGTTCTCTTTACATTCTGTTCCAAACCCTGGGCAATGCCTGACACATAGGAAATACTCAAATGATTGCTGAGGGAGTGGGGACTCCCTTGGAATCTGAAGTGTTTAACCTCTGGAATTAGGACCCTGAGATCATGACCTGAGCCGAAGGCAGAGGCTAACCCACTGAGCCCCCCGGGCACCCCTCTTTTTAAGCGTGAATTGATTCCACCGTTTAAAATGAAATCCCAGTGGGTTAGGAGGAGACTCCAGAATGTGCGCTCATCCCCACGGCCCATCCAGAGAGCTAGATTGAAATTCTCCCTCTGTGCCACCTCCCCTTCCCTTTTCCCCTCCTGCCCCATCCCTGTTACTACCCAGGAATGTAAGCAATTTCCTAAGTGGACTTTGAGCACATCTTTTGGACTTGGCTTGTTCTAAGGTCACCGTTCAGAACCGCCCCAATCCCTGATCCTGCTGGACGACCTTGACCTCCGTCTCTGTGGGGCTTCCTTGTGGTCAAGTCTCAGCTCAGCGGCCAGTCCCGAGCTGCAGCAGCCTCCCCTCCGCCTGTCTGGGCGCTCCTCGCGGGGAGGCTGCGGGCCCAGAGCATCCGATGTGGTTTCTACCTCACGCGGTCCGCTCAGCCAGGCCAGGGCTCCTCCTCGGGTTATTCTGTAGAGCAAATCTGTTCCTTATGACCGTTATATCCTCTGCTCATCTAACTGGTCTAAACTTTTTCTCATAATAACCATTTTCTGAAATCATTTAACTTGGTAGATGAATACTATGTAAAGGTCATAATGTTACATAAGAGGCCATGCATTGCTTATTGAAATGAAGAACTAAACATTTAAAATTAATTGCTAAAATATCCCTTTATTAAAAAAAAAATCCTGAGTAATAAGTCATTTGGGGTACCACGCAGGCACACATTTTAATGTCTTCGAACCAAATAAGAACAATCTCAACATGCTTTGCCTTAGTGTAAAAATCAATTTATTATACAACAGCCATACAGAATGCTCATCTGTCTACAAAGGAAAATGGCTTCTCTTGCCTCCCTGTCCACCCCAATCATGATATTATGTTCTTAAGTATTTTCAAAGGAAAACCGAAAAGTGACATCCCCATTTTCTAAATAAGGAAGTCCCCAGAAACATCATAAAATGGTATGGAAGAATCAGAATGGTCTCTTACCTACAAAGTGCTGTTCTGCCCATCACAGTATCATTTTCGTTTCACAAATAAAAAAGAATACTTCTTTAATGGGGTTAGGGAGGACGTTCTCTCTCAATATGCCTAAATGCTTCAATATATCATGGCGATGGGTTGAAAATATCACTTCATTTCCATTTAACATTCTATTTTAAAAAAATTAGAATTTTTAACAGGTGCTTATAGTATTACATATTTTCATTCTTATTAAGAGTAAAAGAAAATTCAGTAACAAAGTTTTTGTTTTTCTAACAGTATATATAGGCTGTTTTTTTTTTTTTTTTTTTTTAAACTGCTTTAAGAATGTCACATTAAGTGTAGACATTTTGCTTTTTAAAGTTTCAACACTTAATGACTGGTTACAATAGTTACCTGATCCAGTTTTTGTGGCTAAGATTTCAGAGCTCTGTGTATTTGTATCAGCCCTTGAATGGTTTAAGGCTAGAAGTGTTTGATTAGAACTAAAGACCTAAGGGGAAGCAGGGTCCTGAAGCTTCTAGGTTGAGCTGGGAAGTGCAAACTACCCCAGTTTTTCCCTTTGAGAGGTTTCCCGCTGCCTTCTACTTAGGGCTGGTGGGCTCCTTCACTCTGCTGAAGGATGGTTTCTCTCCTTTCTCGGCCAGTACCAAGTCCAGGGAAGCCGCAAAGCAGCAGGTAAACAGAGCGGGGAGCACGCCCGGTGAGGTCCGGCTTCTCCCTGGGTCCCACTTTCCCCCTGGATGTACTTTGAAAACAGATTTTTAGCCCTCACTTGGGACCTAAAACTGAACTCGAGTCCAGTTCCTCTGAGGAGCTTAGTCCAATCCGTGTTTTGCTGCAGAGGAGAGGCCAGAGGCTGGCCCTTCTTTTGGAAAGAGTTTCTGGGTGAGAACGAAACTCAGAGCAATACTGTTAGGACGCGATGGAAGGAAATGGGGATGAAGCGCCCTAGAAAAATCAGTTTTCAACAACTTTTTATAAGCGTAAATACCGAGTAAGTGGGCATCAGAAATGCGTGTTGGGTAAAAACGGCCCAGGGGCCCGCAGGCTGCACGGGTGTACACGCAGCGCGCCTGCCCCGCCCACCAGCCCGGCCGAGCCCGCAGGCTGCACGGGTGTACACGCAGCGCGCCTGCCCCGCCCACCAGCCCGGCCGAGCCCGCAGGCTGCACGGGTGTACACGCAGCGCGCCTGCCCCGCCCACCAGCCCGGCCGTCACCCTCGGCAGAGCAGGCCAGGTCGGGAGAGGGGAGCGGACAGGAGCGGGAAGGGAGAAGACGCGGTCGGGGTCTGTGTCGTACCAGAGTCCGCACTCTTTTTCTAAACAGGGAAGAGAATTTTAACACTGGAAATCGAGGGGCCAGGAAGGACAGAAAGGCGGCCCTGGACAGTCCGGACCGGCCCAGGCAGCGCTGAGCGCGCCTTTCTGGCCCTTGCGCATCTGACCTCAACGTTGTGAACTCCAAGTTGTTTCAGAGAGAAGGAAGGAAAAAGAAAATATCGAATGTGGCAAGTCTTACCGGTATAAATCTTCCTCGCATCTTCAAAAACTACTCTTTCCGTTCTGGGTGCAAGTGAACAGTAAATGTTTAATACTTAGAAAAAAACAACATTACTGCTGCTCTCTGCTTTTGTGCTTGTTCTCAGGAGAAAGCCTGTTACCTGGGCAGGGGAGGGGTGTGCGGAGTTTGCCGAATTGGCAGTTTTCATTGAGGTTCATTACCAGCCCCTGGCTCAGCGCTGGACTCTGCATCATTCTCCTCTTCCCATTTTCAAAAAAGTTAACCTACAAAGCTTGACAGCAGTGTTTGGGGGTATTATCCACAAGCAGGCTCACAAGAAGTAGCGGCCAACTCAACATCTGTTTTGCCCCAACGGCTCTGACTTCTAAGTATTCCAGTGCCTTCTCCTTCTAGGGAAAAGGGAAGATTCCTGGATAAGAAAGGAAAGAGGCAGCCAGATTTAGATCCTGCTTTCAGAGCTGAGCAGGGTGTCTGTTCACAACATAACCTGGGGGAATTTAACATAGGAGGTAGACAGGAATCTATGAATAGTCACGAAAACCAAAATAAAACAGAGGAACGACTCCTATCCGAAGCCCCTGAGCTAGGAGGATTTGGCAGGTTTTTTCCTCCTTAGAAAAAGGAATTGTCAAAATAAAATACAAATTTCATTACCATATCACTAAGTTGAGACTTAGAGTCTGTCAAATTCCTACTCTACCTTCAAATTTTTGCTAGGTTTTCCTGTTTTCTGTGTTTTAATATTTTCTGGGGTTGGGACAAACGGACTGATGAGGTTATTGCTTAATAAGGACTAAGCGATTATTGCTTAATATAGATGAAGACCCTGTGGTTAGAAGGTAATTGACATTTTGTTTTCAACATTTGAATCTAAAGGAAACGTTTTATTTGAAGACTGGCTTCAGAAAACAAGGCTCCATGTTTCCTGGCTTTGCATGTGTGTAAGGCGGTACAGAGACAGTTTCTGGTGAGGGGGTTCAGTTTGTGGGGAGGAGGACAGAGAAGCTGCACCAGGTCTGAGGTGACGTGGTGTGCTGACGGAAGCATTCAGTTAACAGGTTAACCTAATAGCAGTATATTAATACATTCCAGGTACAAATGATTTATAAACTCAAAAGAAATTAGTTTATGCTAAAACATATATAACTTTCAATTCAGTCTTTGCTTTAAAACAAGCGAATCTGTTAGGCTATTATATATGCTTTGTCTGTCACTTGATGTTTACTGTGCTTTCTTGTTGATGACCCCATTAGTGGCGGTGAAGTAGGCTTTGGAGAAACCATTCTTCACTTCTTTCCCAGCAGGTGGCTCTTCCGTAATTTTCTTCACCGGCTTTTTCCGGTATGTCTGTTGGATGTGTAGATTTCAAAGAAGGAAAAGGAAAAAGGATTCTTGAATAAGACTTTGTCTCTGACATGGCGCATAATCGAAAACAGCTCATGATATTATTATATGATTATAACATGGACATATAAGAATTTTTGTAATAGGACAATTTTTAAGCTAATGGTTAAAAACAAAAGGGTAAAAACCAAGACAAATCTGAATTTCCATGAAAGGTTATTTCTTTCACCTTATCCATGTTGGTTAGGATTCCCGTTATGGGATGAGCGCCCAAATTATTCTGCATTAGTTGCTTCCTTGTAGTTCCTACAACTGAGATACTTTCCAATTCAAGCTGAAAAAGTGCTATTATTTTAGAAGTACTGGTACTTTGGATTCTGGCTTGATTTGAGTTTTGGCATATCCTTCCTAATTCTGACAAAATACCTGATTTCATTTTATTTTTGTCTTTTTTTTTTTTTTTTAAAGCAATGGTATCAACAAGGGTCAAGGCTGAAATTATAAACTCTAAAGGAGGAAGACTCCATTTGAAGGACAAGTAGGGATGACGTCCCAGGTGCCCATCCCCCCCCCCCCTGCTGGGCCACAGGCTCCTCCTCAACACCAAGCACCACATGTATTCCCTGAGCTTTCCTGGAACGGTCTGTGTCTGTTTTTGTTTGGGTGGCTTTGTTTGGTTCCATCAGTGGTTATTTCTTTAGAGATTCTCAAAGGACACTTGTATCTCTTATGAGACAAAGCCTAGCCCTTCCAATTTCAGAAACACAGGGGCTTAAAAACCTGTCAGAGGCTCAGGCTCCTACCGCTGGGCTCTGTACGAAGCCTCTGTGGGTTAACTTTCATCAAATACAAACTAAAAAGGAAAGAACCTGTTGTCTGAAGAAATATCCTTGATTATAATTTCGGAAAGTGCTGTTTTGAGTATAAATGTATGTATGTTCTCATTTCTTTTTCATGGAGCTTACTTTCCCTGCCCACCCCCTGGCCCCAAAACACACATAGGAGAGTAATTTAAAATCCACAGCAACCTGAGGCCGGTGCCCTGCTACGGCTTTCATCAGTTTTTTGTCTTAACGGAGTTTCATTTAAATTGTTGATTAAAAAGAAAATGACCATGAAGAAAAAGCCAATGTGACCTTTCCATGATGGCTGGCCTCAAAAGAATATTTTCCAAATAGTGAGTTTATAATATCACAGTGTTGATATGGGAACAATTTTTTAATACTAAACTCATTTAGCTTTTGTTTTTCTCCATTCAAACAGACTTCTGCGTTCACTTAGAAGACTTTGGTAGCGTGGTGCAAATACATCAACCAAACGTGTGACCTGACTGAATTCTAATAAAATGCCCACTAGGCTGGAATAGGGGTTATCTTTCAAGGGGAGGATGCGGGGCATGGAATTAGGAATGCAGGTTTCTCTGGTTCCTTTGGGTGCCTCTGTTCCACACAAGTCTGTGCTGTTATTTAATTGCGTTTATGTAAGGCAAAAGCCCAGTCTACTATGTTTTGCCGCTGAAGACTTACAGGTCACTTACCTGCATGTAAAAATTTAAGAAGAGGATGACTAACGTCAGCATGTAGGAAGACTGGAAGATGAGACAGCCCAGAGGGAAGCCGCAGGGCTTCACCACTGCACTCATGGTGTGCGTGATGGTGAGCACGAACTGCACCTGGTGGGGGCAGGGGGCGGGGTGGGGGGAGAGGCGGCGGGTGAGGCGACCTGGTAAGCCATAGAAAATCCATTTTGCAATGCTATACGTTGAGAACTCGACTTCTAGTACTAAGATTTGCAAAAATAAGATGCTGAAGCAACCCCCCATCCTATCCAGACATTTCACCTGAAGCACACTAGTAGGCGGCTAGGATTGCCCCTAGTTTTCTCATGGAAGAGTAGCAGTTGAATTCTTTAGATAAGAAGGAACTGGTTAAAATTAATGTCTGGGTTAAGGCATCTACATTTCAAAGCAAGGGATGAGCTAATTGTATCCACAGAGGACATTTTAAAACACCAGGTTTAATGCTTAAAAGGTTAATTTTAGAGAAAAATGGGCAGCCTCCTCGCCTAGAAGAGCCTCTGTCCAGGATGACCGATTCCTTTCCTCCGTCCCTGAGAATACTTAGATGTGTCCCATGGAGAAGAGCAGAAAGGGGTGACATACCAGCTGAGCCTGTGTGAGGTATTTCTTCCACCAGAGATACCTGTGCATGGACGGGAACACGGAAAGGCCGTAGTAGGAGTACATGAGGATGTGGATGAAACTGTTCAGGGTGGGTCCGAAGAAGCCTGTAACAGTCCAGTGTACAGTGGAAAAGTTACCGTTCATTTTCATCGAACGAGATTGGTTCTTCCTGTGTGTCATCAGGGAAGATGAGTAACAACTCCGGTACCAATTTACCAGAATTAACTGGTAAGTTCAGTTAAGTTAACCAGTAAGTTAACTGGTAAGTTCACCTTCGTTTCTATGTTACTGGTCCAGCAGGATTTGGCAAAAGTTGCCAAGATAGGACAAAACTGGGATGGTTTTTCAGCCAGAAGGTCAACCAAACAGGTAATTCCTGATCTGCAAAGGCTTTACTGTCTCTTACACCATCATTACTGTCCACAAATTTGGGAGAAAAGGAAACATTTGCTTAAACCTGGTGGCAGAGTTCCTTTGAAAGAGAAATGCCTCCACTTTTGCTAAACCTGTGATGAAGCATTCTGGTTGCGGGAAGAGGCTGCGGGTATGAGGCTGAACAAAGCTCTGAAGCGTCCAGGAGGGCATGTTGCTGTTTATATTTATGACTCAACCTGAAAGGGACCTAGGAAGCAGGCGCTGCTGGGGGAAAGCGCGGGGGAAGGTCCTGCAGGAGAGATGGCTGGGACAGAAGAGGGGTCAGTGAGTGAGGTTTCCCAGTGGCCGGGCCAGCTCCTGGACTTCTAGGACAAGGAATATCTAAAATCCAGTTTTAGGATCTATGCTGTGCCCTCCCTGCCCCTTCCTTCCTGAAGTCCCTGTAGCTGCCATCAACGGGAGGTGACTGGTGTTTCAGGAAACCAAAGGAAAAAACTAAGTTCTATGTTGGCTCAACTAGGAAGCAAAAGAATTTAGCTGCCAGAGGTCAGATGTCAGAGACGGGTTCATTGCTGGAGAGCGGGATACTCACGGTCATGAGGATTAAATCCATACATCCACGCACAGTGATTACAACGTGCCCGGCAAAGTGACTACTACTTACATGCCACCTCGGGATCCAGATGGAGGTGACTCCTGCTCTTGGAGGGGCTGTAGAACTAGGGGACCCCTAGAAGCTGGGTTCCCTTGGATGTATTTGTTTTACCTTATAAATTTTGTCATCTGGAAAAGGGGCAGGACATATCTGACTGAATAATACTGTATAAACTGAAAAGTTCTGCACCTATTTCGGTTAACCAATTTAAATTCTCCAGCCTGGTTTTCCAATTCTAGATCAGAGGTCTGGTTAGATAAACACAAATCAATGAATAAGAAATGAAAACGCTCACATCCAGTAAGTCCTTCACAAACGCTGGCTGGAATAACTTTGTACAGGGCTCGGATTTACATGAAAACAGAGTTTCAGAGAACCAGCTAGCATGGCAGTGGGATTTCTTTACTCACCTGAGTTTTCATTACCATGAATGAATGGAATTGGACTACTTGCTGTTTATAATTTTATAATATTTTAGGTTCATGAGAAATTGTCATACACAGCATCTTAACAGGAATCTGATGTCTTTAAACAGATTATGTGAGACGGTCATTCCGATACTTAGTGATTGTAATGAGATAGCTGATAAACACAAAAAATACTTAACCTTGATAATTCTTTGATATTGATTACAGCACAAGTCTATTGTGATCTTAACAAAACTGTAGACACTAGATTCGGTCTAGGGGAGGTATAAAAAACTCCCTCTTTCTGATTCCCGCACGCCCAGCAATTTCCTTTACACTCTGGTTTCAATGTATGTCTTCATGGTCACTGATACTTTTTAAAATGTCAAGAATGTTTGGAATACATCTTTAAAACCCCAAAATCATTTTGACTTAAGTTTTTACTTGTTCTGAGTTTTCATAGAACAGTTTTAGATTTGGGGATATAAGACAATCAGAAAGGACTGCTGTCTCTTTTGCGGGTCACAATGGACCCATTAGTGAACCGTGAAATTGCTGTAGTGAGAGTCATAAGCTTTATTAAAATGTGCAACAGAATTAACCACAATAACAGAACCCAAAAGTGCATCCCCCAGAACTAGGGGAAATAGTTTCTGAAATTCTTGTTTCATACAAAGTATATACATGTAAAGAGGCAGGGATATTATGTGTATTGTAGTTCTCAGTTTAAAAAAAAATACTGAAAGCCACAGAGAGATGTGGCCTTAATTCTTCAGAGTGGGAAGAGAGCCCTAGGAGTTGAAGTGACCCCAATCTGAAGCACTGCTAGGTGGAGACTGTGGAAAGTGCCAGATTTATTTCTGCAGGTGTCCTTGAGCCCCTAGGGTTGGGGTACAATTGCTCCAGCTGGGGTACATGCTCCTGGCCCTCAGCCTTAAAGATGTTTTTAAAATTTACAATACTCAGATTTTGCCAGAATCAAAGACCAGATAGCTAAACGGCCACTGGCAAACAGGTGCTTCTCTGTATAACAGTGCAGCCAAACCCCCATGGCTTCCCTTTTCTCTCTCTCCTGATCCATGTGCAATATTCAAGACATAGAGGTCTTAGAAGACCAACTACAGAGACCTGAATAATCAGTGAAAGCACTTACTTTGCCCACAAGGTATCCAGTTCAAAACGCACCACCAGATGTTAAACATGGAGGCATGATGGTATACGTGAAGAAAAGTAATCTGGCTGGTTTTTTTCCGCAAGACAAAGAAAATTGTGTCCAGGAACTCTACTGATTTGGAGAAGTAGTACCACCATAACACCTTGGCTACCTGTAAGGATGTGGAAACAGGAAAGAGAAAAGGTGAGCAACGAAAATGCCCATCCTGCTGCCCTACCTACCTCTCGGCAACCTGGGGGACACTGGGCTTCACTAGTGTGCATTTCTCTCTCCATCCCACAAGCACCTTGCCGGCCTCTCTACCTCCAGCTTCTCCTTATTCCCAGCAATCCCCCCCACTCTAGTGAAAATGAGTCAGGCCTCCAACACGCAGATCTGATCAAGGGAGTCCTGGGCACCTGCAGAGCACAGGTTCTTTCCCTGGTTTGCCCTGGCTGCTATTTCCAGCACCCCTGTCCGGCCACACTCCCCCATTCTCGGGGCTCACCCCTACTCTTTGAGCACACCACCCTACGCTGTCCAAGTGCTCTGCTTCCTCTCACTGGGCTTCCTTGCACCCTCGTCCCCACATCCGTGCTCCTTTCCTCTGGAACTCTACCTAACCCTCTGCTTGCTTTTCTTAGGCTTCATCAGCTGCTCCTTCATTTGCATTCCCCACTTACCTGCTGCCTCTGCCCTCAGTGAGGAGGACAGTGAGGTGAGGATGAAGCACAGCCGGCCCACCACACAGGGCAGGAACTGCCCATCTCTGCTCCGTGCTTGGCACTCAGCAGATCACTACTGTTCCTCAACACTGGGTTTACATTTTTTCCCCCCTCTTCCTCTAACCTATGTATGTTTTTATCTCTTTCTTAACTGTTACAGGGGCCTGGAGCCGTCTGTACACACACACTACGTCTTTCACGTCTTCTCCTCAGATTTAAAATCAAGATGGCGTATGAAGTGTTGACCCACTGCACTGTGCACCTGAAACTAATATTACCCTGTATGTTAACTAACTGGAATTCAAATAAAAACCTAAAATCAAAATGCTTTTCCTCCTCACTGAAGTGGTGGGTCCGGATTCCCCCTTCCCTTCCCTCCTGAGCCCCTTACAAAGTCTCAGGTACAGGGCGAGTACTTGAAAGGTGCTGGGGTTTTAGCGCTAACATTGAAACATGAGGGAGTGTGGAGAACAGGGACTTTGAAGCGAGACCATCTGCTTCCTGAGAACATAATAAGGTGTGGTGGCTTCCACCCTAATGTTGGAGGGTCTAGTTAAACTTCACAGACATCAAGCCAAATAGAAATGTAAAACAACAACCCTTAGAGACTTGTATGGTAACCCAAAAATGTAATGGTCAGTGAGAGAAATAAATTAGAAATAAAATGGGTGCCAAAAAAAAAAATGCTTTGGTGAGTGCTGTGAAGTGTGTAAACCTGGGGATTCACAGACCTGTACCCCTGGAGATAAAAATATATGTTTATAAAAAATTAAAAATTAAAAAAGGATGCAGAGAAATCTATATACCCTATTTTGTATTATAGCTTTGAAGATTTTTTAAAAAAGAGTTTAAAAATGTACATTCTTAAAGACTTTAAAAGACTTCTATCTAATAAACACGTTTTTTTTGCTATGGAAATTATCAAACACCCACAAATTCAAGGACAGTTAAGTATAAAGACCCTGTGTATCTATCACTAAGCTTCAGAGTTTTCAATATGATTCCAACTTGTTGAATCGGTTCTATTTCTAAACATTTTTACAGGGGTGTGGCATTATTACAAGCAAAGGCAGAGGGACAAGCAGGCTCCCCAGTGAAGTGGACATGGTGCTCTATCCCAGGATCCCGAGATCAAGAACTGAGCCAAAGGCAGACGCTTAACCCAGGTGCCCCATTATGAAGTTTCTCCATTCACTTTTCACTCAACAGTTTTATCACTTATGGATGACTGCTGAACACAGCCACTGTTTCACTAAGACTTGCAAAAGGATGATTTTCTAATTCTCTCATTAGGTGTTTTCCCTCTTCTATAGAGAAGAGCTTTTCCTCTATTTGGAAATTCACATCTGAAAAGCAAAGATAAAGGTTTCTTTCCCTTTAACTTTTTTCCCCTAGAAGGAGCTGGTGTTCTAGCAACCTTCAGACAGCAACAATGTGTTTTTTAGTATCATTTTAAACTCATGGTTTTTAAATAAATGTATCTCAGTCCATTCCAGTCAGTAATCTTTTTGAATTGTCCCATCCTGAGCACTAGGAGTCCCCTTCAAGGTGGCTCCTAGATCTTTTTGTAATGACCTGAGTAGTCCTGGACAGCTTGCTTACTTTCTGTCACAAGATGTCCTGGATTCTGCTTATACACTTTTCCCACCCCAAACCGGGAATTGGCCAATTCTCTAAGAACCCTAATCCCTTCTGGTGGAAAATTATATTTAGAAAGCACAATCTGGGTATTCATGTTCATTGCACCGGGTTGTCAGAGACTAACTAGGCCTTTTCTGGAGATAAGAGCTAAAAAACACATTTGTTTTTAGAATAAAATTAATTCTGACATTTCCAATTTGAAACTGATTAATGTTAGAAAAGAGATACTAATAAAAAAGTTAAACTAGGTTTCAAATAGTAATTGTAATGATATTAACATTATGTACTTATTCTACAGTATACCTATAACAGTCTCCAAAAAGCAATACCAATATTTTCATTAATAGAAACAAACAAACAAAAAAATACAGTGTATTGTTAAGATATATCCCCCTCAGGAATTTCAGTCAAAACACTATGTTTTTAAGTCACTTGAAATAATTCTGTAGGTGGTTATGTTACCAGCTTCATATATGGCTCTATTCATTTATTATTTTAGTTTCCAAGTTCTGGAAGGAAGGCTGCCTTGCTTTCTTTTCAAACTTAATTTTGTTTCATATTATGTAAAACATGTAATGGTTCCCAAATCAAATATGACACCAGGTACATTCAGGGAAGTCTAGCTCCCATTCCTATCCCCCTCTGCCTAGTTCCTTCTCCCAAAAGAACACTTTGTTAGGTTTTGGTTTCTTCTGTTTCTTTTCATAAACAAACACACACGCACATATTCATATCACTTCTTGTACTATACTATAAACACAGTCTGCAAGTTGTTTTTGTTTTGTTGTTTAGAGAATGTCTTGGAAATTAACAGTATAGAGATCTTCCTCCTCCTGTTTTGCAAAGGGTCCATTTCTGGATGTGCCCTGGTTTATTCAGTCAGTCCCCCATAGTTAACTGGGACATTTGGAAAATATTTTTGTTACCAAGTGTTTCTATTAGGAGGACTCTTTTTTTTTTTTTTTTTAAGATTTTTATTTATTTATTTGACAGACAGAGAACACAAGTAGGCAGAGAGGCAGGCAGAGAGAGAGGAAGGGAAGCAGGCTCCCCACTGAGCAGAGAGCCCGACGTGGGGCTCGATCCCAGGATGCCGGGATCATGACCCCAGCCAAAGGCAGAGGCTTAACCCACTGAGCCACACAGGTGCCCCAGGAGGACTCCTTTTCTTATGTAATATCCCAGCCCCATCCTCATATCTGGAAGGAGAAAACCTCTTCTCCTTATCAAGGAGAGATGCCTGCAAATGGTCAGTTAGCGTCTCAGGACTCACCCGGACATCAGCTTCCCCGGCACTGGCAAGATCTTGACACTGTAAGTTGTAGCCTCCTTCCCAGCTGGAGAGAATAAGCTGCCAAAGAAACAAAGGAGGAAAAATGAATGCTAAAATTTGGAAGGGAGCTGAATTTTCTATTCATGTTCCTGGCTGGTGTCTATGCAAGGTCTGAGTAGGAACTCCCCAGCACTTGAGTTTCTCAATCCTGTCCTCAAACACATGTGATCAAAGGATTTCCTTCTTGCTGTTGAACAGATACCAATGGTTGTATTTCTGATTTGGTATAATTTACTTCTAACCTTTACAGTGACCCTAAGGAACAGAATTTGGCTACCATTTGAGTAACAATATCTACTCCCATATTTCTACAGGTGAAATGTAGAATTACATGTAAACACCTGAGGAAACACTAAAAATTTTTTCAAAGACTTATTTACTTGTTTGAAAGGAAGAGAGAGTGGGGGAAGGGGCAGAGACAATCTGAAGCAGGCTCTCTGCTGAGCATGCAGTCTGACCTGGGACTTGATCTCATGACTGAAATTATGACCTGAGCCAAAATCAAGAATCTGACACCCAACCAATGGGGCCACCAAGTATTTTTTAATAATTCTTTAATATTATTTAATACTTTGTATTGGCTTAGACTGATCTTAACTGATCATCACCATAATTTTATGAAGTACATACTTATTACCATTTTACAGATGTGAAAACCAGGGCTCAAAGGTTTTTAAGTCATTTTCTTTATTGTGTTTATGCTCCTTGGTAATCAGTCATTTGTGTGATTATAACTGATTAATATCTATATCCCTCATCATGTTGAAAAAACAAAAGGCTCTATGAAGGTCTGTGCCTTTTTGCCCATCTTTGAATCCACTGTTCCTTGCCCAATGCCTAGTCCATAGAAGGCACTCAGTAAGTATATATAAGAAAATGAAATTTTTATAATTCTTTGTGGAAAATTTTGCCAAAAAAATTCTGTCTTTTCTTTCCTGCTATTACTGCAAAAACTCAAAATTCTAGAATATAAAGCATGTATATAAGTTACTTTCCCCTTCATTTAATTTATGAGAGAATGTTTAACCTTTCCAACTTAAATAATATGGAGCAGGTAATTATCTACAGTTGCTGAATGAAAAAGATCTCTGGATATGAAAAGAAACCTATACATCTGACGAGTCTGACAAGGCCTTTGAATATTCAGTAATTGTGTATATTGTGAAATGATCACAGGAAGTCCAGTTAACATGTCACATAAGGTACCAAAGGCCTACTATTTGTGGCTGTTCATCAGAGATGTGTCAAGGTACAGCTCTGTTGAAATACATACAGAGTACGGAGGAAGGGGATGTTAAAACTGAACATTAGGAACAGCTGAACTACTAAAAAAAAAAAATTTAGATTGTCTAAAACTACCTGACAATTTAAAATTTAAATAGAATTAAGCAGTTGGGGCTCCTGGGTGGCTCAGTCGGTTAAGTGACCGACCCTTGATTTCAGCTCAGGTCATGATCTCATCAGGGTGGTGGGATGGAGGCCAGCTGTCAGGCTCCACACTGAACAGAAAATATGCTTGAGATTCTCTCTCTCCCTCTGCCCCTCTCTGCTGGAGGCTCTATTTTAAAAAGGAGAGAGAGAAAAAAAAATCCTCCAGTGGCTCGCCATTATATTCAGAATAAAAGGCAAACTCGGTTTCCAAGACCCTCTATGAATCTGCCATCTCTCCACATTGTGGATCGCCCCCTCCTCTGGCCAGGGTGTTCTAGCTGCATCTTTATGGTCTTTGAACACCCCGAGTTTGTTCCTGCCTCAAGGCCTTTATGTTTGCTGCTCCTTCTGCATAAACACACTCTCCCCAAATCTTCATATGCTTGATTTTCATCATTCAGTGTCAAGTACCACTTGCTCAGAGAGGTCTTCCTGCCCCGCCAGCAGCCCAGCACTCACTGCTGCACAAGGGAAAGGCCATGCTGTAGAATCTGGAATAGACTCTGACACAGTGTGGGAAGTCCACACATATTTCTTTAAAGAATGTTAATAATTTTAGCAGTACAGTCCTAGCCTACGCAAACCTCTGAACTGTGCCTAACAAGTTAACAAGGTTAAATCAACCCATTACTCAACTAGCAGCTATTAAATATAACCCAAAAGTGTCAAAGACCTTACACTTGCCCAGGAAGAGTCTATAATCAGAGGAGACTAAGGGGCAATCAACAGTAGTGATTTTGAATCACGAGGTACAGAAGTGTGCACAGAGCAACGGCAGATAAGCAGTAGATAAAATTCATAGCGGGGAATGGGCTCAGGGCAGATGTCCCCACCTAAAAAGGAGCAGAAACCATTTATTTGCTTGAACACTAACGTACTGTCCGTTCCTTTAATGGTGAGTAGTATGCATTTTATTATTTATACAGCATTTTCACATTTACATATATAACTCCATATTTACATATATAACGCCTACTGTGTACTATCCTTTGAGGTTTTTAAGTCCAGAAATTGCATGTAACCCATCTTCCTATCTCCTTGGCTTATCAGGACCAGTCACAGTAGGGAACGGGTGCTCATCAAACGCTGGCCAAGCAGAACTGATAGATCCTTATAGCCCCCTCTTGAGTTCCGGAGGATAAGCACGGGATCTCCATCTTAAGGGTAAGTTGCCTAAAGGTCAAAGCCTAAGTAACTGCTCTCGAATTACAGGGAGTGAGTGACCCACACGTCCAGCAAGTGTTAGAGATTCTGGTGTCGTCAGATTTTCAGGCTGTTCTTCTGCCACAGGGGCTGCTTCTGAAAACAATCCGGGAAAGATAGTCTGGTTCTTCCCAGAGAAATCTTGCGAGCTCATCCCGTGAAGGGAAACTTACCTACTTGAAAAGCTCACTAAGAACTCACCTTTCAGGGGCACCTGGGTGGCTCGGTGGGTTAAGGCCTCTGCCTTCGGCTCGGGTCATGATCCCAGGGTCCTGGGATTGAGCCCCATGTCCAGCTCTCTGTCCAGCAGGGAGCCTACTTCCTCCTCTCTTTCTCTGCCTGCCTCTCTGCCTACTTGTGATCTTTGTCTGTCAAATAAATAAATTAAAAAAAAAAAAAAAAAAGGAACTCCCCTTTCAGAGTGAGGTAAATCAGGAGAAGTGATGGGACAGGACGGGAGAGTGGCTTTCCTGACCCTGGACTCGATCACCGGTCTCTGATCATGGGACGCTGGCGTGGAAAGTGATGGCTACGAACCGTTCTCAGAATGGCGCAAACCCGAACAAGGCACAGGTTAAACTCTGTGGAGGCTCTCGATGTCAGGCAGGGGTTTATGTCCTTTTAGAATTCGAGGACCAGGAAGGAAACTACACTCATGTCATAATCAGACATTTACACCTGGACACAAATGACTTTAACCTGGCTGTTCCCCCAGGTTTGCTGGTGTCCCCTGAGGCTGCTCGCTGGAGCGGGTCTCTTTGGCAGTTTTTGATTCTCCTTCGCAGGGATCTGAAGCAGCCTTTGGTTTACAGGCAAGACAATTGTTACTTGTTTTCTTGTAGAATTACTCGGGTTTGGCACGCTGCAAAGGAATGGGCGATGTGTGATGTAATGGGGGCAGCCAGAGCCCGGCTGGAATGGCAGCTGGCCTCCGCCATCAGTCCGGAGAAACAGCCCCGCCGCTGTCGCTGACACAGACACCCGAAGATGTGGGCAGTGGTCTTGGAGGGACTATGTATTTGTATTTCAAACCAACTGCATTTGATATGTAAGTTGCCTTAGAAACTACTTTGTCAGTCATTCAATAGCGATCTGGTCTCAGGCAAATCATGTACCTTTTCCAAGCCTCAGTATAAATCTGTAAAAGGAGAAAATCTGAACATCTGAGCTTTAAAGACCCAATCAGATCTAAACTGTGATTTTAAATTACAATGGAAGACTAAGGACTAAAGAAAGGGGCCTAAGTTGGGATGAGAAAAATTCAAGTTAGAAACAAAGATTTCCAAAACTTCCAGAAAGAATATAAGCAACCACTGAAACAGTTCTGGAGACCTTAAAGAACAGTACTGAGAGTGAGTGTGGACAGCTTGCTGGGGCGCTGCCTTGTGGCCGTGGCTCCATGGGATCACTTACCTCTGCCAGCATGTACACGGAGAGAAGCGTGATTCCCAGATTGTACAAGGTGAGGATACCCTTGAGGGAAAGAGCAGGTCTGGTCTTCATGTATTTGTTACCCAGCCATATGGAAAGCAGATACAGGACAGTAAGAAAAAAGGTGGGAAGGTAAGAGTCCAACATGAACCATCCTCGGACTCGGGAATCTGAAAAGAAACAGTGAGAATTCTGAGGAGCAGGACTTCTGTTCAGTTATAAAGTTTTACCACATATATTGAAAACATTGGGGGGGGTGGTCTTTTTTTTTTTTAATGGGAGTATGCCTGATACACAACTTAAGAGTGTCAGGAGTACAATAGGATTCAACATTTGCAAATACACTGCAAAACGATGACCACAACAAAGTCTAGTTAACATCCATCACCTTAGTTACAAAAATGTTTTTCTTTGATGAGAACTTTAAAGATCTACTGTCACGTTTCTTTGTACACACTCAATCCAACAAGGAACAGTAGGACGTGGCACTGACTAAGCTGGGTTTAGGTTACGGTTCAGAAGAACCACACCATGGGGGCGAGAGTAGTTAAGGAAGGTTCCATGGAGCAAAGAGAACACAGAGTGATAGGACAAGTAATTAAGGTGGGAGGTAGTAGTTCTAGCAACTTCTTTGGAAGAGTTACAATGTTTATTCACTCTAACTCAATAAATAGGAAGTACTACTATGCCATATGTGGGCAAAAACCAGCTCAGAAAGCCACAATAACTTGCCAAGACCATACAGTAGTGGGCAGCAGAGCTGGAATCTGAATTCATGTCTGATGCCTAGCCCACAAGACCTGCTGCTGTCTCCTCTGGGGAAGTCTGAAGTAGGCAGGAGAGAAGGGATATCAGTAGTATATAACACTGCATAAAACCTACATTCCTTGGAGCCTGCCAAAGACCTCTGAGCGGTACGCCAGGCAGAGCTCAGAGTTCAGCCGAGCCAGAGCGGTGGGACTGCACTGCAAGCAGGGGAAGCTCAAGAAGGCAAAGGAAAGACTCGGAGCTGATGATGCAGATGAGTGGGCAGAGAATACAACAAAGGACCTAAACCTGACCATGGACTAGAAATATAAACAGCCAGGAGGGAAGGACCAAGACACACCAAGTGTTCCTTACTCTGGAGAGTGAACACATAAAAATCTAAATAAAATACACAATATAGTTCTATAATATAATTAGTAACATTTGAAAAGAACTATACACACAAAGTGATTTCAGTTCTCTATTCTGTTCTTTTTTGTTGTTTACATAAAGAAAATAAACTGGCCCACAATTATAAAAAATAGCATGCTGTGGGACATCTGGGTGGCTCAGTCAGCTAAGCAGCAGCCTTCGGCTCAGGTCATGATCCTACAGTCCTGGGATCGAGTCCCACACTGGGCTCCTTGGTCAGTGGGGAGCCTGTTTCTCCCTCTGCTTGTGCTCTCGGTCTCTCTCCCTGAAAAATAAATAAATTAAAAAAAAATAGTGTGCTGTTTGTAATCTCTGCAAAAAAAGATGGAAGGAGCGGATTTTTCTAGCAGATCATGCCCTTTCTTCCTGTCTCTGCTTTTCCCCCTTCTCTGCCCCCTTCCTGCTCCATTCTACCTACCCCGCACACCCCAGCTTCTCTTACTCCACCCCACCCGACAGACAGTACTGAGGAAAATGCCTTCTCAAGCCATCACTGTCCTATCACCTGTTCTTTAAACCGCTCCAATTGTGGCAGAGATAATAAGGAAGGAAAGGGGTTCATTTCAGTGCCCATGTGACTAACAGATTACCTGTCATACAACTAGCTGGTAAGCACTGGTCGTAAAGGTTTGTGCTATGTGCCTGCCGCTTCCTAATGCCTGCCTCCGTATCTAAATCCTACGCAGCCTCTCAAGACCAGATAAAGGTCCTGCCTTTTGAAGGGAACTGTTTCCTAGCACTCTCTCATCACTACAGTTCCTCATCTGCATAACAATTCTCATTTTAGAATTAAGATATTATGACTGTAACTGTTATTGCAACTAACATTTAAGAGCACTAAGCCTTTCTATATGCATTCGTGTATTTAAATCTCAAAACCATCTAACGATACAGGTGACATTTCTAACAGTCTTACTGAGGTATAGTTGATGTACCTGCACATATTTAACATTTACAATTTGATGTGTTTGGCTTTAAGCAAACACTCACCATGCCATCACCACAGTCAAAGTAACAGACGTATCCACCATGTAGGAGATAATATTATCCCCAGTTAAAGTCTGAGAAAAATTGAGGCACAGAGAGTAAAAAGGTTAAATACTTGCCCTAAACTGCTACCCCACCTCCTGTTACAATGTTGTGGATTGAACTGTATCCCCCAATAGATAGGTTCTAGGCCTAACTCCTGAAACCTGCGTGAGTGTGACCTTATTTGGAAATAGGGTCTTTGCAGATATGACCAAGTTAAGATGATGTCATACTAGATCAGGGGGGCTCTAGCCCAGTGACTGTCTTATATAACGAGGGGAGATTAGGACACAGGGAGGAGAAGCCGTGTGAAGGTGAAGGCAGAGACTGAGGAGATGCATCTCCAAGCCAAGCAATGCCAAAGATTACTGACAACACCAGAAGCTGGGAGAAAGGCAGGGAACAGACTGTTCTCTAGAGCCTCGGAGGGAGCACGGCCCTGCCAACACCTTGATTTCACACTTGTAGCCTCCAGAACTGTGACAGAATAATTACTGTTGCTTTAAGCCATGCAGCTTGCAGGGCTTTGTTACTGAAATCTAGAAAACTAGAAAACCAGGATACATGGTTTATTTCCTTGTTTTCCACTTGTTTCAGATGGGGTAATTTGACCCCCCCCCCCAATGGTATATGCTCTGTGAGACAGGACCTAGGCCTTCTACTCTGTCTCACTTATGCATCTACTTAGTTCCGAGTTATTAAATATAGATCAACTGGCACAATGAGTCAAGCACATATTACAAAATGAATACAGCACCTGAAGTTTTCTTTTGTCATTGTCTTGTAAATGTTTGTCACATTTGTCAAGGAAGACAGTAACTGTCCCAACCAAAAGACAGGAACAAATATTTATAAGATTATCTTTCAGACGTGAGGGTTAGCTCTGCATGGAGGTCAGGTATTCGCCTGGAAGAAAAGCCCTTGATGGGAATATGGAATCAGTAAGTATGGAAAAGACGAGGGGACACCCAGAAGTCTACAAGGTAGCCTGCCAGTCACCTTAAGCTTGTGCCATTTTTAGGAAGAGGAAAATGGATTCTTGATGGCCCAGATGCTAGCCTCCCTGTCATCGTGGAAGTCACCTGATCCAGTTGTCAGCTGTCCATCTTACAATCCCCTCACTACAGAAGGACGTCCCATAAAAATGCTCAGAGCTGAGTACACGACTGCAACCCTATCCGGGACCCCCATCCACATAACTCCCGTTCACCGTGATCTTGGTAAACACAAAGCTCAGTGTGAACCCGGGTCAGAGAGACTGTTCCACTCTCTAGTGGCAGTGCCAAATATAGAAAGCCACAGTCCTCAAGAAACCCTGCATGCCCAAGTGAGAGCACTGTGCCCTCTGCCTGAACCGTTCCCCTTCCCACCCACGAGAACTGCGAGGCAGAGAACACAGTCGAGCTTCTGAGATACAGATATCCTGCCCTGCCTACCCACACAGGGTTGTCACAAAGATAAAATGCGGGGGGGGGGGGGGGGGGGGGATCGTGTGAGAAGCTTTTTCAAAGCTCCATACAAAGGCGCCTGGGCTGCCTTGGTTAGTGGAGCAGGTGACTCTTGATCTCAGGCCCCACGCTGGATGTAGGGATTACTTAAAATCTTTTTTTTTTTAAGCTCTGAACAATTGCACAGTATCATTATAATAAAACTATACAAACAGCCATTCATTTAGGAAAGCTTCTAAAGCCTACACAGAGACTGAGGTGGCCTAAGTAATCTCCACATGGTTCTGTTTAGATTTTTGAGAGACAGGAAAACGCCATTTCCCTCCACCTCTACCCAGCAGGGCTGGGGAAATAACTTAAGAGAACCAGAGAACTACAGAACTGTTCCCACAGTATGAACCAGCCGGGCTCATTCATCTGCAAGCTGTGAAGTGTGACTAAGAGGTCTGTGGCGCTGGAGAAGACCGTGCTCCGCGGCGAGGTGGTGACCAGGACATGGCAGCCACAACCCGGCCGGAGTGAGCGCGAAGAGGGGACACGCAAGCGCACAGACTGCTGCTGACTGCGCATGTGCGGAAGGTGCGCGTTGAGTGGGTGGTGCAGAAAGGAGTGGAAGTCGTGGAGCGCACAGGGACAGCCACAACCGCACTGCAGTTTGCCCTTGCTTGCGGCGGCTCCCAGGACTTTCACCCCAGGAAGACTGAGGAGAACTGAGGCTTTCTGGATGACCTGGGAGAAGGGTATCAAAGGTGAGGGAAATTAAATCTCTAAGTGTTGAGCACTGTCCTGTTGAAAAGACACCAGAAGTGAGGAAACCCTCTTCCACGAGAAGTTCTCGAGTAGCTTACTCACCTCGAGGTCCAAACATATTGTCCAAAAAAGCATTGATTTCATCATCCAAGGCCTTTAGGTGCTCCTGAAAAGGAAAAAAATAATTAAAGTGGGGTTTTTTTTGGGGGGGAGGATGAGGGGGAACTCTCAAAACAGACCACTACCAACAGAACAGCTACCAGAATCTCCCAGTCCTAGCTTCAGGGACTCTCGGATGCAAAACCTTAAGGAAAATGGACGAGTTAAATGCAGCCTCACCATTCATGAGCTTGTGTGGATTTGGAAGGAAATAATTCCTTTTTCCTTTCCTTAGGCAACAGGAGTCCTGGAAAACAGGCTTGGTACTTTTAAACACTGAAGGGTTATTGACCTTAATTTCATTTCCCTCTAAAATGCTTAGAGGCATAAGCTTTCCCATAAGCAACTTCTATTGTTACTATTAACAGAGGTTGTGTGCAAACAACACGGAGGGTCTGTACCTACAGGATATAATGTAATTGTTAAATGAAAATTCAGCTGAGTTGTATTTTACAAAGTTGAATCTAAAGCTTTAAAGGGGACTAATTTTTCAAATAAGGAAATTAAGCAGTACAGCTATTTTTTTTCATAACCTTCATATTTTGTTTTCAAAACTTTTTCTATTACATGAATATTTATTTAATACCATAGTAAACAGTGTCACTAGGGTCCATCAGATTATTATTGTCACTTTAACTGGATTTAGGTTGAGACAGGAGAATTTCTGTTAAGAATCTTATGGTTGCTAAATTGGCCACAGGCTCTTGGTTTAGCTCCTGTTCACTGCTCAAAATACCTGCTAAGGTGTTCCCTACCCCTGTTCAACGGTCTAGAGCACCATCTCAAGCAAAGAGAAGAAAAGGCAAAGCCAGGGTTCCTAGCAAAGGGATGTTTAAAGAAAATTCTGGGATCAGTAGATGGGTGAGTTGAGTGTGACAGCCCTCAGGACGTTCATCTAGAACATTCTGTATAATCAACAGCGGGAATGCAGTCAAAGCATCTCATTCTCAAAGAAAGTCTAAGTGCCAAAGAGGAGAATTAACTTATTGGCATTTGAGAAGATCTGTACTTTTGGTGATTGGCACCTATCATTTGGACCTTTTTTATTTGTGACTTTGATCCTGAGAAAATTTCCAGGAAACTTAGATTTTTGGGGACTTTAGGAAGCTT
The DNA here is from genome assembly GCF_011764305.1 of Mustela putorius furo. Lineage (NCBI taxonomy): Eukaryota > Metazoa > Chordata > Mammalia > Carnivora > Mustelidae > Mustela > Mustela putorius. Next base: position 8,343,360 of record NW_025422022.1, read on the forward strand.
GGGAGAGTGGATGAGGATTAGTGGCTGACATCTGTTAGCACCTATACCTGCTGGCCATGTATTACGACCTTTATTATTTCATTGTACCTCTATAAAAAGTATCTGGGCTCAATCAAGCTTGGAAGTTTCTAGTGTTTTGATTTCCATGAAGGACATCTTGGGAGACCTCTAGATTTGAGAATGGTCACCTACCTCACATGACAGTGTGACAGAGTAAGAGTTGTGCTGCCATTAGAAAAGAGCAGATCTGTCCTGAGGCCTCTCACTCTTAAGCAAAGAATGTTAACCTCACTGATGAACCCACCCTCCTAACAAACACCAATGCAATCTTCCTTTCATTGCCACATCCACCTACACATGTTTAAGCTTTTTCAGTCTGTTTGCTTTGTCCAAAATCCATTTTCTTACACCTGTAGGTCTAAAAAAACTCTTAACTAAAGGTTACAGAGCTTATATTGGTTCTATGAGGTTGCAGAAATTTAGTCACAGTGGAAGACCAGAAATAAAAGAGAGGGGAGGATATGGAGAGAGAGCAGAGTGGAAAAAAATGAGTTACAAAGGGCATTCCACACCATTACCCTGATAACAAAACCAGAGGACACTAGAAAAACAAAACAACACAACAACAGCAGCAAAACCCTAGAGGCCAGAATCTCTGATGAACATAGACCCCAAAAATCCTCAGCAAAATATTAGCAACCAATTCCAGCAACACATTAAAAGGATAATTCACTAAAATCAAGTGGGGTTTATTCCAGAGATACAAGGGTGGTTCAATATTTGCAAATCAACTGGTATATCACATTAACAAGAGCAAAAATTTTTTAAAAATGTGATAATCTCAATAGGCACCATAAAAACATTAGACAAAATACAACACTCATTCATGAAGAAAACTCTCAACAAAGTGGGTTCAGAGGGCCATACCTTAACATAATAAAGGCTCTATTTGAAAAATCCACAAGGAGCTAACATCATCCTTGACAGTGAAAAGCTGAAAGCTTTTATCTAAGATCAGGAACAAGACAAAGATGTGTACTCTCATCACATTTATTCAGCATGGTACTATGAAGTTGTAGTAGGAATCAGGCGAGAAAAAGAAGCAAAAGGCATCCAGATTGGTAAAGAAGAAGTAAAACTGTCACTATTTGCAGGTGGAAAATCCTAATGAATCCACCAAAATCCATTAAAATGGATAAATTAGTAAAGTTGCAAGATACAAAATTAACAGAAAACTGTTCTATTTCTATATACTAATAATGATGTAGCAGAAAGAGAAATCTAAAAAAAAAATCCCATTTACAGTTGCACCAAAAAGAATAAAACATCTAGAAATAAATTTAAACAAGGAGGTGAAAGGACCTATACTCTGAAAACTAAAAGTCAACTGATGAAAGTTGGTAAGACACTGATGACACAAGCAAATGGAAAGATACACCATGCTTATGGATTAGGAGAATTAATATTATTAAAATGTCTATACTACCCAGAGCAATCTATAGATTCAATGCAATCACTATCAAAACACCTATAGTATTTTTCACAGAAATAGAAAAATACTGAAATTTGTATGGAACCACAAAAGACCTCAAACAGCTGAAGAAATTTTAAGAACAAAGCTAGAGGTATCAAAATTCCAAATTTCAAGCTATACTACAAAGCAACTTTAATCAAAAACAGTATGGTACTAGTATGAAAACAGACACAGAGATCAATGGAACAGAAAAGAGCCCAGAAATAAACCCAAACCTATATGGCCAATTAGTCTATGACAAAAGAGGCAAGAATGTACAATGGGAAAAGACAGTCTTTTCAATAAATGCTGCTGGGAAATATGGACAGCTATATGCAAAAGGGCAAAAGTGGACCACATTCTTACACCATGCACAAAACTAAACTCAAATGGATTAAAGACCTAAATGTGAGACCTGAAATCATAAAACTCCTAGAAGACAACATAGGCAGTAATCTCTTGGGCCCTACCCTTGGCAAAATATTTATGGATCTGTCTCCTTAGGCAAGAGAAACAAAGCAAAAATAAACTGGGACTATATAAAATAAGATTTTGCAGAACAAAAGAAACCGTCAACAAAACAAAAAGACAATCTACTGAATGGGAGAAGATATTTTCAAATGATATATCTAGTAAGGAGTTAGTATCCAAAATATATAAAGACCTAACTCCCCACCCAAAAACAAATACTCCAGTTTAAAAATGGGCAGAGGATGTGAACAGACATTATTCCAAAGATATACAGATGGCCAAAAGACACATGAAAAGGTGCTCGACCTCACTGTCAGGGGTAACTAACTGAAAACACAAGGGGATATCACTTCACACTCGTCAGACGGCTGGTATCAAAAAGACAAGAAATAACAAGTGTTGGTAAGGATGTGGAGAAAAAACCCTCACACACTGCGGGAAATTAAATTGGTGCAACGATTGTGAAAAACAGTAGGGAGGTTCCCCCCAAAGTTAAAACTGAAATACCATATGATCCAGTAATCCCATTACTGGACATTTACCCAAAGAAAACAAAAACACTAATTTGAAAAGATACATGCACTCCTAAGTTTATTGCACCATTATTTACAATAGCCAAGTTATGGAAGCGGCCCAGCTGTTCATCAACACATGAGTGGATCAAGAAGATGTGGTATATATATATATACAATGGATTATCATGTAGCCGTAAAGAGAGATCTTGCCATCTGCAACAACATGGATGGACTTAGAGAGTATAATGCTAAGTGAAAGCAGTCTGACAAAGACAAATACCATATGATTTCACTAACATGTGGAGTCTAAAACACAAAATTAAAAAAAAAAATGGACTCTAAAATACAGAGAAAAAATTGGTGGTTGCCAGCAGGGAAACAGGTAGGGGATGGGCAAAATACACAAGATTAAGAGGTACAAACTCCCAGTTATAAAAGAAATAAGTCACAGAGATGAAAAGTACAGCATAGAGAACAGTCAATAATATTGTAATAATGTTGTATGGTGACAGATGGTGGGTGTCTACATTGATCATGATTAGCACTGAGTAATTATCAAATTGAATCAATATATTGTACATGAACATAACACCGTATCTAAATTGTACTTTAAATAAATAAAATAGAAGGAACACTCCAATCCTTCAGTCATTAATGTGTGATTCATTAACCAATTACCTGACCATTACTATGTGCTAGCATAATCTTAGGAGCTGAAATACAAAGTCAAATAAGACCTGGTACTCATCTTGACACAGGATACTGATAAGCAAATCAATAATTACGATATTAATGTCTTCAATATGAGAGAAACGTCAGGGACGTGCTTTAAGAACAGAGAGGAAAAAAAATATTTGGCCATAAAAAGGAAGGAAATCTTGCCATTTGTGACAACATGGATAGACCTTGAGGGCATTATGCTAAATGAAATAGGAGAGAAAGATATCTTCTGACCTCACTTAAATGTGGAATCTAAAAATACAAAAACCAAAACCCCAAATTCATAGGTACAAAGAAGAGTTTGGTGGTTACCAGACGCAGTGATATGAGGGTGGGCAAGATGGGTACAAACTTCTCTGTAAAATGAATAAAAAAGAATAACTATATATGTTAATCAGACTTATTGTGGTGATCATTTCATATATATATATATATATATATACACATATATATATACACACACTGAATTATTATGTATATACTGAATTATTATGTTGTACCCCTGAAATGAATAACATAGAGGTAGCAAATTTAATATAGTTCTTTTAAAAAGAGAAGCTTCCCAAGAAGAGATGCTATTGCTGCTGAGTTCTGAAAGACTCTAGGACACCTTCTAGATGGAGAAGGAAGATCATTTCAAGAAGAAGAATCAGCACGTACAAATAGATTAAGACAGGACTCACTTGGGAATGTTTACAACCAGGGTCTCTACGGACCCACATGATAGGTGGAAATAAAGCCAGTATTAAGAAAATCAGAAACTTGAATAAAAATAAACTCTTCTATTTCTGGGTCATTTAATACAGCTTAGTAAGGATACAATCTAAAAAGACGATGAGATAATGAGAGATCAGAAGAACAAATGAAAATTTATCCCAGATTAGTAAAACATTAAGTGTTAAGTAGAAATTGGGTGGTGTTAGCCAACGAAGGATGAACACTTGGCCCAGCATGGGAGAGAGCAGCTTGGGTAACGAATTCATAGCCGCACCAGGTGCTATGGTAAAAGCGTGTTGGGTGATTTCCTAGGAAGAACACCATAACCCAGGAGCTAAGAAAAATCAACAAACTACACTACATGCAGCACACTTCACTCACTCAGCCAACATAGGGAACAACCATTATGTACTAACACTTTGCCAGACAAAGGAGGACAAAAAGGACTCAAAAGCTTACAGACAAAATGTGAAAGTGACACATACAGAGAAAGGCAAAAGCAAACACCTGAGAAGGAGGAAATACACAGAACTGCCCCAATGACGGAGGACCCTGATGGAGTCAGGATTTAAGGTACATTTTTAAAGATGGTTATTTGGACAGATTAGAAGAGGGCAACAGTACTGCCTTTACACCTCAGCAAAAGGAATGCCATCTTGAACACCATACTTCAGAGGGCCCCATGCTAGCCGTCCCGGGGTCGTGCCTCTCTCTCTATGCAGGAAACCCCATGAGCCTATGAAGATACCCATCCATGGCATCAGCTTCCCCTCCAGACTATGTTCTAAGTTCCCAAGGCCAAGTAATTCTCTGTCAAACAATTCTCTAACCCCACTTCTAAAACAACTTCAGGGGTTTCCCCTTGCCCACATAGTAAAGTCCGTGTGCTGGACTTTATCTTTATTGAAGTACAGGTGACACGCAATGCTACGTTGGTTTCAGGCATATAACACAGTTATCTATCACACTAGAGGCTATGCTATGCTCACCACAAGTGTAGTTACCATCTGTCCCTGCACATTGCGATTACAGTACCACTGACTATATTCCCTGTGTGCTATCTTTCAGGCCCATGACTTCTTCATTCCATAACTGGAAGCCTGTATTTCCTAATTCCCTTCATCCATTTTGCCCATGCCCTACCCTAACCCACCTTCCCTCTGGCAACCGTCAGTTTGTTCTCTGTGGGTCTGTTCCTGCTTTTGTACTGTTTTTTAGATTCCACATCTAAGTGAAGCCATGTGGTATTTGTCTTTGTCCATCAGACTTCTTTCACATAGCATAATACCCTCTAGGTCCATCCATGTTGTCACAAATGGCAAGATCTCATTTTTTATGGCAGAATAGTATTCCACTATAGGTATATTTACATTCATGTATTGATGGACACTTGGGTTGCTTCCGTATCTTGGCCATTGTTAATAGTGGTGCAAGAAGCAGTGGGGTGCATATATCTTTTTGAGTTTTGTTTTCTTTGGGTAACTACCCAGTGGAATTAATTTACATTTAATTTAATTTATGGCTGTGTATAACAAAGGCTGAAGGATAGAAAGGTTGGAAGTAAGCTTTATTTTGTGTATCCCTTTGCTTACCACAGCTGCTAAGAACGTAAAATGGTACAACCATGTTGAAAAACAGTTTAGTAGTTCAGTAAAACATTCACCTACCATATGATCCAGCATACTACTACTAGGTATATTTACCCAAGAAAAAATACAGCATGTATGCTTGCAAAGACTTGTATACAGATATTCATGGCAGCTTTATTTTTAATAGCTAAAAAAATAGAAACCTTCCAAATGTTCATCAATAGGTGAATGGATAAATTGTGTGTCTATACAACAAAAAACTACTCAAGAGAGTAAAAGAACGACTGATGCACACACAACACAGATGGCTCTCAAAATTATGAAGAAGCTAGACAGAGAAAGAGAGAGAACATACCATGTGTTTCCATTTACACGAAATTCTAGGAAACACAAACTTAGATACGTGACAGAAAGCAAATCAGTGGTTGCTTAGGGACTGCAAGGTGGACCAGCGCATCCTTCCAAAATGAAGGTGAAATAAGGACGTCGTCGCACGAGGCCTAAGTAAGAGAATCCGCAGCCAGCAGAACTGCACTACAATGTGTGCTGAAACTGTTCTTTGTGCCAAAGGGATATGATTCCATATGGAAAGGATTTACAGGAAAGAATCAAGAGCACCAGAAACAGATCTTTCTAATGGATGAGCCAGAACCCATAGCAAGGTGGCCTCCGCCCACCTCATGACATGCCCCATACCAGCCATCCTCACCCCTCAGACCGAGCTCCTCCCTACCAGAGGCACAGGGCCGCATAACCTCAGGTGATGTCCTGCCCCTGCTCCTTGTTCTTTGGCCACCTGGAGGCAGTGTGACGCATCGGAGACAAACCCACAGCCTTTGTGTAAGGCTGACTCCCTACACAAAGCTGAGATGGTCTCCAGGCTCTGTGCCACGCACCTCACCATGCTGGGGGACAGGCTGGCCAGGCACTCCTGCCTCAGCTACCTTTTTCTGAGTACCTGGAAACAGGAGAGCCATGAAAAGCATACCTACTTTTTTGCCAGCACAATGTTGAGTGGGACTCCCACCTCGTCTGAGCTGGGTCAGCGGGAGCTCAGTTTCTTCCTCCCTTTCCTTCCTCTTCCTCCTCTCTTCCCTCCCCCCTGCCTTCACTCACTCCTCCTTCTTCACATCCCTTCATTTATGTATTAGGCATTTTGTGGGTTTTAGCATTTACCAATCATGGGCATTATATTGTATACTGCGGTGATTCAAGATCTTGGTGTTTGTCCTCTTGTTGACACTGTTTTGTAGAACATTTTAAAGACACTTATTATTAATTATTTCCCACCACCAGCTTCTTCCTCACTTCTTTGTAAATGAGCAAAGGTTATTAAGGTCTTGAGACAGATTGCTGAGTTTGTAAGAAGACACAGTATCTAAATCCTTGACTTTAAAAAAAAGAAAAGAATTTAGAGAAAATGAAGGCTGAAGCATTCCATAATGGCAGATCGGGAAATGGGATCCAACCAGCCCAGGAATGGATCCTTCTCAGACTAACCAGACACAATTCTGAAACCTCCCTGGGACCCTCAGGGTCAAGGCGGAGCTGTACAGAACTGAGAGACAGGGACATGACATCTCCTTCCAGAGACAAGGGACACAAACCAGAGTACTGTTACATAGTGAGGCCTCTGTGTTGCTTCCAGGGCTCGGAATGGCTGTCTAATGCTGACACTTCATTTGGCGGCCCCTGAGGGATGGCTCCCCGCCAGTACGGTCGTGTGTCTGAAGAACAGGAATGTGTTTACATTCGTGAATGAAACTAGAAAGTTTAGAGAATGGCTAGAAGTGGACATATGAAATTCCCTTTCATGCAGCTGACTTCCCAGAATGTATATTTATTTGTATTTCACACTGATTCGTGAACCCGCTCACCATCTATCTCCCAGCACGGTGCTCTGGAGGGAGCGGCCAAGGACAAGAAATGGGTGAGAACTCCCTAGAATTCTCACTCATTTAGAAGAACTGAATTGTTACTGTTTCTCTTATAGAGTAATTTTCACAGACTGAAACCATCTAAGTCAGGTACGGAAGCATATTTGAACACTGAAACTGAACATATTTGGTTACCATACCTGAAGAGAACTATAAATGAACCGTAGTGATGAGGAACGAAAAGCAGGGAGGGAGACAAATCGTAAGAGACTCTTAATCTCAGGAAACAAACTGAGGGTTGCTGGGGGGTGAGGGGGAGGGATCAGGGTGGCTGGCTCATGGACATTGGGGAGGGTATGTGCTATGGTGAGCGCTGTGAATTGTATAAAACTGATGATTCACAGACCTGTATCCCTGAAACAAATAATACACTATATTAATTTAAAAAAACAAAACAAAACACAGCATCTGTTTACTAAACACTCATGTGCCAGGCATGGGACATATATTATCTAGGATTTTCACAATATTACTGCAAGTTGGGTGTTTTCCCAGTTTACAGATGTGGAAATTGAGACTGTGAGCTCAAGACGGGCACTGCTGTGTGAAATGCAAACCAAGTTCAGTAACAATCAGTGTCTTTTACACCTTCCGAGTGAGAGGTTTCAGAGCTGGGGTGGCAGAGGAAGGGTTCTTTGTAGAGTTCCCACTTAGGTTTCCTGCGTTGCAGGACATCTCAGAACAAGAAGCGGACAGAGAAAGGAGGGGTTGATTTTCTCTGCATCCTAGGGATCCCTGAGGCTGCAAGACAGTTTCCCTCCAGTAAGAAGATAAAAAGTTCATTTAGAACAGAATAGGTCCCTGTAGTTTTGCTGGCTGTGTTTGGTTTCCTCGAACAGGGATCTTTATTTTCTTTCACTCTAGTCACAACCCGTCAGGGGCTTCCCGGATCCATCTCTCAGATTACAAAGCAGGGAGGGAAGCCTCTGCCCTGTGGTGTCCAGATCTCTGTGGCAGAGCCTTTCTCCTCACCTGCTCTGTCCTGGATAGCACATACTATACAAACCGTCCCTGGCTAATTTATTGTCAGGCTCCTCCAATAGGTCTCCAACAGCCTACTTTATCGCCAGTTCTAAGAACAACGGGATTGCATAATACTCAGTGAAAGAATTAACCAAACTCTTCTCATTGTTCTAAACCTTTACAGGATTCACTTGATACTTCTATTTCATATTACTTCGCATTCCTACCTAGATTTTCATATGTGCGATCTGGTTTTCAGTGCATTGTGAAAGTTCCTTAACCACCCCCCCCCTTTTCTTTTCTTTTTGGTAAGATTTTATTTATTTATTTCACAGAGAGACAGAGAGCACAAGAAGGCAGAGCAATGGGGGTGGGGGGGGGGGTCAGGAAGCTGGCTCCATGCTGGGCAGAAAGCCTGATGCGGGACTCAATCCCAGGACCCTGGGATCATGACCTGAGCTGAAGGCAGCCGCTTAACCAACTAAGCCACCCAGGCGCCCAGATCCCTAACCCTCTTAACACCTGATATGTCATCAGGGTGTACTGGACCCAATTTTTTATTTTGAGTCTTTTTCAGATGATTCTTTCTTCCAAAAAACAAAGAAAAAAATTTCTTTTTATTTTTAAAGTAAAATAAAACTCATTCTATTTTGCATTTAACATGAGTCCAGTGGACTCTTTTATAAATTTAAGGTACATTGTGCAATCTTAGTGCTTTTATATTTTCTATATTTTAAAATATCTTGTTATTTATTCATCCCAGAAATTATCTCATTATTACTCAAGCATTTAAATTTGTGCAAAAAAAAAAAAAGAAAAAAAAAGAAAGAAAGAAAGAAAAAAGAGAAAAACTGTGAAAATGTAAGAATGACGGAACTGCTCAGGACAATGAAATAATCACAAGTCATCACTACTGCACTGTCCTTCATTTCTCTTCTTACTGTATCCCAGGAATGGCATTGTGCTATAGATAATATAAAAGAAATTTAGAAACATCTTTATAGCTTTTTAAAGCTCTCATTGAACACGCCTGAGGGTTCAGAATTTTTCATGCTCTTAAACTTTAATTATCATACAAATTAGCTGAGGATCTTGCTAAAATACAAGTTTTCATTAACTTGGTGTGGAATGGGGCCCACAAGTCTGCATTTCTACTAAACTGCTGGGTGAGGTTGATGCTGCTGGTCCACAGACCACACTTTGATTTAGCAAGGATTTAGACCATAGTCTCTTGAAATTTGTGTGGAATATAACAAAGGTAGTAACTACTTATGTGCTTTTATTATAAAAATACCAAGTTCTTGCTTATTTTCTGCAAATCTACTATGTATATTATATATACTACTGTATGAAATTAAAACTTACCATATACTAATTACATCACCACTCACTTCATCGGTATTTAGTAATTAACTCTGCAAACTCACTCAGACAGTATCCACAGTATTCCAAACAGAAATGAAATCACTGGTTCAGTTGTATTTTTCCTTATACTTGCTATGTCAGAATATGGTATTCAGAAAGTGCCTACTCAGGGAAGAGCGCAGAAGGACTGGTGGCCTCTTCTGATAAGATTATGTTTCTATTAAGGTATCGAGAGACTGCATCCACACTCTACATCAGTCAGTACTTGTCAATAAGCATCACCAGGTGCTTTTCATGTAAACTGCTGTCAAATTCAAACCTTATCCATCCTATACTTACACAACTCATTTCTTTTTTTTTTTTTACTTAAATGGGATTTTAAGTTAAAAAATCATAAAGCTAAAAAGAAGTTAAAGTTAAAAAGTTAATAAGTTAAAAAGAACATTTTTTGTTCTTTTGGAACTTATCCTCTTCATTTCAGCCCCAACTTTGCGCTCTGTTAAGATTACTCAAATTCTGGACTTCCAGGGAAAATGGTGGAATACAAGGACCCAAACAAAGCTCACCTCACCCCATGGATACAAGTAGGTAAACACCCACCTCCATGTAAATAACCCAGAAAATGACCCAAAGACTGGCACAACAGAATCTCTGCAGCTAAATGTAGAGAAGAGGCCACATCAAGAAGGGTAGGAAGGGCAGGAACGCAGTTGGGAGCAAAACTGACCCATGAGATTGTCCTTGGGGTGGGGGGGGGGGACACTGCAGGTTTGGGGAGGGGAGAGGAGCAGATCCCATACCAGGCACCCCAGACACAGGAGACCCACACTGGGTAGACAAAGCTCCCTAATATTTGGCTTTGAAAACCAGATAGACTTAACTTCATGAGTTCTTACAATCAGTGGGGCTTAACACCTGGAAATTCTAAGTCAGCAGGCTGGCTCTGGGAGAACCAGAGGGTGAGAGGAAACGAAGTTTACCTTAAAAAAGACAGCACAACAAACAGCCCGCAGAAATACAGTGTAGAAGCAGCAGTTTGAAAACCCCCTGGGATATATGGGAGAGAGATTCCTATACTCGTCTCAGAGCGTGAGCTGGACAGGCAGGGATATTTAGGAGACTTCTCCAAGAACAAATGAGCTAGCAGGTGCCATTTTCCTCCCCCACCCACTCATGCTCCTGTGGACCTGCCCCCTTCAAAATGCTCTAGGCCGGAACCCATCCAAAGTGGTACCACAAACTGGCATGTGAAGCAGCCCCACCAGGGGCCAGCAGCACTCCAAAGTGAAAAGAAGGTAACCACACACACCTGTCCTACTGCAGCCCCAGTGAGGGGCTGGGGGCAGACATCTGACTGCAGGCCCTGGCCACATACAGAAGCTTCTCAGGGGACAACACAGGGAGAGCCCCCTGCAGTTTGGGCCCAGTGTGGCCCCAGACCAGCCCACTAACACAGGGACTAAATCCTGCCCATGGCCAGCAAAGAGAGCCAGTGCAGATGACTGCACTGAAGGCAAATGAGGCTTAGCCACAACAGGAGACATCCCTGACAGGCATGGTTCTGATACATGGGACACTGCCCTGCAGGGCCCTACAGGACCTCTTCTTCAGAAGACCCCACGTTCCAGCGCAGGAGACATAGCTGACTTTCCTAATAGTAGAAACAGACACAAGGAATTAGACAAAATGAGGAGACAAAGGAATATGTCCCATATGGAAGAACAGGACAAAATCATATGAAAGGAGCTAATAAACCAAACAGAGATTAAATAATACACCTAATAAAGCATCTAAAACATTGGTCATTAAAGATGCTCCCCGGGCTTGAGAAAAGAGCGGAGGATCTCAGTGAAACCCTCAACAAAGAGAGAAAACGTAAAAAACATAAAAAAGAACCAGAGATAAAGAACTCAATAAATGAAATTAAAAATACACTAGATGGAATAAACAGAGCAGAGGAAGCAAAACAATGGATCAGCAACCAGAAGAGAGAGTGATGGAAAGCAATCAAGCTGAACAAGAGGACAGAAAGAGTAACAAACGAGAATACATGAAGGGAACTCAGCAACATCACCAAGCACAACAACATTCACATTATAGGGACCCCAGAAGGACAAGAGAGGGAAAAAGGGGCAGAAAATCTATTCAAGGAAATAAAAGCTGAAAAGTTTGAAAATATGGGAAGGAAAAAAACATTCAGGTCCAGGAGGCACAGAGACATTCCCTCCCCCAACAAAATCAACCCAAGGACATCCACACCAAGACACATTAGTAATTAAAATGGCAAAAAGTAGTGATAGAGAATATTTATTTATTATTATTTTTTAATGGGAAGTTAAATTTTTTGCAAGGGTAAAATGATATAGCTTTATATTTGGGGCCACAGAACACTTTAAAATATCTATCTATATATATATAGATATGTCACAGACATATATATAAGGAAAATTTTGGAAGGAGCCATATTAAATTGCTAACAGCAATTATCTCTGGGGGGAAAGAGAATGACATGGGGCAGGGAGTGGGTGAAGGGAAAGGGAGACACCCTTTACTCTGTATATGTCGAATGTCCTAGTTTTTAATAAGATATTAACAATATATTAATTGTGTAATTAAAAATATAACTAAAGGGAAGTATTGTTAATGGAATGAGTATCAAAGAAAGTTGTAGAATTTCCTTAAAAAACCTAGTCATACTTTTGAATAGATTTGTCTCTTCCTATTCATATGAAATAAAAAATGAGATTAAATAGATGACATCATGATGTAAAACAATTAAAAAATATAACCCTATGTAAAATTCCTGACCAAATACATGATAGGAATGTAAATTTTCAAATATGTATTTTATTATTTTGTATTGGTACAAAAAGACTAGTGATTACAGTAATCATCCCAAAGTTAGTTTGTTGTTGTTGTTGTTTTTCCAAAAAGACAGACAAAATTGACAAACCTTTGGCTAGACTAACTCAGGAAAAAAGGGAGAACTTAAAATCATAACTGAAAGAGAAGACATCACAACTGATACCACAGACACACAACCATGCCAGACTACTATAAACAATTATACACCAACAAACTGGTTAACCTAGAAGAAATGGATGAATTCCTAGAAATACAACCTATGAAAACTAAGCCATGAAGAAATAGATATCTGAACAAATGAATAGGAGTAAGGACACTGAATCAGTGATCAAAACCCCTCAGACACGGAAAAGCCTAGGACCAGATAGTATCACTGATTAATTCTACCAGAAATTTAGAGAATAATTAATGCCAATTTCTCAAAATTTTCCAAAAAATGAAGACAGGGCATTCCCAAATTCATTTTACAAGATCATTATACTGATACCAAAGCCAGATAAAAAACTACAGGAAAAGATTATAGACCAACATCCCTGATGATAATATAGATGCAAATTTCTCAAAAAAATGTGTTAGCAAACTGAATTCAACAGCACATTACAAGAATCATACACGATCAAGTGGGATTTATCCTCAGGTTGCAAGGATGGTTCAATACAGACAAATCAGTAAACGTGATACATCTTATCAACAGAATAAAAGATAAAAATCATATTTCAATAGATGCAGAGAAAGCCTCTGACAAAAATACAACATCCATTTACAATAAAAGTGCTCAACAAATTGGGTATAGAAGAAACACATCTCAACACAATAAAGGCCATTATGACAAGCCCACTGCCAACATTATATTCAGTGGTGAAAGGCTGAAAGGTTTTTCTCTAAAATCAGAAACAAGACAAGGGTGCCCAATCTAACCACTCTTACTGCACATAGTATTGGATCCTAGCCAAAGAAATCAGGCAAGAGAAAGAAAAGGCATCCAAACAGAAAGGAAGAAATCTTTGTCTGTAGAGGATATAATTTTATATATAGAAAATCCTAAAGATCCTGTAAAAAAATATGTAAATATTTAGAGCTAATCAATAAGTTCAGTGAAGTTGCAGATTACGAAAATCAACAAAATTGCATTTCTACACACTACCAAAAAAGCATCTGAAAAAGAAATTTTAAAAAAAATCCCATTCACAATGGCATCAAAAATAATACTTAGGAAAAATTTTAATCAAGAAAGTGAAATATCTGTACACTGAAAACTAGAAGATTTTGATGAAAGAAACTGAAGAAGATATAAATAGATACCTCACAGTCATGGATCAGGAAGAATTAATATCGTTAAAATGTCCATACTCTCCAAAGTCATCTACAGATTCAATGCAATCCCTATCAAAATTTCTATGGTATTTTTCACAGAAATAGGAAGAAAATCCTAAAATTTTCATGGAACCACAAAGACCCCAAATAGCCAAATCAATCCTGAGAAAGAAGACCAAAGCTGGAGGCATCAAACATCTTGAACCATACTAGGAACTTTACTACACAGCCATAGTAATCAAAGCAGTATGGTACCAGAATAGAAACAGACACATAGTCCAATGAACAGAAACAAGAGCCTAAAAATAACCTTCACATATAGTCAATGAACATTTGAGAAAGGATGGTCTCTTCAATAAATGGTGTTCTAAAAACTGAGTAACTACATGAAGAGGAATGAAATCGGACCTCTCTAATATTCACAAAAATTAACTCAAAATGGGCTAAAGATTTAAACCTAACACCTGAAACCATAAAAAATCCTAAAAGAAAACACAAGCAAAAAGCTCCTTGACATTGCTCTTGGTAACATTTTTTGGATGACATCAAAGCACAAGCAAGAAAAGCAAAAATAAGTAAGTGGGACTATATCAAACTGAAAAACTTCTGCAAAATAGAAGAAACAGTAACAGAATGAAAAGCCAAAGTACAGAAAGGGGGAAAACATTTGCAAATTGTAGTTCTGGTAAAGAGTTAATACCCAAAAATATATAAATAACTCAAACAACTCAGCACAAAAACCACCTGACTAAAAAAATGGAGAGAGGAAATGAATATTTTTTCACAGAAGACTTACAGATGGCCAAAATGCACATGAAAATGTGCTCAACAGGACTAGTCATCAGAGAACTGCAGAACTCTACTGAGACCTAACCACACACCTGTTAGAATGGCTCTCCTCAAAGAAAGCTCCCAAATGTTAGCCAGGAAGTGGAGAAAGAAAACGCTTGTGTGCTGTTGGTGGAAATGGAAATTGAGGCAGCCATTATGAAAAACAGTAGAGAGGTCCCTCAAAAAATTAAAAACCAAACTACCAGGATCCAGCAATCTCACTTCGGGATATATACCCAATGAAATGAAAACAAGATGTCGGAAATATCTGTGCCCTGATGCTCACTGCAGCACTATTCATAAGAGTCAATACATGGAAACAAACTAAGTGTCAGCAGATGGATGGATAAAAAAGAATGTGGTATAAATATCCAATGGAATAATATTCAGCTATAAGAAAGACAAAAATCCTCCCCCTTACAACTCAGATGAACCTCAAGGGCATTACGCTAAGGGAAGTAAGTCAGAGAAAGACATGGAATCTTAAAAAAGCTAAATCACAGAAATAGCAGAGTAGTAGTCACCAGGAGCTGGGAGGTACAGAAAATGGGCAGATACTGGCCAAAGGGTACAAACTAACAAATTCTTGGCTTCTAATACACAGTGCTGGGAATATAGTTAATAATACTCTATCAAATACCTGGAAGTTGTTGAGAGTAGATCGGAAATGTTTTCGTCACAGTAAAGATTCTGAGACGGGATAAAGGCATTAGCTAATGCTATGGTGGTAACCATTTTGCAATAGAGAAGACCATCAAATCATCATACTGTACACCTTAAACTTACATAACGTCATACGTCAATTACATCTCAAAGCTAGGGAAAAAAAAAAGTCACCAGCCCGACTCTCTACAGTAATTGGCCGTGTTTGGTTAAATCTTGAATCTTGTATAAAACACGTTAAGCTGGGGCGCCAGGTGGCTTCCTTGGTTAAGCATGTGCCTTCGGCTCAGGTCATGATCCTGGGTTCCTGGGATCGAGCCCCACATTGGGTTCCCTGCTTGGCAGGAAGCCTGCTTCTCCCTCTACCTGCAGCTCCCCCTGCTTGTGCTCGCATGTGCCCTCTCTCTCTCTCTCCCTCTCTCTGTCTCTGACAAAGAAACAAAAATACAATCTTTAAAACAAAACACATTAAGCTACCAAAACTCAACTATCTTCAAAAGATCAGTAACATCAGCAGCGTCACCACTAATATTTCACTATAGGACTTTAGAGATGCCTAGAGAAGGGTCCAAGAGGACCGGTCCTCCAACTCTTAAGTTACTCCGCTCTGCTTTGTCCACAAACACACCATAGGAAAAGAGGTCTGGCTGAAGAATGACCTACTCCCTACTAAAAGAATTTTCCTTCAATCAAAACAAATAAGCTCACACAGGACTTCCCTCAATGGGTTTGCAGCAGTACTCTCCTAAGAGTACTGGTCCAATTCCAATTTTGTTAACAGTAAAATAGGATTATTTTTCCCCTAGTAGTTTAAAATTACATAAAAAGCAAAGCCCCAAAGCAAGCCTAGTCTAGTGACAACCTCATTATTTTTATCATTACAAGTGTTCACTGTTATTATCGATATTTTAATACCGTACAAACACAGTAGAAAGACCAGAGGAAGTAAGTCCACCTTATCAGCAGACCACACTAAGGTAGTCGAGACACGTATACTAGGCATTTTAATCTCCATTTCTTGGCATCCAACTAAATGTTGCATCCTTTTTGGCATAAAATCTGAGAAGTTTTTATTGAAAAAAAATTTTTTAATGCTACATAAGATATTGGGGTTGCAGGAAAGAAGTGATTTGCCATCTCTCCTGCACAGAACAGAAAACAAGAGACCCGCATTCTCAACTTTTCCGCAGAAAACAGCATGGAATCTGGTACCTGCAGGGCTCCTTTGCATCAGTGGTGACACCGAGCAGAGTCTGGGATACCTGCCGTAAGCACCACTGATCTCTGCCAGCCAGCACCACTGGCTGCCGGCATTCTCTCAATGTAGTGGCAGATGTCTGGTGGGTACGGTGGCACTGGCTTCCCCCCAATAAAGGGGATCTGAGCAAGACAAGAGAAGTATCCCCACAGATGTCCTGAAATAACAGACCAGAATTACTCATGGACATGAATTATACAGAACTCCTGAAAAAACTGTCTGGGTATGGGTGTATGTCAAAGATAGAGGACACTACAGGGAATTTATCAGGTGCTGGTGAGAACACTGGCGAGACGTGAAAAGCATATATACAAATTACTCTGAGCTAGTGCTTAGATGTGTATCTCTGGCACATAGAACATTCCCTGGTTAACAAAGACAGGAGATAAATATATCTATCTGATTTGTTAACTCTCAAAAATAGATTTGAAACACCTTAAAAATGTATTCAAAATTCTTAGATGATTTGTGAATTAATTCACCAGTCGCGTAGATACTTACCAAGTTTAAGGAGACTGAAATTCTACTAGACAAATATATTTTCTTCACAGTGATACAATAATATTAGTTTATTTCCAGTTACTTTGCAAATTATGG
The DNA here is from genome assembly GCF_011764305.1 of Mustela putorius furo. NCBI lineage: Eukaryota > Metazoa > Chordata > Mammalia > Carnivora > Mustelidae > Mustela > Mustela putorius. The sequence continues at coordinate 8,360,678 of NW_025422022.1, forward strand.
CCTTCTCTCCAAGAGTATGGAAATAAAATCCGAGACCATACTTCTTTCATGACATTCTGGGCCCATTAAAAGATATCAAATAACTGCAAGTGTAGCGGGAATAAAAAAGAAATCTGCTGTACAGGAAAACAGTGTGTCAATTTCACAACTAGAGAATAAAGTCATTCACAGATTCAATACTGAATACGTAAGGAACGAAAAAAAGCTAATAATGATGCTAAGGTTACACTTCAAGATCCTCATAATGATTATTACTTCTACTTCCACAGGAAGTAGTGAGTGAATACAAAACTCCTTGGAAATTTAATCCAAAGCCAGATAGTTGTATTCAGGACACCCTGGAACTGTACCAGATTCTGAATTTGGGGACATGGGGAAGAATAAAGCTCTTTCACGATTAACAACAGCAATGAAAGGAAATTCTGTTTGTATGTGCCTTGGTTATCAAGTACCGACCAGAGGGGAAGCAGGTTGGCTATTCTGCATGTGTAAGTGGTTTCCTTTTGAATGAAAACAAGGAAAGTTTTTTAATGATTTCTTGAGAAAAAATGAGCCAGGTTATATTTCTAATTTTTTCTTTTCTTTTTTATTTATTCGAGAGAGAGATCACGAGTGGGCAGAGAGGCAGGCAGAGAGAGAGGGGGAAGCAGGCTCCCCGCTGTGCAGAGAGCCTGACGTGGGGCTCGATCCCAGGACCCTGAGACCATGACCTGAGCCGAAGGGAGAGGCCTAACCTACTGAGCCACCCTGATGCCCCTTTATTTCTAATTTCTTAAGCAATAATCATACCTATTTATTTCTGTGCATTCTGTTTATTTCTATATATTCTCAAAATACCTATAGTTTACAGTAGATTTATGGTAAAGTCAAAAGATGTGTTCTTTTATTGCTAATACTGAGCAAGAGACAGAATGTGAGTCATATGGACGATTCTATATGTTTCTTCCAAAGTATATAAACCCATCCAATAAGGGGACTTATTGAGCAATCTAGATTCTTTCCCTGTTGAATGAAATCCTTAATCACACACTTTGCTGTTTGGCAGTATATTATCATAAAGTGACAGTCGGAGTCACACTTCATTAAGTGAAGTCTTTTCTAAGAGGTGAAGGAAAAGAACACCCTTCCCTTAGCATTTTAATCCAGATAATGGAAGATCAAATTGAGCACAGTTGGCAGGCTCTAAGAAGAAAATCAATCACTGAAAGGCAAAATGCAGCCTGAGCTGTGTGGGAGGGGAAAAAAAAAAGGCCTTTGTTGATGGCCACTTAACCTTTATTGATGGTCAGAAAATTTTACAAACTAATTTTATATATGTAAATCTCGTGTTATTTTGAGCATCTTTGGGATATTGCCTTAGTTCACCTTAAGTAATTCATCAACATTCAATCATCAACCCAGCTTGGTCTCCCAAAACACTGAGCTAATGGATGAAGACAGATAATTCTATGGGGAGGTGGATGGAGGTAGATGAAGAGGTGATAAGTGTTATCTATTAAGAGATAAGAGGCAGAAGACAAAATGATCACAATTATATACCACATGTGGCTCAGCCCACTGCCTTTGCCAAGGTATTGTGTCAAAATAAAATTAAGGAAATCTAAGTGTCTGGCTCCCATTTTTTTCTGTTAGCATTGCATGACAAAATGTTCTCTCTGGGTTCTTCTTGCGCTATTGTTTGAACCCTGCTAAATGAGCACTTTTATAGAACATTACTACCCTTTTTCTTACTGATAAATCACTTTTATTCAATGGAGAATAGAAAGCATTTTGTCATGTTTTCTCTTCTTCTTTAAAGAGCAAATTAGAAGCTTCGAGCTTCCTTCCCAAATCCCTATCCTCCATACAACCAGATGGCCAACTCATTCTGGGCCCATATAAAAATTCTGAAGAAGCCACTACTGGAAATATAAAACACATAAGGAAATAAATGATTAAGTATTTTAGCTTCATGTATGTCTGAAGTATGTAGAACAAATGCATAGTTTTGGAAGTAAACTGCACAGGTAGGACTGAAATCAGGTAAGACCCAATGCCACCTTCTAAATTACTAGGATAATTTCTGCTCAGTAAGCTGGCTTACTTCAGTCAGTTCATTCATTACACATTTTTTTTAAGTTCAACTGCCTGTAAGTAAGCAAGGTCTTCTTTTGAATGTTTATCTTCAATGTAACTTTTAATAGGGTAGAAAAAACATTTTAAAGTGAATAAATGCCTATTTGAAATGATTATAGATGCATCATAAAAATTGGAATTGAGTTAGAGAAGCACAACCATTTTAAGTCATATAAATAATTTAAGAGACTATTACCAGGTTTTCTTTAAAAAGTGAGCATGTCAATTTATTCCTTTGACTTCCATAAAACAAACACACACAAAATACAGTTAACTTCATGACCTTAAAGTTTAAAAATATTTTCTTGGCAGCAGTCTTCACCTAGTTTTAGTTTTTCAGCACTCAAAGCTTGTTTTCTTGTTAAATACAGCTTTTTAGAGATGTTGACTACTATAGCAATAGTGTTTTCCCTCCCAACCCTTTAAAGGAAAGGATAAAGTCAGTGACACTACTGAACAGTGACCCTGGGCAGCAGAAGGGGTGGGTGAGAAACAGTCCTGAGTTTCCTTCGAGAAGACCCTGGATGCAGGCATGTTTTCAGGAAGATACAGTGGAAGTAGCAACTGAACGGTAGTTATGAGAGCCTGGCTTCCATTTCCCCTAGTGATTTGGCTGATTATTGCTTCCAGTGTTTTCTCAAATAACAGCCAGAATTAGTCACCAGAGAAGTAAAGACTTAAGGAAAGTTTTCTAGCCTGACTGTGTGAAAACAAATATGTTGCCTTTAGACATATTAGAAAAGTTAAAGATGTTTTGTTATTTAAAAGGAGAGAGTCAAACTGACTCATTTGCATAGCTTTTTTTTTTCCCCCAAAGATTTTATTTATCTACTTGACAGATGAAGATCACAAGTAGGCAGAGAAGCAGGCAGAGAGAGAGGAGGAAGCAGGCTCTTCGCAGAGCGGAGAACCCAATGCGGGGCTCCATCCCAGGACCCTGGGATCATGACCTGAGCCGAAGGCAGAGGCTTTAACCCACTGAGCCACCCAGGCGCCTCTTTGCATAGCTTTAAAACAGCCCTAGGACTGAAAATGTAGTGACTCCAGCAGCCAAAGGCAAGCTAGGCATAAAGGTCAGGTAATGCTGTGGTGGGCTACCTACATAGTGGGGTGGCATGTGGTAGGAAATCCTTGGTGATCCTTTTTGGCTGTAACAGGAGGAACAGTCAACTCCTATACTAATCCTGGACGTGGGAATGAAGAGTTATGATGCAGATATCTGGGACAGCCACCAAGGACCTGATTCTTAAATAGAGAGCCTCCTTTGTTTCACCAGACAAACTAGGAACTGTGGGAAATGGACGCTGTTTATCAGTACTTTATTCAGGTTCATTGTCTCAGTAATACAGCAGTCTCAAGTCCAGGAGACTTAGGAAGATGCAGCCGGGAACAATCAGAAGGAAACAAAACAAAACAAAACAAAAACAAAACCCGTCTTACAGTGTTTCCTTCCAGCTTCAAGGAAAACCTTACAACACGGACTTGCCACTTCCTCTAGCTCTTCCCTCTGAAGGACTGAAGTGAGCAGTCCGATTATCACCTAACTGTTCATTCTACCTTACTATTCCTTCAGTCTCTAGAATCCTCTAACATAGGAGTCACTTGAATGTATTCATAGAGAAAGCTATTTAATGCCATGACAGCAATGGTTACTTTAGCTTAAATCTTTTAGAATAAAACCTATTCCTGCCAAACCTGTAAGGAGAGATTGCATGTACTTGGCAGTGTCCAGAATGCAGGATAAAAAAATCAGTGTTATATATATTAATTAAAAATCCTATTTAACAAACACGAGCTTTCCCAATTCCACAGGATCTCTTACAGGGAACTGCCCACACATTTAGCCACTTAGTAAACATAACTGCTTCACTACAAAGCCAGTAATTGTTATAATGAGACAGAAAGCACTGGAATATGAATTAAGAAACCCAGGTTCTCATCTTGACTCTGGCACCAATAAGTTCTGTCTTCTGGAACCTCATTTACATAATACGCGGTCGGGGAAAACCACCTTCCCTTCTTCTGATGACTGAATCAGCTGCTGTTGAGCGCTTTTATGAGATTTTATGACAGGTATTCATGGAACACTGATACGTTTCAAGGTGTCCTACCTCATTTTAGAATCAGTACAATAAGTATACCTCTGTCCTGTTATCCATGTGTAATTCCAACACAATCCGTAGTTAACAGTATGAAATTTGACCTGTGGCCACACTCTTAACTCCTACAAAAGAGCTTCTAGCTTTGTATGTATCCCCCACACAAAAATTGAAGAAATACCAGGATTTCCTGCAAGTTTATAAACTGTAGCCTGGTTTCTTCGTAGGAACTTTAACAAAGCTGTATGAAGCATTCCTATTATAATCCAGCAGGGTAACAACTCTCCTTCTGAAGAGTAACTGGCGATCTAACATTGTTAGGTAAAATAACTTTTTTAAAATATCTGCAAATTTTATGTGATTACTTCTTCATTTCTTAAACTTACACTTGCTTTGTGAAAAATAACTTTTAAAAATACTACAGTAATATTAGTTCCTTTCCCATCACAGAGCACTATAAAGCCATAGAATCTGCCCTACATAGTCCAGACTTTTTCTGATGAATAGAAACATAGAAAGGAAAAATACAGAATGATATTTTAAACCTCAGATGAATCAACGAGCAGCTTGCTGGCTCTCACAATATCAGAGAATCACAGACATCTAACTCAACTTTGCACCCAAAGCCAGAAATAATCACTTTCTGCAATAATTCTGATAGAAATTCACCCATCTTACTGCAAAATACTCCAGAAAGTCTTCTGTCTTTAAAATGTTGTGTTTTTTGGAAAACCCTTATTTTGAGCTAAAACTCTTTTTCTATTATCCATCAATCCTACTCTCCTCTGAAATCAGACACAGCTGGTGTTTTCTCTTTCACCTGAGAGCCCTTCAGACACCGACAATAGGCAATTCACAGCATGCCTCACCTTTCCTAAGCGAGGTTACAGTGTCAGTGCGCCCAGCGTCTGCCACCCTCCTTTCCTTCCCTCGGTCTCTTCCCTCCTGTGTCCTCCGATCGCTCCCTCCTTCCTCCTTCCACAAACATTAGTTGAATGTATTAGGTATTAGACACATGTCCGTATACAGGACATGCGCTCTAGACCCTCACACTCTTTGGCATTCTCCTTTGGATTTATTCTCGTTTGTCAGCATCCCAGAGAAGTGAACATTTTCAGAATGTGGCAGAACTATTACCTCTCACACTCCGAACGCCATATTTCTATCAATATAACCACTTCCTTTTGCTTGTGCCTAGAAAAAAAACTTTCCCTCTCACACCATTTCCCCTTATGGACCTAATTTGGACTTCTTTGAAGGGATGGGGAGAATCTACAGACACATGGATTTCTTTTCTCTTCCATCCACCAAATGAGGACCATAAAGTTTCTTTATAACAATGTATAAATTGCTTTAGTTATAGAATGTCTTTTTCCTCTGAGGATTTGGTTTTGCTTTAGATCGAATGTAGTATTTTAACTCCATGAAAGATTTAAATAGGTCCTGTCATGGCTGCCCTGATAAGCTACTGATTGAACTATTTATTGACTCTTGAGTCTGGCCACTTTTTTTATTAACATATAATGTATTATTTGCTTCGGGGTACAGGTCTGTGAATCCACAGTCTTACACAATTCACGGCTCTCACCACAGCACATACCCTCCCCAATGTCCGTCACCCAGCTACTCTATTCCTATACCCCCACACCCCAGCAACCCTCAATTTGTTTCCTGAGATTGAGAGTCTCTTATGGTTTGTCTCCCTCCCCTGTCCCATCTTGTTTCATTTTCCCCCCTCGCTTACCCCCATGACCCCAACCCCCCCCTCTCAAATTCCTCCTATCAGTGAGATCATATGATAATTGTCTTTGTCTGATAGACTTATTTCGCTTAGCATAATACCTTCTAGTTCCATCCACGCCATTGCAAATGGCAAGATTTTTGGGTTTTGATGGCTGCATACTATTCCATATATATATTCATATATATATGAATATATATATATATATATATATATCACATCATCTTCATCCATTCATCTGTTGATTGATATCTAGGTTCTTTCCTAGATATTATCATTAGCTAGAAGCAGGTGTAGACAAATGGGCTGACTGGTAACCGGATAACTTCTGTCCATAGTATCTCTCTCAGAAGAATAAGTTGCCTCCAATAGTAATAAGGGTCATGGGGTTTTTCTTTTTCCTTCTTTTCTACTTATTAAGTGGAATATGAAGAAAAGAATTAATTGCCACTGCCACCTCACAGGGCTGCTGTGGGGATGAGTAACGACAGGAAATGTTCTTAGAACCTGGGACACGGTAAGAATTCAACTTAGTTGCTACTGTTGTCAGTATTCGGCTCTTCACTCTCTTTTTGCACATGGGAAAATATCCTTATTCCTTTAATGGGCACCAACAAAGATACCCTTATACAGGAAGTCCTTTCATTCTCTAAAACTGCATGGATGCTAGAGTCTGACTTTGTAAGGCCTGAGGTTGATTCAGTTGGCCAAGAGGAAAGGACTCGGGTTTAAGAAAAGCGAAGGCCCTCCTGCCTTGTGACTCATCTGTCCCACTGTGCTGTACTCAACAGATCTAACCTGAGAATATGGTGCAGGTGCCAAATCCAAGCTGACTTTTAACTTGGGAAAAAATGTAGAGAGTAATGAAATAAATATATCACATGTGTTGAAATTATGTCATATTTGTTTCACATCTTTTCAAGTTAATTCATTAAATATTTATCAAATGTACCTACTAGGTACTGGGAACTAACCGATGACGTCATCATTCCCTTTGCAAACCTCCATCATCTTCTGGCCCTCGTTCCCTCCTCAGATAGAACTATTGTAAACAATTTTATTTTTGTCATATTCATAATTTCTAATTATGAATAGATATTCACAAACAAAACCAGTACTGTTTTACACATTTTAAAGCTATATATGTTAAAACACACTTCTCTTTCTGCAGCTCAATCTCTTCGTGAGGACACATGCAGATCTAGTTCATTCATTGTAGCTGCTGTGTAATATTCCATCATGGGAATATTCGGTATTGTTATTTATCCATTTCCTTATGATGGAATCAGAGGTTGTTTAGACTTTTTCTATTACAAACAATGCTGCTTTATACAAATCTCCTTGTTTTCACAACTGAGACTTTCTCTGAAAATAGGTCTAGTTGTGGAATTGCTATGTTGTTTGATGAATACAGGTTTTAGTAAAAACTACCATATTGCTCTTATGAACTTTCAGGACTTGCTACTGTCCATCTTTTAATTTTTGCCAGGTTCAGGGTTGGGGCATGGTTTTAACTGGCATTTCCTTATTACTATTGAAATGGGATATTTCTTTAAAAGTTCCCTGGCTGTGCAGGTTTCCTCTCCAGTGAGCTACCATTTAATAATCTAATGTATGCTTCTAAGAATTGCTTATCTTCTGTTTATTTATAAAAGTCATTTGTATATATAATGATCTATATTGTTAATATAGACTGCAAATGCCTTCTCCTAGTCTGCTACTTGGTTTTTTAAGAAAGATTTTATTTATTTATTTATTTATTTACTGCAAGCATGAGTAGGGGGAGGGGAAGGGCAGAGGGAGAAATCTGCCCTTAATCTCAAGCCGACTCCGTGCTCAGCACAGAGCCCCATGCGCAGTTCAATCTCACCGCCCTGAGATCAGGACCTGAGCTGAAATCAAGAGTCAGACACTCAACCAAATCAGCCACCGAGGTGCCCCGTATTGCTTGTTTTTTTTTTAATCTATGACTGTGGTGTCTTTTATAGTCTCAATTTTTAATTTGGATAAGGTCAAACCTGTCACTTTTTGTGGTCTGTGTTTTTGCAAGTCATGCTGAAAATACAATGAGTATCAGGAAAGGCAACTGGTATAATGAAATAAGCAACAGGGTAGAAAGCAAGACACACGTATAAAAAGAGCTTGAATCCCCAATCCACCATTACTAGCTGTAGGACTCCAGATAAAACAGTTTGAGTCTCAGTTTCCTCAGACAAGGGACAGCTACTCTCCACGCTGTCCAGTGATCTGACAAGCATTCTTTGAGTGTCTGTTACCAGCAGGCATAAGCCTAGCCCTGAAAGTACAGGGGTAAACAAGACAAAGTTTGTGCCCTTACAGAACTTATGCTGCAGCAGGTGGGGTGAGGGAGGGCACATAATAAGATAATACAGAAGCAACTTACTCAATGACATCAACTGAGAGGATGCTGTGAAATGTTCTGCAAATTGGAAAGGGTACAGGCATAGGACATGCCGATTATCACCACTGGGGATGCTGCCCCAAGTTCCTCCGAAGGGGCTCACAAAATGAAGCTTCAATTGTTCTACTTCATTTGAAAATGAACTGATAGGGAATTAAGCCATACAAGACACAATAAGTCTACCACAGAGGAAAGAGGTTTATGAGAAACGACATTTATGCTGGAAGGCATCATGGACTTTGAACCAGAAACCCAAAGACTTCATTCCATTTGATCCAAAGCAGTCCTCCAGCCTTGCTGGGACCAGTCCTCGATGCAACAGCTGCATACCAGCCAGGCTGGTCTCTTGGTGTCCTCAACACATCTTATGGGTCTTCCACTTTTCCCACCTAATCTTAAGTCTTTTCTAACATTGTCTCTTCCTAGGTCATGCAAAGTAAGCCCTATATTGTCCGCTTATTTCATTTTTACCCATACACTTACATGTTTGTAATCTATTTTCACTACTTCCAAACCGACAGGAATAAAGTAGGAAAACAAACTATGTACACACATGCGTTCTCTTTCCTCATTATTTCAAATACAATATACGAATCTGTAATCTGCTCTATTTAAGGTTTAAATAATGAAATAATGACGACCCAGTGGGAAAGTCACAGTACAGAGTGGAAGATGTGTTTTTCTGTAGGGTAAATTTTTAAGGGTTAAGGCATTAGATTAAGCACTATTAAGAAGTTCAAGACACGGGCAATTTGATGTAGGCAGTTGGGAAAATAGCTAAAGTTTAATCTGATTATGGGGAGCTCTAAGGATTTTCTAAAATTGTGATTCGAATCCTTGAAACAATTTTCAAAATACATTCAGTTTCCTAACATGCATGCATCTAAAGGTGAGAACTATTCAGCAGAAAACTGGTTTTGAAACTAGCACATAGCTTGGCTTTTCATTTTTTGCTAATTAATAGATCGCATGCAACCTGGAGAAAGAGAACTAAATAGCAGATAATGAAATCTTTATTACTTTTTCAGTCTTTCCAGAAAAAGTCCTGAATGTTAAACTAAAAACCACAGCCACGGGAACATGGAGATTTTAAAAATGTAAGTAAATGTGCATTAATCAAGTTAAACAAACAAACAAAAAAATCTCTCTTCCAGACATAGAAAAACTGTTAGGTTTATAAAGATGAATAGAATTAAGTTTCTCTGGGTGACAGTCACCAGTTTTGAGTGTTCACTATCAGCTAGATGGTCTATTATGAGGAACTTATATACAGGTTATCTTATGTGACCCAATCTTCACCATGTGTTACTGTCTTAAAGATAAAGCAAGAAGTTACCCATCTTCGAGGGGAGATAAACTGAGCAGAGAATTGAACCCAGGAGTGTGTAGTTCAAGACATCACTTTTTCAGATGCTGACAACATGACGATGAGGGAGTATTGCCTCATTAGTTCAACCCCTTTATAACCTCCTTACCCAGGTTCTCTCAATCTGGGTATTACAGAAACCAGGTTAATCTTCCTAAATGACCCTTTCATCATTTGATTTTCCATTTCAAAAACCTGGTTTACCAAATCCAGAAGGAACGTCTTGGCCTCAGATTCAAGACTCTTCAAAAATCTGCCCTGATCCATCCATTCCGTACTCCTGTTGGTGCACAACCTTCACAGTTCAAAAAACCCTTCCTGAGCACCTAACTATAAGCGAGGCTCTGCAAGGACATGTGGCCTTGTCCGTAAGTTGCTCACAGTATAGCGTTTCTCAAATACGTGTTACTGCTTTCTGGGTCCTTCCTTACCCAGTTATTTCCCTTGAATGGAATCTTCTGTTTGATTCTACATTCCTCCTTTTTCCTATATATCAAAATCCAACCTAGTCAAGATCTAGTGTCAATCCCAACCCCTTCGAGATGCATATACTAAATATTTTTGTTAGTTCTTTCCTCTTAACCACTAGAATGCTAGATTTCAGAGTTCTGTGGACTAGATTCCAGGCACGTGAACTCCAAGCCCATCACACAGTGGTTCTGATTCGGAGGGTGTGACTTCATCTAGTCTGGGAATGTGCATTTAAACATGTCTGGCCAATTCCCAAGTTCTTACTCCTCCTACTCATGCTACCTCTCAGACAACGGGTTTGATTTTTTTCCTCTCCTCTCATTGAACTGACTGGTCTTCTGAGTACTACGGTGTCACAGACACAACCTTGATCTCAGCCTTATCAGTCCTGAGGATTCTGGTTCTTCAATTACCAACCACCTCCTGGTCCTGACCACATTTTTGGCTCAATAAAGAAGTAAAAGTTACCCATGCTGTAGGTCTGGACTTTTTTTTTTTTTTAACTGGTATTGTTGCTTCGTACTAGTGAGTTTGAAACAGCCTTCAGGCAGTTAAATCTCAAAGTTGTGATTCATGCCATTTCTTTTTAGGAGTCTGAGTATAGAAAAGACCAAGGGAAAGGGCGTAATGCTCACCCTGAAGAATACCAAGGAGTAACAATTCTCTAACCTATGGAGAAAAGGATGTGAAATAGCATCTAAGGGCAATCAGGTTATCAGAACTGAGTATCCTCTGATAAGCCAAAGCACCCTGCTTAAGCATAACGGCATCACTGACATTAACACACTCCCCCAGTATGCATTTCCAAAAACCAAGGAAGCTGCTGGCCCAAGAGGATGAATCCTCCCTGTAACAATTTAATGAAAGCCTCTGCAATGAGAGCAGAAAATGTCAAGTGTAAGCTCCCTCTTTCTTCCTACCGTGTCAGAGAACACTGCACAGACCTCTCAGAGGCAAAGAAAATAAGGTAATCAGAACTAATTTTTCTGGAAAATTGAAAATGTCCTAATTTTATTTTTGCATTATGGACATCTTCTGTTTTCTTCTTAAAAGCTTGAGTTAATTTTTAATCTGACTCTAACTAATTAACTCTAACTAATCTAACCTCAGTGTAACAGTTGATAAACTTTTGACCCTGCCAAAACAAGGGTCCCCAACTAGTCATAATGTCTGTTAAACTCAAAGATTCTATTAACCAAATTCTGTTTAGCAATATGAAAAAATCAGTAACTTAAATCTTCAAAGATTAAGATATTACAAGTAAACTCAAACGACAAACTGTCAATATGAAACAAAAGTTTATGTGCAAATCTACCACTGGTCTCTCTCATCAATGTGTTTTTTAAAAAGATTTATTTATTCATTCATGTATTTGAGTAGGGGAGGGCAAAAGGAAAGGGAGAGAATCTCAGATTGCTCATACGCACAGAGCCCCAAGCAAGGCTCAGTCTCACAACCCTGAGGTCATGACCTGAGCCAAAACCAATAATCAGATGCTTAACTAAGGTGCTCCTCTGATCAATGTCTTAATACTACCGTTACTCAATTGAAAATCAGTGACTGCTTTACTTAATGGCATATATTGCATATTTATTATTTAATTGTCTACTAGATGGGTGTGGGGCCTGTTTTAGATTCTCCCTCTCAAAAAAAAAAAAAAAAAACACACACATAAAAAACCCATATTTTTCCTTGCTTGCTCCATTTTTCATATATTTGAAATGCATCTTTAGATTTTATATATTGGTTTATATATGTGAATACATACATACAATCTATATAATATGTAAATACAGATATTATGTATATAAATATATATTTACCTATCTATTCAACCATCTAATAATTTGCAGGGAAGAAACTACATGGGGAAGTCATTCTGATTGTCCATTCTCATCTAGATAATGGAGAAGAGTACTATGGCTTTCATCACATTTATATGAGAAGAGTGCATTTACACTGATTCATGGATAAACTCACATGTTTTTGGATCAGAAGATTTATACCTGGTTTTGCTACCTCTAGTATGTGACCTTAGATAAATCATTTATTCTTTGAAACTCTATTTCTCACCTGTACACTAGGTATACTAGTATACCTACTGTATACTGCCTCTATCAAATTTTTGTAAGGCTTCAAAAAAGATAAGTGTTTTCCAGTGCACTTTTACACACATATATTAATAAATATAAAATAACATCACTACACATGTAGTGTATTTAAGTGATAACAAAAAGCCAAAAAAGATAATACATATGTAAGAACCAAAATAATCACTCAGTAAATTCACAAATGATAGCTTTGTTTATATTACCATTAAGATATTCATTTTTGGATTAGCAAGACAGGAAACAACATGTGTTGGAGAGGATGTGGAGAATATATTGCATATTTATTATTTAATTGTCTACTAGATGGGTGTGGGGCCTGTTTTGCACTGTTTTATATTCCACTGTTGGTGGGAATGCAAGTTGGTTCAGCCAATTTGGAAAACAGTGTGGAGATTCCTTAAGAAATTAAAAATAGAGCTTCCCTATGACCCTGCAATTGCACTACTGGGTATTTACCCCAAAGATACAGATGTCGTGAAAAGAAGGGCCATCTGTACCCCAATGTTTATAGCAGCAATGGCCACGGTTGCCAAACTGTGGAAAGGACCAAGATGCCCTTCAACGGACGAATGGATAAGGAAGATGTGGTCCATATACACCTCCATCAGAAAGGATGAATACCCAACTTTTGTAGCAACATGGATGGGACTGGAAGAGATTATGCTGAGTGAAATAAGTCAAGCAGAGAGAGTCAATTATCATATGGTTTCACTTATTTGTGGAGCATAAGAAATAACATGAAGGACAAGGAGAGTTAGAGAGGAGAAGGGAGTTGGGGTAAATTGGAAGGGGACCAGGAGAGACTATGGACTCTGAAAAACAATCTGAGGGTTTTGAAGCGGGGGGGGGGGGCGGGTTGGGGGGAATCAGGTGGTGGGTATTGGAGAGGGCACGGATTGCATGGAGCACTGGGTGTGGTGCAAAAACAATGAATACTGTTACACTGAAAATAAAAAATTTAAAAAAATTTTTTTAAAAAAAGATATTCATTTTTGGGATGCCTGGGTGACTCAGTTGGTTAAGCGGCTGCCTTACGCTCAGGTCATGATCCCAGCATCCTGGGATCCAGTCCCACATCTGGATCCTTGCTCAGCGGGGAAACTGCTTCTCCCTCTGCCTCTGCCTGCCACTCTGCCTGTGCTCACTCTCTCCGACAAATAAATAAAATCTTAAAAAAAAAATTTAAAAAAAAGTAAAGATATTTATTTTTAATCTCAGTGAGAATATTATTAGTTATAGATTTCACTATGTAAGAATAAGAACATAATCTGGTCCCATCTACAAATATTTGCATTATGAAAAGCAAATATAATTATGGAAATGTATATGCCCTCACTAATTTCAATAACATAATAAAATTATAGGTTTCACTACTTAGAAATGAAATAACCTGACCCCTTCCACAAATATGACTGTGAAATATAAAAATAATTTGTAAGAATACATATACATCATTTACTGAAAGGTTATACAAGCACATGTGCATGGATGAAACAGCTACGTTACTGAAACATGCCAAACTCAATTGTGATAAATAATTATAAATGCCTTAAAAGATACTGGTCTTTAAAAGAATGCTGTTGGGCGCCTGGGTGGCTCAGTGGTTAAGCCGCTGCCTTCGGCTCGGGTCATGATCTCAGGGTCCTGGGATCGAGTCCTGCATCGGGCTCTCTGCTCGGCGGGGGGCCTGCTTCCTCCTCTCTCTCTCTCTGCCTGCCTCTCTGCCTACTTGTGATTTCTCTCTGTCAAATAAATAAATAAAATCTTTAAAAAAAAAAATAAATTAAATAAATAAATAAATAAATAAATAAATAAAAGAATGCTGTTGTGAATATGTTTGCAAAGCAGATGTGCATTTCCAAATTAATCCTTTATGGTTGGTAAATGGGATTGATGAGAAAAGAACACTGCACTGGGAAACAGCAAAACTGGCCTTTGTTTTATCAACAAATAACTGTTTAGAATTTGCTACAGGTTAGGCATTAGCCTAGATGCTTGAGATAATTTCCTGAGCAAGGCAAACAAAAATCTGTCCTCGTGAAGCTTGCAAACAAAAGGGGACATGAAAGGACAGGTCATGAAAGGACAAACAAAAATCACATAATAATTAAAAGGTACCAAGTGAAGGGGCGCCTGGGTGCCTCAGTGGGTTAAAGTCTCTGCCTTCAGCTCAGGTCATGATCCCAGGGTCCTGGGATGGAGCCCTGCATCAGGCTCTTTGCTCCGCGGGGAGTCTGCTTCCTCCTCTCTCTGCCAGCCTCTCTGCCTACTTGTGATCTCTGTCTGTCAAATAAATAAACGAAATCTTTAAAATAAATAAATAAATAAATAAATAAAATAAAAGGTACCAAGTGCTACATAAATGAGTAAATCCAAGTGCTATGGAAAATATAGCAGTTTAAGGGGACCAGGCATATGTGAATATGGCAGGGCAGGTCTCAGTTTTAAATAGAGTTGTTAAGCTAGGTGTAGTTAAAGTACAAAGCAATAACTGAAAGGAAAAATACACTAGCAGGAATCAACAATAGATTAGAAGATGCAAAAGAACAGATCAGCAGTCTGGCAGAGAGCTTAGCGGAAAGCACCAAAGCTGAACCGCAAAAAGAATAAGAGAAAGGAGGACAGGTTAAGGGACCTCTTGGACAACAAGGGAAGGAACATTGTATTATATGGGCCCCAGAGGGAGAAGAAAGGGGCAGAAGTTATATATGAAGAAATAATACCTGAGCATTTTCCTAGAGAAGGAAACAGACTCCTAGGTTAAGAAGCACAGAGAGCTCCAAACAAGATGAACCAAGTAAGTCCACATCGTGATACGTAATAACTAAAATGTTAAAGATCACAGATAAGCAAAGAATCTTAAAAGCAGCAAGAGAGGAGCAACTAATTACAAAAGAAGAAGGGAAAAGGCCTTGTACTAATTCTTTCGCAGAAGCTTTGCAGGCCAGAAGGGAGTGGCATAATATATTCAAAATCCCGAAAGGGAAAAACAACAACAACAGCAACATATCTCCCCAGCAGCAAGATTACCATTCAGAATAGAAGGACAGAGTTTCCCCAGACAAACAAAAGTTAAAGGAGTTCATCACCGTTAAACTGGCCCTATAGGAAATGTTAAAGGGAATTCATTAAGAGAAAAAGAGAAAGTCATAATTGGAAGGAAAATTATGAAATTTTCAAAATTAGGAAATTATGAGAGAACAAAATCTCATGAGTAAAAGCAAACAGAGACAGAGAACAATCACAGAGCTACTACGCATGTTAAAGAACAGAAGTAGCAAAACCAATTATATCGTAAAGGTTAGTTAAAGGGAACTCAGAATAAAAACATGTAAATTATAGTAACAAATATACAAAATGTGATGGGGGAGTAAAAATAGGTTTTTTTTTTTAAGAATGTGTGTGAACGTAAGTGACCATCAACTTATTACAGACTGTTATATATTTAAGATGTTATATATGAACCTCATGGAAACCACAAACAAAAAGCCTATAATAATAAGTATGTTAAGAAAGCCAAACATAAAAGAAAGTCATCAACCACAAGGAAAGGGAACAAGGAAAAAAAGGAACAGAGAAGAACTACAAAGAAAAAAAAAAAAGAAACCAAACCTAGAAAACAATTAACAAAATGGCAGTGAGTACATACCTCTCAATAATTAATTTAAATGTAAATTGTCTAAATGCTCAATCACACTGGGAAGGTTATGTGCTATGGTGAAAGCTGTCAATTGTGTAAGACTGATGAATCACAGATCTGTATCCCCGAAACAAATAATGCACTATATGTTAAATAAATATATAAATACTAAATGATCAAAAGATACAGGATGACTGAATTAAAAATAAAAGACACATGGCACATACGCCGCCTACAAGAGACCCACTTCAGATCTAAAGACAAATACAGATTGAAAGTAAAGGGATGGAAAAAAATATTCCATGCAAAGGGAGACAAAAATAAAAATGCCAAACTAGCAAGAGTTGTATCAGACAAAACAGACTTTGAAACAAAGACTGTGGGGTTCCTGGGTGGCTTGGCTGGTTAAGCCTCTGCCTTCAGCCCAGATCATGATCTCAGGGTCCTGGGATTGAGCCCTGCGTCGGGGCTCCCTGCTCAGTGTGGAGTCTACTTCTCCCTCTTCCTCTCCCTGTGTGTGTGCATGTGTGTGCTCTCTCATATCAATAAAATCTTTAAAAAAATAAAATAAAACAAAGACTGTAACCAAAAAATGGCATTCCATAATGATAAAGGGATCAATATAACAAGAGGATATAATGATTGTGAATATCTACACACCCAACAATGGAGCACTTGAATACATAAATACTGAAAAATATGAAGGGAGAAATTGACAGTAATATAATAACAGCAGGCAACTTTAACACCCACTTACAACAATGGGTAGATCATCCAAGCAGAAAAATCAACAGAAAGGAAATAATAAAGATTGGAGCAGAAATCTATGAAATAGAGATAAAAAAAAAAAGAAACCAAGAACGTTTCTTCAAAAAGATAACAAAATTGATAAAGCTTTAGCCAAACTCATTAAGAAAAAAAAAAAAGAGGATGCAAATAAGTAACATCAGAAATGAACACCATAGAAATACAAAAGAATATAAAAGTTACTAAGAAAAATTATATGTCAACAAACTGGACAACCTAGAAATGGATAAATTCTTAGAAATGTACCATCTTCCAAAAGCAGTCATGAAGAAATAGGAAATCTAACCAGACGAAACTAACAACAAAATTCAATCAGTAATCAAAAAACTTTCCAACAAACAAAAGCCCAGGACCAGATGGATTCACGGTAAATTCCACGACACATTTCAAGAATTAACATCAATTCTCAAACTATTTCAAAAAACAGAAGAGGAAGGAAATGTCCAGATACATTCTATGAGGTCAATAATACCCTGACACCAAAACTACACAAAAAGGAAACTATAGGCCAATATACCTGATGAACACAGGTATCCACTTGTGACAAAAAATGCTAAACAAAGTATGCTTAGAGGGACCATACCTCAACATAATAAAGGCCATACATGACAAACCAGAGCGAACATCATGGTGAAAAACTGAAAGCTTTTCCTCTAAGATCGGGAACAAGATAAGGATGTTCACCTCACCACTTTAATTTAACATGATACTGTAAGTCCTAGCCATAGCAATCACACAAGGAAAGAAATAAACAGTATCCAAATGGGGAGGGAAAAAAGAAAACTCACTATTTGCAGATGACAGGATACTTTAGATAACCCTAAAGACTTCACCAAAACACTGTTCGAATAAAAGCATTCAGTATGGTTGCAAGATATAAAATTAATACATAGAAATCTGGGGCATTTCTATATACTAATAACAAAGCAGAAACAGAAATTAAGAAAACAATGCCAGTTATAACTACACCAAAAAGAATAAAATACCTAGGAATAAACTTTACCAAGGAAGTGAAAGACCTAGATGCTGAAAACTATACAACATGGATAAAAGAAATTAAAGAGCCCATATACAAATGAAAAGATACATCATACTCATGGATTGGAGGAATAATATTGTTAAAATGTCCGTACTACCCAAAGCAACATACAGACTCAGTGTAATCACGATCAACATACAACAGCACTTTCCACGCATCTCAGAATAAACAATCCTAACGTTGGTCTGGAACCACAGAAGACCCTGCACAGCCAAAGCAATCTTGAGAAAGAAGAACGAAGCTGAAGGCATTACAGTCTGATTTCAAAATATACTACAAAGCTACAGAAATCGAAACAGCATGGTACTGGCATAAAAACAGACACACAGATCAACGGAACAGGAGAGAGAGTCCAGAAATGAACTGATGCTTATGTGGGTTATTCAGTCTATGACAAAGGAGGCAAGAATATACAATGAAGAAAAGACAGTCTTTCCAGTTAATGGTGCTGGGAAAACGGGACAGCTACATGCAGAAGAAGGAAGGTGCCCAACTTTCTCACGCCATACACAAAAAGAAACTCGAGATGGATTAAAGGCCTAAATGTGAGACCCCAAACCATAAAAATCCTAGAAGAAAACACAAGCAGAAATTTCTTGACTATCAGCCTTATTAACAGTTTCCTAGATCGCTCTCGTCAGGCAAGGAAAACAAAGGCAAAAATACACGACAGGGACTGCATCAAAATAAAAAGCTTCTGGACAATGAAGGAAAGAAACAACAAAACAAGGCAATCTGCTGAGTGGAAGAATGTATTTGTACATGATATCTTTGATGAAGGATTAATTTCTGAAATATGTAACTTACACAATTCAACACCAAAACCCCCAAATAATATCAAATTAAAAAATGGGTAGAGGACCTGAATAGAAATGTTTCCAACTAAGACATCCAGATGGCCAACAGACACATGAAAATCTGATCAACTTCGCTCGGCATCAGGGAAATACAAATCAAAGCCACACTGAGATTTCACTTTACACCTGCCAGAATGGCCAGTATCCAAAAAAAGAAAAATAACAGGTGTCGGCGAGGATGTGGAGAAGAGGGAACCCTCGTGCACCGTTGGTGGGAACATAAAATGGTGCAGCCACTGTAGAAAAATTTTTTGGTGCCCCCAAAAATTAAAAATAGAGCCACCATATGATCCAGCAACTCCACTACTGGGTATTTACTCAAAAGAAAGGAAAACACGAACTCCAAAAGATATAAGCACCCCTATGTTTATTGCAGCATTATTTCCAATAGCCAAGATATGAAAGTAACCCAGGTGTCCATCGATAGATAAATGGATAAATAAGATGTGTGATATATTTGTATATATATCTCACAATAGAATATTAGTAAAAACAAAAACAAAAACCCAAAACAAAAAAGGGCCACCTGGGTGGCTTAGTCAGTTAAGCTGCTGCCTTCCACTCAGGTCATGATCCCAGCATCCGGGGATCAGGTCCCGCATCGGGCTCCTTGCTCAGGGGGGAGCCTGCTTCTCTCTCTGCCTCTACCTGCCACTTTGCCTGCTTGTCCTCTCTCTCTTTGACAAATAAATAAATAAAACCTTTAAAAAAAAATCTTGTCATTTATGACAACATGGAAAGACCTAGAGAGTGTGATGCTAACTGAAATAAGTCTAACAGAGAAACACACACACTACAGGATTTCATGTATACATGGAACCTAAAAAAAAGAAAGAAAAAAAAACGCAGAGGAAGAAAGAAAAGCAGAAACAGACTCATAAATACAGAGAACAGGTGACTGCCAGGGGGAGGAGGGATTGGAGGACAAACAAAATGAATGAAGAGGAGTAGGAGATGCGGGACTCCAGTTCAGGAATGAAGAAGTCACAGGGATGAAAGGTACAGCCTGGAGAATACAGTCTGTTTTGTATTGTATTGTAATAGCACTGTCTGGGGACCAATGATAGCTACGCTTCTAGTGAGCATTGCATAAGGTATAGGGTTTTTTGGATCACTGTGTTGTACTCCTGAAACATTAAAAAAAAAAAAAAAGAAAGAAAAGAAGAAACCTGTCTAGACTACTGCTTCCCCCAATTTTTTTGATCATAAGATCATTTTCTCTTAACACTTATGAAAGAAGAAGAAGAAAAAAAAAACATATTAAGAAGACAGCCATACAGCTTTCTGGCAGAAAGATCTGGCCAGGCAGCCAGAGGGAAGAGCCAGTGTAAAGGCTCCACTGATTCTGCCAAAATAACCCTGTGAAAGGAGAATATCCCATTTTGCAGATGAGTAAATAGTGTCTCAGTGTGATGGAATTAAGGCAATAGAGCTAGTCAGTAAAAACAAGCTAGGACTAGAAAGAAACTAGGTTTCTTGACTCTTGGTCCAACACCTTGCTGTTGTTTCCTGCCTCTGTTCACCAGGCTAGAAGAAGGCTGCTCTGTTTCCTAAAAAGCCCTGAGTAAGGTGTTACCACAGTTGTGGTGGTTGTTGCTATTATTATTAGGTCCACTGATACTTCTTGAAAGATAGTTAAAGCTCAAAGAATAATTTCATTTTTACCTTCTCATGGTTTATTATTGCCCTTCCTTTATCTGTGCTTCTTTCCTTGGGTGGGTCATTGCAATATCAGATTTTTAGTTAAAGGAATTCTATTTCTTTGGATATTTGATAAAGGTGTGAAACACAAGAATAAGGTATAAAATAGAAAGCATTGGGGCACCTGGGTGGCTCAGTGGGTTAAGCCGCTGCCTTTGGCTCAGGTCATGATCTCAGGGTCCTGGGATCGAGTCCCGCATCGGGCTCTCTGCTCAGCAGGGAGCCTGCTTCCTCCTCTCTCTGCCTGCCTCTCTGCCTACTTGTGATCTCTTTCTGTCAAATAAATAAATAACATCTTTTAATAAATAAATAAATAAATAAAATAGAAAGCATTTATAAATTAACATACGAAAGAGCTATGAGAGAATGGCGAGAATGCGGAGCCCAGCGATAGGGAGGTAGAGAGCGACCTCTCTCCAGAGGCAGGAAGGGGAGGTGAGGGGGTTGCCAGAAGGAAGGGAAGCGCAACACAGCGAGCAGACAAGAGGGAGACCTTGGAAACAAGTCAGGACCTAGCTTTAAGCTACTACAGGACAATGAGGACTCTGGCCTTGAAAAAATAATGAGCTTCAAGTACAAAGTTTAAAAACTAAGATGCTACAAAGGAGGAAATCTGTAAGAAAGACAATAGTGGAGAGGGGGCTGGAGAAGAGAGGAGATATAAAGAGAGTCTCAAAATGTGAGAAGATATACAATGAACAATAGAAAAGAAAAAGCCAAGCAAGAATCCAATTTCAGACACAGTAGACTTGAGAGCTGGTGGAATTACTAGCAGCCAAAGGGAACAGAGAGGACAATCTGAAAGCTGAGTAGCTGACTTGGTAACACTAGGTTTAAGGCGGCAGTGAGGTTCTCACCAGGAGAGAGAAGGGCCCAGCACACAGGAGGTAATTTTGGAAGATGTGTGTCATCTGGGCCTGTTTTGTCCCACAGGTGGCTACTGAGCTCCCGAATGTGCTGTCAGTATAAAACACATAACAAGATGTTGATTTCATATGGGGGAAAAATGTGCACTAGTTTTTTTTTTTTTTTTTTTTTTACAATGCTTGCATGTTGAAATAATACTTGCATGAATTGGGTTAACTAAAATCTGTTACTGAAATTAATTTCACCTGTCTTTTTACTTCTTAACACCACTATTAGAAAATTTTTAATTACATATACAGTTTGCAGATTCCTACTGGACGGTGTTGATACAGAGCATTACTAGATAGATTTCAGGATCACATAAGGGGATGAGATCCATGAGTAAATCAAAGACATTATTCTGAGATTTTTTTCAACTGAAAACAGCCAGATATGGGAGAAAGAACGCACGTCATTATAAAGATAATATTCACTGAATGCTCGAAGAACTATACTGGCCAGAGTTAGTGCATTATCTTCTTTGTTCCTTCCAACAGCTTTATGAAATGGTATCATTGTCTTCTTTTATAGAAAAAAAACTAAGTCCTAAACAAGTTAACCTGCCCAAGGTCACAAAGTTGTATCTTGGTGTTGGGATTCAAATCCATGACTCACTCCAGATCTCAAGGTCTAAACTGCCACATCATCAATTCCAGAACAATTTATACTCTGCAGCTCTTCAACTGTTAGATTTTAACTGGCTATATTTAAACTAACAACTTATTAGAATGGTTCACTGTCAAGAGTCAGAGACATACCAGAGATGTCCTAATTCGATTACAATACAAATGTATAAATTTGTAACTTCAGAATTTTGCTGAGCTACTCATGTTGGCATATTTTTACCATGTTGAGCTTAAATAAGAGCTTACTGGTGTAATCTCTTGTCCCTTAACAACATCTACTCCTAAATATCCAAAATGGTCAGGTTAGACGGCAGACTGTCCAAGGGAGAGGATTCTGGGCACAACCCTCTATAGTAAGACCCAGTTTTCTGAATATAACAAATTTACGATACGGAGCTACTTAAATTTTAAAAACCCTCTTTCAGACTATGATAGCGCTTGAACCTCCCAAACTGTGATTAAAATGTTTTGAAGGGATCAATTATACGCCAATTTTAAAAAGGTGTTTTTAAGGGAGCTGGATGAAATTGCAACTTTTTTGTTGAAAGAACAAGAATTAAGCTTACCCAACTGGATAGCTTTGAGAGAGGATTTATATTCCTTAAAAAATATATTCCTTGAGGAATAGACGGGGGAAAAATGTCTTGATATTTTGACTGGAATAACATAAAATCTCCTACAAATATAAATTGGGACCAAAAGAATGAGGTGTTTTTCATTTATGTTTGGTGGGTTGGATTTAATTTTAAAGACAAATGTATCATTCCTTCCTTTCCATCTTTCATCTTTATTACCTATCTGGCCATGACAGCAGTTATCACAGAACAGCTAAACATGAAGAGTAACAGCTAAATTACATCATTTTCAGGAACTTGCCCATGTAAATTTTACTAGGCAGTTCGGCTCAGATTATAAAAACACATGTCCCCAGGCTTAAAACAAAGGTTTGCTAAACATTTACACTATAGAAAGGGGAAAGCAAAAGGGAATTTGAAGGAAAAAATATAAGCTTTGGAATAAGACTAATTAGCAGACATCGAGAAAAACTACATTCACGTTGGACATGGATTCAAAGCAGTATCTCTCTGTATGGACCCAGTAGCTTATTTTGGAATTTAACCCTCAGAAACCTTCCCACTGCCAGCATCATTTTTTAAAGCGACAGGACTTTTATGTGGACATAGGCACAAAAATACCTCCTCGGAAAACCCAAAGTTTCTGAAAAATGGTTTTCTGAAAAGGCAGTATCACAACAGTACAGGGTAGAATTAACAAGAGCAAGCCCTTTATTTTGGCTGAGATTAATTCCCATGACTCTTCCATTCCAATTACGGTGAAATCCTTGGACTTTTCTTACTCATTACAATTCATAATAATCTGTAACAAAGGTTCAGGCCCCCAAGGAGCCAGTTAGCTCTAAAACTGCCTTATCCATCCAAGTGCAAAGGTGTCAAGGACATGAAGCGATAGACCCGGGCATTAAGAGATGGCTAGCTCACTCTTCTCACTGAGAGTCGCCACACTGAGTCCCTCATTTCCAGGAGCATCTCTCTTCTCAAACTTCCCTTGAGCTTCTCATCCTTATAGACTGTCAACTGGACAGGTAATCCTTGTAGCTGCTCTGCTGCTTCCCATTTGTACATCAGCATTAGTAGGCTGGGTTTGGGGGTTAATTTTCTCTTTATGAAGCACATATTATATGCCAAGCACTGTTATAGGTACTAGAAATACTAGCAGTGAACAAAATGAAAAAAATCTCAGCGCTGATATTTACATTCTAGTGGGGAACACTTGAGTAAACAAGATAAACAAGAGTCTGTTAAATAATGCTATAAAGGAAAAAAAAAAAAATGAAGCAAGAAGGGGGTTAGTTACTGTGGTGGGTGGGTAGGAAAGGCTGAAATTTTAGACAGGGTGGCCAGAGAAGGCGGAGACGGCTTCGCTTCACGTATAATCAGGTAGATGGTGTGAGCCTGAGAGCGTGGAGAGAGAGCAAAATCCGGGCCTGATCAGTGTCAGCCGGAGTGGGAAAAGAAAGGAGATTAGCATACTTTAACAAGCCCCATAGTGGAGAAGGAACCATATGGAAACCACATCACTTTCTCTTTTTGTAGTCACAGAACCAGGTTCTTCTGCCAAAACTCTCGGGCAGTTCCTGGGATACCCACGGACACACACGCACCCCTCTCTCTCCAGGACAGAGCCCCGTGGGCAGCAAAAAGCGGGGTGAATTCAGAGTCGAGTACTGGCCCGGGAAACTGGGAGAGTCGTCGTCGCAAGGAACACACCAGACCGCCCCCCCCCCATCTCCGTAAACAAATGGGAACCTCCCCGATTCCACGATGCAAAGCCCGGGAGGCCGGGGCAAGCACGCAGACACACCCCCGGGACTGCAGGCACGGCGCGGGGACGAGAGGAGGCATGGGTTCAACCGTTAGAGACAAAACCCCCAGAATTTCCGGAGGCAGGGTCGGGACCACGCGAGGGAAACGCCGGCCCCCCGGCGGGGGTCGGGCCGGGGAGGAAAGCACGGTGCGGGAGGCGAGCGGGAATGGCCGCCGCGGGAACGGGGGGCGGTTTCGTCGGGCATCCCGGGCGCCCGGCCGGCTGCGCGCTTGCAACAGGAGGCTGGACGCGAGCGGGCGCCTCGAGGTGCCGGGGCGGGACCGCGACCCCCAGACAAAGATCCCGAGCCCGCGGCCCCGGCCCGCGCGCCCACCCCCCCCCCCAGCCCAAACGTTCACCGCCCCCTCCCCAGGCCCACCGAGCGCCACGGGTTCCAGCAGTCGAACCCGCGGCTCCCGCGCTGCCGCCGTCCGCCCGGCCCCTTCCCGCCCAGTGCGTTGGTCGCGGAGAGAAAGGAGAAAGGCGGCGGCGGCGGCGCGCGGCGCCCACTCACCATGATCCGCTGAGGCGCGGCGACCCCGGCGGGCGAAGATGCGCTGTCCAGGGTAGCCAGCGTTCCTCTGCCCCGCGCTCCCGCCGCGCCCGCTCTACTTACCCACGCCCACACCCACGCCCGGCGCGCGCACGCCCGCCCGCCTCCCCGCCCCCTCGGGCTCGCGCCGCTCCCGCGCGGCGCTCCGAGCTCCAGGGCCGTTTCGGGCGCCCGCCGCTCCCCACCCCCTCCCCTCGCCGGGGGCTCGCCGGCCGCGGCGCGAGGAGGGCGGCGGGGGGAGGGGCGGGGCCCGGCGAAGCGGGTGGCCCCCGGCGGCCTAGCGCGCCCCCTCCCGGACGCCCGGCTCCGTCCGCGGCGCCCCCTGCCGGCCGGGTGGCGATTTGCAGGCGCAGCCGACGCCCGTCGCGTGGCGTGGCCCAACGTTCGCAGAGCGTCCGCGCGGACCTCCCCGCCGGCGGCTGCCCGCTGCCAGCCCCCGCCGAGGCGGCGGTGGCTGCGGGAGCTGCGAGGACCCGCAGCTGTAGAGGCGAGGGCTCTGCCCCTCCTCTTAGCTGGGCTCCGCGGTTTTCAAGCACACGTCAAAGGGAATGGCTTATGCTCCTGCGGGTTTGCGGGGTGTGGGTGTCTTAGATCCACGGAGCAGTCCGGCTCTCTTTGGCTTCAAGTCGGGCGCGGATCAGTCTGAGCCGGCAACTGCTTGTTTCACACGACGGTGCCTGCAGAGGTCTCATTCCAGGGACTTTTTAGTTACTACCACCAACGGTTAGTTGAACACTTAAGCGTGAACAGAAAGTATGGGGTCTTAGATGCTGGGCTTTTAATTTTTTGAAGTTTTTGTCACCCAGGTGGAAGATGTTAGGAAAGATAGACCTGTGCGTGCTGCATGACCTTTCCCGCTCTTTAGCGTTGGGAATGCTTGATTTTTTATGTGGCCGATGTAGTACACTGAAATGCAAGGAAAGGTAAATGTGTTTGTTGAGAGTCAGTACACCACATCTGCATGTACACGGAGGTCCCTGCCGTATACACTTAGCATTCCACACCTGAAGGACTGCGGGTGAGTTTGCAGTTTTGTGAAGTAGCAGAGTGACTAGCCATCCGTGTCAGGGCTAATTGTTGTCACATAACCTCCTAGTATTTAGAGTTAACTGTCGTTGGAGTGTTAAAAGTCAGTTAGATATTTGCTTATAAGGAGTGCGTAGCTTTAGACCATGAACAGGTAGGAATTTGTTAACCAAGTGTCTTAAAATCTTACAATCAGGGGTGCCTGGGTGGATCAGTGGGTTGAAACCTCTGCCTTCAGCTCCGGTGGTGGTCCCGGGGTCCTGGCATCAGGCCCCGCACCAGGGCTCTCTGCTCCGCAGGGAGCCTGCTTCCCCCCCTCTCTGCCTGCCTCTCTGCCTGCCTGTGATCTCTCTTTGTCAAATAAATAAATAAAATCTTTAAAAAAAAAAACCTTACCATCAATGGGCTCAGGAGTCAGCCCTGCCACGTAGTGGCTATGTGATACTGGCTTAGTTACCTAATTCTCGGTGTTTCAGTTTCTTGGTCTATAAAATGGGGATAAAAATAATGCATTATATATGGCTATTAGGATTAAATTAATATGAATAAAGCACTAGAAAAATGCCTGCAGCGAAACTACTAATTATTGATACTGTTTTTGATCTAATGCCTGTGGAAATCAGAAAGTGATATTCTACTTAAAGCTGACAGGCTGAAACCAAATAGACAATTTGATGCCAGTTCCATTCATTCATTCGCTTAGTTCATTCAACACAATCTCATTTACAACTGCACCAAGAAGAATAAAACACCTAGGATAAACTTAATGAAGGAGGTGAAAGGCCTGTACCCTCAGATAGTTAACATTTTACTTCAACTGTATATTAATGAATGGGCCTTCTAGAAAGAATAGAGTAGAAGAACCTAAATGAGGTTCAGATACTTGAAGAGCTTCTTGCTTGACCCAGACTTCAACCATGCAACCTGAGCAACTTCTTCAACATCTGGGAAGCAGACCAAAGGGATCCTAAGATTAACCCAGAAGTTATAGAAGGCAGCCTCAATTTATAAGCTCATCATTCTTTTAGCTCAAATGTAGTATTTGTAGGTGACTATTGGGTATCTAACATAAACCTAACATAAACATAATATAACGTAAATGCTGTGTGGCTTACCACAGTACAGATGAAGAACCTCAGAAGGGGAATGGTATACCCAGGGTCACATGGTCAGACAGTTGGGAAATGGGGAAGCCAGAATGCCATTTGAAACCTGTTGGATTCTTTCTATGATACCATGCTATTTTGAATAATCCTATCTTTAAGAATCCTTATAAACTTGGCAGAGAAACTTGCTTTCTGTGGTTTGGAAGAGCAGATGAAATATAAACTTCACAGCAATTTGAATTTTTTTAATTATGGAAAATTCCAAACATCTAAAAAAGGTATACATATTAATGAACTCCAACGCATCCATCACCTTTTTTAGAGATTATCTACCCATGACTAATCTTGTTTCATCTATACCCCTACCTACTTTTCCCTGTTCTATTATTTTGATCTTTTTTTTCCCATTCTGTTACTGTGAAGCAAATCCCAGATGTAATAATTTGTCATTGAATATGTCAGTATGTACCACTAAAGAAGAAATCTTTTAAAAAATACACATAAGTGTCCCTGGGGTGGCTCAGTCCATTAAACATCTTACTTTCAATCTCAGCTCAGTTCTTGATCTCAGGGTCAAGAGTTGGGCATGGAGCCTACTTAAACAAACAAATAAGAAAACACACAAAGTGACAAAACCATTGTAATTTCTTAAACGTTATCCATAACTTATTAATGACATTAACTATGGACATCAAGTATACAAATTTCCAAAATTTGTCTTTTTTTAACATAGCCATGGGTTGCTACATCTCTTGTGTCTCTTTCGTCTCCACTTTTCCCCTCCATCTCTTTTGATTTTCTTGCAACTTATACTGTAGATTTCCTGCAGTCTGGATTTTGTGGACTACAGCCCCAGGGAACAGTTTCTCATGTGCTTCTGACCTCTGTGCTTTTGTAAACTGATAACTGTAACTAGCTCTAGGGGCTTGATCAGACTCAGGTTAGAAATCTGGGGCAGAATACTTCAGAGGTGATTGTGTGTTTCCATCAGGAGGCACCTGCCAACCAATTGTCACTCTTTCTGTGATGCTTCGGCATCAGGTGATGATGCTCAGAGCCTACATCCACTGATTCATTAGGGATTGCAAAATTGTGACATTCTGGCTCTGTCATTCCTTCTTCGTTTACTCGTTAAAATACTTCAAAAAAATTGGCCATATGTGTTCTTTGGCTACCCATGGTGCTGTTCATACGAGAAAGACAAATTAGAACTTTAAAATGAAGAGCTGATTCCTTGTGGATGTAAAAACTCAGTTCAGAATTTAAACATGAAGGTAAGTTAAAAAATAAATCGCATTTGGAAATACCCAGGCTAGCTGCCAGTGTCAATAAAGACACCTTAACTGTTGTTGCCCAACTTGCTTATCTAAATAAGCCGAGTTCTATCTTAACTAGAGTGACTTTCACAGATTTCTTTGTTTATCCAACCTTTGAAAAGGAAAAAAATTAACAGAAGGCTTTAATGTGATTGATCCTTTCCAAGGGAAGAGGTCAGAACTCAGGAAAATGAGTTATGAAGAATCTTTTTGGAATTGCATTTGGTTCTGTCATTAAACTAGTTGGATAGAAAAGTACATATGACAATAACCTTTTTTTAGAGAGGGAAGGGTTACAGGGAGAGGGAGAATCTGAAGCAGGCTCCACACCCAGCGTGGAGACTGATGTGGGGCTCAGTCTCACAACCTTGAAATCATGACCTAAGCCAAAATGAAAAATCTGATGCTTAACCAACCAAGCCACCTAGGCTTTTCTTAACAGTCTTGAGTGTACTTGGTCAGCATCGTAACTAGTTCTGTTAAAGGTAATTTGTAATTACCTTAGTTCTACAAATACTTGAGCTTAGATTAGAATTTGCCTGAAAAATGTTCATTTCAACTGTCTTTTTAGCTTCGGTCACACAGTAAGCATTCAAGTAATATTTAATATAGACCTATCCCCCCCCCCATTTTTTAAAAGAAAGATTTTATTTATTTGTTTGACAGACAGAGATCACAAGTAGGCAGAGAGGCAGGCAAAGAGAGAGGAAGGGCAGCAGGCTCCCCGCTGAGCAGAGAGCCAGATGTGGGCCTTGATCCCAGGACCCTGGGATCATGACCTGAGCTGAAGGCAGAGGCTTCAACCCACTGAGCCACCCAGGCACCCTCCCCACTTTTTTGTTACTGCACACCACCTATGGTTTCTGTGACATTCTAATGAGAATCTCATTGGATCCAAAGACCTTTGAAAAATATATTATTATTATTGGCTAATGGAATTGCAGCTCCTTAGCAAATGATATCACTGATATTAGCAACATCCTGAAAAAAATGTGGTCTTTACTTTGTCATGGCCTGCACCATGCCAACACCACAGTGTTTACAAAACAAAACAAAAAAAAAAAAAAAAAAAAAGGAAGGGGCACCTGGGTGGCTCAGTCAGTTAAGTGTCTACCTTCGGCTCAGGTTATGATCCCAGAGTCCTGGCATGGAACTCCAAGTTGGGGCTCCCTGCTTAGCGGGGGGAGTCTGCTTGTCCCTCTGTCCTTCCCCTTGCTCATGCTCTCTCTCTCTCTCTCAAATAAAATTTTGGGGGCGCCTGGGTGGCTCAGTGGGTTAAAGCCTCTGCCTTCAGCTCAGGTCATGATCTCAGGGTCCTGGGATCGAGTCCCACATCGGGGTCTCTGCTCAGCGGGGAGCCTGCTTCCTCCTCTCTCTGCCTGCTTCTCTGCTTACTTGTGATCTCTCTTTCTCTGTCTCTCTCTGTCAAATAAATAGATTAAAAAAAAAAAAGATACATACTTCAGTTCATGTGTACCTGTGCTAGTCATCCTCCCCATAGGGAAAATGAATGAAGCACAGCAATGGGTCCAATTGAATTTGTACTCACCTGCCCTTTTGCATTAAGCTCTACAGCTTTAAGAGACAATATGCCCATAGCTAGAATTCCTGGTGTATCAATTTCCCTCATTTCTAGGGAACCAAAGTCTCTATATTCTTTTACTTTTTAAAGATTTTATTTATTTATTTGACAGAGAGAGAGATCACAAGTAGGCCAGGGCAGGCAGAGAGAGAGGGGGAAGCAGGCTGCCCACTGAGCAGAGAACCTGATGCAGGGCTTGATCTCAGGACCCTGAGATCATGACCTGAGTGAAGGCAGAGGCTTAATCCACTGAGCTACCCAGGGTGCCCCAAAGTCTCTATATTCTTAACTTTGATACAGAGTAGTCATTTAGGACCCTGTATGTGGAAGATGGTCTATTTTACCACGCAGAGGACTCGTCCTGCTCCCCTAGTCCATGCCTTCACCTCCAAACTCTAGCAAGTCCTGCAAGGCTTTGGACCTTGTTAAATGGACTTTTGCCACTAAGTATACATAATTTTATCATCCAGACTAAGCTGTATTCAGGAACCAGACTATCTCTTGGGATGTTAGCATGCTCTCTCTTATCTATCACAACTATTATATGCTCTCATACCAATCAGAGCACAGGAATAAACAGAAAGGCCTGATCACCTTTTGAATTCCTTAGACAAATAGTTTAAAACAAACAGATATCCTCTGGAACTAGCTGAGTTAATAGGTCAATAGCCTTTACTTGAGGAAAATGAAAAAACAAATAGAAAAAAAAACCCACATGTTTTAATGGGACTAAGTTAAGATCCTTTATTCTTCCAGAAGATAGAATTCAAGTCAAAATGTAAAATGTGAAATACTAGAGACCAAGGGAGAAGTACCTATTCTCAGAGACCTCTGAAGGACATCTAATGAAGTCTTTGTGGAGAGAAGGTAATAACAACTTTTAATTCTTGTCTACTTCTGCAAATGAGGAGTGCTGAAGAAACAAACTATTAGCTTTGAAATAAAGCAGAAATTCCTATTACAGGCCAAGCTGCAGTGGTGGGGTGGTCTTCTGGGACACATCTACACTTTATTTCTCTAGTAGTGTCATTTGACTCACTGATCCTGAGTATCTATCAAAAGTTTAATTGAGAGAGGAATTTTCTAATGGAAATTTATCATTTTTGTAGTCTTATTGGAATAGTCTACATCCATTCCTGCATTAAGCCAGATCTTTAGAAAGCTGAAGACATGGCCCAAATTACCTTAATGTAGCTAACTTTAAAAAATTACTTTTCCTATTAGAAGGGTCCAGAGATAAAGATACTTACAACCTATTTTTATCTGGCTTTAGTATGTGTGTTTGTACTAGAATAATCTTCACTTGTTCTGATTACTAGAATAATCATCAAAATGAATTCTAGGGGCGCCTGGGTGGTTCAGTGGGCTAAGCCTCTGCCTTCGGTCCAGGTTATGATCTCAGGGTTCTGGGATCGAGCCCTGCATCAGGCTCTCTGCTCAGCAGAGAGTCTGCTTCCCCCTCCCACCCCACCGCCGCCCTCTGCCT
This sequence comes from Mustela putorius furo, assembly GCF_011764305.1. Lineage (NCBI taxonomy): Eukaryota > Metazoa > Chordata > Mammalia > Carnivora > Mustelidae > Mustela > Mustela putorius. The sequence goes on from NW_025422022.1 coordinate 8,392,033, forward strand.
ACTTGTGATCTCTTTCTGTCAAATAAATGAATAAAATCTTGAAAAAAAAAAAAAGAATTCTAAACAGTTAATCAAGGGATGTCTGAGTGGCTAAGTCAGTTGGGCAACCGACCTGCGGTTTCGGCTCTGCTCATGATCTCAGGGTCGTGGGATTGAGCCCCATGTCTTGGCTCCTTGCTCAGCACACAGTCTGCTTGGGATTCTTTATCTCTTCCTCTCCCTCTGCCCCTCCCCCCAACTTGCTCTTGTTTCTAAAACAAGCAAATGAAATAAAATCTTTAAAAAAAAAAAATGGGGGCGCCTGGGTGGCTCAGTGGGTTAAGGCCTCTGCCTTCAGCTCAGGTCATGATCTCAGGGTCCTGGGATCGAGCCCGGCATTGGGCTCTCTGCTCGGCAGGGAGCCTGCCTCCCCCTCTCTCTCTGCCTGCCTCTCTGCTACTTGTGATTTCTGTCTGTCAAATAAATAAATTAAAAAAAATAAAAAAAAATGAAGAGTTAATCAAGCAGCAAATGCATTCAAGAAAGCCAGATCTCATTTGCCCATTCCTTCATCCACCCATTCAATAGGTTTTTCTGAGTACTTTTTGTCTATTTGCTACCCTCATGCCTCCTTTGGTAAAGAGTCTCTTCAAATCTCTTGTCCAATTTTTATTGCATTGTTTCTTTTGTTATTAATGAGTTTTGAGAGTTCTTTATATATTCTGGATATAAATCCTTTATCATATATGCATAGTACAATATCTTTTTCTAGCTTATGGCTTCTTTTTTCTTTTTACAACAATGCCTTTCAAAGAGAAAAAAAAAATTCTTAATTTTGATGAAGTCCAAGTGTTCGTTCTTTTATGAACTGTGCTTTTGGTGTCGTATGTAAGAAATATTTGCCTTCCCAGGGCCACAAACATCTTCCCCTTTATATTCTTCTAGGCATTTTCTAGTGTTGTGTTTTACATTTAGGTTTATGTGGTTTATTTTTACTAAGTTTTTATATTTAGTGCAAGAGATAAGTCAAAGTTCCTTTCTTGATCTCCCTCCCCGCCCCCTTCTTCCTCCTTCCTTCCCTCCTTTTTGGTATATGGACACCCAGTTATTCCAGCGCCATTTGTTGGAAGGATCATCCTTTATTCTTTTGAGTTGCCTTTGCTCCAGAAATCAACTGACCATACAGGTGTGGGTAAATTTCTGGACTTCCTGTCCTGTTCTGTTGATCTATGTGCCTACCTTTTCACCAATACAGACTGTCTTGATTACCATTTCTTTAGGGTAAGTGTTGAAATCAAGTTTTGAAAGTTTTCCACTCTCTTTCCCAAAATAGTTTTGGCTATTTCAGCTCCTTGGCTTTCCCATATAAAATTTCAGAACCAGATTATTAATTTTACACCAAAATTTTTAATGGAAAGTTCGATTGGGATTGTGTTAAATTTGTAGATCAATTTGAGAACTGACACCTGAATAATAAGTTTTTCAATCATGAATTAGTATTTCTTTTCATTTTTTAGATCTTCTTTGACTTCTTTCATCACTGTATTCTAGTTTTAAGCATATCTGGCATATATTTCATTAGATTTATACTAAGTGTTTCATGTCTACTGGTGCTATTGTAAATGATTTCTTAAAATTTCAATTTACGATTGTTGCTAGTACAGGGAATAACTGCTTTTTGTAGATTGACATTGTATCTTGTAACCTTGCTTAACTTATTAGTTCTAGAAGCTATTTTGTAGATTCTTTGAGATTTCCTACATATGTGATCATATCATCTGTGAATAGAGATGGTTGTATTTCTTCCTTTCCCATCTATATTCCTTTTATTTCCTTTTCTCAGTTCATTATACAGACTATAACTTCCAATACAATGTTGAATAACAGTATGACAGCAGACATTTGTTACTTGTTCCTGGTATGAGGCATAAAGCCTACAGGCTTTTGGTACTAATTATGATGATGGTTTTGGGGTTTTTTTGTAGATGTTCTTTATCATGTTGAGAATTTTACCAAATTCAGCATCCATTTGTAATAATATCACAATTTGTAACATTACATTTGCAATACTATTTATTACAAATGGATATTGAATTTGGTAAAATTTTTTGCCATGTTTATTTATTGAGATCATTATACTTTTTTTCTTCTTTAAATCTGCTAATATGGTAAATTTTATTGACTAATTTTTTTTTTAAGATTTTATTTATTTGACAGAGAGAGATCACAAGTAGACAGAGAGGCAGGCAGAGAGAGAGAGAGGAGGAAGCAGGCTCCCTGCTGAGCAGACAGCCCGATGTGGACTCGATCCCAGGACCCTGAGATCATGACCTGAGCTGAAGGCAGAGGCTTTACCCACTGAGCCACCCAGGTGCCCCTTGACTGATTTTTGAATGTTGAATTAACCTTTCATTTCCTGGATAATGCTCAGTTGGTCTTTTTAAAAAAAAATATATATATATTTTTAAATTCATGTGATACAGAGAGATACAGAGAGAGAGGCTGAGCAGAGAGAGAGGCAGAGGAAAAGGGAGAAGCAGACACCCCGTTGAGGGGGGAGCTTGACGCGGGGCTTGATTTGAGGATCATGACCTGAGTGGAAGGCAGACACTCAACTATATGAGTAACCCAGGTGCCCCATGGTCTTTCTCTCTCTCTCCTTTTTTTTTTTTTAAGATTTTATTTATTTGTCAGAGATAGAGAGAGACAACGGGAGAGGGAACATAAGCAGGGGGAGTGGGCGAGGGAAAAGCAGGCTTCCCTCTGAGCAAGGAACCTGATGCAGGGCTGATCCCAGGACTCCAAGATCATGACCTGAGCCACCCACGTCTTACATATTGCTGGATTCCATTTTCTAATATTTTGTTGAGGATTTTTTTTTTTCATCTGTGGTCTTAAGATTTATTATTTTGTTGTTTTCTTCTAATGTCTTTATCTGGTTTTGGTATCAGAACGAAAGTGGCTTGGGTGCCTAAGTGGCTCAGTTGGTTAAGCATCTTCCTTTGGCTCAGGTCATGATCCCAGGGTCCTGGAATTGAGACCCCCATCTGGCTCCCTGCTTGGCAAGGAGCCTGCTTCTTCCTCTCCTGCTCCCCCTGCTTGTGTGTTCTCTCTCTCTCTCTCTCTCTCTGACAAATAAATAAGTAAAATCTTAAAAAGAAAAAAAAAAGAATGAAGATGGCTTGATTAAATAAGTTGGAGGTGCTCCCTCCTTTTCTATTTCCTAGATGATTTTGTGTAGAGCTGGCACTATTTCTTCTTTAAAATGTTTTGCAGTATAAGGGCACCTGGGTGGCTCAGTGGGTTAAGCCTCTGCCTTCGGCTCAGGTCATGATCTCAGGGTCCTGGGATCGAGCCCCACATCCAGCTCTCTGCTCAGCGGGGAGCCTGCTCCCCCCCCCCCTCTCTGCCTGCCTCTCTGCCTGCTTGTGATCTCTGTTAGGTAAATGAATAAAATCTTAAAAAAAAATTGTTTTGTAGTATATAGCATTGAACCCGTCTGAGCCCAAAGTTTTCTTTCTTAGAAAAATTTCAGGGGCGCCTGGGTGGCTCAGTTGATTAAGCAGCTGCCTTCGGCTCAGGTCATGATCCCAGCGTCCTGGGATCGAGTCCCACATCGGGCTCCTTGCTCCACAGGGAGCCTGCTTCTCCCTCTGCCTCTGCCTGCCATTCTGTCTGCCTGTGCTCGCTTTCGCTCGCTCTCTCTCTGACAAATAAATAAATAAAATCTTTAAAAAAAAAAAAAAAAAAAAAAAAGAAAAATTTCAGGGGCAACTGAGTGGTTCAGATGGTTAAGTGTCTGCCTTTGGCTCAGGTCATGATATTTGGGTCATGGGATGGAGCCCCACATCAGGCTCCCAGCTCAGCAAGGAGTCCACTTCTCCTTCTCCTGCTGCCTCTCCCCCTGCTTGTGTGCTCTCTCTCTCATGAATAAATTTTTTAAAAATCTTAAAAAAAAAGAAAGAAAAATTACAAATATGAATTCAATTTCCTTAAGATCTAGGACCATTCAGTCATTTGTTTCTTCTTGAGGGAGCTCTGGTAATTTGTGTCTCTTGAAAAGAATTCATCCATTTTATCTAAATTGTCAAGTCTATCAGCATAATGTTGTACATGATCATACTCCCTTCTTGTCCCTTAGGTGTTGGCAGGATCAGCAATGATATTCCCTCTTTCGTTCCTAATATTGGTAATTTGAATTCTGTCTTATATTCACGGTCATTCTGGCTAGAGGTTTACCAGCTTTACTTCAAAGAACCATCTTTTGAAAACTAAAAAGTCAGGAAACAACAAATGTTGACAAGGATTTGGAGAAGGGGGAGTCCTCTTTAACGCTATTGGTGGGAATGCAAGCTGGTACAGCTACCCTGGAAAACAGTATGCAGGTTCCTCAAAAAGTTAAAAATAAAGCTACCCTACAACCCAACAATTGTACTACTGGATATTTACTCCAAAGATACAAATGTAGTGATCCGAAGGGGCATGTGCACCCGAATGTTTATAGCAGCAATGTTCATAATAGCCATACTATAGAAAAAGCCCACATATCCATCGACAGATGAATGGATAAAGAAGATGTGATATATATATATTATATACATATATAGGAATATATATATATATACACATATATAGGAATATATATATACATATATAGGAATATGACTCAGCCATCAAAAAAAAAAAGAAATCTTGCCATTTGCAACAATGTGGTTGGAACTAGAGGGTACTATGATAAGTGAAATAAGTCAATCAGAGAAAGACAATTAGCATACGATCTCACTCCTATGTGGAATTTAAGAAACAAGGCAGAAGATCGTAGGGGAAGAGAGGAAAAAATAAAATGATGAGATCAGAGAGGGAGACAAACCATAAGAGACTCTTAATCATGGGAAACAAACTGAGAGTTGCTGGAGGGGCAGGAGTAGGGGATGGATTAACTGGGGGTTGGGCATGAAGGAGAGCACGTGATGCAATGAGCACTGGGTGTTGTATGCAACTGATGCATCACTGAACTCTACCTCTGAAACTAATAATACACCCTATGTTCACTAATTGAATTTAAATAAAAAATTATATCAACAAATAAATAAATGAGAAATGAAAAAAGAAAAAAAAAAACCCAGCAGGCAAAGAATCAACTTTTGGTTCACTATTTTGTTTATTGCTTTTTTTGCTTTCCATTTCACTGATTTCTGCTCTTTCCTTATTATTTCCCTCCTTCTCTCGTTTTGAGTTAATTTACTTTTTACTTTTTTTACTAATTAACTTTTTTTTACTTTTTACGTTTCTTTCCCACTTTCTTAAGGTAGAAACTTAGATTATTGACTTATAGTTTTCTTCTTTTCTGATACTAGCATATATAGTATAACTTCCTCTAAGTGTTGCTTTAGCTCTATTCCCCATACATTTTGATATGTTGTGACTTCATTTTTACCCAACTCAAAATATTTTCTGCTTCCCCTGTGACTTCCTCTTTTACCCACGTACCATTTAGTAATCTTTCTTTTCCAAAGATTTGGGGATTTTCCAGATTATCTCTTTGTTATAAATTTATAGTTTAGTTCTGCTGGGGCTAGAAAATATACTTCATGCAGTTTTTTTAAATTCTTTTAAGTTTTCAGAAGCATTTCAGAATGTGAATCTAGGTTCACCTGGGTGCCTCAGTCGGTTAAGCATCTGCCTTCAGCTCAGGTCATGATCCCAGAGTCCTGGGATCAAGTCCTGCATCAGGCATCTTGCTCGGAAGGGAGCGTGCTTCTCCCTCTGCCTGCAGCTCTCCCTACTTGTGTGCTCCCTCTCTCTTTCTGACAAATAAAATTAAAAAAAAAAAAAAAAGAAAACTTTCATTTTTTTTCCTCCATTCAATCTTTAAAGTATACTATAGCAGAAGAAAGGAAGGACTAGCTTTCTCCCTCATTGAAACAGAGTCCCTGGGCACCTGTGGTGGCTCAGTCGTTTAAGTGTCTGCCTTTGGCTCAGGTCATGATCCCAGGGTTCTGGGATCGAGCCCCACATCGGGCTCCCTGCTCTACAAGAAGTCTGCTTCTCACTCTCCCTCTCCGCCTCCCCCCTGCCTGTGCTCTCTCTCTCCCTCTCTCATGCGCTCTCTCTTAAATAAAATATTCTTTTAAAAAAGAAAGAAAGAGAGTCCCTGCTCTCTGGCCTTTAGCTGATTATGCACACAGAAGGCTTCGGTGAGAGGAGACTCCCTTGTGAGATGAAATCAGAAGCCTGCCATTCAGCCTTAGTCAAAAACAAAACTGGTTGTGAAAATGTGTTAATTAATGTGACTACCTAGGAGTTTTCAGTGCTTTTTTTTTTACTTCCTCTGGCTCCCTTGCCAGGAAGATTTCAGGAGAAAGCTACTCATCAACCCAAAGAAGAAGCATAGAAACTCACATGCCTCTCTTCCTTGCATTTGTTCTATGGAACGACAGAAATATCTTCGTTCAGCTGTAACTGGTAGACACAGTGATGAAGAGATCAGTGACTTCCAGAAAGACATACAAAACACCTGCTATGAAGCCATCTTTGTTAAGGATATGAAAGATGCAGGCACTGTACTTCAAATGGAATTAAAAAATAAAATAGGGGGCACCTGGGTGGCTCAGTGGGTTAAGCCGCTGCCTTCAGCTCAGGTCATGATCCCAGAGTTCTAGGATCGAGTCCCACATCGGGCTCTCTGCTCAGCAGGGAGCCTTCTTCCTCCTCTCTCTCTCTGCCTGCCTCTCTGCCTACATGTAGTCTCTCTCTGTCAAATAAATAATAAATAAAATCTTTTAAAAAAATAAAATAAAATAAAAATGGAATAAAAAATGCAGGCACTATACTTCAAATGGAATAAAAACTGACCAATATTTATCCGTGGTCAAGTGAATCCTCCTCCCACTGCCTGGTGCTCCTTCCTTCACAACCTCACAGACTCAGAGAATTTTCTCCCCAGACACTGTTTCCCAGGGGAAAACTGACCCGTGGGAAGGAGTAACTGAATATTTGTGGAAAACTCCAAAATTTCAAAAGAATGGGCAGCAAGTAGTTGTTTCCATTTTCAATAGTTATCAGTTCCCACTTTCAATAATTATCAACCAATAACCAATTAAATTTTATTTGAACCCTCACCAACTTCCCTTAATCCCATCCTAGCCTTTTTTTTTTTTTTTTGAAAGAAAGAGGGTGCGCCAAGGGGAGGGAGAGGGAGAGAGAATCTGAAGCAGACTCCACACCCAGGGTAATACTTGTTTCAGGTATTCAGGTCCGTCATTCATCAGTCTAATACAACACCTAGTACTCACCACAACACATACTCTCCCCAATGTCCATCATCCAAACCAGCCCATTCCCCTACCCCCTCCAACAATCCTCAGTTTGTTTCCTATGCTTTAGAGTCTCTTATGGTTTGTCTCCCTCTCTGAGTTCCTCTTGTTTCATTTTTTCCTCCCTTCCCCTATGATCCTCTGCCTTGTTTCTCAAATTCCTAATATCAGAGAGATCATATGATAATTGCCTTTCTCTGATTGGCTTATTTCACTTAGCATAATACCCTCCAGTTCCCTCCATGTCGTTGCAAGTGGCAAGATTTCATTTTTGATGACTGCATAGTATTCCTCTGTATATTCATACCACATCTTCTTTATCCATTCTTCTGTCTATGGACATCTGGGCTCTTTCCATAGTTTGACTATTGTGGACATTGCTGCTATAAACATTCAGGTGCATGTGCCCCTTTGGATCACTACATTTGTATCTTTGGGGTAAATACCCATTAGTGCAATTGCTGGGTTGTAGGGTAGCTCTATTTCCAACTTTTTGAGGACCCTCCATACTGTTTCTCACAGTGGCTGCACCAGCTTGCATTCCCCCCAACAGTGTACTTTTTGACTTTCATGGCTTTTGTGCTTGGGGCCACGAGCGCTTGTGGTACTGCATATGATCCTAATGCTGCCCTTTGAGGCCTTGTTATAAACCAAGCACGTGGCAAGTGCTTTGCATATGTTATCTCATTTAATCCTTACACTAAGCCAACAAGTTAGGTACCAACATCACATCCCCATGTTGTAAACAGAACCCTGAGGGATCAAGCAATGAAATAATTTGCCTAGGAATGCACAGTTAATAAGAAACAGCTGAGGCCCAATAACACAGAATTCTAATTCTGATCGTGGCACTTTTATGGATGTTCAAAATATTTCTTAGGTTGCAGACAGAAACGGAATGCCACCGTAAAGGTCCATGTGGTCTATCTAAACCAGCAGGCCTGTATTGAGTACCTTCTGCGTTCACGGAACTGGGTAGGAGTTGGGCAGAATTGGCAGATAAACCCTGTTCCATTACTGCCTTGCAGACAGTCAGAATCCGGAGGCGGGGGCGAAGGAGATGGACACAAGCAGATGCGATGAAAAGTGGGCCACGGTGCGGGCCACCCCGGAGCTACCGGTGAGAAGTGATGCACAACAGAGAGGGAAAAAGAATTCTAATTTGGGAGATTTGAAAAAGCTTTTGGAGGACATAGGAGCTTCAGTGCCCCTGCATGAGTAGTAGGATATTAGCCAGCAGAGTTTAGGTAGCTGGAGAGTAAAGACGATGAATATTGAAGTATAATACTGCATTCTATTGACGTTTTCTTGGGGCCTTTGTTTCCCCCTGCTGATTTGGGGGCATGTATAAAACAGCTTGCAGCTTTCCCGGCAACTCAGCACCTTGTAGCATAGGTGGGTGGGAGCTAATCCCTCACCTGCTTCCACCCCCTTTCCATCATCCATGTCAACTGCGAATCAACTCTTTGCTCATCTCCCCCCTCCCTTTTTAAAAAGATTTTGTTTATTTGCGCGAGAGAGTGTGGGCACGTGAGAGAGAAAGCGAGCATGCGCAGGAGCAGGGGGCGGGGCAAAGGGAGAGGGAGCCTGGCTGCTGGGCTCCATCCCAGGACCCCAGGACCGGAGCAGAAGTGAAATAAGTCAAGTAGAGAGAGCCAATTAATATATGGCTTCACTTATGTGTGGAGCATAAGGAATAACACGGAGGACATGGGGAGATGGAGAGGAGAAGGGAGTTGGGGGAAATTGGAGGGGGAGACGAACCATGAGAGACTGTGGACTCTGAAAAACAATCTGAGGGTTTTGGAGGGGAAGGGAGTGGGGGGGTTGGGTGAGCTTGGTGGTGGGTATTAAGGAGGGCACGTATTGCATGGAGCACTGGGTGTGGTGCATAAACAATTCTGGAATACCGAAAAAAATTAAAAAATAAATAAAAAGAAAAAGAAAAGAAAAAGGCAGACTCTTAACCAACTGAGCCACCCAGGTGCCCCTCCTGGGCTGTTTTAAAAAGCCCAGGATTGTGTTAGGATTACGAGTGGCTGTGCTCCTTGTGGCCTGGGCTGCCGTTTATCTTATCAGCTTGCTTCTGACCTAAAGCATCCTTCAGCTTTTGCTGAGGTCAGGCAACTTGCCAGCTCCACCTTGGCAGGAGAGCCTGGGTTCCCTGGATAACTAGCTTTGTGCCTCTCTGATTACAACCTGATTATAACCCTGGATTGTTCCTGGTGAGCGGTGACGGCTGTCACTGCGGGAGGCAGTCAAACCCTCTGCTTCCTGGCAGATCTGGCAGAGATTCCTCTAGGTCTGTTACATTAGGAAACAGAACTCCTTTTTCCAGCTCTTGAAAGGACTACTTCATTTTACATCTTTATTAGAGAAACCTGTTTCTCTGGCTCTAGAAGGTTAAGTGAGAAGGGATAGCTGAGCAGCAAGTTTCCCATTCTATTTTGTCACCATCAGCTGCAAAAGGTTAGCCTCTAACTGCCTGGACCCTTTTCCCCCAGCCTGGTTCCTCCCCTTTCCCATCTCCTCCCAGCTACAGTGGCAATTGTGTTCTCAGAAAAGACAGGTTTTAATATTAATCAAAGCAAACCCTAAGTAGAGAAGTAAATCTACTAGTATCCACTCCTGCCCTCCAAAGCATATGGGACAATGATTTTAAAATTAAAAGCCAAAAGCAAAGTAGTTTAATGATCCGTGCTAGCAGTTCCTACAGTTAATTAGGATAGTTAACAACACTGCCTACCATCCTGTACTTGGAAGATCAAAGAACTTCAAAGTCATTGTTGCTAAATTATTTCCAGTGACTTTTATTACTACAACATTTTTAGTATGTAGTAGTGACTAAGGCTATCTACCCAATATTTCTGGTTTTCCTCCCCTATGCACGTATCCTACTTCCAAAACTCTGCATTAGATGACACGGCATGTGATTTGCTTTGGTTAAGAAAATGTGAGCAAATGGGGCACCTGGGTGGCTCAGTAGGTTAAGCATCTGCCTTCGGCTCAGGTCATGATCCCAGGATCCTGAAAACCAGCTCTTTGGGGGGTTGGGGGAAGGCTCCCTGCTCAGTGGGGAGCTGCTTTTCCCTCTCCCTCTGCTTGCCACTTCCCTGGATGTGTGTGTGCTCTCTCTTGGTCACATAAATAAATGAAATCTTTCAAAAAAGAAAATGGGAGCAAAGATAACAGATGCCACCTCCAGACAAGCTTTGAGAGCCAATGCATGACCGCCCAAGGTTTTCTTTCCCTCTGCTACGGTGGCTGGTGACTTTCAAGGTCGTGGCTACTCTGTCAACCAGATTCCCCTTATAATGACAACACTGTGCGGAGCCCCAGGACAACAACACAATGGACACAAACATGAGCTAGCAATAAACCTGTGCTAAGTCTCTGACCCTGGGATCGTTATGGGCACCATTACCCAGCCTCGCTTGACTGATACATAGGGTTCCTTAAAGCCTTCTGAGGATAAAAGCAATGAGCCTCCAGATAACCTGCAGGATAGCCTTCAAAAAGTTTTTGGCTTAATGAGTGTGATAAAACACCCTCTACAAATTTGAGGGACTGAAGAGAATTTTGCCAAGCTTTCCAAAAAGGCTCACTGTCCAATCTTCTGGTAACTTGCATAAGGTATGGCACACATATAATATATATTGTGTTATATGTTATATAACATATATAATATGGCACCCTATAATAAGGTTTTTTTTTCCCTAGAACATTAAAAATGTTATGAAGCGACAAGACAACACAGAGGAAATTAACCTTGTATTTGATATTGAGAAAACTTTTAGACTTTGGTTCTTAAGACCTCTTATGCCCATATTCTACAAGACTAGCGCTTTTCAGATATATTTGCTATCCTTGAGAGTTAGAACAGGCAAGTGTATTACTCAACTAAACAAACTTTTGCTAAGCAAGCTTCCCCGCGCCAAAGTTACATTTTAGCACCCTCTGCTGAAGAAATTATGTGTGCCTCTGATTGGTATGGTGACTCCTGCCTCTGTGATCTTTCTGACTTGTGCTTTTCAAATATAAGCTCTGGAGAATACATTATTTACACTCTACTAAAAGAAATTTCTCCTTTAAACAATTGCCTTTTTGGCAAACTATCCACCTATCAATGGTGTCTTCTGCAAATCGTGGAGCAAAGGAAATGCAGATGCACATGCAGTCATCAACATGAGTATAATTTACACATTCACAATGTAAAAGTACATCTGGTGAAAATTAGACATTTGTAATACCATATTCTCTCCCTGGCAACACCCTTTGCCTCCCATGCTCACCTAGGGCTTAAGAGCTTCCAATCCCTCCATAATGTCTTCTGAGTTATTTGCCAAATCCCACTACAAATTATGCCATTCCCAACTAGTCATTCAACAGACTATGGGACAGGCACAGCGCTAAGGGCAGGAGTTCCATTTTCAGCGAAAGGGATGTTAAATCTGTCCTCTGAGAGTTTACAATCTTATTGCAGAGCTGACTTTCCAACAAATGAAGCGATCGATGAGTGTTTAATTATGGACTGCAACATGTGATTTCAAAGGATACAGTTCCCTGGGACTATGCAGCGGGGAGAGCCAACGGACATGCGCTAAGTCACAGAGCCGTGACCGAGCTGAGATGAACAGAGGCCAATGGGCAGGTGCCAACGAGCGCAAGAGCGGGGTGGGCAGGAGGTGGGAGGGCATTTCAGGAACGGCAAGCAACAGGTGTAACACTCCATATTCAGAGGGAGCCTGACTGGTTGTAGGAATGAAAGACAACAAGGTTCCAGTAAAGAGATCAAGGGAGAGGGGGGAGGGACAGGAGGCAGGGTCAGACCAAGGTCATGGGAGGGAGTTTTGCTCTTGGACTTAAGAATGCTGGGGCTGGTGAATGGGGGTTGGGGGTGGGTAGGGTAGATGCTATCAGCAGGACACCATCAGCTCTGTGTCACAAAATGAAATGATTCCTATTGGGTAATAACACTGGATATAATAAGAGTCATCTCCCTTAGACTCTAGAATTGAACCGGGTACCTGACATGAGAGTTCTCCATGCTAGGTACTGTTTTTCCAATCACACCTTTCAGTGGGTTCTATGGTTACTGATTGTTCCCTGAGAAGACCCCCTATGCTCATTTTAAATGTACTTTCTTCCTTCCCTCTCTTCTTTCTCCACCTATAGACGTGCCAATAATTTTTAAAAGTTTGAGTAATCTCTACGCCCAACTTTGGGATCCAACTCATGATCAAGAGCCACCTGCTCTACTGACTGAGCCAGCCAGGTGCCCCCAAATGCCAATCATTCTTAAAGACCACCTCTTTGGGGGAGCTTTTCTCTGAGTTTCTCAGAAGGAATTCTCTTTCTACTTCCGTAACATACGATCTGCATTTCTACCCAACACATTTCACACTTCTCTCTCCACGAAACTGTAAAAAAATGATAGGAATGATATCCTCCTCATCTTTGGATTTCTTCCCCATATTTATTGGATCATTCAGCTAAACTTGATAAATGCCTTTTTAAAAAAAAAATATTTTGTTTATTTATTTGACAGAGAGAGAGAGTTCACAAGGAGGCAGAGAGGCAGGCAGAGAGAGGGGGGGGAAGCAGGCCCCCTGCTGAGCAGAGAGCCTGATGTGGGACTCGATCCCAGAACCCTGGGATCATCACCTGAGCCAAAGCCAGATGCTTAACCCACTGAGCCACCCAGACTCCCACAATATAATCTTTTAATCTGGTAATCTATAAAGTCAAATATTCTATTGGTCATGATGAGACCAAGGAAGGAAATGAACATCAGCCATAGGCACGTTCTTGCTTGTGACAGTTGCTGCTATCTGCATAGATAAAAATCTGTTCCTATAGTTAGCTGTGTTAGTTGCCATAGAGAAGCTGGGGTGTGTTCAGTGCCTAACTATAACTTCACCCACTTCTAAAAATTCAACCATACTTATGTGGATTTCCGGGAGGTCAGGATGAGAGTAGGGGACAGTGTATGAAGATATTTTCCCAAGTAATGTCTAGAGGGAAAATTTGAATTCTTTTCCTCTCCCGGGTTCCTCACTCCTTTTACCCACACAGTTCGCCCTTCTTAGTGATATCTCTTGAACCCTTCCTCTCCTTTCCTTCCCCATGGCCTCCCCATGCCCTGGCCTTGGACTTCATTAGCCCACAGTCACACTTCTGCAGCTTTCTTAAGGTCACCTTGAGGCTTGTAGGTGAGTTGAAATTTCTCCTCTGCTCTCTTAGGGTCTCCAGATAGGTCTAAGGACCAAACTGACATAAAACAGTTTAACAGGAGGAAAGCATACAAATTTTGTTTAGTAATTTTACATGTACATGGGAGCCTTTGTGAGAAAAAGGAAGACCCCAAGAAGCAGTTAGCATCCAAGCTTCCAGTGTGGACAAAGAGCAGTTAGTTGTAGAAATATGACAAGACAAAGAGTTTGGGGCCAGACAGTTGATGATGGAAAAGTGTCTAGAAGATCAGGCTTCGTTAAACCACGTTTATTTGTTCAGATTTCTCTTGACCTCAACTCTCTTCTCTGGTGATAAGGATGGCTTCCTTTCCCCTGGTACTGGGAGGACATCCTTTTGCCTGGGAATTTTCTCTTCTGCTTTCATAAAGAAAAAGGAAGATCTGAGTGCCTACCCTGTACATGCTTTTTTCATGTGCCTTTAATTCAAAATATCAATATGCCAAAGTGGCCTATTTGGGGATAACGTGCTTGGAAGCCCTATAGGACCTAAGGTCTTTCCACCATATCCTTAACGCCACTGCTGGATCTAATCCCCCCCCACAAACTTTTCTCTTCTTTTCTCAAGATTCCTTCCCCTTCTCTTCTCAGACTTTCATGCCTCTTTTAGCTTTCACATTTCCAACAAAGCCTGACTACTCTCGTGCACAACATCCAGACACCTCTGGAGATCTTCTGGCTGAACATCTTTATCCAGAGTTCCCACCATCATGCTCCAAAGCCAGCATGGCAAATGTTCCCTTGTTCCCCAAGTCAAAGATTTCTGTTCAGGATGCTGACATCCATTCAGTCACTTGGGCTAACAATCTGGAAGTTATCAGTGGCTCTTTCTGTATCCTCAGGAGCACAGACAACTCATGGATCTTGTCTCCCTAGTGTTGGGCCCCTTCTGCCCATCCTTTGCTATACCCTATGTTCAGTTCTTATGGCTTTTTGCTCAGATGAGTAGGATGGGAAAAAATGCTGAAAACATAACAAGAAAATACAAGAAGGTGCATATTTTTATCTTAAAAAGAGAGTAAGCATTGTGCCTGGGTGGTGCAGTTGGTTGGGTGCACAATTCTTGGTTTCAGCTCAGGTCATGATCTCACAGTCATGAGACTGAGCCCCACATCAGTCTCCACAGTGAGCAAGGAGTCTGCTTGAGTTTCTCTCTCTTTCTTCCTTTGCCCCTCCCTGCTTCACTCTCTTTCTTTCTGTCTCTCTCAAATAAATAAATATTTTTTAAAAAGAGGTAATATTTACTATAAGGATTGACCCTGAGGGCCTCACTTGTCCTTATGCTATATACATAATAGAGTAACAACTAATACTAATAGTAACTAATACAAATGGAGTAACAGCCAGTATCCTGAGGGCATATCAGGGGATCCACTCTCAGTGTATCTTTATGCACTGCTGTTTCCTTGCTAGGAGTGGTTTTCTACAGGCTTAATTTTTGTAAAAAGCAAGACTTTAAAATAATATGTCATCACCAAAATGGCCAGGAAATCTTTTGTAACACAAGAGTTTTCTGGTTTTTTCCTTCATGAAATATCATCAAGTTTTTTTTTTTTTTTTTCCTTTTAAATGATGGTGTCCAGGTTGGGTTCCTGGGAAGGAAACCTTGAGACACAGCCTGTAGGATGATTATCAAGGGCTGTGCCCTTGGTTTCAACCAGAGGAAAAGGTAGGAAAAGAAAGTGGCAGGAGGCATCAGAGGGAGAAGTCACTGCAGGCCAGTGACTCTGCAGCTGACCTCATGGGAGCTCTGGAGCTGTCTTGACTTGTGCTCAGATGGCCAGATCTTTGTGTTCCTGTGTGGATCAGTCCTCGGATGTGGCCACGCCATCTCCACGGCTGGAGCCACAGTGTATGGCACTGAGAGGTGGGTGAATAAGGGTGGTAGATCAGTGTCCATCCCGGAAGCCAACTATACCAGGTTTGCTGGTCTTTTCTGCAATGAAATGATAAACTAGCTTTCTATAACATAGTACGTAGCTGACGGTTTGGAAAAATAACCACATTTAATCTATTATCTCAAGATAAAGAGGATATCTTAATAAAGGAGAAAGCAGTTACTTTTAAAAGAAATGCATGCTACGGAGAAGACATTTTGAAAACACGTCCACCATTATACGACTTAATTGTCAAAAACCACCCAGTTGTGTCACACACAGAATTGAAACCAGAATTTTTTCACTTGTCCACAATTTTCCAAACAAAGAGTCCTCATGGGTTTTTTTACTTACTTGTAAAAATGATAAAAAGGCAACATCTTCCAATGAAGGTTCAAGAACAACAAACATAGGAATGATGGAAATTTGCTAACTGAATATTTATAAAAATCTTTGTATGCCAAGTGGATGGGACTGACAAATGTGGATCACAATTCAGAAAGTCAGGCCGAGATGCTCTGCTTTCATCTGGATCTTTTTTGAGGCATCTTTTACAATTATGACAAACTTGAAATTAATTATAAGATACAGTGAACTTAGATCACGGAGCTGCTGAGTCTCAAAGCATTAACCGTTTTCAAAAGATTTTTTGTAGCAATGAGGACTGTTTGGTGATGGTTAATGGGGGTGAATTGTGTCCCACAAATAGATCATTTGAAATCCTCACCTCTAGTACCTCATAGTGGTTTTATTTGGAGAAAATGTTGTTGAAGATAAACATCGGTTAAATTAACGACAAGTCCTTACAAGAGAAGGCAGAGGCACAGAGGGAAAACAGTCATGTGATGAGTTGGCAGAGATTAGATCTATGCTGCCTCAAACTAATGTGTGCCCAGGAATGGAAGAGGCAAGGAATGATTCTTCTTTAGAGGCTTCTGAGGGGGTATGGCCCAGCCAATGCATTGATTTGGCACTTCTGACTTCCAGAACTGTGAGAAAATGCAGTTCTGATATCTTAAGCTACCCAGTTTGTGGTACTGTGTTACAGTGGCCCTAGAAAATGAAACAGTGATACTAAAATGTTTTCTAGCCATTAGATCATAAAATGTTTAACACTTACATATTTTATCTCGTCTCTCTTTGGAAGTACATACACATGTATTAAAGGAGAGCTAATTTTTTTTTTTTTTTTTTTTAAACTAAGAATGGCGGGGCACCTGAGTGGCTCAGTGGTTAAGCATCTGTCTTCGGCTCAGGTCATGATCCCAGTGTCCTGGGATTGAACTCCACGTCGGGCTCCTTGCTCGGTGGGAAGCCTGCTTCTCCCTCTGCCTTTCCCCCCCATTGTATTCCCTCTCTTGCTGTGTCTCTGTGTCAAATAAATAAAATCTTAAAAAAGAAAAAAAAAAAAAAAGGTAAGCCATAGAAGGGGGAAAATAGCTTGAGTATGCCCTGGAAGTTGTGTTTGAAAAGTTATTTGTAAAAATAATTTGAGTCCAAGAATGTTGAGTTTCTTAATTCCAGGCCTTGGGGATTTCTCTAATCTCATTTCAGGATTTGAACTTTTCTGGGTCAGCCAGATCAGGCAAAGCTGACCCGGGCTGACTGCCTGTTTATTTTTGGTTCCCCCCCTTACCCTATGGTTTGACTTTCTGGTGTCTCAACTCCATGCTCCTGATAGTCTTCTAGCCCTGAGCCAGGGACTCCACCGTCGCCCACCCAGAGTGGTGGCCCCAGCCACTCAGCATTCTCTTCAGGACCTCTGGAGCCATCTCTGGGTAAAGGAGCCCTTAAATGCTAGTGCTCCATTCTGGATTTCCAAGTCTGTCTCTTCTCTGATCTTGGACTGGTCATTCTTCATTATCTTATCAGGTTTTTGGATTTTTTTTTTTTTGACATTTAGAGATTTTCTCAATGCAGATTATTAAGTTGTATTCTGCCAGAGTGTTGGCCCTATTTTGCTCATATACTACATTACCAAAAGCATGATCAAAAACTGTTTAGGGACTCCTAGGTTATGCCCATGATCTCTTAACATCTTCAATCCCCTTCACCCCCAATCGCTCCTCCACTCTACTGCCAGATCATGGTTTTTTGTTTGTTTGTTTATAGGATTTATTTATTTGAGAGAGAGAGAGAGACCAAGAGAACAAGTGCGGGGAGGGGCAGAGGGAGAGAATCTTCAAACCCAATCCTTACCGAGTGCGGAGCTGACAAGAGATCATGACCTGACCCTAAACCAAAAGTCAGACACTTAACCGACTAAACCACCCAGGCACCCCCAGATCAGTTTTTTTTTTTTTTTAAAGATTTTATTTCTTTATTTGTCAGAGAGAGAGATTTTGCACAAGAAGGGGGAGCAGCAGGCTCCCTGCTGAGTAGGTAGCCTGATTCTGGGACTTGATCCCAAGACCCTGAGATCATGACTTGAGCCAAAGGCAGACACTAAACTGACTGAGCCACCCGGGTGTCCCAGATAAATGTATTTAAAACATTTCCATTATTTCCCTGTTCTCAAAAAAAAAAAAAAAAAAAAAAAAAAAAAAAAAAAAGGACTCAATGACTTACTGAGTTGTGACTTTGTACTATGTCAATTTAGCTAAGCTGGGATTCCCCAGAATTTCCTTTCTGGGATGTTTCTGGATCACTGTTGGCCAACAGAGACATTTTGGATGCTATTTGGGAGGCAGAAATGAAGCAGCTGCCAATTTTTAAAAAATGTTTTAATGGCTTGCGGGAGGTGCCAGGCGCACTGGGTCTGACCTGCCATTACCCCACCTGTTGTCATGGAGAAACATCCAACCCCAGTTCCTGGGCTGCTGAGCTGAATGGTGTCATCCCCTCCCCCTCCTCAAATTCAAGTCCACCTGGAATCTCAGAATGTGACCTTATTGGGAAATAGGGTCTTTGCAAATGTAATCATATTGTATATTCAAATGAATATCCAGATGTAGCCCTTGTAGATGACGCCCTATATTCAATAACTAGTGTCCTTATAAGAAAGCCACCTGAAGACACAGGAGAGACAGACACGTAGGAAGAAAGCCTCACTGAAAGACAGGCAGAGATTCTGTGATGTAGCTACAAGCTGGGGAAAGCCCAGGCTGGCCAGCCACCCCAGGAAGTGAGGAAGGATTCTTGCCTCGAGCCTTTGGAGGGACTGTGGCCCTGCCAGCACCTTGGCTTCAGACTTCCGGCCTCCAGAACTGTGAGAGAATACATTTCCCAGGGTTTGAGCCCCCCAGTTCGTGGTACTTTGTCATGGCAGCCCCTGGACACCCAGACATTCCAGTTCCTAGCAACGTCCTCTTCTGTCCTGGACTGAGAGCGTGTGCACAGCCATAATGAGGGGTGCCAGCTTCTCCTACCATCACTTGTGGTGTCAAGGATGGTGACAGGGAGAGGCAGACGTGGGTACTAGTTAGTCTTTCTGGGTACCACTTGTGCTTGCTGGTCCTAGTTTGCCCTTTGCTCTCTTTCCTATCCAACTTTCCTTCTCATCTGCCAGTCTAGCAACTGTAGGATCAACACTAGACATGGAGGCAACTGCCTGCATAGACGGTCCACCACTCACTCAACTGCCCTTAATTCTTAGAGTAATTCCCTTATTCCATACCGGACATGGTGATTCTACTTCTCTGGTGAAACACTAACAGACTGTTTTCCAAAGTAAGTAAAAATGAACTGAATGAAACCAATTCTGTAATCCAGTTCCTTCCATTATATTAGAATACACTGGGTTATTAAAATTAATACCTAACTTTTGTTGAAGACCTCCTAAGGGCAGAGTACTATGCTAAGCAAACTCTTTATAGCATCTCGTTAAATGCTCAAAACAACCCTCCAAAGAAGGGACTGATAATATGCCTATTTTATAAATGTTTACAAATGTGGTAGTGGTTTAAACTTTTAGAGAGATGAACTAATTCAGCTAAGTCAGGTTTTATATCCAGAGTCTAATTACAGAATAGGAGTTCTCAAGCACCATATTATACCTCCACTCCAAGTTCATTAGAACTGAAAGGAATTGTATATTGTCCATGGAATCTTGAGGTCCCCGACCCACCCTTATGTATACTCACAAAATATATTATAATGACTTCAAGACTTTGCCCATGTTTCTTCCCATATCTCCCCCTTTTCCTAAGAACTAGCCTGATGTTACCATCAGTCTTGTGGTCCAATGGAAATAAAATTTTCTTTTAAATCAGACTGATCTCGGTTTGAATGTTGGCTCTACCCATTACCTCCTCCCAAATTTTTATATTCCCTGAGCCTTGATCTCATCTGTAAAATGCCTGTTACCACTACAATAATATTCAATATATTCACTTATATGCACGTCTGGCTTCCTCTGCTAGACAGTAGGTCTTCAACTTTGTAAAATTAAAACCTACAGAGAATGTATTTTGCATTGTAATTCAATTCTCTCTCTCTCTCTCTCTCTCTCTCTCACACACACACACACACACACATAGATAACTAAAACAAATTTCATGAGTAGCGCTTGCCCCTAGTACTTATAATACACAGTGATATCTTTTTTTCTATTCTACTTTTTAAAGTACTGATCATGACATATCCAACTGATTTTATGGCGCTCAGAAGAGTCAATGTTGAAAAAGGCTAAGCCAGTCTAAGTTCTTTTTTGTAAGAGAGCATATCTGATCTATTTTGTATTGCTACTGGCAAACACAGTGCCTGGTACAAAGTAGTATTTGCTAAAAACTTACCTTAGGACTGTGTTTTCCTTGAAGGCAGGAATCTCATCTTTTTAGTTCCTATGTAACCAGTAAGTACATGTAGCATAATTCTTCTCATAATACTTAGAGATCAAATGACAAATTCAGGGCTATTTCCAGGCTTTTGAGATCAAATATTTCGACCATTAAATATCCGACTAGCACCTACTATGTGGTACTACATAAATGCTGAATGCAAGGCTTCTTCCCTTAATTATCTTAATTATCTGGAATTGCTAAAAGGGAACCCGGAATAATGTTGCCCAGTTGAGAAATTAAAAAAAAAAAAAAAAGAGTAAGACACATGGAGGCCAAATGTCACCTTTATTAATAATAAAGACTAGGTCAGAGAACATATAATAATGTGAGAGCCAGTCAGGCCTGCTAATTAAACCCTAAGTTGAGGCAATGCTGAATAAGTGGGGCCCTCCCTACGCTGAAAGGCTACACAGACAAGAGGCTTAGGACAGCTCACACCCAAGAGGAATGTGGGAGGAAACAAGTTGAGCAAACCCACTTTATTTTTCCTAAACGCACTAATTAGGTAAGTTACTCTTCCCCAGACCAAAGACACAGGGAATAAAAGAGCACAGAGAGTCTAGACATTACCAATTGAGTTTCTTCCCTTACGGAAGGAAAGAGCAGGGGAGGAGGAAATGCTGTCCTCTAAGAATCAGAACATGTGTGTGTACATATATAATGTGTGTATATATGTGTGTATGTGTATATATATATATTAAATGATATATATGTATGCGTGAAATATAAATAACATAAAGTAATCCAAGGAATATCACAAGATAGGTACCTAATTAATTTCTGAATGTAGTTTGCACTAGTGCTTCTAAAAACCTAGAGAGTATTAAACAGTTAGAAACTCTCTATATCCTCCTGCCCACCTCTCACATGCCTGGCATGAAACCTGAGAATCTGCTTTTAAAGCTTCCCATGTACAGGTCAGGCCAGGAGCCACTGGCTTAGAGGAGCTGGACAGACAAATGAATAGGAAGCTGGCAGGTCTTACTGAGGAGGAAACTGGACAGACATTGAAGGATTAGTAGGCTTGAGGTCAGAAAGAAGGGCGGTGGGGCATTTTATACAGGGATGAGAACAGTAAGTAGACTCAAGAAATAATCATAGCTTGAGAGTGATTTCAAGACCTTACCCTTGAAAATCCTTACAGAATTTATCCTTGGAAACATGATCTGTGCTCATATAGCAAATGATGAGACATAATGGGTTTAGTGGAAAAGCCCTTGGACTTCTGAGAATTAAAAGACTTTCATTCTTGGTTATGGGACTTCACCACAGTCACCACATTCTTTACCTGGACAGCGAAGGATCGTTTGTAAAGAGAGAAGTTCATAAAGCATTCTAGGGAGATGACTGCATTGTCTTTCACACTTCAAGATAGGGCACAGCCCTTCCCCTAGACGCTCAGACTACAAACCTGGGAGTCATTTTTTATTTCTTTCCCTCACCTGTTTTCACACCTAGTCTATCAGCTAATCCTGATGGGATTCTCCTTCCAGAACCTACCCCAAATCTTTCCACTTGACACCATTCCATTGATTACTACCCTAATCCAACATATCTTGTCTTTTCTTTCCTCTTCTTTTTTCTTTCCTTTCCTTTTCTTTCTTTCTTTTCTCCCTTCTTTCCTTTCTTCCCTGAGATTATCCCAGAGTTTTGGATTCAATAGGTCTGGGTAAGTCCTGAGAACTCACATTTCCAGCAGGTTCCCAGGGGATCCTAACGCTGCTGGTCCAGAGACCACTCAACAACTTAGAGCAGTGGTTAACCACGGGTGCACTTTAGAACCACTTGGGAGCTTTAAAAAAAAAAAAAGTGTGTGCTTGGGACTGACCTCTAGAGAATCTGAGTCATTTGCTCTGGCCATTTGTAATCTTTAAATCTCCCTAGGTGCTCTGAAATGTTGAGAAACACTACCAAGGCCTAGAGGAATGGCTGTTTGTTTGCTCCTTGTACCTTTTGCTCTAGCTGCTGCTGTTACCTGGTATACTCTTTCTTTAGGTATTTCCATGGCTGGACCCTTTAGGTCTCAGATTAAATGTCACTTACTCAAATAGGCCTTCTCTGATCCCCCCAGTATAAAATAACACCCCCCCCTTTTTTTTGTTATGCTCTCCTGCTTGTTTTCTCTTTTCTTTTTTTAAAGGTTTTATTTATTTATTTGACAGAGAGAGAGATCACAAGTAGGCAGGCAGAGAAAGAGGGGAAAGCAGGCCACCTGCCAAGCAGACACTCCGATGTGGGGCTCAATCCCAGGACCCTGAGATCATGACCTGAGCGGAAGGCAGAGGCTCAACCCTCTGAGCCACCCAGGGGCCCCTACCGTTTGTTTTCATTACAGGAATGAGCGGTTAGAGATTTCCCTAGTTATGCTTATTCAATCTTCCAATATAAGCATCTTGAGTATAAACACCTTTGTCTCATTCACTGCTGTATCCTTAGCATTTAGAAAACGGGCCTCTGTTACATATTCAATACATGGGAATGGAAGGGTAGATAAGAAGCTTTAAAATAAATTATTCCTGCTGTTGTTTTCAACTATTCAATTGGGCTTTAATAAAACGTGTTTCATTTATGCAACAGAATTAACTTTTTTGATCAATATATCACAACTGCACTGGATTCATTCTCTTCATAGGAACCCTGTATTAAATCTTCTGCAGTCATTATCCCTTAATGTATTTTCATACGCAGTATTTATTCATAATACTGCTGCTTAGGGAATACAATTTATGGGGCAGCTGGATTACGGCCAAGATATATTTGTGAAATCAAGAGATTCCTGCTCAGATTTTGTTGGCTGGTTTTTGGAGACAGAGAACAAATGAAAGGAATTTGCAGAAGAACAGAAAGGTACTTCAGGGAGCAACGGAGACATAGGAGAACGGGAAAGCTATTACGGTACCTTGCTACACATTTATCCTCTCTTCTTGGGGCACATCTTTAACGAAGGAATATAATCTGGCGGAACTGAAGAGTTTTGATTGCAGGTAGAGATAGAGTACTTGAGAGTATTTAACTCGTCTTGTTTCACAGTGATTTGTTCAAGCCAGCGCGGCAGAATCCTCAGCTCTGGGTCATGGGCAGCTTGGTTTCAATTAAGTCCCTGAATTGAATTTACAACTCAGGCGAATTAAGGGCTAAGCAGATGTACTTAAGTCCCTCGCGGATCATTTCTGAAATATATTACTCATGAAAACACAGACCAACATCTGTTACGGGAGGAAAAGAGAGACTCCGTGCCTCTGGCTCGCCTTTTTGGCACGGAGGTGAGTATTTCCTCAAAAGCCCAAGTATCCAACATGCACCCCCAGCAATAGGCTAGGTTCACATGCAACCAGTTTTCCAGGCAGCTGCCTCCCCTTTTCTTCCCTCCTGCGGCTCCGTCGATCGTGGAACAAAACGACTTCATGTGTGGGTTAATGGTTGCAATCACCAGGGCGCTTTCGCACAGCGCAGCACAGTCAGCCAATTAACGCGGGTTCCGAGAACAGCAAACCGCAGTCGGTAGACAGAGGTTGTGGCTCCAGAAAAACCAAAGACACAGGGAGGGAGAAGCAAAGCGTCCAACTTGGCGGTGCATTGTGGGAGTTGTAGTCCCCGCGGGGCGGCCTCCAGTAGTCTCTACTGGGCTCTGCACTTCATCTCCCAGCGGGCCCTGCGCCGCGGAGGAGGAGAGCGGTGGGCGTGCTCGGTGCTGAGCTACTGCTGGGGGAGGGGACTGGGGTCGAGAAACTGCGGCGGCCGCCGTGGGAGACGTTAGCCGCTGTCTCTGGGAGCTGAGGGGCCTCCCACCTCCCACCCTCGTCCGCCCCGGCGGACAGCGACGAGGGCCGAGTGGCCGCCGCGCGTCTCTGTGCTCGCCCTGTCTCCCGTCCACGGGCGCGCGGCGTCCGCCATGGAAGCACATCCGGCTGTCGCCGGGGTCTCCGGGCTACGCGTCCCCGACTCCCCGGAGCGATGAGGGGGTAGGGGCGCCCTGCGTCGCGCCTTGCCGCGCGCCCCGCGGGTCCGGGAGCGAAGGAGGGCCCCCTCCGCCCCCGCACCGCCCCCGTCCCGCCCCCTGGGGGCGCTGCCGAGGGGGCGCCCGCCGCCCTTGCCGCCCAGCAGCCCCCCGCGCCCGCCGCTGAAGCCCAGCACGCGCCACCGGCCCGCCCGCGCCCGCCGCTCGGCAGCCCGGCGCCGACCGCCGTCCTCCCCCCAAGATGTGGCACAACATCGGGCTGACCCTGGTGGTGTTCGTGGCCACGCTGGTGATCGTGCTGCTGCTGATGGTGTGCGGTGAGTGGGGCATCCGCCGCGGGGCACGTCCACATGCCCGCGCGACTCGGGGGCTCACTTGTTCGGTTTCTTGTTTTTGTTTTTAATGGCGTGGACGGACAAGTGTCTTAAAATCGTCTGCTGTCCACCTAGCGCTAAGGACCGAGCCGGGGGAGACGTGTCCCTTCCCCAGGAGAGGCCCGCCGGCATCCTGGAGAGGGAAGGAGCGGGATCCCTGGCTGGGCATCCTGACTCGGGGTTCAGCCAGAGACTGCTTCACGGGCGGCGTCTGCCCCTGATTGCCGTTCGGAACCCTGGCTGCCCAGATTTTAACCTTGGCCTGTATTCGAAGGTGAAGGGATTGGTGACTCCTTTTCCTTTTTCAGAGGTTCTGACCCTGAGGATCATGAGAGGTTTCCCTCCCTTCACTTAATCAGAGGTAGTAGGGACAGAGTTGGGTTGGAAGCGCCCGGGAAATTGTTTACTTCGAGTTCAGGCTTAAACTGAATTCCAGGCAGCAGTGTGGAGGCGAGGCAGAATTTTAAAAACACCGGCGATATTAAACTTCCAGGGTCAGGTAACCTAACTCTGTTTGGTAATTACGGTGCTATTTTGTTTGCTGTGATTTTTTTCTTTTCTTTCTCAGGATAGGAGGATGTAAAACTTTTTCAGGGTAATATTAGCACTATTTTAGATCTTCTTGATTTCTTTATATACAATAACTGACAACCACAAGCCCCTTAGCAGAGTGACTGAGGGATTGTGAAAATTTGGGAAGTACTGAGAACCCGGTGTCAGTGAGTTTCATTTTTCATAATTCCAGTATGTATTGGAGGCTAGTTCAGCCTTCGATGCAATAATTTGTCAGAAATAAAAGTAAGTACTGTAGGGCTTATTCATTTCACGGTTAATGTACTAACTGCTCTGTATCGGCTGTGTTTGGAAAGGATGTGTGCACTTACGCAAAAGGGTTTTATATATATTTGTATTTACAGTTGCATTTTATTATATATATATATTTGTGTTTACGTACTTGTATGTTTATTTTAAATTTTCTTGCCATAGGAAGGAACCAGAGTTAACAGCCTTTCTTTTCTGATGATAAAACAATTGAACACCTTTCTCTGTTTCCTGCTTGTGACGGCAGGATTTGGGGCTAATTGTAGATATGTAAGATGCTGAAAGTAAGGAAAACCAGATCTGTGTGATTTGTTTGCCTGTGAGGAAGGAGGATGCGAACTGCTTGGAGGTGGGGATCTGTGTGGCATGTAGACCATACAGCCTTGTATAGAATATTTGCCGAATCTGTCTTTGGGGGCACCCAAATTCCCCTTTGCTACTTAACATCTTATTTGTTCTCTCAGCTCCCAATAGCTAGTTAACTTTGATTTTACTCATTTTTCTAAAAATGCCTTGCCTTTGGTTTCAGATAATACTGTGGAATGAGAGGTGAGGCGTGGTAAGTAAAACACATTTTATTTTGATTGGAAAGGTCCAGAGCTAATAGCTTTATGAAGAAAGTAATTCAAGCACTGTTTTGTTGGGAGAGCTAATGATGGTGTAGTGTCATGTTTTGACTGGGTTGGACCTGGGGCTTGGAGAGTGGAGGGCAGGCTCCAACTAGACTTGAGACTGGGGAATCTCAGGCATTGTGTTAGTTTGTGAGTACGCCGTAACAAAATACAACAACAGAAATGTATGTCCCCCTACTTCTGGAGGCAAGAAGTTCAAGATCAAGCAAGGTGTCAGCAGGGTTGATTTCTTCTGAGGCCTCTCCTTGGCTTGAAGATGACTGTCTTCTCCTTGTGTCCTCATGTAGTCTTTCTTCTGTGTGCCTGTGCCCTAATCTTTTCTAAAAAGAGGCCAGTCATATTGGATTAGGGCCTCACCCTTATAGATTCTTTTAACCTTAGTTAACTCTCTAAAAGCCCTGTCCAAGTACAGTCAGGTTGGAGATTAGAAACCTGTGACACAGGCCTGCCCCGAGAAACTCCTTACCTACTTTAATGTGGAAGTGACCGGCCTTTTGACACAGTGCTGCCTTCTAAATTTTCAGGTTTCTCAGGAGGTTTTCTTTCTCTTGTGAGTCTTGGTTGTGTGTACTTTTCTTGCCTCTCGTCCATGCTGAAATGCTTTCCACTCTCACCATTCACTGAAGTGGCCCTTGTCAAGGTCAGTAACAACTGGCCTCGATATTACCAAGTCTGTGGTCACTTAGTCCTAATTGTATTTAACCTCTCATACTCATTCTGTACAAGTGAACATTCCTTCTATGAAGTATTTCTCTTGGCTTTTGTACACTGTGTTTTCATACTACCTTCCTGATGTAGGAAAGACATTAGGATTCGAAGCCAAGAGCCAAGAAAGAATTCTTGAGATGTCTTTGGTGCAAAAAGGTGATTTTATTAAAGCACAGGGACAGGACCCGTGGGCAGAAAGAGCTGCACTGGGGTTAGGAAGTGTGCTCCATCATATACTTTGAAGTTGGGAGGGGTTAGGGATAGGTAAGTCTCTAAGGAATTTTGGAGGCAAGATTTCCAGGACCTTGAGGGGGCTACATTTGGGTGGGAAAAGGTCATTTATTACTGTCTAATAAAACCTTAGTCCCATAGTGCTTAATTGTTTATCTTTTCCTGGCTTCTCATCCCTTAGAATTTATTTATTTAAAAAAGATTTATTTGAGAGAGAGAAAGTTAGAGGGGAGGGTGAGAAGCAGACAGCACCAAGCATGGAGCCCAGCATGGGGCTTCATTCCATGACCCTGAGATGAAGACCTAAGCCAAAACCAAGGGTCAGACGCTTAACCGAATGAGCCACTCAGGTGCCCCTCACTAGAATATTTTGTTAAATGTTTTTGGACCACAGTCTTTGATAGGAAATACATTTTTCCCAGTATGTTCTTAAGTATATAAATTACATATATCTGTTTATTTCTACATCTGTTAATCTAGCTATCATCTTTCTGTCTCTGAAATAAAAATTTTATGGACTAGTACTTGCCCTTATTCCATGAGATATAGTTATTTTCCATTATATTTCTGTAACATTATAATACAAATATATATTTTTATTCCCTTTCCTTCTGTTCTCTCCCCATGGTATCTTATCCAGCCCTGGAGATTTAAATATTAATTGTAACTAATGACTCAGTTTGACATCTCCAGCTCTCACTTTTCTCCTGTACCCCAGGCTCATGCATGTATCAGCCGTTTTTTCTTGATAGCCCCATTTGGAGATATAAAAAGCATCTCAAACTTTATCCGCCTAAAGCAGAACTCTTGATTTCTGTCACCTGTCTTCTCCTTTGCCCCCATCCTGTCTCAGATGTTCCCAGCACCCAAGGATGTGGGTGTCTTTGGTTTTGCCCTTTTCCTTTGGTCCCATCCCTTTTCCCTTACAAATACCAGCTCTATCTGGAAGTGTCTTCAGTTTTATGTCTTTAAGAAATGTGAAATATGTTCTCTCCTCCATGTCTGTGATCACCACTCCCATCCTCCTCTTCGGCTTGCATTAGTTTCCTAACTAGTGTCCTTTGACCCCCTCTTTTCTTTCTGATGAGGGAGCAGAAGTCTAGCTGAAGACAAAGCAGAAGCTAACACCTTGCACTCCGTCCTGCCATGGGAATGTGCGTGACATTCTTCCAGGAAGCTCCCAGCTATCTTAATGTTAATACCTTGCTAGAGGGGAAAACAAGCTTAACTTGAAAATGGCAAGGCCTCTGGTATCTCTTGGTCTTTCTTAGCATATGAAAGTTCTTTTGAAATCTGCCTTTTTTCCGTACCTCCCCCAACCCAGAGTTTATCATCAATTGCTCCTCACAACCCCAGTGTAACTCCCTCTGCCCTCAGGTCCTGTCTTTGTTTTAATAAAACCACCTTTTAGCATCAGAGATGTCCAAGAAGTCTTTCTTGGCCCTTACCTCAGAACCTCACCCCACCCAACCTCACCTATATTCCATATTAGTACTCTTGTGTTAAGACCGGGTTTTCTCAAATGTTTTTAACAAAAGAAAATTTCAGAAGTTAACAGTCCTTCAATCCTCCACGCCACTGTTTCCTCTACCTATTTACTTCTATATTCGTAAATAATTTATTCACAGCTAGTTCTTGATTTTGCAGGTTTAGACATTATTTATTAACCATGGTGGAGTCCCCCCTTCTCTACCTGCATGCCGTAAGTAATGACAACTTGTGATTCATCGGAGAGTCAAGATTTAAAATTTTACCTTTTTTTTTTTTTAGAGGTGGGGCGGGGCAGAGGGAAAGAGAATCTTAAGCAGGCTCCGTGCTCCTTTGGAGCTCATTTGTGAGACTGTCTCACAACCTGAAGATCATGAAGTTGAGAGTCGGACACTTAACTGACTGTACCACCCAGGCGCCCCAAGATTTATATTTTAACTGTGTAAATAGTCCCTGCTGGTTAAAGAGTGTAACATGACTACACTTAACTTTCTTATGTGGTTCTTCATTTCTCTTGAAGTTAACAGTTGCCTTTTTAATTTACCTAGGATTACTTTTTTGTGTGTGCCCCTTGTTGATTCCCTGGTCCCTTTCCCCTGCCCAATCCTAGAGCTCTCTCCTTCCTTCTCGGCCTGCCCTTCACTTTCTCTGCTGCAGACCCTGTTTCCTGGACCTCATTTCATCATCTTGCTCAGTTTATAATCTTGTTTTGCAGGAGCACATTTTCTGTTAGCTTTCTGAGGGAGAATGCATGGAAGATTTTTTGAGCTAATGCTTACCTGAAAATGTCTTTCATTGATGTCCTATGTCTTTTACTGATGTCAGAGTTTCTAGAAAAAAAAAAAAAACAACTCTATACTTGATTGATAATTTGAATAAGTTTCAAGTGGTAGATAATTGTCATTCAGAACTTAGAAATGGTAACTTCACTGATAATCTCGCTTCCTGGACCTGATTTTAAGAAATCTGATGCCTTCTGTTTCTTTGTCTTTGTAAGTAACTTGATTCTCTTTCTAGATGCTTTCTGGTAGTTTTTTCTGTCATTGTTATTCTGAAATGTCGTACTGATATGTCTTCGTATGTTTCTTTTCCTTCTGTTTTCCTGGGCCCTTTCAATTAAAAAAAACTTGGGTTAGTTGGAGGTTGGACCTTATGGGCTGATTTCTCTAGTATTACCTGTTTATCTCCTATTTTCTATCATGTCTCCTCTCCCTTCTGGCATATGTTTTGGGTTTTAGCTTCTCTTACGTTTTTATTTATCCAGTTTTTAATGTCAGAACTTTCTTGTTTTCTGATTGCTTTGCCAGCATCTGTTTTGCATTATGTAATATGTTGTTTCTATGACCGTATTAGTTACACAGTTGACCCTTCAACAACATGAGGGTTGGGATGCCAACCCCCCCACCCCACCCTGCACAGTTAAAAATCTATGGATAACTTTTGACTTCTTAAAAACTTAACTACTAATAGTCTTCTTTTGACTGGAAGTCTTATTGAGAACAGAGTGAACACAAATTTTATATATCTAATGTGTTCTTGCAAGAAAGTGGAAAAGAAAATGTTATTAAGAAAGTCATAAGGAAGAAAAAATACATTTATAGTACTGTACTATATTTGTTGAAGAAATTCTGGACCCACACAATTCAAACCTGTGTTGTTTAAGGATCTATTGTAGTTTCTAATAAGGTGTTTTTCTTCTCCCTGCGCAATTGTCTTTGTTTCTTCCATGTATTTTCTTTTTTTTTTTTTTTTTTTTTAAGATTTTATTTATTTTATTTGTCAGAGATCACAAGTAGGCAGAGAGAGATAGAGAGAGAGGAGGAAGCAGGCTCCCTGCTGAGCAGAGAGCCCAATGCGGGACTCGATCCCAGGACCCTGAGATCATGACCTGAGTCGAAGGCAAAGGCTTTAACCCACTGAGCCACCCAGGCGCCCCCTATGTATTTTCTTATGGTTTGTTTGCTTTGGACTCTTTGTGATTGAAGATTTTTACAAATGGTCAGTGCTCTGTTCTGTATTCTTATTTATGGATGAGGGAGTAAAAGAAGGTAATAAATTCCCAGTGTCAATTCTGGCAGCAGGTTGGCCTCTATCTGGAAATGTCCGTGTTATTCCATCTTACCAGAGGGGAATGCTCTCATTTTCGGGTGTTATAAGCTTGGGTGCCCGCATGACAGTTTTGTAAATAGACTCTCAGCCAATCCTTTTTTCTTCCTTTCTCAATCCTTCTTCCGGCCTGAAATCCTGATCTTTCCTTAATTCTCGATTGGATTTTGGCTCCAGTTGCTGTCCTTTTTCCCCCGCCATCCAGACTTCTGTTTCCTTTGGTCTGCTAGATCATTTACCACTCTTTTAAACATGCTTAACACCTATCCTCTAGTGGCTCCATTTCCCTTGAAATACAATCTAGATCCTTACTGTGACTACAAGGATCTGAGGGATAGAGTCCCTCCTGCTTCTCCATGCCCCTCCCCCCACCACTACTCTCTTGTTGTTCCACACAGGCCAGCCTTGTTCTCTCCCCAGGGCCTTTACCCTCAGTCTTTTCTGGCTGTTCATGTGACTGGTTCTTCTTCAGCCGGGTTTCACATCAACCGCCCAGTCCACCTAGGGCGACTCATCCAGTTACTCTTTATCTTACTGACCCTTGGTTTTCTGAGCACTCAGCCCTTTCTGAAATGAGCTGTTTATGTGGTTTTGCTCCCATCAGTTTGGGCTCCATGAATACAGGGACCCTGTTTGGCTAATTCACTGCCCTGTCCTTGGATTTTAGAGTAGTGCCTGGCATGTAGTAGGTCCTCATAGTTGAAGGAAGAACGAAGAAAAATTGCTCAGTACAAATTACTTCAATACCCATTACAAATTACAAATAAGTCTTAAGTGTGGTACAAACCAAGTTTGTCTCAAGATGGATGAATTTTATATTACTCAGTACACCCGTGATCAGATGCTGTGGCGGTGCTCAGGGGTACCCAGAAATTAACAAGTGTAATTCATGTTCTTGAGGACCTTATACTCCAGGAAGGAAGGTACGTATATGGGAGCTTCAGTACAACCTAGGCTTCTGAGCTCCAGTTTCACATACACGACTCTGCTCCTTTTTCTTGTTTCACAGAGAAGCTCAGAATCTTTACCTAAAACAACTGCTTGTTTTTAGGTTATGCGTGAAATCTTGGGCATTGTTTTACCTTCTTATTCATTCCCAGTTATTGGGCCATATATCATATACCTGTTCATCCCCCAAATATTTGAGCATCTCTTACAAGCTTGGTTCTAAGAAAAGCCTACTAATGTAGGTATACTGTATTTTATGAGAAATTCATCAAGTTAGGTGTGTGTATTCATTCCCTGGTAATTACCTTCCTTTTTTTAAATGGAATTCCCATCATTTTTTTTTGTTTAAATTCAGTTAATTAACGTATAGCGTATTATTAGTTTTAGAGGTAGAGTTCAGTGATTCATCACTCTCGTATAATGCCCAGTGTCATTATATCATGTGCCCTCCCTAATGTCCATCACCCAGTTACCCTATCCCCCCATCCCCCTCCAGCAACCCTCAGTTTGTTTTCTGTGATTAAGAGTCTCTTATGGTTTGTCTGCCTCTCTGATTTTGTCTTATTTTATTTTTTCCTCCCTTCCTCTATGATCCTCTTTTGTTCCTTAAATTCTGCCTATGAGTGAGATCATATGACAGTTGTCTTTCTGATTGACTTATTTCACTTAGCATAATACCCTCTAGTTCTATCCACATTATTGCAAATGGCAAGATTTCACTTTTTTGATTGCTGAGTAGTATTCCATTGTGTCCGTACATGTGTGTATATATGTATATGTATGTATATATCTATCACATCTTCTTTACCCATTTATCTGTCCATGGGCCTCTGGACTCTTTTTGTAGTTTGGCTGTTGTAGACATTGCTGCTGTGTATCTTTGGGGTAAATACCCCATAGTGCAATTGCTGGATCGTAGGGTAGCTCTATTTTCAACTTTCTGAGGAACCTCTATAGCTTGCATTCCCGCCAACAGCCTGGAGGGCTCTCCTTTCTCTGCATCTTTGCCAACATCTTTTGTTTCCTGTCTTGTTAATTACAGCCATTCTAACTGGTGTGAGGTAGTATCTCATTGTGGTTTTATGAGTGATGTTGAGCACTATTTCATGTGCCTGTTGGCCATTTGGGTGTCTTTGGAGAAATGTCTGTTCCTGTCTTCTGCCAAATTCTTGATTGGATTATTTGTTCTTTGGGTGTTTGATAAATTCTTTATAGATTTTGGATACTAGCCCTTTATCTGATAAGACATTTGCAGATATCTTCTCCCATTCTGTTGATTGTTTTTAGTTTTGTTATTTGTTTCCTTGGCTGTGCAAAAGGTTTTTTATATTGATTAAGTCCTGTAGTTCATTTTTGCCTTTGTTTCCCTTGGCTTTGCAGACCTGTCTAGCAGGAAGTTGGTGTCCAAAGTCACACAGGTTGCTGCCTGTGTTCTCCTCTAGGATTTTGATGGGTTCCTATCTCTCACATTTGTGTCTTTCAACCATCTTGAGTCTCTTTTTGTGTATGGTGTAAAGAAATGACCCAGTTTCGCTCTTCCTGCATGTAGCTGTCCAATTTTACCAACATCATTTGTTGAAGAGACGGTTTCTTTCCCATTGGATACTCTTTCCTGCTTTGTCGAAGGTGAGTTGACCATAGAGTTGAGGGTCCATTTCTGGGTTCTCTATTCTGTTCCATTGATCTGTGTGTCTGTTTTTGTGCCATTTACCTTGCTATCTTGATGATGACAACTTTGTAATAGAGCTTGAAGTCTAGAATTGTGATTCCACTGGCTTTTTCTTTTCAACATTCCTTTGGCTATTTGGGGTCCTTTCTGGTTCCATATAAATTTAAGGATTATTTGTTCCAGCTCTGTGAAAAAAGTTGATAGTATTTTGATAGGGATTGCATTAATGTGTAGATTGTTCTAGGTAGCATAGATATTTTAAC
This sequence comes from Mustela putorius furo, assembly GCF_011764305.1. Lineage (NCBI taxonomy): Eukaryota > Metazoa > Chordata > Mammalia > Carnivora > Mustelidae > Mustela > Mustela putorius. Next base: position 8,425,436 of record NW_025422022.1, read on the forward strand.
AATGTTCTTCCAATCTATGAGCATGAAATGTTTTTCTACTTCTTTGTCTTCCTCATTTTCTTTCGTGAGTGCTCTATAGTTTTCTGAGTACAGATCCTTTGCCTCTTTGGTTAGGTTTATTCATTGGTATCTTATGGTTTTGGGTGCAGTTGTAAATGGGATCAACTCTTAAATTTTTCTTCTTTCTCCTTTGTGTATATAAATGCAGCTAATTTCTATGCATTGATTATGTATCCTGACACTTTGCTGAATTCCTGTATGAGTTCTAACAATTTTGGGGTGGAGTCTTTTGACTCCATTTGGATTTTCCAGGTAGAGTATACTGTCATCTGTTTGACTTCTTTGCCTATTCGGATGCCTTTTCTTTCTTTTTGTTGTCGAATTGCTGAGGCTAGGACTTCCAGTACTATGTTGAACAACAGTGATGAAAGTGGGTCTCCTTGTTGTGTTCTTGACCTTAGAAGAAAGCTCTCAGTTTTTCCCCATTGAGAATGATATTCGCTGTGAACTTTTTGTTCACAAACAGTTTTTGTTTTTGTTGTTCTTGTTTTTGTTTTTGAACTTATGGCTTTTAGGATACAATTACCTTTATTTTAAACAGAAACAAACTTTCTTTGCCCATGGCTTCAGGAGCAATCATCAAGTACTGATTTCATCTCAGTGGGATAATAACTATATTTGGTCTTTGTCCCTGGTCTCTGGCAGAAAGTTCCCCAACCCTTAGAATTTACTGAGTGAGGGGCACCTGGGTGGCTCAGTGGGTTAAGCCTCTGCCTTCAGCTCGGGTCGTGATCCCAGGGTCCTGGGATCGAGCCCCACATGGGGCTCTCTGGTCACCAGGGAGCCTGCTTCCCTCTCTCTCTCTCTGTCTGCCTCTCTGCCTACTTGTGATCTCTGTCAAATAAATAAAATCTTTAAAAAAAAAAAAAAAAGAATTTACTGAGTGATGGTAGCATCTTCTGTTATTTATAACAAGCCTCTTCTGACCATGCCTGGATTTCTGCTCAGGCTGTGGCTCAGGGTGGGGCCCCTAGGTGGTTTGAGGACAGGGGCTAGTCACTAAAAAGACTAAACGGGATTAAAGAATGAGAAGTTCAGCTCCATCCCCTGACCTCCAGGGAGGGAGAGGGTCTGGAGATGGGGTTATAAACACTCTTGAAGAAGGAGTATAATAAACGTATCTAAAGCCACATTCTTGATCTAGGAGCCTTCTCTATCTCCATAAATGGCAACTTTGTCACGGCCATTCCAGTTGTCTTTGAGGCTTCCCTGACCTCTCTGTAAGACATAAGCCTCTCATATATCTACCCCCTTTCCCCTTACAATGCTCTATTTTTGCCTAGAATTCTAACTTAAGGGGCAAATACGTTTCAGTGAGATTGGTATTTGGAACATAGTAAGTGCTGCGTGAGTATTCAGATGAATGAATTTTTGGTCCTTGAAGAATTGGCTAGGATGAGGTTATAGATGGAGGCAGGAAGCACATGGATTGTAGCATTTTATACGCATCTCCTGCAGAATTTATGCTTTCTGATAGGCAGTGGGGAGCTAAGAGTTTTTATCAGGAACTTAGAATTTTGTACGCTCACCTTCATACAGTGTGAGGAGCGGGAGGCTAGAAGTAAGGAAACCAGATAGGTTGGTCTTAAGGTTGATCAGAGTTAAATAAAGGAGGTAACTGTGTTGGGGCTGGGAGCAGTGTTGGTCAGACTGTAGCCTGGCCCAGCAATGCCTGCCATTTCTGTCTGCTCTGCCTGCCCCTGTGTCTACAAAGCATAGGATATTGAAGTCTTTAAATCACAGGAGAGTATCCATGGGGGCCTACATGAGAGAGAAGTAGTTGTCTTGGTGTGTAGATTCCCCTTCCTCCAGGGGTTGGCTTGGCTGTGCTCCCTAGTTCAACGTGGCTTAACAGACTGTGGACAGACTGAGATTTGCAGGCCTTGTTGAGTGCCCGGTTCAGGGTTCCTGCTGTGCCAAACAGGGTCAGGGAGTTAGTGACCAGAGCCGCACTCTGGCTGATCTAGCTTTACAGACTGCCAGCACTGCCACTTACTAGCTGTGTGACTTGAGCAGCACGCACAACCTCTTAATTTCAGCCCGCAGACAAATGCAAATAATAGAATCTGGGAATACTGAAGATTGATCTATTTCTGCTTATGTAGCTCCCATTCAGGTACAAGTGAAGAAATAGGAATTAACTGGTGTGTGGAAAATAGTTTTTCAAAGATTAAATCGGGTGTTAGAATGATATACATTTCAAAGATAATGAGAGAATAAGGCAAAGCGTGTTCATCACAGAAAAGTGTGGAGAGAAAGTACAAATTTGATAAGTTTAAGCAAGTATACGCAGTGGTGTGACCAGCACCACAGTCGAGATAACAGAACATTTTGAGCACTCTGGAAGATTCCCTCATGTCCTTTTGTAGTCCGACCTCAAGCTCCTTGGAACAGTTGCCCTGCTTTCCATAACCATAATTTTGCCTTTTCTAGAATTTAATGTAAATGGAGTCATGCAGCAAGTCTTTTGTGTTTGAGTTCTTTCACTTAGCATAAGGCTCTTGAAAGCCATCTGTATTGTTGTATATATCAGTGATTCATTTTTTTAAATTGATGGTTAATATCCCATTGGATGGGTATACACAGTTTGTTAATCCAGTTGCTTACTGGTGGATGTTAGGGTTTTGAGTTTGGGGCTGTTACAAGTATTACTGCTATTGTTAGTATTCATTTACAAGTCTTGGTGGGGATATATGTTCTCGTTTCTCTTGGGTAAATTTATAAGAAATTGCCAACTGTTTTCCATTGCCAACAGCCATGTTGTCAAGTGTCTGTTTAAATTCTTTGCCCGCTTAAGAAATTGCATTGGTCTTTTTCTTTTTAATTTCTTATTTTTTATAAACATGCATTGTCTTTTTATTATCAAGTTGTAACCATTCTTATTTATTTTGGGTACAGTCTTTATCAGATACATGTTTTGTAGATACTTTTCTTTGAAGTAATTTTTTGTGTTTGGTATAGGTTAAGGATCAGGGTTCTTTTTACATAAGGGTGTTTTAGCATCAGTTATTGAAAAGGCAGTTGTTGGAAATCACTTGATCATCTCTATATGGGTTTATTTCTGGACTCTTCTTTTCCACTGACATATATGTATCTTTATGCCAATTGTGTAGGTTATGCAGTGTTATTGTTTTCAAAATGTTTACTGTTTTAGATCCTTTGCATTTCCTTATGAGCTTTAGAATCAGCTTGTTAAAATAGATCTATTCAAGTTGGAGAGAATAGACTTGTTAATCTTACAATCCATGGCCATATTGTATCTCTTTATTTTTATTTTTACTTATTTATTTTCTTAGGACTATAATTTTTCTCAGCAACATTTTATGTATTTCAGTATATAATACAGTTCTTGCACTAATTTTGTCAAATTTAACTGCAAAGTTTTCATAGTTTTGATGCTGTTGTACATGGTACTCATTTAATGTTTGCTGTAAATATATAGAAATACAAATGACTTTTGTATATTGGCAGTATATTCTACAAAACTGCAAAATTCACTTATAACCTTTATTTTTTTGTAAATTCCATAGAATTTTTTACCCAGAGGTTTTATACCAACTGCAAATGAAGATTGTTTTACCTATTCCTTTCAGTGTCTATGTCTTTTAGTTTTTGCCTCATTGAAAGAAATGGGTGAGAGCAGATCTTTCTCTTTGATCTTTTGTAGAGAAACAGTCTCTCACTGTTCAGTTTAATGTTAGCTGTAGTTTGTAGATATTCTTTATCAGGTCAGAAAAGGAAACTTTCCTTCTTACTTTGAAATTTTTTTAAAAATTAGCAGTGGATGTTGGATTTCTTTTCACATGTTTTTTCTGCATTGAGATGATCATGGCATTTTTCTCTAAGTCTGTTTGTATGGTGTATTACATTAAATTTTGAATGTTAAAACATTCCTCAGATAAGCCCTTTTTATATATTGATGGGTTATGCTTTTCATATATTGCAGTATTTGATTTACTAAAAATGTAAGGTTTTCCCATTTACATTCATGAGGAATATTAGTAGCTTTCTTAAATGCCTTTATCTGGTTTTGTCACAATGGTCATGTAAGACCTAATCAGTAAGTTGGGAAGTGTTCCTCTTTTAATTCTTGTAAGAGTTTGCTCAGAATTAGGATGTTAGTTTTCTGTTGCTGCATAACAAATTACCACAAACTTCACAGTTTATGACAACATATAATTATTAGCTCAGTTTCTGCAGGTTCAGAGTCTGGATATGGCTTAAGCTGGGTCCCCTGTTCTCCATCTCACGGGTGCATTCAGTGCCTGTCTCTTAGGACTGCTGACAGAATTCAGTTCCTTGTGACTGACTGTAGCACTTAGAGTGGCTTGCTTTAAGTCAACAGGAGAATCTCTGTGATACCAAGGAAGGTCTCAGTCTCTCTTTTAAAGATTTATGCTTAATTAAGTTGGGTCTACCTACTGTAATTTCTCTTTTCAGTAACTCAGAATCAACTGATGGAGGTCTGCAAAATCCTTCTACGTTTATCACATAACCTGCCCCATCACCCTTGCTGTATTCTTTTGGTTGGAAGTAGATCACAGGTTCCATCCCCACGTGGAAAAGGTCACACAAGAGGTACACATGGCTTGATTCATTGAGGTTACTAAGCTAAATCTGCCACAGTGTGTATGATTTCTTTCTTAAGTGTTTGGTAGAATTAATCTGGGCCAGGACTTTTCTTTTGAGGAAATTATTAAGTACACATTGAATTTCTTTGCTAGGTACTGAGCTGTTCTAGTTATCTGTTTGTTTTGTGAGTTTTCATAGTTTGTGCTTTTCAAGCATTTTAATCTGAATTGTGTAATTTTTAAAAATAAAGTTTGTAATATTGTCATTACCCTTTTAATATCTGTGGGATCTACGGTGATGTCTTCCTTTTCATTCCTTATTTGTGTATCCTTTTTTTTTCCCCCACATGATCAGTTTGGCTGGAGGTGTATACATTTTACTGATCATTTTGAAGAATTAACTTTGATTTGTGTTTTTCCCCCTTTATTATTCGTCCATATTCTGTGTAATTGCTTTGCGCTTTTCTCTTTATTTTCTTCTACTTATTCTGAGTTTAATTTGTACTTCTCTAGTTTTTCATGGTAGAAGCTTAGGATATTGATTTTAGGCCTTTTTTTTTTTTTAATAGTTAATAAATCTCTTTGTGGGTATTGCTTTTATTTTATGTTTTTTAACCCAAAACATTTTTATTTTAGTCTTCAAAGAACAAACTGTTCTTCTTTTTCCAAGATAATAGTGGTTAATTTACAAAAGTGGGCATTTACAAATGCATCTTCAAAATATTTCCCTTTAACGTGAAACTTGGCTTTATAGAATCCAAACATTAAAAGGTTAAAAAATTTTTTTCTATTTTGTTATTATAGGACAAAACAGAGAAAGTCCAGGAAATCCATTCATACTTCAGAACCTTCTCTAGGAACTAGCATTGTTGTATTATTTCCATTTAGCAGAATTTCATCTAATTTAGTGATCCTTCTTCCTTCTGGTGTGATTTCACTCAGTGACATCCTCCAGTACCATATTGACAAAGTCCTCAAATCCCAAGAGTGCCAACCATTTTTTTGTCACTTTATATCACAGTGAATTCTTCATCCTATACTTTTGTCCACAAGCTTTAGAGGCAGCAGTTGCAATGGGTTAGTGGTAGGGTTAGCTGCCATGGCTATGCCAGAAGTCACGGGTATTGCTTTTGATCTAAACAAAAAATTTTCCTGGGGGTCAGGGAGAGGAGTCCTGGGTGGGGGGATGGGCTACGTAGGCGATGGGCATTAAGGAGGCCATTTGTTGTGATGAGCACCAGGTGTTGTATGTAAGTGATGAATCGCTAAATTCTATTCCTGAAATCAATACTACTACACTATATTTTGACTAACCTGAATTTAAATTAAAAAAAAAAATTCCATTCAAACTATTTTTATGTTTCACTTGTGATTTCTCTTTGGAATGGATTATTTAGGAGTATGTTGTTTAAACTTTGAATATTTGAATTTTTTCCCCAATACTATTTTGTCATCAATTTCTAGTTTAATTTTGTTATGGTCAGAAAATATATTTTGTATAAAAAAATAAGAAGGTTTACCCTTAAAGTTAATGAGACTGATTAATGTTATATTTTGGTAAATGTTCTATGTACACTTGAAAAGAATGATTCTTTTATAGTTATTGAATAGAATGTATTGTATATGTCAGATCAACTTGGTTGATAAGGCTGCTCGGTGTCTTAAAGCAGTTCTCTCCATTTATAACTATATTATGTAGCAGGCATCTTCAGGCTCTGAAATGGGTTAATTGGTGAAAGTCATTATACCCTTAAGTTCATGGGTAGTTTTGTCTGCGTGTTGGGGGGCTGAGACCATGGAGATTGGTTGATTTGAGTGTCTCCTCTGTACCAGGTACTGTTGAAGACATAGGGAACAAAGTGGAAGACATTGATAAACCATACATTTCCTTGTCTTCAGAAACTTGTGTTTGGGGGGGAATGGGAGACAGTTATTAATGCAGTGAAGGGTGGAAGTGAGTGTGGAGTGCTAAAGCAGTCACCCAAGACGACAACATTATACTGAAGAGAGTGCAGTAGAAAGGTATAGAAGTTATGTACAAATGACGTTCAAAATTCTTAATAATGGTGGTAGTAGTAGCCTTGTGTCTCTAGTGAGCCCGTGAGAGGAAGGGACTGGAACCTAGGAGACAGTGACAATGGGTAACGTTTGATAGGTGTTTCTTAACGTGCCATGCATTCTCTTCACTGTTACCCTTTGAGAGTGGGTACTATTATCTCCATTTAACGCAGGAGGAAACTGAGG